>NC_092525.1:24772116-26123366 GCF_037038585.1 Patagioenas fasciata | reverse complement strand
AGGGTCACGCTGCCATCCAGAGGGACCTCAACAGGGCAGACAGATGGGCTGACAGGAACTTCATGCAGTCCAACACAAGGAAGCGCACCAGTACCTGCTAGAAAATAGCTTTGCAGGCCAGACCCAAGGGTCCCGGTGGACACCAAGCTGAACATGAGCCAGCAACGTGGCCTTGCAGCAAATAAGGCAAATGGTGTCCTGGGCTGCTTTAGGAGCAGCATCACCAGCAGGTCAAGGGATCCTTCCCCTCTACTCAGCACTGGTGAGGCCACACCTGGGGCACTGTGTCCAGCTGTGGGCATCAATACATAAGCATACTGGAGAGACTCCAGCAAAGGGCCACCAATTAATAGTAATTTAACTTGTTACAAATATCAGCACATATGAGTACACTACAATGACCAAGGGAATTAGAAGATATTCAAAGTTTACCAAACCCAACACACAATTCTTCATAAATCATTACCTTGCCTCTTGCTCATAACCTGCTGTACTTTCAATTCTAGTTCTTGCTTCTCCTCAGTATATCAACAATTAGTAACATTTTCATTACTAGTTTTTACCATAAGCGTGCACTCCATTAGTAGAGAAATCCTTAAGAATTAAAGTATGTATCTGGCTCACAGGAAAAACAACCTGGATTAACAAAATGAGAACATCACTGAATGACTATTTCAGTATTAGTCTGGCAATATGACTATCAGAGATGCTTGCTCCCCTTAACTCTTTATCTCTTGAAATACAAAACAGTCAACATTCTGGTGCCAGTCCAGCTCAGATTCACAAACCCAAAACTTTCTGTCTCAAGAAAAAGCAAGTAACAAAAATCATGCTTAGTGCAGTTTACACAGTAATTGATTTAAAAAAAAAAAAAAACTGAGATTATGAAAATGCTTGACAATCAAGCGAAGGCAAGAATAAACACTAGTTTCTGCTCTTGTAGAAAGTGTCTAGCTGACAGCAGCAGTATTGCTATCAGGTTGTTCTTAGCTTACTGCAGAGGAAATTGGTTACCTGTAAATGAGCTGTGTCACTTGGAACTGTAATACTAGAAGCATATTTTACTAGTATAAATTCAGAAACCAAATTTCTAGTTTAGAATAATATTCCTAAAATTCAATCAGTCCTCAAAAAGTTGATTCTGTGAATCAGAAACAGGTATTCAAATACTCAGATGAGGAAACATGACACCTGTTTGTAGTCAGCATACAGAAAACATAGGAAGGTTTCTCAGAAATACAGAGTTCTTAACCAGCTGTTCTATTTTCTCTTTAGTCAGGAAAAAAAAAAAGCTGTAATAATAATGGTGACCCTTTATGGTATTCATAAAATGAATTTTAAGTATTCTTTCATTTCAAAATTACAAACATATTCTCTCAAAATGTCTGTATGCATTGCTATACATTTCCATACATTGCTATAAATTTCTGTTTTGCATTGTTATAAAAGTATTGGTATAAATGCTACTAAATCCAGATTTTTTTATCACAATGCTATACTAAAATGACTGGAGCTAAGGAAAGCTGGTTATTGTAACTTCACTAAGTTACACAAGTTAGAATTCACCTCAGGTTTTGTAAAATAAAAGGCACAAATGTCTTATCACCTATGCTGTCAACAAGAAAATTTTAAAAATTAGGTTCCAGCTTTGTAAAGAACTGTCCTGCTTTTATTTTTGAATGGTCACTGCAGTAAATATTTTTAGGGCATTCCTTTACAGGCTCTTGCACTTCAAAGAACTACCTCCTAAAAATGTCAAAAAGAAGAATCCCAATATTACCTCTTATCAGCTAATCTTTATCTTTTGTTTCACACCATCAACGCATATCCAAAGATTAAATTCATTATGCATGTTCTTTTGCAACAGAACGACAGTTACTGGGAATTTCTCTTGCCTGGTTTCTACAGGTAACAGCTCTAATTCATATAGTAACACCATCAGGAGGTGTAAGATGAGAAAGTTGAAGGTAACAGTCTGAAATAAATATGGTAATTCTGATAAAATTTTGAAACATACAGTGTTAAACAGCTCACCATTTCTCAAGGAAACTGCTTTCATCTTTGCTTCCTACTCCCACTTCAACTCCAAACCCTCAACGTTGGTAAAGCAGTAGGAGGCAAAAATGAAAATTATTTATTTTCTATGAAATAATTTCAAGATCACCATAATACATTCTATCTGTCTACAGATTCTTTGTCCCCACAAAAAATAATGTTTTCTAATTTCTCTCTTTTTCTGTTTAAGAAATTATAGCATCTGCTCTTGAGCAACTGTTAAAAAAAAAGAAGTACCTGTGGCTGAAACTGTGGAGCAGTAGGCCCCTGCATGCCTTGTGACTGTTCATCCATTCTATCACGTCAAAGCGTCCCTTACGTCCTGAAAAGATAAATACAGTTATTACAATGTAACTCAACCTGTATTTATGATCAATGAACATTACCAGAGGAACTGAAGAATTTTCTCATTTGCATGCTTGAGTTTACTAACATTTAACTACTCCAATCCTGCACTGTTTTGGGAAGGAAGCTTTCACTCCCCCACTTAAAACTGTCATCCCATGCCATTCTAGTACCATCAGCTATTTGTCACACCAAACCACAGCCATCCTCCAGAGCGACTAAGGGGCCCCGTGGCTTTGCCTTCCTCTCCTTAGTACTCCTGCATCAGGCATACAGATTGGGATTTTCTGTTGTTTTTTTCTCAGTATTAGCTGTAATCAATCCAAAGATAAGAGAAAAAGCACCTTATGGCAGGTCAGAGGAAAAAAAAAAAAGTTATCAAACTGAGGTGAGAGGCAGAGAAAGACTTGCACAGATTTCTAAGACTGTCAGAATGAGCAGGGTGACAAAGGGGCAAACAGTCAGCAGATACACAAAGAATGCAGACCAGTGGCAAGGCCATCTTTGCGTCAGCCCTAGGACACCAATACTGACAATTCTTGCAAGTTCTGTGACATCTCCTGTAAAACTTCCCACCAAGGCAAAAAATCACAACAGCACTGAAAATTAAACTGTTGTCACAAGACTGCACCTAAGTTCTCCAGTTTTCACAGAGGTTTATGTAGTTAAGGCAAATTCTGGAGGAGACATGCATGACAAACTTAAGGAATCTTCTACTAATCTCTTGCTGTAGACATCTTTCTACCACTGCCAAGAATCCAATTATTATTTTCTGAAGCGCTATTTTGAAGAGTCTGACTGGAAGTGTTTTGGAATTTGTCTCTTTCGCCCCTCCCCTTTCTTTTTTGCTTTTAAATTTGGGGAAAGGGTAGAAGGTAGAGAAGCCGTATCATTAACAGTGCCAGTGGCTCTGTCCTCTGTGGCTTGTTTTTATATTAAGAGGAAGCAAACTAAAGAGGCAACAAATATGTTCTACCATAGGAAGCATGGAACATCTCTAACTTATGGATTTGTTGTTGCTTTTGCAAAGGAAAGGCAAAGATCAGTATTTTCTCTCCATATATGTGAGTTCTTTCATCTTTTTAAACTTGTTTTTGTCTTTGAAGACTGCATGATAGATCCACATTTTAGAGTAATTTGGCATTTTGATCATACAAAATGCCAAGGATGCAAAATGAATCTTTTGTACTATTTGTCAATATAAGCAAGAATTAGATTCTGCTGCTTGAAGACTGTTTTCACAGTGAGGCATGCCTTTCACCTTGATAATCAACTCCAGAGGTCAAAACATAGTAGCATAATATTTATCATCTTTAACTTTAAATTGAGACAATAATTATTACTCTTCCAAAGGTGGTTTTCAAGTTCTAATTTATGGTGAAAAGACACTAAAAATACCAAAGAGTCATTGCTAGTTTGAAATTGAAAAGCTAATACAAAACACATTTAAATGTGACATGTCTATCACCTCTTTAAACAAGTAATGTGATGACCTCCTTCTGCAAATCCATCACTATGATATACATTGGTTCATGGAAAACAGATGAAGTGAGAGGCGAGCCAACTATACCACCACCACTCAAGACTTCCGAGTGCCAAACACAACTAATGTTTTTAAACACTCTCACACTGATCATGTAGGAGGAAAGGACTCCTTGCCTTCACCATATCACTTGCAAAGATAGGAACAATGACAGATTCTGAATCATTTATCTTGCAAAGATTAGTTTCATCATTTTGAAGATGCAAGTCATTTGGACTCAGACCAACCTGTACACAATAGTAATCGTAGGAACACAAGCATATATGCTAAATCTTATACTTCAATTATGGTTACTAACACTTTGCAGGTATAAGATGACTTTTGGTTAACTATTCACGCTTTAATTCTTCGTCTTTTTCATTGATCAAAACAGTAGGTGCCAACTACACAGAAAGGATGCTGGATGAAGTACCTGGGAATACAGACAACAAGACCAATTCTTCATTTGAAACTGCAACTGCATAGCAACTCCCTTAACTGACACTATTTACTCCATGCACTGAGCCCAACATACAGCAGATGGAAGCTAAGTCCTCACCAGTAAGTCAGCTTATCAAACCACAACTGACTGAACTGGGAATAGCACCTTCTTTCTTAACGCACTGGCCTCGCTGTCCTTATTCACCTTCTTAGCACCCACCTGTCAAGGCTCCTTGACATTTGCTTACACACCTAAAGATCACACAAATACACAAAGCAGCCCAAAATGCAAGGGTGCATTCCCACACCCCACCAGAAGCTCCCATCCCAATCAGCACTCAGCTTTCCCAGTGATTTCCAGCCAACTCCTAGAAGAGAGGTGAGACTGCCCACCACTCCGCTAGTGAAACAGAGCAGAGGGACTACTGAAAGGGAAACAGAGCTCATCACTGACATTCCACTGAAACACATTTTTAAAATAAAATTTAAAAAAATTATATACCTGGGAAAAACTTGAAATCCTTGTGACTTTAGGTCTTGCAACTAAGTCCTTACAAACATCATCAAAGTATTTAAGGAGAAAAAGCTTAAATGCACTGACTAACCACATGAAACATGCTTTTTAAACACTATTTTCATAGCTCAATATCCATAAACCATTCACATTGAAATACTTTTCAAGGTACTCAGGAAATAATGTTACTACTTTAACAGATGGCTGTTCTACAACAACAACAAAAGACAATGTTTTCCTGTAGAAAACATCATTAATAGTCTCCACGATACATGGTTTCCATTAGCTACATTTTATATACTACTGTTTGTTAATTTTGGATCTTAAGTGGGCACACTCAATAATCAGTGTCAAAGACAACACAGATATACTTTTTAAAAAGGATATACTTCAAAGAATATTCAGAGTACTACAATTTTGCTGGGAATCTGAAAATCGCAGTCTTCTTTTTTTCTGCAGAACATAGATGTAACTACTTCACATAATTGCTAACACAGAGAAACACAAAGTTACAAGGTTCACAATGTGCTGATCGGGCACAGGGTCAATTTAGCTGCTGTTCACAAAGTACAGAACGTACTATGTTTACTTCTGGATTACACTGTGAATTAAGGCAGGTATTTTTAGTTTTTACTATAACCATTATATTATTTTAGTTAGCTTAGAGCCAAGGCCCTTCAGAAACAACTATCCATTTAACACCGTACATATTCCTTATTTTTTGGTGTCAACAAGTTAGATTGTTCAGCATTAACACATATTTTAAATGCCATATTTAAAATCTTTCAACTACTGTTACTAACTAAATTCAAAGACAAGGATCATACTCAGTTCAGAGTAAAAACACACCACCACACCCCCTCCACACACATATATTAATACTAGCTGCCACATAAGAACACAGGCTATAGGAATATTCCCATTTGCTTGTATCACGTGTTGACTCTCAGCTACCCACAGTGCAACTTAAATCTAGGTAGAACATTCAAATAGTCACCCTGGTTGAAACAATGCAAACAAACAAACACACACACACACACACAAAAACCACAACAACAAGAAATACCACACAAATCACACACCACCACCAATCATGTGCTCTGGAAACAAGGGATTAGATTTCTAAATGCCTTACTGAATGTCCAAAACAAAAAGTAACACACAATCACCCATCCCAGTACATGGGTGTTAATCCCGGCACTTCATGCCACGGAGCCCAAGCTCTGCTCTCTGACGTGACGACAGCTCCCAGAGGAAAGCCACACACCTTTTGGGAGGAGACAAACTTTAGACCCTTTCTTCCTTTGCTACCACAGCTATAACAGCTTGGCCCTTGAGCTTGATGCAAGCAGCTTACAAAGCAGGCATCCTACTGCTTTATAAAACATACTGCCGTAACAGTCATTCTTTACCTCTTCCGAGGAAAAACATCAGCTGTTTGGAGCCAACTGGCCTCCTGGTCAAACCTGGCCCACACTTTGTCAGCTCACTCTCTTCAGCACCCCTCCAACACTGGCACCAGAGTGCAGGTTGCAGTTTATGAATTATCAAAGTGATTTTAAAAGCAGGGCCTCAGGACTCACTCTGGGAAGGTCCTGAATGAAGCCAGAGAATGTTGGCAGCTGTAAACTGAGCACAGCAACTTTACTGATCATGTTATATTTCATGACAGCACGGCTATGTGTTTTTCAAAGAAATGGTAAGTCATAAGTCATGTCGATAAAGCACACTAACCTGAAGTCTAAACCTATCATAATTCTTCAACATTAAAATGTATTTTTTTTTCCTGGTGCTCTGCATAAACCACTGAAGAGAAGAAATGTGTATGTTTGGATGCCATAATAGAAACATTTTACTCACAGAGTGAAAGTCACTTCAGTTTCATAGATAATATTTTTAGTGCATTCCTAAAGACTGAGGAATACTTAAAAAGCAGCAGTCCCCACACAGGACGCCACAAGCAGCTCTCAGAACCATGACATGCCCAAAGCCTTTATCCACTTCCTATATCTGAATATCTCCAACAAACACAACAAAAACACACTCAGCAGTTTACCTAAAATTCTGCTCTCTTGCTTCAAATTGGTTTTGTTGTGGTCTCTCACCCACCCACCCTGGACTGTAACTGGAAAGATGAAACTCATGTGGGTTGTAGTTTAAGTCCTAAAACACATTTCAATAAGTTATTCATCTGCCTTTATACCACTGGCATTCCAAACTCCTACTTAATAGGAGCATATTTAACAGGAGTAGCAAGAGATTCTAACTGGAAAAAAAAAAAATCCAAATAACAAGAATGACAGCACTGAGCATATGCAGCACCTTTTCAGTAAATTATTCCTTACTAACATAGACTATAAAATTAAATCTAGTTAAATATTCCACATTATTATGCCATTAATTCATAAAGTTACACACTCCACTTAAAGACAGTATTAGAAATGGTGAAATAATGCTGAAACGCTTTCAATATTTAAAAACAATAGCCAGTCAATGCCTTTCTACTAGACTTTATGATCTGTGACTGGTCATGCTCATGCCCAGACCAGATTGTCCATGTCTCAAACATACTAAACTTTTTATTGGTCTGCTGTTAATCACAAATTACAAGAAACATACAATCCACAATGTAACATAGTCAATAAAACAGCAACTTATTTAATTTATAGTGTACTGCAATGTTGCTGATTAACCTCTCACTTATACAAGTGAACCAAGTATTTTATATATATATATATATATACATATATATATACCAAGTATTTTATATATATCAAACAATTAACACACTAGTTTGTTTTTCTCACTCAGTGAAAAGCTATGTTAGATACATACATTAATAAAGCAAAATGCATTTAAGTTGACACAACTGAACTCTGCCAAGACAACCAACACCTTAATTGGCAAGAGGTGAAGCAAAATGAAAACTGGAAGATCAAGTTAAACATTATCACAGTACAATCTGTCATTTATCCCGATTAGTATACACACATATACACACATTATGTATATGCATAATAATATATAAGCATGCGCACACATATATACATGTGTCTATGCATAATAATATATAAATATGCACACAGATATATACACATCTATGCATATTTAGATTATGCATATGTAGCTACATGTGTATATACACAGAACACTTAGCTGACAGTGGCAGAAATGAAATATTTGCTTCATATTGTCAAAAAAAGTGTCTTCTAACATGTGAAAAATACGTATTAATTTGTAGAATTCTCTGCAGAAGCATCTGCATCAAAGTTGTATTTGTAACTTCTAAAGCACTGAAATTCATTTAATATAAATGTATGTCCAGAAGTAGGAATAGTTTTAATTTTATAAACAGCTTCTAGAAGCCTTTATTTTTTTTTTATATACTACCAGATAAATATTTCCTGTGGGATGGCAGGACACTCCTCCCCTCTGTATGGACAACCTTGAATGTGGACAACACAAATTCTCAGCACTTGTTAATCTAAAAGTAACTACCATCTACCTATGTGGAAATAACTAATATTGAATTTCTCCACAAACTTATGTCCAAATTCCCTATGCATAGGTAGTCCAGTCAAAGCAGCCAAAAACCACACAGATAGTTAAGCTGGGTTAGGAGTTGGTTTTAGCAAGAAAAGAAGTAACCATACTTTTTGATAAGTAAATTTTACTTGTAAGTGAATACAGTAAGAGCCAATATGCCATTTTCTCATCCATCCATTCCAATTTATCAGGTGTATTTTCATTCCAACCCTGAAAAGCCAGTCACCATCATTCCCCACCTACTAAGGGTTTCTTTCTGTCAGTGCTGTCTGACTAGAAGATGAAAGTCCAAGCTCTCCTGCTTCACAAGTCCGCTCTCCTTCCTCTCCATTCATTTGCACAATTTAAGAAGTTATATTTTGTTTACTTCTCCCTCTCCATTTCAATCATGTCACTCCAATAGATTGCTTATCTTGAAAGGTGCTCCCAAAGGGTTGTACGTGCACTGACTTGCCCTTTTTTGAACTGTTAGTTATTGCATAGGAACTGAAGAACTACCAGGAAATGAAACTGCTCAGGCAACAGGCTTCTACATTTAACTTGTGTTCACCTGCAAAGAAATTTGATAACTATACTTCTTCATACTGAGTAGCCAGTTATAAAGGATACCTTTAATTCCCTGCAAAACTTTACACTGTGAAATGATCACAATCCATGTATGGTATCTAACCAAAGCACTATCAACAAAGCAAATCCTTAGCCCAGATAATGCTCTGTTAGGATGTGGGTTTAGGACTGTGTGAACCAATTACTTGATGCTGCTGCTTCCCCTGCCTTCACCCATGCCTTCCACATCCTCTTCTTCCCAGCAGTGTTCCCATGGCTACCCTGATTCCTGGGAAGGTAACTGAAGTGAGCTCAAGACAAACCCTGACAACAAGCGACTTTTTTTCTAATTCAGTTCCCTGAATCATTCCATTGCAGAGACAAGGACACAATGTGATAGCAAAAGACAGAGGCAAAGACATAGCTGAGGGCAGAGCTGTCCTGACTTAGATCAGTGAAACCTACCGTCAAATTACATCTCTAACGTGAAATTGTACAAGCCAATCTAATAGCTCAGTAGCACCAAAGATCTTGCATTCTCTCCCTTCTCTGCCACATGATCCTGTGTAGCAATCTTGAACACTTTGGACCTTTTGCTGAGCTGATTTAATTCCCTAATGTATCTAGGTATACATTCTGCAAGCAGTCAACTAAATCAATGCACATGGAAGTCTACAACTACTTAATTTTTCTCTGGCATTCAGAAGTTCAAAGATGGAATACATAGGAAGGATTTGTGGAAGAAACAGAATATCTCCACTCTGGCAACAGCACACTAGTACAAGAGCTCACCACATTTCATCTTACTTCACCTTCGGGTAGAGATGCCAACAAGTACTTAAATTCAAAATACCTATGGCAGGAAGGTAAGAGCCAGCATGGAGTGAACATTTATTCAACACCAAGCCGAGAGTTTTGTCAGCAAAATCCTGCACAGGGTACGCAGAAATAGGAAACAAAATAAACGGAAAGAGAATAAACCAGGGTAACAAGCCAAATTGCAAAAAAAGTGCAAAGATTTTTCAGGGAAAGGAAGATAAGACATGGTTTGGAAACCCTTACAACCCCAAAACCTCAAGAGCTCAGTACACAGAGAGGGAAAAGAGGAGACCTTTCCCTAATGAAGGGATGGTTTTAAATGCACATATAAATTATTCATAAGGAGATGCTGAAGAGATGTACTGAAAGTGCAAACAGCTGAGCTTCACATATGGGTTTAAAAAGATGCAGGATAAATCAAAAGGCTGGAAGCATTGTCAGGTAAGCCCATTATTGCTAGGCACAGGAGGAAAAACACCCAGTTTGGAAAACAGGCTACATACAACTGCGCTACAACCATGGCTGATAACATCCACATTGCCATAGGTGAAGTTAGAACACATTTAACAATAAATTCCACCTAATCCTCAAAGAAATGTCTAAATATCTCAGAAACCAGTGTAAGAAAAAACACTGTGATATCACACTGTAGGTTTATGTGTACATTTGCAAGCTGAAAAAAAAAAAAATCTGTAGTATATATTTTAAAATCTATGCTACCTCAAAGATTGCAAAATTAATGAAGCACTATGCAGAATCAGAAAAGAAATGCCAGTCATATTTAACAGGCTTTCTACGATTCTCTAACACTACCTTTGAATCCTGAAACCACACATGACAGTGGCAAGTAATCCAGGATCCCTGGGTCCAGGAGCAAAGCAGCCAGCACACTCACTCCAGAAGCTGGCCAGCACTCAAGTTCACAGATCTTTCTGTGTTTTACATTAAACTGCCACTGGCTGAAACATGCAATATCCACTCCTGGCTTTGGAGTATTCTCAATGAGCAGCTGTATATCTAGTCATCTGCTTGCAGGCTGCTTGCTGCTCCTCTTCTGGAGTCCTACTTATCTCCATGAACTTCACAAGCAGCTCACAGACCTAACACACAGTTCCAAATTTCAGTCAGGACAAGTACTAGAAGTTCACTGCTGCAAAGACAACTCCTTTTTTGGATCTGCTCTCAGATGAGGATGAAAAGGGTACAGAAGAAAGGCCTCTACAGGACAGAATGCTACACATTTTCCCACAAGTTTTTATTTAGAATTAATTTTAAGTTCACCTGTGATATTTTTGCGTTACAGCTTTCAAGGAATCAATAATTATGTACTTTATACACTGACAACAGAAGATTAAAATGAACTGAAGACTGGCTCATCAACACTTTGCAGCACCTAACTCAAACAAACCTCTCCCAAAGATTTAATCAAGGATCTAATCTGCAAGCTTTACATTACTTTTATGATATTTTAAAGCAATTAATCCGGTCCAACAGACAGCAATAACTTTGTTATAAATCATTCCAAGCAGATTAAAGCAAAGAGGCCTGAATGCCAGATGATGCAAATAGTCTATTTACTTTGTCACCCATAATCAACAGCAAGAAGTCATTAATATCACAAGATTAATTACGTGCAACCAGTTTTTAACATGCTTGTTCATAGCAATTTTTTACAAATTCTTCTTTGTAATGCCTAGTTTAAAAACTCATAACTAATTGCCTTACCTAAGCATGTGTTCTGTTTAACCAACAGGGAAAAATGGCACTTGAAATATACTGCATATTTTCTAGCTACAAAAATCATGACTGAGTCACAGCTATGTTTCACATGCCAGAGACAAATGCATAGGATTATCCTCACCAGCGAAGCAACTCATTTTAATAGCATTGCTTCTCTTCAGCTTTTTAAACTAACCTGTTGGGAAGAATCCTTTTAATACTTACTAAAAAGAAAACAGGTAGTGATGTGGTATTTCACGCTAGGGCTGAGTTCCTTCCCACATGGCCAGGGGGTCAAAGAGGGACAAACAGAGTAAACCAGTGCTCTAAAGACTGCTTTTATCACCACTTTGGTATTTTGGTCGGTTATTTTCATCTCTATTGCAAAGCACATGGAACATCGCTAAACTGAACAAATATTTTGGAAATTAGTCAGTTAGGACCATCCATAGTATTAACCTGCACAAGCTAATCCCCTCCACTCCACATCATTCCTAAGCACTGCTCCTCAGGAATCAGAACGGATTTTTCTATAAGCCCCAGATAATAAAAAAAAAAATCCCTTGGAGGCAGAGAAGAAGTTATTGTAGTTGGACTTTTCCCAGGACACTTTCCAAGGTAACGTGAACTCATCCATGCAGCACAGATGTTTGGAACAACGTCAAACCCCAGAAGGCAACAAGGCATCAATGGCGATACAACTGAACATAGGGCTAGTGTAAATGCAGGATATTGTATGAAGTTTATTAAACACAGGGGTTTTTTTCCATGCATGAACAAATTGTATTTGTGCACAGAGACAATTTGGTAAGATAATGGACTGGCTGTGTTTTGTGCAACTGAGCTCAACTCTGCTAAAAAGTATAGGAAGGTATAGGTGGGCTATATGGCTCTGTCTTACAATTCAGAAGATACCACAGGACACAGCAAAACGAGCAACTGACTTCTTGTTTGTCATTTGAGTTTCTCATGCACTCACAGGCTTTCAGATGAAATCTAAAATGTTAGGGTTTTTTTTCTTCTTTGAAAACAAGTTTCTATGGTGGGGATGAGATTCTACTTGTCTAATTCTTGTAGGCTTTGGAAGACAGTGTGACAAGTCAACCAAAAAAATGATTATTATTTGGCTAGAATGCCTTGATTTGTTCTCAATTTTTTTCACTCCAATGACTAACTGGTATGTTAAATACAAGATATCTGTGATAGAGGCAATATCTCTACCCTTACTGTGAAAATCTCTAAGTGTGCTTTAAGAAGTCAACTACCCAAACATCAGATATTTATTAATATAACGTCTTCATGTTTTGAAATTAACAAACAGGTGTTCTTCATATAGTCTTTCCTCCAGTATTAAAAAAAAAGAAAAAACCCCAAACAAACATACACACACACCCCCCTGAAGGTCTTCAAGTTCTTCCTTCAAAGCTGCTGGATGTTGCTTGTAAGTTTCCCTCTTTCCACAACTCAAAACAGTTCTACCTTCCTCTGCCTAAGGTTTTCATGGCCCATGAGCTAATGACTGCTTTCTACTTCATTTTATCTCTCTCAAGATAGCCCGAGTCCAAAATTTCAAATACAGACATTTCCACAGCGCTGCAACACTGAACTGTCTCCCAGTTAGCCTTGGAAGTAAAATATTTTTATACTTCATTCTTCCTGATTTAGTGGAGCTGCAAACATCCACTTGACATCTAATTATCCAAAGTATCTACCTTACAGATTAATATAACATTCACTGTTAATTTCTGCATCTCAAGCTTGTGATAAAACTTTTTACAAAAAATATACCCAGTACATTCAGTAAAATTACTATGTATGGTGACCTTTCCTGAGAAGCGAGGCTGCCATTGCAATCCATGAAAACAGTGTTATCAGTGCAATGGTGACAAAAGTTTAACGTTCAGTTGGTGTAAGCAGCAGAAAAAAATAAGAAACAAGTTTTTTACAAAATCTAGGATCAAATCTTTGTGTGATTTAATGCACACACATCTCAGCATCTTTTATCAGAAGTAGGTTTAACATCCCAAGTAGTTTTACCATTCAAGCAGCAATGTTCCTCACAAAATGCGGAAGAAAACAAATCATATCCTACCCAAAGAACAATATTCTGAACTTCTGAATCCTAAATCCAAGCAGCTACAGTTCGCACGGACACAAACTGGAACTGAGGGCCAGTACCAGTATAGCCGAGATCAGATGATACTCAGAAGCACGGCCAGGAAGGGGAAGAAGCAGCAAACCTGGCAGCTGGAGGATGTCTCCCTGCCGCACTCCCGCTAGGCCTCAGCCGCACCGGGCGTGAGGGGCGGCGGACCCGGAGCCCCGGGAGGCTGGAGAGAACGGGAGGAGGAAACGCCGGCACACGCCACAGTGGCCCTGACCGCCGGGCGCTGCAGGGCCGGGGCCGCGGTTGCTCCCGCCCGGGCCGGGGCTCTCCAGACACGCTGCCCGGGGCTCCCGGTGACGCCGCTAGTTTTACTCAGTGCGCAGCGACACCGCCCAGACGGGGCTGCCTCCCCCGGGGAGCATCCGCCAGACACCGACCTCCCAGGTGCGAGGCGGGCAGCGAAGCCTGGAGAAAACCAACTAGAAACGACGGGAAACATGACGGAGCGGGCTCCTCTCGCGGTTTAACCCGGCGCTGGGCCAGGGGCCGCTCCCCAGAGCCACGGCAGCGCCCGTCTGCGCCGCGGGGCGGGGGCAGGTGCGAGACCCCCGCGCGAGCCGGCGCGCGGCCAGCCCGCCCCCTCGCGCGGCGCAAAAAGTTTCTGCGCTCGCAGACCCGCCGCGCTCCCGCCCCCTGCGCCGGGAGGAGCGGCAGCTGCCGTGGCCAATAGCACCGCGAGCGAGAGCCCCGGCGACCAATGGCAGGAGGTGGGACCCCCGGCAGCCGCCCGCGCAGCGCTGGGAGCGCCTCCCGGAGAGCGGGCGCGGCCGCTGGGACCCCCGCCACGGCCCCACTCCCACGCCGCCCGTGCGGCGGCTCCGCCGCGCCCCCGCTCACCGGGAAGCCTGGCTCTGCCACTCCTGGCGCGGGGGCCCGGAACCGGCCTCCTCTTCTCCCCGGCTTCTCAGGCCCGGGCCGGACCTGGCCGTGAGTGCCTAGCGGGGCTCCTGGCGGGCGGCTCGGGCATCCGCAGCGGCCCCGACCTCCTCTCCGCCCCCTGCGGCTCCGGCCGGGCCTGTAAACATCCCGGCATCCCCGAGGAGAGAGGCGGGGCGGCCGCCGGGCTCCGCCTCGCACCGCCGCTCCTCTCCCGGCCGGAGGCTTGGGGTCTGCCGGCGGCTCCGCCGCACGGTGTTGCCTGCCGGGCAGCGGGAAGCTTCCGCGCGGCGCTGGGCAGCCGGGACCCCGCCGCGCCGTGACCGGGGCTGCCGGGCCCGGGCCGCCCAGAGCAGCCGGGACTCGGTTGGGAACCAGCGCGGAGGGGCAGCGGGCGGGGGAAGTTTGCAGCCCGTGTGAAAATGACTTGGCTGGTAGATGTTTTGAGACAGGCACTGTTCGTCCGATGTATGTTTACGCTGCCAGCCACAGTGGAGCCTTGGTCTGCGCTGGCACTGCAGTAATGCAGCAATTACGGAAAGCGAAGCGCTCCCCTGGCAAAACCAGGGGTACGTGGGAGCAGGAGAAGTAACAACTCAGGCCTCTGGAAACTAGGGACCAGTTCTTCTGCAGTTCAGCGAACAGCATGGGTCTAAAACTTTGGCCCAGACTGCTCTGGAAAACTGAGTGTCAAACAACATGCTTTCCATTTTGTATATAAATTGTGATACGCAGTCGACAAGACATTAGGTATTGACTGAGTATATTAGCTGAAAATGACTCAAACTCCTTTTTGCTATACTTGAAGAAATAAAAATGACAGGAACAAAAAAGACTAGACTCTTACTGAGTCCTGCCCCATCAGCTTTTACTTTTACAACAGCACTGGGTTTAAGTAGATTAAAAATACTAAATTCCATAACAATATTATTTTTCAGGTTCCTGAAAGTTTAGCCTGCTTCAGGATAAGGAAAAGCAGTTAACGTCATAGAACAGAGATCTTAACCAGCAATAGGCAAAAACTATGAAAGCTGATCACAATTTCCCCTGTAAGGTTATGGATTATTGTGATCAAATGGTTTCTTCTTCAGGTGTGGAAACCCTCCATAAAAGACAGATCTCTGGCATTCCAGTGAGAAAAACCACAATTAGAAACTACCTAGAATCAGACATACTTTATTTTTTCCAAAGCAAAGTCTCATTTCAGTTCTCATGAGGGCTGTTCTGTTGTTTTGTTTTTTTTTTTTTCCTTGTAGCAGGTAAAGTTATATTTGGTTTATGTCTCTTGCAGAATAAATAGGAAATGAGCCAGTGTGTCTGGGAAAAGTGTATTCACCTCCCTCTGTACAAAATTGTACCGTCTGCTTTTGAGGAAAACATTTCAGCTTTGAGAAGTCTTCAGTGTATTCAGTGATACAAAGTCTAATGAAGTTTGGAAGGAAACTCTTTTGCTGGCTCTCATTTCTCTGATGTTAACATATTTATCAATCATTCTACACATTTCCACTTTATTAACATAGAGTTCATTGATTTCACTAGCCAAATACAATGATAAGGTGAGCACTCTGCCTGTGGAATCAGACATACCCTAGAAGCTTCCACTTCCAAGTGCATTTTGTATTTCTTTAAAAAGTGTGGTCCAAAACAATAAATCGGAATAAGATTTTTTTTTTTTTTCTGCATGGATAAACTGTCTTGCAAAAGCAGTTTCTTGAACAAGAATTACCTGTGTTGTTTTCTTGTTATAAGTGCAATACTTTGGGTTTTCCTGCATACCAAAGAGTAAAAACTTCACAGAGCTGGCATATAATGTTAAGATGTTACTCAGAAGAATTACAGTCAGCAATACCATTGAATGTTTTCCATCTACAAAAGTCCCTTTAGTCTCAACCAGAAATTTAGTTGTGCAAGACAGTCGTGCATTTGTAAAACATCTGATGGAAAAAGGAGGGATTGATATCTGGTGAGCAGCTGACTACAAAATACCAAGTTTTATTAGGTATCATTTTTTTTTTTTTCCAAGTAAAGGCAATTACTACTATGATATCCAGCTATTGTTCTTTTCTAGATTCTCTCGGATGGAAAATGAGCAGTTCACGATCACCGAGGGAGACAGAGGTAGCATTTGAAGCTTTCTCTGCATTCGTGCGTTAAAAGAGAATAACCCAGAGCTTACTTGCCTTTTTTTCCGATATGTTTCTCACTGTCTTCCTTGCCTTAATCTGACTGTATTTGGCTTTTTTGTCTTTCATCCTATTTTTATAGGCACTGCACTTACTTTCATTCTTTTTCCTGGATTTCCTCCATGCTGTTATTTCACTTTACATTTCCATAATATTTTGAGTTCTCTGTTTAGCTGCTTGAATCCAATGGCAACTTTAGACTGACACGATCAATTGCTGCAGCATCTTCTCTTTCTCATATTACAACCTTACCCTTGTCAGAGGATGGTTGTTTCCATTTCCTTTTTGGTGCTTGAGAATCAGAAAACCTAAGAATAAAGAGGCTGCTCCAGTTAATTAGTCCTTTATCATGATCGGGCAGAAAACCCTTTATATTAATGTAACTACAGTGCGCACATTAATTTTAGATATACAAAGTGACATACCACAGAAGATTGTCTTCAGACTTGTGCTATACAAATGTTTATTTACAGAAGGATGTTTTTCTTTGCTTTTCATTGCACATTTTCATTCAATAAATTCATCTAGTATTCCCTGTAATGGAGTCTTTATATCAGACCGAATCAAAAAGGCAGAAGATGCTCCAGAAGATCCAGTAGCCTTGGGGACTGTTAAGGAGCAGGCTTATCTCTGGCAAATGCATCTCTTGGAGGCTGGAGGGGACACTGCCTAACCAGCTAGCAAAAGATTAGAGAAAATGCACAAAGACATGCTGGAATTATGGATCTGGGAGGGAGAACATGGCTTGTTCCCCAAGGCTTATCAACTCCTGAAGGTGTTGCCAACAAATGCTCTACTCCTGGAATCAATCAGGTTAGGGGCAGATGCTGCACTTCACTAGCCTTGCTATTATAAGTCTATGTACATAGAAATATTAAATTAGGAAAGCTCTACCAGTCTTTTTCTGATAATTGAAATCTGTATAATTGAAATCTGTTAATATTTGTAACCTATAAATATGGCCAGGGTTCAAGAACATGAAAAATACCAAATCATGACAAAGGATATTATTTGGGATGGCAGTGTTACGCTTGGGTTGTCACTGAACTAGAAAACAGTGTCCTTTGCCAGGATTAAACTACTGGAGTTAAAAGCAGTTGGAGACTGTTAGATGACAACATCAAAGTCAACCAGTAACGCAGATGTTTAGACCAGCTCCCCAGTTGATTCCTAACTTGCTTTCCACAGGCATCCAGGCCTCTGTACATCTAGATTCTTGAGATGTTCATTAACAGAATAAACTTAAGACTCAGGAAAAATATTGATTTTCAAACTTTAAAACTTTCAGGCAGAAGAGCTCACTAGGACAGTGGAGCATGGGAAGAGCTGTCTGGGGTCACAGACACAGGAGCATAACAGAGCAGCTCACTAGTTAACAATTCTTTAGGTTCTTCGAATCAACAAACTACAGGAAATTAATCAAAAGAAGCAACTGCTCTGCTCTAAGTCCTTGAAGCCTGAGAACTCAGGCTTCAAGTTTCCCTCTATGCTGGGTCTTTGTTGCTAATAGTGAAAAGGCCAGGATAGCCGCCTGTGACATGGGAGGGAAGTCAGAAAGGCTGAGAAGGCAGGAGTAATGAGAGAGATATGTTATATATGTACTGGATAAATATTATGATAGGGCTTTATGCAGAACTTAAGCTTTTAGACAACGTAAATCATTAAATGGAGTGATTCATCAGAGGAGGTTGGAGAACTCCTGATCGGGACCAAGCAGGTCACCAGACCTTCTTCAGAACTTATGTATCAAAGACCTGTTTCAGAATTTTGATCATAATATATTTAAATTCAACCCTTGTAGAAGTGAAAAGGCCAAATAAATTTACCATAGCAACAGTGAATGTTGAAAAGACAACTACATAAAATCAAGGAAGTTTGTTAAAAGTGAATTAAAAGGAATAGCCAAAGGGGAAAGTGACCTGTATTAGAATTTCTTAGGAAGTATCTATCATCTATCAAAGCCAGTAAGAGGATCTCCAAAAGAGTAGCAAAGCTCTACATGAGAATAAAGAATAGTACTAAAATCAAAAAGGCACTCCTAAAAATATTGTGTTCAGATGAAGAAAACAGAAAATAGGAAAAATTCTGGCAAGCTAAACGGAAAATTGTAAAAGACAGACCAAAAACATTTGAAGGAAAATGTTGGTAATGGTATAAAACTTTATTGTAAAAACTCTTCCAAACACATCAGAAGCAAGCAGCCTGCTGTTGTAGGCTCTGCAGGGCCAATAAATGATCGTGATTTCAAGACAGAAGGATTCAACAAAGATAAGGATAGAAACACTGTTTGCTTCTATAGATACTATGAGAGAGACAGGGGAGCCCTTTATACTACACAAACCCATGAGAGCTTTTGGAAAGGTATGTGGAAACATGAGCTTGGATGATATAGGGTTCCTGTATTTCAAAACACTTCTTGACAATTCTTCACTAACACTTCTTAAAGAGATTAAGCAGTTTTGAAATAAGTGGAAAGAGGACAGTACTTAGCTAATAACTGATTTCAGAAAGGAAAAAAGATAGAAATAAATAATCCATGTCCACAATGGAGGGAGGTTTCTCGTAGAATCTCACAGGGGTGTTCTGGGTCCATTGCTGTTTACATACTCTTTATAAATAACACAGAAAAGATATAATAAGATGACCAAGTTTACCAGTGGTATAAAATCATACAGGTTAATAATTTGGGAAAACAAACAAACAAAAACAAAAAATACCCAGCCCTGGAAAACAGGAGGGATGAAAAGGAAAATGAGTGTAAGCAAAAACTTCTATAAGGAAAAACTAAAATAAATGGAAAACTTCAGCTTAAACATAAATGACTAAATGAAATGACTGAAGGGAGATGGAAAATGGATATGTCAACTTATAAAAGGCATAAAGAAGATAATTATGATTGTTATTGCTTCATTGGTTAATATTGATAAAAGAATAATCACTCCTTACTTCCCATAGTGAAAGAATCAGGTACCATAAAGTGAAATTAGCAGGTAGAAGTTTTGAATGAAAGATATGCAAGCACTTTTCTATATGATAACTACTTAAAATGTGCAGGTGAAAAGCATGAGTGGATTCAAAACTTTCACAGAAAAGAACATGAATAGCCATTTAAATGATAAACAAAAAAGTTACGGGTATGACCACCAGCTTAAATCTTTTTAGTTTTGAGACAACAAATACTGAGGAATGGGATTGTTTCATACATTTTTCCAGAGGTAATTTTGTTCACCTCTTACAGAGATAAACCGTTCTACTGAAAGTGGAGGTATTCTTTTTCATATAAACATTGACATTTTTAAACATTGAGGAGACTGACTGTGCAGTTGTATATCTAAAACAGAGCTTCTAAACCCAAAGGCAGACGGTTCAGTTTCAAGTGACAGCAGAGAACCCTAAAACCTTAGCACTAGTGCTGGGCAGGAAGGTACAGCTACATATAAAAGTGTGAGAATATCAAGCTGAAGGAACCTAAAACCATGGCAAAATTTCACTAAGAAATAATCAATACAATGTTGTCAGTGAACAAGTAGCTGTGTCTATTTTACACCAACAACAATTATTCAAAAAGCTGATTGTTCTAGATCTCTAATTCAATGTTTTGAAACAGAAAGATTTCAGTTCACCTTTCATTTAGCGTCCCCAAAATGTGAATAATACAATGTACTGTTTCTCATTCCTCTGTAATTTTTTTGTTGTGTGCAGGAAACTTACGGCATTTATGATAAACAGAGTATAGACACCAAAAGTGAGAATGAACTGAAAATTATAGCCTACTTTCAGACTGAAAACTGCCATGATAAAAATCTAAAAGAGATTCCTCCAGATGAAGACCACTGAAAATACACAAAATAAGGCACAGGTATAGGAGAGTCAAACAGCAAAGATTAAAAGAGGATTTTCAGCAGTAGGCACTGGTGAGCATAGTGAACACACCCAGGCCTGGCAGGAAGCCTGAAAGGCATTGTTTGGGTAGAAATTATTATAGTTAATAATTATGACTTAGAGCTTTTGTGACTTGTGGGGCTGCATTCAGGATTTGGCACTAGGGGCGAAGTGATGCCTTGGGGCGGTGGCAGGAACCCCGCAGGGTGGGCAATTGCACCTACCACAGCACTGACCCTGGCACTTCTGTCATGGGATTAGGGGCCTGAAACCACAGCTCTATTTCTAAACCTGGATGTTTTGGTTGGCAAGGCGATGCCTGATGGTAAAACTAGCCTCTTAATTTTTTCCTTTAAAATTATGATTAAAAAAAGTCTTCTGTGCAACACATTGTCCTAAAATTTGGTGTAATATACATAATCACAGTAAAATATGTTTCTCCTTTTCAAAATTTTCCTTTGTGCTATTGCAATGTTATTTCCATGTAGTATCATAATACATGTATCGTTGTTAAGCTGAAGAAAGAAAATATTGGTATGTAGCTATCACAATAAGCCCAACCTCACTTGGGCACCAGTAATAAAGAACAAAGTTTGTTGCAAAGTGACTGACAACAGGCTGATCTCAGTACGGGACAGATGATTCTACCCATCCAGACTCCCACTCCATTGCAGCCAGATGAGCAGGCTTCCGGTTTTTTTATACCCTGGTCCACCCACATCTCTCATTGTGTCCCCTCACATTCCTCATGTTCCCTGAGGGCAGGGCTACTCGCCCTCATTTTAGAAACTTTGGTAATAGACATCCCAGACATCAACTTCTAATTCCATTTAGAGATATTTGTACCATGCTCAAATTACACACAATAGCAATGATTCTGTTCAAGAACCCAGCAACAGACATACTTGTCTGGGTTATATCTTACTTCAGTAGTTCCCATCTAGCATATATCTTTCATAAACCCTTATACATCAAGCTACCACTCAATTTTTTTTTTTTTTCTATTTCTTTGCCAAGACATCCTCTATGTTTATCTGAAGGTCCAATTAATTTTGAACATTACAAATTTCTTGTTCTCAGTAACCCTGTGACAACCTCTGATCAGTGACTGGGAAGTATTCTCTTTATATATTATTTTAATTTTCCACCTTGTAAGTTTATTGGTTGCCCTGTTCTGAATGCCAGAATCTCACTACTAGTACATTTTTCCGATGGTAGAAATCATCTAATTTGTGTCTGGCAATGACTCTTCGGTGCATGAGGTTCTTTCACTGAGGAACAGAAACATATTTCTATAAAAGAAATTCTTAGAGAAACAAGTAAGCCTTTCAGCTTCTGAATAATCGTTCTGTCTAATTGTCCAAGGCAGTAGTGTTTACAATATGACACAGGATTAGAAACTGCCTTCAAGTCTATAAACGTATACTTGCCAATAAAACCTATAAACTGTGTATTTGGTGTCATTGCAGTCCAGATTCTCGGTGTAAGTCAGTTTAGCTGCTGCAACATCAGTGGAGTCATGCTGATTTACACAGACCTGGGCCTTAGCTGTTGGACCTGGAAATTCTAACCAAAGAAACAGAGACAATTCAATCAATTTGTCCTTTCCTTCAGTAATTCATAGCTGCCAGAAATTGTGTTATGCTTGAGTCATTATTACCATAAAACTACAGAACAAAAAATGCAGTAAATTATTAAAGAAAATCCACAGCTGTTACATTTTAAGTCAAATAAAATAAATATACGTGTTTACGGATCTACATGCAGAATCATATTAATTTCAGTTGTGTCTAGGAAATGAAGAAGTAGTGTCTAAAAATTTACTGAAACCATAACCATAATTTTTATTTCCCCCTCCCACCTGAATAAATTCTTGGCTAGATCAGACATCCAAACTTTTGTACTCTCAGTGTTGAATCCCTGAGTAATCCATAGAAGCAAATTGTTATTTTTACGTAGCAACACAGGTAAAATTTAGAAGAAAGTCTACAATATTTTGGGATTTTCCAATGGAAAGTGATTTAGCACACAGGTAATCGTGAAGCCACAGACCTCATGGAGATGCATATTCCAATGTATACTGTTATCCACTGTGTCATACCAGGTGATACAACTGGGCAGGTATTCAAAAATGCACAATTCAGACCTTCTAACCTGAATAAAAAAAAGAATTTACACCTTTTTAAGAAAGGCAGCCTGAAGTTCATGATTACTTAAACATTTTAGTGTTTACATTTAGTCCCGGCACAAGACAAAAAGGTACATACGTTGCACATAGGCTCTTTGCCCAGAGACTAATATAAGTCTTTGCAAATGTTCTGAATTCCAGTGTTACTCGATAAATTTTATTGAAATAACTTTATTCAGTCTTTCCACATGAGCTTGAGCAAATTTCCTAATCTCTTGTTCCAGCCTTTCAGCTAGAAATAAAATGCAGCTCGACCAGCACTTGTTCTCCCAGCATCCTTCCTCCAAGCCTGTGTCACAACTGGTTAGAGCACAACTCTTCCAAACAAGAATTGTCTCTCACCATGTCTTCGCACTTTGCCTGGTAGAATGGAGCCTATGCCCACGCTGCAATGCAAATGAATAGTAATTTATGATGATGTTGGAAGGATGTTGACAGAAAGAGAGCTAATGGCACTAGCGGGGAATAACTGCGTGTATAGTAAAAATAACTATTGCCAGTCAAAAACAGCAGACTTAATTTCTAGTGTTTAATCTTTATTAGCTCTAACTCCCAGTAGAAAGAACATTATTTTCAGTGGCAATTTTGCTAGAATAAGGACTGCAGAATTTTTCTACTGACTTCAGCAGACTTTGGAGCCAGCTTTAGAGAAAAAAAAAATCCACAGAACAAGTGAAATAAATATTATTGGCATTTTACAATAAAATGGGAGTGCATTTTATAGGTGGCTGGCAGCTTGTAATTACCGTTAGTAAAACTAATCCTTTCCCTGTGCTTATTAAAATGTTTTGTGTATCAGCAAGCCGTGAAAAGGACTCACCACCAATCTCTTAACTTGCGCTAAAACTGAGAAACGTCCACTTGAGTCATAGTTCCCAGTGCCAGTCCTGTTTCTCTGCCTGCTATTGGAATTCAAAGCCTCTGAGGGAATTAAACCCAACACTTTAGTTCCTAATTAAATTCAAAAGGGATGTGAAATGTAACCAAATAACTTTATAGTATTTCTTGGGAATATGGTCTCAGGAGGATAAGGAAGGAGCAGTGGCTTTCAATTAATGATTCTCCCTCTTCTAACACATAGAAAATATCTGCAATGTTCTTTTGACCCCTTTTAATTTCTTCAAGGGGAGCATTTAACTCTTCAAACTTCCTCCTGCAAATATATTTTTTAAAGTTGCTGCAGGTTTGTAATAATTTAGTAGGATAAAGTACAGTCATTACTATTGCAGTCCTTTTTTCTTCAATTAGTATTTCTAATCACATTAGACATGTTTTCCGTATCCAGAGAGGATGCCTGATCCCTACAGCTATCGTGAACCATTAACTTTAATTAAAATTTACAAGTCTAATGTTGTTACATCTGCTAAAAGCATTAACTGCCATGTTAATTACCAAAATGTTAATGTTGCGTTAAAATATGAATGTTCCCTTTTGACAGTTCATCTGCAGTTTAATTATTTATTTTTGGTAGAATATCTCATATCTCAAAAAAAAAAAAGAGGCATAAAAGCATAAATGCTGACTGAAATAATGAGACATAATGGGAAAACTTCATCTAGAGAGAAAACTTAATACTTTAAAATACCAGTTGTTAGAAGAAACTCATTTGGATTCTTTGCTGCATCTAAAATAAATACATGATGCTTGTGTCATGTCCAAGATATTATTTATAATTGCACTGCAATCTTTTGCTATTACTTTGTAGGGATATCTAATCTGTGGGACACAGTTCTTAAAGCCACACAGCTGAGCATTGTCACAGAAACTTCCCCCCAAACAAGATTTCAGGACTTCATATCAAAAACTCCTATTGAATTTCTGAAAGCTTCCCCTTATAACTCATTTCAAAACAGAGTTACAAAAGACATCTAGAACTCAGTCCTGAAGTTACCGTACTCCTTATCCCAAGAGTACAGGATCAAAGTGTGAAACTTTTTAAATCACTACGATTAACAACAGGTGTAGCAAAGTATTTGCAGTAATTCATCTAAAGAAAACAGAAACCTCTGGTTAAAATAAAGCTGCCACTTGCTATATTTCATGGTAAGACACTCCTCTATTATTATTCTGAAAGGCATTGTCATTGAAATGAATATATGAGAAAGTTCTGGCAAACCGATGTTATATATAATAGTTACATCTTTCACTCATATTGAGAGAACATGTTCCTCTCATATTTTAATGGCTTAGGTTAACAGTTTGCCAAGTAATTTCTTACTGTGATTGTAAACAGGTAGTGTTAGATTTCATGCCTTAATCTGTTTTTTTTAATTTGCATGAGCAAACCATGATTTTGCCTGTAGATCTTCTATGTTACATGTCGGATGCACATTCCTCACTCTGTTGAATGTCAGAAGCAGACAGCTGTTCAGTAGCAAGTGCATAATTGTTTGTTTTTTTTTTTTTTTTTTTTGGGGGGGGGGAGAATATATTTTTAGAGATCAGATGTCCAGCTCACAAATTTAGAGAGTTTATGAGAATAATAAAATTTTTGAAATCTACAAGTCATGGTGTTCAGAACATAATATTTCAAATTACTGTTCCAAGCTTATTTTAGCATTTTTTTTAAGAAAGAAGCTAGATCTACAAGTTCCTTCTCATAGCCTGGAAGTGACAGTTTGCCTACACCACCGCGCATTGCCAGTGGACCATCAGCGAGCAGGACAAGCATGTGCAGCCTAACACCTCTGCTTCACCAAGATAACCCTTTCTGATGTCTGTATTTTCTCTCAGCTCTATTAGGAATATTCCACTCATAAAACAGGAATTTTTGTATAATACACAATATTACATATGTATTATACATAATATATTTAGAGCTCTTCTTTTTAGAGGTAGGCTTTCTACCATTCTAATTGGATTTTCCTAACAGAAAAGTTGCATTCAGTTGTCTTTTCAAGTTAACATTGTAGGAAAAGGCTGCGATAAAGCATGATTTGTTTTCCACAGAGTTTGGAGGACTTGTTTCTGTATCCGCTTGCTGGGCCTTTGGTAACAGATCATCAAATGAACTAGTCTGAAGCAGAGAAAAGCTCTGCAGTCTCCCAGACATTCAGAACCAAAGTTGGGACAAGAGTTCATGGAATCTATTCCCTTCCACACCCATGCCTTCCCAACACCTATCCCTCCCACCCCCCGCCAAAAACAAACAAAACAAAGCAAAAATCAGGCTCATTTCAAGCTCAGACAGTGTAAAACCCAAGCTGTGGCTGATTATGTTGTGGTAGATTTGAGCCGTGCTGCATCCATATCCAGCAGGACTAGCAGTAAGATTTAACTTAGGTCTGTTCTGACCCCAAAGCTTTTTAAAATATTACTTCAAACATAAAATATTCCCATTTAAAATAGTAGTGATTATTTTGAAGAATGTAACAAGTTGCTAAAAAGATGTTTTCTAATAGTCTGCCAGAAGGCAACCTATCTCCTGGGCTTTGTTTGTTTGTATAGGTTTCATTGCCTGCAGCAATACTTATTAAAGTCAAGTTTACAGAAACTTTTCTCTCTCTTGAGGAGACGAATACCTTCCAAAGCTCATTATTTATTTGGGAAGACTCAAGCGTTGTAGGAAAGACAAGGCAATATCCAAAATTATTCATTTACAATGAATCTGATATTAACTTCTGTGTTGCAGAGCTCTAACTTACATAACTTGTTGCAAAGTTCTCTATATACCACCAGCCTTGGAGCATGGAATTAATCCCTCTCTTTTGGTACCTTCCAGTTCTTAACAGCCTGGGGAAACTACAGTCCTTTTTTCCTTAGGAAAAATATTTGTTATTTGGTTGCTTGTGGCTGTTTGCTTGACTGTCATTATAAAGCAGGGCATGAAGGAGAGTGCTGCACAGCCACTGAGACACACAAGCAAGAAGCTTCCCTTGTCATTTCCACAGTTATCATAACTCCTTTTGTTTTGTGAAATATAAATTAACCCCACTGTACCATGCCCACAGATTAGCTCCAGCAAAAATGTTGCCTTTTCTCAGTCATTCTGTTTAAGGGAATGCAGGATCTTATTCAAGGATGTAGCATTAAGGAAAAAAACAGTTATTGTATTCAACAGGTTCTGTTTTGTCACCAAATGTACCAAAAAGTGTGTAACAGCAATGCCTGCCTTAAAATTTGCATATCTTCCTTCTCTACCTACTTTTTTTTTTTTTTTTCCCATAGTGCATATACTATTGAATGGGAACTTTAAAAGGTTTCTGTCATTCCCTTCAAACTTTTGGGTAGAGGTTGCTTGTCTGAATACACTGTACACACTGGCCAGCAGCCTAGTACTGCAGGCACTGAAAACCTACATTGTTGAACTGTAAAACAATGAAGTCTTATTATTAATAGCTAATTAAAAGGCCAATGTAAGGGCATTATTTGATGGTCACTTTCAAGACACGTTCACAACAGTTTTTATCAGACAAAACTTCAAAGGCAAGCTGCACAGTTTTGCTGTCCGTAACTTTTTGATAAGAGTTACTAAAAAGCAGTGACAGACTCAGCTTCAACAGTAAACCTTTTTTTGACCTTTTTTGTGAATATACTTACATTCTTGAATGAACATAATGAAAAGCGCTGCACCCTTGGAATTACAGTGGAGCTCTGAACTTCTCTCTGTTGCAGAATCGCTGTCAAAGTAAATCTAGATTTACTTTGAAGAGAACAATATTGATTGCACATACCTGATTCTGCCCACAGAGGAGCTCCAACATCTGGGTGTGTAGTAGCATACCTGGCATCAAGGATTTGAACTATATGGGACTACACTATTCACACGTTTAATTTGGGCACGTGGTTTACATACCTTCCAGAACAATACAGGGTTCTGGTTCATTATATGTACACATCTGTGTGTGTGTATATATAACTAATGTAATTAGCATATCAGAAATAAATACAGTAGAAGCATTGTATCAGGTCAAGGAATATTGAAAACAAAACTTTAAATTTCAAAAGTGAAATCTTGGCTCATTAAAGCTAATGGAAATTTTCATTTATTTCTCTATGACCAGAATTTCCCTTCAAAGACATAATTTCCACCTAACATCATGCTTTCTGTTCTAATTACTTATTCTTCTGCAATTATCTGAAATAACATTCTAGACATAGAACAAACGCTGTTTACTTGACATTTAGCAGACATCTTCCATCAGTCATGTTTCCGATCTGAAGCTTATGCAATTCTATTGTCATTCTGAACTCTTGAAAAAACAGAGCATCAACTGCATAAGGCTGTGTTTTATTGCTTAGAAAACAAATCTTTTAGACTTTTAAACAAATCTTTGTTCCCCATTTCACATCTTAAACACTGAAATCTAAATATCTCCTCCTCTGCTTTAAACTTCAGAGCCTCTCAATTCTCTTATGTGGGAGTAATTTCACCTTTTTTTGGGTAGTCTCACTGAGGAACTGTATTAATCACTCTTCTGTAAGTATCTCATACCCAGTGTACTCAAAAATACTCGTACTTAGGTCAAGGTTTCTTGTGAGCTATTTCGTTCTCTGAATCTATAAATTTTGAGATATTTTAAGGTTAATGGCTTCTGGTTTTTTAGAGTGTACATTTATATTGTTTTTGTAACCTCCTGTATAGCTGATTATATGGTTACATACTGTTCCATATGATATAATTAATTTTCAGAGTTCACAGAGCAAATGGTCATACAAGGACTTCTGTTAAGTACAGGTACATGATTACTGTAAGATCTGAAAGCAACCCAATGCCCTGTTTTAAAACTGAACATTGTACCATATCTTTCGCCGTGTATTGAAATACCTGCAGCAAGGAGACAATATAACCAAATGCATTACGAAAACAGTAGTCAGGTACGCGTAATTTGTACATACAGTTAATACACAATTTTGGTAATCTAATACAGTGGGGTTTAATGATAACATTGAAACTGGATGCTATTTTACTATCCGCAAGCTGAACTTGCCAGTTAAGTGGCTCTTATAGTTTACTAATAATAGGTTTAAAGTAGCATAATGCTGCTACATCCACACACACAAAATTCTTAAAAATCAAATACTTATTTTTAGAACACACTCATGAAATTATTAATATATGTAGTATTATTAAATGTTCCAATTAAATATCTAGAAATGCACCACTCTTTATTCTATAAACTTCCCCCTGTGGGTGGACAAATGTATTCAAGATCCATCCCTAGTGCCTTATGTTTCTTTTACCAAACCAATCTCCCCCATCTCCAATTTTTTCTTTTAATCACGCCTTATGCAATGGAAAACAGGAGTCTCTGGTGGAGTTTCCTTTATGAGTGAAAAACACAATATAGTTTTGTTACTGATACATAAGCTATTGCTTCATCTGGCAAAACACTACAAATGTAATTGAACTTGGAGACTTCCTGGACTGCTCTCCCTAAAAAAATTAATAAGGAAATATGTATGAATGGAAACTTTGCTCCAGAATATCCTATTCAGATTAAATCAGAGCAAAACAACAGTGATTTTCCTTCTTCTGTTGCCCATCACTTGCCACTTTGTTTTACCCAGCAAAAAGTAATTTCAGTTATACACAGGCTGCTGAAGGCAACCTGTACAGGAACTCTATCACTGCTGTTCACTAATGTCACCAGTGTTCAAAGAATGCCATCATTCTTTAACTCCTTATTCCATCTGATTTGCTAAAGTCTGACAATTAAGTTCCGCCCCCCCCCCAAAAAAAATAGGTCAGAGGTAATTATTACAGCCTATTAAATTATGAAAATATGACTTAAAATATATGAACAAATCCTTCATAGAATAAACATCAAAGAACAGAACTCCAAAGAAATCAAACAAGATACATTAATTTGCCCAGAAAATATTTCCTTATTGTCAATATTTCACGTGAGAACAAATAGCCATAAATTCAGGAAAAAATCACTTGTTTGGTTGGGTTTTTTTCTGATGAAAACATGACTTGGGATTAGCAGTATTGCTGTTTTAATCTTTTCTATACCTATTCCTTTCTGTATAATTCATTTCTAACTCTGACGAGACCACATTATGCAAATCTGCCTCCTTATTCCTACTGAATACAGGCAGCATGTAGAAAAACATACAGGCAGGATTTTTAAAATTTTACTAATAAACTAAACAGAAGACACTCAGTTTCCCAGTATTACATTTTGCAAAAGTTAAGGTATGCAGGTAATTCAATAGCAACATTAAAAGTGCGAAGGAACCACCCTTATGTTCAAGTCTCCTGCAAGAATAGAATGGAAGATGACATGATTTTGGACTGAAAATTTGATAATCCTGACTAGATTCTGATTGTCAGTGACAAGGACAGTGTACAGAGCCTTTAATAAAACAATATAGTTTCTAGAAATGTGGGATACAGAAAGTAGCTTTATTTCCCTCTTATGCTTTTCTATGTTTCTTTTTTGTGCAAACTTCTGTTTGCTGCTGGTATTCCTCACAAGAACATACATTGTAACTTTTTGTTCTGTTGAAATTTTACAGATAACATAAAAAGGAGATAAACCTCAGTAGTGTTGAATTGAAGGTGATAAACCTTGGTAATAAAAAAAAAAATCTTCTGATATGAGCTTGAACATTGTTCTTGGAAAAATCTGAGGAGGAGAAGGACATCCATCTGCTTCTTGACTACAAAATGACAGTGACCCAACAAAATGCAATGTAATGCAAAGGCATCTAAGGCAATGACAGGACACATTGGGAGCTGTATATTTAAAGATTTTAACAATAACATTTTAGAAAGCTACTACAAGCTCAGGTGGAATATTTCAAGCAACTTTTTGCCATCCGTTTTCAAGGAAGATTCATTCACATTTAACCAGATTAAAAGAGAAGTCACTAACATTATTAGATGAGTATTATTTTATCAGAGTACTGTGATTTTTATCTTCAGAAAAAAAAAAAAAGAAAAAGAAAAAAAGAAAAAGGGACAGGGAAGTGAGGAAAAACTCCCCTTGTTTTGATCATGATCAGAATCAGCTAGTTTAGCCTACATAACAAAGCAAAACAGAACAACTTTCTTCCTTTTGGACTGCTGCCTCCAAACCCCCACTCCAGTCCTCTTGAACCCTTGCCCTAATAAATTCCAGAGACCACTGGGAGCAAGGTTTGGAAACACTTCAGCGTATGAATCACTTTCTAAAAACTGAAACCTTTGTTTCAAAAACTCATTCAGTACAAGCTGACTCAGAAGGCCTGAAGTTAGAGCCTCATTCTCTCTTTTCTGGACTCAGTCCAAGCAGAGAAAACTTGGAGAAAAAGATTGGTTTAGTGATCAGGATACAAATAAACAAAATGCTTATGAAACATTGGTATGCAACTGCACAGATACAAGAAAAAAAAAATCAGCATGCATTCAAACCTTCTTCTACTGTCTGACAGGTAATAATGATTGTTAATGGGACTGACATTTCCACTGTACCAGCAAAACATATTCTTCAAAACCTATTGCGTAATTAACATTACTTACACACAATTCACATCAAATAACATCAAATTAGAAAGACTTATGGGGTTAGAGAACAGCATCCTAAAAAGCATCTTGTCCAGGTGTTAAAAGCGAGCCCTGCTTACATTCCCAAGGCCACGCTGGGTCGCTTCTCTCAGTCACAGAAGTTCCTGCTGTATTCTGCAGTAGCTGATAGTAAAAGGTTGCACACACGAACACAGACTCATTTCCTTTCTGTACATTTTCCCAACAAGAACACTAATTGATTACCCATACAGAAGAAATGTTGTTGCATACGAGTGGCAGGAGAGGCAAGAGCAAGGTTTGTATCTTCTCTGCTCACCTGTTTAGTGGGATGGGGTTGCCTAAGAATAGGCAAGACAACAAAGGAATTTAAATTCTTAATTTTATTATATCCTTATCAAATCAGATACTCGATGCAAATTCTATTTGTCCTCTGAATAAGCTTCTCACTCATTTTCTAGAAGAGAGACTGATCTATGCACACACCTGTGCACAGATATTTCCAGAACCACTGCACCTACAGCACAGGAGCATTTCAGCTGTGTCCTGGCCATAAAGCCGAAGGAGCGGCCGGTGCAGCGTGAACTGTGCTCTGTGTCGACCAGCAGACGTGACGGCCCACAGCAGCTTGGCTGGGCTAGAAACACCAAGGAACCTGAAAGCCTGACAGTTTCCCAACAATGAGGCAAAAAACCCAATTACTTTTAATGTGGAGCTCAATCATGATTACATAAACATAATTGCATGCTGTGGTGCCTGAGCAGGGACCTGGGAGGTGTCTTCCAAACCTGGAATTTTTACAGTTGGGAGACACCTTGGATACAATAACCCAGTTGTTTGTTTTTCTTTGCAAACTGTAAGAGGAACATGACATATCTTCTGGGTTTGCAGTGGGAAAAGGAGAGGGAAGGGAGTTTGCTATCAAATACTTGTTAGAAACAAGCTAAATAAAAGGTCTAGATAAAAAAAGAGCTCCCTTCTACAGACTTTGATGTTTCCAAACATTGATTGTGATTTGAACAAGGAAAAAATAAAGTAAGCTGAAAATGTGCTGTCATGACTTTTATAACACCAAGCTTTTTTATGATTTTTTAATGCTCTAATGACAGGTATATGAAAATGAGTGCAAAATGCACAGAAGAAAGAAAATAAAACGTCACTGCAGAATTTGCATAGACAAAGAAGAAAGTATGATTTCCTAGCACTGACGACAGCATAAGCACGGAGTGACTTTCAGGAGAATTATTTTTGCAAAACACCAATATGTTTCACATGCTTCAGTTTCTAATATGTCATTGTTAAATCAAAGTGTATTTCAGGCATGTAGAAGAGTTAAGAAATGTGAAGCAAATTGGAACAGTACCAGTAAGGCTTTTTAAAAAAATAAAGTAACTTGTTTATGTAATTCCTCTAGATGAAGCCAATGGATAAAATAGCCTACACGTTTTCAGCACAGTACAAGAACATACACAAAATACAGTAATTAAATCTTGCATGAAAGTTTATACAAAAGTGTAATTATATCTGACATTTCAGTTGATCACTTTTTGAGGATTTATGCAGGATTCATATCTTCTTACTGACTCTGAGCAGGACTAAATTTCACTCTATTTAGTCTTTGTTTCCTCTTCTCATTTTGCATATCAAAAACTAAATAGCTCAAGCTAAATTTTAGGAAAATTGCATACTTATGCTTTCTTAGAGCTGTAGGCTTGTCTACAAGATGCTATTCCAGACTGCCTATAGTGGATTAAACCATGCATGGGTTGCTCAAGTATAGAGGCACATTATTCTGTGTCAAGTTTTGCTAATTTAAAATACTGCATTTATTTCACATCAAAAGGGATCTGAACATGGTTTTGTTTGGACATCTACAGTTCAACTGCAATTGCATACTGAAATCAATGTCACTGTCTCAAATAATCACAATTTTGCACTAATCTTCACATACATTAAATGGTTCTAAAATGCAAGTTGAAATTCATCTCAGTAGTAGTTAAACCAACATACTGGGTTTGGCTATCATTTATCCATACAGTGTCATAAGCACTCTAGTGAAAGCAAAAACATAGTATTCAAAGAAATAAATTACATTGCTATGGAAGCAGTTTGATTACATGCAGTGAAATTGGAGAATGGCTTAAATTAGCAAGGTACCACACCACAGCTCTAGTTCCTAAAACCAGAAATGATTGTCAATCAAGCTGTTGAGTTTCATTTCAGATAAATTAATTTTTGCCTCCAAATAATGTATTCTGTGTAAGAGTACTTCTCTGCCATATTCCTCAGGTATGATGTTTATATAGTTCCAGTACCCCACTATATTTTACTTCTTTTATTGAGTTGCACCACATCCTAGATACTTTGGAGACTTACATGGATACAAATGTAAAATTACATTCCATGGTCTACGGCAAAAAATTTGCAGTTCTACAGGGGAGTCAAGAGACTTTAGCAAGTCAAGATGTGCTTTTTAAGAAATTGAAAGTATTTCAGTTAGTGCGAAAGTTCAGCTGAAAGCATGCAAAGATTAGGATCAAGAAAATGTTGTTTTAAGGAGTATTAAAAAGAGACCCAGGATCAGATGTCCACAGTTTAGCCATTATTGTGTCAGCTGAGATACAGTACATGTCCACAAGCATCCTCTTACCCTATAGTAAATAGATAATTAAAGTAGCACCTCTCAAAGAAACAGAAAAAATTGAAGTGAAACTACTTTGCTAAGAGCAGGCACAGACACTTCCAGAGCCAACACAAAGCAGTATTGCCAGGCAAAGTAGCTTTACTGAGTGTCCCAGCCCAAATTCTGCATAAACATGGACTAATGTGCAAGATTTCTGAAGAGTTCAAAAGCCCTGTTGTCCCAAGAAAAAATATCCCACACATCTGAGCTCAAGCTACTGCTGGTAGAAATCTGCAAATAGTTGCAAGTATGTGGCTAAACTTCATCTCCTGGAAGGTGGGAGGGAGAAGTGGGAATAGCCAGAGGACATCAGAAGTGTATTGCTCAAATGTATCTAAAATTAGAAGTAATTATATATCAAAATGACAGGACATAAATTAGCAATAAGGCAGAAACTTAGAGAAAAAGGTTCATGCCACCAAAAAGAGGTACAAATGAAACCAGCTTTATTAATATTGGTTCCTGAGTTTTAAACTTTCAAGGGAAAAAAAAATCCTGAAATCTGCACCCCAAGTTTACCTTCCTCAAAACTACCATTTAGGATGTTACATCTAGAAGACCTTTTGAAACGTTGAGCAATTTTGACTTTTACTTCCTGTGAAATCCACTCTTACATCCTTGTCAGCACTCCAGTCTACCTGAAAAACCTTGGTGTAATAGTCCTACCGTAACAGTCCCTTCATATGATAACTGGCTATTTCCAAAGTGATTGAAGAGGCTATAATGTAGTCTAGCCCAGACTGAAGCTAGCACAGAGATGCCAAAGATTAATTTTGCCTAATTTTTCCTGTTTCATTTGTGTTCTCTTGTATTTGCACTTTTTACATGAAAATAACTTCAAGGGAAGAATCTCCTACAACGTATTTGTTGGTTGCCAAGATCATAATTCTTAGAATTCTGTAATGAAAAGAAAAAGGCAAAGGCACAGCCCTGGGACAGGAGACAGAAGGAGCCGTTCCCTGCTCTGGGCCCATCTGCCTCATGACCGTGAACCATTTTGCCTTCTCTCCTCCCCCTGTGACCCTGTCTTGCTCATTTACAGTGCAAGGTCTTTGTGGGGCAGGGGATGTATTTTGTCACAGGTGAAATCCTCAGTGTGTTCCAGACAACAGCAAAACTCTCAAGTTTTAAGCCTTCCAAGTTTTAATTCTATGCATTCATAAACTGTTCAGTACAGTGAGGGCCCTGCTTCATTTTCTAGGTGCTATAACACAAACAAGTTATAGCTATAGAGCATCTTTTAAGTTATTATTTTAAAGCAAAGCAACAATCTTTCACTAGGAGTGTATATTTATTTATCCAAATATTTTATTAAATCCCAAGCCTTTCACAGAGAGAAAAGTAACTTTTTTAATCATAAAAGAAATATATGAAAAATAGCAATAACATTTTTTTACTTCTCCTCTGACTAGGCACACTTCAGACGGATTAATATCACACATTGGAACCCAGACAATGTGAGGTGTTTCGAAGAAGGAGGAAAGAGAAAAAGGGGAAAGGTTAGGAAAAAAGGAAAGCAGGTTGCAGGTTTGGAAAACATTCTAATAGTTTGGAATTGCTTTGAATCCGGCACTGTGAACAATTGAGGTATGACAAATTTGGGCTTCGTTTAAAAGTGGCATAGTCTGCTTTCACTGCGAAAGTGTCTAATATTTCAACTTAAAGATATCCTTTAGGGTAACATATTGATAACATGCTTTCTGTTTTGTTTTCAATTTTTCTCTGTTGTTGGAGTTGCAATGTAAATATGTACCATGTTTTCCTCTGCATCTTCCTTTTTATATCCATTTTAAAGTCTTCTCTATGAAGTGTCTTCCTCCCAGCACCAGTATGTGGGAATATATGTCAGTAGCCTGCCTCTATTCTGAGACTGACCTTTAAAATATTATTAGTAGTTTACAAGGGCAGAAATTGTGCAGGTAGGCAACAACGTATGAAACACATTTGCAAACATTGCAGATGACTTCCTGAGCGGGACACAGCAAAGTGTGAAATACACAATTGATCTGCAGGGGAGCAGAGGGGAAGAGCTCCATGAACAATAAAAGCAACAAAAAAAATGCACCTTTGTTGATACAAAGAGGAATTCCCTGCTTTTATTCCTTTCTTGCTCTGGTTCCTTTCCTGCAAGTCTCTCCTTTTACTGCTTTATTTAATAGGAGAATTAACAACCTGTTGCTCCATTTCACTCAACAGCCACTGCTGACCATTTCAACAGGTTCAATACCATGATCCACGCTTCACAGAAAAGTCTTGCTTTCCCCATTTTTCATCAATTCACTGTTAATTCATGCAGTCAGCACCAACCTGTGCCATCCTCTTTGAAACCCAAGGGTAAAGTCATGATTACTACGGAAGCAGCCTGGTGGCTACTAGAAGCAAAATTCAAGAGTGCTCACTACAAAAGGAAACCTACGTTGTGTTATTATGACATTTTCTAAATCTTGCTTTTTAGACTGCAATATTCTCTAACAGCTATTATGTTACCATAGCAACTACAAGTACTTGCTGTGGACCACTGTGCAAGGGACTGTGCAGACCCAAAATGGCCCTTGCTGCAAATTAAAAAAATCCTAAAAGGAAAATACAGGTGCTTGGAAGAAAATGTACAGATTATTGATCCACAAGATAGCATGTCATATCACTGCATCAGCAAACTAATAACTGGCAAATTTATTGTAGAAATCGCAGCTAAAGGGAGGTTTGAGGAAGGATTGTTCAGGAATGGTGTAGGCAGAGAAGGGTCCTCAGCATCCCACTAGTAAATTCAGCAAATGACAACACATCACTTTCCTGATACTGAAATACAATTTAGATAGTTGTTTTCTGTATTTTCTGGCCCAATTCTACTATTATGTAGATAGTAACCACACTTTCAGTTTTCTGAAGGTTGTATTAGAATAACTGCTTTTCCAATTTGCAAGGGTCAGTGCTATTTTTAGTATCTGAGTTCTTGAAGGTAAATGAGATTTGCACTGGAGAACAGACCTGTTTTCAAACAAATTTCTAGATATTTTATTTCATCTGACCAAGCTTACTGTTGTAATTTTATTCTGAAGATTAGGGAAGCTAATCACCTGCTGCTAATGGGTTATTCATTTTTATTTAAAAAAATAATTGGTTACGTCCAGAATTTGGTGGGATTTAGTTGTTTAGGGGTTCATATTTGGGAAAAAAAACAACACCACCACTGAACATTTCAAGAATTGAAAACAAAGTTTTATCTGGATTTTTATTGCTGTCATATTTGAGCAACTGTTCAGATGTGCCAGTCTTTCTGAGGAAAATTGGTCACATTTTCCTGCAGTTGTCATACTGATTCCAGCTAGAAAAACCATCAAGATGGAACTGCTCTTTTAGGAGATGTGAACATCCTTTTTAGCAATGCCATTTGTAATACAACATCAGAATAAGCCTGGGTTTGGTTTCAAATGTGAATATTAATATTTCAACAATAAGAAGGAAGGCAAAGAAGTCTTTTGTGACAAATGAGCCCATTCATGAGCACGGTGAGGACTACACAGTCTGAGTTGCAAAGCAGGTCAGATAGGATTTAGATCCTTTGACAGCTTCCACCAAATCGCTGTTGATAGATAGTTTTCTTGAACTGCCTTACATTCTTCCAAATCACTATCTAGCAAAAAGGCATAAATAGAAATCCACAATGAAGAATTACAGTCCAGTACAGCTCCTATATTCACTGATTTCATTTTTGAACTGGCAGTCACTGCTGAAAGTCTTCCTGGTATTGGTCCTTTCAAATACTCATCCTCTCAATCAATGTATATAGAAAACAGACAATTCTGTAAGCTCTGAATTCTTCCAGCACATAAGAAATTTTAATTTTTTTCCTAAGAAGAAAAATTATGTATTTAAGAAATTGAAGATATACTATCACACAGGAATAAGGTAAAATATAATTTTCTCAAACCAGATTATACACTGAATCCTTTAAGAGCTCTGCAGCACAATTTGTCTGTTGGCAAAGTGCTTAAGCATATTTCTACAGCAGTGATTTGTCTTTTTTGTTCTCCCCAGCACTTCAGGATGTAAACGGCAGATTTCTAGTATTTCTATGTGTCTGGTTGTTGTGCTCCTATCATCACAATATACACACACACCAAGAAGTGTTAAATACTTGCTTGTACTATTTCCCTTCAATTTCTTAAATTCAAACAGTTTTTCACTGCAAGGTAATCTAATACTCCATTCTCACACCCATTTTTTTATTGTGCCATTTGTTCTTCACATTATTCTACTCACCCTGTTAGAAGACCGCAGTGCAGCAAAACACCCAGGTTCCCCAAAACAGGACTCTGAATAATGATCTGCTAAAAAATTGTAGTACATATATTTATTTATTTATATGCAATATTAGTCTGTAACAGACAGGCTGCTTTTTCATAGAAAATAATTTCATGATCTTATTTGAAACTGAGAACTACCCAAAGACTGATCAGTGATGGAACGTGAAATTTATGGAAGTGGTTTGCTTATGGCATTAGGGGAAAGAAAGGAAAAAAAAAAGCAGAGTTAGATGGATTTAAAGAATTGAGCCATGAGAACAAAATGAGAATGAAGAACATGTAACAGCACATTGAGTAGACATAAGCAAGACAGAAGTGAAAGGGATATTGACACAAGTAATTTAAAGTTCCAGCTGTGCAAATGAATAGAAAAAGAGAAATCTTAGTTATGAAAAAAATATGCAAGATTTGACTATCACTTAGACATGGGCATCACAAAGAAATGCTGATAAAATAATTCCTGTGTAAATGACAAAGATTAATTTTGTTCACAATGATGAAAAAGGAGGAACAACATGATGAAAACACTAAGGGCTTTGTTTTAGCCATCTTACACATGAACTAAAATCCAAACCACCACAAGATCATGTCAGAATAGCTAAAGTTTCAGTTTGGATGGAGGGAGATGAGTATGTGATGAAAGAGTGAGAAGGTTGATCTGCATGTCATCTGCACAGCAGCAATTCTTGAAGAACAGATTCCCAGATTAATAAAAAGAGCCTAGAAAGCACAAAATCAAGGAGGCCAGGCAGAACAAGATTCAAAAGAAAGATATCTACCACTTTCAGAAGGATAACACCACCAGCCATGAGATTTTGCCTGGATAAAGTAGAAGCTTTGGCAAAGGTATTTCAATTATGGTTAAGGCATAAAAGTGTACTGGAGAAGACCTGTGATAGAATGGGTATGTTGTCCTCATCTTTTCTAAAAAGAAGGAAAGAACACTTATGGATATCTTTCTGCGTGAGAAACCAATCATTCTCATTGGTTGTCTCTCAGCTTCCCTGTTCCCACAGCACTACATCGGAAGCTGGAGAACCCAAGGCTGATCGTTGTTCAATCACATAGTTTTGGAATGCAGGTACAATGAACACCAAAGTCCGACTCTGAACTTGGCATGATATTCAATAGGATCTGACTGTGCACAGATGTGGCAAACTCTACCCTAAGACTTTTACTGCAGGTTTTAATTTCTAATACCATTCATGTGCTCATTTGCAGGTCTAGACCTATAATGCTTTGTTAGCTTGAACAGCTGTGTTTTTGTGGCTGGAACAGATTTGAATGAAAGTTTAAAGCCTTGTGCGTACTTATTGTATATGTCCAATTAATCTTTGTTCTGAAAGAACAAGGTTTTTCCCTTCTTTTTGCTACATCACAGTTCTTATGCTTGCTTTGGACTGCAAACCTGGCTCACACTTCAAGTTAACAAAGTTGAGGTATTGCCCTAATAATCCCTAACATGTTTAAACAGATGTTTGTAACTGCTGGCATATACAAGCTCTTGTTTTAATTCATGAAGTTACTTGTTAAGCCCCAGTAAGACACAGGATTTCTGGTGATAAAGTGTGATTTTTGCTGTATTTGATTGCTGGTATATGAGTGCCAACACCTGAAGTGTCTCAAACTGTTCAAAATGAATGACTAGTACAGATATATGGGGTTTAAATCTCATAGCAACACAGCAGAATAATTCTGTTGTATTCATGTTATAATATGTTTAGAAAAGAGACCATTACTTCATTGTGCTGGGTACCATGTGCATTAGAAAAGGTGTTTTCTTGTATTTGAACACACTAAACAGAAGAGAAAACTGAAGTCTCCTATCCTGTTTTATAGGCAAGTACCCGAGTTGTGCACAGGCTGACTTGTTTGCCCAGCACCTCGCAGCAGAGCAGCCAAGCAGACCAAGCCAAACCGTGCCGCAGGTGCTGGCAGGGCCATCGTCTCTACAAGTTTGGTTTTCCGAGACTTTGCTACGCTCTTCCCATCACTCCTGATAGCACAATTTAGGCCAGTAAACTTTGGATTTCAGATTCATATCTCTGGTTACTATGTAGTCATTATAAAAGTTCAAGCAGTATAGACTACATGGTCAAAATGGACTACTATATGTTGATATGTAATACTGCCATCTACTATCATTAACATGAGACGGAAGACTGGGAAACGCAGACTCCTGTAAACATGAATTCCCATTGATATTCTTAAAATCTTATTTAAATTCTTTGCATGTATATGTATATCCCAAATTAGGACAAAGCATCAAAAAAGAATATATAATCTGACCAAGATTTTCACTGTATAACAATTTTGTGATAAATTTTTAGGGAGGTATATTTAAAAATCCAGTTCTGGATTTATAAAGTCTATATGAACCCACTCATTCAAAAAGGGCCAACAGAAGTTTTTTGTAACTCCTCATTTAATTGATCAGATTGCTCTGCAGATGGTGATAAAATTTATTTTCTATTTAAAGAGTGTCTTACCTCGTCATAATCAAGGAAATACACTTTCCAACTTAACCAAAAACTTGGCAAGGAGAAAATGCTGCACTAGCACCAAGTAATCCCATTAAAAAAGCCTGTCTCCCATCTTACTCGTTCTGCTGCGCCAGAAATATTTTTAAAAGACCACAAAGTACGCTTTCCATATTTTACTGTGAAACATTCACACTCACTTTGAAACACACGTGCTGTCAAGACTTCAACAATTGGCTCAGCCTGGCCTGTACCACATGAAATAGAAGTTTCCCTTCCCCACAGACAGGTCTGTTGGACAGCTGGAGCATCTCTGGGCTGGCAGGAGCGGGGCAGAGAAGCTCAGGCCTGCTGCTGCCAAGGGGAAATGTCCTAGGAGGAAACAGAGGTCCTTCCAAAGCACATCCTCAGAACTAGCAAATACAGCTGCAGAATCATTTCTCAGTAAAGGAGAGAAATGGAATGGGTTTCCCAGAAGACTGTGAAACCAGAGCTCCCAGGTTAGGTGTCGGAGGATCCAAGGCAAAGGATGGGAAGATAAAAGGGGAGAAAAGCTGCATTTAACTCAGAGATGAGCACAAAGGCACTAGGACAGTGACAGATGGAGAAAAGCAAACCTGAGACATTTCCCTGGAGCCCTAGAACAGGAGTAGCCTGCAGAAGGGGTGAAAGTCTGTATAAATGGCATTATCAGAAAGGTAAGTTCTGTATCTTACTGCACATATACCGTAATATGTGATTCCTTTTCCTGGAAGCTCCTCTGGGGAAGAAAATGGCAAATCAGAAATTTGCAGATGATGCTCAGGCTTTGGGAGCTTGCTCAGCTGTGTTATCAGTGCCGAGCAGTTTGCAAAGGTGGCTTCGCTTTACTTGCACATTTGGCTATTCCTGGGACAGTGAATTCAAGACAATTATCATTCAAATATTTTAGCAAAGCTGCAACTCTAACTCAAGGATTGTCATCAGTTGGAGCCAAAGGAAACTACCACCACTCTTTAATTGTGCAGATCTCACTTTCCAAAAGCAATTTCTATACAAACGTTTTCACTTTAAAAACTAATGAGAACTCCACATGCCTTCTTGAGATTGAAAATTTGCTAGCAAGCTAGGAAACAAAACCTTGAAAGTCTCAGGAGCATTTCTGATGACTCTCCAAAGGAATACCTAGTTGTGTTAGTTCAACTGCTCAGCTGTTCAGCTATATAGTTTCCTTATAAGGTGGTTCTCTTTTTTAAATGGATAAAACCTCCTTCAGTAAATAACAGAAAAGAACTCAGAAATAATGGATCAAGGCATTCAAAAATATACGTACAGAAATGACTGATACTTCTTCAACAAAAAATGGTTTAAAAGTATATTTACAGATGTAACATATACAGGAGAAAAATCATCATAGAATAAGGTTTTCTAGCTCTGAACCTGCTGCTAGGAGTGAAAGCCTGGAGACAGAACCAAGGCAGATCTTTGGGAATCTAATGACATGAGCATGAATTGAACCGATGTGTGAATATGCATAGCTCAGTAAGGACAACTGGCAATGGCCACAACCAAAATGTGTATATACATTTGTTTTCCTTCAAGGTGAAAAACAATAACAAATACTCAAAGCTTTTTATTAAAGTAAGTTTCATCTTGAATTTCAGAATCTTTGCAGGTTTTGTTACTGCAATGTGGTAGCACCTACTACACTAATGGCAATGGGACCAACAGGTAAAAATGAAACGCAAAAATACTTTTTAAATTAAATTGAGTATTTTTTACCATGCAAAAGGAAGGAATCTGAGAATAGCAACATAGATCGTATGCTACTTTGAAATATATTTGCTAATTAATTTTATAATGCACAGAATCTTTACTTAACCTGAACATTGAGTAATTATTTGCCAGTATGGGATACTTATTAACAGGGTTCTCTTATTCAGTTGCTAAACAAAAAGCAAAATGACAACCCTTAAGACAAAACCAGGATTACAGATGAAACTACTCTTTTGTTAAAAGTCTGTATAATTGTAATTCTATTTTGTTTAAAATATCTTGAGAGATCATGGATGCTTAAGCCAGAGGCAGCAAAGAATGACAAAACTAAACACAAGTCCTTTCTGTACAGGCACTACTGCGCGACACCAGCCATGCATCACCAGGATTGTTTGTCATCAAATATACATGAAAGACCAAGCCCCCTGCTTGACTAGACACGACAATTTAATATTGCTTCTTCCATTGCAGTGACATGATTATAAACATATTATCAAGTCCTGCAGTGTGATCAACAACAGATGTAAAATTAAGAGCTGACAAGTTTTAGCAGGTAGCTGAGCTTTACATATCTTCTGCCAAGTTTAATTTTCACTTCCAAAAATCTTCCAGGCAATTCTTTTTAAAGACTTCAGAAAGTACTCCTTATTTTCTATTCTTGCAGTTCGTACCAGTGTTCGGAAAAATTAGTTTTCAAATGTTTCCTTCAGGACAATTTGCTTTGCCTTCTTTGTTTGCCTTTATTATTTTTCAGAGAAAAGTAGGTTCAGGAAACAAGTTGCCTTTATTTTTATTCACAACCTGAATGACACCACACTGCGTGACTTAAGGCAAAAAATTAAATTAGTAAATTATGTACTAAACCCTTAATTTCTAGGGAATACACCAGAAACAAAGACATACTCTGAGGGAACATTAAGATCAAAATCCAGCAGCATTGGAAAGAGCAAACAGAAAACCAAATCTAAGCATCTCTAGTACTAAAAACATGTCACACTAACTCAGCCATGAACTAGTATCCAGGTAGTCTTGCTAGACTCTTATCAGAGAGACAAAAACGCTGCGCCAAGTTCCTATCTCTCATTTAGAGCAGTTCATTTGGTTTTACAACACTGAATGATTAGAAAATACATTAGGGTACATCTGAGCATGTAATCAGCCTCAAACTTATGGCTTTGGAAGGAAACGTATATTCAGCCCAAACAAATGCCAATATGACATGACACCAAGACAGAGCCCTAACAAAGTGAAGGATGGTGCATGGCGGTACAAGTGTGCCTGGCAGCTCTCAAAGGCTTGAGTGGGGAATCTCAGTGCATTCATTCTTCAAAATGATTCTTACTTTGCTTGTGTCATATTTAACTGGATTCTTGACATTATAATCTAAAGATATAATTTTGTCTCACAAGTTTGAGTGCAGTTAAGTCTCAGTATTGTCTGTGTATAATTCCAACTCATATCAAATAGACATAATAATTAAGCACTAAGCCATGGCAGGTAATGCACCTATTCTCTGACAGTTAACTCATGCGGCTTTACAAAGCATAAGGTACCAATGAATGTGTCTATTCCCTTTGGATATAATTTTATTTCAAAAGCTATTTTCTGGAATTGCTGGTATATTAATAGTTTCTCTTTGAACAAATGCTTCTCTGTCTTCCATGGATTACAGCAGTATTTTTCTTAAAAAACTGTATGCTATGATTGACAAGTGTTGATGTAAGGATTTAGTTGTGCTCTGTCAAGTTCAAAGTCTAGTGTTCAACCTATGATATGGCTTAATCATGACAATATTATGTTGAAACATGAACACAAGTCTTCTAAACCAAATTTTAGTCCTAAGACTAGGCATCATTCATACTTAATAGTTAAATCTTGAAAATAAAAGCTTCTGTTCATTAATTCCTCTATTGGGAGTTCACTGTAAGCCCCATGTAAATATGGTAGGAATGATGGTCGTATAGTGGTCACATTCACGTGATTTATTGAAGATATTTAATCTATCTGGTACCACTGTAAACTGGTTTGTTTGGGTTTTTTCAGTCTAAAAAGCCAAATCACAAGCCAGTGATCAGCAGCGGGGTGGGGGGGAGGGGAGGTGAGGGGGAAGAAGCAGGGGAGGAAGGGAACTTAGTCCAAAATGCTGGGAACATTTAGTCTGACATTGTGAAACCTGGGCAACTGTAGTGCCTGGATCATGTAAGTGAAAATGGATTTTTACCTTAACAAAGGAAATAAATTTCTAGTGCGGTTGCTGTGAAATAACATCTTTAATGAAGCCACATTCCCTCTCAGTTACATGGAACTCGCACATCATGATGCAGCCAGGAAGCAAGGAGCAGAGCCAGATTGACCAGGGATGGGCACACACCAGCTGTTTGAACACACTATAGGATGTGACTTTTAAAAAAACATTTCAGACTCTTGCACCTATTGCCCTAATATCTTCATAGAATTTTTTTTTTTTTTTACTGCTCTAAATTGCAAAATTGTTTAGAATTCTTTTAACTGGGATTCTTAATTTAAATGTTCCCCTTCTTTCAAATTTCTATTTGCGACCTTGTACGAGCCACTCCCCCTGTATAAACCGCTATAAATCTAATTTTGAAACTTGAAAATACCTTAGGTTTAACTACAGTTAACTGATTTTTTTGAAAGATGGTCTGTAAATAGACTTCAATTAATGTTTAGGCCATTTAAATTAAAATTTTTCAGGACCTTGAAAACAAAGTTTAATTTCTTCTGGAGGAAAAATAATTACAGTTGTGTTATAAAGTACAGTTAGTGAAGTATTAAAACAGATCAAAAGGTTATGAAATCTACCCTTATAAAAAGGTAGTGCTAACTATAGGCAACTAGGAGAGAATATTGGAATGAAAAGGTGATAATCCAGTTTAAGAAGCTTGGAACAAAACCTGAGAATTGCAATTAATGAATAAAACAGCAATGAAGAGAAGGGGGAAGGGATAGCCATAAAAATCACATCAAATGAGTTTGTCATTTCCTCTAATGAATGATGGGGACCCAGACAAAAAATGTTAGGTTTGATCTGTTTTACTACACTTTTTCTTCCGAAAAACAAAACCAGAAATCCTGCTGACAGATTCAGGGCACACTTCACAGCAGTTAAAAGTGGTGATTGCTCTACTACTATTCCTTCCCGTTTTGTTCCATTCACTTATGACTTCCATGACCTCTGTCTACACCTCCCAAAAAAGGATTCCAGGACACCTAACACAGGAAAGTAGTCCTAACCAAACTTATTATTTCTAGTTATTAAATGGCAGATACACTAAAACTACCTCGGATTTCTTTTCTTGTTTTTCACACATTTTTGTGCTGTATCAATTTGCTCCTTCTTACCTTTTTTTTTTAAATTGGCCATTTCCAACTGCCACTTATTTGTTTTATCCTTCGTTCTTTCCTAAAATGTGGTATGATACCTCATTCATTCACTTTGACATCAGTATGCCACAGCAGAAAGCTACCACTAATAGTCTATTATTCTGAGATATTTCACTTTGTATATTCTAAATTGGATCTTTTGTGCTGCTTCATTTATTTGAAAGATTTTATACAAGGAAAACCTACAAATATCTTCATGATACTTTTCTTTCTCTAACCATTCAGAGGCCTGAAAGTTACTTCCCTCTCCCCCCAAAAAAAAAAAATTTCTTATCTCCATTTTCAGTATTACGAAACTATCCTGCTCTAAAAAAAAACCTTCAGTTTTTGCCATCACTAATTGCCAGATGTTGACTCCTTCAAAACATTCAATGTTACTTAAATGAAAATTTGTCTCAGTTCACATTACATCCAAAACACAGAACTCAACTATGCCTATATTTGGTAGAAGAGTGTTACCAAATGGAATGAATCACACATGAACATGAAGTCAACTGAGTTACTATTTTATCATTATGTTCAGCTTTTCCCAATTGTTAGTAGATAAGGAAAAGAATATACTGATCCTAGATCCCATGATCTGCCAATAGGTTTTATTTGTAATTCTCAGTCTCCATGCAGCACAAAGAAACAGTGCGTTCTGCAGCTTGTCTACACGTAAGCAGTTCTGCGCACCAAATCACTATGTGCAGGTATCCTTTTTCAAGAAGCTTGACCACATCTATCTGAAAGTTTTTCTAAACTGTGGAAAGGCGTTCATATAATACTTTTACACAGATAAGACTTTTGCCAAGATTTCCACAGAACGCTTCAAAGATTTTTGGAAAAAATCTTTCCTTCTGAATACCCTGCAATAGACATCTCATTTAAATGATCAAATTGGTTATACATTAGGGTATTCAAAAAATAAATTTTCTTCAGAGTTGCTTTCTGGCATGATCCTGGTCAAATTTTTGCTTCTCCAGTGACAGACTTAAGTACTGTGTGTAGGTTTTGCCTTTTTACCTGTTTGTCATGCCACAGACAGCAGAGTTCTGCTGCCCATCCTTCTTTCCTTCTCCTTCCCTCCCTCCCACTCTTTCTTATCCTGGGCCCTGCTGTCTTCCCTGCACGAGACATGTACAGATCATTGCTTCATATGGAAAAATAGATCACGTTATCATCACATAAAGGCAAGAGCTGGCCTTAGCTGTTTGGTAATTCCAAGGGCCAAATTGCAGAAAAATCTAGTACCACCTCCTATAGAACAGCTGGAGTCAGATACAGTCCTTGCCGTCCATCTGGTTGGTACCAAACAGGGAACACCAACATTCAGTACCCAAGCACAGGAAGTCCCTGGGGCTGGGACTGCATCTCTCAATTTCCCCACAGGGCTTGGAGTGTTCACTAAATAGTAATAGTAACCAAGATAATGGTTTTTTCTCTGTTGAGTGGGTAATAGAGAATAAAGAATCTGACAGAGTTTGTTGTTAAAAAACCCATCAGGAATCACAAAGGATTAATAAAATTCTAATGTCTGGGACAAGTTCTCTAAGGAAGAAAGATTTATGTCATCTGCCTGCCCTCTCCTAGTAACTTTTGCATCCATTGACCAGCAGAAAAGTAGAGTCTTTAATCTTGTTAACAGTATGCAAATGATGTAAAAATAGCCTGATGAGTAGAAGGACTTTCGGTGGGAAAGGCAGGAGCGGCTCATCAGCTGCAATCCAGAGCAATCCACACAGTAAATAAATGCTCTGAAAGTTTGGACCAGCATTTGTACTTCATTGCAGGTCACAAGCCAAATTCACAGGAAAACAGCATTCACTGGTTCTGCTCCTTGTTAAATTAACTGCAAGCTCAAGCTACCTGTTAAGAAGTGCCCATGGAGAGATTAGAGTGTGGAACTGCTGTGTTACTTTTAAGTATTACTTTTCTTAAAATAAACATTCAGTGTAAGGAATATTCTCTTTTTGTAGTTCTTTAGGATTAACCCATAGTGGACATTGAAAAGCCTATAGCTAAATGCATAGACAAGAAATGGACACCGCATGTCTAACTGGGAAGGTTCAGCTCCCAGCAACAGGCTTCAGGAAGCACCTTGGGAACAGTGGTTACTTTTCCAAGCCCCTGGCACCAGCACAGGTTACTGCATTTACATTTATTTCATTTATTAGCAAGTGAACCTTAGATTAGCATGAAGGCATTTATAAGTAAATAGCCAATATAGTTGTTAGTAGAATTCAGTTTTCTTTGTGAGATCTGAGCCTAATTTCACCTATAGATAGTGCTTATATGGAACATTTCACAGGATTATCTCAATATACAGACAAAAATTGTTATTGTTAAGTTGATCAGTACTGCTTCACCTCTAGATAGGGCTTCATTCTAATCTCTACTATGCCTATGTATGTGGTATTTTCAACCTGTTTACCCGTATTCCTAAAGGTTTTATATCTTCATTCATATGCAATGAGAGTACAAGAGTTATCCAAATGCACCAACAATATATCACTAGTAAACAACATTTCATCCACTGTGTCCTAATTAGGTATAGTCTGTTTCCAACAAAGCCTGAGAAATACTTAAATAGTTCAGTTATTATTTTGAATTGAATGGGTTATATAAAGTATATGATAGAGTACACAGTGTTTAATATAGTTTCACTAGTTATATTAACATTGTGATGCTACATGTTATTATGAACTTACATAATATTGGTGAAGAGACCTTAGTATTCTGTAACAATAGACCTCAGACATTAAACATATGTCATGTGTCAAAGCTAGTATGACTTGTTCTTTTAGTCTGTACTGTAGGAATACACTTTCTACTTACACTGCAGTGTCTTACAGCATAATGAAGAATTTTAGGATTTTTCCCCCCGAAGTGAGCAAAAAGTGGAAATAAAACTTGAAAGTTTGCAGCAGTAACGTTTTTAAAGCTTGAGTTCAGCTTGTACAGCAGATGGTTCTCCAAGGTACAACGCATTATAAAACTAGCTCCTCACGTGAATATTTCAAAAAAATGTACAAAGCAGTTGCGTTTTGTCTTAGTGTACAATCTAAAGGGATGCATTTTGAACATTACATGTATCTGTCTTGAAATTTCATTGTCAATATTGATGGATTTCTTTAAAACTAATGCTTTTCCCACAAAAATGGTGGGAGATTCACAGTAGGTTTTCTATCCAGCAGCTTTCCTCCTACTAAACTATCTTATTTAAACCTTTCATCTACCTGGAGCTGAATCTGACTGGGAAAAAAATATAAAAGTGTGTTGGGCTTTAGTGTCATATCACAAAAAAACAAACGGGTAAAAACACATCTTAAACTTCCTGTTACCAATTCATCATGGGCAACCATGGTCAGAATTTGGTCCATTGTCTAAGCATCTCTTTCCTTCTGGCATTTCCATAAGTCAAAGTCTGACTAAAACACCTTTTCAGATTGAGTTTATGTGGCAGGCATGATCTTTGTGACATTATGACATGATCCAAAAATATATGATAAAGTGAAAACTAAGGTTTTGCAGTTCCTCCCTGATCTTGTCTGTTTTCACTGATTGTGCTCTGCTGTCCCAGCCATTATCTTTTGCTTGCTGAGATCTCTCTATCTCCCCTGATTCCTTAGACATTTCGTAGCTGCTGGTTAGATGCTATTATCATGTGACAAGTTCAACCTTTAAAACAAATAATTTACTTTGAAAGTTGAAAACTGCTAGAATGATGAATTTAAATGTTTATCACCAAATTCTTCAGGCCTAAAAATACTGTCAAGCTCCAAAACATACAAGTAAAATAAAATCATCCTTAGTTTCAAGGTCTTCGGAAGTGGATCGTGGGGGGTTCTTTCTGGTTGTTTGCTCAGTCCTGTAGGAGCCTGTCTGGAGATGCTGTTTGCAAAATAACATTTTCAGCTTTTATCTGACAGCCGCATTTGAAATAAACAATTGATGGTCACTGTGCTGCCACCTGCCATTCCCATTCCTGTTTCCGGGGGAAGGAATGTCAGATCAGCTAAAGCTGATGGCCAAGTGCTACAGAGAGAAGAGAAGGAGCTCAGACAGGGTAAGAAAATTTCCCCAAATCCCAGAGCAGTGAAGTAGCACCAAAGCAACAAGAGTTCTTGTTGCAAGAGAGCCTGAGGAACTGCTCTACATAGGGAACAGCATTGAGTGAAAGGAAAATGGTGCTTAAATGGTTGTTTTCTCTCTTAACTAGCCTGCAAAAGTGCTGCAATGAAACATATAAACAGCTTTAATTTAGTTTTAGTCTGAAGAAAGCTGGAGAAAATGCAGAAGCTTATGGTTCCACTAAACACACCATGGTAAAAAGGTGAGTGTTCCCAGATCCAGGTCTGGGCTTGGGGAGATCACTCCCTCTGTCAGAGCCCCTCCACGGCTTCCCTGGGTGACATGAGCCATGTGACAGCAATGGAACAAGGCTGTTTGGGTACAAGCAGGCACATGTGAGCACCACAATGGTGGAGCACAAATACCCAGATTACACCATGGGAGATGAACATGCCTGAATTCTCTCTTGCATGGGTCTTTCAGCTAACAGAGGTTTCCAAGAATTTTACTACTGTCTTCCTATTAATCAAGTCACCCAGCACCAGCCCTCTCCTCACACCATTTTCAGGTGTCATACAGATGTGGTTTTCAGCTTCTGGCACTTTGATTCTAGGGAGAGATTGCAGCAATGCCTTAGAAACTGAAACAAGGCCCAGGATTTTTACCTCACGTTTTGCCCTTAGAATCAAACCATGGCTCTTGCATCTTAGTTGAAAGGGACTTTCTACTAACAGCAGCTGGAGACTGATAGTGAGGGGAATTGAATTCAATAGTAAGATTAGTCATTTAATTTGGCATTGGGTCTAGGTCTGAGACATAGAAATTAGTAGGCAGCTAACATCTAGTATTGCTGCTTAACAGCAGGAGATAAAAGCTGGACAAATTTCCAGTTTCCCCAACTATAACAGCTATGTTCTATTGTCCTGGGAAAAAATGGTTTGGGATGTATTCTTGCAAATATAGACATTTGGATAGCTGCAAATCCTGCAGAAATCTCTAAGCAGAAAGATACTTAAGACTATGTAGAGTAAGGAACTGTGCTAGATGTGCTGAAGTTGTAATAATTATTTTCACACTTCATACTTTTCATATGATATTCATAGTAGCAAAACAATATTCTGAATGTTCTGTGTGATTTCATTTGTACTTCCCAGTCAAGCTTTTCGGTAGGTTTGGGGGTTAAAATTCTCTGACAGAGTTCAAAATCTCTTCTTCTGAAATGAAGGAAGCAATCATTGCCTCCAACTGTAAACGCTCTATTACTTCTATGGTATTTAGGACACTAAAAGAAAAGAACTCATAGAAAGGGGCCAGAGATTTTTAATGTCAGCACAAGAGAATGTCATCGTTTGTTTCCTTTCAACTAAAATCCTCAAAAAATATAGCAAGCATTTATTGCTCTAATAATACCTCTTTTAAAAAAAAAGTAAAAATCATTCTATTGCTTCTCTGAAGTTATGCAAATATTATACAAGAACCATAAGTAAATCAACAAACAGCAGAGTGAGTTTCTATTTAACATTTAGCTTAATATGTTCTTAAACTTTATTTATTTCAACATGGTTCAATAAGGACTGGTTTTATGCTTTAAGTATTCAGCCAACAAAATCTGGGCATGCAGCTAAGCCTGAGCGTGAAAAGTCTTCAGGCCAGAAAATGCAAAATCCTACATGTAACTTCAAACTTAACAGTTAATTTCCCTAAAATTTAAATGCTGTTGATAAACACAAAAAGCTTCCAACAGAATTCTGATCATTCTGTAGCACAAAATTGTAATTCCCTGAACAAAGAGCTATGCTGCCCCTTTCTAACTAGACTAGAATCTCAACATTTCACTCTAATTCTTGCCAGTTGTCCTCTTTCATTGAAGTTGAATAAATTACTAAGGTCTCCTAGGCAATATTTTAGAACTGCCTATGATGCTTCATATTTTCTTCTATAATACTTAATATTTCCTTCTCTTTTGCCTTCTCTTTTACTACCACTTAGTGACACATAATTTTGTTTCTCCTGACCCCAGACATGCCCTTTGTAGTATTTTTTACAAACTTGGTATCAAAACCTTTCTTCAGGAAAAAAGGGAACTTGTATTTGGACCTTCAGATTGTTGAAGCAACAACAGAGTAACAAGGCAGCCGGCATTGTAAAAACATATTTAAAGACAGAACTCTTCAGAGACCTTTGTAAGAACAAAAAAGAAAATTTCTTGATGTTACACTACCCTGTGGGACTTGTATTTTGTTTTAAATCAGAAAAGATTGTTCCTAACGAAATAGCATATTGATTTGTTAAATCTTTGATTTAAGAGTAGCTTTTATGAATTGAAATGTGAATGGCGTATTTTCTTTGAGAGTTAGGGAAGTCTTCAGAGAAAAGGATCTTCTAAGAGAGTCTGCAGGCATCAAAACATGACATATTTGTAAAATGTTTAGTCAAGAAACATTTGACACGTTAGTAGGAATTAGTGCTTTCTGCCAGGACAAGACACATAACCAGACAAAACAATAAATTTGTGGTTTTCAAATGTATGTCAGGGCAATTGCATCAGGCCATCTTGTAATAAAAGGAAAGAAATCCTAGAAAAGTCAAAGAACTAAAAGAAAACAACTAAGAGAATCTTCAGTATAGGTTGTATAGATCAAAGGCAAGCAAGAAGCTGGTCCTTTTTTTTTCAAGGTGATGTTTTAGGCCAGAAGTAGTTCTTTCTTGAAGCAGAACAGTTTGATTCAGTGCTTGGTTCAAGATCAGAACTTAATTTTTGTAACTGTGGCTCCCAAGGCCCCAGAATCTATTGCCTAGCTAGTGGGTTTTGTTCCACTGTTGTTCATTATCACAGATTGTTCCCATGTTTCTTTATAGCTCTTGCTTTAAGCACACAAGTACCTATTCTCACCACAATATGCATCTTTCTCTCCTAAATTTGAATCACCAAGGTCCTGTCTGCATGTTAATTTGCAGTAGGAATGACTAAGACTTCAGTATTTGGTTTGTAGTTGTCTCACCCTCTAGTGGCAGAGAGGCCTTATTTCTTACACGTGAAGAAATGGTGAGGTTTTTTTTTTTCCTCCAAGTCAACTGTGCTGTGTTGCCTATTTACAGCAAGCTGATAAATAACTGATTTTTTTTTTTATTTTAATTTTTATACAGCTGCAGATCATTGTCTTCAAGATGGGTCCATCACTTCTAACATGGCAATGTAAAATATGCTGACCTGCAGGCACTGAAATTATTATAAAGGTGCTAATGAAGAGCAGTTGTGTGCTCAGTTGTACTCCTTCAGTTATAAGAAATGACTGCTATTAAAGCCTTCCTATGCCACCACAGTTAGTCATAGTATTATGCTACTGCCTGAAGACTAGCAGAAATGGAAGCTCTATTTTCCTTTAAATTCAAATTCCCTATTAAATTTTCATTTAAAACAGAAAACAGCCACCATCTTATTTTGATTCCAAAGAAAGACTTAAAATAATAAAGCAAAGTTTTTATGAAAAGAAAATGCTGGCCAGATATTAGATGAAAATTTAATATATCTCCTATCCTGTTTTTTTCTTTTAAAAAAAAAAAAAAAGTATTGAGTAGCTTTGGCTCCCCCAGAAATTTATCTGGTACTTCACAGGATTAGACCCTTTGAAACAGGATTAATTAAACCCTGAATGATTTAAGTTGGTGATAATTTTGTTATTGCTATTCTATATGCACAACTGGACCAAAACAGAAGAGAGAAGGCTTTACTCTTTGCAAAGAAAACAAATGGTATTGATGGTGCTTACTCATAGGTAGCGACTGACTGAACAAAGAACTCTAGAGACACTAATCAGCTAGAAATTAGTTTCAAACACTATTTGTTTTATTACAAAAGGCATTTGGCTGTATTTTAGAGGAGGAAGTATAAAGTACAAAACCACAAGGAGCAATAGCTTACTTGCCAATGTGGTGGTATATTTGTTAAAACAGTTTTACTAGTCTTAATTTTTTTTTTATCATAATTCTTACTGGTAAATATGTTGTTGCTGATAATCAGATAAAGTTCTATCATGGCACTTGAAGCTGTGATTATTCAACTGATCAATAATAAATACAGATTATGGTGCAACATTCTACTTGCCCACATTCCCCACTACAATGTTTCATTTTCTTACACTTTGGCTTCCTGCAATTTGGCCTGGCTTGGGCAAATTGGACTTTTTTTCCCATACCAATACAAGGTAAATATTTCTGAAAAATTAGAGAAAAAAATTAGAAAAAAAGTATTACGTTAGAGTATAGAAAGCCATGGTAATTTTGCTACATCCAAAAACTCTACTGGCATTTTAAATGAGAAATCCTCACAGTAGAACACAGAAAAATTGGCATCTGACCATATTTATAGGACTGTGAAGCATCCATAAGCATCATGAAGCCTTTATGGTTGCTCCAAAGACCCACAACATTGAGAAACTACATAAGAATGTGAGGAACATTATGATTCAGTAAATCCAGAAAGCCCAAATTGTGGAATGGGGCTGAAAAATGGGTTTAGCGGTCCATGCGGCACACCATGCCAACACTACTATTTTAACTGCAAACATGCAGCAGCATTTTTGCAAGAATGCTAGCACACATTTGTACAGTCATTTTACAGATAACAGATATCAACAGTGTGTTCAGAAAGACTTCTGGAGAAAGCAAACCTTCAGACAGAATAGCTCACAGGCACTGGGCCCAAGGTTTAGGCTCCAGAATGAATCTGTCTTCTTTGGCTACAAGTCAAAGCTTAACTTATTACCACACAGCTGGATGCAGTCATTGTTGGAGAAATCTGAAATTGTGCAGCCTTGCTGTCACACCATATGATCTAAGGTGCAAGTACTGCCTTGGGTACAGCTAGTTCACTTAACCTACTGCCCTACTTGTTGAATACTTTCTCAATTTTCTCATGTAGTTTTAAAGTGTCTAATAAAAATGTTTTACTTAATGTTTCCTCGTATATAGGTCTCAAAGCATAGATAATGGGAAACAGATGACATTAGTACATACAAGCAAACTCATTTTATATATATACGAAGTAGCTTTCAGAAAAGAGATTGAATTCTTTTGAGTGGGATGGGTTTAATTACACTACAGACTTTGATCCTGTTCACAATTCCAGTGTGAACTTGGGCAAAACTTCACTGCAGTGATACAGTTACAGGCAAAGGTAGAAGAAAAAAAAAAGTGTTTCAAGATTCAGAGCTGCAACACAAAGTCTGTGAGGAAAGAAGATGCTATTAGATAGGTGGTTAGAGTACACATTGTACCTGTGTACCAGCCTACCACCCTTATTTAGTGCAGAGTCTACATAGTGAGTATTCCAGTCATGTAAATAAGTCAGTTAGAAAATGATAGTGCAACAATAATGCACACAAAACAAACCATATATAATAGTCAAATAATAATCTTACATCTCTGTTACTTTTGTTACCATACTAAGCATTTTGAAGACTTTGGATTCGTTTGAAGACTTTGGATTCCTATTTCACAGTGCTGTATACTGTTTTCACTTTCACTAATGCCAAATTAATAATACATGTACTGCAGGAGTAGCACAGAAATGCCGACATGCAGGAAGGGCTCCCCAGAATCAGTGGGAATTCGGCCACCACTCCTTGCTCAACACTCAGACAGCTGGTTAACGCTTGTTGCTCTCCCTTTGGCAGGCTGCTGAACTTGATGGTTGCTGCAAATAACGTTGACTCATCCCAATCATTTGCTCCACGCGTGAAATGGTAAACACTCACCTGTGATCCCATTTCTTTTTAAACAAGATGTAGTGCAAAATCAGGGCACACAAATCAGGGTCATAGAGACTCTGCATTTTGGAGTCTATAGGTCTTGCTTGTCTTGGAAGTTGTTCAAGTGTAATCATTGCCTAACTTGATTAAAGCAGTGGCACTGGTACGTGCAAGGTCGCAGTTGGCTGGCGTTCACCACAACAGAATTTGCACATTGAACACCACTATCTGCCAAGGAGCTGAACCCATGAACCCATTCGTTACATACCACTGTTAGCATTTCAATGTACAGTGCGTAGCAACTCCTTCTGGGGAAGACAAATATTTACCTCTTCAGCCTTCAATTGCTACTTTCCATTTTTATATTAAATAATAATCAAAGTTTACCTTGGATTAGGTTCAGACTAAGTGTGCAGAGAATTCAAACCTCACATTCTGAATTTCATCTGTACATGGCACAGTGCAAACAAAATATTACAAAATGACGTCTTATATGCCTGCACCAGTATTCTGCCTGCTGTCGTTAGTAACTGGTCAGTTATCTAAACAGTGTTAGGAGAGAGGGAGAATAACAAGAGCTTTCTGAAGGATCTGAAAAGAAACCTCTCTGAACAGGATTGCTATTAGCACTACAGGCAAAGAACCACCCCAGGACATACTCCCCTATTAGGCAGAGAGGAGATGGCAGCCTCCGTTCTGACACATGTCAGCATTCGTGCCGAGCCGGGGAGCAGCGATGCGGATACCGGCATGTGTTCCCACCACCGCGTTTGCTCTCACTGCATTTTACAGTTGGAGTCAATTGACAGTCACCACTCAAGGGGATTTATGCTCTGAGCAAACTATTATCCTACTGAGGTGACCATGTGGAACTGCATGCAGAGGCTGGAACTGGGTTTTTAATGCTGCTAGCGCAGTTGTGAGAGCATTGTTGGACTCTGCTTCCCCTTACTCTTCAAGCTTTGGGCTGCTTGAATGTTTTACCTAGAGGAAAAGAGCATGAAACCACTTTCACCTGTGAGAAAGGAAATCAGAATCAAAAAAGAAACCTAAAATTCTGGCTTGAGTGGGAAACAATTTTTTTTCCACAGCTTTCTAAAAACTGCCCAGGCTGGTTCTGACTTATCCTCTCTATGGCTCAAACTAAAAACCCCAGTGCTTTTTACTTGTACATTGACAGCAAACCCCAAAATCTTGGCATGCTTTATTGCTATCTGTCTCTCATATAGCTACTTTCAAGTTGTTCTGAATATTAAGTATCATAATTTGGAAGCATAGATGAAATAACATCTGTTATAACCTGAAACACTGAAAGTAGGTCTTTTCATTCCATGCCAGTGAGCAAAATAGTAAGATACATGCAGAATGTACTTCATATATGGCAGTGACATATTTGCAAAATATTCAGTTGATAGTTTCATCCTTCGACCATTTGTACTCTTGACCATTAATGCAACTGCTTCCATTCATTCTAATGTTAATTCCTAAGCAAACATAAGCAATTGACAAGAAACAAGACAAAATTCAGCAGCTATTTCACTAATATTCTACTAACACATCTGAAAAATTTTAAGGTCTTTTAGAAGGAGAATTGGTATAAATTACTCACTAAACTCTGATTTTTATTGGTTTATGCCTCCAGTTAAGTTCAGTACCACAAATCATTCCATTTAAATACTTCAGTAGTATCACACAGGATAATGAAGTTAAAAACATGCATAAATGTTTCCACAACCAGGATCATAGCATATGGATGAAAGGTGGAAGTAGAAAAAGGAGCTTAAATGAGCTTTTCTCATCAGGGTTCTGCTGCCCATTTGTATTATAGCATGTTGCATGGGACAGCGCAAGGCCAGCAGCCCCATGGAGATCCTGCAGCATCGGGCAGGCTCAGCACACAAAAAGGTGGTTTTCTTTTTACCTGACAGCTCTGAAGCCAGAGTACAACCTGTGACCAACCCAGCACCATGCTGGGGATGGCACAAAGGGTGACCTTGAGGGCCAAAATCCTGTTTCAGCTTTTATTTTGCAAGCGACTTTAACAGGTGTCCTTAGCTCTGTTCTGAGAGGAAAGGTAGAGGAACCCCAACTGCAAAATGGAGCCACAAAGGAAAAAAATTGGCAAAAATCGTAAGTAATTATTGTCTTACCAAAAGGCCACCATGGACAACTTGGAGGACAGAGCTGGGCGATGCAGCAGCTGTGTGACAGCACGGCCAGGCTGAGGGCCAGCACAGCCCAGGGGGAAGTAGGGCCTCAGGCCTGAGCTTAAATGGTGCCCTGGGTGGTGGGGACCCAGGTGGGGCTGGTCAGGGCCTGTTAGCGCCCTTGGCCCCACAGGCCTGTTGGCTGGTGCCACGTCAACCGTGTAGGCCCAGGAATTAATAAAAAGTATAGAAGTTGCTAGAGGAAAGCAGTTGGGAGTCAGGTGTGTTCAGCACTTGGATTTATACCCGGTGAAGGATCTCATAAACAAGTGCGTGCTGTGCTGATAAGACACTGCAATCCTGCACGGATCAGCTTTGCACAGGCAAAAATGATACAGAGGAAAAACAAAGGTTCACAAATACTGAAAGAAAGCAGTAAAAGAAACTGGAGGATGCAGCCTGCTTGAAGTGAGAGGGTTTTTGTAATGAAATGTTATTTAATAGCAAAATTCTTCAGAAGATGAAGAGAAAGGCCTTTGCAAATTAGTCGTTGGAAAGAATGTTTCCAAAACATGGTCTTCCCCGTTATTTTTCTCTTCTAAAAAGAAACAAATAAACAACAACCACAACAAAACCCTTTGGACTTTTTTAGAACTGTTCTGAACTGAATCTGAGTTCTGTACAATTGGTTTTTTCACTGATGTTATGCATTACTTGTTTTTCTTAGTTTTGCTAAAGACCAAAAAGTCTAATAGCCCATTAAAAGACTATTTTTCTGTTTCAGACAGATCCAAATGAGGAAATCAAGGAAATTTAATCAAAAAGCTCCAGATTTTACCAGAATTCAACAGTCCATTCTGGAAATATGTCGAAATCAGGCAGTTTTAGTAGGTTCAGGACACAACCATACTTCTGAGCTCTCCCGTTGAATCTTTTGCTGTTATAATACGATGGGGCAAAAAGATCTTAGGATCTGGATGTTATTTGTAAAAGATCTGAGCAATCCAAGTTGTATAGTCATCTAATGCTACAGTTTTAGTGGGAAATTCTGATCTGGAGAGCTGCTCAGTTTGGGTCTGTCACAACAAAAGCAGTGGTTTAAAATTAGTATTTTGAACCACTGGTTACTGTGTATTTAGTGTCATGTTAGTGCTCTGATACAAGTTAAATAGCAGAATTGGATTCGCTCAGGGTTTGATCATTAAGAAAAGTTTTGACACAATGAGGCAGGAAGTTACTTCAGCTAATGTAGTTACAGTTTGTCAGTGTACCCTTGTACACAAGAAACAAGGCACCTTAAAAAGAAAAAAAAAAAAGGTAGTAGCTTCTTTAAGTCTGAAATTCAGAGCCTTACTACAGCAGCATTTTATATCAAATGTGCTAGCAGGCACATAAAAGGCACACGGTCCCATTCATGTACTTTACAGTGTCCATTTGACTTCCTTTTCTGTAGCCCACATTTTCTTACAAAGTCAAAAAATACTCTGCTGGACAGCCAGAAAAGAAAATGAGAGGTATTGTCTAATACACTTGTGGCTGCAACTCGAGCAGTAATTATGCAAGTATCTTTGCAGATGAAAAATACTTACCTCTAAGCTGCCAAGTTGGTTGCTTTCTAAACTTATCTTAACTGTCCCTCTTAACATTACATGCATGACTCCTTGTTGTGATGTGATATCTATTTGTTCGGTACAGTTAATTATCCTCTATGAATTAAACAGCAATCATAAGCATGTACATGTTTATGTTTCAAGATAGAATAGTAATCAGTGCTTTCAGCTTTCCTGATGTTGCATTTTATTTTACTAATTTTAGGATATTGGACAACATTTTGTTATTTTGCTAGATAATTGTTCCCCAAAAAATTTCATTACAGATTGCTCTCTATTACATTTCAGTAGTGGGATCAAGATGCATGTGACAACAGCAAGTTACTTGCTCGTTAAGTCTCAGGTAAGTCCAAATTCCTCAAGAAAAATAGTGAAATAAGGATTCATAAGTTGATAAATAGATAATTACCACATCTCTCCAAGTGGCTGTGTATACTTGCAACTGGGTAACCGTTTCTTAGCTTGTTCTTTCCCTTGTTACTTGTTTGCTGTATGCAGCAGTCCCACAGATTCAAAACATTGTGCATCTGTTCAGATTCAGAAATCCATACTGAAGTGAAAAAGGGAAGCATGTTTGACTTTTATTTTCTAGCAGTGAAATAATTACTGACAGTATTTTTATCCTCTGTTAAAGTCCAATTTGAAAAGAGGGCAAACTGGAAAATAATACTGAATTTTGTCAAGCTATATGAGACCTTCAGTTTAGCCCTCTGTTCCTAGCAGTAGCAAATGCCAGAAATTTCAAAGGATGCTTGCTCACAATCCCATTTCCAAAAACAGAAGCACACTTGAGCCAGAAATGAGTGCAGCTGAAAAACTGTTATTTCTAATATGAATCATATTAGTTTAAACTGGAATTGAATGTATTTGATAGCATTTGTTATGGGTAAATCAATTTGTAGAGGGGAATACTGTTACAGTAACATGCAAGCCATTAATTCAATGATTGCAGTAGATTTGTTTTTCTAGATATTACAGGGAAAGCTGACAAAATAATCTGTACACTTAGATGTTTCAGGCACTACATTTTTTGGTCCAAAGCTATGAAAAGAAAAAAAACCATACAAAGTACAAACTCATAACATAAAAACTACTTCTGAAAAATATTTTACTGTAGAGGAGTATCAAACCAAAAATTATTACAACTGCCTTTACTAGAAATTGTAAACATGGAGAGTTGCTTCATATAGGCTTGAGTGACTTAAATAAATATGAAAGTACTGGTTATCTGAAGGCAAGACAAGGATCTGTATATAGGTATGTGTCGAGATAAGTCTGTGTCAAGTGAGAAGCGCAGGAGAATTGTTCAACATTGCAGAATAACTGAATAAAGTCTCCAACACTATAGTAGCTCCTGGAAATTCCAGTAGTATTATTTGTGTCCTGTGTTTGAGTGAAGGAGGAAGAAATATTTTTAAGTCAATTTAATGCATGTGCCAGGTGCTTGGATTAGCAGCTCTGAAGAACGAAGTCCAAAGCACAGAGCGGCTTGGCTGTCCTATATATTCTGTCTCATTCTGAAGGTTATGGTTACTTTAGAGACAAGAGAGTAATTTAATCTCCATGTTCATTCAGATCCTGGCTCAAAGCCCACTGAATTGGAGAGAGAATGTTCACCGATTTCAGTGGGCTGCAGTGTCAGCCTTCTGTCATTTGACCTGGTCCTGCAAACCATTTCTCTGGAGTGTAATTCTGTGTGAGATGTTCTAGGGCTGTACAATTTGCCTTCATTTTCAAGAGTACAAGTGCAAAGAAATGCTGCATCTAGACGTGGATGTGTATCCACTAGAAAGACCTCCAACGTATTTCTCACTTGGGACAATCCTGAAAACCTGAATTTGTCTTGCAGTCTCTCAAGTCTTGTCTGAAATTATTCCTTCATCTTCTTTCACATATAATACTGCCCTTTCAACATATTTACTTTCTTAATGCAGGAGATAGTTCTTTATCTTTCAAAATATTTGGATTGGCTAATACAACTAGTCAGGTCAATCGGAGCACTATGTGCAGGATCATCTCCAAAGAAAGAATAGTGTTGTTAAAAATAAAAAAAAATAAAAAAGCAAACCTTAATTTCTCTAGTTAGACATGGAGATATAAAATTGTCCTGGTTTTACTTCAATCAATAATGATTTTGCCTTTGACTTCAGTCAAACTAGCATTTCACTAGGAGTATTTAATTTATTTTTCTAATTTAATCAGGTCAAAAAAGAAGCACACAGACAATAATTTAGATGAGAAATATGTCTGTAAGTATTAAATCAGGGGAGAAGGAATTCAACTTATTAAAGAACACAGTTATTTACAAAAGAAAAACTATAGAACATAGGTTTTTTTCTTGTCCCTAAACAGTACCAAGTTCCTTACTGATTTGAATAATTAATGTTTATAATATGTTCCTATGGGCAACAAGCAGAAACCACATTATGGCTGTGAGACAAATAGTTGCTTTCCTACATTTACTTACTTTCTGCAGTAATAAATACACATAAGGCTCAGTTTAAGAATTTCACAATTTACTTGGATTTCTGATCAAGCTGATTTGAATTAAGTCCACCGTGCTAACCTTTCTCAATAGAACTTTACAACATACTATTAAATTGTTGTTTAAACAATGCTTCCCATAATTGCCGTCAATAAATGATACTTTTTTATTGCCGTTAGAACACTCTTAGTTACTGGTTTCCAGAGGTCGCTGCAGTAATCTATACATAACTTTGTGTTGTGTTGTTAATAATTGTATGGTTTTCTTTTTAGAATTCAGAAACTGGAAAAGTTTAAGAAAACATGCAAAGTGCTGAGGATACACGTAAGTGAAATATTTAATGTCCATCATTCATAAAAGTTACATCGTTTACATAGGGTTCATTAGTATATAATAAAAATGTCATCTTAATGAAAGATTTTCTGGCAAGTCTTTTATATGTTAATTTGTTTAACATACGCTTTGGCTATACAGCTAAATAGGAATATATTTTAAAAAATCTTTCTTCAAATAGTTGCTTAACAGTTACAAAACCACATTACTAAGAATTGGTTATTGTTACACTTGTTTGTTGGCTTGTAAAAATCATCTGTGATTTGGACTGGGAATCCTAGGACCAACTTTTAGTAACATACTTGCTCATTGCATAGTGACCATGTAAACAGCTCAGGGATCCACAAATTATTTCTTTGTATTCTAAAAGTCATGGAGGATTTTGCATACTGTACTGCTTATGTTTCCTTTCAGTGATGAAGAATTTGGGCATTGTTTTATTGTTGATGCTGATGGGATTTTGTTTTAAACAGGTCAATTTTATACAAGAAGTTAAAAATTAAAAAGCTAACACCAAAGGAAATAATTTTACACTGTGCAACAGTATTGCTACCTCATTCTTTGTGATTTTAGATATATATAACATATTGGAACTGCACTGTACTGCTTCTTTTCAAAAGAAAGTTTTAAATTAGTTTGAACAATTAGCTATGTTTTTACATAAAGTTAACTATGTTTGCATCAAATAAAATGTTTATTAATGAAAGCTATTATACAAGAAACATCAAAGAGAAATTCATCATACAGAAATGTACACTAGTGTGACAGATGGAAAAGTGCATGCAGATTTGTCTCATTAAAAAAAAAATCAGAAACAATAGTACTAAAGTTACTGAGTTTTGATTCCTATGATCTCAAATGAGTGAAAAGTTCTCTTTGAATTTACAAAAATCCATTTAACAGATATGACTAGCACACATTAGCAAGCAAGCGGAATGAATGCATTCAGATTTTATTTTACAAATACTTGTGCTTGACAAATGTGATTTTTTTAAAGAAAAATTTTCTTCTAATATGGGCTGGGTAAATTGCTGCCAGGTTGCTCTGGTTTTATACATAGTTTCTCTAAATTTGTTTTTAATACCACACAATTTGTTGAAGCCTTCAGTTTTGTTAAGTAGACACCATAAAATAACATATGTTTTGTTAACATTCAGGAAATGACATCAAGTCTTTTTTTTTTTTTTGGCTCAATAGATTTTTAAATGTATGATTATCATAACCTAATATTGTCTTTGTCTTCACTGCAGTGGATTTCCGATCAAACTTTTCCCCTTCTTTTAATACTTTAGGGAATTTTCAAACGTCGGGATGTTTGGCTGTAATGCCCCATGATTTGTTCTCCCTGAAAGAAATCATAGTGACAATTTATTAAACTACAGAGCAACCTGGCTTTTCGGGGTCTGCAATTCTATTTTGTGTTCAATATACCTAGCATTAAATCTTGATTCATTTCATCATATTATTTAGGTTATATTTGTCATGCAATTACTTTAGCTGCTAGTTTTCTGGCTTTTTTAGAAGTCTAAGACAGGGTTTCAGTATCAAATCAATGGGGCATTACTTTGCATGTTCAAAAAAGGGGGTTAAAACACTAAAATCTAAATTGCACCTGCAGTAGCATATACATTGAATATGAAGAAACTGAAAACCTAAGAAGGAACTGTATTTTTAAATATTTAAAAGGCCGTGTTTCCATGTTTAATACCAATTGTTCCCAGGTAGTGTAAAAGCAAAGAGACGCACTGGCACATATAGACTTTAAATTTAAAAAAAAAAAATAATAATAATAATAAAAAAATAATTAAAAAAAAAACTGGTGGGAAATAAAACTCCTTAGATTCAAAATGGTTTATTCACACAAATTTAATAGGATATATCACAACTGTTTGGTCCATAAATATTTAGGGGGAATAGTTTCTATACAATGCATTTATCAATAAACAAAGAAACATGGACAATTTTGCTAGACCACTTACTGTACTATAAACACGAAGCTCAATATATAAGATTATTGGATTTATCAACTATATCTGAAAGAGTGCACAACTGCTTTCTATGACATGTTTGTCCCCTCTAACAGGATACACCATAAAAAGAGTTTCAGAAATAAGAGGTAAAACAGTACAAAACTAGTGAGGTGTCAAAAGGGCTTAAAACAGTTAATTTAACAAACAACACATATATCCTGATTTTTCACAAACTTACTCCCAAGGTATATCATAAGGCACATAGTAGAACTGAGTTTTAATTAGTCTACTTAATAAAGTAGATCTCTAGTACCATATATTGTTCTGTCAAAGAACAAAATTTATAAGTATCAATATTTTTACCTGTAAAAGTGTATTAATAAAGATCTCAGCCTTACCAAGGTCGTTTGGTCTGGTTAGTGGTAAATGCCCATAAGGTAATAGAAATAGGAAAAGTCAAGATTTAATATCCGTAGAAGATGATAACCATACTTGCTAAATATATAATGGCAAACACACCTTTCTTCTATTACAGTGTTAACATCTCTTCCATCATCTTTTTTTTTAAAAATAAGCTACTTTTCTGTGCTAATTTTCAAAAAACCCTGAGCAAAAATTACAATAATGCACTTTAATGTGGGCAGTGAACTGTCAATATGTAACCACACATTTATACAGCCAAAAAGGACACCTTTAAAATATATTAAATAGCCACTTTGACCACCAAAAATGAGGTTTGATGGTGTCTAAAAAGTGGGATATATGTGCAAAGTTATTCTTAACAATCCACTAAAAGCAAGACATAGATCTTGACTGGTTTTTATTCAGTTTTGTTTCTGAGACTCTCCACAATCTAATTGGTGTTCGACTACAATAAAAGGATACAAATGAACATTCACCACTGCCCAGACCATTCAGACTTTTAGCTTAAATAAAATTAAAAAAAGAAAGATCACTATTGTAAACTAAGAAATGCATTCAGATCAGCATCCACAAGGCTTCTGAGTTTATCAGCTTTAAAATTGTTCACTGCCAATTCCCATTTTTGTAAGAATTTTTGCTGACATTTTTTTCTTTTATACAAAGTTTAAAAAATTAAAGTATTTGTTAACGATATTAATGAGCTAAAGATTTTAAATTAATGTGTTAAACAAAGTGTCTGATACAATCTCAGGAAACATCTAAAGTAAATTCAAAATAGTAATGAATAAATTGTACTGAAATCATTTTCCTTAAACATCTTATTAAATTATATTTTGCTTATTTCCATTTTCCCTGGGAACAAAAAAAAAAAAAAGAAAAAAAAAAGACAAAAGTATGATTTATCCAAAACTCATTTAAACAGTACAAATGCATCTTCTTGGAAATCATTTTTGTGCTCACTAAAGCAGCTGGACAACCTCTGTTTGCTTTAATGGTAAGGCATCAAGGCCATGTAGCCAGCCACACATTTTTTTTTTTTAATTCTACATCAAAACTACTTGAGAGACAAAAATGAAAAACTCTCCCTATGTGATATTTCAGATCAGTGGGACTCCTCACTTCAGTTGTTATTCTGCTGTTAGTAGTTTAATATCCTTATAGGATTGAGCTCATTCTGGAAGATGTTTTCTGGATTTTGCCTCCTTAATGCACAGGGCACAAATTGGAGCCCAAGAGCCTGATCCTGCCACCCTCAGCCAGGCGCACACTCACCACCCGGCCTCTCCCCACACCCCCAGCCAGGCCCGGCTGCCAGCGGTGGCCAGGGACGGTGGCCAGGGACATCCCAGCTGGGGGAGAACAGGCAGAGGAGCGTTCAGCTCCCAGCGAGACTCCCCCAGGCCCAGAGAGGATCAGGATTGTGACTAATGCATTTGAAAAAAGCACTGGCACTTGCACTCTGACTGTTTCAATGATTGGTTTAATTCATTTCGTGTTTATTTTTCAACATATAAAAAATAAATTGTACAAAATTTTTAGATGCATTATAAAGTTAAAATTAGGGTTCGTAAATGCTGTAAGTGAACATACAATCCTGAAGCAGCATTCTTTTGGCTATAATTAAACGGATTTTTATCTGGTTATCAAGGAGGGAAAATAATTTCTTTTTTTTGTGGTAGCAATCTTTTTTTCAAGGTTCTGGAAATAAGTAACATACAATTTAAAGAGGCACTTATTAGAATGATTCGTAACCTTCTCTTCAGTTGATTAATTTAAAAAATTTGAGTACAATTTAACAACAATAAATGTTCATTTATTATAGCAACATATTACTTCAAACTCATTTGCCAAGTGGCTGCAGATGCTACACATCAAGCTGTTTATTTTCCCAAATATTCTGTGGGTTTGTTATTTGTTTAAAAAAAAAAAAAAAAGGCTTGAAAATAATAAAAATAATTATAATAATAATAATAAAGAAGAAGAGTAAGAATAAAAAAAAAAAATCATGAAATGTTAGAAAAGGTTCGTTAAGGTAGTTTGTGAGGGGCTCCCGGATTCGTGGCTGTCCAAGTTAGAGGTCACTGATGTCACTACAGTGATAGTGGGATTGGTCAGGTCTGTTAAAGTGGTCGCAGTGCCGGGTGGAGTGAGTGCGCCGCTGTCTGCGGAGGGCGGTGCCGGAAGTGAGGTGCCATCAGCTTTATCGACACCCCCATTCTCCTGCCGCAAAAGGTTCCTTCTGAATTTGGCTCTTGCGTTTTGAAACCAAACCTGCAAACCAATCCCAATTGATTTCTTTACCGATGCTTGTTTTGTTTTGCTTATTTTTGTCTTTGTTCTTGCTTTTAAGTCATTTTTTTATATTTGTTTTTGTGTGGTAAATCGACTAAGTCACTCTACAGCTTCACTTGCTACTGGTTGTACTGACTCTTTCACAGATGGGACCCTGCGTACAAAGCCCAGCGCTACAGGCACTTATGGGAATGTTGCAGCCTAGTGCACAGACCTCAGAGAGCAGCCGTAAGAAAAATCTGCTCGCTCATTCACCCAAGGAAAGCAACTTTCTTGGTGGCCATGTAATGTACTCAAGGGCTGGGTAGGTTTGGGGTCAAGACACGTAATAAATGTTGAGGCAAAAGATGAATGAGCAGATTTTTGCCGAGGCTGGAAGATTGTCTTGACAATTTTAGAAGACTGAAGAGGAAGGAGGGGTAATTACACCATCCCTATCATAAGGATTGTTGATATGGGTCACCTAGTCTTTCTGTTCTGTAAGGTTCACTAAAAATGTTTTAGGTGACATGTAACACAGACAAAGAATGGCTGCTAATAGATTGTCCTTCTACCTCAATCGCTGCCCTTCTTTGGCACTCTACATATAATACACACCTTGCTTTAACTTCACTGAGCTAGCATACGCTGTATACTGACTTTTCTAACGTAATCTCACAGGGGAGGGACTTTTTACTATGTAGGTCCTTACTGGTAACAGTAGTCCAACAGGCATTGAGAGAGGGAGCCAGCTGGTCCTGGGGATCATATTGTTCAAAACTTGCTTCCTGCATATCGGGGGATCTACTCACTGAGGGGTCACATTAACTACTTCAGGGGAGCCCAAAGGCTTCACCCAGCATGGATAAAATGAGTAGATTTGCTACGTCTACCCTTAATAAGGTCACTACAGAGAGACTACAGATCCCAGAATATCTGCTGGGTTGGTAGGCTCTGGAGACAGATTCCTCATGTTGAGGATGCAACTAATTACAAATCACATTTTAGGATTTGGCTGCCTTGGGGTGGTAGGGCACACATTCAGCACTCCTCCTGCCATGTCATACCGTACCCCTCTGCACACCCACTAGGGACACACCCAGAAAAGTATTTCTACATATATCGTTATCATTACACATAAGGGAAATGCTATTGACTGGCAGGGGTAGAGGAAAATTCTGTCAAGCCTGTGATGTGGCTTCTTACCTGCAGAACTCTCTTGGTCAGGCCTGTTTTCTGGGCAAGCTGCTTGAGGTCCTTGGCATCTGGGTTGTGGTTGATAGCAAAGTAGGACTTCATGGTACGAAGCTGGTGGTGTTTGAAGGAGGTGCGCATGCGCTTTGTCTTCTGGGATGGGGGGTAAGGCTGCTGGTCTCTGTCCAGGTGATCTGCCTCATTCTCATTACAGCCTGTTCAGTAAACAAAATGAAACAAGGAGTCAGTGACCACATCATGTAGGATAAATGAATCAAAGAAACAATCTTGAGTCACATACTGTTTGGAAGGAAAGAAACAAGCAAGCAAGGAAGGAAGGGCTAAACGGGTGCAAGGATAAGTACAGATGTGGTTATTAAAGCAGACAAAAAAGATCCAGAAGATGACCTTTTCCTATTCTTAAAACATTCTGCATCTCCCAGACCTGTACCTACTTAGGGCAGACTTAGAAACTTCTCTCTCCTTTGGCATTTATTTTCAAACAAGCCTTTTCCCTGTGGTGGTGGTTTTGCTTTGGGCGTTCAAAGAGTCATTTGAAATCTCATTCAGATTTTGAAATCTCACTCATTGAAACATTCTTAGCTTTAGAGAAGAATAAAGGTCAAACCAGCATTTTTAATGTTTCTGAGCTTTCCCCCCAAATCACAAGCACCTATAAAAAGAGATGTACAGCAGGAAAGTTTGTTATGACAGTTCATCAAGAAAGTGTAAAACCTGGAGTTTTTTGCTGATAAAATAAATACTTTTGGACTTTGCCTGGGAGTTTATATGAAGTGCTCAAAGACTTCCATCTGTAAAACGTGTCTAGAAAGCAATTACATCAAGGCTTAATTCATTCCCTCAATCTCAATCCAAATCTGCAGTAGCTCTTAGTTGGTACTGATTCAGGGAGTTTCTATAAACAACCAACTAGTGGCTGAAAACTTTAAAGGAGTTTCCTGGCTTTCCCTGATGCAGGATTTTCAAAATGTCTATGAAAGATGAATTTGTTCCAGATTACACTTTAATGGGTGTGAATTGTACACAAGAGTTGCAGCTGTTCTGGAACTGTGGCATCATTACTTCATATGGGGAAAAGGAATGACAGTATTGGGGGGTGGGGGGGAAAGTAAGAAAGACATCTATATTTTTATTTTTGGCTTAAAATACAATAGAGTTACCAGTTTATAGAATCCCATTTTATAAAGATGGCTCAGTTACATGGGGGAAAATAAATGGTGTCATCATAGCAGGGAATATTAATTAAAGAACAGCTAATTAAAAATGTTTCAGAATGTCTGTAAACTAGACCAAGTTTCAGTAGTTGCTCATGTGAATTTTTGAACTGCCTTCCAATAGTTATTGGATTATTTGCTAGGCCTAGTTGATCCCCATTTCTAAATTAAAAAAAAAAAAAAAAAAAAAGAAGAATAAAGAGAGAGAGAGGAGGAGAAAAAGGGAAAGCACACAATACCAAGAGACTGATGTTGACAGTGCTAAAAACAGAGGCGAGACAAAGAAGGCAACTTAAAACCAGGAGAAAATAAAAAGCTTCTTGAAGGTGTTTTCTTGTTTGAGTTATAAGACAAGTCAACATGAACAGATGCTGATAAGAGAATGCTTTGACAGAAAATCAGGTGAATATTTAATTATAGCTGGATTTGCTTCTAGTCTTGGTAAGAAGTATATCTGCATTTTCAAACAAAGTAAGCTGACACTTCTGAAAATACCAGGAGTTGAAAGTTGCCTTAAAAACAATTTCAGACCAGATTTGGATTGTGTTTACTACTTGTTCTCACAAGCAATCACAGTGCCTTCAGTCAAACTGCATGCGCTGTAACTCACGAGCTGACATAAATCAGAGTACCAGAATTCAGTCCTCAGGTTTTACTTCAGACAGTTGCAAGCTGTTTGTTTCTGTTGGTTTCCTTGGGTCGCTCAGGTATACAGCGGCAACATGAACTTCCTCGGGGTCCTCTGCCCTGCTTATTGCCTTTGTTCCAGTGATCTACTTTTTTGTCTGTGATCTACTTTATTTGGGCTTTTATTTTCAAGAGAAAATGGGAAGAGGGCCCCAAGCATCCTCAGACAATCCAAACTTATACAGTGATTAGCTCACTCTCTGTTTTACGTAGGTGACACAGCATTATGTGGTTTGGCCACATCATGGATCAGAGTTTTTACACTATCGCCTGGAGAACTAAGAGGAAGCAAAAAATCGGGCAAGGGATTGTTCATTTAGTTGCAGTTGAATTGCGGGGTTGTTTAATTTTGCTTTGGAAAGAGCTAGAATGGTTTGCTTTTTATTGCCAAGAATTCTTCAAGTAAACTCTTCATGGTATTTTTTACACACATACATATATATATAATAAAATAAAGTAAACAGCACTTTGACCAACAGCTGTGTAAAATATTTTCCTAGGGAAATCTTCTTCACCATCTCATTTCTATATCCTGTGGGCTGTAAGTCAACACAGTTTCCCTCAAAATACATATTAATTCTATGATATAAGAGGTAATATAGAGAAAGCCTTGAATGTTCTAAGTACTTTTGAATAGTTTCTTCCATTTTTCACATTAATTCCAGACAGCTCACAAGTATGAATGGCTTTTACCTCATAACATTTTGAGTTATTTATTGTTGTGTTTCCACTTTACAACTGGGAAGCTGAGAAACAGAAATTAAACTACTAAACAAAATACAGAATAGAAAAGCTGTTATAGATCCAGCAGCAGAATCTGATTTTCCATTCTGTCCCTGTACTCAGCACCCTTAATACAAAACGTGCACTCAAATCTGAGCCAGGTACTGCCAGATCGCTTACGAATATGCATATTTTTATGCTCAGCTTGGTGAAGTTTTTAGCCTCAGTCAGAGTTATTGCACTGGTTTATTGTTACAAGTCTGATTCGTTTTCCATAATGGCTTACCATATCGATGGGCACACCCTAGGTCATCCGTGTTTTGGTGGAATACCGCTTTGGTTTACTGGGGTTTGTGGTCCTCGTCAAACATTGAGTGGCAGGAATAAACTTTTGATACAATTTGGAAGCCGCCTGCTTAGAGACGAAATGCTGTGCCCCTGCTCGGGTGTGCTTTAGCGATGGACGGGTCAGGGCCGCCCCTCGGAGCTCCTGCTCCAGCCGGGGAGGCCCCGGGGAGCCCGGGCCGGGAGGGGAGAACCGCGCCGCTCCAGACATCCCCGCCGCTCCGCAGGCCCGAGCGCGGTGCCGGGCAGGTTGCGGCGGGGCTGCCGGCGGGCCCGCCGTTCAAGAGGGCAGCAAATGGCCCGGAGAAAGGTCCCGACTGCGGACTGAGGGGTGGGTTATGGGCTCCTACCCGTGTCTCGCTTCTCCCTCTGAAGGCGGCAGTCATGTATCCTACATTTAATTTTCGGTGGACTGGTTGCCCTTTGTAAATGATTACGTGCAAGACCAATTACTGAATCACAGGGCAGGGAACGAAAAATGCGTGTCGGAAAGCAGCTGCCAATTATTTAGAGATTTTTTTTTTCTTTCGAGTAGCAATTTCATCTACTGCAACTCATTTCGTAACTCTTAGAGATTCGTTTTCCTCCCCCTGGATCTTGAGCGCAGTGGGCCAACGGGCTGGAGTCGTTCGCAGCGGATGCACAGTTTGGCTGCAAACTGTATTTTCTCGAGACCATGTGTCAACCCCGGTCATTGCTAGATAATACTTTTTAAAAAATCACCAGCCCTAAAGAACAAATTTCTCAACCATCTAGACTGAGTCCAAAACAACAGATTAGAGAGGCGCGCGCTTTTTTTTCTTTTGTTTTGGTTTTTTTTTTCCTTCCCTCACCGTTGCCCGGAGAATTCTGTGAGATCTCAGCGAAGTGAGACGTATTTTTATAATGAGTGGTACCTTTTAATCTCGTTTGGAGTCAGCGATATATCTTATATGCCCCTTTGCTGTGAAGAATGAGAGTTTGAGACTAACACACAGAAACTATTACTGAGTTCGCGAATAATGTCTCTCTTGAGTCCTGACCCGAAGTTTCAGGGGTGTTTTGTCATATCCACAAGTTTTCATCTCTCCCTGATTTCGGGTCCTAACTCTAACGGTAAATTGTCCCTAGAAATGGTTACATTTAGAGATCTGGGGACCTGGGGTGTTGGTGTGCGGATCAGAAAGACCGAAGGGCGGGCGTACGGGAAATCCGCCCTTGGAAGCGGGACTGAAAGAATCCTGGCTGCGCTACAGGTTCGCTTTTCTTTAGCAGCTTTCAGGATTGATTGGAAACCGTTCCGTAGCCAGGGATTCCAATGTCATCTTCAATTAACAAGGAACAATTAGCGCAGTGATTACCCTGGCTCCAAGGTCTACGCATCAGAGGAGATGAAATAGCCTCGCACAGCTCCCCGGTTCCCAGCGAGAGCCCGTTTCCCAAGCAGCCCCGGAGGAGGTGCCGGGGGGGATGAAGGGACTTGCGGGGGCGGGGGAGGATCGCTTGTGAATCGCGATGTCGGGGGGGTTGAACTTGGGGTGGGGGAAAGCGAGTTCCGGGCCGAAATCGGTGCACTTTCATCGACCTGCGTCTGTTGGAAGGGGAGGCCCTGACCCCTCTCCCGGCTCCCCGGCGGGACCAGCACTGGCAGCTCCGCCCGGAGCCCCCTGCTGCCTGCCAGGCCGGAACGGCTCCCCGCTTCACGGGGAAACACCTTGCACCGCTCCTGCTTCCCACACCCTTCTTTCCTCCTCGCCGTCCACGGCTAGCTAAAGTTTCGCTAAAATAACTTTTAGAGTCGGTAGCTTTTTAATTCGGGTTTAGCCTTACTGCTTTCGTCTTCCTTCTAATGAAATGCCACTTGAACTGCTTGATCGTACCTGAGCGTCCCTTACCTCTGGCCCCTAACACTGTATTTTTAGGCACGCTTTGGATACTAAAGTGACTGGACTTAGGGGAAGAAATTTTATAGAGGGTAACACTTGCTCCTTTCCTGCTGTTGAGAGAGCAAAAACCATTATCCTGAATTACATTTGATAGGGTTTAGTTACAGAGAACAACATTTATTCGTTGACCTCTTGTACAGTTTGATCGTTTACGTGCCAGTAAACCAGGATTATTTAGCCTGAAGTATTAATTACTACAAATTAAATAGCTATATCGAGTTATGTGAATACTGCATTAGCATTGTAGGAGCCATATACTATAACTTGTATTCTTTTTATTTTTCCTGATCTGTTTGGGTACTTCTAATTTGAAGTCTAACGGGTGAATTGCTTTTTGCTAATAAAATACAAATAATGATAACAGTATCTGTGAGACTACTATTGAGAAAGAACACCATGTTTTTGGAGTTGGGTGGTTTGTTTTTTGTTTGGGTTTTTTTTTTTTTTTTTTTTTGGTCTTTATCCTGGGAAGTGACTAAGTTTGGGTGTTTGACATTAATAGGCAAAGACAGCTTTTGAGGAAGGCTGCTGTTAGCTTTCCTGCAAACGCTCCAGCCCTCAGAGCACTGTTTGTTTGATTTTCCAATGGTTAAGCAAGATTTGGCCTGGCTAAACTATGCACTGCTTAGCTGAGGGGCAGCCCGAGAACGCTCTTTTCGGAGGAGCGAGAGGGAGGTTCAGCGTGTGTTTCCCACCTGAGTTGTAGTTGACGATGTCCACTCCCAAGGCAGGGCTTTTTCTTTTCCTAGGCCTCCCCTTCTGCACGGTGCCAGTGCCGTTGAAGTAAGGCAGGGCCAGCCCTCCGCTCTTGGCAGCCAGCTCGGTGTAGCTCAGCTGAGGGGGATATTCTCCTTGCAAAAGGGACTCGAAGTGGGCCCTGCAGTACACCAGGTTGTCCTTCATGCCAAAGTGATCGCCCGTGGTCAGAGTCTTGTTGCAGGTGGTGCAGGTGAAGCAGCTCAGGTGATAAACCGACTCCCTGGCTCTCATGACCATTTCAGAGGCTGAGATCCCAAGGTGGCAGCGGGCACATCTCTGCACGGAGAACCTTCTGAAGGAAACAGGAAAGTGGGCATCAACTAGAAAAGTAAAGGCAGACCTCACCCCAGTGCCGCCCACCACCTCTCCCCGCCAGGGTCGTGCCCTTCCCGGCCCCAGGACGGCCGTTCTTGCCGGCGGTGGCCCCCGGCCCGCCGAGTGTCGGTGCTCCGGCTTGTCGGGAACACCACTGGGGATCCAGCACCGGGGCCCCGCGATAAACGCCTTTCACTGTCTGCCAGGCTGACCTGTTCGCTTAGGTCTTCTGCAAAAGCCCTCCCGCTGCTCCTGAGCATAAAGAACTGCGGATCGGGGGGCAATCAGTCCTCACTCTCTGGACATTCGTGTACAGGCGAGAAGGCCCGCGGGGAGCTGAACGCCGGGAAAGCCAATACGCACGGACCGAGTGCCCGGGCCCGGCCGCCTGGCACCGTCCGCGGGGCTGGGCAGGGGCGGTGGGCTCCGCCGCGGCTCCCGCCCCTCCCGCCGCGCCAGCCCCGGGGCCCGGGGAAATACCGGCAAGCTATGGACAGAGGGAAACTTTGTCAGGTCTTACGCTGGTATTTACGGAGGGAAACCGCAGAGCAGCGGGAGACACGAGGTCTTCTCCTTCGCCTGTTTGTGTTCCACCACACATATTCAGTCGGCGTGTCCCCTTGTCCATCCCCTCGGTTTTTAAACGGGCGAGACTTTTCGGAGGGGACACGTTTACAGGATTAAGGAATCTCTGACTGCGAAAAACTACGTTTGAAAGCCCATGTGGAGAATAGACCGTTTCGGTTCATAATGCCTTGTGAGGGGGTGTGCTTTTGAACCCATAGGGACAGATTGCTGTACCTGTAGTAATCCTCCTTGCAGTAAATACTGCCGTCCTTGGCAAAGCAGGTGAGTTCTGACTCCAAAGCCAGTTTACATTCACAGCATTTAAGACACCTGAGGTGCCATTGTTTGTCAACTGCCAGCAGGTAATATCTGTCTGAGATCTTCCCTCCACAACCAGCACACAAAGCAGGCTTCTCGGGGCTCATTGGGGGCATGTTCTGCAAAACAACCACACCACAAGGGGATGAGAGAGGGAGAGAAAGACAGGCAGGCAGGCCGGGCTGGGGATGGGGGACTGCGCAGGACCCGGAGCTTGCACAAAGAGACGGCTCCCTGGGACCAAACTTTTGCTCCCGGCGGGAAGTTTGAGGGGGAACGGGGACCATTCCGGCTAGGAAAGTATTTACCGCCATTCAGCTTTCGTGTTGAGCCCATTAAAGCTCTCCTAACGATCTAATGTTATTTAAATAGGCGAATGCAACTGATTAGGCCTCAGTGAGTAAAGCAGAGCCCATTCTTTTCTGAGGTCCCGAAGCTGAAGTCTGGAGCTTCCCCGTTACTTTGGCGTTTTAATCTTAAGGCACTCCACAAGAACGGCATTTTGAAGTGGGAAAATACCTTTGTGCTGCATCAAAAGTTTGTGACAGAGAGAGCAGGCTTGCACCGATTTTCCGGTGAATTTTCACCCGTGCTTAAAACAGCCCAAACCCCATCTCTAAAGAAAACCAGGCCATTTAAAACAGAAGTAAGAGAAAGGAGACAGGTGAATGGTGTAAAGAATAGTGAACACGAACGGTCACCACCCTTGCCAGGGCTGTGGACAGAAAGGTGGCACAGACTGGTTTCAGCTAAAACTCGCATCTTTTCAGCAGCAAACTTCTGCAAGTTCCCATTAATCTTCTCCCCACGAGGAGTGTCGCTCGGGACAAAGGGAGATGGAGGGACGGCGGAGACAAAAGCTATGCCCTGAAACTTGGGGCAGCGTTTGCCGATAAACTAACCGGGGAAAAAAAATCCCGAACGTCTTGTCCTGAAGTCGTAACTGTTTTAAAGTGGCAGCTCCGCATTCACTTTCCAATCTGAAGTTGTGTTTCTCGCCCCCTTTTTTGCAGAAGTTGAAAAGGCAAGTTGAATTTACATTGCAAATCCTCATATAACAAAGCGTGAGTTTATTTAAGAGAAGGGGGGAAGGACCCTATGGCTCAAAGCCTTAAAGCAGTTTTCCAGGCCGTTACTTTGTGTGCAGAGCCTTGTGCGCGATCGGCGGAAGCCCTAGAAGTTGGAGAAAGGGAGATCTCGCTTCGCACAAAACACAGCGTGACACTCGGTTTCTCCGCCATCCGTTAGCACATTTACGAAGATTTTGATCCTTTGACTAAGAAAAAAAAAGAGATACTACTGCTAAGCCAAGTAGTCGGCCGGCATAACATTAAGAGAGAGCGGTGCCTCTTTGTATCATTCTCACACTTCAGACCAAAAATGGTTACGAAAAGTAAGCGGTCGCGGTTTGCGGTTTAATTTAGGAGGTGCCAGGAGTGCAAAAAAGTAAATTACACCTCAGAAACTTCAGCTGCAGCCCTGCTCTGACGGGGCAGAACGGCCGCAGCGAGCCAAGCAGGGGCGAAGGGCTGCTTCGCTGTGAGGACTGAAAAACTGGCCCTGTTACCATTTAAAATATTTTCCCCCGTCACTCCAGAAAACACACGCAACGACATGGATTAGATAAATGTATATCTGAGCCTGGCCGGCAGAGCACCCAGCCTTACGCGTGGGTTTACAGGGAGCCTCAGAAGGGTTTCTACAAGCAAGCGGTGGCAGGGAAGGGGCAGGGGCAAGCAGCATCTTTCTCCTCCCCAAAGCCAGGGTCTGTCCGCTGCGGGTCCATGCTTGCAGGGATTCCCTTTCAAAGAGTGCCAGCTCCTCTCTTACCGTTTCTCGGCCGTTCATCTGTCCCCCTTTGGCCAGGCGGGACTCGGTCTTGGATCGCCTCTCCATCTCCTCCATGATTCCTTGGATATGGCCTCCGGAGATCCCGTGGAAAAGCATGGCTGGGGGACGGAAAGGACAAGTATTTTCTTCTGCTCTGCACCCCACTATTTCCATATACAGACCCCAGAGTCTTTAGATCATCCAAAATGTTTACACCGAGGCGCACAGCGCAGGGAGGGAGGTTGCAATAGGAGCTTCTCTTTGCACAAGCACCGAGGGCTTCCTGAAGATGTGCAGAAAACAAACAAGGGGGAGAAAATATAGTAATAATTAATTTAAAAAATAAAATAATAAAAGCGAGCTAAATGATCTGTTACTGTTCTGGAGAGCTGGGGCTCCTGACTGGAGAGACTTGGACCTGGGGCAGTAGAATCGTTCGGGAAAGGATATAGTTTTGAATACAAAGAAAGCAAAAAGAAGCGCTATTTTCAGCAGTCCCTGGTTGCTTTAAAGTTCCCAGTGCCTGTAGGTTGGATTTGGGACTGCTGCTTTCCGGAGCTCTGTCCAATTTGTTAAGAGACTAAAGCCAGCCCATTTTTGATAATTTAGTAGGAGGAGTCCTCTCCCTTGAGCTGCCACTGATTTTTATTCAGACAACAAAGACCTGTCATACTCCTCTCAACCCCTAGTGATGGGCAAGCAGTGACAAACATTACGGTCGGGGATATGGGGTGGGGTTTATTACCTCCCCCAAACACGGAGTCCCGGGAGTTAGCTGCGACGGCGTCTGGCGAGGGGCAGGGTGGCCTGGGGGCCCCACTCCCTTCGGGGCCGCGCCGCGGGCAGCTCCGTTCCGCAGCCCCTCGGGCTGGCACCGCTGCTCCCCGCTCCGCCGCGGGAAGGGTAGAGGGAAGAGAAGCGCCGTTTTGGGCAGCCGAGGCTGGACGAAGAGGCCAGACGAAGCGGCCCCGCGCCCCGGGGCCGGGCGGCCGTGGAGGGGATGATTAGGAGGGACGGCGGGCGGGCCATTCGGAGGCAGGAGGGCGCGGCGTCCCCCGCCCAGGTCCCGGGCGGATCGAACACTTACTGGGGCTGTACCCACCCTGGTGCCACCGGGGAGCACCAGCCCCGCGGGACACCCGCCCGGGCCCTCCGCGGGCAGCCGGCTGGGCCAGCCCCGGCCGCCGACGGGGAGGGCGGGCGCGGTGCGGTCCGGGGACGCCCCTGCGGGGCTCTCTCCCCTCGCCTGCTCCCCGGCTGCGGGCTGCGAGCGATCTTTGTGTGCTGGGCGATGCATTCCTTCCCGGCCAATCTCTCCCTCTCTGCTCCACCTCCCCTCCTTTTCCCTTTTTCCTACTTACTTTTCACACCACTCTTCCTTGCCTTTCCCTGGAACAGCTGCCGGCTGTTTCCTGACACCTCAATCCCCACTGAAGGATCTTCCTGGCGGCAGTTCTGCGCTCCCCGCTCCCTGGGGGACGCTCCACACCAAACCCGAGCGCGACTAGTGAAAGAAGTATCCCAGCCCCCACTTCCTTTCCAAAGCATCCCAGAGACATCCTCAGGGGCTCCTCGAGTCACCTCTTCCATGTAACCCAAGATTCAGGCAGCCAGTTTCCTCCCTTCTCTTTCCCCCTAAGTAGCTAAAATTAATGTTATTTGCAGATTGAATGTTGCTACATTCCTACGAGTGCCAGAATACAGCTCATAAAACACAATTTCACACAAAGATGAAGTCAATCAAGTGAAATAAGCCGGGATTTTTTTCTCTGTTGGCACACTAGACCCTGGACAGCAGGGCTGCTATTTACTGTAAGTAATGTAATTAGCCCTTTTGGATGAAAATCAATATGTTGTATGTGTGTATGTGTTTTAATAAGAGAGTAATAGCTATAAAACCGACGAGACTCAAAGGCGTAAGGGAATCTCCCTTAAACCGGGTACATCTCATCGCAAACCGTCATCTCTCGTAGAGCACTCCCGCTCTGGGAAAGAAAGAAAAAAGAGAGAGAGAGAGGAAGAAAAAAAAAAAAACTGTGTGTGAGGAAGGAGGAGGGAGATAGGCTTTCCTTGGAGAAAACAAGTCAATTAGCACAACAAGCCATCAGGAAAAAATAAACAAGGTGACTCAATCCGGTATACGGGAGCTGTTTGCTCCTTCCCGCCGTCGCTCCGCGGTGTCCCGACTGCTCCCGGACACTCGCGAAGCCGCTTCCCTCTCACCCCACGTCCTGCCGGGGAGCGGCAGCGCGGCCCGGGCCAGCCGAGCAGCTCTGGCCCGGAGACCGCGGCTTTGCCGAGAGCTGCGAAGCCGCCTGGGGAGCGAAAGGGCAAGCGAGGAGGCGGCCGCGTTCCCGGGGGAGGGTGGGTAAGCCCTCCGCAGGAGGGTTTGCTCCCCGCACACCCTGCGCCCACGGGCTGCCACAGGCGTGCGCCTGCCTGGCGTGGGTGATTGCGGTGGTTGCTGTCGACAGAGGTGAAAAAAAATTCACCTGGAAACGAATTTCTTTCTAATAGTTGGAAGATCATCTTTCCACCGTACTGGCACATTCAGGGTTTGGGTTTTGGGGTGTTTTGTTTGTTTGGTTGTTGTTGGTTTTGTTTGTTTGGTTTGGTTTTGTTCTTGTTTTCCTCTGAGGGAAATGTTCCTTTATTCCCGTCCAGCTATTTTGTCCAGGGTAACTCACCCTGCCCCAGTTCCGTGTTCCGTCTGCTCTCTTAGAAATCGTCTGCGTCTCCCACTGCGCCCGTGTTGCCAAAGACACCCCCACATGTGCCAGGCAGAGATACCCGCCGAATCCCCCCGCCTCGCGCGGCCCGGGCCCTCCCTGAGAACCCCCTCGGACGCACCGCCGCCGTCCCACTGTGACCGTGTCCCTGCCGGGCTGAGGACAGTCAAATTCATCGCGTCCGCTGCGAGCGGGGAGAGGAAGAGTCTGGGGGGAGCCCCCAATGGAGTGCTGGGCCCAGCTCCTTTAGAGCGGCTAAAGTGGGCACACTGCGTTTCGAGCGGGCTGCGTCCCCGCCTCGGGTGCTCCGGGTGCGGGCATCGCTTCGCTCTCCTCCCGCTGCCTGACATTTGCTGTGCCGGGTTCACCGAAGTACTGTCTGCAGGTGCAGTGACAAAGTGTCGTTCCAAGAGAGACACCAAAAATATTGTTTGTGAATTTCCCATCTCTACCTTAGCTCGACGGCGCCGTTAGGAATAATTGGTCAGACTCGTAACAAAACTCAGAAGTGACTAAACCTCCTCCGGTTGGGCACACTTAATTAATTAGAGGGTCCTTTCTTTCTGCTCCATCAGGTACGGTTAAGGATACGCTACCAGCTGCTGCTGCTCCAGTAAAGGAGGCCGGGGGTTTCCCAGGCGTTTTCTGACTAACATCCTAATGTTGGCAGACCACTTCTTACCTAAAGGGACACTAAAAGTTTGTTGCTAGCATCAAACGTGACTTCTCCGTTTCCAAAAGGCCTGTAGGAGATCAAGGTAAATCTATTTCAATGTTCCTGAGATTCCTCGCTGCAAATTGAAACCCCGCTGCTCTAAGGCAGGCTGGTAGGGAGAGGTTGCCATTATAGAGCGGGAGTCTCCATATAGTTTTGCTGGTTTGCTTAGGGAAGGGGGAGAAAAACTCACAAAGAACACGACAGGGAATCTGAGATCCAAATCTACCAGTTTATCCCTTATGAATCCATTTGCGTTAGCACTTCGCCTCTGAACGCAGTTTCAGTTGGAGGGTGCTTTTATCTTCTGTCACCGCAGCATTTTGGGAGGCATATCTGATGTGCAATATTGGGAATATTTTAGTAACATGACAGGCTCTCTCAGGTTTTGCCTTTCTGTAAGGATATACCCAGATTCCCCAAGCTAATGAGGATGCGGGGAAACCCATCGCTACTGAGATTTCCACAGGTAACACGTTCTTCTGTCCCCAGCGAGCTGCCGCGCGTCCGGAGGCGGCCGCTCCCCGGTGCAGCCCGGCCTGGCGCTTCCCGGGCGCCTGCTGGAGCCATCGCCACCTCCGTAATTAGCATGTGCCCTGGACAGATTTCAGCATGCGGTCACCGGGATCCGCCTTGCTATAGAACCCTCATTCTTCTTGGCCACGGGCTACGGTCTAAAGCCTATTACAGCGTGAACGATCTTGTGTTTAGTTCTGAGGATTTAGGACAAGGTCTACATGCAAATTAATAATTGACCAACAATAATTAGAAGAAAGAGGAGGGTATTCAGGCATGGGTGGGGGAGGGGGGAAACGGGAGAGTTCTTTGGGCAGGAATGGTTTGGATTTAGTGGATCCTAGAGGAGGCGACGTCCCGGGCTGCAGGCGCAGGGCGCTGCCCGGGGAAGGGCGCCGGGTCAGCCGCCCCCCGCCGCGCAAGGGCAGCAACACCTCACACCGGCTCCGTCAGGTACCCGAACTGCTCGAGACACCGTTTAATCATTTCCAGAAATTTAAAGCGCGTAGTGATGGCAGCAACAGGGTTACGATTCTGTCGCCTGCAAGTCGGGTGGTTAAAGCCAGGTCTATTTTTAAATCCTAACGCTATTTTCTGCTCTGCGAGCCTGTGGTGGAGTACAGTGCTATTAATGATCAGCCTCATGCCTTTGTAAAGTCCGCGGCTACTACAAGCAATCTAGACACAAAAAAGGAAAATCTGAATAGAGTCACATCTCTCGGCGGTGCCATCAAATGCAGCTAGTGTCGTTCCCAGCATTTAAATGTGTCGCTTTTTTTTTTTTAAGATCGACATTGTTTAGAAGTCCACTTTTGCGTCAGAAATGGCATGTTTTACCACCACCATCTTTTTCCTGGATCGAGTCCTCTCGGGTGCACCGTAGACCACCTTCAGGATTAGGGTGCTGGAGGGAGGCAGAATCCGGGGCACGGGAGCCGGGGCGCGGGCACCAGCTCCCCTCCTCCCCAGCCTGGCTGCGCGGCGGCTAACGCGAGAGCGGGGTGTCTTTGAGCGTAAACATCATCGGATTAAAACACCCGGACCTCCAACATGCTTGTACCTCCCGGTAATCCGAAAACACGTAAATTAAGACACTTAGTCATTTGCTTAAGGAGACGATATTTAAATAATAAACAAATAGGTGCTTTGCATAGTAATCCTAGACACAAATCTCCGTAGCCAAGCGCTGTGACTGACCACAAACAAGTAATCACACAGCCAGAAGAAAACAGGAGAGGCAGATTATTGTCTAACACGAAAGTAGCCACCGCCAAGGACTTCAGCATTGTTAGCTTCTTAGTTGTTTGATATTAAGCTTAATCGTACTTGCACTCTGGTTGTAATTAAACCATTAAAAATGTTGTCGCTTTTGAAAAGGACTCTCTTACAGGCTAGATTCACAGAGAGGTGAAAGGAGACATTCCGTAAAAGAAAATAAAAAAGGCCTATTATTATTATTATTATTATTATTATTATTATTATTATTATTATTATTATTATTATCATTATTATAGCTGAATGGCTCAGTCTTCCCAGGCTGCCATTTTTCTAGATTAAAACACAAACGCACCAAATGTTTTCGAATACACCTGGGGAAACGACCATTCCGTGTTGTTTAGAAAAACCCAACCACTCCGAAGAAACACCCCGTAAATGACATCCGTGAGGTCTAAATAGCTGCATTGCTAGGAAAGACTCATGCAGGAGCTTACCTTGAGACCTTAGAAGCTTCTTCCAAATTTGTACCCTCCTCAATGAGTGATGAGGGATGGGTTTTGGATGGAGAAGAGACGCAATGATCCAGCCAGTAGATGGAGGTTGTTCCTTGTTCCTAGCAGAGGATTCCTATGTTAATTAAAATAAACAAGCTGCTTGGTGGAAAGATTTTTTTCCCCCCACTCCCTCTCTCTCCCCCTTCCTCTGCATAGCCTCTAATATAGAATTGACGTGAATTTCTAACCTCTGACCTCTCACCAACATACACTTATACCTGCCTTTTATTTTCTATTTGTTTCGCGATATTTTCCAAAACAAAATAAATAAATAAATAAATAAATAAATAAATAAGAATGAATGAAAGCAAAAATAAATCCCACCTCTCAATTTTGGCTGGTTTGCTGAGTTTTCTTGATCAGCTGTCTCAGCTCCTCGGTAATCAGGTGAGGTGTTAATAGGGAGCTGGTTGTAAATAAAACTAATAAAGCAAAGAACATATTAGGAAATTAAGAAAAGGCGAAGGCCGAGAAGCTGCTAAAAATATTGTCGTGAGCTGAGCATTTCCCCATCATGTCGTTTGTTTCGTTCTGTGCTTATTCACAGCTGAGCAGCAAACCCAGTGTTGTTGCCATCTCTCCACATTTTTTTTTCAAATCGCACTGAACCAGCCATGGACTGCATCAACCCTTCCCACTTTCATAAAAAGCCTCTCAAATGGAGTCGCTAAACAGCAAACTTCAGCCTGATCTGATGTGATATGATATACGGATTCATGGAGCAACCTCGCTTTGCCAAACCCGATGAAACTGAGAGTTGTCATGCAATACTACGCAGTCAAACCTGGGATAATTGTAAAAGTGAACCCAATTTAACCCATTAGAATAAAATCAGATGCCAAGATGAATCGGAATCATTGCTTCTTAGGTGACAGTAGTGATGACAATTGATCCACCGGCTCAAAACAATAGAAAAATATAGGGTCGGGAGTCATTTCTCTTACTCAGGGTCTCTCTCCCCGGGGGAGATGCACGGAGCCGGCAGCGAGGCAGGAGCCGCTCCCGGCCGGGCTGCGGAGGGGACTTACTGCAGGGACCCTGTGGCCGGGGAGCTCTTTGTGGAGCAGGAACACGAGATGACTTCTCGCTTTGGCTTTGCCTGTTTCTCTAATTCCTGTGACAGTTTCAGTTCTTCTCGCCTGAGCCGTGTGACCCTTACGTCTACGCGGCCAGTTTGGTAATCTACTAAAATAAAATAAAATAAAAAATTAAAAAGCAAAGCAAGGGATGCTAATGATCTTCCTTGGAGTTTGTCAGGGAGCGGAGCCCCGGCGGCGTGCGGAGGAGGCAGGGCTCTGATCTGCTCCCCGCCGAGGTGCGCACCGGCGGGCGGGGGTCCGGCCGTGCGCCTCGGGGCAGGGTGGCCGGCTCCCGCTCTGCTTCGGCTGTGTCCGCCGCCGGCACTGCCAGCAAACCGCTGCCGGCGAGGAGGGAGCTCGGAAGCAGCCGGGTAACATCACGCTGGCAGGGGGAGCCGCTCTCCCCGCCCCGGGCTTCGCCCCGCGGCGGCACCGCGCCCGCCCTCCCGCGGGCAGGGCGTGGGGAGTCCCGGGGGCGCAGAGGCTTCGGTTTCGTGGCCACTGCGAGCGTGCTGCAAATACTGCATCCCACCTCACAGCAGCTCACCTGGAGAAACCAGCCAGGGAGGTGTCGGGCAGGGGGGTGGGGGTGTGTGTGTATTTCTGCTGGTGGAGGTGTCTCCCCGCAGGAGGAGTGGGTTTGGGTCGGGTGACCACGAGCTCTGAGCACGCCAAGTTTGCTTTGCCGGCTCTGGGACAGTGGGAGTCCGTCTTGCTCCCGAGATCAAGCTGGCGAGAAGTCTTAAAATAAGGCTTTCATTATCCGCTCGCTGTCGGGAAGTTTAAAGACATCCCGGGCAAAACCGGGAGCAGCCCTCGGGCAAGATTAGCTGAACCCGTCAGTCAGTGGGAAGCCACTGACCACGCAGGGAGAGAGGTGCCTTCATGGGACTTCATGCTCTCTTTTTAATCTCCCTAAGATAGCAGCCGCCATCTGGGCCAAGGTGTAATAATAGGAATTATTATTATTATCATAATCACCGCGGTTGTTATTACTGCGACTTCGATGGAGGGTGTCGGGGCCTTGCCCGGGCCCTGGGCACTGGGAGAAGCCCAGCCTGGGCCGGCCTGCAAGGACCGGACAGTGGATTCATCCCCGCTCTTCCGCTTGCTCTCTGAAGGGCCTCCTCTTTTTTTTTTTTTTTTTTTTTTATTTTCTTTTTCTTTCTTTTTTTTTTTTTAAATCGGCGTTCTAATGGGAGCAGGAGGCAGAGGAATATGCAAGGCTTATAATAAGCCACCTGCTGCGTCGCGCCTAACTAATGTTACGCTTTATTTCATTATTACTGTCGCGGCGGTAACAGAATCGGTCCTTGCATCACAAATTCCCCACCTAGCAGGACAGCCGGGAGAGGGGGACCCCACCACGCCGGCGGGGAAGCGGTGGCTGGTGGCCGTTCAGCGAAAGCCAGTGACCGACGCTCACTTCCCGCTCACGGAGCCTGTACCGCGCCGTGAGGTCGGGCTCAGCCCGCAGCTTTGGGGCCCATAGCTCATTGAGTGCCTTCATTGCCCTCTCTCCCCTCAACGGCCCCTTTCCCTATCTATTTGCATGCAGGCTCGAAGCTATATCAACAGCAGTAATAGCCTCATAGGTTAGATCACTATTTGTTAGCATAGCTGTTCCAAGGCATTTCAGATATTTGGACTCAGTCTGTTCAATGTAGCTTCAACCTATTGACTTGCCAGACGAGGCGTTCATGTGGACCCAGTTGCTAAAACGATGAAAACAGACTTTAGCTCTAAACTGTGCTGCTCTCCCATCTGACGGATGTTAATACACAAACGAAATCCATTTGGATGTTTTGTGTTACCAGAAGGCTGCGCTGACGTTCAAATGATCTAAATCTTAGCATCTGGAAGCCTGTATAAGCATCTTTTTGGAACAGGTTTCAAGACATTTCGTTCAACCAAAGCTGAGGAAGGATCAAAATGGGACATCAAGCAACTGACAATGGTTTCCAGTCTAAATGAAACTGGCTGCTTCATTTGAAAGTACACAAATGAAAAAATGCCTTTCCATTTATTGCAACCCCTCCGGGTAACCCCACACCCTCCCACTGAAGGTCCATCTCGGAACTGCTGTGTACTATGTGGATGTCCCCAAGGCCACCTCCTGCGAGTCTCCTCTTGCCAAGCGCTCGGCGGGGGTGGGGAGAGGGGACCAGCTCCATCTCAGAGGCTTGGGCTTCGGTCAGGATTTTCAGAGCTCAGCAATTCATCGACGCTACGATAGGACGTATTATCTGAGTGCCATTCAATCTTAATGAAGATCCATGGGAGAAGTCGGGCGAGACAATAAATACAATAGTCCGGATATCAATAATTTTAGCAGGAAATAAAGGCGGACTTTCGTCTTAATGAAACAAAGACGAAGGAGCTCTTGGCAGGGTTGCCTCTACTGTATCGGAGTGCTCAGTACCTCCTGGGTGCTCATGAATATCTGTAGTGCGCTTTACACTTCATATTACGTTTGCAAACAGAATTCTTTTGTCTTTCAAAGGCTTTTACAAACTCGGACACCAAACAGATCGATGTTCAATCAAATACAAAGGATTTAAATTATTCAGAAACCCAAGCGATTCTGTTGGCAACCTTTTCTTCTCACATCCCCCATCTCAGTGCCAGGGATTTAATCCGGTAGCGCGTGTGTCAGGGAACCACCTCGGGCCCTGCCCCAAGGCGGCAGGATCCCCTCCCGGGGCCGGGGGTCAGGCGGCCGCGACCGGAGACCCGCGGCGGAACCGCCGGGCTCAGTCCAGCCCGGCGGCGGCTTCCCCGGGCTCCTTTCGGGAGAGCTCCGGAGCCGGGCCCGGATGCCGCGCTGGTGCTCAGGCATCCCGCAGCTCATTGTACAAAGGCGTTGGATCATTCCCCGGAGCAGCCGGAGGGGCTGGGCTCATCCCAGAGGGCGGATTTCCCCGGTATGCGGCGGGAGCGCTGCCGCGCCCCGGGCACCCGCCTCTGCCGGTGAGGAGCAACACCCGGCTTGAGCGGTGCTCACAGCACCGCAACGCAGCACCGCAACACAGCGTCCTGCCCCCTGCCTCCCCTCCCTCCCAACAGCCGAAACGCCCGGGAGTACCGCAATCACCAACAATTCTCGGTGCATTCAAAAGTAATGTTAAACTAAAACCATGGGATTTTAGCCATCGAGTATGCTCACCCTCTTAGTTTCTTTTAAAGTGAAATTAATCGTATTATGGGATTGTAATCGGTTATTTGTAGCGCAAAAGAAAGGAAAAGGGGGATCGATACTGCGGTGTCTAAAACACACATACACATATGGTTCAGTTTGTGTTTTATTACAATTAAAATGCCTTCACTGGGAGCCAGGATCAGGTACAGCAAATGCCAGTGTTCCAGCAGTGGAAACCACAAAGAGCTGATGGACTTCGGTTTCGCAGCCGCTCTCGCAGAATGAAATACTTTAATACTCATACATTAAAAGAAAGGAAAAAAAAAAAGTGGAAGCGCTTCTTTTTGGACTGGTATTTCAAGTTACTCACTCATATGGACACTGCAGAAGAAATAAAACAAGTCGTTATGGCATTACTCAGTCATCAGTATGGAAAAGCCCAACCCTGCTTATGGTTAACAAGAATTGTTACTGATATATAAATCATTTGATCTATTGTGCCCTCCAGACTAAAAGGAAAATAATGGCAACCCCAAGCAAATGGTCCTAATTAGCGTCCAAGAAACCACTTCCTAAATGTATCCTTCCAACTCATTCCAATTTGACTGTCCAGAACAATCTTTTGTTCTTAAACTTCTTTATTTTGTGTGTAACTGCAAAAATGCTCTGCATACCGGAGCTTCGAAAATAGCTCATCTGGGAGCACAGGACAGCACCAGGAGCAGAAGGGAGAACGAGATGATCTCACTGTCTCAGTGCCGCCTGTAAATATGTCCTGATGATATGAAACTTTATTTCCCCAAGGCCTTGCCTCCTGACAAGTCTCTTTAGCGTAGTGCCAACGGGGCCTTCATAAAAAATGTCTCCGACAGCAGCACAGACTTCGAAAGGAAAAGTTAAAATCTGACCCAGAGCCTCTCCATTCATATTCGAACTGTCTATCACAGGCTTTCACCTACTCTTTCCATCGCTTTAAACTCTGATCTTTAAGTTAAATACACCGCGGTTATACTCGTATATACCACACCTGATGTGATACCGGCGTGAAGATTCAGGCACCAGCCAGGAGAGCAACAAGAGCTTGGCGAGTGGGTTATTGTGGCCTTGATCTTGCTTCCACTGAAAGCAACAAATCCTCCACTGTTTGCTCCCCCGGGAGGCCTGTTTCTTGGATGTACAAGACAAAACCTGTTATTTCTCATTAGCAGGGCTGCCAGATACTAATGCTTCATGAAAATCACCTACCCTTCCACCGAATCCCTCATCTTCTGTCACTTCTTTATCCCACTACAAAACATAATTACTAAAGTTTTAAACACAGTTCTGAAAAACCGAACTACCTTGGAGACAAACCCCATCTTGGTCCTATCATCTCGGTTTCTTTTAAAAAAGGAAAGCTTGCTAGAAACAGACTTTCTGGCATGCTGGTTCTCTTCCTAGACATGACAGACTTGCCAAAGGGAACAGAACTTCTATGAAACGACAGTCAATTAAATAACTCCTGTGCAATGCTCTTTATGCTATTTCCAAGAGATAATGCTAATGGGAAATGCTGCAACATTTTATTTTAACTTTAAGAAAATCCATCAACGACCTTCGCTGGATTTAAACTGTCCTTAACTCATTTAAAGTCTCGGTAAAACACATAAAATGGGTTGCCAACTCTTACTAGCCCAGCATAAATGATTTTACAAAGTCACGGAGACAGCATAGGAGCTGACGCGGACAGGCAAGGCTTCATACTCACACGTTTGCATGCAGAGCATAGCATGTACCTCTGTGCCGGTGGCACCTCCAGAGCACACGACAGAACCGGGGCTGGATCCGCAGAGCTCGGCCAGCCTGGGCGCAGCGACCACCGGCCTCAGCTCTGAGCAGTCTTCAGCTCTTTGAGGTTTCAAATTGCAAGCGAGTTTGATATTATCCTCTTAGAACTGCTTACATGAAACAGGCTTGCTTGGTGATTCATGATTAAATGCGTTTATAAAGAAGTTATATTCTGTTACTCACTTAGCAAATAAATGGATGGGCACAAGTTACAGAATTGAGTGAGGCGTACCCACAGCTAGCGTTGTAACACTGCTACAGCTTCAGTGTTCCCCGTCCGCTCCCTCAACGACACGGATCGCAGTGCCTAAATTACTCGGAGCCTGCGGTGCGGCGGGACGGAGCAGCCCGGCTGTCAGCCCGGCCGAGTGGGAGAGCATCGAACATTTGCACTCCTTTGATTCTGGACTTTTTTTTTTTTTTTCTCCCCACGATTTCTTCTTCCCCTTCCAAGTTTCATCTCCTTTACTTTTACTTGTAAAACATTTCAGGCAGTTATCAGAAAGCCTTAGACATAGCTTACTGCTTTGCAGAGCTCCTTGATCAAAAGCAACCTTTATCCCTCCAACCTTCACCTTGCAAGGCGCCCCGCTATTGCAATTCCGGGGCTACCGACTCCTCCGCTGCCGGACATCCCGGAGAGGGGGGGTTGCAGGGCCGGGCCGGGCCGGAGGAGCGGACTCACTTATCACATCTGCACGCCGCTACCGAGCGATTATCAGGTCATTTCTTCCGTAATGCAAACCATGCGCTCACTTATTGCGAATGATGCGTTTCGTAACGGAGGTCAGCGGGCTGAAGGCAGCCGGGGATCTCCGCTTCTCCTTCGACGGGAGCTCCGTGGGGCTCCCCGGGCGGCGTGGCCGGGAAGCGCCGGTGGGACCCGCGGCCCCGCGTCTGCCCCAGTGGTGACAGCACTACCGGCGCTTCTCGACCACGCTGCCCCGGTTGCTCCCGCGGAGAGAAGCGGCGAAAGTAGCGAAGCCTCATCCCCGACCTGTCTGTGGCTTCTTTGTGAGGGACCGGTGTCCGTGTGTAGGTATCTGGGTGCTTTTGGCAATGGGAGCATGTAGCGTAGCTTGTGCTCCCTCGGGATGCTGAATGCCGCTCATCTGCTGGAGCCTCCGCTAGTAAAGACTCCCTAGACGGGGTCTGGCAGAAATAAGTGTCAGTGCAAACATAATTTGTGTCTTTTTGCCTATGTATTTTGATACCACTTTAAATTATATAGTTACAGAATTTCCCTACACCTACCTCCTTAATCTGTTTCTTCTATGAGTCCAATGCTGATTTTCAGCACAACCTCAGGTTGCGCATTGTGTTGCTCTTACCTTTCAGACCTGTTTCTCAAGCCTTCAGCCTCTGTCCCTTTCCCAACCATAGTGCCTGTGGCAAAGCATTTCTGGTTTCTCTGCCTCAGGCTGCTTGGTCTCTACCCTACTGGCTCAGTTTCGCCACAGCCAGGTTATTTCCAAAGGCCCATAGCATGAACTGAGAAGCTCAGGCGCCTTTGGGGAGTTGTAGCCTTTCTGCTGGGCTGTTTCACTCGAGCCCTTGTCCCCAAACGTTTTGCTCGGTCTTTTCTAGTTGCCCACATGGATTTTGTCCTTTTTCTCAAGTTATGGCCTCAAGGTGACTGAGCTCCCTTTCTGGTTCCTCTCCCATTGCCCATTCCAGGGTAGTGATCACCTCTTTACTCCTTTGTTTTTCTGCCTTCCCAAACGTGACGGTTCTCAGGGAACACAGCTGCTCATCAGATGTTCCTTTATTCCTCCTCCATGCTGAGTGTCAGTTCCTTGCCTCAGTTGAAGTCTTCCCTCTGTTCTCTCCTGCTGAAGTCCAACCCTTGCTGGTTCTGTGCGTACATCAGACACTTTCCTCTCCCACAAGCTCTAAGGCCAGCAGGGACTTCAGACAGCACTGAGGAAAAGGCCTCTTGTTACCAGTTCAAGACCTGACAGCCTGGGAAGACTCCACAACAGTCCAGAAGACAAACTGCAGATAAAGTCATGCTTTACCCTGAATCTGAACATTTCTACTGAAATGCAATCGTCAGTGAATTTAGCTGCATGTATTCAGCAGGCATAGCAAGATATATGGGTGCATGCAAAGTGTGGTCTGTTACAGTTTATGACTTGGTCAAATTAGGATACATTTTCACTTATTTGGCAAAAGCCATGTTCCCAACACCCAAAGCTGCCAGCACGCTATCTCCCTGCCAAATACATTGCTGCTCCAGAGCAGGGGACACTAGCGTTGCTTTAAGTTATTTGAACTACTAATGTGAACACAGCAAAATATTATTTCATAGCTTTATCTACTTACAAAAAAAAAAAAAAAAAAGAAAAAAAAAGCTATATCTTTCTTGGCTAAATTTTTGCAAAATATTTACCCTAAAGCAAAGAGGAGTCTGGAAAATAGGAGCTTAATTAAAAAAAAAAAAAAAAAAGGTTCAGTTCTAAGGAGCTGAAAACTAGGGAGATGTAGGGCAGCTTTACAGATAGCGAGATAATGGCTCCACCTATGAAGTTACAAAAAGCATATTGTTTAGCAGCAGTGAATAGCTCTAAATAATTCTTTTTAGGACTGAGTAACTGTATCAAATTGATTTCAATAATTTAATTTTATTTATAAAGTCATGTAATGTTCTGTGTGGTGCTTTGCAGGATCTAAAAATGTGTGCAAACATTGTGCCTGATCTGGAAACTTATTTTCTTTCCTAGGACTGTCTTTATTTATTTGATGTGTGGATCATCGGTCTAGTTCATAATTCACATAAATGCTCCTTCCACCAGAGGTCACATTCCATAAAATTATTTCCTTATCACTGACCTCTAGAAAAATAATCAAGGAAATCAGCAGCCAAACCAATGATACAATCTTAGTTCACCTGACATTTACATCTTCATTTATAAATGATGGTGCAGGTTCCCTTGTACCATCACCGATTTTGGCTGTACGTACACAGTGACCTCACTGATGTAAATCCTGATGTACCACAATGGAAGGAGTGACCTGGCTCAACGATATCGTAGCCCTACAGCAATCCTTTGGAAATCCTGCACTAACGTCAGCCCACACGTCTCATTCTTAACAACATAGAGACATGGACCCTTGACTAACTTAAAATCTATACCTTATATGCCACACTATTGGACTTTTTTGGAAAAAAAAGTATTCAGGATAAGTAATTCAGCTGAGTTTGGATGATGATGAGAAGATTGAGAAGGCATCTGGTACAGGGAGTGTCAATGGAGTGTTGAATGACAACTGCTTATTTTGTCCTTACAGATTGCGTTGGTGGATTATGCAGTTTAGGAGTTCTGACCATAACAACAAATAATGATTTAAGACAATCTGTGTATACTGAAATGTCAAAGACTGAAGGTATGTTGGTTTCCCAGCTGAGTAGCCTATTTTATAGGAGGGTGAGTTATATATTTCAGTTAACTGAATGCAATAAAACTAGACTCATTTTTGCAGATGTTGATCCCAGTTCCATAATCCTCACAGGATTCAATTTCAGTAGCAGTTTGACATATTCTCATTTTTCAATGAAAAAACATTTTTTTTTTTTATAAAAGCAAGGAGACAGTTTTATTCACTTATTCCAAACCACCAAACCTCTACTTCATGAGAGAGTAAAAAAGAATTGATAGGTGAGGTCTTTGCTGGTCCCTTTGGCCAGAAATGTGTGCAGGTGTGAGCAAATTGCTTATTTCAGAGAATAACTGCTGACTATGTTCTTGAGACACAGAGCAGGCTTCGACTGAGCAGTGCTGACTTTCCTCCTTACAGACAGGAGGCCCCAAACACGTGAAGGCAGAATGTCCTGTTCCTTTTGCTGCTCCTTCCTAAAAATCGTGCGGAGGACAGTGCTTCAATAAAAAGGATAATAAACCAGGGTCAGTGATTGAGTTCAAGGTGGAGTGTCACAATAAGAATCTGAACTCTCTATTACAGCTGAAAGATGCTGAAATTTATTCTTACGTGGAGGTGTCTTCCGTCTGGTTTGTGAGACTGCACATGATGAGATATTGCTTAGGGCATTGAAGGGGGCCCATACAAAAGGTCATATTAGCTGTTGTATGTCTGGAGACTATTAGATGGTCAACTTTCTGTTGCAGCCTACTGAGTCCTCCAAGATGATAGGAGGCTGTGTGGAATTAAGACTTCAAAAATGTTGAGCCCTCTTAGTTCTGTTGCAGCATGCGCTGCCTTTACAGCACATTTTGGAGCTGCAGGGTTGAGTGTTGCCTGTGAAGAGGAGTGTGCTCTGCATAGTCTCTATTAGGGTATGTTCATGGAAATACACTTGGTACCTCCGTACACAACCCAGAAAACTGGCATTTCTACAAGCAGTAAGTAGTCTCAGGGAAGGTGTAGTAAATTCTTTGAAGCGGCAGCCCAGGACGCTGTTATTTCTCTGTGCCGATGGTGCAGGTTTTGCGATCACTACCTGTGAGGTGTTACGCTGTGGTTTGTGCTTGTTCAGGAGCTTTCTGTACATATGACTTCTAAGTCACAGAACTGCACATTTTACCTACTTTTCTTGTGGTCCAGTTGCTTTCCCCTTGTTCGGCAGCCCTTCCAATGCAGCTGTCCCTGATTAAGGACATGTTGACGAGTTGCACATCGTTCTGCCCTCTTCTCTGAATGTTAGGAGAGTATCAACCCAGAGAAATAGGAGCTCTGCCTATAGCTTTGCAATTTACTTAGTAGAGCCTGTTCATTTCTGGTGGCTGGCACTAATTTCCTTCTGTATTTTTTCCTGTGTTCTGTGGAACATAAATCAGTATTTTTTCAAATCCTAGTTACAGACAGAAAGCCATCTGTGACAGACATTTGGAGAATATATAATGTATCTTATTGAGTATCTTTTAATAGACTCTGCTTTTTGGTATGGACTAATCTTTCTTTGAAGAGAATAAGAAATTTTTGTGAAATGTTTTTTGGTGAACCTTCTCACATTCTCAGCTGTCTACGCTTGATAATACGGTCGGCTGTGAGCTTAGCAATGACATGTATTTTTAAATCCAGGAAGGAAAATTGCTTTTCACTTTCTATGTGCTGATATATTAAAAAGCACATTATAATGCTAAATGGAGTATATCTACTTTCAATAAAGAAGCTGTGTTGGTTCATATACTAGTACATGGCATGATACCACTGGGACATCTGAGTATGGTAATGACGAAGTGATCGATGAGCATACAGTATGCATACATTAGCTTTGTTTAAGATTCATTATCTCTGCTACTATCTGACTCTGTTTTCTCTCTTGGTGCTCCTCACATCACCACTCCACTCTTGGCCAGAGAAAAACCAGGTAGTTCCACAATTTTGAGAACCTGATACCTGCTAAAGCTGCTTTACTTTATCATGATGTAAGGCAACCTAAGCAAAAATGAGGATCGGGTCTTGAATATCATCTCAGGTTGTCTAAGAATATAGATGTAAATCTTCTGCACATCTCTTCATGACACATAGACTGCCCAGTGCCTACAATGCATGTTGAAGTCAAGGAAACCGGGAAAGAGGAACAGTCAGAAATGCTTATCAGCATGTGGGAGATCTCACAGGTCTGAGGAGCTGTTGTGGTGTCAGATTCTCCTTAGCAGTAACAACCACTGTGATTTTTACAGCGAGCAAACAAGAAAAGGAAAGACCATAATGGGGAGACTGCCATTAAATACGTGGTTACCCACTGCTGCACCTTTTTCCTTGTTTTATATTTTCTTGTGTTATGTAAGCTTATCTTCCTTGTCATTTAAATTAATGTACATTTATGGTACTTAACTGTTAATAGGAAAATACAATTTTTACATCCAACAGTAGCTAATGAATCAGAAGCACTCATTCAACAGCTGGTGATTGCAGTAATTTGCTGTTATGTATTGCACGTGCAATCACCAACATACAAAATTATAGTATCAATATCAACTAATTGAAATGCTGTATATGGTAGCATTTAATGTGAAAGGGCTGGTTTGCTTTAGACTGTGTTTTCCCCTACGATTCATTGCTTTTTCTCTAGCACATACAGAGGGAGTTCGTTGCAAGGATTAGCATTAGCATTGCAAAGACTTGGCAATTTTGTTTATATAAGGAATACAGGAATGTAAAGGGCTTCGCTTGGGAAGAGTGTTTCTTTCCTCAGCAAATTGGATGAAGATTATGTCGTCTCACAGAAAAAAACAAAACAGAAACCAGCACCATAATCTTCTGTTTTTTTAAGAATTGTAAATGAAAACGCAAATTAAATATTTGGAAGCACTTGTAGGCAACTTATAGTTATAACATAGTTTTAGCTCCAGTAAGGAAAACGTACAGCACTTTGTAGGTTTCATAGTCTATTCTAGAGTAAAAGAAATTAAGCTAATAATTTGAACTAGTTTAAAAAAAGTATGCTTAAAAATAAGCTAATTCAGTCTTCTGCAAACTAGCATTGAACTTTTTGTTCTCTTTACCCATGATCTGAAGTAGCAGTCAGCATAAACCAGCATTCATGCAAAGCATGGGCAAATAAAGAATGATACACTTGTATTTGTGATATAAGGGGATTCCGTGTGGACTGATTTCTGGCAAGCTGGGAAGATCGTTTAGCGGTGCATATATTGGAGACATAATCTAGGTAATCTAGAATCCGTTGGTTGAAGTCACCCTGCTGGTGCCCACAGAGATTGTCTACACGTTTGTCCACAGATCCCTTTCATCCCTGTGAGGCAGGAGGAGGGAGTATCCTATCCACGCCTCTGGACTCACTGTTTTATTACCTTTCTTCTGTTGTATCCTATGGACACTGAAAAATAGATTTTTATCAGTAGCACAGTTCAAGTGGTGCTGGTACTGGTGGAAGCTGCTGTAAAAAAGGGGATTTCTACCATGTTATTTTTGTCCCAAACCAATGATACAAAGCACACCACCCTATTATATGGTAGAAATTCCCAATTATTTGAATGAAGGTACTTAGCGAGCAAGATGGTAAAGACTTTCCTACACCAGCAAATGTAGATGGATTAGTTAATTTCAACAGTGGGACATGCTGGAGAAGGTGCCACAATGATTTTATTCTGTGTGCATATATGGGATATATATATAAATCTCCTGAACCTGAATAAGGTAATATAAAGTATGTTTGACAGCTGGAAGGAGTAGAACTAATTGTCCAGCCCCTGAGGGCACTGCCCAATGTTAATCCACTGAGTAGCCTCACCTGTGCGCCCACATACCTGTCCATGGGGCCAGGGCTCTATTTAAGCTCAGCCTGGGGCTGTTGGTCTCTCTTCTAGCTGTGTGTAGTGGTCTCGAAAGCACTGCTGTTGTTCTTCCACCTGGCTGTGGGTCCTGCCAATCCAAAGGCTGATGGGTTGGTATCCTGGCTTGCCTTTGGACCTGCTCTGTCAACAAGGTGCTGCCTGGTCTCTGGCCCACACAGCTCCCTGTCTGCGTGTGGGGTGGGTTCTGGCTGTGAGACCCTTCCCTGCTGTGCCCAGGAGAGGCCTCTTGTGTCCCAAGGAGGTGCTGGCCACTTGCCCTGTCAATTATTTTTGGGAAGTGGGTCTATGTTTGCTCCTGAGCTCAAAAGCAGATTATCTGTTAAATACACCTGAGAGGGAACTTTTTTCAGTAAGAAAGCAATGGAACTAATAATGCTATTGTAAAGGAACCACATCCAGATTTCCTCTGTTAAAGGCATTAGTGATTATTTGCCTTCCTTATTTCTTACGTTTTGGTTGTTGTGTGTGGTGGTGGTGTTCTTTTTTCCCCCCCCCCCGCCCCGAGGAGTGAGTAACTGTATTTCATTTTAATAAATAACCAATTGAACCAAGAGCTGACTTCTGCAACAGGTGAAATGGCAACCTACAACTGCCTCATGGCTGTTGGGTGATTTATCCAAAAGAAGCTGACAAAAATCATTATGGTTGGTACTTCAGTCTCAGGAAAAACCTTGAACTTTTTCTCAGCTGTTGCCTCCAGTGGTAGGTTTTGATGGAATAGCACAGTTCGTGCTTGTTTCTTAAATGTTGTAGACAACTTTCTGCTTTGAACATGTGAGTGCTCTAATTGATTGTAGGGAATTAGCTCTTTTAATGGGGTTGAGCTCCCTTATAAGATTGTCTCCCTCTTACTGTAGCTCTGATGCTCTTATCCAAACTCTTACTGTCTGCTGGCACTAGGAAAGACAAAAGCTTGGATGATGTTTGAAACAGGCAGATTTTTATGTACAAACCATGGCTGGCTGCGCTTGGCACAAAGCTGTACCAAGGCCTGAGGGGGCTGAGCCTCCCTTGTGGGGACACAGCTGCTAACCCACCCCCACTCAGGGCTACATCCACTCCTCAGGAACCTTTCCTCTAATGCTTCTGTGCTTTAAAAGAATGAGTAATCAAGCGTGGTTGACTTGAGATCATTATCAGATATTTGATATTTATGTGGTGATTATGAAATTAGTGTTTGTTGTTTTTTTTTTCTTTATGTATCTCTTTTTAGAGAGGGGTGTCACCCTGAAGCCTTAGAAACTATGAAAATAAGCATGAAGTCTTTCTTGTAGATCTCTTTACTCAGCCTTATCCCAAACACTGGTATGTGCATGATGGGCTGTTGAACATGATTTCTGTTCAGTGCTTGTTTGTCATGACTTAGCAGAGCACAGTAAACAATCATCTTCATATGATCTAAATTGATTACTATAAAGATTAATTGAGATTTTTATTGCTTGCACCTGGGAATAGTTTAATAAAGGGTAAGTTCAGTTCATTGATTTTTATTTATTTATTTACTTCAGTTTACTCAAACTGAAAGGAAAACTTTGGAGGTTTTACTTTACTCTTCAGGGACCAAGAGCCACTGTTGGTGTGAAGAGCTCTGTTTGTGGGCTACAGACTGCTTTACTGTTTCAGTGGTAGTGCTATTAATGCTTTCCCATTTGCTCTTGTATGTAGCTTGAGGTCTACACTGAAATTTGTGTCTTCCTTTAATTCTACCTATGTCTGGCAAGAGCTTCACAGAACAGATTAAAAAAATAGATAATTTAAAAAATCCTACCTCTTAGCTTGGATAGCTAAGTGGCCTTCCTTTCTAACCTGTTCAACCTACTTTCTGGATTCTTGTCTCCAGAGAGCTTTTCTCCCGTTCCTTGTTGCCTACAGGATGATAAGCCACCTGCCTGACTGGATCAGTGAAATTCACTTAATTCTTGCTCAGAGGGATCAATATTTGCCAGTGGAGTATGGATTTCATGTGAATGCTGCCAGCTTGATACAGATGTTTTTTTTTTTCCTTGGGGTAGTGCTCCAGGGTAGTATTCGTCATGAACTCTCTTGCTGTGTATGTGGAAAAAAACCACAACCAGTAGCTTTGTATAGCAATAGTATTGTATAATAACAAAATAGGAGAAACATCTTCAACTGCAAAATGAACTTTTTTTTCCAAGAAGCACAAAGTCTATCCCTGACATTTTTCCTACCTTTCCAACTGCCTGTGCTCGTTGGTAGCCATTTAGCAGAGACCTAAGACTCTAGGGAAAGGTTTAAGATCTGGTTTGATTGGCTACCAAGCAGCAGTGTTGCATTATATTGCACTTATAACTAATCTGTGACTATTTTACTTCTTTCTTTTATTGTCAAAAAAAACACCCTCAAAAAATCAATTAAATAAGAATGTCACTATATTTCTTATGCTGCAATGAAAAAACTGATAAGAGTTGAGAAGATAATAGCTGCTTATTTCTGTTTTCCCAGTCAATTAAAAACAAAGCACCTACTACCCAGTGTGACTTTAGTAAAATTCCCCTTATAGGGCCCAATTTCCACCCTTCAAAGGCATCGCCCTCATTGCCTTTGGGTTGGAGTGTACCCTTGTATAAGGAGGGGCAGGGCCAGGTACAGCACGGCAGTGTGCTGAGGCACTGAGCTTCTGGTCTGCGGCTTCAAAGATTTCATGTGTGAACTTCAGATGTGTCTTATCCTGTCTTCTGGATTCTGGCCCTTCAGCTGTATGACAGTGCTACTTTTATGTGACGAAAAAATTACCAGATAATTAAATTTTGACGATTGACTTGTCTTTTTGCCTACAGATTACTGTTCAGTAGCTAAGTACTGTTGTGTGGTTACTGTTTTGATAATGCAAGATTGCTCATAAATAGTGAGATATGTCTTTCATTTCTATTTATATATAATGTGCTTTCAAAACATTCCTGGAACATTTGAAAAACAATACCCAAAACTACCTAATGTTTGTTGATAGTCTAATAGACAGCATACCTAAGATGAGTTTGTAATAATCCTGACTCAGCCCATGGCTAAAATATGTGAGAGTATGAACCAATGAAATCTTGGGTTATGCAAGTGTTCTTTTTGTAAAGGGTAAATATTTTACTCTTAAGTGTGAGGTTTGTTCTGCATTGTAATTATGGTAATACATATTACCTATGACTAAAACAGGTTAGTCAATAAACTATTTCGTCATCTTCATTGATGTTGCAACTTGTCCGTGTGTGTAGAATGATGGCTTGTCTGATGATCTCTGGTTCATCTGTTGCTAACTAAAGATATTTATGCTTTGAAAAAAAAATTATTCCGATTTACATTGTGAATTTGTTACTGTATTACACTGTTCTTATTGACAAGGGAAAATAATTCCAATAGAAAAAAAAAAAAATGGTGTATGTGGTTCAGGAGACTGGGGACCTGAGCTTGCTGACCCCTGTCCCATTAGGGCTCTGGCACTTCCCACAGGCAGGTACAGCAGAGGTGAGACAGGCTGCACAGTCTATGAGGTTCTGGCTCTTGCTATGGAAAGAATGGGGCAAAGGCTTAATGGAGCATTTCTAAAATCAGTTCCTCAAAGTCTTAAAATGCATGAGCATTTTGAGAGCCGGAAGTTCTTAACTAGTCCACTTGTTCCTGTGTAAAGTGCAGGTCGCCTCCAGTGCAGAGTGCAGCCTTGTCACCTGGTGGGATGGGGTCTGGATGGGTGGGTGAGGAGCATCAGACCTGGGCAGGGATGGGAAGGAGGGGCTGCAGCACCACCACTCGCCCTGCTTGGGAGCTGGAGGGGGCAGGGGCCTAACAGGCTTTGCTGCAACAAGATAGGAAGATCATTTTAAGAAGGCACCAGTAAAATATTTGCTCTGTCACAAAAGCAAAACTTCAACTTCAGATCTAAATTTCATGTTCATTTGGTTGAAGTCTTGGTGCAATTGCTTCTATATCATAATGTGCCACAGAGATGCATTTACATATGGATTGACTGAAGCCTAGACACCCTGACCTTGGAGCAGGGCTTCCCATACTTCTCTTAATAATCTTAAATTATTATTACTTTAGCATATGGTGGATTGATATGTACCCTACAAATAGAGCTTTGCATATACCTTTGAACTGCAGCTGTTTCTGCAGTAAAGCATGACTGCTTAAACACAAAAAGCACAACAGAATAATTAAAGTAGTAGTTTTAGTCTTGGTGTAAGTCAGACTGCATGACAGGTTGAAAGGAAAAAAAAATGACTTCTATTCATAGGTGAAATATCTTGTGTGAGGAAAAAAGCACTGTTGGACTTGTGCTTTGTAGAAGGTGAAAAAAAGTTGAATGTCTTACAACATACTGGAGTGTTAGAGTTGAATGAAAACAGAAGAAACAGAATAGCCTTGGGTTTGGTTTGCTTGTGTGTGGTTTGTGCCAGTGATTTGACTGGAAGGGATCAACATTTCTAAGCAACCCCTTTTCTTTCCAGGCCAAGGGAACTGTTTGGTACATGGGGTCGCTTAAAACAGTGCAGTCAAAATCCTCTGTACTAAGGCTCAGGATGGGGTCTGTCATGGAGTTTTTTACTGGATTTTTAAAATCATGCTGGAAAGGTACTTGGAAAATATGAGAAGCTTTAAGTATCTAAAGGATACAAATCATAAACTTAGCTTATAAAAAGTTAAAAGAAATGGGAACCCCATCATATGGAAGATAATCATTAAAAACTTCCTAGAATTCCTTCAAAACCTCAGCTGTGTGCTTTGCTTCTACTCGGATCCAGAAAAAAAGAACTTGGAGGACTAGGTATGCATTTCTTAAGGCCTGGGATTTACAATATTTGTGTAGATTAACACTGGCAATTACACATGATAAACTGAACCCTAAAGTGTTATTGTTCTCTGATGAAATTTTTTCAAAATCCAGTCTTTGAAACAAAGTTTTTAGAGCTGGCAGTGAAACTACCTAATGGGATAGAAACAGAATTGTGGCCTCTAATCTGCATTTTATCCGAATTGCCGGTAAAAATACAATTCTTCTAGTAGACTGATAACTGGTAAAGGAAAAGATCTGGTCTTCATGGCCATTTCTAAACTTAATATGTAAGGAATGTATTAACTAGTATGATTTTAAGCAGGACTTTGTGGTCAGGGGAAGTGGTGTTTAAAAGCATCAGGTGATACTCCAGCTTGTTTCTCTCAAGTACCATGTGTGAAATCACTCGTTCCATATTTAGACACCTACCCTGTAGGTACCTTTACCTGAGCTGTCAGTGACTGTCTATAGTGAGGTTATTGTGTTCTTCTCAAGTACAATTAATCTCTCCAAAACATCTCTCCTGCAGTGAAGTTATTCATGCTTTTGAAGTGCTTATTTCCTCTGGGGATTATAGGCTGATTCTGTCCTGCTTAGGTGTGGGTTTTTGAGGTCTGCCAATCAGGGGGATGCAATTTCATCCAACTTGTCCCTCCTGTTATGTGCAAAATATACTGACAGCCTGCTAATTTAAGTGTGCTGGGTGTTTCAAAATACACTCCTTCACTACTGTAATTATAGCTTAACATAAAAATGAATGCACTTGGTCCCCTGTGTTACTATGGAACTGTTTGACAGTGATATTTCGGCTGGACACTGAGCCTTAGAAACAAAATGTAAATTATCTCAAAATAAGAAACAGCTCTTTAGCAGGTAATATTTTCTGCATGTGAGGTTGCTAACCTTGTTGTGGTCTAACTTGTTAGTTGTTATTTTTCTTTGTAGCTTGGCAGTGGAAGTGCATCTGGAACATGGGTATGAAGCAGGAGTGCCCAAGCCTGGTGGATGAGCTCAGGAATGCCATGCTACCCATGAAGCGTAGGACTAGGAGCAATTTGTGGGAGAAGCACAGTAATGAACATTCAAGGCTTGCATCATGAGGTAAGGAGGAAAAAATAGGGTAGGAAGGGAGGATTCATAATGGAAGAAACAATATGTTAACCTGTCAAAGTTAGTTCATAAAGAGTGATTTTTAAAATACAATGGCAACTACAACTATCACAGCAAAGTATAAGATTTCTCATTCTGTGTGGGAGGTTTCCATGCTATATTGAAAAACTACTTTTGCTGCATGAAATTATAGTCTGGAAACTGTGTGTGTGCGGACGGGTTCCCCTAGGTTTTGTTGATGGGACTGATATGAGATGGAGGAGGAGGATACTTATTTAAATGTATACTCATTTCTGGGAGTCATAACCTAGCTTGTGAGCTGCATGACTAGGACTTTAGAATGGCTTGATGATAATACAAGAGAAAGACAACCCATGATTCAGCTCTGATTTATGCTCGTTTCACATTACTAAGTCAGCTGACAGCAGTAGAATTAGTCCTGATTTTTTTATTATGTAAGATCAGAACTAAGTACAGTTCATGTGCTTGAAATTTGAGCTTCCATACTCCATTAATTTGTATCACAAAGACTCCATTATTCAGGTACGAGTTGTTTCATATTTAATATCATATTACATATGTCCCTTGATGAACAAAGGACTGTAATGTAATTGGGTTCAACCGTCAGGTTAAACCCTCAAGAGAACAGAGTTCAAGCTGTTAATAAATTGCTGCAGAATCCTGACATAAAACTGAAGGTTGGGAATTCCATCTGTTGTTTTAATAGAGATAGAGAATGATTACTTAAATATTTTAGAAAGGCCTGGCTGAATAATAACCCAAGAGATGTGTTAGGACAGTATTTACAAGCCTCTGAGATACTGAGTCACCGTGATGGCACGGTAAGACAAACAACAGAGAACTATTTAAAAAAAAAAAAAAACCTTCAGTTTTTCTTAGTCTGCTTTCAAACTTCCACAAAATTTCTTCATCCTGGAATGAGACATTGTTAAATTATGAAGTTGACACGACCTCAACTTCATTTACAGAAGCATTATTGCTATAATCTTGTGAGGTCCAGCCTCGAGCTAAGGACCTCTAGTCTGAAACACTTTGCTCTGAAGAGTTATTCCACACAGTTTTACTGGATGATGTTGCAGTCGTTCATGATGGAGTGAAGAAAATAAGTGATGACTGGCTTTTTTTGAAGATGAGTGGTAGGAGCTGGATAGAGAAGGGAGGAATAATTGGGTCACCAAGTGGAAGAACTTGAGAAAAGAGAAAATACTATTCATTAGAGGAGATAAAATTTGGGCATTCTTCTTATTCTCAGGATGAGCTACAGACTAAATTTGTGCTTAATTCAGTTATTAAGAAGATTATAGAACTGGTTAGATATGCAATTCAGAAACTAGAGACACTGTGTATAGAATTGTAGATTGGGTGAGGACTCAGAGGCAGATGATGTTCTTCTCTCCAAGGTACTTTTCTGCATCAGGGGCTGTCACTGGGGTGATCAGTGCACTTTGCTGAGGTGGGGGTGCTGCTGATCCCCCTGCTCCTGCTAAGATCTTCCTGTGGTGACAGCACAAGCCTCTTGGCAGTGTGGCCCAGGGACTGAAAGCATATTGGCTGTGGTGATCAAAAGCAGTTTAGTTTTTTGGCTGTGACCAGAGTGCCTTTGCTTATTGCAGGATTAAAACTCAGGCAGCAGAGGCTATTGCCCATCAAGACTTTGAATGCTAGCTTCATTATGAAATATAAACCTGCTTCCTAGGTGAGAGAGTGTCAAGATTTCTTTCAATTAAAATCAAATTCATGTTTCTGTGCCAGGATGTACAACATTTTTGCATAACAGAAGGATTCGTTGTTGAAGTATATTCAAAGACCGAACAGTGTGAGGCTTAAAAATACATCATATTGAATTTTTTAAAACCATCACATTTTTGTAACTGGGTCATCTATCCATTAATTCATATCCCTTTTATTGCTGAGAGATATATTAAGACAGATTTTTTTTTTTGTAGTATTAATCTCCTGTAATATGAATCTTTTTGCTTCTGAAATAAAACCCATTAAGCATTTGTTGGTTCATACAAAAGACCAATAATGTGATAGCCTGATTAGATGTTATTTAATCTGATAATGGTGCACCAGTGGCTAGGGGAAGACTTTTAAATAAACATGGAAGAAGTGCTCTATTAAATAACAAGTAATTTATCCTCTTGAATCCATGCTTAAACAGACCTCCTACTTCCTTGGCAGCTTTTTTAGGAATAGATTAATGAAATCTGGGGAATGATTTGCATATGCAAATTATACATGCAATTACTTTTTCGTAGTCACAGCAGACGCAGGTGACAATACAACTGCCTTCAAGTTTTTGCCAAAATGTAAATATATCCTGTTGCATTTGGTAAGTTAATGCACATGTCTTCAGCTCCTCATGTCCAGAGGGAACAAGCAAGGGTGGCACAGAAACTGGGGACAGAGGCAGCGCTGCTGGGGGCTGTGGTTCACTGGCAAACTGCCCCCATCTTGGCTGTGGGACTGTGAGGGCAGGAATGTTCTGCCTGGGGTGCTTGTGGAGCTGCTGATACACCCGGCCTCCATCTCTGAGTCCCAGGAGGCTGTAAACATGGACCAAAAAGACCAAAAACTTGCCATCAGTTCTGGCTTAGGAAGGGGCAGGCTGGTGAAGGGTGGGAACTGGAGTGGCAGGGCTGTGGTGCTGCAGGGCTGGCACAGCGGCTGTGCGCTGCAGGGGGATGTGCATCTGCAGCAGCAGCACAGAGGATCTTGAGGAGAAGTGGTGCAGCTTTTTTTGCTGCACTGGAGAAGTGATTCTAAAGCAGGAGCTCTGAGAGGTGTCAGGGCAGTTTTTGGTTCCAGCTGTAAATCTCAGTCCTCTCAGAGAGGAGCTGCTGCTGTGGAGGAGGGAGCTGAGATTGGTATTTGTCACCCTGGGTGGTACCATTCCAGTGATAAAGACGTTGGTCAATTTTTTTCGCATGGCTCCATGTTTTTTGCAGAAAACAGCCTGTGTGTCTATATGCAGTGCCATACCTTCACAGGGTCCTTTGCTGGGACCCAGCAATGCCCAGAACTGCAGTGCATGCATCCTCTGCTACCTCTGCAGTAAATTGGATTTGCTTCAGTGGAGTTGCTCCAATTTATGCCTGAACAGAATTAGGCCTTCTACATGATTTGGATTCAAATTATTGCTTGTCACAGCCACTGTGCAAAGTCATCTGATGTTAATTCATCGGAGTACTGTGGATTGTCTCTGCTCTCGTCTTGTCTTTTACTGTCAAAGAAATATCCCAAACTGAAATGTATCCAGAGCTCACGCACAACAGCTTCAGTCTTTTCCTGTAATCCAGAGGAAAGGAAAAAACCTTTTGTAGTACATACAGTGACCAGAAACTAGGTTGTAAATGGGGTATGAGCTGTAAGAATGTTAAAATAATTCTGTGCCAAAGGAATGGCTTATAAATGCTTCTTGTGAGGATTATACATACAACTAGTTAGCAGGAATTAGTGGGGTTTATGCAGCTGGAAAACATGTTTTCAATTGATTAAGTGCAGCCTGCCTGTAAGTATCTCTTCTTACCTTGCTTGCTGCTGTGCTGTTAGTTTTTACACTATGCTATGGACTCTTCTTGCTCTTTGTCTGGTTTGATTTTTCTTTTTTTTTTTTTCCTCCAGTAATTTGTGGGTGACTGAAAGTCCTGGAAGATAATAGACTGTGATTTGTTTTACAAATCTGGGAGAGCTCTCTATGGAAGGCAAGATGGGACCTAGAATAGAGTTTGAGTTTGGGGACTATGGATCCTGTGTGTGACCCCTGAATACATATGTGGATCTCACCTAGTATGAGAAAAATAGGATTTTTAGGATTTATTATTATGCACTTCAGTTTTCCTAAAAAGTGAAGAATAACTCAATTAGAAAGATGGTTTTGGTGCTTATAGTCACATACATGTTTGCAGTTAAAAGTTCAGGCTCTTACAAGTCTAAAAATTCAAGTGAATTTTTGTATGTGAGTCTCTTCAGACCTTGCTTCTGTTTGAATTATCATTAACATGCCCCTGGCAGGCTTTAAGGGACAGTTGCTTGAATCCCATAAGAATAGGACCATATTAAATGGCAAAAGACATGTCAAAAATATATTTTCTTATTTAATAATGGAGTAATTAGTCTGATTTCTGTAGGAATTAAAAATGTATTTACTACAATACATTGCTAGCTAATAGGGAAAAATGTAAGGTTTTTTTGTATGAACTTGGTTAAAATGTATGTTATTCTGATCCAACAATTTTAGTGTACTTTTCTTAGACATGAACAAGAAATTAGAGATTCTGGGTAGCTTTCTTGTGCCCTTTTTGCCCTTTGTTTGAGCAGTGGGGTCTTGTGGCTTGAGCAGGTAATTAGACCATGTCACTAATCTCACCCAGACTAGTGATGAATTGCATGACCATTGGTGAGTAATTTAAAACAAAATAAATAATCTTTGTCTCTGAAAATTTTCTGCATGCCAGGAGTTGGAGCTTTGTGAAGGCTGATCAGATTGTGTAAAGAGCTCTCAGGTTTCTCAGTATAGTACACTATAGAGATGCCTAGCAGTAAGCAAACACCTCACAAACTCTAGGATGTGATCATTTAGAAATGATGCTCTAAAAATGCTAACTTAAACTTTGTCATTATGTGCTATGTGGAGAAAACACCAATGGGATCATCCATGGGATGAACTTCTGTTTTATCTACTGAATGTAAAACTTGTTTAAAGATGTGTTGGCTGGTAGATCCTGTATTGCTGAGGGAATACTGGTGAACAGGATCCTGCACTTCAGGAGTTAATGGTTATTTATAGCTCATCTTGGTCTTCATCCCATTGACTCTCACAAGCGGTTCCATCACTGATCTCTGGGATTTCAGAGAGCAGTTAGTCATCCAGAATTAACTGGCTCTGGTTTGCTTTAGACTGAGGTAATGGTGCTGTGGTTGGATGTACTGGGTTTCTCAAATGCCCACTGAAGTTCACACACAAACATTGCCACTGTTGGAAAAAGTGAATAAAGCAGCTAAACTCAGTTTTCTTGTGGGCCTCAGCAGAAGTTTACTTTCTTCAGTAAACACTGAACTTTAAGAATTGTAGAAACTATCGAATATTTCCAGATTTGGAATATTTTGACAAGTGGAATTCAAGAGTTGCAGCTGGAGTTGAACTGGAGACTCATTCCAGGAATGATCAAAGGTAGGGTAACTTGTGCTGCTGAAAAAAACAAAACAAACCAAACCAAAACCAAAACCAAAACAAACAAACAAACAAACAAACCAAAAACCAACCAACCAAACAAAAAAAACAAACCAAAAACCAACCAAAACCAAATCAAACTTGGCCAAGGTGACCTTCCACGAAGATAATGATCAAGGAAATGGGTGCTTTCAAAGGTACCCACACCTCTGTTTCTGTGCTTTCTAGAAGTTCTGAGCAATTACGTGTATGTGCAGGCAGCCAAGTGCCTTGAAAAACAGAACACCACTTGCCTGTCTGTGCTTTTGTTCTTCATATGTACAATGAAAGTAACCTAGAATTGTCAAATATCTGAAAGCTTGACAAAATCTGTTTAGCAGACCTGGGACTGATGAGCTCTTAAACTTTTTGAAGCATCTGACCTAACTTTAAGTGGTCAGGTAGAAGAAGGCTGTTCTTCAAGAGATGAGAGAGCACAGGGTGGATGATACAGGGCTGTGGTTGTTTTGGTCAGGAGAAGTAAATAAGGTTCAGACACCAGCATTCATTTCAGAGGTGATGTTCCCATACCATCTGGGATTAATACACGCTACAGAATGATTCATAAAACTGCACGGAAATGATGTATGTTTATCCAATACCTTTGGCTCTCACCACTATTCATAAAAATGTAAGTGCTCTGTTTCCTTTGAAATAGAAACTTGATGGTGTATAGGGTTCCCTGCTTCTTGTTAGCATCTCATCTGAGCTAGGAGTGGGCAGGGAACCTTTTCATTTCTCCCGTGTCCCAGGGGAAGGGCACCTTCCTGTTATAGCTAGGACCACTGGTAGGCAAGATAAAGTTATAAAAAATGGTGATTTTTATGCTAAAACTGATCTTGGATGAGTTGAAGATCAACTATGCAAAAAAAAAAAATTACTTGGTATATAAAAATGTAAAACACCAGCACTAGAATTCTCCCTTGACTATTGTTAAGCCCTTTAAAAGTACAAGCATGTGTTATTGAAACAAGTAACCCCAAAACAAAACCTAACATTTTAAGGCAAACCAAGCCCTGGGCAAAACTAAGTAGAGCCTCAGCATTCATTATACATTGCAGGATGCTTATTCCTATAGCTGCAGGTGATCTAGGTACTCTATAGCAACAACCTTGAAGCATTTTTATTAAATATTGTACCATTAAAAAGTAATAGTCACAGGTATTCTTCAAACTCAATTTTAATATTTGGCAGACTACAAGAATTTTGGAACCTGAACTTTATTTTTATAGTTACTCTCATGACAAAGAGTTTTAGAAGTAATTTTTACTTCAAAAAACAAAACAAAACACCAAAACTCATTTCCCAAATGAAGGAGTGAGGTTTCTTACCTTCTTACCACCTTCACCACCACGCTGCACACAAGCAGCTCTGAGCAGGGGCAGCCAAGGCCTCAGCAGCTGCTCAGCTTGTTGGTGTGCCTGGCCCTGCTAAGAAAATTGAATGAGAACTTGCCAAAACTCATCTGATTTAAGAATGTATATGGAAATGCCTATTAAAATCAGGAACTCAGTGACAGAGTATTTAGGAAAAATGTCTACTAATCTTACTGTCAAATTAAAAGACGCTTTATAGGACTAGTTATGTTTATAAAGCAAGTGGTATTGAACGCCCTTTCTTGATAGCTGCAGTAAAACAGAAGTGGGAGGTTAATCTAACACTTGCATTCAAGACCCAAAGATCTGAAGTCACACACAGCCTGACATGACGGTTTTCTGGTACCCGGTGACAATCCAGGATCTGCCCTCAGGGTAGCTCTGTGATCCTGAGTGGTTTGGTCAGTCATCTGGGCTGCAGGAAACTGACAAGGACATTTCTGCAGTGGAACAAAAATAAATGGAGAAACTTCCAAACCTCTCAGGAAATAGAGTTATTTTCTGCTTTGCTATGTTATCCGCTAAACTTGTCCTCCTTCATTTGGAAAGCATGGATTGCTCTGCAGCTGGGGATTGAACTGAACCTGGCATGGGTCCATGCTGGAAGAGCTCTGTATCCACCCTGGTAGCTGTGACAAGAACTCTTCCGTGTGAATTAATTCAGACTCGGGAGACTAATTTGGAGGCTCAGCACAAGTAATTGTGCATATGCAGAACAGCAAAGCTCTGGGTGGCTTGCTGCATTAGCACATGTTTGGGTTTAGGATATGTAAAGTGATGCTGAAGCAAGTGAATGTACCTCCAAGGCCAGAAACAAGATCCTCGTGCTGGGCTGTAAGATGGCATTGTGTAATGATGATGATATCAGTGAGGGAATGAAAAGTTTTTCTCCCTAAAAGCTAAATGATTGAGACCAACTGCTGGAGCTATGTTGCTTCTGAAAGTGTTGGGAGCTTGAAGTGTCAGTGGTGGTGGCCCTGGCTATGAGGGTTGCCTCTGGCTTACTCTGAAGAGAAGTGGCTCCAGTGAGTGGGGAAAACTCACATTTGGAGCTGGTTTCTGATGGATGAAATGGGGTCACCTTCCTTTCCAACTTTAACTACTTCTCTGTTCACTTCAGTTCTCACCCTGTTTCAGAGCTAGCATGCTGGGCAGCCAGGTAGATGCAGGCACAGATTTTAAGTGTATTGAATATGTACAGAACGTTACAGAACCAGCTGCAGTGAGCAATGCCCAGAGCTCAGGCCACTAAGCAGTGACCCAGAGCATCTGCTTGGTGCCTTCCCCAAGCACCAGCACTGCTGCAGCACTGTGGTGTTGGGAACCACCAGCCCTTTTCACTGACTGAGGGGCCAATGGTTCTAGAAAGCCGCGTCTGGCCTGGGAGTGACTGGAGTGACTGGGTCTTGCTCTGAAAAGGAATGTTTGTGCTGGTATCTGATCCCTCTCCTTAGTGCGTGTCTGCTTGCATGCTGGCAGATGCTCTCCCTGTGCTCACACATTTGCCTTGGGAAACTGCAGTTTAGCAGCTGAGTGGTGAAAGCAAATGTCTGAGCATGGAGATGAGAGTGGCTGCAGCTCTTCCTCAAAGTGAACATGTGAAACAGACTCAATATCTAAAAAGATTTTTTTTAGTAGGACACAAAATAAGGTGCTCTTCAAACAGGAGCAAATAATAATTTAAATGTTTCCTAAAGAAATCTCCATCTACTGTGTCCTTACTCTCAGCCTGCAGTTCTGAGTTAAGATCCCTTCTAACTCATCTGGAAAACTCTCCCTCACCTTGGAGTTGCTGGAGTGGCCCCCTGCCAGAGGTTTCCTGCTCCTGGAAATTGCCTCACCATCTGTGAGGCTGGTTCAGACCACTGAATTGGCAGAAAACTAACTCAGGAAACTTTTTAAAGCTTCTTCCAGATGAGCATGTTCATCCACTGCTAGGAAAGGTGTAATTTCTCTGTCCAGTGGGAGTGTGTTGCCTGATCAGGGTGCGGTGCCAGCACAAGGTGAAGGGGCAGTTTTCCTCCCTATTGCCCGTCTGTGGTCTTCAGCAAAACATAACATATGGTATGGATGGTGAGCAAACGGTTGCAGTGTGTTGAGCTTTCTTCTGACTTCAGATCCAGACTGGCCAACATAAAGGATTTTGGAAGCTTTGTTTCAGTTTCCTCTATCCTAAATGGAAAAGTTTCTTATGAGAACATGCCAAGACTCATCAAAATCATCCCTTTCCCAAAGCAAGATGGGACTCCTTACTGAAGCAGTGCATAAGGGTTCTGGACTGTGATGTATGTGTTGGTGTAATAAAAATCCTTGAGAATGAAAGATGAAATTCAGGTTTCTTTAAAATCAATGGAAAAATCTGCTGAATGTGATGCTGATATGTTTCGCCATAAAAAGAGGTGTCCACTAAAGCATCAGGCTGTTGATACCTTGTGTCTTTATGAATTAACAGAAATTTGCTGGTGCAAGCTTTGAATTTTTGTTTGCTGGTGGCCTGGAGAAATGCCAAGCTGCATATGCCAGGTAGGTGCTTTTTTTCCTGCTCACTGACAAGAAAGAAAATGCTGGAATCTGCTTTCTCTGGTCAATAATAAAAGGATGGGGGGATTGAGGCAGGAGGAAACTTCAAAAGAGAAAGTAGACTCCGGCTTAAAGAGAAAGATTAAGAACATGTAGCTATCAAATGATGCAGAAATCTCCATCTCTGTCGTAGCTGTTATAAACCCCAGTGCTCTTGCAGACCAACACTTTTCCCAAGATCAGAGGAGAGTCTGTCCCTTGTTCTCCTGTTAGACCATGGGATAAGACGTGCTTATCCATGTGTTTATATTTACTGCTTATGTTGCAATTTGGTGCCATCTAGAAAATGTGGTGGTTGTTTCCATTTTTTTGAGCCTAAAATCTGAAGCTGCACTCTTTCAGCTGGCTCTTCTGCAGAACCAATGGTGCTCTAAACTCTGCTTCATGGAGCCTGCTGTGACAATGCAAATGCAAAAACCTTTTGCAGGATTTGAAATGCTGATTATGTTGGTGTTATATAGGACACTGGGGACATAAGTCATTTAGCATTGACTTCATACTGGCATATTTATTATTCACATTTTCTATTTGTGATTATTTAGGAGTACGATCAGGAAATGGATACCAAAACATTACTTGCCAAAAGCAAAGATGACTGAAACAGATGACGTGATTCTTTAGAGTAATTTTGTACAATCAGAGAAAGAAAGGAGTAAAGGAGAAAAACAGTTTACATGTCAGCTCTGTGAACTTCAGGATAGAAAGACCAGAAAGTACAGTGAGAAACAAACTGAAAGAGTCATCAGCATTACTTTATTGTGAGAAGTGATGATGATAAGCTTGGCTACATGGGCAATGAGAAATTCTGCAGTGTAAAAGATCAGAGTCTGTAGTTACCGGGTTCACTGGACTGAAATCAGGACTGAAACTGGATGCCAGCAAAATCAGACATTTGGGCTCCACAGAAGAAAACTGGGCAAGAGTAAAGATTTTTTCATCCAAATGCCATGGCTCCAGTCCCTGGCTTCGGGAAAAACATGCACAAGAGCTTGGTTATTGTTTTCCCTAAAGATGTATTATACAATTTGTTAAAGTACAAGAAATTATTAATACATCAACTTATTAGGATATTTAGAATGAGGCAGAGCAATAGGCTAAAGATAGGAGTACAGGCGGTAGGTCTGGAATTACCTTTTCAGTCGCTGTTTGCTGCCCTAACCCAAGCAGCTACACTGTCATTATCCTTTCATAATTTGCTGTAAAACTAGTTAGGTCTTTGTTTCTTCTTCCCCTATCAGTAGGATGTTTCAAACCTTTTCTGATAAATCTTATTTCCTCTTTCAATCTTCATGAGTGGTGTTTTTTTGTTTTTTTTTTTTTTTTTTAAACCCAGTTGTTTGTATTGTTGGTATTATAACTTGGGTCAATAACTTTTGGTAGTTGTAGCTTCCAGGGCAGTGGGAAAACTGTGGTCAACTGCCCTTGCATCATTTGTTTTCCTAAACTGAACTGACCCACTTACAGCTTTCTACTAGAAATATCTCACCTGCTGTGAGACTTTTACCCACTTCTGTGTTGGCCTTACAAGTTTGTATCCATGCTTAATCCTAAATTGCTTTTGGAAGTGGCTGTCATCTGGCTATTTCTGAAGTCTTCTCCCTGCAATTTTCTCCACTTAACAGTTCTAGCTAGTTGTAACTCAGTTCACTTAAGGAAATTCAAAGGCTCTCTAGCATTCATGTTCTTGATTCTTCAGGAAACTTTAAGAAAGGGAAACTGAGTAAAGTTTGCCCTTTTGAAAAAGGGAAAAAAAAAATCAGTGTTGGACCAACATTTGTTTCTTTTTCCATTTAACTATACTGGAATCAACTTCTGATTACTCAATTCAAATTTTTTTTGCATGTGCAAAATGTTACTCTTCTGTAACATTGTTCCTAAAATAAAGTCTAAAATAGCCTGTTTGGTTCAATAGTTATTTCATAAAGAAATCTGTCAGCTGTCATGTTCAGGAATAACTTTGACAAATCATCAGCAGTAAACACTAGTTCATATAAGCAAAATTAATATGGTTTATTATAGAATTCCTGTTAGTGTTCAGCTTTCTAATAAGTGTTTTTCTAAGAGTGGTTTTCAATAGTAGGTTATTGGGGTGGCCTCTCTAGAACCTCTTTTCTCATGCTGCTTTCATATTGTTTTTAAACAAAACTTTTTATTTTAAAATATGCTGTCCTTGTTTATTCCATTATAGTTTATTACATCATTGACAAATAATTCTAGCTCCCTGTAACATTTTTCTTTCTTAAACACCAGTTTTGGGTACTTGTGTTGGGGCTCAGGTGACATGTTTCCTGGGTTTTCAGTACCTGTATAATATTTGTGTTCAGCCACATGTTAGCAAGTTCAGCTCTTCATTCTTCTGTTCAAATTTCTTGTGTTATATAAGGTAGGCATCCACTTTAAACTGCTCAGAAACTTTATGTGTAACTTGGATGTTGAATATCTATTGAGCAGCTAAACCTGACTGCCATGATTTCAGGACTTTATTCACTTGTGTGAGAAAGTGAAATGTATCATCTCACTGAGTGCAAAGTGCTAATGCATGTGCAAGAAGTTACCTATGTGAGTGAAGTAGGTAGATCGAACCTCCAGCTAGCACTATTAATCTTGTAGCATGATCTGAAGTGGCCTTAAAATTAATAAATCTATCTGTGATAGTTAACTATTTGAGAACACTGACCTTGTGGAAAAGTTCATTAAATGCCTGAGACAGTTTACCTAAGTTCTGTTGAGTTGGAAGAAGCCGCTTTTCAGACAAAATCAGCAATCACTCGTGATAGTGTTTGACACTGATCTGAAATACTGGGGCAGAAATGGCATTGAGATGGTCTGTGGTTGCCAATATCTTGCTCAGTACTATGTAGTGGATTGTTTAATCTTCAGTTTTTAGTTCGCTGCCTGGGAAACAGAGTATAACATTTAGCTTTCTCATAAAGGTAGCATGTTGGGATTAGTTTCTGTAGTCTGCTGAATTCAGCAGATGGGGAGCTTTATAAATCATCCAATCTAGACATGAAATGCAATCTGGACTCCTCCTTTGGGACTCCTTTGGAAGGCAAGTATATTGAGACACTTTCTTTTGGATTATCATGCAGCAAAATTGCTGTACAAATATTAGCCAGTTTAACTTTTCTAGCAATATGTCCTGTCTATATGTCTATATGTCTAACAATATGTCCTGTCTCTTACAGTGCCTATTATTACTGACAAGATGATCAGGAGGCTGGGTTTTGAATGCAGACTTAGTTCCTCGTCATGGTGTTCAGGGCCAGTCCTGGTTTGCTCATGTGCTTACGTACCCAGAGCCCAGCTGCAGGTTGAAAGCAGAGCTGCTGTGCAGTGGTAGAAATCTCCTGGAAAGTATCTGATAGATTAGTTTATATCAAACCATGAGGGCTATTACTCATGCTGTTCCTGGTCTTCATCATCATGGCTATTAGCTTGATATCCTTTCTAATCAGCTGGGCAGAAAGCTGACTGGCATACATACAAAGTGGAGAAAGAAGCGTTCTGAGGCTACCTTGTGAAAGTTGCCTACTCTGTCAGTGCGGAGCAAGAGATCATGTTGAGGTTTTCTATTTTTTTTTTCCTTGGACAGCTCAGGAGGAAGAAAGTGGTGTAGCCTTTGCCTATATTCTGTTTAGCTTAATCTAAAGCTTAATCTCTGCACACCTGTAATGTACCTCCTCATCCAAAACTGTAAGAGCAAACTGAGATGGCCCTAAACTTGTCCCTGTGGACTGTTCGTGCCTGAGTCTTAAAACTCAGGTCCACTTCTTAGAAACAGTTCTACCAAGTGTGAATGAACCAATCTCTTTGTGATTTAATGGATTCTTTTAAGCAACCTTTGCCAACCACAAGAATCTCCCAATAACTCCAAAAGCACAAGAAGCACTTTGGAAGAGTTGATAAAGGTATGGTTTTAAACATGCAGCTATTTAGATAAATGGGAATAATGGAAATATCCTGAAAATACTTATGTATATACTTAAGCATACCCATAATTCCATTAACTTCAGTGGGACTATATATATGTCTAAAGTGAACCACCTGTGTGTTTGAGAAGACCAAGCTATCATGCTTCTCTGCATGTAGAATTTTATCCTGTGACTAAGTCTTTGTGTATCATGCTGTAAATTTACCCTGAAGCTTGCCATCGAGTCAGTGCTTTTAAAGAGTATTTGACGAGCTCCAGTACAGTCTCAAGGCAGTTATAATAGTGTGTATTTGATTTACAGCATGCCATTGAATTAGAAGGGTATTTGAAAGGGGATTTATATTAAAATAATGTAGACAGTGATTTAGAGCATGGATTGTGGCCATAAGTATGGGCAAAACAGAAGAGTTTATTGCGGCAAACAGCTCATTGCCTTCTGCGGGAAAAAAACACAGAAGTAGAAAATTCGTAGTTTGTCATCTTGGCTAAGTATATCTGTCAACTAAAAATACTGGTCAACACATGGCTTTTCAAAGTAAAGATGACTTTCAACAACATTCTATGTAACCAGCACTGGACAGAATCATCAATGAGCTGGAACAGCAATTTGGAAAAGAGAACCATGAAATCAATAAACCAGCTGGGACAATGCATCCAAGAAATACACATTTCTTGGAAAATGACAGAGCATTCTGGCAATAAGCACTATAGACGAGAGTATATCTGAGAATTCTGCCAAATTCTTCAACAATACTGTGATGGCTCCCGAATAGACACAAGCCTTGATCTGATTAGTAAACATTTGGGTTTTATACAAAAATGCAGAAATGAAATCTTAAAATAATAATTCCAAAGCTTTTTTATAACTTTCTAGATTGCTCTCAGTATTGTTTTAATAATTTCTTGTTGGAAACTTAAAATGCAAAGCCAAAGCATCAACTGGCATAAATTACCTGGCTTTTGTGAAGATGGACTGATGTTAAAGATCTGGGGCATAATCTGTCTCCTTCAACATGTCTGTTCTCTGCCTTTAAACATAGACTGTTATTTTGCATTGAAGTGGATTTTAAAAAAACCACGAGGCTGTTCTGAAAAATGGAAACATATCATCAACATAGCACCGAAGTTTACAAAGGGATGTAAAAAAATGTTCATGTATGCAAAGTGGAAGCTATGAAAAAAGAGTATAATTTTGCATTGGGAGAGAGGTGAAGACCACGGTGACTCATTTAGCAACAAAGTGCATCTGAATAAGCACAAAATGAGCTTCCTGTTGCTGCACAAAGGAGCCTCTTCTATGCCCAAACGTGCAATAGACAGAAACAGGGCAACTGTGTTTAACTTTTGGGTTGAGTTACTCTGTAGGAGTGTTATAAACAGCTGGTTTGGGGGTTGCCAAACTCATCAGTTGACTTTGTAGTTTTTGTGTTGTGTGTTTCGTTTGTTTGTTTGTTTTTAATACTAACAACTGGAAAACAAAACAGTAATGATCCCTGATGTGAACCTGGGCTATGATTCCCTGCTGGCGGAATCTGATCAGGCAGCTTTACCCATGGAAAAGATTGTAGATCCATGCTTACAGCCTGCTCTCCCAGTGTAAGGCCTCCCTGCGCACACTGGGAAAGGCAGCACTGCTTTCTGTAATGGCAGCCTCGTGTGAGGTTACTCACTGCCCAGGACTGTAAGGATACAGTGCATAAAAACTGATACGAGACAAATGCTGAGGACAGAAAGGTCTGCAGGGAAATGATGCATGAAATATTAGGAAGGCGGGTGTTTGGCAGCTTCATTAGGAGGCCAGGGGAAGTGTTCTGCACACCAAGAAAGGATGAAGGCAACTGTGTCTTGGAAACTTGACAAAGAGACCTTTGTGTTCTCCTCTCTTGTTTGGTTTAGCATCGTCACACTCCTCTCTCTTCCCGGAAAGGGCCCTCACACACAGCAGAGGACCCTGTGTTTCTGTTTGGGTGGATGTGTGGGTCTCCTTCAGCCCCCTCCCCTGACACACTGAATCAGCCTTCTGATGGATCCAGATGGATTCACACAAACTATGCGAGTGGATGGAGGGAGCTCTCCTGCTTTTCTTTCAGCAGGCTGGATGTTGGGCCAGACATTTCAAGATCAATTATTCTCAAATTTGAGTTTATATACAAGCTGGGGAATGAAAGACTTTGAAAGATTGAATAAAATATAGATTTTTTTTTTTAATGGGAAAACCCAACTTTATCCCAGTGCTCAAGGCTTTCTCTGATATCTGTGCCTCAGTCCAGTGTGTAGAGAGTTGATGGCAGGAGCACAAAAGATGGAGCTGATAAATAAATGGCAGCAGAACTGCACAGAGTAACGGAAATTGAAGGCAAGGAACTACCTGCAGAAAGAAAGAAGGAATGTGGAAGAAAAAAAGCATGTCAAGGAAAATGATTTTGACAATATTTGGGAAAATACCAGAACAGACAAGGTTGAACTGAACGAAGTCAGATCATGATTTCTCCTTTGAAAATGAAGATCACACAGAAGGTTTAGTAATATAAACTTTTTACCTCGAGAATGAATGCAAAGAACATCAAGAAAATGTTATTTGAAACATAAAATGCTAATTAACATTCTCAGGGTAATTTATCAATATTACAGACAGAAAGAACACTTACAAACTGTAAGTATTTTATAGATACTAATGTGTAGGCAGTAAAATCTAAAGAAATGCTGAGGACAGAGAAAATTATTTTTAAGGTAAATTAATCACATGAATATATTTTTCTACTTTGGTGCACATACCATTGTTGCTTCTTGTCATATAAGAGCATGCTGTTTCATATGGAAAGAAGTGCAACTTTATTTCTCAGAACTTTGAGACATTTTGCACCACTAGTACTTATCCTGTAGGCCCCTTTGTCATTTTCCCAAGTGCCTGTTAGTACCGTGACGTTTCTTCAGAGGTAAATCCCCACATTACACAGCAAATGAACAGCAAATCAGCACAGAGAAAATTCCCTTGCAGGTCCCAGGTCAACCAGTGCTTGTCCCAGTCATTTGGGATCCCGTTTGCTTTGCAGTACAGCTGCAGGACACGTGTTTCCAATATAGCTGCTTCCAAAGCTGTGCAGAGACTGTAGACTTGGGGTTTATGTTATAAAGAAAAAGATTCTCTGTTGGCAGATCTTTCCATGGCTGGGTTCTGCAAATGCTTTGTCTTGGATGCTTAACTGTGAACACAGTCACTGGGAAAAAGAGGAGGGAATTGCCTGAATACACTTGCTTGTCCCTGGTCAGTTCACTTGGTTTTAATATGAGTGGTTATGTTACCCACAGGATGAGTTCAGCAAAAGAGCAGCAACACTGGCAGGACCCTACTTTGCCACACTTTAGTGGTTATTTAGAGTTACACATATTTCACGTGTAGTGGAATACAGCAGATGGGCTGGAGGGATGCTGGTTTGTTGTGGGCGCTAAAGGTAGTTTGCACCAATTCTTTTGTTGCAAGGAGTGAAAGCCTGCAAATAATCAGTTTGAGAAGCGCAGAGGTATTGTCCTCCTTGTTTCTGAATGGGTCTTAAAGGAAATAGGTTAGATAAATATCTTTACATTTACTGGCAGTGGGTGACTATGTTCCTCTGCTGTCTGGGTGATCAAAGAAGACTCAATCTGTGAATAATACCCAGATTTGTTGAAAATACTGATTGACTTCCTCAGCAGGCCAGAAATCATCTTACAATAAAGTGTAACATGTTATTACTTTAGCAGATTGTTTCTCTGGATTACTGTTACTACCAGTTGATGACTACACAATGAGAAACTTAAAATTTTCACTGATAACACTTGATGGAGGCAGTCTCACAAAAAACAGCAGAGGGAATCACAAACATTTGGATAAGTTCACGGGCGCTACAGTTAGACTATTTCAAGCACCTCTTACCATGTACATTATGAAAACTTCTATATCACGTCTCCAGACTAAACCAGGAGATTATTAAAGAGGTCCCACAGTTCAAAACAGGTTTTATTCACTTAACTGGTGCCTGGAAATACCCTATAGTTTCACTGTGGAAAACAGATCAAGGATTTTTTTTTTTTCAATTAACTGTATTGTATGATGGATTAGGCCTAATTGTCATTCCAAGCTTATAAGTGAAGAAACAAATTTATCTTGCAAGATTCTTCCTGTATTTTGTAACGCATTTGAGGAACTCTCATATGGATTAGATCTCCTGAGTCTACTAGTGGCTGACATATGTTCTGTGAAAAAGAAAAATGACATATTGTTTTGTAAAACTATTCCCTGTGTTTTCCCACTTGCCAAGCTTACTATACGTTGAGAAAAAATTGTTGTGCAAAATATTTTGTAATTTAGTAGGAAAAGTGGAACAAATGATTGCAATTGATTGTGTCAGTGTAAATGCTGGTACCAGGAATATATATTAAGTTCTCCAACATTTTCACTTGGCAAATTTCACATTGACTGGTTTGTACTCTGTGGAACAGGCCCAACCCTGATTTACATATATAAATTGAATGTTAATAATCAATACCAGATGAGATGAGCAAACTATGAAGAGCTGAATGATAACAGCTTTCACAATGTTTTCTGAAATGCACATCAGTAATGCTTTGCCATGGAAGCCTGGAAACAAAATGTCATGTTTAACAGCTGGCATAAGGGAAACTCGGAACATAATAGAGCAGAAAGGACAAGCCCTTGGATTATTTGATATAGTGCAATTACATGGCAACGTGGTAAAGGTCCTTGGACAATATTTTTGCTTTGTTTTTCAGAAGACTACAAAAGAAATGAAGAAGTTGATCCTTGGAAATAAGGGTTTCAAGGTGATTATATTTCAATATAGTCTATCAAATCTCACTCAAGAAGTGGTAGTGATGCGGATGTAGTGACCCCTACTTCTTCAATGTCAACACCAGATTGAGGATGTGGAATTATGCTCTCTTGCTTGACATCCTGACCTCTTGTCCTGGAGGCTCGATCTTATCATGTCAATCTACATTGCAGCTGCACCATAGCTCTGGTTGTGTTTCCTTCTCATGCTATGGTGTGCACGATGGGGTTTTTCTTTGGTATCGCATAGTGTGTTTGCATATTTGGAGTCCAAGCACATTGTATGCACAAAGTTGAATTATGTTTAATTCTGTTGTATTTGAGGGCCTCTTCATCACAGACCTTGGCGTTCATAGAGAACTTCAAACACCCTGATATCTGCTAGAGTGGAAACACAGCCTTCACAACCAATCCAGGAGGTTTCTGGAGTGTACTGCAGACATTTTCTTGAAGCAGTTGATGAATGAACTGATTAGAGGAGGTGCTCTGTTGGACCCATTACTCACAAATAAGGAAGAACTGCTTGAAAAGGTGGAAGTCAAGGATAGTCTTGGCTGCAAAGACCGTGAGACTTGGCAAGTTCCCACGGTACACAGACCTGGAGGGAAGAGGGGCCCAGGAGAGCAGGTCAGTCTTCAAGGACAACCTCCTTAGAATATGGGTAGTCTATTGCAATACGGAGAAAGTAAAGCAAGCATAGCAGAACATCAGTATGGATGAAAAGGGCACTCCTGGCTGAGCTCAGATGCAGAAAGGAAGCACACTGAAGGAGGAAGAAGTGACAACTGCCCAGGAGGAATAGAGAGACACTGCCTGAGCGTGCCGAGGATGAATTGCAAAATCCAAAGCTCAGCCGAGTTGAAATTAGCAAAGGAATTGCAGGGCAGCAAGAAGGGCTTCTTGTGCATATGCCTGTAAACAGGGACCAGTGTCAGCCTCAGTCCAGTGACCACCCAGCAAGTCTCTTTTAACAAGACAGCTTCAAGGTCAAGCCAGAAAACCAAGTCAGCAGGTCAGGGCCAGGATCAGGGAGGTACCAGACTGGGCACCGACACAGCTGCAGCACAGCTGCAGTGGGGCTCAGGCAGGGGCCAAGCACAACAGCCTCAGCTTGAAAGCAGCTCCCAAGGGACGGAGAGGCAGGCAGGCCCTTGCGGAGGCTGCCTCTAGCTTTCTTCCCAACAAACAACTCGGATCAGCAAAAAGGCTGACCTTGAACTCAGTCAGCTAAACTCCTGAACCAACTAAAATCCTGGGAGAGTTCACTCAGGGCCCTGAAGCAATACAGGCTGGGGATCCACTGCCCAGAAGGCAGCGTTGTAGAACAAAACCTGGGGAACCTGGTGGACAGCAAGCTGAACGTGAGTCAGCAGCATGGCCTTGCGGTAAAAATATGCTGATCGCACTCCAGGTCCTATTTGGAAAAAGACCAGCCAGCTGCTACAGGGAAGGCATTAGTCCCTCTGTTCACTCTGTCCAGTTTTGGGCTCCCTCTCACAGGAAGGACGATGACACACTGGTGCAAGTCCAGTGGAGGACTGCCAAGATGTTGGGTGGCTGGAGCTCGTGATGAAGGTGGAGAAGCTGAAAGAACTGTGCTTGTTCAGGCCTGAGCAGGGGAACCCCCTTGTTGTGTGCAGCTGCTGAGGGGAGGGTGAAGAGAAGACGGAGCCAGACTCTTCTCAGAGGTGCACAGTGGAAGGACAAGAGGCAGCATGTATGAGTTGGAACATGAGGAATTCTGACTTGATGCAGTAGTTTATTTTTCTACTGTGAGGGTGGTCAAATACTGGAGTGAGCAGGTTGCCCAGGGAGGCTGCAGCATCCTCCACTCTGGAGATACTCAGAACCAACCTGCGAGTGGCCCCGAGCAGCCTGCTCTACTGTGACCTGCTCTGAGCAGGAGGCTGGATGAAGTGACCTCTGAAGGTCCCTACCCACCTGTGTGACTTCATGTGGCAGTGAGGTACTTCGATGCAGTGTCAGAACGCAAGTCCTAGGACAGCATAGGGAGGCTGGCACTTAGCAACACTTGTCTCAGGAACACATATGCATTATTCATCTTCAACATCTGTTACTGATATAACAGAATATGAAGCAAAATGACTTTCTAACGGAACTATTGAGAGAATGGAGAATTCTGTGCAAAATAAGTAACATAAATATGATTTAATTTTTGTGTTTGCCTGGGACTCTGGGAACAAAAAGGCCTGATCCTGCATTAGACTTACAGCAACACTTGACAAACGCCAAGCAGCCGATGTTCCCATTTACACCAGTGAAGAGTGAAGTCCTGAAATAAAGTGGTGAGACAGCCACGCAGGGTAGCTGTTGCCATCTTTCTGAACTTTCTCAAGCACATCCTCTCAAATACCAAACAGTATGGTGTGCTCCCATTCTTCTGCTCTTAAACTGGATCTGCAGCTCCAGCAGTTCTGGTAGGCAGCAGTGCTGGCTCTAGTGCCCGAAGCCACTGGCCATGCTCTGCCAGGGCTGGACTGTCCCACGGACAGCCCACTGGCGTGGCTGTTCTGGGGCTGTCGTTGCCTTCTTCCAATCTTATTCTAGCCAGATATTAGTGTCAATAGTTTCTTCAGTAAGTATCCCAATAATTATGGCAGTTTTCTGTATTAGTTAATTACTGGAGATTACGTTCACATCTGTTGTGCTTAGAATCTCTCAACCAGTTTAGTGCCTTCAGTATCTGATCCAGTGGTGAGTCAATGATGGCAAATATATACAGGGATCTACAACCATCTGTCTGCACTGTTTGTAGTTATTTAGCACAACGATAACTGGGTCAGTTGTCTGTAACCTGCAGAAGATGTGTTTGATATTTCAGTGATTTACCTGTGATCTAATTGCATAACAAAGTGTTATAGCAACAGGAGTGTAGGAAGTCTTCAAAGAACTTCCTATATATCTGCATTAGGATTCATACATTGCATACCAATATATTTTTTATTTTATAGAAAAAATAGTAACACATCATTTTTATACTAAAGGAGATTTGCCTTTTTCTAGAAGAAAGGTTGGCATCACTGAGTTATCTGATGCAGTTAATTATGAGCAAAACATGAAGACAAATCTCTGGCCCAAGGGTTTGGCACTGTGGGCTCCCTGTTATGTCTGCCACATCAGAATACGAGTTTAGGATATTCTGCAGGGTATTCTGGTAGGTGAAACCCTAGGTTGCTTTTTAATTTTTTTTATGCAAGTAAATACAAAAAAATTACTAACTCTGTAGATTAAACGCTGAGAAACTGCTTTTTTTTTTTTTTTTGTATAAATAATTTCTATCCAAAACAGCTGTCAGTATATACTCTTTCATAATGATGCCAGTGCATATAAAGGGCCTTAATCCATGGCAAATAAACAGCTGGAAACTGTTCTTTTAATATTTAGTATTGCTTGATTGACTGGATTGGAACTTTTTTGGTAGACATGGCAGACAGCTTCCAAAAGAGCTTACAGATTTTTAACACGTCCTCGTTTTAATAAAGTTCAGTTCCTAATTTTATGTATGTTTGGTCTCAGCACAAGAAGTCCAAATTCAGAAGATTACAACACTATGAAATTTCTGTGGCTGATAGTAGAAATAATTTTCTTACCACTTTGAACAGAAATTTTAAAAAATACGTCTCAAATTTGGCAAAAATTTCTTGTTCCATGTAAGTTTTAATGAGTACCAGAGTCATCAGGTATCCTACAACCCACAACATTTAAAATATACATTTCAGAAGTGTGAGAAGTATATCCTTGCCTAAACAGAAGAATCGGATTTATTCAGCAAGAAAGCATTCAATCTGGTAAGAAACTTTTACTTAAAAATGACTTGAATGAGTGATTTCCTTCTATCCAATACATGCATATTGAAAGATGTCACCTGACCCTGCTGCTCCACTAAGAAATTAATCATTAAAGAAACTATCTGCTGGGCTGGAAAAATCTCCACAATGATCAGTAACTGTAGGAAAGAATTGGGTATATTCCATTAGTGTTGCCATCGATGTTTCTCAAACATTTTTATGCAAAGAGGAGAACAGTTTCTTTCTTCAGTCTTTCATTTATTTGAACTTCCTAACAGGGAGGCCGGCTGCAATGTGTCTGACTCGCATCTAAACTGAAACTGGGCAAAGACCGATGCTTGTTTTCAAACACTTCTATGAATAATCAACACCCACCAGAAAGCACTTGATATTCGCAGGCTGAAGGCTGGATTTGGGCAGCAGAGCTGAAAGGTGGTTTATTCTACTGTTAGATTCTGCCAGCTGTCAGGTCTGATTAAATTAGAAATCCACCCAAATAATTTTCTAAATTGTCTACAAATTGAGGTTAGTATGCATGGAATTACTATTTATCTTTAATTGCTAAACAAATTTATATCCAAACCAGTGATAAGACATTAGGACTGCATAGCTAAAGCAAATGTCTGGTTAAACCTTATGAAGGCTTGTAAATATTTGCTGGATGTATACTTCACATCTTCTGTAGATTATGGTGCAAATCTAACTAACAAAAGGTATTACAGATCTGACTGTGAGGATTTGCAACTACTACCCGTAAACCAAATCTTGAGCTAATACAATCGTATTGTAAACATTTAAACTTCGGAGTGTCTTAGCTCTTAAAACTCTGTAGCCTGAAGTTACATTCATAAAAGTTCCCCCAGCTCCTTTGTTAAACTTGCAATTAAAGCTGACCTGATTAAGAAGACCTCCTTTCTCAGCCTTGTTGGTAGGACACATTGATTAGAAAGCCTGGGAGTCCTCATTCCTGTCCAAGAAGCAATCTCTCCCCAGGAGTTCACTGATTTATTAATGAGTGTGTTTACCTGTGTGGGCACGTTTGGGCAGATCAGCCTTTGCACATAGCATGGCTGAAGGGACAGTGACAGCGACGGGAATGCTGCATCCTCCAGCGTTCATGATAGCGTAGCATAACCTTCACACAGAAGTCCTGCACAACCACATTTAGACCTTTTCAAGGTGTCAGCTTTGCTCATGTTCTCCTTAAATCATTATCTGTTCTTAGGCAGGAAAACTTAAGCTTTTTACCTTGTTTTTTTGAATTAATAACACTGAAAGATGAAAAAATATGTTTGGATGGATCATGCAAGGATTCAATAGATATGTAGAATATTTGCAGACATGTATTTACTATACATATTTAGTTAATAACCTTCACGGGCTTCTTGAAAGATACCTATTTTAAATCAATGGCTACCTTTAAAGAAGCTGAACTATGAAATGACCTAATATAAATATCTGGTGTTTATTAAAAGTTTAGTACTTCTTTCTGATGATAGTACTATGGCTATGAAGTTTAATGGAGAAATTGATGTTTGTGAATTTGGGGGTTTGGAGAATTTTGCATTGGGAGATTACATTGTCACTCATTTACAATTTGGGATGAGTATGTGTAAGATTCAAACAAGTTGATAAATAAAATCACCCTCAATGCCATTAAAATGAACAGCAGGTTCCCAGTGAAGGTCAATATTTCATTCTAAGAGATGCTTTCCAAGTCTGTGAGGTCTGACAAGGTGATTATGTTGTTAGGAGGTGTACTGATAGATGCTGAGAAAACATCAGACAACTGTAACTTATTTGAAGGAACAAGGACTAAAAGTGATCGCAGTACAGGCAGACTTAGTGGTGAATGAAAGAATAATTCTTTGTACGAAGCATAAGTTGCTGATCATATGAACATGCTCCAAGAAATGTTTTACTATAACTATACAAGGGGAAATTGCATCTTTTTCTATTTTGCTATTTTTGACAAATCCATTGGTGTTCCCAGGAGAGAACACCTTCTTCAGCAAGCTCTGCTAACAGTGTTCTGAAGGCAATCCCTTTACGGGATAGCACTACTTTTCATAGTACTATTAAATGAAATGTACCTGGCCAAGGAGATCTGTACAATATGGGAGCATGAGCACACTGGCAAGGCAGTTCAGTGGAACCTGAGTTTCAGCATCAGTAAGACTGTAATTGTAAGTATGCACTGTCTTACAGTCAGATCCCTTAATTCACATTACATGTGCTGCCCCTTACGGAGATGATGAGAGCCCTCTACTACCTCAGAAGCGGGCAGCAAAGAACCTTGTTGGAGTGAATTGGGACGGGAGACTTAGACCTGTACAGAGGCAGATTCAGCCCGTGATCCCTAAACCCACTTTTATTTCACCTTTGTTTGTGGGGTGAGTTCTGTTTCCTGCTCTCCTTGTGACTCCTCACACAAAGCACGTGTGCTTGCAGGTTGCACCGGGAGGATTCTGATTCCCCCGTGCTAAATGCTTAACAGAATTGTTCTTGTCTTCAGACGCTTTGTGTTTTTCCCTTCTCTTTGTCCCTTTTGCCTTCTTCCTGCCAGAAGAAAATCACTAAATGTGTGTATGTAATGGTTTAAAGTTCAAAACAGTAATTGGATTCTCACAAAACTTCTCTCCCTTGCTCCACCATTTCCAAGGGACATGATGTGTGGTCATTTCTTGTCTGTTTCTTTCATCCCTTTTTGAGATCCTGACTCTGCTCTGCATCACTTTTATAGACCCAAATCCACATGGTTTTGATTTGCCAGAGAACGGCAGATTGCTCCATAGCAGAAAGAACGTGGATACTAGTTTTTGGATTTTGTTTGGTGTTTTTCAACTACATCTCCTGCTGTTTCCATATTGAATTTGATTGTAAATGAAAAAGTATTGCTACAATGTTGTTATGTTGATCCTTGAGATGGAGCTGCTCCGATGGCACTTCCATCCTCTTCTTATCTGATTCAGATGAAGCAGACTTTTGGGTATTTTTCATCCAATGTCTTACTGAAAAGCATTCATCAGTTTTGGAGAAAATTGAGACTTCTAGGTCCAATTCAATTTACCTCCAGGCCTCCTTTATTGACAGCACGCAAGAGCTGAATAGCATCTATAAATATCTATATCAGTTTTAAGGGTCCTTTACATCACTACGGTTCTACAAAGATGACTAATGAGTATTCACTGCTGGCAAACTACAATTGAGTAGGAATCTTCATCTTTAAATTACCTGGTTTTCAGTTGCTCATAGCTATTAAATAAATGTTCATCACTCCCACCTCCTGCAAACCCTCTTACATCAGTCCCTACGCTAACTGTTTAGAGAGGATTTAGGCACAGTTCAACCATTTTCATGTTATGCAATGCATAAGGAGAAAGGCTTTGTGCCTTCTGGATTACCTGGTTGAACAGTTGACTCTGAAAAGCCAAAATATCATTTGCCTCATGGTTCTAATTTGGAAAGGAAACCCAAAGTGTAAAGGAAAGCAAACTAGGCTTTCCTGGCTTCAGAATATACCAAAGTAATCCATTCTCTGCATATCCACCAGCTTTTTCTTCCAGTTTCTCCTTCTGCCTCAACCCTTTGCCAGGGAAGAACTGAACACAAGGCGTCAGCAAGAGCACCTTTCCTAAAACATCCACTTTTGTTAAAAGCTGCTGTGGTTGCAAAGCAGTCTTGAAAACATGAACTACGCGTAACCTGGGTATAGATGTCTGCTTTAGTTTCCACAGAGTCTGAAATAATAGTCTGAGAGATGTGAGCCTCACCTCAACAGGGCTTTCTCTCATATGCTCTCTGTTTCAAAAGTGAACTTTCTCTACCCTTCCTGGTCTTCCAGGCAGGTGAGGTTCAGTCACTGCATCCAGTCAGTTTACTCCAGTGACAAGGTATGTATTTACTTCGGGAAAGAAACCTTACCTATTTTTTCTCGAATTATGATAAAATGAATTCCAAGGGACCTGATGGTCACATCTGCCAAGACAGACACCAGTCCAAGAGACTGGCTGGAATGGCGCAGTGTATCAGCCTGATGTGCTGCCAGACTTTTCTGCCTGTAAAAGTGGCAAGCATCAGCAGCTTAAGAGAAGAGAGAAGCAAGCTCGTGGTAGGCTTATAAAATATTTAGTATAATCCAAAATACAGGTTTACTGACATCCTGACACACAGCATTTTATTTTAACTTTCTGGCATGCTTCAAATTGAATTTTTCTACAAATAAAAATTTACCAAATTATTTGCCATTTTTTGCAGCAAGGAGAGATGAAGGGCAGAAGGGAGTTAGAGAGACGGATGTATAGACAAAACTGTGATAGTCTCTCTCCCCACAAGTGCTTTCTCATGTACACAGCTTTACTTGCTGCTGCTGCTGAAGCCTTTTTGGTTCTGCAATGGTCCTGTGTGTGGGATGCAGCACCACGTGCAGGATGCAGCACCACATGCAGGATGCAGCACCGTGTGTAGGATGCAGCACCAGGTGCAGGATGCAGCCCTGTGCGCAGGATGCAGCCCTCCGTGCAGGATGCAGCACCGTGTGCAGGATGCAGCACCATGTGCAGGATGCAGCCCTGTGTGCAAGATGCAGCCCTGTGTGCAGGATGCAGCCCTGTGTGCAAGATGCAGCACTGTGTACAGGATGCAGCACTGTGTGCAGGATGCAGCACCATGTGCAGGATGTTGCTGCTCAGCAGCTCTGGGCGACTGCAGAAGGGTCCCTGCCCTGCTCGGCCCTCACTGCAGTGTAGCAGAGACGGGCATCACTCCCCTGTCCCCCAGCCCTTTAGTCCAAGCTGATCCCATCAGATAATTTAACAGTGGGTAAGTTAAAGCTGGTGCTTTTAGTGTCTCTCATCGTGTACAAAAACACTGTTTTGATGATTTTTTCTAAAACCTCCTGAGCTATATGGAGTGTGTGGTTGTGTCTAAAGGATACAAAGCCCTGAACAATTTCATTTACTTTAGTGGGAGCTGAAAATAGTGGCTGTTAAAACACAGCCAAGAATTATTGCAAAATGAAGGCTGGGAAAGTGAGTACTTGAAAACCAAGAAAATCCCAAAGCTAAGGTTTTTGCCGCAAGATTCAGTTGTTTTCACTGCACATCTATAACTTTTATTATTATTTAATCTATATCCTGTGAGGTGTGTAGGATTTGTAATGAAGCCAAACTGATATTGCTTTGGACATGTTAGTATTTTTAATTTCCTGACTCTTGAATATTTGATTTTTCATTCCCAGTAACGCACCAATGCAATTTTATATGTTTAATATATAATTGGCTTGAATTTTTTTCCTCTTTTTTAACTGTTGATATGATGATTGATTTCTGGAGGAAGAGTCAAACGGCTGACATTTCTCTTTGGCCCAGTACCTCAGAATCTATTTTATGCAGCTTTTTATTGCAATGACACTACGCTGGTGAGGGAAACTTGGTGTAGGTGGGAATTTGGCTGCTCAGTGCCTCTCAGCTGAATGAGACTTGGAAGACTGTCAAGGACGGTGTTATTTTTCCTTCCTTTCCAAACTGCCTGGGAACACTCGAGGGTACGAAGCTCTTCACGTGTGTTTACGGGAGGAACGGAGCGTTTACCTCAGCGTCTTCCGAGCAGTTTGGGAAACTGTTTGTTTAGCACCCGATGAAAAGCAAAACTAAACAGATTACTGGAGGTTAAATTAACAGTTATGACCTTTAGTACTGAAAGCTCCACTTGCCGGCTGTCCATAAAGAATCTGACACGTTAAGATGTGTAAGTTAACGCACTCCCTGGACTCACCCTCGGAGCCCGTTTCGAGGCGGTGAAGGTGTCCCGGCGGTACAACACGGCCTCCGCACCTATGCGCTGCCTTGCCCCACCTACGAGGGGCCTCGGCCGGGCCCAGGCCGGCCCGCGGGCAGGGGCTGTAGCCGTGCCGGGCCCGCCAGGGCACCTGCAGCGCAGGGCAGGGGCGCCGCTGCGGGGGGCGGCCCCGCGGCCCCAGCTCGTCCCCAGGCCCACCCTCGCCGGGCTCAGGTGACACCGGCCCCAGCGGCTCCCCGGGCCGCCGCGGAGCTTCCTGGTTCCCAGAAGGTGCCGGAGCGGCCGCAACAGGAACTGAGAGACGGGGGGAGGAGGCGGTGCCGCCGCTCCGCTGCAGTCGCGGCCCGAGCCGGGGGAGCGGAGCAGCCATGGGCCGCCGCCCGCCGCCGCCGCAGCGCTGAGCCGCCCCCGCCGCCCAAGGGAGAGGGGCCGGCGCTGCCCCCTCGCCCCTGCCGGGCGGGGCGCTTCTTCCTGGGGGGCGCTGGAGCAGCCGCCGGGGGCCCGCGATGTGACCATGGACAGCAGGTTCAAGTGAGTGCGGGGTGCGAGCGGCCGCGGCGGGGCCGGCGCGGGGCTGTCAGGCGCGGCGCACCGAGCGGAGCTCCGCGGCGGGCAGACAGCGAGTAGGCCTCGCAGCCGCCCCGGCCTGCGGGCCCGGCAGCCAGGGAGGGCGGGAGGGAGGGGAGGAGGGGGAGCCCACCCGGCGGGAGGCAGCGAGGGGCCGGGCGCGCCGCGGCCGCTGAGTGACAGCGGGGCGGGCAGGAGGCAGCGGGCCCGGGAGCGGGCCGTGGGGAGCGGGGCGCGCAGAGCGGCGGGGCGGCGCCCCCCGCCCCTTGGCCGCCTCCCGGGCCGCCGGCGGCCCCAGCCCAGACATCGCCCTCCCGCAGCTGCGGGGGCAGCGCGCTCCCGCCTCCGCCGGGCACGCGGGGTCAGAGGCGTCGGTGTCGGGAGCGGCGCCCGGCGGGGCGCTTGGGCGGGCGGAGCGGTGCCGGGTCGCTGCCCGCCGTGGCCGGGGAAGGGTCCGGTGCAGCGGGACTGTTCGCTCCCGCGCCGCCCCGGGCCCAGCGCCCGCCTCCGCAGCCAGAGCTCCCTCAGGCCCGGGCAGAGACCCTGCCCGCAGCAGCTGCTGGTTTGTGACATTAATCTCTCTGGTAATTACAAACCTCCTTTTTGCCGTTACGGTATGGCAGGTGCAGAAGGGCTTTTTAGGTGTTTGGAAACACTGCTCTTGAGCCTTGCCCACCAGGAGTGGTGCCCGGTCCTGCTGACGTTGGAAACCGACAAGATGCTCGACAGGTGTTTGGGGAATTGACAAAAATCTCTGTGTAAATATACGATGAAGAAGCAGGCTGCTACCGGGGAGCTGTAAAGGAGATGAGAGACAGTCTGACAATTCTCAGACTGGTTTGACACATTTTTGACACTTCTAAGCGTAGTGGGATGTGAAGAGTAAACTTAGAAGCATTTTTGTGTGAAAGCAGATTTAGGGTGGTGTAGTGAAAGATGGAAGGCAGCTTTACTTCAAAGAGCTTTCTTCATGAGGGTAATTCAGCTAGCTGTTGAGTTAGAAGCCCTCATTTGGTGTTTGTAACACTCTAACCCATCCACATTAAAAAATCAGTGTTGCTTGGTCTGGGTTTTAGGAAGAAGTGGAAGGAGAAAATGGCCTGTGAGAGTATATACTTGGCACCTGAGCTAGAGTAACACCATGGGAAGATGTCACTTGTTTTAAAGACAGGACTTCTGTGTTTCGTGTTTCTAGGTAGCTCAACGAAGCCGAGCCTTATCAGTTTCATTCTCAACCTGCTTGCCATCCAGAGGAACAAAGGACGGACTTTAATACCAGAGTAAATCTCCAATATCCTGGATTTAGGCTGTTGTAACTCAGAGCAGAATTTGATCTCCTACACACAGGATCAGTAGAAACAGGATTTTCCCAACTAAAGGCTTTAAAATGCAATGCAAAGAAAGACTCTGATACAGGCGGGTTATGTCTCCATAACCTGAATTAGGCTATAATTGTGTATCTCAGTTGATGATGGTGCTGAGGTCAGTGAAAGCATGTACTGAATCAATTAATTTGTGACAGCTGAAATTTCCCCCAGCTCAGTGTTTGGATTTCATTCAAACATTTCTTTAAAGAAACAACGGTGTATTAATTTGCTACATGCTTTATTTGAGCCATTCTAGACCTGGAACCAAATCTTGAATTTTTTTATTTGCCTAACACTCCAGCTGACTTCGATGGGAGTGTCACTCAAGAAGGGAGTTAAATGTGTGAACCTTTTGTGTGGTTAAATAGATAATTGATATGGGTGCGGTTATACCACTTGTTTTTAATATAAATAGCAGTATGCTGGGTAGGCAGAGGGAGGTGGGTGGTAGAGTAATGGCATTTAGAACTGGTTTAATAAATATTTAGTTTGGGATCAGGTTGAGTGCTAATTGCTATTAGCATATGCAGTTCATTGTTGTCAGGTGTGTATGTCCTGGGGAGGTGGAAGAGGCACTGGCCGTTCCACAGAGCTGACCATGAGGGCTGTGGCTCGTGTGCAGGTTTGGTAGCACGTCCGTCCCAAGTCATTGCATTAATGTTTTCTCACTGAATCCTGCCTGAGATTCAGCCTTGAAAGTCAATCTCTTGTGAAAGAGGAACCTAAGTGATTCTCAACATAAATGGTGGTAATCATCTACATTTAAAGTGTAATGGCTGAATTTGTGGAATTAAAATGAAAGTCTGATGATGGGCTATTCCCATTAAGCAGAGATAAAACGTCGCTTTAGAAAAGGCTGCCCATGACTCCATTAATATGTTTCAGGTTGAGTGATAAGGATTTTTAGTAACTTTTTTTTTTTCCAGCTGTTAGGTGTGGTATGATAGATTGACTTAAAAGCTATTTGATGTATAATGCAGTGGCAGAATCACTGAAATAAATCACACGGTTTAGCTTGTTTATCTTCCTTATTCTTTTTTTAAGGTTGTACAGGGAAACATGCCTTTTTGGTTCTTCCTTAGAACTAATCTGATTTCTGATTTTATTTTAATCAATTTTAATTAATTTATTTGTTATTTATATAGAATGGAAAAGGTACAACATGGTAGAACGCTATCCGAAACATATATATGATTAACCAATTGTGTTTTCTTCTTCTAGGGAAAATCCAGAACGTACCTTTGATTTGGTAGTGAAGATAAGATGCCAAGCATCTGAAAATGAAGGTAACGTACTGGGCCTATTGATTTTTCGTTAGAGAAATGAGAGGTGGAAAAAATTTAGTTTGCATCCTGATCTAGCGCCATCTTATGTTTTGCATTGCTGCTGGATTTGGATTGTATTGGAAAAAAACAATGGTTATTTTGTTGCCTTTTAAAGTCTACTAGTGTGATAATTCGTAGTTGTTGTGGTTTTTTATTGTTATGTTTTCATTTTGGTCATTGTAAAAATATTTTTGTTCTGAGACAAATGTTTGCAAAGCTTGGACTTGAAATGTATCTTCTACAGTTCTTAAATCTTAGTGTTGATTTTATATAAGATTTCATTTCAGCAGAACAATTGACTTCTGTCCATCAGTGGAATGTTAATTTTGATCAGTGTGATAGGGAGAAAGTATGTTCTTTTCTGAACAACAGAAAGAGACTTTCTGTCTTGTGTTTGGCAGCTGCATTGGTTTGATGCATGGTACAAACAGCAATGAGCTCTGACTTGAGCTTGTATTAGCCATTAGTTTCTGTCGAGGGTTAGATTGCAGGGGTGACAATCAAACCCTGGCAGATGTATTGTTAACCTCCTCTCCCCCCCACTTCCCCCTTTTTGCCCCTCCCTCTCCCCCCTTCCCACTCAGGACAGGCGATCGGGAGGGAAAGAAGGAACGAGAGAAGAGAGTTGGAAAAATTAGAGATGTTTTACTAATGCTACTAATAAGAATAGAGAAAATAATACAAAATATACAAAACCAATCTCGGAAGTCTCAGCAGCTGCAAAGCCAGCACCCAAAGTCCTGGATTAGACTCTGTAGCCAACCGGAGCTGGATTCAGTCTGTCACTAGGCCTCAGTTCACAGGGACAACTAGCAAGGTCCTCTCCTAATGTCAGCCATAAGCAGAAGGGAAGGAAAAGGCAAAAAAGGGACGAGATCCTTGTGATCTCCCACTTTTATATGAAGTGTTCATGTGAATGGGATGTTATACACAGTTGGTCAGTCTCTTGGTCACCGATTTCTCGTTGCCCCTCTCGCGAGATGTTCATCCGTGCTTATCAATAAGTTTGCATTCCATTGTTAGGTTTACCAAAACATGTGTCTGGTTCTTGAGGAAAATGCAGCTAATATGAAGGCTTTAGCTGACAGGCAAAATTCACTAAAAGAGAAACTTGCTTTTTAACAAAACCAGGACGGTTTCACATCTCTATAAACACGTGGTAGAAGAGGTGTAGTAGAGCCAGAGGATTTTTTCCTCCCAGGTAAAGAGAAGATGGGATTTCCAGTGCTGAAATTAAAGTGACCCCTAGAAAGTCCTTTGGGGGAACTCAGTTCACATTTTTATCTGAGGCTGTTGGCCTTATAAGAACACAGGGAGAGAAGTAATTTTGGTGGGGTTGTCTTGTGGTTGTGTTAGTCTGCAACAGCTGTGTCTTAATCACAATTGTAAAAACAATAAACTGCATCTTAAAATTGAGTATATTTCTTATCCTACTGTGCCAATGGATGCTATTTCCAGAGTTTACTACTCTAACAAGTTAGAAGCCTGTAGAAGTTCATAGCCCCAAACTACTCCTTTTTAAATTTCAGCTGACGTTTCTGTTAGTGGTATGATGGGTATGTGCCTACTGTGTTTACCCAAACCACTTTTGTTGAAGCTGAGTAATTGTAGTTCTTTAGGTCTTTTCCTGACAATCGTAACAGGCTTTTCTGTACTTGTATTATATATTAGCAATTTCTGATATCTCAAGTTCCTCTGCTTTTTTTTCCCTCTTCTTTCTTCTCCTCTTCATATCGTCGTTCATTTAGTTGTGGAATGACATCTTGGTCCTGGTGCAGTCCTTGGATATTGTTACTTTTTTGTGACCAACCAGCATCCTTTTGTTTATTGCCTGCTTTTTTGGTTTGCTGTTGGTGCAGTCATGGTTCGGGGAATCAGCTGGGATTTCTTAACTCTCTGGTCATTGCTGTGGTTAGTACGATGGCACATTTTGCCTTCTGTTCTCTCCCTTTTGCAGTTTTTACCTTGGTAATTTCACAGATGATGTCTGTGAATCCTGCTTAGCTACTTCTGATCTGTTCCTCATCGCACTGCGTGTTCAGTCTCTGCTTCTACCTGACAGCGCTTCTTGAGGGCCCATTCACATCTCTGCTTAGTCCCAGCTTCAACCTACAGATTTTACTCAACTTCCCTTCCCTCCTCAGCCCAGACTGTTGATAATCCTTTCAGGTCTTTCTCTTGAAATCTTGAAAAATATGGGCTATTTTCTGTGATCAGAACATGGATCTGTATCTGTTTAATTCCTTTATCTCCTTTTTGACTTCTGATTTTTGTCACCTGCAGCTCTGTGTATGACAGCCTGCACCTGAGTTCTGCTCGTAGTCACTTCCCTGCCTTCCTCAGAGGGTGTTTTGTGCTGTTTGTCAATTGTCCCCTGTGGAGAGTGGCACCTTTAAGAAACCTCTGCATCTCCTTGAGCCTGAGTTGATGTGGAGACTGATGGGTGACCACACTGTGGGTGCACCCTCTTTTCTTCCACTGTTTGCTGTCGTCCCTTCTACCCTGTGTGGACTCAGGTGCTCGCCTGGGCTCAGGTGTTCGTCCGTGGGGTGGCCAAGGGCAGAGGGAAGGTGTGACACCAGTAATGTGGGGGTATGCAGTGGGTGACTGGCAAGGGGCTCGGGGTGTTTCAGCTGGCCTCTGGGTTCTGTTGATTCTTGCATATGTCTGCAGATAGCACAAAAGTACAGTTCCCTTTTAACAATCAGATTGTGCTGGCTGAATATTCTGCTGTACTTGGTGAACCATCTGGGATTTAATTTATTTCACATTATTTCTAATTCAGATAACAGTCACTCCAGTGAGGGCTTGATATCATATTTACATGTGGTATTATGAGCTCAATGATGTATCATATTAATATATCTGAATGTTAAAGTTATTTAAAGGAAATTCACAAGGGACGAAAGCGTATTGTCTTCCCTGCTACTTCAGAAATGGAGCACAAGGCTTGTCATGCTAAACAGGGAGCTTTCAAGGTTGGTTTAATATAAGGCCTAACAAATTTGACAGTTACCCTGTATTGTAGGTCTTGCCTTTAAATAGATTTTCATGCTAGGATAATCTTTTGAATATATCACACTTGAAAACGTGGTCCATTCACCTGTTTCTTTGCTCATGCTTCTTTCTTTCTTATGAAAGAGATTTGTGTTTAAATAGGGGCTTTTTCCCTCGCATCCCATCTGCTCCTTGCACTTGATCCTGAAGCTATGTCAGGGCTGAATTTGTGACATCACTGCCACCAGTGTTGCCGTGGAAATATCACAGCCACAAAATTGCGATCGCCCTGCATGAGTGAGCAGCAGGAGAAGCTGACTTAGTAGAGAGGAAGACCTTGATGTGACCCATGGATCTTGAAGCTTTTTCTTTTCCAGCTTTGCTGTAGTGTGTGTTCTCCTGCATTTTAATTTCCCTGTGCCAACCTGTAGCTGTTATAACAAATAAAAATTGAGGTAGCCTTACTGCATGTGGGACTGTTAATAAGATGCTATATGCCTGCAACAGTGTGACGTGATGAAAACTTTTGCTGGTAAAATTATTATGCTTTTGGAAAAGTATTTTTAGATAACTTCTTAATTGTAGCATAGCTTTCAAATAATGTTAATTTTTCGGATCGGACTGTGTCCAGCTATGCAGGATCTTATGCACATAAAGTGCAGCAGGGTTTATGTGTGTTTTGAAATTTGTTATTAAATCATTCCACTAATTATCTCCAACACTGTTTTCTGCTTGACGTAAACACCTAAGAGGTTTCATGTAGGTTAACGTAAATTTATTGCTTCATGTATGGTAGTAGGTCCTGCGTTGGTTACAGCGTAGTTGTGCTAGCATGTCTTTAGTTGTAATTGGATCAAAATTTTGTTTTCTCATTTGATACTTGTTTTTTGTCATTTAAGAGTAGCTTGCATACTTGACTATTTTTTAATACTGTGCTCTTGACTGAGTAGGTCATCCTTTTGGGCTGCTCTTTCTCTTTGTTTTAAACTACAGGACTGCACAATAGTGTTACTAGAATGCTGATTTTCTAACTCTATTCTCCTTTTTGGCACGGAAAAGAAAAAAGGATACTCTTCACGTAAAAATTCGTAAAATTGAATGCTCTGTTGATCTAATAGCATGAATTCTAACATTTTTTGCTGTTGCTGACAAGCTTTGTTTGTTTCTAACTTGGGTTATGTTAAAAAAAATATTCTGTGTGTTAGAGGGGCTTAATGTCTACTGTTAGCACAAAACAGGATATAGTTACCTCAACAATTTAAAATATATTGCTTACTATATTTTCAGAGTAAACAATGCTTTTGATATTATACTACACCTAACACTTTACCTTGGAAGTTGCATTTCAGCTATATTTAATTAGACAGTTAAGGCATATATTCCAAAGAGGGGAAAAACGGCTTTAGAACCCAGATCAGATTGTAACTTATGTCATAACTTCCAGTCCTTTGCAGCATAGTCAAGATGCAGTGTTACATTCATCCTGAGTGCACAGTTTGATGTGAGGCCGTTGGTTCAGGGCTGTACGACAGCTGCACCTCAAGCAACGTGACTCTTCTTGTCTCTGAAAGGTGATGCCTCACCTGGTGCTTCATGGTGCGCTTGGGCCTGCAAACTGGCTCAGCCAAGCAGGCTGCAGCTTGGGCTTTGTGTCTAGCCAGCTCCTTCCATCATGACAAGTAAACTGAATTTCTGGAAGGTTGATGTTTCTGAACTCTTCCACAGGACATGTCCAAAATAATAGTGCCAGTGTAATCTTCATGAAGAGTGCACATTTATCTATCTATCTGTGCATATGCAAACATATACAGTGTGTACAGTCTGAACTTTAGATTTTGGTTAAGTGTGCAAAGGTGAAGTTGGTAACTTAACTCATTTTATAAGCTGCACTCCCTATATTGATTTTATGAAAACTGGGTTGCAGAGGCCGGATGCAGAAGGCAGCGCAGAGGTAGCAGCAGAAAGGCAAACGTGCAACACCTTCTCTGAACATAAGGTCTTCAGCGTTTCTGTCCACGATTTCCCAAGAAGATGATTCAGATTGGTTTCAGTTTGTGTGGTTAAGAGAGTGCTGTCTGCTACAGCTTCATTTTCTTTGAGTATAGCGCATCTGAAAAGCAATTAAAAGGCTCCATGGAGTGTGCAGGTAGATCCAGGAAATTAAACCACTGCATGTCTTGCTTTGAGTCTAGGACTGCTTTAGCCCTGACTGAAATTGGTCAAGTTTTGCTTGAAAACCTCTTCGAAGTAGCAGTTCATATTCTGTTCAAGGAAAGAATAGTTGTTTGAACAAGACTTGAAATTTGCTTTGTCTCTGTTTCCTCTTTAAATGCTGGGAAGCCTTCTCTAGCTCTAGGGCTAGATATGTGATTTTCAGAGAAGGTGCTTTAATAGTGTGTGTTGAATTGCGGGAATAACTCCTGTAGTTTATCTTGCTTGTGCCAGAATGATGATAAATATTAGTGATGCATGATCTCAAAATTATTTTTCTTTAAAGGGTCTTCTTTTCATTACATTTTCAAGGGAAAGTCATGCAAATCAGTTTAATTGTATATTGGTGGTGTTAAGAATTATTTTAATTAAGTTCAGGAATTAGGCCAGAAATGCAAAATTATTTGTATGAGGTTTGATTGTGATCTGTAATGTACTAATAAGATGTGTAGTTTCAGGAAGGTCCTGATTCTGGAAAAAAGTTTAACGCAGTTGGTAAATCTGTCCATGGGTAACCTGTCTAGCTTTGTAAGATTTTGATTGTCTTCCAAAGCTGCTTTCAGGATTGTGCTTAGAGCAAGCACTATTTTTTCTTCACTGAAGAGAGCTGTTTATTCGCCACAAACACTGAGCCTGTGGGTGCAACATGCTGATCAGATAACTCTTCCTCTGCTGTACTGTTGTTTTTTTTTTCAGAGCGTCATTTGAACATGATTAGAAAGATAATTCTATCAGCGTAATACATGAAGAAGTTTGCATTTTTTTTTTTTTTTAAAGCAATTAAAACTTTTGCTGTAGTCTTTATATACTATCAACCTTTTTCACTATTTTAACTGAAAGGACACTGGCCTACAGAAAGTTAGGTTTCTCTGACTTTTTAAAGCGTGCTGTGTTCTTCAGGTGACTATGAAGATTAACTGTATATTGCTGTCAACTAGATAAGCTTTCATACAAGTCTTGTGTTTATTTGTAGATTTTTAATGTCAAATACTGTGTTACCATATTAGAATTTATTTTACACCAATACAAAGTTAAAGATGCTTTTTTGGTTTGTAGAATGTCATTTCAGAACGTGGGATATCTGATTATAGTCTTGAATGCAGTTTTTGTGTATAAAAAAAACAAAGGCTTTCTTTCTGTACTCCTCTAGAGTTTCATTGAGTTTAACACACCCCATCCCAAACTCATTAACTCATATGTTGTTGTTTAGGTTAGTGCTGCTTCCCTGTGAGTGTTTCTGTTTTTCCTGATGCAATTTTCAAATGATCGTACCTAAAAAGCTTGGAAGAGCACATTTAATCTGACCTCGTTTCTCTACAGGATTACCAATTGCTTAGGAGTGGAATATTTCACAGTCCTTAATTGAAGATTATATCAATGTTTTGAGGGCAAAAGCAGGTAGTGCTGGAGGTTGTGCATCACTTTTGTCCTTTTTGACAACGCTAAGGACCATAAGCCAGAGTTTGGCTGAAGCTCTGTCATGTGTGAGCACCAAGCATACCTGTAAATTCTTCACAAATTATAATCTACTGTATAACTTTGAACCCTCCAGTTGTATCTAAAGGAATGTTTTCATTATATTCAGATTTCATTTAATTGGAAAGCTCCTCAGGGTATGAACGATGTCTGCTGTGTGTTTAAACAGTCACTAGCAAAGAGTGGGTGTTGGAGAATTATGAACAACAAAAACAATTAAGGCAACTATGATTTTGCATCTGAGATAAAGATTGGCATTTTGATGCTTTTTACCTTTTCCATTCATTCTCCAGAGACTGAGAGGTGGAGAGCAGTCACTCCAGCTTTCAGCCTCTCTTCACAGATGCAAAAATGTGGAGGAAAATGTTGGTTTTTGGTGCCTCATTTCCTCCAGATTTTTTTTTTTTCCTCCAACCTACAGAGATTCTTGGATGTATGTGTAATTTGGAGGTGGGTGCAGATATATGTGTGTAGGAGGTGAAAGGGTGAGAGCTGCTGGAGAAATAGGTCAAGGAAGCCCCTTCTCCTATCTCCCCTGCATTCTTCACCAGGGATAAGAGACCTTGGCGGGGAGGGGTGACTCTGCTCCCCAGCAGCCAGAGGACGGGCCTGGGAGGAGCGGCAGGCTCTGCTCTACTCCAGAGATACCAGCTGTAGTAATGTGGGGGCAGGCGCTGCGGTATCAGTGCTGGTACAGATGAATTATTCCCCTGCAGGCATTTGCCCGACAGTGTCATTTTTTCATGTAATGCCATATGCCACTTTCAACAGTGTGATTTGGTTTTGGGCAGTGAAATTAAAAGGGAAAAACTTGATGAGTTAACTTTTTACAAATATTAACTTGTTATAAAATGGATTTTGTATAAAATTCAGTAGAATGGACACACTAGTATTAATTAAATATAAGCTGAAAACAGCAACCTGTATCATGTAATGTCATCAGTCAGTATGAAAGTTGGTGTTGCTGTGCTTTTTTCAACTTTAATTTTAGTTTTGTTTTAGTACTTAACTATTTGAGATGGCTGCCTGGGGGACAGTTTGTGGGCTTTTAAGGTGCTTGCATTCAGAAGTGTTAAGATTTTGCATATTTTTCTAAACTATTGTCAGTGTGCTGCTGCTGCCCTCCCACACACCCAACAGTCCGTCTGCACAGGGGTTTATCGTCCTTTAAGGAGATATGTTATGCTCCTAGCTCTCTTCGTATATAATTTAGTGGCTTGTCTTTCATGTACGGAGGGTTTAAAAATCTGCTTTAAAAGCTTTGAAAACCAGTTAAATTTTCAAGGTTTAAAATGCTTTTTGCAAAGCTATGAGGCACTTCTCTCTCTAGCACAGACTTGAAGAAGCTGAAGTGTAGGGTTTCCTGTCTGGTTCACAGAAACAGTCTTTAAATTCTTTTTCCTTTGCCGCTAGTGATATTATCTGGGGATGCAGATACATATAGATACATGTGCTCATCATATAACTGTTGGGATAGATACTTCTGTTTGTAAATAAAATAAAGGGAAGAGTTCTGTTAATGTTCATGAAGGGCTTAAAAACCCCTGAAGCCAAAATAAGTTTTCCCAGTAAAATGCTGTTGTTATTCCTTAAAATAATTTTGTGTAGTAAGAACAATTTGAGCATAGCACCACTGTGCAACTAGTGTGTCAGGAATCTCCATTTTTCTTTTGTGGTAGGCTGATGTGTGGTACCTTCAAGATCCAAATAAAAGCATGCTTAGGATGGAAGATTCCATGTGACTGACAGATAAAGTACTAAAATGCTGAAAACATTATCTTCTTACATTTGCCTTTGACATTTTTCTGGGTATCTTGGAACTCTGGCTCCACGTTTGGAACTGAATAATTTGGGTGGACAGAGTTCTTAGATTTTGTGATTCTGGTTTAGGAGAAGAGATTAAAACTTAACACTAAATTTTATATGGAAAAGAGAAGAGAAAAAGCAGAAGTGGCGAGAGAAAAGAGGCCGGAACAAGATTTTGGGTGTGGTATCTGCGCTTCCTGAGCTGGGAAAGCAGAGGCAGCAGTTTACAGTCATAACAGTCTTCCTTTGCAAAATTCTTAATCCTCACTTGGAAGGTACTGTCCAAGTATTAAATTCTTAATTAGAAATAAGGCTTGAACAACGCCCTTAGATGACGTTTCCTAGAGTTTGAGTCTGGATCTGGTTTCTTTATGCATTTGAGCGGGTATCTGATGTAGATTAAAACCTAGCTGAAACTGCAAACTTGTGCCTCAAAATAGCATATTAGTTAGGGTTTCTGTATTTACTTTAGGATATCTTTTATAAGCTTTCTTAGTTAATGCTAAGTTTTAATCATCATAGGGACATAATTGTTATAACCAAGGTATTTTGCCATAGCTGGTTTACCATTGCGTTTTTCCTTAAACTCAGAATGGGAAAGAGTGACACAAAGAATGATTAATACAACTGCTTACCTTCTAATAGAGAACAAGAAATTCCTATTTATCTGACTTCAGCTGCTGTTCACATCAAAGGTTTTACTTGTTGTACCAGTTGAACCTGTTTTAGAACACATCCAAATATTGTAAAGTTACAGTGTCATTGTGTAGACAGAGGCAAATGTTTGTTTTTGGGAGGAGGCAGTTTATTTGCTCTGCTACAGGACAAGCTAAATGCAAAAATATGCTGTCTTTGTATTTAAATACTGGATGATAAATGTTGAATTGAACTGTGTTGTGGGAGTTGACCTGACACGGAGAAGCCATGCTAGTGATAGGTGTAAGGCACAGCATCGTTTTGCCAGTTCAGGAAACCAAAAAGAATGAGGGATGCCCTTACTGGCTCCTGCTGTCTGGCTGATGGCTTTGCAACTCCTAGGTTACTCTCAGAGTGTTGGAATTGTGTCGGGGTTATGTTAAACTCCTGTCCTTTTGAGGAAAATAGGTTCAACAGTTTTGCTGGTGCCTTCTTGTTTTCTATTCACATAGTAAAACTTGGGTCCTAAGGAGAAAAACAAATACTGAAAGTTAGATCCCCATCACTCATGGTCACTTTGAAGCATTGCACATTTGAAGATAGAGTACATTTCCAGTTTGTTAAAAAAAGAAATCTGTCAGAAAAGCTCAATTAGGCTAGATTGGTATCATGCAGCAATTCATAGAACTGAAAATAGTTAATAGTATTGTGACACGACATGGAAAATTCTGAAAATCTTTGAGTCCAGGAAAGACTGTTGCTGTTACTCATTCTAGGTATCTTCTCCCTGGTAAGAATATTGCTAGATAAAAAAGAACATTCGTTGCTCAGTGCCAGATGAATTGCTTACTTCTTTAGCTGAAACTAATGAACTTCTCCTATCATGTCACAAGTGGCTGCGATGACAGTCATTGTGTGGCAGGACCGGTAAAGCTTTCTGACGCTGGAAACTGTGTTGGGTGAGGTTCTGAGCACTCGGTTGTGGTCACAGTCAGGCGTTTTTAATTGGTGCATCTGAGTACACCCATTGTAGTTTCTGGGAATAGGCATGTCCCATGCATTTTAAGTACCTGTTTACATTTGCTTTTACTTGGGGCCAGAGCCCTGTAGCATCCCACAAGGCCTAGTCTAAAAATGCTTATAAAGTGTCAGCCAGGGCAAAAAAAGATCAAACTAGTATGTGTAATTAATAAGTAAACAATTGAAAAGAGAATATCTTTCTCAGCCTTGATAGAATATGCTGTATTTTACATATAATATTTTAAAAAGTATTCTTTTGCATTCTGGTTGTAATCAATGCTATGGAAGTGCATGGCAAAAAAGAAAAAGTGCTTGAGATAACCACCTCTGAAGTGCCTGGCTGAAAACATTTTTCACTGGCAATAAAAACCATAATAATTAAAGCTTTCCTTAAACTCTCTGGCAGCTAGTGATGGTGACTATCTTCTTTTTAAATAAACAATCTTGTGTGACATTGCTGGATGTTAACAGATCTAGCAAACTGCTTTGTCGTTGAGAATACTTGTCAGACCTCGTGGCCCTTGGAGGAAATTTGCATTATGTTTTCAGCAGTGAACACAACAGAAATTCTTTCTGCTCCTGCTATTGGGGAAAATTATGAGGGAAAGGGTAAACCAGATAAAATAAGAATAAACTAGCAGTGCTTTCAGTGGAAGTGCAATAGGGAGAAGGTTGAGAACGGACAGGCTGGTGAATGGTGGTGGCTGTGGACTGCAGAGCTCCCAAAGCCAGGAGATCCCTGAGCGCTTGCTCTGGTGGGGGCTGGGGAACATGAGCTTGATCTGCTTGTGTATGATCTGCTTCGGACGTTTTAAATAGGTGAGAAAGGTCTGAAACTGCAGCATGCTTTGAAGCTGTGAGAAGAGGAAAAGTCCTTTGCTTCCAGCCCTAAACGACTTCAGTTCAATCTGTGGGATTGCATGACTTTCCTAATGTGGGACTGAAGGTGTCTCAGCTCTGAAACGCTGCTTTTCGCTGTATTTCCCAGAAAACCTCTTGGTAATGTGTTTGGCCTCACAGAACCCATCTAAGTGACTTCTCCTACCTGGGTGTTGCGATTGATGATGCTTTCTATGATTGTTTCACTCTTGAAAACTGAAAAATACTCAGTGCGGTAATGTGTGAAAATGAAGGTATCTTGTTTTAAAGGAATATTCAGTAGAAATTTTGGCTTTCTCATGAACAGTGGCTGTACTTCATACACTGTCCAAATTTTAAAATGCTCAATAGCCCTTCTAAAGGGAGGCAGGCGCATTCAGGAAAAAAATCTGACTGTGTATGCAATCACTTTAGTAAGTTGTGGCCTGGGATTGTGGAATGATCTGTGTGCTCACCAGTTACTATCGTCATTAATGACTTCAGTAAAAGAAGGTCTGAAATGAATTCAGCTTAGGAGAGTTGCGGAGGCACCACTTGTTATGGTTGTATTGTAACATGGAGTTAGTGTCAATCTTTGTAAAGTAAACATATACTCTTAGGATAGGCAGTTCTTTGGGGTTCCTGCTGGGAACATAACTGGGCTATGTATGGAGCCAAATCAGAATTGCTCACATTGTGTTTTAGAAACATAATGGGATTTTATAAGCTGGTAAAAGTACATTGTTTGTGTTGTGTCTTATTATGTACACTCCTCCTTATCTTAATATAAACAGGGAAATGTGATACTGACATATGTTACTGGGGCACTTCTGCTCCTCTGTCTTTTAACACTAGGAATTATTCATCTAAGCATGACCAGTATGTTTTAATTGTCAGCACATCTTGAAATGTGCATTGTTCAGTGAGCAAGACAAAAGTCTTGCTAGGACAGAAAGTGTTGGAGCAGCATAAACAATAGTTGCAAACAAAGTAATGTTTCAAAATGCTTTGTATGCGATGAGACTAAAGGGATTTTGGTATTTTCTTTTTTCTTCTCTCTTTTTTTTTTTTTTTTTTTTTCCTAGACCTGTATTTAGTTAATGTTGCTTTGGCTGTGTAGAAGAGTATATATGACAGCACAACAGTTAGAATACTAGCTTGTGGGTCAGAACACAATGCAAATCATGAAACAGATACAAATTGCCTAATCTGAGATAAATGTTGAAACAGTTAAGTGTTACAGAAAGAGTGAGAAGGTGGCTTTCTATTGATCGATGTTCCAGAACCTCAATTTTTTCTAGAGTCCTAGCAGTATATATTCAATTAATGTGTTTCATGGGAATATAAGAAGTTATGTCATATATGTAAAATAAAAAGAAATGATAGTGTGTATTGTGTGTTATCCTAAATTAATATTCCTGTGACAGAGCAATACTGATCTGTTATAATAAAATAATACATCTTAGAAATCAAAGAAACCACATTTGCAATATAAATCAGTAGTTCTCAAGTTTAATTATCCCATCATACTCATACTTTGTTCACCAGCATTTCTGGAGGATTTTGTTTAACTCTAGAGTGTAACAACTAGACACACTGGAATGATGTGGGTATTGCAAATATGCAGGGTTAGGCAGAGAGCCAGATTTTATTCTCAGCTCTTCTTTGAACACCAACAGCTGAGAGATGAACTTGAAATCAATGTCTTCAACTTCATTAGGTTTTCTTAAGAGAATGGAAAATGGTGCTTTTTGAGACACCCTGATTGACTCCTTGCATCTGATATTCTCAGACATTATAATATAATTCATATCTCCAAATAAAGTATAGGAACAGTGAAACAAGAATATTCTTTCATTTATTCATTTAATTTATATTAGAAGTTATGGCATTAATAAAATGCACAGGTGTGTGGATAAAATCTGTTTTATGTATGATGAACTGCAGTTGTTCCCTGTAGAGGATTCCTGTGCCCAGAAAACTGACCACATGCACTGAAGATGTTCTGGGACAAAACACAGTACCTGACAAGGTCCCAACCAAGTCTGGTTTCCAATGGTAGTGAGTCAACAAAGACAAACATTTTATGAACAATAGGTGAAGTATCTTCCTAACTTGTGGCTAGATAGCTCAGTAGTTATTAATAGGATACAAAATCTTTCATTGCTGGAATATGTTTACAGAACTAGCTCTGAATCTTTTTTTTTTCCTCCTCTTTTGAGTGTCCCATTATTGTCTGTGCTTCCTCTTTTGCATATATGAGGTTTATGTTTTCATTTGACTTATCAGCACTAAGAGAAAACGCTTAAAAAAAACCCAAACCGCATTGTAAGGGCCAGACATAATCCTAGATTTGTTTTGGACTTTGCTGATATTGTGTTTCAGCCAAATAGGGGAAAAAATGATCACACAAAGGTAAAACACATACTATACATTGGTAGGAAGTGCCAGCACCAATCACACCCGAAGGGGAGTGAAGTGAACCACGGTCATGTCGCTGAAAGACCAAGTGATGTGTTACTGGGGGTCACATCACCGAGCTTTGCTGCTGATAAGACTTGCTTAATGGATGCTTACAAAAAGAAGCCAAGTCTTTGAATAGCAGTTTCCAGGAAACAGACACTTGAAGTTTGAAATGAATGACTAATAGCAAGCATGGTGCATTTCTTGGTAGTGGTTCTCTGGCAGCAGTGATGAGCGTCACTGTCTTCTGTTCTGCAGCTTGACTTTCCATGGGCAGCCAGGAGAAAGTAAACACTGTCCTGTTCCCTGAGGGGTGGCACAGAGATTGTGCTGGTGTCACTGAAGTAATAGCGAGGGGATGAGCATTCCTGAAACTGTCACAAAGAAAGTGCATGTATATACCGGTTCTCATTGCACCTTCTTATGATCGCCCCTTCAAGTAGAAGCCAGTGGGGGTAAAGTCTATCATTAAGCAATGCTTTCACCTCAAATAATCTGGGTTTGCTGGGTAAGACAGTGGAGAAAATTAACTGTATAACCTTTTCAACATATTTAAGCAATAGAAAGCTGTTAAAAACAAAGCCAAAAAAAGGCCAAAAAACCCTCTTTATACACTATTGCATGATGAAATATGAGGGAGATATGATTGCGACCTCCTTGAAGTGCTGTAATATCTGCTATTGAAAAGATTAAATGGAACTATGTGTTGTTATTACATTTGCAGCACAGCAGCACTTCAGCTGCAAATCTGTGTGGTAGTTCTAACTTCCTGCTGACCTGTAACTTCAAAAAGAAGAGGATTCTAGGCTTCATCCACGCAGGAAATTTACCAAAAACTCATTAAAACATTGTAAACCTTGCCTGATGCAACAACACATTTACAGGATGTTGTTTCAAGGTACTAATAATCCAGGGAAATGAGTAAATTAATAGGTAAAAACTACATGCCAGTTTACCCAGAGCCAATCAAACATCCTTAGTTGCTCCCTGCCCTGTCACTCTGCGAGGAACAGCAGACGAGGGTTGTGCTGGTGTGGAGCATCACCCTTCATGTCCTCGTTTCTAGAAGGGAGAATATTGCTGAACTCTCTCTCTTCTCAAAGAGTCCAAGATACCACACAGATGTGGTACGTCTCAGATAGATGAGTTTATTAGATTCTTTCTCTTTATTAATTAAAAACTAGGCTGATGTCCAGGCAGTAGTGAAGTAGACTGAGATCTTGTTAGTTCAGGCTGAAACTTTTGCCACATTCATAAAGTGTTTGTAGCATTTCAGAGCATCTGATATTTGCTGCTGTTAATACCAGATCAGTTTTACCTTCTGTGTAAAACACAGGATTTAAAAATAGATCAATACTTTAAATAACTATAAAGATGTTTTCTTTTTGTTACCAATATTTCCTGTGTATTTAGCAAAGAAATAACAAACACTGAAGTGCAGGTTTTTTAAAAACTACTTTGGAGTTTAATTCTAAAAGCAAAAAAAAAAAAAAATGTTCACTAACCCTTTATTAGAACCTTCTTTTTTGTGAAAAAATGAACCATTTGTAGTCAAAATTTTCTTAAGTAGATTTCAAGTATTACTGGAGGATTATATTCAGTAAGCTTTTTCACTTTAAATTTAGCTGCAGGGCTTTGTGGTACTTGAAATGACTCATGTATTGTACCATGGCTAAAAAATTATCCCTTTGTACATGTAGAACTAGGAACTCCCGTTTTATGAAGCAGTTTCAGTAACTGACTAATTGAGATTAAAATTATTAGAGCCCAAAATCGATGGTAGTAAGCAATTATTTGGGTACTTGTCAGTGTTAAGGGGTTTAGGTGTACATTTATGTGTAGTTTACTTTCTTACACGTGGTGCTTCTAGGATGTTGCATATTGCATAGTTGTTTAGATGTCAATTTGATTATACACTTGTAGATCAGGAATGAAAAACAATTTATGTAATTTTGTCTCTTAAGTATGTGGAAGAGCAAAATGGTAAACAGTGGCATATAGATGAACACCACAAAGTAGGTCAGCCAAGTCATCTATGCAGAGCGATTCTTAAATTTGTGTTCTGTGTATTTAGTTTATAACTGTCTACAAAATAAGTTTTTTTTAGCACATCAGAAATGAGATTTCAGTAGCTTAATGAAGTGCCTCCTTATCATAGTGCAGTTGGTTCCTCGTTTTGCTGTCTTCTCATTTTTGGTTTTAGTTTTGGGTGCAAGTGTGTGTGGGAGGAAGTTGTGACTGAGGCTTTTTGTTAAGGAGATGCTCTGTCATTTGAAGAACAACAGAAATATGTTCTCAAGTCAGCTTCTCATTGTTCAGACAAGTAAAGATTCTGTGGTTGTTTTTTTCATTGCAGATGATTTGTCTCTGTGTTTAATGCATACATGGTCTCTGAAGACACGTGTCCCTTTTCGCATAGCTGCTAGAACACTGGTTAATAAAACCAGCTGAAGTTATCCACAGCACATGTTGCAGTTCAGTGCTTGGGTGAAACTGGCCAGCAGGACCTGAACCCGGCTGAATTATCCAGAAAATTCCTTCTGAGATGTGCTAAACTCTGCTTTCCAGATCTGGCAGCTTAAAACAGGTCTGCCATTGCTGTGAGGAGCTGAGCGGGCCGTCTTTGACAGCACGGCTGCCTGCTTGGAACAAAACACCTGCACCACCAGTCCAAAATACAAATCCTTCCCTGCACTGGATGCAACTTCTTCTCTGTGTAGATCCGGACTAAACTGTTACTCATTTCCAGTGATCTCCAAAACATCTGCCCCATCATTTGCCTGCGTTAAGACTGCTCTGTAGCAGCTGAAAGGGGACCGGCCGGGCGAGGGAGGCTTTGGAGAGTTGCCTCAAAGACCTACTCCCTGTGGTTGTGTTCCTGGTGTGACTCTGTTCTTGTATTTCGAACTGGAAGAAAATAAGTCAAAATACAGAGTATAGCCTTTCAGGCAGAGAAGAAACAGTGTGAGCAGGTTTTGGGGCAGTTTAATCCCTGGCTGTGCGTGCAGGTGGTGGGTGTCACAGTGCCCAGGACCCGCCGGGGTGGGTGCAGTGTCCTTTCTGCAGCGTGTGCCCGCGGGCAGCTGCTCAGGTGTGGGAGCTGCTCCAGGCTGCCCTCTTCTCAGCAGCAGCGCGCCTGCCTGCTGTGAACACCTTCTGGTCCAGGCTCTCTGCACCCTCGGCAGTGTCCTGGGGCAGTCTGGCTGTGCTACTGTGTTTGTGAGCAGTTTCCTTTTGTGTGTTTGAAACCTACTACTGTTGATTCACTTGGATTATAGGTTTTGTATTACAAGAAATAGGGAGTAATTATTTCTTTTTCACCTTCACTTGCACTGTGGGTGATCTTTCATCCACCCCCGGCTGCCTGAAAGTGTAATTTGTTGAACCTAGCCCTGAGTAGGTGCTTTTCCTTACCTATGATGTATCCTTTTGTGTTCTTCTCTCAACTGTATTTGTTTTTTGAGGAAAGGATGGTCAGAACTGCACAGAACATCCAGGGCATCATCATGTTCTGGATTTCTGTAGCAGCAGAGCAGCAATTCACAATTTTTCTTTTTTTTTTTTCTTTCCTCCATGCTTGGAAATAAGTGTTCTGTCACTCTTACCCATGGTGGAGAATCTGCTGTTTATTGTTACCACCCTTTCTTATAAGAATGTAAATATATGCAGTTGTAAAAACAAATCTCACCACCCCCAAACCACAAGTTTTTGTGTTCTGTGTCTCTTTCTAAAGCTTCAAATCAGTAGGTCATCTTATCTCATGTAATGCAGTTTTTCAGAGTATTTTTTTCCCAGATGCTATTGTGCTAAATGTGGGCTCAGGAAAGAGAATGGAAAAATGGCCCCAAATGTGTTTTCAGTATAGGATTTTTACTTCTGTTCGCAGAGAGAAATCCAGTGTTCTGATTTTGAAGTCTCCAATGTTAATATATATTTTTTTCCTCTCAGTAACCTTGTTTAGAACTAAAAATAATAATGAATCATAAGAGTATAAATCTATTTCTATTATCATGCTCTTGAGTTGATGCTCTGGATTTGTTCCTTCCCAGACTACATTTCTTCTCAGATGTTTTGTCTGTCTGAAATCAGTTTGCATATAACTTCTCAAACTGGCCTACATATGTGTGAAAATGTGCATCTTGTTGAATCACACTCACAGTGAATATCTATAAATAAGCAAATTGTTTGGTACTGTGAGGAGGTTTGTAGGGTTGGATCCTCTGTGGTGGCTGCGTTGTTTAGGGGAGCTGACTTGGGTTCCTGTGCAGCACTGCTCAGCTTCAGAGGAACATGGTTACTTTCTTGTTTCATCACAAAACACTCTTAAAAAAGAAACAAAATCCCCCAAAGTCAAGCAAGCACCCTCGCATTCCCCCAGTCAAGCAACTCAGCAATCTGTTTGCTGCTTATTTTGAGGTTCTCTGCCTCTGTGTTCAAAACAAACTGGTGAAACTGGTGAGGGGCGCATTTCCTCAGCAGTGGCTTTTTCTCCTAGCAAAGCCCCAGGAACTCTTTCCAAAATACACACTTGAGAGGCCATAAGAACTCCACAAACATGCAAGCATCTTTTTGTCTGCAATAATAAATTATTTTCAGTGATTCACAGTATCTAATCTGCTTATTCAAACATTAAAACATTAAAATATTACTTAGATCTAGTGGTGGTTGTTTTGTTTTTTTTTTTTCCCTGGCCTGCTTGTGGATTTTTTTTTTCTCAAGATGAAATAATGTATTTTTATTGATTTTAGTCTACTTCACTAATATCTATTGCCACTGTATATTATTTATGCTATAGAAATGCAAGTGTCACAAAGAAACAAAATACAAGTCACTGCAGTGTGCTTTGGTTCCCCTCTCCTGCCCTGCCCCCCTGGCCCCAAATCCCATGGTCTATTTGCACTATAAATTTATAGATACCTTATCTTGCCCAGATTTCTCCCTTTTTGATGGCCAGTGATGCTGAGCACTCACATGTCTTGCTCTATAGCAAAGCATAAGATATTTCTGTTACCATACTTCTGTTATTTCAATTGCTGAAGATAACTGGGACCGTGGGTGAAACTGATGCAGCACTGTCAGTGAAGTCTGGAAGATATACTTCTTACGTCTTGAGTGTTGGCTTAGTGTGTCCTTACCAAGTATGAAGTTAGGCTCTTGAAATATCCAGAATGCTAGGTGCTTGAGTATGAGTTAATAATCTGTGTATTATTTTAAAGGCACACATAAGCAGTAGCTGCTTGCTAATAAAATGCATTTACTGACCCATGAGTGAATTGATCCCTATGACTATTTAAAGCTTGGGGCTCTAAAAGTTTTTCTCTTATCTTTATGTTAAACAATGGAAAGTTTTACCGTATGTTCAAATAACATCTTCATCAGGTTCACAACAGGATACCATAGTTAATTTTCAGTTGAGTGCTTTACAGGATTTTCTTTTTTGCTGGCTGGTTGGGTGAAAGTCTAGACACTGAGAGACGAGGCGTTAGAGGGGCCTCACAATATCGTTATTGTGAATGGTAAGTAGCAGCAGCTTCCTCTGATGTACGGACTCCATGCCCAAACCAGCAGTACAAAGGCAGAGCTTTTGTTCCAAGGGATAGGGGCTAATCCGAGTGCTGCACACTGTGAAAAACCTTTTATGGAAGGGGGGAAAAACTTGCCTTGAAGGTGAGAGGTCAGCAGTTTAACCTCTGACCATAAAATAAGAGACTAGTGAAGAATGGGATGAACAAGGGGGAAAAATACTTCAAGTACTCCATTCTTTGTTTATCAAAAATGGGTCAAGCAGATGAGTGTCAGGAGTGGTTACAGCAGTTCTGATAGGATGCAAGTGAATCTGAAGATGTGTGCTGGTTTAGCTTGGGGCTTGCACAGCTCTCCCTTCTCAATGCTTGAAAAAGAGATCCCCAAATGAAAATCCAGTCTTTCAGCAGCCCTTAAAAGCACAGTGACTCTGCTCTCCTTCTCCCCAGCCCTGATCAAGTTCATTTTTATTAAATTTTTTTATTCTAATCTTCCATTGCATAGATTAACATCATTTAGAATTTGACCTTTTTAACTCTTTCCACTGTTTCTGGGCTGGTTTTTCGGTTCATAAAGAAACATCATGGCAGTAAGCTCCTCACATGCATTCAGGGGACAGTGAGATGGGTCTCCAGTGAATGCTGCGGATCTTTGGGTGGTCATTGCTATTGTACAGCAGCAGGGGAGAGCTGTTTCCAATCTTTGGGCAAAGAGAATATGGAGCCTCTACCCTCTGATCTCATTTTGGTATTATCAGTGCTGGGAATTTAGTTGCAATCTAATTGGAAAAGATGGGAGCCATGTTAACTAGTAGTTAAGCCTCCCGTATTCTTGGGTCCACCCGTTTGGACTAATTGGTTGTGCTACTTCTGACTCAGGCTGGCAGAAGATACATTAAAGCTCAGCTTGCTGCCTGGCTTACAACCAGTCCTTGTGCTTCAGTAGGTCCAGCCCACGAGGAGCTGCTCTCCTTCCTCCTGGGCTCTCCCAGCATGCAGAAGAGACATAATGCTTTACTTGTGCACCTCTGCAAGTTTTATACTTGACTGGACATAGTTGTGTTTTGTATATGAAGTAAATTCCTCTTCCTGCTTCACACAGAGGGATTAAAGTTAGGCTTTGTTGTTGACTCTCTTCACATGTCACATCTTCAAACATTTCCTTGTGACCTGGACAGCTTTAGCCCCTTGCATTATTAGAAGTGGTCAGTAACCACCAGCATTCCTCAGCTGACACCAGGGCTTCTCAGCGTTTGGGGAAATACATTTTGGTAGACGCTTGATTTTATTTGTACTTGTATGTAGCTCAGCCTCTGACTTGGTGCTTTCTCTGACCTTTGGCTAAGCCTAATCCATCATTTCTCCATTTCACAGACATCCATCTTTCTTCTATTTAAGGGGTAAATTTCTCAGAAAGGTATGACTAAGTGTACTTCTGTGTCTGACATGTCTTCAAGTGAGAGGACACACTCTTGGTTCTCTTTACATTCCTTAGAAACCCTTTTAGGTTCACTGATAAGTGAAAGTGAAATGAGTAACCCGTTATACTCTATTTACCTTGCTGTTAATTTTGTGACTTTTCTCAGTGAGCAGCCTACAGTATGAATTGTGATCTTCTAAGCTTTTCAAATTTGATGGGATAAAATGGTGTTCTCAAGCAAAATTATTGATATTTTTGCTCTTAGGGAAACACCAGAAGTTAAAAGGCTTATGCATTTTAGAGTAGGTGTCCTTCCAATATCTGTTATTTGAATTTGGAAAATAAGAGAGAGGTGGTTTTGTTTTGGTTTTTTTTTCCCATCATAATTCATTATTTTGGAGTCTTTTAAAAGCCTCTTCTATACGTTATGAAAGATGACTGATGTCATCATTGTGTTCTGGAATAGTACCTCATGCAATATGTTTGTATTTCAGGAAAAAAATGGGCTGATACTACTGCTGTACAATGGAATGTAATTTGTATCTCCTTGCTAAGTTCTCTAGTTCTCTGTTTCCTTCTCCTTTCTCCCGCTACCCCTGGTTGCTACATTTGGGAGAACACTTTGTGATAAATATTACCCTGTGTGTCAAAAGTAAGGTTTCTAAGTCATGTGTATCTTAAGGTGTTATATTGGCCCTGGGAAATCAAATGACAAGTGAGTGTGGACTTGAGCTACAACAGGATTTTTGTTCCTGGAATCTCAACTGGCTCTTTTCCCTGATGAAAGGAGGTATACTTCACAGTTTTAAGCAGAATGTTATTTTGAAAAGAAATCCTCTGTGGGTGGATGGGGCTTTAGGCTCTAGATCTGTCCTGGATGCGCTTTTCAGCATACATGGAGAAGACACCCAGCTCACAGACCTCCTGTCTTGTCTAGAGCAGGCTGGTCCCCTTGGCAGGAATGAAGAATTTTAGCAACAAGTCATCTGGGATAAGTTGTTAAAATTAAGATGTGATATTTGCATATCCATAATTCTTCAAATCTATTTTTAGTCTTTTCAGTTTTCAAAAGAGTGGATTTTCCCTGCTCTGGCAAGTGTGCTGACTTTGTTTATCAGAATGATGGAAGGTTCAAGATAAGAGACTGGTTATCTGAGGCTAGCTTGAGAAGAGAATATGTCTTTCTACTTGAAAGGTGTAGCAGCATTTTCATATCCAGTATGTTTTCTTACCAGTTATCAAAACAATTAATTAAAAAGGTGCTATAAAGTGATACCTTAATTTATATGGACATAATTTACAAATGCATCGTATCCCATTGATTATGAAATTGTCAGCATGGGTGGTGATGGTTACACTTCATTAATAAAAAAATGGAGTTAGTTATCTTAATGCAAAGCAACTTCTCTTTTATCTAACTGCTTATTGAACAGTTCTTAATGAGAACTGCCCACGCGTGGTTAATGATTTGTTTCTTCTGCAGTGAACGTGCAGTTGTGACACCAGTACTGTCTTACTGGTGGAGATGGAGAACATGCTGAGGACAGAGCACGAGTGTGAAAGGACTAGAAGTGGTTAGTGATCGGGGCTTGTAGGTGACCTGAGGTTTGTGTAAGAAGGAATGAAGAAGTTGGAGAAATAGATAAAAAATGGATGCTAGAATCATACAGCCATTCTGACATGTTGAAGACATCATAGTATCTTTCATGCAATTACTGAAGACAGGGAAATTGTGCAACAAGAAGGGCCGTGGTTGAGAGGAGGCCTTTTTATGAAAAAATTCTTACAGATTAATGTAATATAATGCATAATATCACATGCAATGTAATGTATTTCAGCTCCTTGCGCATTCTGCATGCTGACAACTGTTGTTCAGGTTTATTAGATGCACTCTGAAATATTAGCGTCAGATTTATTTGGTAAATCGATGTTTTTTAGATGAGACGTAACCTTAATTTATGCTGTGGTTGATTTATTAATGAGTCATTCCTTGTTCTTTCACATCAATAATAATAATAATATCATTTTTTCCCTTGCTAATATTTTTGACTGCTGTATATCTTGTGCATACACATACATTACTCATAGTTTCCTGGTCCTCATCTCACTTTTTTCTGCTGTAATGCTCTATGGAAAGTAAAATTAAGACCTTCATTACTTAAGAGGTTGAAATACTCAGTTCAAACGTATGGATGGCCCATCTTTCTGTAATACTCTCTTCCTTCCTGTAGGTCCTTATCTGCCCACCCCCAAATGCCCCGTTGCTCTTCTGAGTTTCCTCTCTCTCCTCAGAGCTGCAGTAATATATTGTCTGCTATTATCGTACTCCTAAATTAATTTTCACTGTTTTGTGAAAAATTTGAGATTCCACTGAAGGAAGCAGGCATCGAGCACTGAGGTTTTGTAAGATAAAATAGTTTTGCACTCTAACCACATCACAGTTACTTTGTAATGGGTGTATATTGAAACCACACATCTACGTCACCCTCCTACTTTGCTGTTCTGAATAAATGGTACTGTAGAAATCAGTAGAGAAACTTAACTCTTCTGGTTTATCACTGATGTATATGATATAAAAAAATGTCTTGGGGAGTTTCCTGGTTATTGAATGCGCGTTGGTGTTAGTAACCCAGAGACAGGAACCCAGACCTCCTGCCTCCAGGGCGGAAAGACACAATCCATTCTGGTTACAGCCCCTGCACATTTGTTGGGATGCCTTTTATATCCCCTGTTTTACTGGCCTCACTCTGGCACATAATTGGGAATTTTGACCTGAGTAACTACCTGTAAACAGCTGTGAGAAAACCCCTTGACTTGCTTCTATTATACATATCTTATTTAGATGTATGGCCTGTGCTTTTAAATAACTAACCATGGGCTTGCATGGAAGTGTCTTCTTATGTCTTATTTTTAAGAATGTAAATGTTCTTCCATATGAAAAAGAAGTAATTTTTCTAAGACCTCATGATGTTTGGAAGCCTGGGATGACAGACCTGAGGTCAGTAGCCGGCAGGGCTGGAGATCAGAGCGTGCTCACTGTCACCCCCCTGTGCTGGCTGTCACTCTCTGGCTGTTCCCTTGGCCCGAGACCACGTTTGGGCTCTGCTGAAGCAAAGGGGGACAAATACTGTTTAAGGAAGCTGAGCAAAAAATAATGTCTTTTTTTTTTTTTTTTTCCTCTTAAGAGCTTTGTAGCAGTTAGAAAGGCACAGAGAGGTGCAGCTATGTCCAAGTTTGTTTTACTAAATGACCAATATATTTTCCAGTAGGAAAACACCAAAGAAATAAGTTGTATTTACCTTCTGCCGTTCGTGTTGTTGCCCTTTGAAAGACTTGGTGAGGGAAGAGTGCCTGGTTTGGGAGCACCTGTGGGAGGCATGTGCTGTGAAGCCTGTGCTCCTGTCCAGGAGGTCCTCAGGGATCTGGAGGGATTTCTGCCCTGGGACCACAGGTGCCATGGCCACAATGCCTTGGCCAGACCAGCCTGAGCCCCTTGCTCTTGGCATGCGTTGTGTGCAGTCACTGGCCCAGAAACTTCTGGGAGACCCTTTCATAATGTTTTATGTGGAAAAAACCAACCAAACAAAGACAAAATACCCCAAGGTTTTGGGATTCTGTGTGAGTGGTTTGTTAAATCACTCACATATCTTCAGTAGTTGCACACACTAGTACTAGAGGTGTCTCGTAACATCAGTGCTAGTGTAAATCTTGTTTTATGTGGTCTTTGTGTGTGGAACATGGCTGTTGGATACCGAAACAGGAGTGCTTCATGATAGAGTAAGAATCTCAGCTGATAGAGGTTTGTTGGCTGTTGGAGTAACACTGATCTTTCTGTAAGCAACCTTTTAACCTACTTCTGTGTTTTGTTCTTATCAGAAGTTCAGTGTTGACTTTTAAGGACTGGTATGTGAAAAACGTCAAAACATTGATTTTCAGCTGCATGCTGCCTATCATAGACAAATCGGGGCTGAATGCATGCGGACCAGCCTCTAAAATTTTTTGTTGTTGATTCTTGCTCACATGGAAGGCCCTTGGGACAGATGGCCCCTTGCTGTTGATGGTTCGATTACAGTGATCACCCACAGCTTCTGAGGAGTGCGAAGAAAAGAAATTGCTTTCTTTGTCAAGGTGTTTTCATTTCAATTCTCACCCATTAGCCTTGTTTGGTTAAGTTTTGAATTACTCCATCAGGTGACTGATGAGTTTATTTTTTCCCCTGATGGTATTAAAATGGATTTGGGATAAGATGGAAAGCAAAGGCAAAAAAAAAATTTATACTTATTGATCAGTGCTCCTTTATCTTTATTCTGGTTTAACGTATCATGAACAACTAAAATAAAAATGAATACTGAATTGGACTAGGCTAGAAAATACATTTAAAAAAATGATGTTTATTTTATTTTAAATCTGTGAACTATTTACATATACAACAAACTGTGTACTCAGGCTATGGCCAATCAACATGGTTGTTATGGTTTGTTTAGCTGAGAGTGTTTATTATTGTTTTAATTTATTTTTTAACAGATTACTATGTATATAAAGGTATGAAAAGTTGTCTGATACAATTACAGCTTTCATAGTCAAATGTGTTTCTGGTTGTGGTATTGTAGACTGAGGAGTGGGAAACAGCCAGGCCAGGTCTCACTTGTCAGCGCTACTCCCATCCCTTCCCACCACAGCAAGTAAGCAAAACAGGAAAGACTTGAATTTCATATAGACAGCATTAATGGTAATGGGAGAATGAAAACAGGCAATATTAATCTATGTTTTTGTAACACACAATTATGTTCGTTCTGTTTCACACACAAGCTGAGCATAACTGAATAGTTTTGTTTTGTTTCACAGCGTAGTAATAGAGATGTGGTGAATATACAATAAGGGATTAATTAATTGAAATGTCTTAAATAATCAAGAATAAAACAACAAATAGAAAATCTGACTATTTCTCCCTGGTAGCCACCCTTGGCTGCAGCAACAAATCAGAAGTGCTGGCATATGAAGTCAGTATCTACAACAGTAGTTTTCACACCTTTAAGTTTATCGCTGCCCTTGATACCTGCACAGAGCTGTTGTTCGGGTTCAACTTCCTTCCCCCCTGTGCTTGGGGAAGACAGAGCCTCTGGGAAGTGCAAAAGAAACCCAGAGCAGCCTGTGATTTGCCGCGATGCCCACTCCAGTTTCAGCTTTGCTTTCACTAGTCTTGTGCGAAAGGAGAGGTGTGCTTGGTGGGGGAGACAAGCCCCATCCCACTGCCTGAGCACTGCTGTGTGTGCTGTGTCCAAAGGCAACAAAGCCTGGGGTTTTGCCAAGAGCTCAAAGACAGCATTCCTCTTCCATGTGTTGGTCAAATAGAGAAGAACACTTAGATGGTGAGCCGGGTAGGAAGCAAGGACAGAGGGAAGGAAACACAGACGATGACAGAATATTTTTCTCCCTTTGTGCTTTCGACAGGGTAAATCTTATACACTTAAGTTTTGGGGATATTTTCCCTGTTTGGGAGCAGTTTGTCTAAAGCATTTGGCCAGGGACAATGTTAGTGGAGGATGTTCCAAAGTGGAATTTGTCTACTGATGTACTAAATATATATCATAGAATCATAGAATGGTTTGGGTTCGAAGGGATGCTCAAAGCTCATCCAGTCCAACCCCTGCCATGAGCAGGGACATCTTCACCCAGATCAGGTTGCTCAGAGCCCTGTCCAGCCTGGCCTGGGATGTCTCCAGGAATGGGGCATCCACCACATCTCTGGGCAACCTGGGCCAGTGTTTCACCACCCTCAGTGTGAGAAAATTTCTTCCTTATGTCTAGTTGATCTATATAGTGCGCTTAGCTTTATAATTTAGATCATGATTTTATGTATTTCATTATCATGTTATATATTCTACTATTCAATGTATTATGTATTCCAGTATTGCTCTAGCCTAAAAAAACCTGCTAGCAATGGAATGATCACATTTTGCTGTTTGTGGTAGTTGGTATTAAAGGCACAGGGCATAATTTACAGGGAACTTCTGCCCTGAAATACTAAACAGTTGGGCTGTGACTAGGAAGTGGTGTTCGCCAGTGGGAAGTGGAAAGAATGTTGTTGCACTGTTTGGGCAAGAAGTGAGGTAAGTAGACAATCATTACATCTTCTCTGGTCAAGAGGGAGTTCCCTGGTGACATTCATTTTTTTCTTTAAGAAGCAAGAATGCACTAATTTCTTCTTTGAAAAAAATTTACAAAAGCATTAAATTATTTGTTGAACATTTTTACTTATTTAATTTTATCTTTTAGGCACGTAAACTATAATGTAGGATCTCTTTTTTATATTATTTTTGAAAAATGTCTTTCAAAAATGGTTTGAATATTACTTTGTGTTTCTTGCAGCCAGGTTTTCTTATCCAAGTACCCAATTTTTATTTCTCAAAGGGAATTAGGAAGCAGTAACTTGGGCATCCATAGGATACTGAGATACAGTCTTTGTCATATGCCAGAAGCTTTCTGATTTTTCGTATGTGCAGTTTGTGTGGGTTCTGCAAAGTGAACATGATGGTTTATGCAGTGAGATAAAATGCTTTTCTCTGGTCAGACATCACTGACTTGGGGGAGCCAAGTGGCCGGCCATCTCCAGTGTCCTTGGCTGTGCTGGAGGTTTGTTTCATCCTAATTTACCTAGTATGTATTGCTTGGTAACCTGTGCTTGAGCTTTTCTAGATCTTTCTCAAAATCAGTCTTGCAGCACTGATACAGGCAAATGTCATGTAGCCCATGATATTTTTAAAGACCTTTAAGTTCTGTGCCTTCATTTAAAACAAACAGAACCCTGCACAATGTGTCTGTTAGCAAGTGGGTGTAGTGAGTTAGTTTTTCATCCTTGCAGGGCAGGATGTAAAACTTGTATTTGGTTGCAGAGGTGAATGACCTTAGTCTTGTTGTTTTCAGTTGTTGTTCTTTTCATCAGGTCAGTGCTCAGCCTGTCTTGCTGAAATGTCTTTGAACAAGAGACCCACTGACAGCAGAAGTATTTTGTTTTGTAAACCTTCCTCAAACATTCACAATGACTTAATGCGTATGTGGTGCTCACTTGTTCTTTTACTACCTTAGTTCTTACATCCTCATTTTCATGAGCTGTAATTCACTCATGATTACAAGTTAAAAATAGGAAAATTAAAAATAACACTGCACTCTAAGAGGCTTACAGTTTTTGCCACACTTACAAACTCATTCTAAAGACTTAGCAGGTAGAACAAACTTCTGCTTATCTTGCAGAGAGACCAAATGAAGGCTGAACATATTCATTTTATCTGTGCACTATCTGTGCAATGAACTCTCACCCTGATTAAGGTTTTATCCTGAAGCGTGGCTAATAGCATTGCAGCCACAAGGACCCTTTCTTTCTGTCCCTAGTTAACTGAAATGACTTACTGCTCCATCCTTCAGTGGTAACAAATTCTTGGGCAGAAAGGGATTGACCTGCAATTCTGAAGGAGACGGCAAGTTGTGACTAGAAAGTTTTAATCATCTACTTGCTCATAAAAGGGATCAGGTACTTATTTCCTAGTCTGAATGTAGTGCAGACAGGGAAATTGGAAAAATCAGAGGAACTGTCAGGTCCAAAGCTGTAGTGCTGTCAGACAAAGCCCTGCATTTCTACTGTGTGGTGGGCTGAACCTTGCATGGGATGAGTGGTTCAAAATTTGCACAAAGTTTTCACATCCTTGATTTTCTGATTGCTTTGAGGAACTGCTATCACTTAAGTTAAAAGCAGAGGTACTTGAAAATAATTCTGTGGTAAACTTTGCAATCAGTGAATCTATTGCGTGGCTTTACAGTGCTAGGTACACAGGTCAGACTCGCACCCTTAGTACAGACTGTGAGCTCTTAGTGCTTTTGGACGTAGTACTGACCTGGATGGAAGAGCTGCGGAGGTGCTGTGATGTTGTAACGCTGTGAGTAGCGACTGAGTTGGACTTGCTGGCTTCAAATGCGAGTTGTGTTTGTGTGGAGCTGACAAGAATGTGGTGTGTGTGGTTTTTGTTTAAAGACTGAGTGACTGTTACAGTTGTGCATAGTTTCTTTGTTTTCCTGTGTATTAAAAACAAAATTCTGAATTTCCACAAATGTGGTGTGAGCATTGGTATCCTGAAACCATACAGTAAGTTACATGCCCCTAAAAAGATGCAATTAAATTCTGAGCCACTTGAAGTCCATGAGTAGTTTGGATTGCTTGTAATTTGGGGCATTTTTTCAAGCATAAGTCCTACAGAAATTATTTTAAACTATCATGCATATTTTCAGGTTTCCTGAAAGCCTGCCCAGCTTATATTCAGCTACAGGTGAAAGCAGTTTCCTTAGGAAAAGCTTCCTTGTGGGAGAAAGATGTTATTATCTTAGCTGTGAGTCAGTCTTTGTAATTATCTTTCTGAACCTGACTCATATAAAAATTCCATTTCTGACTTGCAAATGGGCAACCATGAAGGCTTACAGGCGACAGGTATGACTCTGAGGCAGGCTGCTAAAATGTTATTTTCCATTTTCCCTTTCTTAAAGGGCACTATTCGGTGTGTGTTTGTTGACATTGTTGTCATTTAGTTCACACTTTAGTTTGTATGAGAAAAGTTAAAAGGAAAAAGGTTGGCCGTCACACATGCCAAACATCTTCTTTGGTGCCTGTGAGAGTCAGGTACCTTCACTGCCTCAATAATTTTTCAACATGGGGTGTAAGCTTTGCAATCAGTTGAAGACCAGGCAGAAGCCACTGGTGTGGGGAAGGGAGAGGGGACAGGAGAGGTAGGGCTCCTGCCTTGTGGCTGCGTTGTGGCTGATTTGAAGACAAGTCCCTGTTCATCACCTTGCACCAAAGTGCTGCTGGGGTCACTGTGTCAGCACCTGGAGACCCAGAAATATCTCACTGTGTAAATATGTATCAGGAAAAGCTGGCAGATGTAATTTCTGAAACTCATTAATATTTTTTTAACTGATGTGGTTGTAAAGCATCAGTATTTCACTCTTAAAATTGCCAGTGGCCAGGCACTCAGTATTACAGGTCTTTGGTTGGAAGCAGTCAGCTCTCCAAGGGAACAAACCCGTTTCAGTGCAGCGTTTTCTTGTCTTATGTTCATTTGCCATTTATGAAATTGTGGTGGCCATTTACGAAGGAACATCAGTGGGTAAGGTGGGAGTAAAGAAGTTGGAGGTGCTGGGTTGTTAAGGTTTGACATAATTTTGTAAATATGTTTTCTTTCGCTTTTATGAAAAGACTAAGAGTGTGGTTGCACTCTGCAATAAGTTTTCTGTAGAGCAGTTAGAGTAAGAACAGACTTAACGGTCCTGTAGAACCTTCAGTATTCCTTTGAGCAAAAAAAATACTTGGACCGCACAATTTGCAAAAAGTGTACTTTCAAATATTTTCTACAGTGGCACCTTCATTTGCATATTGTCTTTAATCTGAGAGGTTTTCAGTGCCTGAGAAGTTAAGGAATGTGCCTTAGTTTCCCTTTTTTTTTTTTTTTTTTTAAATGAAGTTGCTTCAATGTGTTTTGTCCTTGTTCTTTCTTTTGATTACCAATGCTTGGAAAATACTGTAACTCGTTTCTTCCCCCTCTTTACTGCATCCTGCTCTTCCTGCAGCTGCTGGCCGGGCCTCTGCTGTGATCCCCCAAACCCGGGCGCTGCAGACCTTGTTGCACTCACATCTTCCTGACAGCAGAGCCCCCCGTTCTGCTGCACCTCTGGCACTTCATGTATGGAACTGTTAACAAGTGGATTTTAATATGATATACAGAAGTCTTTTTGTGCAAGAAGTAATGTTTTAATGTGAATGCTGTTTTTTTCATCAGATGATTTCATCTCTGAAAGCACTTGAGTTGCATATTATGGTTCATCTCTTATTTTGTTTCTGAATCATGATTGTAGTAAAAAAATACTATATTGATACAAAAACATCATTATGATTGCGAGTTTCTGTCAAATTATTTTATGTAGCAGATTTTTGCCTTCGAACATTAGCAATATTATAAACTTGGTTTAAATGAACAAATTTTTTATTGCTGAAAACTGTTTACTCCAACAAAATCAATTCTGCTTATTGCTTATAAATGTGTGTTTATAAAGCTGTTCCCTGAGATAATGATATATCATTTCAGCTTTATTAATTGCATTCTTGTGTTCATGTAAGAAAAACAATCTGGAACTACTTCTTCCAGTCTGCAATAAGCTTTGCTGCCTTCCTTGTCCTCGCTGCGTTTCTTCCCCACCCCCATAACTCCTGGCACCAGTCTCTTCTTTCCCCTCTGCACTGACAGCTTTTTTTCCAATGAAAATCTTTACAGCATCAGAGAAAATATAGCTGGAAGGATGCTGAGTAGTCATCCAGTCCGTTCCTCTGTCCCAAGACATGACCGGCTCTGCTTGGCAATCTTTTTGTCTATCCGGTTCTATAAAGCCCACAGGGATGACGATTCCTCTTTTCCAGGCAGAATATTGGACTACTTAATTAATCCGTTTCATTTTACATTAGCTGTGCTTTTCTGTCTGAAATTATTCTCTGCTGCTATCAAGAGAATTACCTGAGATGATGTTTCTCAGCATGTGTTTGTAATTTCTGTTCCATTACCAAATTGATTGTGGACTAATTAACTTATCTTGTTGTATTTTTGGTGATATTTATAATCTGCAAACTTAATGATTGTGAAGAGTATTTTTACAATATATTTAACTACTGTATTTTTGGGAAAGTGTAATACCACTCAGAAAGTTTTCTCTTTATTTTTCATAGTTACGAGTGCACCACTTCTCTAATCTACTCTGTAATGAGAAGTAGTACTTTTATATTTTCTTAGATTTGTTACAGAAGCTAAAATGTGTTAGAAGTGGTTTTCCTGAAAATATGGATGACATGCTTTATGAAGTTACCTCTGTGGGAATAGATTTTTGGAGAGGAATTACTTCCCTTGAGGAAGTACATATGTTTTTCTCCTTGTATGTATCATTCTTGCCTGCGTTTTTCTTGTGGAGCGGTTCTAGATTGCAACATTTTGAATGCTTATGTTGCTAAGTGTTGCAAGTGGGTCCCTTTTCTCGTTGTATCAAGTACACTGTACACTAAGTTCTGGTCTCTCAACAAACCCTTCCCTGCTTGTCTGTCTTCTGACTTGTATGGAGAGTTGCATCTGCTTTCAGTTGTGGTCCTCAGGGGCTTAACTGGTTCTTTCTGAGTCTTCTTACAGAATGCGTTGTTTTAAAGTATTTATAGACAGACTTACATGATCACAAATAATGCAAAAGGAGTCAAATAAGTCAAAAGTCACAGTTTATGTCTAGCAATGTGTGCGTGAGCTGCAGCCTCACAGCGGTGTGAATGCACGACTGTGAGATGCACTTGCCAATGCTGGGGAATATTTAGCAAAGGAGTTTTCAAGCATTACTGGCACGTGTGAGATGTACGTCCGTGGAAAGTGTCTGTCCTGGATGCAGTAGGCATAGGAAGAAGTGATGCTTGTATGTGTATATATCTATTTACAAATGCCGTGTGCAAGCTATTTTATGTGTGTGCTTAACAACCTCTTACTACTGTGTTTACTTAGAATTCGTGCAAAGCATTTGTCCCCAAAAGTCTGTTAGAAAAACAAAAAACAATCTCCCCCAAACAAACAAAAACAGCAAGGGAAAACTCAGTAGCTCCTCAACTGGCTATAGCAAGAGCTATTTCTGAGTTATTCTCATCCTCTCACCCATAAAATCAGCAGAAAATTGGCCTAACATTGCTGGATCATATGAGGTATCTGAGAGGTAATCCTCAGGGAAAAGAAAATTGAGTCTTTGTAAATCTGAAGATAAAGTTGCAGAATTGGATTACGGTTTCTCTTTTTATTTCTGAATCAGTACCCTTTTGTTTCTTCCTTTGCAGCACTTGTGAGAAGTTACCACAAAGATGTGTCAGATGCTGCCTGAGCCTAGATCCAAAAGCAGAAACAAACATAATCTTTGAAAAAAGTCCAATCCCTGACTCAGATAATTATCATAAAATCCCAAGGCTTTTTATATGTATTAGGGTTTAGTTTCAGAGAGTGGAGACATAGAAAGAGTATAGTAACCTTTCTTTTTGAAGCACTAGTCACATCAAATTTTCTTACTAATTAAATGTATGGCAAGTACCTATTAAAATAACCAGTTAAAAGCCAGTAATAACAACTGTGAAACGCAGCTCAAAGCAGTTGGACAAGTCTTGGAGGCGTATGATTTTTGCTGAATGTAGCACTGAATGTTTTTCTTGAATTAAGAATATTTTTTTAAATGTTGGCTCTTTTTTGTTTTCATGAAGGAGCATTAAGAGCATTATCCTGCCTGTTAGATCACATGAATTCAATTATCCCCTCATGATGTAAATAACCTTTCATGATATGAAAAGAAATGTTGTTATACCTGTAGTTCAGTGAACTGGAATTTACTTCAGACTTGTTTTTATTATATCAAATGAGACCCAAGTAGTATGAGAGAGCCCTCTTAATATGACGACAGCAAGCTGAGCAACACTAAATTATAATTGCAGGTTGCATATCTGTTAGCATGTCAGGACATGAAAATCAGTTATTGGAGCAGTGGCTCTTGTTGCTGGTAGGTAAAGGTTCTCTTGTGAAAGCTGTTCAGCTCTGTTGGCACCTCACTGAGATGTGGAGATAGTTACCATCTTGTGACCCCAAACCCCAAGCTACTTAGAGCCAAGTTTTTCCTAATTCTGAGATTATGCTTTGATCCTGATAGTCATCTTTTAAAATTGCACTTGGAGGTTTTGCTGTTGCGATATACTACCTCTTTCCTGGCCGCAGCTCACGAGTTGTGCAGTCAAAGCAACTATAAATGGTATAAGTGAGTTGGGAAGTTCTGAACAAGAAATAGGAGATAAGAAACGGAACTAGACACAGCCAGTGGCCAGCTTGTATTTCCTGAGGTTTAGCCAGTGCGTAAGGCGGGATCGCTGCTGGGTGAGGCAGTCCTGCTTTCTTCTCTCCACAACTCCCCACTCCCTGGTTTTTCTTCCTCTTTTTCTGGCACAAACCCAAGAGTTTTAGGGAACTGATCTAGTTGACACTGAGCTGGAGAATTCCAGACAGTTGGTTTGATCTTGGTCAGTTCCCTCATGTGGTTCAGCGTGCAGCTGTGGTGGAGTCTGCACCGATGGGACTGAAACGATCGTCTGGGATCACCAGCAAGCAGCTGGTAGTGGGAGTGCAGTGGGGTTGCTTGTTTGCAGAGAAATTTATGCTTGAAATGTTTATGGACATATGACCTTAGATTTGCAAACTTTTTTAAGGTATTTTTTTGATTCTGCACAATTTCTAGTGGTTTTTAGCAAGTAATTTATGAATTACTTAACATCGAGTATTTGATATCTGTTACCATGCTTACAGCTCCTTGAATTTGACAGAGATCATTGTTGATAAATAGTTACTTTCTTTTTTGTAATACTAAATTGGAATAAAAATAAGAGGTCCCTTACAGTATGGGCACTGAGATCTTCAAACTCCACGTGTATCTGGGCATTACACAGATGCGTTTGATTTAAATACACAGAAAATAGATGGGAAAAAAGATCTCTGTTTTAAGTAACTGTATTTATTTGCTTTCAAGTTCTTGTAAATATAGCATCTTATCTCTTATTTCATGTCTGCCTCCAAAAGTTCTTGTCCCTATAGTAGATGAAAGAAGATTCCTTGTGCAAAAATACATAAATTTCCATAAAGAATAGCTGCAGAATCCTCTCCAGATGTTCTTAGTAGCAAAGAGGTGTGCTTGTTCAATGCGAAGAATCAAATGGCTACATTTTAAAACTAAAATCTCAACTGCATTAGAATGAGATGAAAATAAGGTCTAAATTCAGTTGAGTTGATTGACAAGTTGAATTTTGCGGTGCATTTGAAATGTGTGTTCCACTGTTGATTTAACATCTGGCCTGTGGTGAGGGAGGAACACTGGCTTTGGTCTCCAGCTCTGTGTGAGCAGGACAGCAGCAAATGTGAGTGGAGCAGTTGCCTGTTGAGTGGGAGGGTTTGAAATCAGCAGCTGGGAATGAAAATTCCATCAGTGATGTTTCCCTTCCAATAGAGCTTCTATTTGCAGCTGTAGACGTATGTGGGAAGATGAAGAGTAGGAACTTCTGTACTTTGCCAGAAGTGGAGAACCCTCCAGTTCTGCTGTAAAACTTACCAATAAGGACGTTGCTTCCTCACAAGGGGAGGAGGAAGGGCAAGCACTGAACTCTTCTCTTTAGTGACCAATGACAGAACCTGAGGGAATGGCAGGAAGATGTGCCAGGGGAGGTTCAGGTTGGACATTAGGAAAAGGTTCTTCACCCAGAGGGTGCTGGAGCTCTGGAACAGGCTCCCCAGGGAGGTGTCACGGCCCCAAGCCTGGCAGTGTTCAAGAAGAGACTGGACAACACCCTCAGACACATGGTGTGAACTGTGGGGTTATCATATGCAGGGACAGGAATTGGACTCGATGATTCTTGTGGGTCCCTTCCAAATCAGGACATTCTTTGATTCTATAATTCAATGGTTTCTGACTGATCAGGCGGTGCTAGCGGTGGAGACCGAAGTGGGAATCTGAGTATGTTTCCCAGACCTTGGCTTCTCAGAAGAATCCCAGCAGCTCCTGAGGTAGCCAAGACGTTGCAGTTCCCATCAGGCAGTGTCCCCTGTGGGTTTCTCTGTGGTTTACTGGCCCTGGCACTGCCATCGGCAGGATCTGCCCAAGCTTGCCCAGGGCATGAGCAGGGGCTGGAGAACCCCAGGGCACCGGCCCAGCGCTGCCTGGCAGGAGATGGTGGTTCCGTCTCTGACACCCGGACAAGTGCTGCTGCTGCGGCTCCGGTGCATGGAGGCCACTGCGGAGCTGTGCATGTGTCCGTGATACAGCTGAATGGTGGCACCTCAGGAAGGTTTTGTATCACAGGAGATTAAAAGCTTTGGAGGGATGAAGAGCATAATTCAGTTTTTGTTGAAAGGTTGTGATTCAGGTCATTGTGCTAGATGCCTTCAAAATAATGTTAATTGTAGACTTGCATATAGCCTGAATAATGCCGATTGTTTTGGTAATTAATGTTTCATAATAAATTAGTGAAAACTTTAAGGTATTATTGAAATGCTGATTTTTAAATGGCTCTGAACAGAAAAATATTCAATGAACTATCTCTTCTAAACTCTGAGAGTACTTCTTATGTTAGTCTCATCATTAAAATTACAAATAATGCTTTTCTATACCTCATAGAGGTCTATGTTTTCTCCTTATAATTTTGCATCTTTTTTTTTTCCTTGTATGGAAAGAGGTTTTGTATTACTTCATTTCTTCATTAAATTAAAATTTGCAAATTGAACACATACTTATAAAATACTCAAAGGTTAAAGAGTTAAATGTGGAAGTAGTTCAGCACATTATAACCTGCCACCATATGTAAAACAATAAACATCTAGTTTCATAAATATGAAATAAGTCTTTTTAAATAATCCAGTATCTTCCTTAGTTTTTTAGATACATTTTTGCACTTGCCTCAAAGCTTGACGCTAAGCTGACCCTCTCTTTAATATTAATGTACTCTGACTGTAATACTCTGTTCCTTTGCCTCTGATTAATGCTGTCTGTCAATTATTTACAGATCCAGTGGTACTGTGGAAGTTCCCGGAGGACTTTGGAGACCAGGTTGGAAACATGAGACTGAACTTTTTTTTATGTTGGAATAATAATAAAAAAGCTCTTCTATTCAGCCGTAAAGAGGCAGATGCTAATGATGGCGGCAAGGAAGTCTTCACCCAACTGGTGACTTGGTGATTAGAGCCCGTTTGTGACAGGAATACGCAATAGAAGTTGTAGAGCACTGTGTATCATACTAATTCTTCTTATCACATTACTTTTGATACAGACTATTTCATAAGCTATTTCTGTTGGAAGTGTTGGGATTTTATCTGTTGTAGGATTGAAAATACATAAAATTTATCAAAAAAACTGCCAAATGTAGATGTTATAAATTGTGTTAACAAAAAACACCAGAACAAAAAAGTTGAAGAGCTGCAGATGTATGTCTTTTTAATGTCAGAACTTGTGCAACCCATTCCTTTTAATCCTTTATAATGTGAAATTGTATATATTTATTTAATAACATTTTAGAGATACCTAGCTATTTGCTTGGAAAAAAAAATCCTCAGACCCTTCTAAGAGACAATGATCTAAACTTGCTGATTTTGAAATCATGAAAATCCTCGTTTCTGTAATTAACCCTCAAAGGAAATTTTATACATACAGGACTGATAGATTATTTCAGTTTGTGGTGATAGCAAAGCTATTAATTAGTTTGGATGTCTTTGCTGTTTGTGTGTTGTGGTGGTGTGTGGTGTTTTTTTTTTCCCTCCTCTCCTCCCTGGACTATTTTATTAATGTTACTACTATTAAAATTTAATGAAACTGTCAAATGTTATTATTTCAGCAACTTTTAGATTTGTTTCTTTCATGGAAATACTTTTACTTTCATAAAGAAAAATACATAAAAACACTAAATAGAATAAGTATCTCTGACTCAAAGTCTCTCTGTTCTTTTTAAACTGATACCGAGCCAAACATATTCTTCATTGGTAACATCACCACAATGGATGGTCTTGAGGTATTTTTGTAGAGTAGATCATGATATATTGTTGATATTTTTAAAAAAATCAATAATACAAGCTTCTATAAAGACAGCTATAAGGTGATTCATGATGAAAGGTATAAATATACAAACGTAGAAGGTAGGATGACTGGTTAGGGAATAACATCAGTCAGAAACATGTACAGCTTGTAAGATAGTGATGAATGGTACATGAGCAAAGTGTGTTGTTATGTGTTCTTAGCTAGACATCCAGCAAGTTTTCATAATTTTCCTGGCTGCAGAATGATCATCTTCATTGTCATTTAAATTCTTTTTTTCTAGTTTGTTTTGTTCTTTTTCTTTACCCTAAGAAAGATCCGATCTTGGTGGAGGGAAAAAAAAAAAAAGAAAAATTATGTATGAAGAAAAATGGGAGATTATTCAGTAAGTCGAAGGTTATTCAAAGAACAGCTGGTGTGGAAAAATGATTAGAAGGTGAAAACCTGCTAAAGACTGGAGGGGAATCACACAAAGATTCAGTACGTAATCTGTAAAAACCAGGGTCCTCGGGCAGCTCTCTGCCTTTGGCTCTGCAAAACCTGCACCTGTGTGTTGTGTCTCAGCAGTGCAGGGGATCTGGTGTTTCAGGTAAATTGTGTATGTTCCTGGGAAACAGTAGGTTTTGATCCCCATCCTTGCAAGGGAAATTTTGCTATTAGAATCACTGGATTTGAACAGAATATACAGCAGCTTCTCTAGCAACCCCCTGAGCCAAGCAGTCAAGTGAAATGAGTGCAAGCCTTCTGTGTGCATGTATGTGTGTCTATGTTGAACTCGATATGTTTGGAGACCTGAATATCTACAAGATTCATTCATTTATTTATTTATTTTTAAGAAGTGAGATCTCCTTAAAACTGTCAAGGCTAATTTCAATGAAAGTTTCTGAGGAGAATATCAAGAAAAAAAAAATTTAAAAAGGAAACGAAAAAGAAGAAAAAGAAGATTCCCCATCCTATTTTCCAGTCATTTCTATTTTAAATGTAAAATGTGTTAGATTTTTGGATGTGTCCCAAAGAATCATCTTTCCTAAAATCTTCAGGGCTGTCTGTTTGTACAGTGATGTGATAACATTGGGCAAAATATTTTCCTCTCTTCCTGAATTTTTCTGCAGTTTATCATGTCACCTTTTTGTTGGTTTCATAAGGCAAAGTAAACTTGTAGACATTTTGATATACAGGGTGTTTCAAAAAGATGGGCCCAATTTGAATTCACTGTATCTTTGAAATTGGATCCCTCTTCTTGAAACACCCTGTGTTCCTCCTGCTTTCTCACATTTGTCCTGTCAGTATGCCTGAGCTTTCCAGTGCTTCCTTATCCCTAATTCTCTCTCTTCTTCTCATGGCCTGCCATTTTCTTTTATGCTGGGCACTATTCTTCTTTCGGTCTCTCTTTCTTAAATGTCGGCTTTCCTAAATCTTGTTTTTCAAAACTTCCCATCTATTTTGGATGGGATGTGGAAACTACAGCTGATTAGGAAAAAGAGAAGATTAGTGATTGGTCTGTGCAAGAATTCAGTTGCTTTTCAATCTGCTTATTGGCCCAAGGTGATTTCCATGTGCAGTAAGTCCCAGACTACATGGTGTGTAGAAAAACAGATCTGTGGAATACTACTTCTTCTTCTAATCATGTAACTATTTCTTTCTTTAGTCTGCCACTTCTCTGCTGGTGAAAAACATCTTGCCAGAAAGATGGTGCAAATGGCTGACGTGGCAGGAGACAGTCTTACTAGAGGTCCCTTTAGTAACATGAAATATGACAAGGGATTGTTGGCTGAAGATGTGGGTTAAGGAGGATTTGAGACTGCAATAGATTGTTAGTTGTGTTGCGGATTTCATGCTGTCTTCTCTCACTCTCTGCTTTCTAAGACAAGGAGACTACATCTCTTTTTTCATGTCAGGCTTTTCCCAAACCCCACAGATGAGTAATCAGTAAGGAACATTGCATCCAACATGAGGCATCTCTGCTGTTTTCTATGAAGTTACTGTAACATCCTTTATGTTATTGCCTCGTATTTCATATGATAACATCTGGTTTTTACTTTTAATGCATCTCATTATGCAAAAGTCACCACTGAATTGTGAGCAGTAAATGTTACTCCTTATCCTGTAGTGACCCAACTACTAAATCCTGATGTTATACATGTAAATCTGTCAGATTTGTGTGAAATTATTTGTATATATAAAAATACATAGGTACACATTGAATCCTGTGAAGTGCTAATATGTTAGCCTTCCCTCAGCAAAGCGCTGATCTCATACTTTACTTTCAATGTTTGTATTAACTGTGGAAAGTTAAGCCTGGTTTAAATGAATGTCTGATTGGAGCTGAAGTGCTTTTTTTTGTGGGATGGAATATTTAATGGCATGGGTTGTACCAGCAATTAGATAAATGAGGTCAGTATGAAAGAGATTATATTATTTTTTTTAAAAAGATTTAAATAATAGCTGAAGTTTTATTTTTAAAAAATTATCTGAAGAAGCAAGCTAAAGTGTGATTCCTGCGTCAAAATGATGTGTGGAAGGCAGTTGTGATGGTTTGTGTTGCTCTGTGCTCTCCTGGAGAGCAGCAGGAACCCAGGAGGTCCGAGGCCGCTCACAGTCTGTTCAAGGCTGCAGCCGTGTTCTGCACTCAGTGGCTTTGTTCTTTTATTCCGATGAGGCGTTAAATACACGTTTCAAATGTTTATGTTAACTGGATAGGTTCTTGCTTTGGTGCTTTTGTTTTTATCAGTACATCTTAAAAGAGGGGTTTTGGGATTTTGTTGCTTGTGTGTTAATAGGTTTTATTAGTATTGGGTACATTGTTATGAGAAGGGAGGAATCAATCTAATGAGAGCACTAATTTTCAAATATATTTTTGTGTAAATGTTACAGGTTATTGTTTGGTTTAATGATATTTATGAATCCATGTGTAACTTTGAGGAAAACAGTTAACCCAGCTGAGATGTTGGCAACTTTGTGCATTGCAAGTAAACTTCATCAGGTTAAGATCACTTATTGTGATTTCCTGACACTTTGTGTTTGAAATATGCATTGTTTTTACTGAAGAAAACTGTACGAGTAAGGCATCAGTGCTTTCCATCTATGCAAATCACAGTTGATAGACGATCTGCAGAAAAACATTCAGAGGTGTATTTGTAGTTGCTCACTGTGCTGTGTAAACAGAAAAGATCTCTCCAGTCCTGATAAATATTCTGTGGAATAACTGCCCACCTAGACATGGTGGGAACACCCAGGATCACCGAGAGCCTTACATCATTCGAGATACAAGTATCTCAGGATGCATTCTCAAGGAGATATATATATATATATATATATATATATTTAAATTAATCCCAACAGACACAGAATAAATATTTACTTTGAGATTCTTGTTTTTAAAAGCATAAAAGCCCAATACTGGTAACTCGAAACATGAAATTCTAAGACAGGTGGCCACCTCAAATATGCCTGTTTTCAGGATTGTGTCAGTTTTCTTTCATAGAGCTTTTAAGTTAAAAATGTTGATCAGCATATGGTACTGGCTACCCTCATCTCTACCAGCTCTTTTGTTATCTTGTTATTGTTATAGGTCTTAATGACAGTTGTAAGCCATAGTTCTGGATGCAGGGGTTAGTCCACCCTGGGGAGGAGAGGGAGAAACAGCAGTGTGGATTATGGAAATATGAATTGATCTAAAAAGCAGCTCTCTTGTAACAGAATGGGACTCAAAGAAAGACTGAGGAGAAGCTGGTGAAAAGACGATGGAATATGATGTGAAAATGATCATTTGAATGCTTTCCTTTTCATTCCCAGCTGCTGTGTTCTGGTGAAAAGGCATGCATTTGTATATCTTAAGGCTGGGTGAAAAAGGGCCACATGAATGGAATTGCTTGTTAGATATGTTTTCATTTTGAGTCGAATAAATTATGTGCATTTTAATAGACTGTATGCATATGTTAGCTATTTTTTTCATCATACAGCTGTGATATTGGGGGACTACATTTTGTAGAAATGTTCTATTTGCTTAAATAAGTACAGTATTAATATTTGACTGTCCTTCAGATATTCTGTATCAGCTTATTGAAAAGAACTGTTAGTTATTTGACTTGTTCCTGCGGACTTCAGTGATGTGCCAAACCAAAGAAGAAAAAATTAACTGATGGCTGAAACAGTGATGACAATCACTTGGAACGTCTTCCAGAAAGACTGCCAAATTGTCATGTATGATGTTGCTGTTGATTGACCTCAGCTGCCCTCAGAATATTCTAATCTAATGTCACCCAGTTCCTAATTCCGTGCTACCTTATACTTTCTCATCTATTTCTTAGTACCTGCCATCCTGTTTAGTCTTTGATATGTTGCCTCTGTTTTATTTCCAGCGTTGCTCTCGTGTCTCAAGCTTACTGCTGCTTTGAGGAATATCCGAACTAACTCAGCCTCTTGTTATGTTTGGTACTGGATGTAATCTTCTTGAACCCTGTGTTTGGTTCTTGGCTCTTGTTCTGCCTTCCTTGATGGGAGCTTTCTGCAGAACTGGGAGAGCATTTGAGGCACGTCAGTTCACTGTTACTGATACAGATATCTGAACTGTCGCTTCAAATAATTTATGTTTTGTTAAATAAAATTACTTTCTTTCAAATATTACTTATGTTAGGAAATGGCCTGGGGTCAAATGTCATAATCCAAATATGATGAAATCAAGGAACCAGGGTGTTCCACTGCCAGAGAATGAGACTTGCTGGGACTGAGATAGGATCTGGAGCTGCCGAGGGCTTTGCCGGCAGCAAGAGCAAGGCAGGGGCGGTGAGTCCGATACAGCTGGAGGGGCCAGACTGCACGGTTTGGGATCTTGGATGAGGAGTAAGTGAAAATGAAGCAGCTCAAGGCAGTTAATCAGGAAGGGAAATAGATTAATCCATCAGAATATAAGTATTTCTGGTACTCATTGCTTCTGTGTGAGTTTTCAAGGCATTGAGAACTACTTGGCGGGTAGACTATTTGCTCCTTCCTGAGCAGGGGTGTCTAGATTCTGTTTTTTGTGTGAGTCTGTGTCTGTCTGCAATCATTAATAAAAGCACAGTCGGTTACAAAAGATACACATCTGAGAAATAACCTGTCTCTGAAGTTACAGTGTCTGCTTATCACTGGCCTTTGTCCTTCACTAGGTACTAACGGCCTCTATGAGGTAAAACTTACTGGGCCTGTGCAGCCCTAGCACATCGGTTCTTGAATTTTAGACTCAAGTGAGGAAGAGGGAAGACCCCTTTCATTGTGTAGTGATATCCTGCTGTAGGAACAGGATTTTTGTTCATTTTCAGTAGGTGTTGTAAGTACTTGAGTTAGATTTGCAGCTGTCTTTCCTGAGCTCGAGCAGTTTCATTCTTCTGGATCGAAGTGAAGTGGCTGAAGCTCTTCCTGCCCGCAATGCCTGCGCTGCCTGCTCTGCCGAGGGGACTTGCTTCCCTCTCAGCTGCTCACAGTTGGCTTGTGCTGTTTCAGAGGTCTAAGCTAAGCTGATTGACTTTCTGCTGAAGTGGCTGACGGGTGCTCACGTGCAGAAACCCCAACGTGAAATTGCTGCGGTGTAATCTCCAGCAAGGATGCAATAGCAGGGAGCCAGAAGGTGTGGAGAGGTTCAGCCATAGGCAAAATGAATGCACATTGCATATTTCCTTGAGAAATAGTACATCTAATTTTATGTGCATTGCTTTTTATTCTTTTGTGGTAGTCATCTATGTGCATCTGGTAACATAAGGGATATGTGAACGCTTTAAAATTATGCTTGTTTGGTTCTTCCCTGCCACTCTTTGTTCTTGGAGTTTCATCTCCCCTTTTTCAACACCGTTGATTGTATTTGAATTTATTACTAAAAAACTATTACTACAAGTAATTCTCATTGAGATATGTTATGGTAAGGCTTAGAATTTGACTTATGCTACCTTTAAAACAAGAAATAAGTGTTTCTTTTATTAAAAAAATCACAGTTAATTATAATTATGAAACTATAAACTTAGCAGGTTATGTAGAAGCTGATTTCCTTTCTCAGTTCCTTTTCTTTGGGCTATAGATTCTTCTAGCTCAAGAAGCTCAGCCCGTACACATAGTGGGTTTCACTACCCTTTACACAGTGACGTGGTTCCCGGTTTCCCCTGACACATCCGTGCGAGCCGGTGCGCTTCCCCGTGCATTTAGAGGTGAATGGGCCCTAGTCAAGGATTTGGCTTTTGGACTGTCTCGCCCTTATTTATCTGTATAAGTCACTCTCTGCTACAGATATTTTCTCTTGACTTGGCCCCCAGGTTGTTCATTAACTTATGTGATGCTTCATTTATTAACTACTTTTAAGTTTCTGAGTGGCCAGCAAAATCAGGATTTCATCATAGCATATGCTGTATGGTCATTTTATGAAAAAATCAGTGGAAAGCTCTGGTTCTGGAAGAGCATTGCTTGACATTCTATGACACAGTTTCTCTCCCCAGCCTGAGCAGACCAATTTTTGCATATAAGCAATCCGCAGATTTCGTGCCAACCTTTCTGTGCACATCAGTACTGGATATTTACTGAGCAAGACCAATTGTTCAGTAGAACCTTTCTAGGCAAGGGATGACATCCTGCTGTTTACAGGCACTCTCTGTTTCAGGACTTGCTTTTTAGGTAGCTAGTATGGTACTTCTTTCTTATGATTTAGTTCACAAAAAAGGGCAGTTTTATATGTTGTGCTGGGGCTGTTGTTCCCACTTTGACTGTTGTAGTCAGACTATAATGTTTTTTGCTTCTGCTGCTGCAATGTGCCCAGGTCGAAGCAAAATGGTTAGAAAACTGAGGGAGCCAGAAATTGTGAAGTGCTATTTCAAACAAGGTGGAATCTTTGGTGTAGTGTGTGTGTTTGTTTGTTTATTTGTTTTGTTTTGTTTCGTGGTTTGTTGTTTTTTTTTTTTTTCCCCGTCAGCCTGCAAAACTATGTTTTACAGAAAAATCCGGAGATTTTACTGGTGACACTAAGAGGAGATTTGAAAGACCCCAGTAGCTGTCAAAAATGTTTGCTGGTTGTACCTCCAAAAGCGTGGCAACCTCTGATCACCTGTACGGAAAAGACAATGTGGTGTCATGTGTGGATAAAACCATTGACTACTTTATAAAGTCAATCCATTTTGCTGTTTTCTCCCTTCTACCTCAAAAATTATCTTATCCTTTTCTTACTTCTGGCCTTTCATTCTGGTTTCCTGGTTGCTGCATGTTGTGAGTCCTCTGCCTTGGCTACTTCTATCAAAATTGAAGTTGCTTTTTTTGTTTGTTTTTTATAATTAGTACTATGCATAGTTTGAAGGCTTCAGTGACATGCTGGAATTTATGGAGGAAAAAGATATTGGAATATTTGGAATATATTTGGAACAAAATATACTTAGAGTTCAGTCTGAAATGTATCAACTGTCATCAAGAGTAGAGTATTATGCTTGAAGTTTTATTACTTTTTTCAGTATATTTTGTTTTTATGGAAATGCAGCTATTTATTATTAGAAGGATACTTCTATAGTTAATTTTACTTTAAAAAAATTATTTCCCTGATGATTGAGAAGAATATTCAAGCTGGGCATGAGGAAGAATTGTTTTACAATGGGAGTGGTGACACACTGGCATGGGTTGCCCAGAGAGGTGGTGGCTGCCCCATACCTGGAGACATCCCAGGCCAGGCTGGACGGAGCAAATATTGAATAAGCAGAGTTGGGCATGTTCCAAATAGTCTCTTTTCTGTCCTGTGCTATCAGAGTATTCCAATGTGGAATGAAAATCTTAACAGGTAAAACAAATAAGAACCAGTTTTAATATGTGCTTTATTTTATGATGGTTATTTTTTCACCACCAGAGAAGCAGCATCTGAACAGGCTGTGCAGGAAGTTCTCCATGTCACTGCCAAAGCTGCCTCATCACTGGTGTTGTAAGCAGTGGGAAGTCTTAAGTCTTGACTGAAATAAATATTTCTGCCCTCTTAGCTGTGCAGGATGACACATGGATTTTAATGTGTCTTTCAAAGGCTTACATATTTGGATTTTGAAAGTGATGTCTACCTTATCTCTAGTTTAAGACAATTTCTCTGAGTTTCCAGATAATGTTAGAGATGCTGTCATTGAAAGTGTATATTAATAAGAAGTTGCTTTTTCCCTACTGCATGATGATAGAAAATTATGTGTTATACTCTAGTGTCTTTTTTTTTTTTTACAAAATACAAGAACTTTCTTAAAGATCAGAAATATTCTACTATCTTAAAAGTTAAATATTGCCCGCATAGTAGTCTCAAGAGTGGAGACGGAAGAGCGTATTTCCTGTTTTTCCCAGCACTCTGATATTGCCTGGGGAATAATGGTCTCCCTGACAGAGGTCAGGGAAGTTGTTCATTGGTGCAGGGAATACAAATATTATATGTTTGCTAGGGCTATATGGGGAAGTATTATTTCTCTTATTTTTGTTTGCCTTACCAGTAAGGGGGGTGGGTGGCAAGATTTCGATCTACACTTATTCTAATGGGAATTTCCTTGGGAAGAAGAGCATTGTCAGTTTTTATGGTTTTATTATGAGTTCCAGGAAAGTTTGGGGTTTTTTCATCAGGTAAATTAACTTGTACTGAACTTCACATGATTTTAACTATTCAGCTATTTCTAACTGAGCTTGTTATTTTAAAGTGAACTTTGGGTGCTTGTATGCTGACACAAATCTGGCTGAAATATGCTTTATTTTTAACTGGTTACATGATACGATTCAGGAACAATTAGACAAATAGAGAGTCCAACATTTTATAACTTGGTAAAAATCTGATTTTTTTTTAAAACTTATTCTGTGGTTGTTTAGGAAAACGTACTTATTCTTCAGTCTTGCAGGACAGTGAGATTAACAATGCCTTATAAAGTACTTGGAGCTAATTAATACATTTGTTCTTTTCCCATTGTAAGGTGCCATTGAAAGATGCTTTAAAAGCAGTGAAGTCTGCAGCACCAGCCATAGTCTGCTGTACAGGGCAGGAGCATACTGTATTTATTTTTGTCTGTATTTCATGTGCTGTTAGTTCTAAGTGATGTTGCAACAATCATCTGTAAGTTCAGTGGCAGACACAGTCCTGCTGCCTCATCAGTCTCCGTGATCTACCTGCGTTCCCATTGTGCTGCAGAGCACAGAGCAGCCAGGCTGAGCTACCAACCATCTCCAGCCGCCTGCCTGGCCAGGCCGGGAGGGGAACCAGCCTTCTCATCCTTCCCTCCTCCCCTGAGGCATGTAACTGGGAGGTGGCCAAGTGGAGAAGAGACAGGGAGCAGGAAGAAATAAACTCTGCGGTTTTTTAAGTGATCTCCTCCTCTTTCACAAGTATTCAACTCCACATTTGTTTTAGACAGCAAATAGTGCTCTGAATAGACTTTAGAAAGATGAAGACATGACACTTTTGAGAGAGCAGGCCACCTTCTCCAAGGCTTGTTGTTTAAACATTACAAGCAACCTGATTCTTCCGGATGTCAGTCACAGGGTGTAGAGCCTCGCCAGTTTGTGTGTCAGCCAACTAAATGAGGATCAAAAATTGTCTCAGCAGCGGAGTAGAATTTGTGTTCAGTGGGTCAAAACAGGTAACGATTGTAGGAATGTGTACACGGCTCATCTTAGTGGAGTTTTCATCTTTCTTGAATCCGTTACTGAGAGCTTCTGCTACATGGTCCGGAATCACCTTCTCCTTTAGATGTTTGTCAGGGATGTAGGAACTCTGAGGTGTCAGTGGTATTCGTATAGAATTAGTTGTCAGAAAACACAGCACTATCCACAGCTTACTCTATGAGCTGGAAAGAGCCGGTCTATTTTGAGGGAGCTGTGATTGCATGAATTTTTTAATCTTCTGGGAATAAAAATATTGCAAGAGGTAGAGCTTAGAGGGCACATCTATGGGTCTGTGTTTTGCTGCCCACACAGCACTGAAACTCCTGTATCACACAGTTGTGTTGCCTCCAACATTTCATGTCATGGCAGCAGTCACCCTGGGGTGTTATGGAGCAGATGAAATGGTGCTATGTGCATGTGACTTTTATGAGACTGCCTCATAAATATGACTAGAAGGCCAATTGGTAATTACTATTAAATATCAATATTTCTCTGAAACAATTTCAGAGTGTTCTTTGTAGTTTACCTTTAGAACTAGAGGAAGATTTGAAATATCCAAAGGCAAAAATGCAGAAGGTCAACTACTGGTTGTGTTTCTTTGCAGTATACAAAGTGGGACTCATTGCTGAGTCTGGGAAACTTTCTTGTTTCAAGTGATTCATGAAGGTTGGGGAAGGGTGTTGTTTGTGTTGCAGAGAGCTTGGTAGAGTCACGTAGTTGTACAGTTCTGCTTTCCAGTCTCCACAGGTAGCACTGAGCTCCTGAAAATTCTAAATATGTACACTGTATTTAACAAATGTGGAAATGCTAATTAAAATACTTTAAACTGGAGATTTCTGACTTAAGTTTTTAAAAACAATAAATAAGTCATGTAATTTAGTGGTTAATTCTTGCAAAAATGAAGTTCTGTAACCTTAAGGTACATATTTATTTACTGCTACAAAGAGCTTTGCATCTCCAACCTAAACCATTTGCATTTAATCGCTGTATTCTTTTTTGCTTTGTGTGTTCAGAAAGCAGCTGATTATTTATTTATTACCTTACAGAACTAGAGGTAATCACTGAATGATGCACTTGGGGGAGAGGCACATAGAGGTTAAAAATAGTTATGGAGGCCTGATAATGACTTCCATGCTTTAGACCTTTGGATTTCCATAAATGTAATCTAGGATTAAATTTTTTTTTATTATTCAAACCATTTGTGCCTTTATTGTAGCTACAATTTTCTGATGAGATTTTTAGCAGAGGTAAGAGCTAAGTCTTTGAAATCCAACTGCAGCTGCTGACTCCGCATGGGTCCCTGCTGTGGGTGTGAGCGGCTTCAGAGGAAGGAAAAGGAAGAGTCAGCGTCGAGGCCGGAGCTCACCTTTTCATCACCCGTTTTATGTGGTAGCATCAGAATTTCACCTTCGTTGAGCCGTAACGATGAAGGGCTCTACACTGCAAGATGCTAAGCAGCCTGGCTTTGATTTAATAACGGACCTAAATCTGTGCTTAACTTTAAGCATTTAAATATTCCCTATGAAGTCACTGGTTTGAGTCAGAAGTACCTGTCATGACAGTCTTAAATCTCAAGCAGACCTCTTATTTGTGTGTTTGGACTGGCACAGGGTCACTGAAAAGTATGGTAAGGAATGGTGAAATAGAGTCCTTGTTGAGGAAAGATGAGAGAGCGAGTTGGGTCAAGAGTGAAGAAGGGGGGACATTGGGGCTGGAGCTGGAGATTTGAGTAGGGAAAACTGATAAGAAGAACCAAAAGAGAGACCTGCCATCAAGGGTTTCAAGAAAAGACCTTTAAAGGGAGGTTAGTGGGGAGAGGAAGTTCTAGCAAGAAAAAAAAAATAGTAAGAGTTTTGAAGGACAATTACAAGCAATAATAAAATAGAATAGCAAGTAGCTTTTGTCAGATGACTGAAAAAAACTGAAGACTTTAATGAAGTAGATATGACAAAGGGAAGACTGACAAAAAAGAGGATTTCCTCTTTCAGTGAAAAGGAGCGGGGAAAAGGACCTCACAAAAATAAGCTGGAGAAATATGAGAAAGACAAAAACTAGAAAAATATTGTTACTGAGAAAGAAAAAAGCTGAAGAAGTAAAAATAATGGGGAGGAAGTGCAAAAGCATTTTGTAGTGGATGACCATGTATTTGTGCTTCTGTAATTGATATTTCTTGGGCTGATTTCTGTCTCAGAATACAGAGATGAGAATAGCTATCTAGCTATTTGAGCGGTAGTTTATATGAATTATGTTGGTAACCTGGTCCGGATTATGTAATTAAATAATTCACATTATCTTGGTTACTATCTATTAGGCCATTTCTTTGCTCTGTATCCTGGCGTGTCTCTGGAATGGACACGGTGTGACTGTGTCTCAGTGCCAGGCTGCTCCCTTTCTCTCCAGAGATGCTCTTTCCATAGGTAGAACTTAATTTCTGTTGATTCCTCAAGTCGTCAGGCCTCATCTACACAGAAAAAGGTAACCAGTTGAAATGCGTAATTTAAAGTGAAAAAACCCATTTACATTTCTGTAGAGACACGTTAATAAGCTGATTCTGTAATATGTGTCAAATCTGGTGCAATTTGGCCATAGAAGTAGCTCATGTACCTTCTGCCAGCTGTAGTGAGATCCAGTTGTGTCTTGTTCAGGTGGAAAAGGAACTGAGTATTCTCCCAAATCACTGTGCTCTGCCATGTATACAACTTTGTATGTTTACAGATAACACCTCTTTGAGGTATCTCTGTTTTCGTTTCAGAATAGCAAGTTAACAGTCAGAACCTCATATGTGCTTGCTCTTCTAAAACAATACAGTTTGTATGAATTTGTGTGATACTGTCACTCTGCCTTGTTGGATAAAAATATGAAAAGTGAAGTGTAATGAAATTCTAACTTCATTAATTTAAGAGAAACATGTCAATTAGCTTAGTGGGGTCAGACTGCCCGCTTGTTTCTGACAGGCTCCAAGTGTGCAAAGTGATGCTGAGCTCAGTGTTGGTGCTCTGAGCTTTCCCTGGGAAGGTGAAGCTGCTCTTGGTGGGTGACACTAGACTGGAAATAAAATAATTGTTTGCAGTTCTGATTACTGACTTCTGAACAGCCATGAAGGTTTTGTACGGTTGTATCCATTGACTGTGATATCATAAAAAAAAAAAAAAATCCTACTTTTCTAGTTAATAAGGAATATGGTGTCTATCTTGAATCTAACCAAAATGACTAACCAGTAATTTCACTTAAGGGCAAGATTGTGAGTTATTTTTCTGCGGAAAACTGGCTTGTGCAAGTTCCAAATCATCTTCTACCAGATTTTACATTGCTTTATAAAATGATGACACACAGAATTAGCTGTATGGCTATCAAAATAAGCCAGGAACACTAAATAAATCTTACTTTTTAGGCTACTGTAATATCGTCTCAATGCAGAACCAGTGAGCATGACCAGGGTAGGCTGGAGGTGTGTAGTGCATTTTGTGAAAGTGAATTAATAAAACCACTGGACCATGAGCTTGTGAGAGTGCAAGTTTCTGCTGCTGGGCTATGGGCATAAAGGAAATATTTTCTTAAATACCATTTCCATTTTTGTTTAAGCTTTGTGAGAGGGAAGCAGCATGCTATAGTTTGTATGACAGTCATTTTATGATATTCCTCTTTCTCTTGGAGCTTGTGTAAGGATTGAGATAGTTATCCTTTCACTTAGCAATGAAACTCAATTGTGTATGCAACTGTATATAGTTATTTGATGTTTGAAAGTAGAGAGATAATATTTTACTTGTGTGGGGTTTTGTTGTTGTTGTTGTTTTTGCTTTTTTACATTGTCCTCTTCCACCTGTATAAAATTTCTTTTCTTTCTGAAACAGTGACCATTTCTGAAAGCACTAATACTCTGAGGGCAAGAGGAGGAAGCAGTCATGGGACATGTGAATAAAGGATAATTTGCTTTCTGAAGACTTGTACAACCTTTTGTCTTTAGAAATAAACACATATTGTTATGAAGCTTTGAAAATAGAAGACGATAAATACATTATTCTTTTTCTGAGGATGTGTATTTTGACTCAAGAGGAAGTCCTGGCTGAGTTTTATTGGATCCTTGAAAATGATGACCCATTAGGAGCCAGAGCTCAAATTTAATTCGGTAGAGAGGTTACTGAAAGTATCAGCTGTGGTTGTACATGAATAGTGACTGTGTATGTGAATGTGTATATAATGTCATTTGCATTTTAAATTTGCCTAGGAGCATCTTGGGGGCACCTTGTTTTCTTCCATTTAAAAAATCAGAATAGCACCTGTAATTAAGGGCGAGCGCTGAGCCCTGGAAGCTAGGTAGGACTTCCATCTATTGATCTGTGTAAACCCGGCTTATGCTGTCAGGGGAGAAGCAGTCAACTGCTGAGCTGCTTTGTCACTGACATAAGCTGAGAGGGGATTTTTTTTTTTTTTGTCTATACTGTTTATACACCAGTCTATAGACCTGCTGGCTGGTTGAATTTTAAAGAGTGCGGAGGTTTAAAGACTTGTCCCCCGAGGGATGCTCCTGCCAGTTGGGAGGCGAGCAGAGGCTGCTCTGCAGAAGTTGTGCTGGCCGGGGGGGATGGAGCAGAGTGGGGGCAAACCCTGTCCTGCAGATTCCCTGGAAAATGCTGCAAAACAGCCCCATAATTTTCAGGTTGTTTAGTCAAAATATTGAGCTAATACCTTTGGTGTTTTTGTTTTCTTGTGTGATAATTTATTCTGAGAGAATACAATGGGGAACATAAATGAATACATTTCCATACCCAATTCTGAGTCAGTGCTAAGCTCACCAGGCAGCAATTAAAATCCTTAGTAGTAAGGAGAAAATGACTTCCTATAGTGTGAGAATAGGTGCAGATTTGGAAAGAGAATTGAAATAGAGTATCAAATGATATTTATTTGGAATGTGAAAAGCAAGCTTTATGAGCCTGAAGTGAGAAGCTATTTGGAAATGTTTAGGATATTTCTAAGTTAAAAGTTTTGATTACCCTGTTCTGCTTGCTTTCTTTTGTTAGAGTTTATTGTTACTACTACAAGAATCATGTGTGCATGTTTCCTGCCTACAGAAATTCAAATATTTACCTGCCTTGTGTGTATTTTGCCCCTCACCCTTCCACAGCAGGTGCTCACAACAGTTTTGATGGTGCTTAAGCAGTTTCTTTTGGAGAATATTATGTGTACTGCTATTGTTCATAATTAAGTCAATAACCTTTCCCAAAACACAACATGTGGCTTTCATACCCTTCTTTACCTGTTCTGACAAAGTAAATGTTCCAGAGATTTCTTGAACTCTCTTGTATGACTTAGAAATTCTAGAAAATTGACTTTTCCATTTTGTGCAATGATTTACTGGAGCACACCATATACCTTTAAAATGTTGGAACTAACATGTGCATGTTGTATTCAGAGGCATGTTTCTCCTGAACTATTTGTTCCTTACTGAGGAACTGGCATGACTCCTTCATGTTTTACGCCATCCACCGAGCCAGGCAAATGTTTGAAGTAAATAGTCATTGCAGTGTGTAGGAATTTAAATACATAATTTCCCCTAATGGGAGTTGACTGTTCACTGTGCAGTAAACAGAGGGTTCAGGCTGGAGAGTGCTAACATCTTGGATCAAGTTCTTAAACCCCCACATGCAGCTCTGGAAATTTGCTATCAACACGCATGTTTCTGAAAACAGGCACCTTGTGTGCTGAGTGGTGACTGCAGCGGGGTACCTGTCTCTTTGTTGTTCTGCTGCAGAAAGGGAGTTGTGCAGCTTTGCTGACCAACTGTGTTGGGGTCAATTGTCTCTCCTTAGCTGGAGCGTTTCACAGAGGGTTCATTTTCCCAGTTGGGAGAAAGGAAGTAAAACCTGTTTTTCTGGGATCTTGTAAGGTCATTGTTCAGTACTTGCTGTTAACTGATCTGGTAGTTCACTTTTCTTTTTTTTTTTTTTAAAGAAAATGTTGGCTAGTTTGGGAGCATTTTTATATTTTAATTAACACATTTTATTTGCCACTAAACAGCTTCTTAAATAAAATTCTGCAAGAAAGAGTGACATTATCCTTTTGTATTATAGTACGAATGTAGATCCGGTGGATTTCACCCCCCCGCTTCCCTTTATTAATAGTGAGGCTTGCTTGTGAAACCTGAAGGGTTAATCATATAAATTTCTCCTTCGGACCAGCAGACGATTTCCATCACTTTCAGCATTCGACTATGGAACATGTATAGAGTTGTTATACCTCTCTGCAATTCATTCTGCTGCCAACTTCATTCCCTTTTCTCTGCCTGCATTTTAATTGAAACAACATTTGTATTTTTGAGCCAGGATCTGTCAGAAGTCCCTGTGGCTAGTCTGTGGTACAAGTAGCAGCAGACGTGGCTTACCCATATGGTGTGGTGCTTCTTGTAAAATCCATATGGCCTTGTTGAAGGGAATCCCAGCGGGGATGTGAAGGGTGTTAATACCCTTCAGGCCAGGCCTTTCCCTCCTGGGGCTTCTATGGCATTGTCTTTGCAATCTGCCATAGCACAAACTTAATTCCTTTTTAATAATCAATTATTTCAGTCCAGGAACGTGTGCTGTATGTTTTGCAATCATATATTGCCTGAATTTATGATTTGTTATGATTATTTTTGGATATTTTTTAAAAGCAAGCTGTAGGGCAGTTGCTATCAAATACAAATGAAAGCCTTTTCAAAATGCTAACTCTATTTCTTTCACTTCCATTTACAGGAAGTGCTGAACAGCGTTCCAAAGTTCTGCTTTCCTTTTGACGTTGAAAGGTATGTAGTACAGTTATAGTTTGTTTAAAAATATTTCTTAAAAAATTATATTCAGCATCATTGCAAGGAAATATTTAAAAGAAAACATGTTGTACTCTCTAAACTTGCACCTGCAAATGAGAAGAACGTCCTTTGTGTTCAATTAAGAATGAAAATACTAGTCAGACATTATTGCAGCGAAATGCAAATTTAGAGAATTTTAGGGACATCTCTTTCAAGATAGAGCTACATTCTGGCTCCCAGTTTTGTCCATTATACTTGTAAACACCATTGGTGTCAATATAAGGATATAACATAGTTTCCTTCAAACAGCAAGCATTATAAAAAATGTTACAGTGCACCAGGACATAAAAGCTCACTGCGCAGTACTGAAAACATGTTGTTTGAGTTCAGAGAAATTAAGACTTTAATTGCATGGAAGTAACAAAATATGTAATTGATTTTTCTTAGAGAAGAGTCAAGACCATTATTTATAATTAATTAGACCTTACCTTTCTGGTATCAGTTATAGTGTGGCTTCCATGTAATGCTGCCAGTCATTTAAATTGTTCATATAAAACATTTTTATTAATTAAAATAGTTAGGCTTGTCAAAATGATTAATGGCAATTAATTTAGTAAATTTTCCTCTCTCAATTTGGAAGACTCATATTGTCCTAACCAGCAAAGATTGAATTAGAAGCTTGATTTCCATAATTAATGAAAGATACACCCAGGTAATGTGCAGGACGAGCTGGTTTCAGAACAACATTGGTGTCAGTCACAGATGGAGACCCTAAGTTGAGAAACATCTATCGGAGGCAAGAAGCTGCCATCTGAGGAGTGAAAGGTGGTGTGTATATAAAGGAAAGAGAGGCTTTGCAGAGAAACACAATGGCAAAATAAAGACCTTCATAAACACAACTTCCCTGAAGTAAACTGGGTTCATTTAGTCTTTTATAGTTGAATTTAATTAAGTTGTTTGGGTTTTGAACTGGTGAAGCTCACCATCCTTTAAGCTGTTTTAATGACTTAATTAATACAGTTGTCAGTGTTGGCTTTAAAGCATTAAAGTCTTCAGTGTGCTCAAGATATGTACAGAGTTCTGTTTGAAATTGGTAATGAAGATAAATAATGGAAATAAAATTTAAGGATAACAGAAAAAGGTGAGGTTCTGTTGCTGCCATCCAGTGGCAAGAAGATAATCAATGGCAGCAAATAATTTAGTTTCAAATAACTCGTCTTGTGTTAACTATTTCTGTTCAGCCGTTCAGAAGACACTTCGTTGCTTGTGTGACGTGGATAAGATTAATCAATGCGCTGTGGGAATACATGAATTTAAAGCATAGCTCGCTGTGTATTTTTGCGGAGTATCCAAAGAGAGAAAAACAAAACCAAACCAAAAAGTAAAGGGATGTTTATTGTTTGTCTGTTGTTACCCTCCCATGCCCCTCTCCCCAGACACGCTTTTTGATTCATGGGCTCATGCTCGCCTATAAAGCAGTGCTCTCAAAGATGCAAAATTTCTACTAATTTCGTAACATTGGGCGTTGAACAGAAGAGGAAAGGTTCTTGGAAGCCGAGACAGATGACAATGGGAACGGAACCGCAGTGTTTGTTTGGGCTGCTGACTCCTCAGGCAGCGCCGCAGCATCTTCAAAATCAGCCACCGTGCTTGCAGTGTCTTGTGCAGCTGGGAGCTGAGGTTTGGGGGATTTGTGAGAGAACCAAAGGCCTTGTGGGATCATGAGAGTATAAAAGAGGGCCGGACAAGGAGGAGGGGAGAGCTATTGTGGGGAAAAGAACAGAAATACTGACAGCTCATTCAAGAAAGCAGACAACTGTTTACTGGCAAGCTGTTTGTGTGCACAACTTACTGACTACGAGGTGTATTTACCATATATTAATCAATTCAAGCGTTTTCTATAGTGTATACATATATTACCACTGCTTTTAAAGGAAACTATTCAGTTGTCTTCTGCTTTCTCAGTTTTATTTTTTGTTTTGAAATTTGGACTGATAGAAAAGTATTGAGAAAAACACGGCTATAGCTTCTTTTTGTATGGCTTTTTTCCAATGGACGTTTAAGATGTGACAAGTGTTTTAGTTTTTGTCTAGCTGTAAATGTGCTTTTCACTTGTTTGGTGAATATACATATATATAAAACTTTTTTCTTCCTGGTACAGAGGATCATTATAGACTGTACACCTAATACCCCAAAGTATTTCACAGGCAGTTTCTGTGCAGAAAGCTTTGATTGAAGTGAAACACGAAGTATCTGTTTCATTGATCATATTGTACTTCAGAGAGCATAGGTTCTCAACTTGTATTGTGTGTACTAAACGTCTATAAACCACTTCAATCAATATCTGATCTTAGTAAGAGCTAGAAATTACCAGTGCAAAAGTGATAACTTCCACTGATGCTGCTGATCAGGATACCTAGAAAAAGATGTGATTCTGTTCCACAGATTGCTTCTGGGTCCCTACTGCACAGCAGAGCTGGAGGGAACATTGCCTTTTCTGTTAACTATCTAAATAAAACTCCTTAAAGAAGGAAATCTATATTCTTCAAAGTATGGAAATAGTAAAGTTAAAGCACAGTAATAACATCATCGTCACCTGTTTTCTTCCACCTTACCTGTATTAATTAATAAATGAATGAAAAAGTCAATGAAATAAGAACATGTATTTGATTTTGTTTCATTCACTATGCTTCCATGATTGTAGACAGAGATCTAGATTTGTTTCTTACTATTTGATGCTGCTTACATCATCTCACCAAGCACACGTACATTAGTTACCTTTTATGCAGATGTTATAAGTATGTGTATACTACTCATTCCAATTATCAAAAGTACATACTGTGAATGGTGCTTAAAAATCTGTAAGTAACTCCCATTAAATTTAAACTGAAAGTCAACCCAAAAAAGGCACAATGGTGTAATGTTTTGACCATGACCTAAACTTTGAGATCTATATATAACTTTTTATTGAAAGCAGGCACGTAATTTCATTACTGCCAGTTATGGCTTACATCTTATTTTGAAGGGGTTAAGAAATGAGTTACATCATAGAAGTTCTTGAACATTTACTCCAAGAACCTTTGTATTTTTTTGTGAATAAATTATTTTAGGCTTATTACATGGCACAATTGTATAACATTCTAACAGTTTGCTTATGTACATTTACAGATGATTTTTTTTTTTTTTGCTACAGTATTCCTTTCTGTTTGTTTTCATATAGAATTGGCGTATTTACCACTTGAGATTAATAGAGGTTTTAATTTCCTTTTCTGTGTTTACTGCATTAATTTTAATACATCAGAAAAAAACCCACTTTGGTCTTCTCTCTTGTTCCTGGAATCCTTTGTGCAAATTCTGCATGGTTTTCTTCAGTTTTTTTCCCCAGCAGTCTTCCATATTTTCACTCTCAACCCAAAACTCAGGCCTAGCTTTGCAGAGTGCCCACATCTTTATCTCTACATCTATCAGTTATTTAGCTGGATGACCACTGGTGAGCACGCAAATTCTTCTCTTGTTCTTTTTGGCTCCATTTCAAATTCAGTCTGAAGTTTTGCTAAGTTATTGTTTGAGCCCTCAGTTTTGTCTGTGCTTTGCATCTCCTCTCATTTGTCTCTGCCACAAATACTTCCCCTCTCTCCTTCCATTCCTTTGTGTTTTCCTTTTCAGGATACATTTCTTCTGCGGAATGTGTCGCGTGTGTGCCATTTTAGCTAAGACGCTTTGGAAACTGCCTCTAGGATCAGCATGGAGACGATGATCCGCACCTCATTTATTTCCCTGCTGCACTCAGCCAATCACATGGAAAGTGTTATATTTTGGAGTGTAGACATGGTGCTGCTGCTGTAGAAGATTTCTCATTAGCAGCAGAATATTGCTAAAGTGTGGGAATTACTGTGTGTGTTACTTAACTCATAATCTGTTGGGGTCAGTGAGTAATGATGGTAGGAATGACATCACTTTCACTCTCCTATTCCTGGCTAATGCTGTTTCTGTTGGTATTTCTGGTAAAAGTCTGTGTGCAGAAACACAGCTATGACCAAGACAAGTGAAAATATGGCTGTAGCGATCATTGGATTTGTAGATTTTGTGAAGGGCAATTGTAAGATATTTACACAAAAATTTGTGCCTTCAGAGTAAATAGTTGAGAATGAAAAGTGAGTAATTGAGAATGTATTTCAAGCTCTATGGGTGAAGATAATTAAACTATAGCATTTCCTGTATACTTAAGTCATTTCAGTCAGTTTGCAAGGTGGGTTGCAAATTCAAAAATGCAGCAGCAGTTTTATACAATTGGGTTCTTTCCATCCTTTATCTCACTGTATTATAGTGTGTGTGTGCAATGTCCATTGTGTAAGGACAGGTTGCAGCGTGAACTATGCACCATGGAAGAGTGTAACTTGGTTCCAAACGTGGGTTGTTTGGTTTCCATGTGTGTGCAGAAGGGGACCCATCTGAGAGGAACCGTGTGCATGCCACAGAGGTCCCGTGGACCCTGGGCTGGAGCTGTGGCCGGGACCCTTGGACAGGCTTCTCCTGGGACCTAAGTGCACACAGGGAGCCTCTATACTAACGAGTTGTGATTTCCTTTAATGCTTCTGTTGTTTTGAAAACGTAACCCCAATTATAAGCTAACTATGCTTTCTGTTTGTGGGAATTTTCTTATTTGGTGGTAGCTCTGTACATTTTCCTATCTTCTGCTGTTTTCTTCCTCTTTCTTTTCTTTCCGCTGTGGGAGGGGTCAGGAGCTCTGGGTCGCGGAGCTCAAGTCAAGTAACTCTGTTGGAGCAGAGGAGCCCTCCCCAGCAGGAGCCTCAGCTGTGGGTCGCGGAAAGGGCTTGGAAGTGGAGGAAATAGCTCGTGAGGCTTGGATTCGGGGATAGCAGTTAGTTGAAGGAGATGACCCAGCCCAGGGTCACTGTCTCCCCAGTCTCTCCATGAACTTGAACCACCACCTTAACATCTGGTTTTGAAATTCCTACTTGAAATGGTTTCTAATCTATTATCTGATCCTGGGCATGATTAGGGTGCACGACTGGTGAGGTTTGCTTTTCAGCATCAGATTGGGAGATGAAATACATTTGAAATTTTCAGGTTTAGGTAGCAGCTGCCAGAGCTTTAATCAGAAGTGTATACTTTAGTTACACTGGTCAAGTATGTGTACTTGACACCTTATAATTAATGAGACCAATAACTTTGTTTTCTTTGAAAAATAAGTCATCAAAATCTGTGTTCCCATGCATAAAGTCTTTCATTTTTTGAAGCTTACTTCAAAAATGGAGTCTCTGAAATTCAAAAGCCTTTTAGAAATTCCTAAGTTTGAAGAAAAAAAAAATTCAAACATCTTCTGTGTCCTAAACAGATTTGGAAGAACAACAATTCGCATTGAGAACAAGGGATAAATTTAATGATTAAAAATGCTGTTTTCCATTCCAAGAAGAGATTTAATTCCTGCCTTAATCATCTCTCTCAAGGCAACCTTAAAATTAGACCTGAACAATGGCTAAATTGTAAACGAAAATCTTTAAAATGTTTCTTTACCTGCTCTGTAGGTACCAAAGAGCCTTTTCTGCGTTGTTTAGATGTGAACTTCGAAAATTTTAAAAACTACTTTTATTCCTATAGTGAACTGTAATAACCTTGAAAGAGCCCATTGTAGTCTGCAGGGTTAATAAGGGTTTGCACACATTCTTTGCTATTAGTGATTTATTATTGTTAAACCAAGATTAGATGTAAGCGTGCAGGGCAGGAGTTGAAAGTTAAGTCAAAGGCAAGGCAGAGGAATGAGTGAGGAGAAGGTCAGCAGTGGCTGGGGATGATTTGTGCCCACTCCCAACACAAGCAAGTAGATCATGCTCTCTTCAAATAGCCGACCGGGCCAGCGCTTTGCAGAAAGGTTTCAAAGCTTGACCAGTTGGTCCTGCACTCCAGTAGAAAGTCTAGATAACACTTTGCTTAGGGAATTCTGGTACGTAATAATTGCATTTTACCTGTGATGGTGTTCACGTTAAGGAAGAGCTTTTAGGCACCATTGCTGTGGTTCAGTAGCAGTGCTGGGAGCTGCTGACTGTCTCTGAAGGGGACGCTTGACTTTGGAGCATGAATGTGCCGCCGTGAAACAGAGGCACAGAGGCAGGACCTGTCTGCTTCATGGTACATGTGCTATATGGTACATGCAGAAAAGTGGGTCTGTCCCATGTGGTTCTTTGTCTGCTCAAGACACCTGGCTTGAGAGCATGAAGGAGATGAGAGACATGTTATGGCAGTGAAGATGCCATTTCTTCTTAAAAATAAATTGTGAAAAATTCATACCGTGAAACAGAAAGTGGGGGGCAGGAATGGAAGTTGAGTGCAAGAAGTCAGAGGTGGCACTGGAGGGGAGGTAGAAACTGAGAACAAGCCTGCCCTGCCACGGTAACACTGACTGAGCAGAGTTTGGGGATAAGAGGTGCTGGAACACCAGGCAGGGAAATTCTGTGTAGGTGTATTCTGTCTCAAGTGGGTACATGTTTTGATATAGCCTTGAAGATATTGTGACTTATTATTTTAGCTCTCGTGCTCTTTGTTCTTGATTATTTTCTGGCTTTTGCATTCCTAGAACCGAACAAGTTTGCACTGGAAAATTAACTTAGCAAAAAGTTGTTGGGCAGTGTGTGGTGCAGAAAAGGGAGGAAGATGCCTGTGGATGCACGGGCAGGCTATGGCTTTAACTCATGAAGTTATTAATGAAGCTGTTCTGAAGGGGGGGATGGGGAGGAAGCTACTTAAGCCAGGTCTGTATTAGGACATTTAATAAATTATTTGCAGAATTCAAACCCGTTGTTTTGGTTACCATTTCCCACTGCTGAGGTGTGCCCAAAGCCAACAGGCAGGCTCATGCTGGCTCTGCTTAGGCCATACTTAGGAGAAGACCTTATGAAGTGCCCCGTCTGTTCAGAGCAGGGCTGGATCCCACATCAGCTGGTGGCAGGGCTGAAGGAATGACCTGGGCTCTTCTGTGCTGAGCTGGGAAGAGGGGCCAGGAGGCAGCCTGGAGGGTGGGGAGGAACAGAAGGCTTGAGCATGAAAGTGCTGGAGACTAATGACTGAAATGCTTATGTTTTCTGTGATTTAGTGGTTTTATGCTCTGTATCCAATTTTTCAGGGTGTCCCAAAACCAAGTAGGACAGCATTTTACCTTCGTGCTCACCGACATTGAAAGTAAGCAAAGGTTTGGATTTTGCCGTTTGACGTCAGGAGGCAAGATCTGCCTCTGTATTCTAAGGTAAGTCTGTCTAGAAAAAGCTGAATCAAGGAGCGAATATAAGAAAAATACAAGACAAAATTATCTTTTGGGAATCCTCTGATACTGTGTTATATTTCTCTATGAGGGTATCGTTTCTCTACAACAGTGTTACCACTGATTTCATATGAAGATTGGTCCCAGTACCCATGTGATGGTGTTCTCGTTTGAGGTTAAACAATTCTATTTAAAAATATGAAATCTCTGCTTAAAAGCAGAGAGCAATACACCGAAGCTTTAGAGACTTTGAATGTTATGTGGATTCTCTACTTTCTAATGAGATCTTTGACAACTATTCCATGAATTTAACAATAAAGTGCACTAGTCTGTATTCCTCTCCTTGGAAATACGATTTTTGGGTGTCTCTTCCATGTTCTTTGGCGAGACTACATCTAATATAAGAAATGCCAGGGCTGAATAATTCTCAATATGTCACTTTGTTGCAGAAGAGATGGATGATGAAGAAATTGATCCCAGTAAAGTACTTTGTTTCTCCCTCCACCATTTCTTTCTTCTCCCTTAAGATAATCGTTTTGGTAATAAAAAAAAAGTTTAGCTGTCCTAAAACCCTTTTAATTAAATTAATTAAAAGGCAGAGTGCTTTAATTAAAAGGCAAATTTGCCACTTCAATTAGGAGCCTAGCAGCCTGTGATGCCCATAGAGGAAATGGGAACATCCAGTTCAGCAGCACAGGAGTAGAACAAGGTTGCAGTAAAATTGACTTGTGCTCCTAACATTATTTGGCTGGCTTCTAATGTTAAAATAACAAATATTTAATCAGTTACCCACACTGAAATATACCCATTTAAATACTGTATGCAGTGCTGCAAAGCAAAGGATGCAAATTCTCAGCTGGTGTAAACTCGGATATTTCTTTTAACATTTCAAAATGTATCTCATATCAAAATAAGATGAACTTATATTCCCTGTGTGTATATACAATAATGACTCTGTATGAGCAGTTCAAACTGCTTGTCAGTCACAGATATGTGCACCGTAGTCATAGCCTTTTCTACAGACACACAAATGCAGCGTCATAAATACATAAATACAGTGTCTAACTACACATCTACCTATGCACATATATGTATATTGCCATAAAAAAGAGGAATAGATTAAGATTGCTAACTGGGGCTTTAACAAAGACAACTGGAGATAGTGAAATACAGAAAAATTAACTAAATTAAATGTTTTGTATGCAAAACTTTCTCCCAAATTGGAATATTTTGCTCAAATTCTCTGCAGAGCTTGACTGCAGTTGCCAGATACAAGGTGCAAGTAAGTGCAAAACCACAGTAAGATGAGAAAATAAATCTTGGATTATTCTCCGGATGTTTTGTGTGATTCTTTTGCTGCTTTGTGAGGCTCTTGGTATGAATCAGCTTCTCCTTATCCATGAACTATTGAGCTAATGCAGATCCATTAGAACGAGGGGTACCACAACAGGAGTATTATAATATACCTTGTTGTTCTCTTATACTGTACCAGGTCTTTTATCCTAGTTTTACTTCTTATATTTTAATTTAAATAACAATTTTACCAGTTGAGACTTGAAGTGGTGCAGTGGAAGTGTTCACTTTTGAATTACAGGAGGAGACAATTCATCTGGGTATTGTTTCTATATATCGCTGCTGTTTGCAGTAGGAACAGTGTTTTTTTAGGTTTACATGAAATTGTTTTTGAATTACCTGAATGGTTTTAGTACAAAGTTAAAATAATTTGACTGAAATTTGTTTTGTTAAAAACCTTGAAACTGTTGATGGACTCTGAGGTTGACCTTATGTATCGAGAGGAAAGCAAAATGCATCATTAAAATGCTCAGTCTTAGATTTCATTAATTTTATGACTGTAAAATTGTCACCTATGTTTCCAAATGAAATGCTCTAATAAGGAAGACAGGTTTATGTGGGAAGCCTTTGTAGTTCTTCAGTTCAGACCATGCTTGAAGCTTTCTTACTCTTCCTCTAGGCAAATCCCTTAGAAGCAGAATGTTTCAATTTTACACATTTTGTGTCAATTTTCCAGACAGAAAAGTAGCCCCTAGACATTAGACATTTAGCTACGGAAAGGCAGTTTCCTTAGTTTTATTTGATTACTAGAAGTTAGATTCCTGCTGATAGTTCAGGACTGTTAGTGGTTACCTGACTATTTGACAGAAAACATTTCCTCTCCTTTATTTAACCTTTGACTCATGAATGTAAAAGTTTTATCAGAGCTGTAGTAGAAGCACCAGTGAGGTGGAACTCTACTTACGGCAACAAGGATTATGCTTGACTTTGAATGAAAGTCTGAGCTCCTGCCTTGTGGCTCATTTGGATTAAAAGAAAATGCTAAGTGCATTTTTAATTAACCATGAAATATCTTGGGCACTTGCTTTTGTGACAGGCAGCAGCCCCACTTCTAAATGAAGACCACTGTATTCTCAACCAGGGAATACATCTACTAAAACAATATTGGGTGTGTTTTTATGTTTTACTTTATCATGGGAAAAATGTTTTGTGGCAACTTCAGAGAAATTGGTGTGTTGTTGAAGGTTGTTGCATGTTTGTTTCTCAAACAGATATTAATGGTAACAAGGAATGCAAAAGACAATGTCTACAATTAAAGAAGAATAAACAAGAAACCAGTAATTGTTTTATAGTTTAGAAACCTAAATTATTTTTATTTGAAATTCAGGCTTCTAAATACATTAAAAATGAAAGCCCTGGTTTTCCTCTGTTTTAGCTACTCTGAAGGGGCTTCACTGATAACCTTTTGACGTTTTCATAAGACAACAAATTAATTACAAAACACACTGCTCATAAATAATCTTACGAATACAAGTATGATGGTAAGGTCTTTCTAGTAATGGACTTTGATTTTATCCGTTGTTAAGGTACATATTAGTGTGACAGTTTTGAGTTAGGATTAATTACAGGTCTCCTTTGTTAAATTCAGCCATTTCAAAACTATTTTTTGCAGACAGTGCATTTCTGTACTGACTTGAAAAAACTGTTACCCAGCTTACTAGATGTTGATGGAAGTTTGTGTGCTGGATGACTTTTCTGTACATAGACTCGTTCTTCTGTGCTAAACAAAGATTAAATGACTTTTCAAGATTTGCTAACAGGACAAGCTAAGAAGCTTCTTTTACCTGTAATGCTTCTGTTTTTTTTTGCTATCACACACACAAGTGCCATATACAGTGCTTTATCCACTATAATATAGTGGATAAAGATGTAAAACCTGTATTGTAGTAGTGTTCATCTATGGATGAATCTAATTACTAGAGTAGTCCAAATAAATTAATAGGATTATTAACACATGTGCCTGCAAAATCAGCCAGTGATATAGGAGAACAAAAATGTTGCTTTACAGCCTTGAGGATGTTACAAAATAAAAAGAACTTATACTTGCTCTTTCCATTGAGGATTTAAAATACCACCTGATAGCTGTCTTTATTATGAACAAACACAAACTGTGTTTATGTTTACTTTTGAAAACAGAGATGCATTGTATATGCACACACGCAAATGCACTCTTTATGAAAACAGCTAATGTTACAATTCATTATTCTACTGAATTAAGGCTAATTAGCAAATACATTAAACAAAAATATAAATAGGGCTTTTTTGCTTTCCAATAGATCTTTGTAATACTTTGTTGCAGTAAGAACAGTACAATTAAAAATATCAACAAAAGCAATTGCAATTAAACTGTGCTTTTGAAGAAATGAAGATTATGTGAAAAAGAAACAGAAGACAGCTCTTGGTAGCCTTTGGTTTCATGCTGTGTAATGTAATGGAGCACTTGTTTTGATTTCCTTAATTTTTCAGGTTTAAGAGGCATGTTGAAATTATATTAACCTCATGTCTGTGGTTATAAGGCTTAAAGCAATTCTCTTTCCAGTCTCTCAGTTCAGAAAGGAAACTGGCATTTTTAAACTGTGTTCAAGTAGTCTGTTTTTACGTTTTTCTTTGCGGTTTTGTTAGGTGAAGCTGTGGAAATGCATCATCAACCTGATTTTACTAAGGGAGGAAACTCTTGTATGAATACTCTGGTCAGCAAGCCTTGCTGTATGAAAGAAAAATCTCCTTTGGCTTTGTGCTGGGGTTCATTAATTTCAAATAATGAATTTGACCTTTTTATGCATAGACCTAAGAATTGCATTTAATTTTTCTTTTCTCAGTGAGAGGGGAGTTGAGATCATAGATACAAGACAGAAATATGGTTAATATTTTATTGAAGTAGGAGCATTTATTTTTATAGCATGCTGTTCATAAATGCTCATTATGAAAAATGCATGATCAGGTAAGATTTTAGGGTATTCTACAGCAAAATATGCTGGGGTGATGTACACTACTAAGGCAGAGGTGACAGCAAAAGACTGGAAGGCTTTTAGATAATCTAACTCATTTGTGTGTCCAGTGTCATAAAAATACTTTGCAATTGATACCTGCCTTGTACCTTGACTTGGACAGAATGCTAGAACAGTGTTCCAGTCCCTGCTGTGACTCTGGGCTAGAAAAACTGTTCAGTAGCTCTCACATTTGCAGGTCCTCTCAGTGCCGTGGGGAGCAATTGTTTGACCATTCTACGCTGCATTATTTTGGTGACGTGTAAAACCAGGTTAACGTGCTTTCAGAAGATACACTCACTGAGTTCTAGGTGGAAGAAAACTCCAAGATCAGATGTTTTAGGTGCTGTTGGGGTGAATGTTTTACAAGGGCATGCAGCGTTTGTGCCTGTTAGCAGTGAGTGGCCTTACACAGGTGCAAGGAAGTAAATTTTATGATTATATAAGAACATATTGAAAAGCAAATGCAATAATGTCACACCTTAACTGCTGTCAACAATGCCAAGCATTAAAAACGTCTATGAGGATTAAGAGGTTGATTTAGTTTCGATTAATAGCCAGAACAGTGTATGGTAAAGCGTGATAAAGACATTAATATAGTGGCTTTAAAAGAAATCATTGCCTCTGTGTCTCTTTGGCCTGGTGAGAGCAAATTCATGATTTTTTTTTTTTTTTTTTTTTTTTTCCCTAAGAACCAGCAGTTGAACTTCTATAAGGGTAGCAAAGTAAGATTGCTAGAAAATGCCTAACTAGAACTGTGTTCAGAGTTCAGCTGTTCTGTCTTTGCTTCAAGAACTGGGATCTGTTTCTGAAACCTGGCCAGCAGTGTACTGAGAGCAGAGGTGTCACAAAGAGAACATGACCCCTCACTGGACTCACTGGACAAAAGCAGACTTGGCTTCTCTGACAGACAGGTTTTCCCCTAACAGGTTTCCTTTTCCTATCGGGAAGCATCTTCAGTTAGAGTTAGCATGTTTCCTGAAATGTAGAAATTTGAAGGTCTATCCACAGCACACACTGAAGCTTTTAAGAAATGCACTGAACGTATGCCTGTGGATTTACACTCTACTGAATAACAAAGTGTGCAGAATTGTTAGGTGTGGGTATGAAATATAAAGACATTTCAGGCTTTATTTCCTCCTCAGCATTGCTTCTAATCTCAAACAACTAATATTGACCATACTATTACTCTTTTAGTAATGTTCTTTTTGGCAAAATTCTAACAGACATGAGGTAGAGTATAACTTGTAAATAAATAGTAATTTATACTGCTAGTATTTAGTTTGCCAGACTTATTACATCTGTATGGTAGGTTTAAATAGTGATTGTGGAAAGTTCTGTAGCATACACTCACTGAGGATGTCACTGCTAAAGGTAGCTGTTCTGTAAACAGATTACAAAAAATGGAACTGATGCCACCAGGCTTGAGTTTCTTTTCTCATACTCTTTGGCTATGTCTTAGTTATCTTGGATTCTGTTTAACTCACCGAGAGTATTGTGAACATACGGGCTGCAGACCTGTGTTAAAAGTCTATTAAGTATTCATGTATTAATGTGCTGTATGTTCACAATATTGGTGAATGCTTGCTTATTATTAGAAGTTAATTCTATCTATAGAAATGACTATGTGGAGGCCAATATATTTATCTATAATGTGACATCTCTAGTATTGCATAGCATTATACCACATGTCAAATACGGGCTACCTGGTCTGCCCGGGTAAAATAGCTTTCATTCTTCAGGGAAGCAGCAATTCTGGCCGTCCAGACAGGCACAACAGAATGTAGAATGGTGAAATTGCAAATAAAGTAACTTCTGAAAGCTGTAACAATTGAAAGATGATGGGAATGTGATTTGGCAATGTTTAAAATTATTTTTGGTGCCTTTAAAATACTGAGAAGTAAAAATATTATGAGGTAATCCACACTTAGTGGAACTTCAAGCAGGTGTCCATCATAGAGAAATGTAACTTTTACTACTATTTATCAGTGATGTGCCATTAAATTTGTGGGAAATAGTTTTATATGCATTTTATGTGTAGAAATATTATAAAAATGTGCAAGTCAGATTAATCATAGTAATATTTTACAAGCACTTTGAAAAAAAAAAAAAAAAAAAAGAGGTATTTTATTAAAATGCTTTTTCTCCTATTTTAGTTACCTGCCATGGTTTGAGGTATACTACAAGCTCCTAAATACCCTGGCAGATTATTTGGCTAAAGAACAGGTAATATTAGATATTCTATTTCTTTGTGTAAAATATTTTCCATGAAATAATAGTCACCATTTGACGTGCTATAAAGTGATTCTATGCTGTTTAAAATCTTAGTAGAGTTTAGAAGGAAGGTCTTACACTCATCATATAGAAATTCAAAGAATTTTAACATAGAGCTGCCACTGTCACTTGAAACCCACATTAATCTTAAAAAGCTGGTGAAAATATACCTTTATAAAGTGTCAGTCTTAGCGTAAACAAGTCCTGGGTGAAGTGTGAGCAAAGTGTCATATCACTGGAGATCTGTATGACGTATTGATTGTAAACTGTAGATCTCTGGAACTATCTGATTATCAGTTGCAAACACCTTTTTTCAGAACTGTATAAAATATGATGTACTGTTTCACCCTTCATATTAACCAAAAACTACTTCCTGTAATTCTGTCATCTCAACTAGCAAGACAAAATTAGTTGCAGCATTTGGTGAAGAATCATGATAGTTTAGTTTGCATATTCATGAGCAATTAGACAGATTCCATGATTATGCAGGAAAGGAAATACTGGCATCTGTCTTTACTGAGAACATTAAAGCTATACCTTTCTGCTTTAACTATATTAGTGTACTAGATTGTAATTAAAAAAAAAGCATCAATAGGCAGCCATATGCTGTAGATGGGAAAAGCTGACATTTCAAGAATATATGAACTATAGAATAAGCAATTATTGTGCATTATAGTAAATGGACTACAGAAAATGATGATATTTTATGTAGGAAAGTGTGGTGTTAGCTGTGTTTAAATAAAGTGTGGAATACATTTAAGTCTTATAAATGGTGTAATGAGACTTTGCTTTTGGCTCTGGTTTCACTGTAGTAACAAAGCCTATTGTTAAGGTTGTGTTTGATAGAAGGAGCAGTGATTGTCTGCTTGGTTTCCTGGTCACTGGTTCTGGCTTTGCAGTGTTACTGCAACCAGGTGAAGTTCTTGGGCTATAAGTTTTCTGTCCTGTATGCTGAGCACGCTGTTTTGGTGGCTCAGCGAGGCAGACCCGAAGTCCTGTTAACATGAGATCCAGTCTCATCACTATTCTCGCAGGGAGAGGCAGAACCCATACAAAGTGTTTAAAAACTGGACCTGGCTTGTTGCTGATATTTTTGGTTTTGCTTTGACAACAAAAAGAATTTAGTCTCCGTGAACAAAAACCTTAAACTGAACGAAAACCCTAAACCAAACAAAATTCCACCTGCATCTATTTTTCAAGTGAATGTCTCTTTTAGAGATCAAGGTGGGAGATCCTAGTCAAACCTGATGAATAATTTTAAAAGTATATGATATAGCTGTGTAGCTGCATATTTAGTAAAACTGGGAATAGACAAATATTATGGCTAGCGGGTTAAGGAAGATGACTTCCGAGAGGCACAGAGCAGCTGCACATGTTAGTGCTACTTTCAGTTGCAAATATTGTGATTCATTTAAGGAGTACATGTAAGAAACTGACTTAACTTGCAGATAAAATAATTTTCTGAAATGTAAAGTTGGCCTGCATTTTATACTTAATATTTAAATACTTCACTGAGAATTGCAATTATCTTTCTCATTAAATGTATGCTTATCAGTATATAGTTTGATGTGTAGCAAATGGTAATTATTCAGTTTTTATACAATGACTAACCAACTTTAAAAATATTCTCTATAGGAAAATGACTCAAATGATTTGCTAAAATCATTGTATAGCCATCCTGTGCCAAAGGCGAACGCTTTAGTCAGTTTAAGTGTGGTAAGTATTCTCTCTGTATTACTCCTATTACTGACTATGAAATAGTAGGTATGGTTGAAACAAAACAAACAAACAAACAAAAGCCCGTTTAAGAAATAAACTTATGTAGCTTCCCATCATTAAGTGGCTTTGACAACCATTTTTCTTTTCTCTGTGGAGCAGAGTTTTTCTCTGTCCCATGTTGTTCTTGTAAAGTTATAAAGAAGCAGAAATTTGAATTTTGCTCAGTGGATGAGAAAGTAAGCTACAGTGGGATCTGGCAGTGCTAGAACTACTTTTTTGTGCTTCCAGCTGTTTCATGTAGATAGTTTTGGTTTCTCCTGCTGTGAATCGGGAGATGCTAACTCTGTTTTATTACCTCATATGTCTGAGTAGGTAGACTTGCAGGACTGGACAAAAATCTGTGTAAGCTGGCTTCTTTCCCGTCATCCTTCCCCTTCTTCCTAGTTTTGCTTGATCGTGCAAGAGTGCTGTAGGAGAGATGGCAGAAGTGTGCTGTGTGATGTGAAACTTTCTGCACGTGCAGGTGGAAGGACATGTCTGTGCCCCCCTTGCTTTTGTGCACGGACCCTTGGTGATGTGGGACCGGGCTTTGATCGTGTGGCAATTGCCACAGATATGTCAAAGTGAGCCTGTCACTGTTACAGTTCCCAAAGCTTTTAACAAAAATAGCATACAGGTACATATTTAAATAAGTTTGTAGAACCTGTATGAAATGTAAAGCTGATACAGAGCCTCTGCTGTTTCTGTGACTCTGTGTTCACAGCATCTTTACCATTGCTGCGTGCATAAGTAACTCTGTGCAGGTAATTGTTTCTTGATTGAACTGTCACAGTTTGCAGGGCACAGGAAGAAGCTATTTTATAAAGGCTTCCCTTCCACACATACTGAAAGATCATTACATTATTTATCTTAGCCTTATTTGTGTCATTTCCTATTGCTTTTAACTCATTTATTTTAGAATTGAGCCTAATACTTTGACCTAACTTTGCACAAACTCTAGAAAAGCATCTGTCCCTCCTAGGGAGATGTACAGAAATAGAGTGTCTGCCCCTTCCCCTCCAGTAGTTCCTTGACTTTTCTGTTAATAACAATGCTGTCTTTATTTTAGTTTGTCATATTTCAGATGCCTTGTTATGCCTTTTGCAGTAGTCTATAGAGCCCTAATATTTTTTCCCTTGAACAGTACTAATCCACTGTATGCAGAAGTCCTTCCAATCTTGTGTGTTGTTTTTTACCAGAAAAAATACACAGGATTTTGAAGCTGCAGTCTGAATTGTTTCTGTTGCTAAGTTTTGGTTTGTGTTTTTTTTTTTTTCCCTATTGTCAGTGTAATATTTTCAAGTTATTTTTCATTTCATAGTACCCTTGCAAGAATACTTCTGTATCTCAAATAATATTTTTACATCATTAATTGTGGTATTATAACCAGTTCTAATTTGGCAAGCCTAAAGCACTCTATAAAGTCCTTTCAGAATGCTACTGTATTTCAGTGGGACATGAAGAAGTTTTGAAGATCTTTTTCCCTTTATTTCTTGCAAAAAGTTGCTGCCTGTTGCTATCAGTGTTGCTGTTCATCTTGTGTAGAGTTCACCTACCTCAAAATGAATGTTGTGATGAACCTGGAAAAGGATGTTGTGGTGAATACAGCTGGCAACACTGGGGTGACACCTTACTTGCAATGAAGTTGATGCTTGCTTGTTATATTTCAATATTATTTTACTTTTGATTTTTTTTTTTCTCAATTGTCTCTTGTTCCCAGTAGCTTGTTACATCAAACAGTTTTGTAATCTTTTTAGCTGGACAGTGATTATCTAAACACAAACCTCTTGCCAAATGCTGGGCTGCAGGTGCAGTTGAGCAAGTATTGGGGTTCAAATTGGGCAGAGCAGGAAGGAATAACTTTGCCTGAACCCGAATACTTGTTGGACATGCAGACATCTCTGTTTTTGTAATGCTCAGTGCTGCAGGGAGATGTTTATGGCCACTTTCAGCTCTGACTTTGTGTCCCCAGCCTCTTATATTGATGTCTGTTTCTTGCTCCTTGTATATTGCTAGTAGACTGGACTGGAACCATTGATGATAACAGACTTAAAAGGAAGTTACAGTCTGACAAATAATTGTAGAAATCACAGCATGAAGTGGCTTTTCATTGTGCCAGGATGAGTCTAGTTCAAATTTCATGATGCAGAATTAAAAAGATCCCTTTCTCTGTTTACTCAGGTGTGCAGTGTAAGGCTCACAGATGTTGAAGCAGGGTTTAAGTGGCAGACCACAATGGTATTTAGGATTGCATTTATATAATAATGCAGAAATTCTGCCCAGCATCTGGATACTTGGTGTTTTCCAGTAATGCTTGGTCAGGAGGACACCAAAATGCCTTGGTCCAGTTATGGACCAAGTTCTACTGTCATCTGTCGGTCCCAGTAACAAATATTCTGCCACTGAAATTTATGAGCAGTGATCATTTATTCTATGAAACCTGAGCTTAAATATAATTTGGGTCACTTGTGTTTTACCCATGGAGGGCTAATAAATGTGTTGGGTTTTGGTTGGTTTTTTTGTTTGGTTTTTTTTTTTAAAGTTAGCTAAGTCAAGTCTGAGTTCAAATGGGCAAGGAATACAAATAATAAAACACATTTTCAACCAATATTTTAAGTATGGAATATTACAAGCATTAAAGTCAGCTGTGGCCTTTTTCTTGAAAAACTAAAAAGTCAATTGTTCAATCTTTCTCTCATCTTGCGTAAGAACCAAGAGATGATTTTTACAAGTGAACAAGTTTTGAAAAAGCAGCCTTGTCTTGTATCGGTGAGTTTAAAAGGCACCTGACTATCTACAGCCTATCATAATTAAAGAAATAATTACTTGCCATAGAGTATCTCTTTTGATTTCAGGCTTATTTATACCTCTCCTTTGGGAAATTGTCTTTTACTTAAAAGAGCATTTTAACATTAATGTACCTATTCTCTTTAAATCAATGTAACTTCAGAGCTATGCGTGTGTGCGTCATGATCCTGTCCTAAAAACCGCAACCAAAATCAAAATCTTAAATTGATGAACAAAATCTGCGTTTTTCTAGTGTCCCTTTTTAAAGAAAACTTTTATACAGTACAGCATCTATTAATTTAGTATCTCTTCCAAGGTCACACATCTTCCTAAGGGAGTTCACAAAGATGTACAAGGACTCTACACCACCTTTTTTTTGCTGCTTTATGACTCTTAATGACTGCAGTAATGGGCCTTTGCTTCTCCTAGTTCTGACTTCCTTTTCTGTTTAATGAGTGAAATATTATTACTTTGTTAATTATAAATAATTACTTCTCTAAGTTATTAACTTCATTACTCAGAAATCTTTTGAAAAATATTCTGTGACCCTATTACATATAGGAAATCATTTTCTGTTCTCACTGTACTTCTGAAGGGTGTGGGTATTCCATTAATCTGAATATTTTCCTGTTCTTGACTAGAGAAAAAAAATCTCAGCTTTTTTTTGTCAGTTGATGCAAAACAATAACCTGGGATATTTATTGTGCAAGGGCTGTGAAGTTTATAGGATGCCTTTTTTAAGCCATTTTTTTAATCTTAAAGTTTTAACTATTGCCAAATGACCTAATTTGTTGGGAAAACTTTCTATGAAATGTCTCAAGCTGGTTTAATAAGTCTCCTAAACAGAGTTAATGGTGTTTTTTGCTTGAACACAAGACACATTTAATGTCTTATAGACTTTCTTTATATTTTGGTATATCTTTTTCAAGTTTGATGTGAAAACAAACTGTGTCTTTGTGCTGTTAATTATAATTTTAAAATACACAATAAAAATAAAGTCTACAAAAAATGTCAAAATTCCGCTACAAACAAACAAAAGCTGAAAAAAATCCATAATTGTCAGTTATACTTAGTATGCACTTAAGGTTTTTTGTCCTTCAAGATTTACACTAGTATGCAAAAATGCCTTAAATCTACTGAGTTAAATCCATGTCTGATAACTACTAAAAGCACTGGATTAATGAGAATAATTTAAATTACATCTGGTTTTAGTTTATTACATTTTATATTTGCATCCTAAATGGGCTAAAACGAAGATGCATAAAATTGCTAATGTATTTCATCAATGACTGTGGAATTTCAAGCTATCAGACCATGCATTTCTGTTAACACGTTTTTGATTCCAAGATATTTGAAAAGAAAAGAGCATATATATCAAGTAATAATATTTCTATTCTAATTAATTTTCTCATGTGAATGCTTTTCCCTTTTCCATTCTAAATTTACATTTTGTACTTCAACTTTTTTTTTTTTTTTGGTTGCAATTTTTAAGTCAATGCTTAATTTAATCAGTGCTGCTCTCAGGCTCATGACGATTAAAGCTGGCTTAATTTCAGTGTTATTTCAAAACTGCAGCCTGGTGTTTTGTTCCCTTGGTTTATGTGCTGTGCTGAACCGAGCTTGTCATTTTGTGTCGTGATCTGCTTAATTCTTTGTCTAGTAGTGGTAAGAATGCTGTTGGAAAAATGCCTATTTGCTTAAACAAAGATGGGGTTGCAAATCCTAAATGCTGGTTTTTTTGGTTGTGTGTTTTTTTTTGTTTTTTTTTTTTTTAAGAATTTTTTTGTTTTGGTGTTCATAAATTACTAATTATTTTTCCCCATTGATTAGCACTCATATTTCATTACTCCTGATGTAACTGGATTGCCAACAATCCCTGAAAGCGTAAGTATGCAGTTTCTTTTTTAAATATTTAGAAGTATCAACCTCTTCTGTGGGTAGGACTGAACTCTGCTTTTATCAATAGGAGACATTCTTTTTTCCCAGAGTGTTTTTAGAATATGATTGATGACTGTTATTAAAACCTTTAGCTAGTAGTTATTGTTGTATTCATCATTAACCCATTATAATGCATTAACAGGGCATTTTTGACCACTGCTATATCTACCCTTTGTTCATAATTACTTGGCTTGTTTGCATTCATTGGGATGATATATGCAAAATATGTTCTACTTCCACACCTTTTGTTATTTGAATACCTGCCCTTTAGACACTGCATTGCTAAGCTGAAAATACAGTTTTCAAGATAACACAGTTGACTTTTTGTGTAAGAAGGCATTGTTTCAGGCTTTCTGACAACGTGCCATACCTGCATACCTACATTTGGATGGTAACCATGCACCAGGAATGCTGGTTATCATTATTTTTGTTAAGTGAAGACTTCCATTCTTTGGATGATAAATCCTTGATGGTGTTGTGGGTAGATTGCAAATGTGAAATCTCAGATCACATTCTCTATGATGTGTTTAGCCAGAGAACATCTAATAAAAGAGCTTCTGAATTTTCTGCTCCCCAGTCTTGCATTTGAATCTGGAATTGAGTACAGAGGTGTAGATGGGCATTTTTACGCTTTGCAGTAATAACTTCCCACAGCATTGGGGGTAGGGCTGGGCAGGGGTCCCCATCGCCTGGGGGTGAGCGGGGAGGTTGGGCAGGATAGGGCTTAGTTTTCGAATGTTTATTTCAATCTGCTTCACCCTCTGGGTTGAAGTCCTCAATTTTAAAGAATTCTCTTGTTCTAGATTATTATTTGGGGTTCTAGGAAAACATAGCTTTGGAGGTTAGAAGGTGTGTTATGTGTTCAACTTGAAGAAAATGTAGGCAAAGTTTACTCTGGGCCTCTGGCTGATGCAGGATCTTGCGATGGTGCCACTCTGGTTTTATTTTGCTGATTCTGTGGGAGAAAGGAAAAGTGGTGCCTTTGTATAATTGCTTTTTACTCAATTTATAAAAGTCTGATCCTTTCAGTATGAAACAAAACAGTATGGTCCTAGTGGAGGGTTAGAACATGTACTGAACAGATGAAGTAATTGGAGTAATTTTGCAATAAAATGAATGTTCTTATTCTTTGTTGTAAGGTTCCCATATTTTGGGGGCAGCAACTTTTGAGATGTAATGCAGAAATAACTGTGACTGTCTCCCAAAGATATATTGGTCTGTACAAAATTGCAAACTCTTTTTACCACAGCTTTTGCAACACAGAATCAGCAGACCACTGTCACTACAGTGTTAGAGGGTGTCCTAGATAAATTGTACTCAAATTATCATGGTGCATCAACCTCTCATCACTAGTTAAAAGTGACACTTGAAAGACCAGAGTTTCTTTCTAAATTGAGTGTTTGCAGCCTTAAACCTCTTGTTTTTCTCTCTTCCAAAATTTTGTGCAGCACAGACCAAGAATAACTCTATACTCTGTGCCTTCAAATTAATAATGCATTTCTGAATTTACATGAAACTGGATCATCCATTGGATCTTTGTTTATCTTTTCAATATTTTTTTTAATTTAATATTGCAACCTATCCAAAAAGGAGGTCAACCCTTTTTGTCATCATCTGGGTTTTAACTGAAGTTACTTTTTCATTTAGTAGAGTCTTGTGAGGAGACCACCCAACAGCTGGTGAGCACCAGCTCTGCCCCACGCTCTGGGGCTGTGGGGAGGCCCCAGCTGGCAGCCATGTCCTGGCCCTCGGGGAGGTCACCCTGCTCTGAAGCCTCTGCCACTTGTCTCTCCCTCGCTGTTTTCTCTTGGGTTCACTACCTTGCTCCCATGTGTTGGCCCCATCCAGTACAGACTGACAGTTCTCCTGCTCAGGTTGTCGTCATGGTTGGGGCACGTGGACCGGTAGACCTCCTACATTCACCTTCAGTAATTTGTTGTTCTGAGGAGAGATGAGTGAGAATTCTGATTGCAGATACAATAATGAAGGTGTGGTTATTGTGGGGTGTATCAGTATATTTTCATATGTACGCTCCTCACGTTTACAAAAATTTGCTGTTTTCCTAGACGTTTTGCTGATAGCTGTTTTAGCTTGTTCAGAACTTGTACATCTCTGGCACTGTGCCTTACAGAAATACTGTTACATTCAGCTGGAATACAGAGATTTCTCCCTCCACTCCCTTTTTATCCACCCCACCGCCACTTCTGTATTATCCAAGCTATGAATAAGAGGTGCTGGTGACTTGGCTTTTTGTTAAACTCTGCAGCGGAGCTGGCATTGGGGTTCTCCTTGGGGGCAAAAGGGGTGGCCACAGGAAGAACCCAGCACCTTCTGCTGGAGCTGCTGGCCCTGTCATGTCCTGGTACAGGCAGCTCAAGAAAAAGCTTGGTGTTTTTCAATGAACTGTTTTGCTGTACTGAAAGTAGAATAAAATGTGTTGGCTGTGGGAGAGCCTGGCAAAATAGCACAGTTTTATTATTGTAGCTTCAACACAACAGTTATTGTAATGGTGGAAGTTCTGTTCCTGGGTTGTAAGTAACGGTTACCTTAATAGCATATGGTGCTATTCACACCAAACTTCATATTTTTTTCAAACTTGGAAATAAAAGGGCACATCTATATTCACAAGCATAATCAAATGAACAAAATATCAATAACTTACACCAAAGTTAGTTTTTCATTAGCTTTAAAACCCAGTCAATTATTCTTAAAGCATACAAATCTTAATGCAAAGGGATTTCTTTCATCATTTTGAGTTGTTTTTTTCCCCCAACCTACTAATTGGACAAAACATTTTGTGGGTAATGTATAAAATGTTCGACTGAGCTACTACTGTTGCAATATCGTTAACATCTCATTCATTTGAACAGAGAAACCTCACTGAATATTTTGTTGCTGTGGATGTGAACAACATGCTGCAACTTTATGCCAGTATGTTGCATGAGAGACGAATCATTATTACCTCTAGCAAACTAAGCACTGTAAGTACTTCACACATCTCCTTTTAAGTAGAATATATTGGACATTTCACAAAATGACCTGCAGACCTTTGTAGTTTTAGATATGTTCCATGTGTACTTATGAGACAATATCTACGTACTTTTTTGATATATGGTTTTAGTCTGGCTCTCGAAGTACAAAAGTCTGATTTATGTAAGACCTACTCAGATACATTAAGTCAGGTTAATTATTTTTCTTATCAGGAGATGAGAGTTCTTTAACTCTCCTGAGTTCATTTCTGTGCCTTCTAATCTAAAAAGAATTCTTAAGGGCTATTATAAGATCTTTATTGTTCACTTGTCACTTATTCCATTTGAGCTACTTGAAAGAAATCAAGGGTCTGTAATAATAGCTGCTATCCTAACCTGGTAATAGGTAGTTTCATCTTTGTTAGAGTGGTTTGGGAGTGCATACTGTAATAGCTCTGATTTGGAGCAGCTCTTCAGACTGATAATAACGTACAACTCAAAATAGCTTTTTTTAAAAAAAAAAAATATTAAAAATTAAAGGTTTTAGGCTTCTGCCCACATTAAAATGTCTGGTTTTTGGTGGTTTTTTTTTTTTTTTTTTTGGTGTTTTTTTGTTTTGTTTTTTCTTATGCCTCTTTAGACTCCTTAATAAAAGAATGTTGTATTTAATTTTGAAAGTATACCTAAATATTTAGATGTTATTTTGTTTTACTCTTTGCAGAATATTATGAGTTTTTAAAATATTCTGTTTTGAAAATATTCCCAAAATTAGGTTTTCATTAGTACAAGATTGTAATTTAAAATCGACTTTCATATTAAGAGTATATTTGTTTTGCAGAATCTTTAGCCTATTAAGCACATCAAAAATACCTTTATTTTTGTTTTTTTCAACAGTAGTGTATAAAACATTTTGTTAATTATACTTTCTATGGTGGAAAAAAACTTTAATGTTCCTTATTAATTGTACTACCCAATAAATGAACAGTGATTTTCAACACATAGGTGCAAGGTTAGATATAGCATTAAAAATTAAGGTTCTCAAAGGCTTGCAGGTGCTGACTTCCAATACATATGTGTACATGTAAGGAGTGAAAATTTTTGGATTATAAAGAGTGGATAAAATACATTTAAATGCTTTAGAGTCAAAAGTAAATTGAAGATCCAGAAGATTCAGAATCACCATAAAAGGCTGACAGGTTTTACAGGTCTAGGTGGTAATAGCAATTTTTTTAAACACCACAGTGTTGGGTCTCTGGATCTGCAATTACCATCACAGTTAGGGGAATGCACAACAACAGCCCTTACCAGTGGTTTGCAGATGGAAAAAGAGAATTTACAGGTGTTAAGGAATATACCGTAAAAACCCTCAACATCCAGTGATGCCCCAGTCAAACCTCTTTTGCTGCTCCAGTAGAGAGGAGACAGGAATCGTGATGGTAGCTCTGTGCCTGTGGAAGTTTCATTCTGCAGGTGGGCACGTGTCTGTCTGCTTAACGTGGTCTACATTAACCTTGGTCTACATTTGTATCCTCTTAAGACTTGTATTTGTTAGGCTGAGCATCTCAGCTGATCTCTGTTGCTATGATATGACAAGAGGAGGTATCAGAACTGGATCGTGCTCATCTAGACCATGTTATTTCTGTGTTCAGATTCCAAGCTTTTTGGAAGTCATTACAGAACAACAGAACAAAAGAAGTCATTACAGAACAACAGCTTTAACTTTGTTCAGAATTCAGCTGATTATTCCAAACCTTTTCATGAAGTAATAATAATCTTGATGGTGTCCTCACTTGAAAATAATTAATATCACTCTCCTGGACAAGGATAGATAGTGATAACTGAAATCTGTAGTGACATTTGGATGTCCAGAAGAATGTCCCCAAGCTGTGAATGAAAATAGTAGATTCCTGGTCAAGGCCAAAAGAGATAGCACATCACTTTCACTTTCTTCTGGTTATTTTTTCAGTCTACTTGCATTACTGAAGTCATAGCTAAATGAAATTACTGCCATATCATGTTGGATCCACTTTTGATATAGAATGGGATTAATTTGCACTCACACAAGTGAGTTCTGATCAAACAGAAAAATAGAGTTGGCTTATCAGGAACTTCAGAGAGAACTGCTACCAGCTAAACTCTTCATAAACATAACAGGACTGATGCAAGTCTTGCTTCTTTACAGAGCAATGTGTAATAGTTAAACAAATAAAACACTTCTCAGTATCTCCTGTAAGAATTTAATTGAATCACTAGCAATGAGTAGATATGGCCTTACCATAAGGTATTTTTTGTTTAAAATGTTGGATTGCTTAATATAATACAAATAAGAAAATGGAGTGTATTTGAACATTAGCTTGTGTTTGCTTTGTGCTGGTTTGCTGTTGTGTACACAACACAGCAGACTGGGACTTTGTGTTGCAAAGGTCACAATCTCATATTCTTAAATTACAGCTTCATACTTGAGAAGATTATTTGTGTTAGTACTATCAAGTACAACTTTCTGTTAAGGGAGTTGTGCTTTATCTTTGGGGTTAACTGAATATCAAGTGTTTATGTCAGTTCATGAAGACTGGCTTGTGATGTCACCTCCGAGTTATCAGCTCTGTTTCGGTTCACTATCTCAGTGCAGTGACTGATAACAAAAGGCATAATTCAAGACCTTGCTCACTTTCTCCTTGCCCTTCCTGTGGGGGGCCAGGAGTGGAAGGCTACACTAACTTATGTACAGAAATTCTTTCTCTAGCATTTCTGTGCTATAAATTTCATGCTTTCATTATACTCGAGTAAAGGATCAGTCCTGGTATGGAAAAAGGGGGCATGGTGCTGTATTTAGAAAAGAAGGTTTATTTTGGCAGGAAAAGGAGAAAGAGAAAAGAAGGTTGACTGTTTTAAGCTCTTGATAGAGTTTTTTAATTAAAAAGACCCAAACAAAAAAACCCCAAAAAACAAACAACAAAAACCAACCAAACAAAACCCCTCGAACAAACAAACAAAACCCAAACAAAATAAAAGAAGATAAGTACCATTTTATCCTGAGGGTGTTTTTCAATTGTCAACTTATATTCTGTTTCAGCCAAGGAGGTTTTGTATTATTCACATCTTGTGATTTTTGCATTTGTTAAATATTCTTCACATCTTTCTTCAAATTGATTTTCCATGGTTTGACCCCCTTTAAAAACTCCTTTGGTGGAGATCTTCATCTACTTGCCCTACCAGTAACCACCAAGATGTAAGTGGAAACTTCCCACTGCTCCTTTCTGTCATAGCTTCTGGGTCATTATTTGCCCTAACTGTTGATTCTTTTATTAGCTTGACTTTCCAACCGCTTTAATAATGTGATTATCACCAGCCTCACAGCTTGCTTCAGGCTTAGTGTTAGAGTGAGATGGATTCAGCTAGCCTGAGGATTATGCTCTGTAAGATCTGTTTTTAGCAAAAATTACCAGTTCTGGCTTTCGAACAGTAAACTATGAAAGAGAAACAAATTATATGGCTTTGGATTAAATGAAAGACTGAATGAAACAAAGGAATTGATCTATTCACAGGGGTGGCTGTTAGTTGTTTCACTTCAGCTGTAAAAGGAAGACCTTTCCTAAATGTCATGCTGTATGTTCTTGCACAGCACTGTTTTCTCACACGTCACTGCATCTGCATGTATTCTTATTTGTTGTATGGGGCTGTACAAGTTTCAGTACAAATAATTTTTTTAATTCAGTCTTTCTATAAATTATTAAAGTGCTGGGGATGGCTTTTCCAGGAAGGCTGAGCTGCAGCATTGATTTTATGCATGCTGGAGGCAGGCCCTAGATGTTTCGGCCCCAAGTGCACCTGCTGTGGTAGTCTACCAGAATATCATACCACACTCTCATGTATTCAAAGCAAAGGAATAAATCATGATTTTACAACAGTGCATCAGTTGACTTATTGCTGTTTTGTGACCGGAGGTAGGAAGGATTGCTGTTTAAAGCCATGTCATCAGTTCTCAAGTCACTCAGGCATGAAAGCTTGTCATATGCCTCTGTAATTGTACCTCACCGGTCTTCCCCTAACTAGTCAGCTGGGGCTGCGCGTTTTGTCTCCAACACCCGGCTGGCCGGTGTCTGACAGGAGCTTTCTCATCATCCTGTCAGTAATATGGTAACTAGAGTGTATCGTCTGCGGCCTGCGCTGGAGGGGGAAAGGATGCTACACTTTAAAGCAAATGTCTCAACGTTATCTCCATTTTGACCAATATATGTTTCGGATAATACAAGTGTGATGTGTTTGAGAGCACTGTGGTTACAAAGTCTTGCTTTGTGCTGACTGGAGTTTTCTTTGGTGATCTCTATAAAAACAAACGTATATGTCAATAAAAGATACAGGTTTTTGGTGGTGGTTGGTTTTTTTTGTTTGTTTTTTGGTTTTTGTTTTTTGTGTGTGTGTGGTAAAGGAGCACTGAATATAAATTTGTGGAATCACTTTTACTGTTGCGTATATGCAAACAGAGCTTTCTGCAATTGCCCTCAGTCACCACAGTGAGTTGGACTGAGTGGTGGCTTTATGTTCCTTGTCTCATTAGTCTTGTTCAGGTACAGTCACAGTGTCCACGGTCACTTGGGCACTGGGAAGACACAGAAGCTCCTTGGAGAATGTAATACCAGCCACTAAAGAAAGGAAAAATGCCCCTTTCTCGAAACACATTGTCTTTGTGAATTGCTTTACTCCTCCTGCATCTGACCCTGAATCTGAGATTCTTGAGTTTATTCCAAAACCCGTATGTCCCCAGGCAGTAATATCGTCAACTGAATCAGAAAACAACTGTGCTGGTTGTCTGTTTCTCTCACTTCACTTAAGTCTTTGCAGTTTACTTGTTCGAGATTCATGGATATGGTTAAAACAACTGCCAACCAGTGCTTTGTGACTAGGCCACATCGCTGGGATGTGGTTTTGGAGCACAGCACACATTAATGTGGAGCCTGGAAAGGCAGAAAGTTCCTCTGCTGTATTTTTATGTTTCTCAGTTCAAAGCTAGCTATTTACAGAGTGACTTCTCTGGTGCAGACTAAGGATCCTAGACAGTGGAACAATTGGCTCCACACAGACCTTCCGTGTTGGAGCAAATAGCGGCATTGTGAGCTGTTATACAGCTTAGTGACATCCTCACATTGCCTTATGCTGGGGTGATGCTCCTAGTTCTGATTAAACCAACTATAGTAGCTAATTTGTTTTAATTGTGCACTGCAACATATAACAGATATTTCGCTGATACTCACTGAACTCTAAGTGTAATTAGAATTCATTTTGGAATGTTAGGTCAATTAGACCGTTTGGTCTGGCAGTAGGTGAGGAGTGATGTTTGATAATTTGATTACTTCAGGTGTAAGCAGTCTTAAGATAAAGTGGGCAGAGGTGAATCGTGTGAGTGCAGCTGCAGTTCCATTTTGACACACGTAGGGAATGTATTTCCGGCAATGAAGCTGCAGGATGTCAGCATGGAATCCAAATATACTTAGGATATACAACCAGACCTGGAAAGCTCTCCCAGTCTTAAAGTTTAGAATAGTTTTCGCATTGCCATAGCATAATATTAGGAGAAATAGTTGTGAAGAAAACGTAGAAAAAAAAATTGAAATATGTGGTGAGCAAATGATTAAAATACTTTTTATTTAATGAGGGGGGAAGAAACAATACAAAGTTGCAGATTGCTAATGTGCTATCTATGTAAAACATGAAGAACTGTATCACTTGGTGTTATTAAAAAACAAAAAAATCCCAACCCTTAAACAAACAAAAAGCCCACACTTTAAAGTAAGTGTATAGACAGAAAGACAGATCTACAAATTCATTTCAAAATTAAATTTTTCACTTGTTAGCACTTTGAGAAAAAAAGAACAAATCTAAGATTAAAATAAGCAGAAGTTGTTTCCTTTTCCAATTTACATATTCTTTTGCAAATCAGTAAGGACTGCCAGAACAAAATGCTGGGTAGAGCCAGTACAGGCGCTGCTGTGGGGTTATGCAGTGTAAGAGAAGCCTTTGAGTACTGAGTCCTTTGTGGCTGGGCTGTATGAGAGTTGGGAGGCTCCATATTCTGTTGACCAGAACTGGCTCACCCTCTGCTGAAGTGATTGGTGGTTGTGTGGAGCATAAGATGTGAAGATGAATTAATGGTGTGTAGTACCAGCTCTGTTCTGCTGTGCCATTATGGCAAGATTTCTCCTTTTTCATGGTCACTGCTGCTTTATCACTCTCTTTTTCCTAAATTCTCCAATGATGATGAGTTGAATTATAACATAGTCAGCGGTTATCTCTGCTCTTGCTTGCAGTAAATAAGTTGTCTGTCAGCTATTCACAAGGAAGCTGTTCCCTGCTGTTTCTTAATTAGTGTATAGCAGAAGACTGTACCATGGAGTTACTCTGCAGGAGGAAATGTTAATAAAAATTATTTTCCTGGAAACTCTCCTTTCAGAAGTGAGAAACATTTACCAAAGTCCCTTGTTTTGTGGGAGGGTAGCTCTTCCTCCATGGAGACAGGTCATAAAATAAAGGTGGGAGGAAAGGAGGAGTCAAGAAGATGGTTAGAAAAATGGACCAAAAAAAGAAAAGCTTTTGTTTTTCTGTGTTTTTGTGACAAAGAAAGAAATAATGCAGTTAGGAAGTAGATGAATGTCAAAATGCAATTTATCAAGAATGTACTGAGATGAAATGAAAATATATGAAGAAACTGAAATTATTGAACAAGTGGTATCAAGAAGCATAATTAGTTTATTATAGGATAAATGAGTATCAGAAGAGACCCATTAGTTAACCTAATCTATAACATGCTAGAGATAAAAGCTGACAACTAACTTGCAGAAGCTGCTTCTTCAGCCTATGAAAATACTAAAATCCTTTGTGGGATGAAGTAATTGAGTAACATGGCTTTTTCTATGCCACCCATGGTTACTTTGTTACATAGATGCTTCTGATTATCTGTAAAATTATGTATGGGTCCTTAGTCTAGGCACAGTATGCCAGTGGTATTGCTCATTGAGCACTCACCTGTCTACTACCACTTCAATTTTATTTTCTGCTCAGCTTCCATTATTGGGAAACATGTCACTCCTGGAGCCATAGGCAAGGAACAAACCGTGTCTGCAGTCTCTTCTTTTCCCTTCCAAACTAATGCACAAGAATGATGCCATAATGCTGCTCTGAGAATCAAGAATTGCGAGAAAAGAATGAATTTGATTGTACATGAAGTGCTGTCAAATTCATGAATAACACTTCTCTTCCCTTTTTTTCCCCCAGAAATAAGGATAAAAGGAAGTGAATAATTCTAAAGAAACCCAAACCAAACCCAGTAGACAAAAATCTTTTTAATATTATTTTTTTGTTTTCCACATTTAATTTTTGTAACGGAAAAGGTTAATGTATTTGTGGACTGGAAATAGATTTCCCTTCCCCTGTCTCCCTTCTGTGAGAGAGCTGGGGGTCTCATTTTGCCAACAGGAGGAAAATGCATTATGGCTCATTTAAGATCCTCCCTCTTCTTCTTTTTAAAGATTATAGGCATGGCAGATGGGAAGCGATTAGCCAGGAGCTAAATTAAAGAAATGTGTAAGTGGCTTTGGATATCATGGCTTGGACCATGTATTCTGTTCTCTATGGTGCTTATTTTCTTTTTTGTCAGTGACTTATGACTTCTCACCAATGCCAGCAGAATGGACTAAGCTTAAAATGTAGTCTGACTGTTTATTCTTAAGGGCTGGGAACGGATTATGTGCTGTTATAAACTGGAGAAAGCAACGGCTCCCTTCCCACTGCTGTGACCAAGCAGTCTTTACCCACCCATTCAAGAACCGGATGGGAAAGTAGGGGTTGGCAACTGTGAAGTGTTTGTTATGGGGTTTGGGCCTGATCTCATTCCTAATCAAAAAAGATTTGGATATGGTTGCCTCTCTAATAAAGGTGGTGGTCTTAGGAGTTGTAACACTGTAGAGGAGAGGCTTCCTTTCACCTCTACAACTGTTCCTCTTTCAGGAAGCGAATAGTGGTTTCACAGTAATTCTCATGAACTGGGGCTACTGGGTTAACAGCAGCAAGAGGTGGTCCAGGCGGATGGTAGCTGCTGGAATTGTGGTAAAATGTTGATCTGTCCCCTATGATTTATTGCTATAGGTATGAGTGAGCAGATGAGAGAACAAAACAGAATCTTTAGCATCTTTCAACATATGTGTGGTCAAGGCAGTGGGAGGGAAGCAGTTCTTTGGCCCAGTGGGGCTGCAAGGGAGGAGGGAGAGAGCACAGCAGTACCCATTCCTGGGCATGGTGTTGACAGAGATTGACAGTGTCTGAGGGTTTTTCAGGAAATGTTTTGTCACAGTAGTTCTTCAGTTGCTTACAGTAGATTGTGAAAGGTTGTACGGTACCACAGGTTAATTTTACTTTAGTATTTTGTCTAACTTCTGTTGCTGTTTTTTGCTTTCTGACAAGATTATGCTAATCAGCTTCCTTCTTTCTAGTTTGTGCATTGTGGTGTGTGCAGATCTCGCCACTGATGCTCTGCCGCTCTTTTTACCTTTGGTTATAGAAAAGGCTTTGAAGAAAATAATTTACATAGATAGAAAGTAACTGCCAGATAAGTTTTGTGCAGGATGTAGAATAATTATTTTATTGTTACTCATTGAAATTATGTGAATAATAGTTATTGAATAAACATAATGTGTGAGCCTGCAGAAAATCTTTCAGATGCAGAAGTATGGCTCTAGACACGTCGCAGTGTTTTAGCAAAAACTAAGATTAGGGAAGGAAAAAGAAAAAAGGCAAAAGGCCCAGTGCCTTTGAAATCCAGAGTAAAAGGTGCATTGATAGAAGTGAGTGTTGAGGTAGCAGATACACACACTAGAACTGCTGCAGCCACGTGAGGGATGGGGAGGAGACGCGCTCCCAGGAGCAGGTAAACCTGCTTTGATCAAGTCTTGAACTGAAACTTTTCCTGACTGTTCCTGTTTTGAACAACAGCCTTCCCAAGTGGCTGCTTATTGCCATAAGGTGGAAAGTAACTCATCATTCTCTAGAATTTGTACCTTGTTTCAGTCTTGCAGGAGTTTGTTAGTAATCAATTTACTGTCACCCAGTAATGAATTTTGCTAACAAGCTTTGTAACATGGTCTTCCAGTACTTGGAGAGCCACTACAATCACCAGGCACATAGTTCCAGTATTTCTTTTTTTTTTAGGAGGCAAACATGAAATTATTGTACCAGATTCACTAGAAAACTCTGGAGAAAACACCACATACTTTCCTTACAGGGTGATGAAAGTTTATATGGTGATGCTGGCTGCAGTGTCTTATCAGAAGAGATCAGAAACAGACTGAAACTCTTGGTTGTACTCAGCGATGTTATCAAAGTCCTTACCGATAGAATGGGACAAGAAGCTTCTTTTCGTTTCCAGAGCAAATGCTAAGGATTTAAAATTAAATTGGGCTGTTTATTAGAGGGTTGAAGGTTGAAGTTTTTTATTAAAAGTTGTTTTTTAACTAGTTCAAGTCAATCGACTTATGTTGTTTGTGTAGTTTAAAACAACATTATTTAAACTAACTTTAGAACCATGATTAGTTTTATTTTTTAAGTAAAAGTTGTTTAAAGTGGAAGGCATTTTTTGAAACGGAGGAAAACAGTCTAAAAAAATCAAAAATATTGGAAGCAGAAATATTGAAAGTTCTGTTCAATATTGATAAATGGTTTCAACAGACAAAAACTTTATTATGGAAAGAAACACAACTCTGGTACACGTTTTCCAATGCAGTGGACTGTAGGAGGTTGTCTTAACATTGTTTATTGCTTCAAAACATGTAATAAACTATCAAATTTGCAGTTAACTGCATTCTGCAGCACTCTTCTGCCATAATTTAAGAATTTTTTTTAGTAAACTACAGAGTTAAGCAATGATGTATTTCTGTATATACATAAAAAGGTAGCAAATTTTATTGGACAGATGCTTTCACGTTATATGTACAAGCCTATCTGTAAGGGGGATCACAGTTCACGGTTGATACGATCTCCAGTTGTTGCTGGCAAAATAGGTAAAGTTGCCCACAGCCTTGAAGATGACTTCAAGTAATTTAGGATAATGACTAGCTAACTTGAAAAGAGACTTTTCTGATTTGAGACATTTCTCTTCTTACATTTTTTTTAAAAGGTGGATCTTCTTAATTCCTTTAGGAATAGATAGCAATCAACAGGCAGACCCCATATAAATGTCTCTTTCCCCAAACAGTGTAAGAACTCGTTTTCTGCCAAGGATCTCACCACTTGGTCAAGGAACAGATGCTCATTTCTGCAGGCAGGAGGTTTTGCTGTGTCTGTACCCATCCTGTCTCCCCCGGCGCAGGGTTGGGTGCGCGCAGGGTTGGGTGCCCGCCGGGTGTAGATGCAGACGCCCTCTGCATCCAGCTCTGCCCCCACAAACCTCTGGGCTCCAGGGCAGCCGTCGGGCTCTGCCCTGTCTGCAGGTGCTTTTCACATCTCTTGAGCTGTCAGGTTACTTAAGCCATGCAGCATTATTCCAAGATTTGCACTTTGTTCTATTTAGAAGAGTGAATATGTCAGTTGAAGAGGTAAGTTATTTCAATAGCTAATGCATTTGAGAAATGCAGTTGCTGTTGGTAGCAGTAAAAAAAGGCAAAAAGAGAATTTACCAGAAAGAGTGCAGTTTTTAATATGACATCCACAATTATCAGTGTTTGCTTAAAGGCAGAGTTGGCACAGTATTAAAATGTCAGACAGTTTGAAGAGCAGCAGAATCCCATAGCTGCTTGTCTTACAGGCTGTATACAACAGGAAACTATAAAACATATTCATGCCACACTATAATGTTTGGAAACCTACTCAGCAGCATAGATGGAAATGTTTAAAAAAGATTGTTACATTAAGATGTTAGAAAAGCATAGAACTGTATGGCAAAACCTTGATCTGTGAGTAATCAAATCTTTACCTTTCCTGCTAGAAATATTAACATTTAGTAGATTTTTTGAAATTAAATATGTTAAATAGATGCCAGTGTGAGTGCCACACCAAAATATAGATTGTAAAACAAGAGTGTTAATGAAACTTCAAATGTTTTAAGGAATTATCTACTTCTTCCATTAAAATGAGAACTAAAATATAATACAGACTTATGCATATAGTAGGAAAATATTTCTTCATGCAAATAGTATAGTCATCTTAATTCATAATTTAAGACTGCCTATTAAGAGGAGGAGGAGGAGGAGGCAGCTGTATACATCAGGGGATATTCTGTATAACTATACACTCAGCTTTATTTCAGCCTGTGATTGAAATACATAAACTGCTAGTCTTTTTAAAGGTAGTTGTGCTTTGAAATTTGTACACTATGTACAATTTTATATGGAAATACTAATTAGTAATTCCATATCCATTCTGAGTAAAAGAGCAAAAAACGTGATACTCAGCTGGACTGCACTATCAATAGTGCTATTTAAACTACAGAGAGATAATGTGGAAAGAAAACTCATAAATCCCAGTGTGTAGCAGAGGGATAAGATATTCATTTATCTCTTCCCCCAAATAAATTCTTAGTAACAGCACAGTATTTATTAAAATAGCCATTATTATAATTGTAAAATGAGAGTAATTGTGGAGGTTTGATGTAAAGCTAAGAAACGCGATGTTAATCTGGGATGCGGAATGATGATGTCCCCGGTTTCTGCGGTGCAGCTGTCAGGCTGGGGCCGCTCGCTGGTCAATAGTGACATTCCGTGTGTCAGCGAGCAGAGTCTCCTGATACCTCAACCTGCGGTTCACACGTTACTGAAGCTCCAACTGTCGAACATTCGAGTCCCTTGGTACCACTGCAGCTTCCAGCCTCTCCTGACTGGCTCATGTTTCATTCTTTGGCAATTTGCCCTAATGATATCCCTCAGGAGCTTTCAGACCCACTTCTTTTCCATATTTAATCGTGTTATATTAATCTGAGTGCTGAGCAAACTATGCTGCACAAATTGTAATTGTCCGTGATTGCTGCTGCGATGGTCTTACAATGTTTTTTTTTTCATCTTTAGTGTAAAAATACATGTACAGAATTGCAGTATAATTTTTATTTGCAAGTCTAGATGTCTAAGACAGCCAGGGTGTGAAAGCTTTAACTGTTCATCTGTTCCACAAAGGTTTTTTTTTTTCCTGTAAAATCTGTAATGTTTTAGCACTTGCTGTATGGACAGGATTTACGGTTTATTTTTAGCCCTTTGTTTTGTTACTGTAAAAGTATATGTCGAATAAACAGTGCTATTATCAAGTTAACTGCAGATAGTAATGTTGTTGTAATATAAAACATTAGGACAGTCTTGTCTTTTTCCAGAAGCTTGGTGGCTTCTACGTAGGGCTTTCTTTTTTTTTTTTCCAAATGAGATTTGTAGTGATTCATTTGCTGGATATAGCTGATCTCTTTTTGAATACAGTTCTCATGTTTTATCGTTCTCTTGCAACTCTGTGGCTGCATAATACAATAAATAAATTTGAGTGACTCCCTGATAGCGAAGTGGTATTTGATAGATCAAATTTGAATTATTTGAGTATTGCAGATCATTTTGTTCACCCAAGGAGTGAACTAGAGCATGTTTCTAATCAATTCTATGTTTTGTTTTGGTTTGTTTTTCCAGGGGGGTTGTTGCTTTTGTTGGTGGTGGTTTTTTGTTTATTTGCTTATTTGTTTTAGAAAAACAGATTTGGAATGGTAAGCAGATTGTAACATCTCATTTCTTTGTCAAGAAGTCCTTCATTTTCTGGTGATGCAAGTGCCAGACTTGCCAGTCTCTGCTTTGGGAAGGAGTTTTGGAAAATTGTGATAAATTTGCTTTGCTGTCATGGGGAATATTCACTTCAGATTTTTTTTTTTTTTTAAAGGTAGTTTGGAAATTAGGATAGCGACACAACAGAAATTAATCCTGCTCCTAAGTTCAGTGCTCTTCTGCAGCTTCATGCAGGTTCACATCAATTCTGGTTGTTCCAAACCCCTCCCCTGAGTCCTTTCCGCTTAGCGTTGCTGGGTGCACTCGAGTTCTCGGTGTTCATGGCAGTGCATGTTTATTTTCTTTTTTTCAAGGAAACAGGTGAACAGGCCTAACTTTTAACTGATTGGTTGTTTGACTTCTTGCAAATGTGGTTGTGTACATGTATCAGGGTTCTTTATAAATGCGTTTAGGCAATTAGAAGTAATATAAAAATGCTTGATTGATTGAGGAGGTTAAGATTCTTACATGTCTGAAAGTTAATTTAAAATTTTGTGTTTTCTTTTTATTCATATTTTTTCTTGCCAATTCTGTGTGTGTATATTTATTTTTAGTTAACTGCTTGTGTCCATGCGTCAGCTGCATTGTTATATCCAATGTATTGGCAACACATTTACATCCCAGTGCTTCCTCCACATCTTCTGGACTACTGCTGGTAAGATCGCTAACCCAATATCCCCATTTCTGAGGTTTTCCCCTGTTTTGTAATTCCAAATATCCGATGAAAACACTAACTACTTATGTGACTAAATATACAGAATCCATTTTATAAAGGCACTGAAGTAAATGCTTAAATGATGACTTGAACAGAGATATTACAGTGTGACTTTACATGGTGTTCAAATTGGTACTTTAACTTACCATGCTGATGACTATCAATGCAGCGTTTAGAATCTTGTTTATAACAACTGTTTCAGTTTTATTGTTAGAGAATGCATGCAGTCATGTAAATGTGACTGTGTTACTGTTTTCTTTCATTTGACATTTATTTTAACTTGAGATAAATGATACTGATAGAAGCATTCAGAAAAAACTGATCAGTGTTTCCGGAAACAAGTGTTTGTAGGCATCAATGTTTCCTTCCGGTCTATAAAATGATTTAATATTTGTATTTTAGACTCAGCCAGGTTCAGTATCCTATACAATGCCTTCTGTTTTAAGATTTCAGGCTAAGAAGAGATCTACTCTCCTTTATTCATAGTAGTGCCAGAGATAGCAAGTGAGAGTTTCTCTTGAAGAACTTAAACCAGGAACATCCATCCCTGGAGACTTTCACTTTAACTAGACCCTATGGATCCGTGGTGGAAAAATGAACCATTTAAAGCCATTTTAGAGATCAGGAATGGTTATTATCTATAAAAACTGAGTCCAAGGCAGATGCCTACCAACATAAGTCTGTGTTTTTGTTACTAATGTTTTTCTTCACAGAAATAAATTATGGTTTGCTTGTATGTTTGCTGAACTTTTTTTTTTTTTCTGGAATTATAAATATTGATGTGCTATTGAACTCTACCCAATCTATTGAACTTCTTGTTTCAAAGAAATTCTCATTATGTTTCCTTGAGTCTCTTTGATAGTTTTTCCTCAAGTTTACAATATTTGCCCATGGTATATCTTTTTCTCTGGTAGTTCCTGTACTTAATATGTGTATTATTTATTGTTTTTAAAAAGAAATCAAATATTCTTCTCCCACTCCTCCTTGTACTTTCAACTATAGCTAAGCCTTTCATCTTTAATGATAGTTTTCTTTTGAAGAAACTCTGTCCTAATTGTTTTTCCTTCTAGCTTTGATAAGATGCACAAAAACGAGGGTAGAGCTTGGATGTATTTGTTTAGTTTTTGTATTACTTGAGCTTACCATCAGAGGCTTTGTAATTTCTTCAGTATCATCCATAAATGCTGTTCTCAGAAGGCTGATCAACACCTTTATTCAAGCTGTACCCTGCAGAGTGCATCCTGAATACTAGAGGATTTTTTATTTTCCCTCCTAAGCTCAGATGAAGTTTCCAGAAATAATAATGTTAGATGCTGTACACAGCTGCTTGTGATGATGATAATAGTTGAGATTCTAGGTCAGTATGGCGTGACCTGAGATTTTTTTTTACTCATTAAAAAGAATCATGGAGTTTCTTAAACTTGTAAAACTCATATATATCCCTTTTTCTTTTTCACAGTAGTACAACAGAGCTGGGGGGAGGGAGGGAGGAATCCGTTTTTGAGATGTTCAAATGGAAACGTAAAGTTCCCGAAAGGAAATGCACAGCTGATGAGTTTACTGCAGTAACTATAATTCTGACCTTTTAACTCAGATTTTTGTGCATTTACGTTTCTGTGTTTGATCATGTTTGGTTTGAATGGTTCTTTGTGAGACAGGTTGGACTAGTGTAATAGAAACACATAAAATAATCTCCTCATGTTTTGGCCTGTTAACTATGAATAAATGTTTTCCTCATAGGTATATGATGTATCAAGTTAGAAAACCTAGATGATTCATAAAGTCAAAGTTTAGTATGTAGTCCAAAAGGGTCTTGTCAATTTAAAATTAATAATTTTCATTTTTAAAGATATTTTCATTTTAATGTAATTTAATAGAACAAGGTTCTGTTTATGAAAATGCCTTTTTTCTTTTTAGCTTTAACATGCATTTTCATATGCGGAAATTACATTGCAATTGCTTTGCTTGGACTTCCGGATGTCTCCCATGAACTTGCCTTTTCTTAGTGTTGTTCTGAAATTACAGTTAAACAAATGAAGTACGGCATTATCAGTTTGATAATTTTGTTCATTCTAAGGCAGTAAGGCCATTTTTACACAAAGATAAAACATAATTAAATCTACTAGTTTAAATATAGGCTCTGATCCTGCAACCTTTTTTTGCATGTTAATCATCCAACATATTTTGAGAGAAGTTCACTTTTTTTTTAAATGAATTGGACTGTGTATCTTCAGAATTTCTTAAAGATAAATGAAATAATTCTGTGGGGATTAGAATTTGATGAATTACGTAAACTGCTTAGTTAGTACATTTTGTGGGCATGAAAAGAAGAAAAATGTATCTTTGAGTAAAACAATCTGATCTGTATTAAAAAATTATTTAAATTCTTCCAATTGCCTTTTTAACCAAAAAGCCTCTTAGGTTCTATCAGGAAACCTGATATACAGAGTGGTTTTAGACATAATGTAACAGTCCAAACGCCCCAGTACTGAGCATCAGTGTGGTCTGTAATGCTGCCAGGACTGGCCAGGTTATGAGTACTTCCAAGGTACAGTGTGTGAACATACTGTATATTTATTTACTTTCTTCAGAATGTTTTTCTCCCCCATGTAGCTTATCTTGGCTAATTCTGTTACGAGAACTCCAATGTGAGAATTGGAACAGCCATGGAAAAAAGAAGAGATAATACTTCTTTTTTTCTAAATGACAGTAAAATGTGAAGCAGTCAAATATTTTTTGTTTTAGCTCTAGAGTACGAAAACACAGCAGAGTTACTAAAAGATTAAGTTTTTGAATATTTTCTAAGAACTGATTTTTCTCTACACCCACCAGTGGGTGGGTGGCTTTGAAGAAAGCTTTTACAAAAATTAAATTTGAGCATTGATATAGTAATTACACTTGATTCCCTTTTTTTTTTTTTTTTTTTTTTTTTAAGTAAAGGAGAAATCTAATTTCATTAAATTTCTGTGTAATTTCTTGGCAAAGTAAGTCACTGATAAAAGAATGTATGGCAGTTTTGTGTGTGGATGATAAAGCATCTGTTCTACTGATGCTCTGTTAAGAATATAATGCAATTAGAAAATTCAAGTTAAAATTGCAACATGTCTTTTTATGAGATCTGGTCTCTTCTGAATTGGGAGATATACATGCCTGTTTTCATGAGAATGGGACAATTATTTTCCAATTAACTTGCGTGTTTTGCATAACATAGTAATTATTTTAGGCAATGATGCTGTAGATTAATAACGTTTTTGGTAATAACATGCATAAACAGGAGAAAAACTATATAGCAGCTCCCAGTAGTATCATAGTAAGCAATTTCATGTACATATTGCACACCTCTGCTCTTATGGCTTCAGAATCCAGCAGTAATAAAATTCATTCTTTGCTGAAAATGGTCAAATTGACTTTCCACACCTGCAGTTTCTTATTTTCTGCATTTTCAAGATGTGTTTATCTAATTAGCTTTGTACCTCTATTCCGTTAACTGATCAGAATTGAAATGATGTAGCTGTTGCTTTGTTCTATAGAAAAGAGCTACAGAGAACCCTTTTTAATGACAGATTTACTAATGGAGCAAATCATCAGCTGTTTTAAGTCAGTACAGGCCTGGTGAAGCTGCTAGAACAGTGTTAGTGTACAAGAAAACAAGTGTGCATTAAATGCATACATTATTGCCCTTGTTTCCACTGTAGTTTCACCAGTTCAAGTTATTTGTAACGCTAAGATACTCTGCGATTAACCCGAGGATCAATTTTGCTGCATGTTCAGCAGAGAAATCTTCAGTTCCCTGTCAGCTGTAGCCATCCTCATCGGCTTGGTTAAATATGTCAGCAAGTCAGACGGTGCCAGGGGCTCAGATCCATGATCGAATGAATACCATAGGAGAAATTATGTTATGCCAGCTATCTGTGTAACTTCAAAAAAGTTGTCTTATCTTCCAGTTATTCTTCAGAGATTATTTTTATTTATTTTTTTTCTCTCTGCTCCTTTAGTATTTTGTTTCCCACCGAGTTGCTTAAACCAGCCTATCTATTTGTTCGCTTCTCTAGAGTGAATATTTTTAGGAATCTTGCTGTACCGAAAAGTATGGTGATCGATGTTTTTTCCCCTTCAGTGCTGCATACTGAGTATATTCTTTGTCAGATGTTGCCAGAACACGTTCACCAGAGGAAGAAACAGAAGATACAGGAACCATGATAAATTAGCCTGACTATTTCAGTTTCTTGCTTGCGTGCTGCAGGAGGTCTCACACCAGAGGCTTTGTGGGGATATTTGTCTTCTTTCAAGAATATAGTTCCCCATCTTATTCAAATCGGAAAAGAGAAGTTTACTATCTTGAGTTAAATATGAAATTATACACCTTCCAAATTATACACCAAGGAAGAGTTTCAGAAGCATATTCAGAACCAAAACTGGTGTTTGTGATGGTTATGTTGCAGTGTGGGGATGTTACCCAGTACCATATTTTCCAGAATGGTGTTTTACAACCACTGTAGTTCTAGAGACAGACAGATAGACAGTTTTGGAACATCTGCTCAGACAGCTCTGATGTAGAGTACAGTTGGTTATTGAAACTGGCTAGAAAGCCTCACACATCTTCTCGCTCATATTTCCATACTTAGGAACATCATCCTTTATTTTGTGGTCATCTTCACTGCAGACAAAAAAAAAAAATATGTATTTTTTACTTGTCCAGTAGTATTTTCAGTAACAACCATGTAAGTTCAGTAGAGGCTTAAACACTAAATGTTAACATTGGAGTATGTGTGCCAAGTTTTTAAAATATTTTTTTGCTCCACAAATACTGTATTGTTAGTAGTTGGTACTTAATAATTTGATCTTTTCCACTTTTTTCTTCAGTGCACCGATGCCTTATCTAATTGGTGTCCACTTAAGCTTAATAGAGGTAAGTTTACTGTACGCTTCTACATACTGGTAAACATGAGGAGTGTGTGCCATCAATAATATTTTTAATGGAAATGCTTCAGAAAGAATCCCTCATTTTTAGTATACACAATTACAAAATTTAAGCTTTGGATGCCTTATAAAGAAAAAAAAATCCCTCTTTGAAACCTTACATTTGAAGTGTTTTATGGAGACGTATAAGCTCTACATCACAACTTGTTACTGTGTTTATTTAATATCTTAATGATAGCTTTTCTTTCTGCCTTTTTAGTGGTTCAGCAACAGATATTCCCAATAATAACAGTTAAAATTTATTTTGGAGTCACCATCAATCAGAATTCAGAATCATTCTGATTTCCCACATAAATTTACATTCCTGTCCCTCTGAAAATCTGAGTAACATTCATTCATAACATTCATAAGTATTAATTTAGAAATGAGTATTATTTGCCAAAAACTGGGAAGTAGCCTTGTCAGATAGAACAATAGAACTCATTGAAGCAGTGAGTAATAGCTGGGTCATAAATAGCTTTGCCTCTTTCCATAACCATTTGATGACACCATTAAGGCTATGTGTGTAGTCTGATTATCATGCAGAGCACATAATTGATTTAGGAACTTTATTTGATTTACACTTTGCTAAAGCAATTTCTAAAGATCAATTCACATTTGCTAGGCTGGCGAGGTGGGTTCTCTCCCAGTGTTAACCACTAGTACTTTTGTGTTTCCAAGAAAGAGCCTTCTGTCATGTACACTTCTTAATTCTGGGCATACCCTTCTTTTCTCTTAAATCAAGTTCTTATCATCTTCATACATCCATCGTAATATCTTGACTAGGACCTTTTTCCTTATTTCATCAGAAAATAATGGAACAGAACTGTTTAAACATTCTGGAACAGAAAGGTTTAAAGATTCTGAAACAGAAGTCACTCGATTCCTTCTGGACTTATTTCCTGGACCCCACTATAATGTATTGTAGGACCATATAGAAAAGAGTTCCATCATTTTTTCATGAAAGAAACAAATGGTTTAATTCTTTGCTGCTAGTCAAGTTTATTGATGAAAGATAGTTTCATCCTTTCTTCTACAATACTACTAGACATCACATTTCTGGGACTTACATAAATCTGCAGATAATTACTTAGTTCTCTCTGTTTTTCATTTGAGTATATGATTAATGTCCTGTCTTTCACAAAAATGAGAGAATGAAATGTTGTTATAAGATATGTATACTTCCAATATATTTAACTGCATTTTGTGCAAATCTTGGTTTTCAATAATTCATTTCCTGATTATGCTTGTAGTTCAGATATTATTAATATAACGTTATTATTATTATTATTAATGTTATTATTATTAATATAACGTGGGAAAGTGTTTTTAAAAGCTACTCTGAATACTACATCTAATTCAGAAATCCTACATCTGAAGCTCAAAATGTTGTCTTTGCCATTATTGTCGTTTGTAAAATCATTGTTTCTAGTCTAGCACATTATGATAAAAAGGTACTTCAGGAGGATGCTGTAGTAAAATGCTTTCCCACTATTTTTTTCCCCTCTTAACAGCGAGTGAAAAATAGATCACTGGAGGATGTGGTTTTGCTCAATGTTGACACAAACACTCTAGAAACCCCTTTTAATGACCTGAACAACCTACCTGGTGAAGTGGTGAGTCTTATAGATTTTTCATTCTTTCTTTCTTATACAGATGCTTGAATTACTGGTAGTTATTTTTGCCTGGTTTAGCTAACTGCTATAAAAGGAATACGGGGGTGAAAAGCACCAAGTGTAGACCCCTATATTTGAGTTTTTTACCTTTTTGACAGTTGAGGAGATGTTGAATGGAATATCATATTCCTTATTGTAAAAGTAGGATCATAATTATAAAGCTAGCTGCATTCATTAGGCATAGCTGCTTTAAACGCAAGAGTCTCTTCATCTCATCTTAATCATTATATTACAAAGTAGGCATTTCTGTCTGCCTAGTGGCATGTCTTGCAAAAGAACGAGAGAGTTTTTGAAGGCAAAAAGAAGAAGGGGGCCAATTATCGGCTTCTGCTTCCCTGCCACCTGCCAGCGCTTTCCTTTTAATTAATGATCTGATGGCACTGGTCAATATAATAAGAAATGCTTGTACAGTTGGGGTCAGAAAATTCAGGCTTTGATCTTCTTCAACTTTCTGAAACATTTATTTGTTTTCTCTAAATTATTTCAGTTTTATTTTAATCTCTTCTATCCTGCTGAGGGCTGCGTGAATGAAAACCTATACTGTTTGTCATTTGCTTTGGCAGAGCAAAGACTGCTTACTTAGAATTCTATTTGTAAATTAAACTGCAAACCCGGTTTGTCATAAAAGACATCTGATCCTTTTGAAATGACGAAAACTGTCTTTTGTCTGTAAAGGATGATAAATTAAGTGCCAGTTCTTTCTGGACTTTGATCTTGCAGAGGGTCGTGTGTCTCCCCCCCCTTTTTTTTTTCTCTTATTGCCTATAGGGGAACATATTCTGTATATCATCTTAAATAGTCACAAAATTCACTTACCTTGTTTTTCCCAATAGAGCTCTAAAAGAATACCATTGTGAAACCACTGTTTTGATTATTTAGTTATAAATGCTCAAGCTATCACAAATGGTTGTCAGCACAAAGAATTTTATATCAAAATGTGAAATCAGAGAGTTACATTTTCTGAAATTGTAAATAATAAAAACAAACTGACTTAAAGTAAGGTGCTGTAGTGACATACTATGTCTTTCAGTTTTGTTGGTAATTTGTATGTATTTGGAACAATAGAAATCAAACTCTTGATGATTATATTAGTGTCAGTTCCCTTTGATTTTAATGGTGTTAAAATCTAGAGTTTTTATAGGTCATCTGGTCAGTCTTGCTTTTGACTCAGTATCAACTATAGTTCAGAAATATAAAAGACTACATAAAAAATTATTCTGATATTTTATGGTTTTAAGTTAGTGTATGAACAAATATACACACACACATGTATATACAATAATTTTGACTGTACTCTGTCATTCAAGAAAAAACAAGTTAAGTAAAAAAATGAACAATTTTCTGATGTGTCAGTAATTTTGACTGATCTTGCATTCAGTGAATAAGGTTAAGGTTATAATGTCATGGCAGCACATACCTCTTGTCAAATAATAGCTAGATGTAGAATTGAGAATTAGGCATCATCTTCCATAAGATACTGGAGTTGTAGCTGGAGGTCCTTCAAGCAGTAAAAATGGATATTTGTGCCATGGGAGTGACTTCTCATGTATTTTACAGATGCATATCAAAATGATCTCTAAATGAGTAGGCTAGCGTGAAGAAAATAGGGATACAGATCTTCATACTTTCAGAAGTATATTCTCCCCCAGGATATATGCATGTTACTATTATTAATGTTAATGAAAGTTATCCAAGTGTACAGATTGTACAGTAGACTCAAAATATTTCAGTCCATATCTAATACCAAACAAAACAGAACAACTGTGTTTTATGTGAAATATACTTGCAGAATTTGAGGATTTTATAATTCAACTTCTAATTTGAATATTCCCATCTCTTCCTCTGCTTCAGTCTGTAGAGCGCTTCAATTAAAACAATTTAATGGAAAACAAATACAATTATACTTGGAAACAAAAGACACATAAAATGACAAAATGCTTGTCTTTTTGGGCAGTCATGAGGGTCAAGCACAACTGCTAACATCTTGTTTAAAAAGTATAAGACATAGGAAGGTAGAGTCAAAACAGTAAGTTAGTCTTAAAACATTAAAGCAAATGTCAAAGATGCTCATATACGTGAGGCATTTTAACCTGTATAACTAAAAACCTCATAAACATACATAGAAAGAAAAAACTGCTGATGAAGAAATATAACAAGTACCTCTGAAAGGTGTTAAAATAGAATGAAGAACAGAAAATATAAAAGAAGTGCTAGTCTTACTATCCCTTTCAAAACTTGATTCCGTTTTGATTAACAGCCTAACAAAGGAAATGCAATATTTTCAAAGAGTTTTCTACAACTGTTTCTTTGTCTGAAGGAAATTGAGTAATTATTTTCTTCATCAATAAGCCTGATGATGTTCTCACAGCGTAGGCATTTAATAGTTTACCTATGTGTAAGTAACATGTCTATTAAAATGCACTCATGGTGCATTTTTTCATGATAAATTTAAGATTTAATAACATTATTATAGGGCATTGTCTAATAAACTGTACAATAAATTAACTGAGATTTAAAGGCATTTTAAAATCATTCACTTAAGCATTTAAATTATAGTTACAGGCTAGATGACTCCCTGTGCATGTGAACTCTATTACTCTGTCAGACTGACCAGTGGTCTTGACTGTGCAAAGGTCAGTGGTCACAGTTGTCCTGAATTACCAGCCCTTTTTTCATGTGGACCCTCTGCTGCGTTGCATGCTGTAATCTTCTTAATGGCTTCGTTCCAATATTCACACATAATATTTTAGATTTATTGACTGTTAGAAATACTACCATGCCAGTAGCAGTTCCGCTACTCCTAAGGTATTTAAAATTGGAAGAATAAATCAGTGCAAGACTTTCAGGAATCCTTTGTTTTCTTAGAGGGGGGAAAAGCCCTCTTTTTCCTCTCTTCTGACAAGAACACTTGTTTTTAAATTTCATCATTTCACTGTGAATTTGTCTATTATTTTTTAATTAAAAAAAATGAAAATAAGTAGCTGCTTCTGTGGGAGTAAATTTCCTAATACGACAATAATTAGATCACCACTTTAATGATGTAAGACGTTAGACAAAGAACATTTGTGATGTATATAGATCAGTGGAGACTATAGACACAAATGTATAAACTGTGGGCCTTATCTTGCAATACTTGCTTGCAGTTAACTCTGACAAAAAGGCTACTCCTTTGCTCACATTTGAACACTTTCAAAAAAAGCTTGGAGAATCAACGGCATCACATATGGCGACCAAGTCTTACTGACTTCTCCATAGACTGAGCAGAACATTTTTAAATAGGGTCTTTAGGAAACAATAGGCTTTATAGATTTTTAGCATCTTCTGTGGTCATTAAATATTGTTAACTGTAAAATCTACAGACCTGTTGAAAGATGTGTAGCCTTCATAGTGTGTGGTGCCTACACACTGTGATGCAATACAGGATCTAAATGCGTTTTTAGAGTTTTAGTTTTGAGATTCCTACAGTCACAGGATTTTAACACTGTAAACTGGGCATATGAACATTACTGTTCTAAAAGTAGCATTTGAGAAGCAGGCTGTAGTTCACAGAGAAAATGAGAAACTGTTCTTAAGAGAAACTAAAACCAGTTTACTTCTAGTGTAAATTAATAATGCCATTTCTGAAATGTATCACTAGTGTCTTCCAGAAATAAATTTTAACAGCATTCTAACCCCTGTGGTTGGTTTGTTTGTTTGCAGTTCTTTATTTTTAAACTTCATAAAAGGCTATTTAAGCTTAAAACATGCAAAGAAGGGGAGAAAAAGTTTGGCTTTCTTAATCACGGATAGATTAAAGCATATACGAGTAAAAGATTTTGATAAAGATGCTGCTTGGTGGGTTGTTTGGCTTGATGCCAGAACTCTGTATTTTCTTTGAAATTTTAAGAGCTATTAATGATGTCACCCAAAGGGGTGTCACACTTCTTTGGTTTTGGGTTCATGGATGTAAGCAATCACAATCCTGCTGTGCAGCAGGTCCTCAGTAGTTCAAAGCACCGAGTCTCTAATCTGTACCTACTGTATTGACTGTAATAACTACTTTATAACTCTATCATTGATTGAACTGTGAAACTGGGAGAATTTGCCAGCAACCCACCCAAATACACAGCTTGGGTTTGCCGCCAGTGTGTGGTGGCATAAGCCCTGAGGAGACACTGCACCTCTGCTTGCGTGTTTGCTGACCTCAGCCTGAAGGAAGCCTGGGCAGGTCTCGGGGTGCTCCCAGAGCTTCTGCCAGGACTCTTGGTGTGATGCTTGAGAAATGGAGGTTGTGGCCCACGTTATCTCTGCAGACATTTTTTAAGAGTGCTGTGCAGAAGTGTCTAGTCGAGCTGTGCCTGCCTTTGAGCGTGGCCTCCCGAGAGAAGGAGGAGCTGCACGAGCTCTCTCTGCACTCCGGAGTTACCCTCTGAGGCTGGAACCTCCCTCAGGATGGCAGCAGGAGACATGCATCTGACTCACACGTGGTTGTGCTGGAGAACCTGCCTTCAAACTACCAGTCCGTTGGGATGTTCTTCATTTTGTTGAACTAAGAATGTAACAATACTGCAGTGAACGGGGAGATGTGCTTCCTTCTGTGGTTTTGTTTTTGTTTTTTTTTGTTTATCTGTTTGTTAACATGTTTTTGAGTAAAGCATCCTGTTTATCAATTTATGTTATGTACACAGGGTCTACCAGAACTGAGAAAATCTGAAAATATCATTTTCCTTCACATGCCCCACTTTGTCCTATAAATTCCTCTGCTATACACCATTTTTTATCCACTTCTCTTAGCTTGTAATATCATCTGCTGCAATCTCCCTGAACTCACAAGGTACAATTTGAAAGAATGTAGATTTAAAAGAATTTAGAGAATTTTCTACCTCTTCTGCCCCTTATATTTAGAAGGTGTTTTGTCTGTCATGACAGAGACAACATTTTAAGATTGGCAATTCTTTTTTTGAGCTCATGTAACTGCTTTTGTTTTAGTGAACAGAGCTAAAACTGAGCTAATCTTGCTGGGCAGATTTCCCTTGTACAAACATTACATACATTTATTTCGCCTGAAATTGAATAAACCTTATTTTAAAAAATTTTTTAAAACTTTTAAACTTTGTACAGTACAGAACAAAACAACAAAAAAAGTGCAAACAAACAAAGAACAACACCAGAAACCAACCGAAAAACCCACCAAGACCAAGACATGAATTTATTTTTTCAACCTTGAACTGCTTAACTGGTTTTTGTACTCAGACTTGTACTTTTTTTTTTCTTTTGAGGTATAAGGAAAAAACGTAAATGAGCCTTGGTGTATGCTTTCCATGGGCTAAATGAATCAGGCTCTAAACTTTTATCTAGATCTATGGAGCTTGGATATAAATTGAAAAGATCACAGCTATGGGGAAAAGACCTATACTGTAAAGGCCTTTCTGCATAGATTATGAACATCATAACTCAATAATTTTTTTTTCAAAACTATAGTTATAATTGGACCCAATGGGGGTCTCTCTCTTTGATCAGATCACAGTAACTGTGACTTTACACTGGAAAATGTCACTACTGTGAAGGTTTATCACCTGTAGAGCTGGTCTTTTCTCTGATGCCATGTTCAGTTCTCATTAGCATTATTCAAAGTTTAGTTGTTAATTAGGTTGACACTTCAATTAGAATCATCATCTACAAGAGCAGTCAGGACTGCTTACATAAAAAAAACACAAGAAAGTACTCATTCTTGCGTGTATTTCTAAGGGAATGAAAGCTGGTTTGGTGATAGTTGGTGTTTATAATGTTCTGTTTAAAGAGTAACTCTGAGTGTTAACTTTGTATAGCATTTAGCAACTTAAATATTGCTTTATTGGGTACATTGCAATACAAAGGGGTGTATAAGCATGTATTCAGTGTAATTGGAGTTTGACTTCTCCAGATGTCCCTCATGATGAAGATTAGGAGAACATAGGCTATAACTGGGTGTGATTCCAAGTATCTTTAAAGAATATTGGAATAATTCCAGAATTATCTGATTTTTCTCCAAAGTATCTCCAAGCAAGGTTCATCTAAATTAAAATTTCTCTTTTTTTTTTTTTTTTTTCTAACTGTATATAATTAGTGACTACCATTTGCCAAGTAAAAAAGGACAGACCACCTTAAAAAAATTTCAAGCACTAAATTAGGAATGGTCTTTTATTTATATATTTTTAGCTACAGGTGTCTCCTAAGTGTTGTTTTTATTTTTTTCCCTTTCACATGTTTTATCTTGAAGGACAATTCTAAAGGCAATTCAGGACTGAATTTACACAAACTTTTCTCCACTATTTGACATTGGTAGCATGAGAAATGATGTAAGATAGTAATTTAACTTTAACTTAAAAATAAAATCCTTAAAACTGAATAGTAAGCAACGATTAAGGCTCCTTAAAAATAAGCCTTCATAGCATAAGTAAAAAGTATCTGTCTTCTTTCAGAACAAGTAAGTACATGTTATGATTGAGGGAAAAAAAAATCTGCAGAAAAGTGGCTCACATGCATTTTACTGTAAAATAATTAAGCTTATTTATGTCAAGAGGCCTTGGGAAAAAAAGAGAACATAAACCAATTTGCATTAGCACTCTACCATCATCCCCTGCTTTCATTTCAATTAACAGACCAGCAGGTGCTCTTTGCAGTTAAAAAGATAAGCTATCAAGGAGGAGGATGAATTTTTGGCTGACCTGTAGACACCATGGTTTGCCTGCTGATTGGGTTCATACCTCGCTGTACCAATTTCTGAGGTGTTAATTTAACTGTTCCACTCTGTCGTGCAGGTCTCGGCCTTGAAAAATAAACTGAAAAAGCAGTCTACAGCTACGGGTGATGGAGTAGCCAAGGCCTTTCTTCGGGCACAGGCAGCACTGTTTGGATCCTACAGAGATGCACTAAGATACAAACCAGTAAGGCTGCTTCTTCGTTTCCTCAATTTATAAGAACACGGTCTCATTTTTTGCAAGGAAAACATGAAATGTTTTATTCCAGTCTGAAACATTAGAAAAAATTAGAAGTTTCAAATCTTAGTCTATGCTAAGGGTACACTGGCAGTTTAGAAAACACTACCACCTCCTGATGGTGAGTTTTACTGAAAAAGAAATACTCATCCAAAGTCAACTGTTTTCTTATTTGTATTGTTTTTATAATTTATTTAGTGTAGAAACAGATTGTGTTAATGAAACGACTTACACATAGCTGACCTGAAGAGGTTATGCCTTTCAGACTCCATTGTTTTTCATTGTGCTGGTCTAGAGACTGTTGTGTTTGTGGCCAGAAGCTTGTTGCCTAGCAGAAACCAGGTACAACTCAAACATGCACCTCTTCTGTTAGGCACTTATCTTGATGCCACTGAAAAGTTAGGAGAAATGAAAACCTATTTCATCCCCTCAGAACTTCAGAATTTGTATTAATGGCATTTTGCTGGTATTCAGTAGATAAATGTGTTACGGGCTTTCATCTTTTCTGGTTTATAAGGGTGGCACATATTGAGCCTATTGGACATAAAATAATCTATCAGAAACAACTTAGAGATTCGTCTGTCAGTCTAGATTCTTTTCCTATGATATTTGCAAACTGCTGATATTAGTTCCAGTTGATAAATTGCATTGAGATGACATTGACTGAATCAGATTCTGAGGATATGATGTTTGGTGTTCTGATGAATTCAGATAAATATTGATATTTGATAAGGAGAAAAAAATCATCCTTGCTTGAGGCTTCAAGTCTGTGTGTGGATGCATGGGTGGATGTTTGTCAGGGGGGCAAGGAAGGAGGTGTATTCTGTTGTTGCATAAGGAACTACATGGTATTCCTTGGTGGAAATGGGTAGGATGGTTATTAATTCCAGATGAGGTCTTTTCCTGAAGGAAACATTAAAATACAGTGTGGTGTGGTTCTCTTACAGGTAGTCATTTTGCACACACCAGCTGTCTGTGCCACCGAGGGCTGTTGTTACCGAGATGAAAAGTAACTCATGCAGAAACGATGTTTAAGGGTTTAGTTCAAGTATTTGCCTTTAGCAGTCATTATAGTTTTCTTATTATATGGAAAGCCAGTTTGTGTACCATACTCAAATGACTGTACCTGTTTTCAAAATTGCTGGAGTTCAACACAATGCTAGTCTAATTAAAAAGAATAGTTGTTGTTTATTCCAGAGTGGCATTACCTGACATCGCTTCAGGAGGGGTTATCTAATTTGTCCCATAGTCTAAAGGTGAGGACACTGGTCCATGTCAACTCTGGCACCTGTATGAGCTGTTAAGTTGAGAAGTGTCTCAATCTGTGTTTGACACATGCAGGCAGAATGATGCCAGTCTGCTTGATGTACTTACCCTCTGTTCTGACCAGAAAGAAGCTCCAGTCAATCCTTTGTTTGAAATAAATGTGCAAATTCTTTAGCGTTCTAGTTAGTATCTCTTTTGAAATGAGATCTCCCTTTAAATGATTTCCATTTTATTTCAGTTTATCTGTTGGCATATCTGAGATATCTCCATTTGCACCGTATTGGAAGTAGTACTCTCCCCCTCCCCCCCCCATACAAATTGTTTTTGGACAAGTTGATGCCAATCCAAGATAACACTGGTATTTGCCAGCAGACTTCTACCTGTTAAGATATTCTGAAATAATGTATCTTTAATAAAAAATGATCAGGCCACAATGGTTCCGTAAATATCTTCTCTTCTGTGCAACCAACACAGCCAAAAAAGAAGTGTAACTGTTACTTTGAGCTGTATTCAGATAGTGTTAACTAATTTAATATTTAGTATTTGTTGTGATAGAAAAATTTATTAGCTGAATTTGCTCTGGTTTAGTAGAAACTAAGAGGAGTTTCCCTATGATTGTTCAGCTCATTTTGCATGTACCTTTTGAGCTCAGATTAATGCATTGTGAATTGAGAAGTTCAGAAACTCAAGTGACATTTGACTGTATTAGTAGAATTTGTCAGGAGTCTCAGAACTTACGGGGTATACTTAAATAGGAATATTTAATATATAGATTTGAAATACTTTTACTATAAATAAGCTTGCTGTATTTTTAGAATCAAGAACTCAGAGGTTTTGGGGTGCCATTTTCAGGATCACTAACATCCTGATGAAAAATAAAATAATATATTTGGGTAGTTATTGATTGCTGGTAAGATGAAAAATATGTTTAAGTGAACTGTTTTCCTTGCAGCAGTGTTTTCTGTGTGCTTTTAACTTGAAAGATGAAACAACTGTCATTAATATTCACTTTGAGTAAAGAACAGCTTTAATAGTGTCTGTACTCATCCAACACTTCCCTTCACTCCAAACACTGTTCATCACACTGAACACTCATTCTGTGCAACTGTTTGTTTTCAGCACAGGACAGATTCTCAGTATAGCAATATGTCTTGAACAAACGTCTAGCAATTATTGAAAAAAACGATTGGTGAAAGGAAAAATGGGAAGCTTCAGGGTTCTTCAAAGGAGTTCATGGGACTCCGAAAGACCATATGGAAAATTTGACTACTCTAATACAGACAGGAAATATGACATGTAATAGATAAAGGTGATAATACTTTTTTGTGTAATAAATTATGATAAAAAACTTAATTCAGCGAGAATTTACAAGAGAAGCGGAAATAGTTGGTGTTTTTCTGATTTAATCATGATACTGAATTAAAGATATTGATCAAATTGATATAACTTCCAAAAGTATTATTGTAATGTTCTATACTTGACATCAGCAGATATTGCACAATAACAGCGGATCGGTAGAGCAAAACAGTGCAGTGGGTGCCAAGGTCCTGACCTCCACACAGTGTGCATTTCCAGCTTTTTTGTGGTTTTAGTTTTAGTTTGCTGTTGAGTCCTGAATACCTGTGACTAGCTGGAGCGCATTTTCTGCTTTAGTTGAATCGAGAAGGAATACAGTTCGTGCATGGTAGGGGGGGATGATGGAAAAAATTGTTGCACTGTCATTTGATAAATGACTGACAAATAATCCAGAACAAAATCTCATAGATGGAACGATGAATTATAGTATTTTTGTATAAGATCTCATTCACATGGAAGACTGCAGTCCATTTTGAGACGATGGGTGAGATGCTCTGGCAGGGGAACGTGCACGGACTTCGGAGCATCTCCAGGAATGGCATTGCAGCCACTCAAACCATTTTTTCATGGGGAGCCCTGCAGTACAGAAAGGCAAGTGGTCCGTGCGTGGTTGTGCGCACCCAGCCAGCAGCTCAGCGTGAGCCTTTGTGGAATCTGCAACATCAGGGATCACAGTTTTGATCACAAGAGTCTAAATCTGCTGAGGCACTGCAGTGATCAGAGTGTTGTGAGATAGGACCTTCTTACGTCATGTAAATGCATATACGTATCTGAATTATGCTTAGGTTGGGTGGTCACAACTTAGCCTTGAACGTTCCATTGCTCCTGTTTTCTTTAGGTAGTCCAGCATTTGGGAGTTTCTCCTGTAATAATATAGCATGTTCCACGTTTCAGAATTGTGTGTATAAGTGGGAGTTAGATACAGAGATTACAGTTGTGCAGTTTCTGCTATTTTGTCAATCAATGTATGTGCAAGGTTGTGGGGTTTTTTTTAGCTGCTTTACACATTTTCATAGGTAATTTTTAGACATCCCTCCTTATATCAGGCAAAAGACACGCCAGTCAAAGATTTTAACAGCTCTGTGGTGGCTAGAGAAAATGGAGCTTACATGGGTACTTGTGTAAACCTTGCAGATGAAAGCAAAGACTAGTAATTTTTTTTGATTAATCATATACGGTGTGGTCAGTAAATAAAACACTATATATGATGTAAAGAATTTTGAAACAGGCAATATACCCAGTCTATGTGTAGAGAGGGAGAAGTAGATAAGAGAATGAGGAAGGAGCAGAAAAATAACGGATATAAAATTATTCACCAAGATAGACATTAATTTTAACATCATCAGGAAAATAAGCAAAGCAGAAAAGTTGTTTGCTCCTAAGCAGGAGGAAATTCAGGTCTGATATTTCTATTTTTTAAATTTTTATAAAAAGGTAATTTGTCATGGCAAGTTAAATACATTTCAAAGGTATGTAAAATAAATAAAACTTAATACTTCATGCTACATCTCATAAAATATTATGAAATATAAGCAACAGTAACTAATTTTCTACCTTTGAGAAACTGTCTTTTATTCACAAATTAGCTAATAAAAGATGAAGTCATTAAGAAAAATCACCTATTTGGGGAATAAGTCCGCAAAGCTCTTGATGTTAAAACAAATGAAATAAACTGGGAATAGCTTTGTTTTAAGTTATGATGGTTGTAACATCACTCATCAGAAATTAAGCAATGAAGAGCAAAGGCTAATGGCTTGCTCTGGAATGCTCAGCAGTAGAAGTTCATGGTCTCATCACCACGCCAGGGGTGCCGAGATAACTCCCAGCTTGAAGATAGCCCGACCTGTCAGACCTCACTTTAATTGAATGCTAACTGGAGTGCTTTGGGCCAATATTGACACTATTTTAAGTAGAGACATCATCTCTCCAACAATATGCCATAAATTAAATTAATACAATTAAATGTTACATTAGGAAAAAAAAAAAGAGATGTTAAGATTCAGAATGCACATGAATTACTTGAGAATGAATAAGTAATGATTGCTTATAGTTGAGTTTCAAAATGAAACCTGTTGAGGACAAGTATCTCTTGAAATTGGCATTGACTTGTTCACCTTTCCCCCAAGAGTTAGGCATTAAAAAGTACAGCAGGGTACAGAAGCAGAGTAATGAAATGCCAGAACATAGTTTGTGTTTCAATCCAGAACCAGCCCTTGTAATATCTGTTATGACTATTAGTTGTGACTTCCATGAGAGTTTTATTTTACATCTTGAAAACTATATGGTTTAGTTTGTCTTAAGGACCATAGTTAGTCCTTGATTGAATATAGATATTGTATTAATAGGAGCTGTTGTAGGGTTTCATTATAACGATAGGAAATATTAGCACATCTGAATCTTTATTTTGGGTAGAGTGCAAGAAATTTGCTAAATATGCAGATATTTGTTTATAATTTTAAATGGTACCTTCCTAGTAGAATTGTAGGTCATACTGTGTTGTCCCCTGGCCTTTATCTCTGAATGTCATGACAGCAGATGAAATTTCAGCTTTGTGCTTCCTTGATTTTAAACAGAGAATTTTAATATCAAAACCAAAATGTGTTTAAAAATGTGTGTGTGTTCTTCTATTCTTTTGTTTTTGTTTTTATATGTGTATTTTACAAAACCAAACAAGCTATGGCCATACCTACCTACTTTATACTCTTCATGTGATAAGTGAGAGTTACCATATGAAACAGTATTAATTACAGGAATAGTACAAATAGTCATCTCATCTAGAGCGATATGAGTATTTTCTGAATTAAAGAATTAAAAGGTTTGTACTTTGTGTTCAAGTTAAATATCACTAGAACTAGAAAGCACAAACATGCTTTCTAATCTAGATATTTTTTCCTTTAAAATGATCATGCTGTTTTAGCTCACTGTCTTCACATTCCATTGAGGTCTGTATAAATAGCTTGCTTAAAATGTGAATGTAGCTTAGAGTAAGAAATTCCCGCTGTGTGTGGCAAACTATGAAAGGGGAAGAAAATTCTATAGCAACTGTTGTTAAAAGGACAGATATCTTGTTTGGGCAGAGATTGTTTGGTCTGAGTATTAGCTGTCTACTTTTCAGTATAGAGTCCCCACTGGGTTTTGATTGAACTTGTTTTGAAAGTACATTGTAGATCAATACAACAAGGGCCATTTGATGGTCTAGTAGTTAAATATCAGTGGAGCATTCCTCCAAAATTCAGTTTCTAATGGTACCCAGTTGTATTTGCAGAAATGAGAATGTTATAAGCTTTGTGTATGAAACTTTAAGAGCTATTTCTATTTATATTGATTCAATAACTTATTTTTTAAATAGCACTTCAAAAGACTTTGTGTTTACAGTAATAATCTTGAAGATTTGTAAAAGTTATATTTGGAAAACAATGTTCTTGGTCAGAGCCTTGAACAAATAAAAGAAGCTGGGAGTTAATTGTATTATTTAATGCAATTTCACTAAAGTTACAGCGGATACACTGAGAAAACTTCAGTGTGGAATTTCCACAGGTTTCAGAAGATTTTCTCATTTCATGTGCTGGACAGGTAGGAGCTTTAAACCTACTCAAATTTTTTAAAGCAACCTTGGTATCAGTAGGTTCAAATAACGTAGATAACTTTTGGATGTGAACTCTTTATAAATCTAGATCAATTTTCAGCTAAGGAATAGCTTTGGTTATTCTGTCTCTGAACTGTACTGATAAGGGAGCAGACGCACCAATGCATGAGTGCTTAGCAAGCATCTGAAGCATCCAGTGATTAAGGGAAAGTATTTGGGAAAATATTACAGCCATGCACTACAGCTGTGTGTTGAACCACTATTTTCTGGTGTTCTGTTCCACAGCTCAGGTGGGAGAAGTGCCATCAAATAAAATTCTTCCCGGACTGATGTGAAGGGAGAGCAAGCACGCCTGCCTCCTCTGCTGCTGGGAGATAACCTCTCCCTTCCTCTTTCATCTTATATAAGACAATTGGGAAAGTGGCAGTGGAAGTGTATTTTTTCTGAATAGTGTATTTTGAAAATACGATTTTCTCTCTGGTTCTAAATACCATGTTTCATAGTATGTCTTGAGCTATCATCTAGGCAGTTCTGCACTCCCACGAAGACTTTGTATTTCCAGAAATCATTTCTTTGTGTAACAACAACAAAATATAAATATATAAATAAGGAGTTGTTATAGTCTGCCGCCTTTAGATTTTTTGGAAGAATGACAGAACTGAGAAGAGAGTCTGCCCTGAGGAACATTGTGTCTTGTACCACCATGTCTCACAGAGATGATTCCATTTGTTTTGATGCACTATGAATTTGCTAAGTAGCTTGGGGTCATCTTCTAAAGACAAGAGTCTTTAGGAGCTCAAGAATAGCTAATGCAAAGTGGGTCAGGAAGGCAGTGCTGTTTGAAGTACCGCAAACATTCCAAGCTGTGTGACAGATCCAGCATGTCCTGCGTGTGCACCGTGCCCACCAGTTGTATTGGGATAGGTAGTAGGTGGAGTAACTTAAATGCTCCTCCCAGAGATGTGATTGACACAGTACTACCTGCTGTACTGAGATGCGTTTGCACATCACAGCATTCCAGCTACTCTGTGAATGGAGATCTGTGTTTGGTAAATGTATAGCTTCTAGTTCTTCCAGTGAGGTTTCTTTTCTAAAATCAGAGGCTCCTTAAGAAGGATGTAAAATTTAAAAACAAGTTAAACATGAACTTAAGCACTTTGCTGAGTAGGGTTGGAACTCTTAAAAGGGAGACTTCAAAAGGGGGAAGCTTTTGATGCTATAAGAATATGATTTTAAAATGGCATTACAGTGTTTTTACTACATTTCCCTGCATCATGCTTGAACAATTTGAAAACATAGTGCAAGGTGTAAAGAGCAGTGGAAAATAATTTAGAACCACTTCACCACACTCAGCTATGCACATGCACTTTGTGATATTCTGGAAGCACATAACTGCACAGCCAGGGGTACAAAAGGGAAGTGGGTACGATAGGGAATTAGGTACGATAAGGAAATGCGGGAAGTACCGTTTGTGGTATGAAATCAGTTCAGGTACCTTGATCACTACACAAGCTTTGTAATGTACTCATTACTTATCAGTTAAGTCAAACAGCTTCAAGTATTTATTACAAAGTATTGACAAGAATAACAGAATTAGAGAGAATGCTTATCAGGAACATCCAGTGCTGTATGCACACTGAAGACAGCAAATTTTAAATGAAATTAGGGAATAACAAAGGAATTAATTTCATTATTTATAAAGACTCTTATTTAGAATCTTTTGGGTTTAAATTAGCGCAGTTTTCAGTAATAATTTTTTCAACTAATACTTTGTTTTCATTGAATACTACTTTATCGTCTTTCATCATCAAAGTGGTTTTATATAGGGTTTTTGGTAACTGTAGGCTATGCATTTTTTTTCCATGTTGGGTAAATACATTTTATCGTATTAAATATTAATCTCATCTATTCAGACTTTCTCCATAAAAATATTCCTAAAACTTTGCAGTGTTTATTTTGTGTAAAAATAAAATAGACATGGATTTCAATAATTACCTGCTAAGTCAGCAGTATATTTATTGATCTTCTCATGTTTTGGTATAATAAATATAAAAATAATTTGATGCAGATACACGTTTTTGGACTGAGAGTTTCGCTTTGCTCGTATTGCTGGCTTAGCATGTCAGAGAATCAGAGTAATGCTGAACAATAATGTGTGTTGAATTATTTGAATCAGTGGACCTGCTCTTCCTGAAAATTTGAACCACTTTCGTGACGTTTTTATTGAAAGATGCAATAAAAGTAACGTCAACCACTTGTATTTTCCTTGCAACATATATTTTGTGGACTGACTTCATAGACCAGGGGTTCAGTTGCAACATGTATTTTGAGAATTATTTAAATGTTGTATGAAGATTTGGGGCTCTTTTTGTTGTGGTCTATGTCTCTTTAATTGGATGCATGTTTATCAAATTGCTTCAAAGGGAATATTTGTATGTACTGACTGTTAAGAAATAAATTTATAATGGGGAATTTTAAATAAACCAACATATTTTTTATACACTAGTTATCATCTAACCTTTTCTGTTTAAATTTTTTAGGGAGAGCCTATAACTTTCTGCGAGAGTAGTTTTGTGAAGCATCGTTCCAGTACTACTAAGCAGTTCCTGGAAACTGCTATTAATCTTCAACTGTTTAAACAGGTATGAGATGGTATATAACCCATGTTTAATGATTTTCTTCTAAACATACTTATATTTAAATATGTTTTCCTTTCTGTCAGTTTATGAAACTCTGGGATAAAATATGAGTACACATACTTTGGATACAGTTATCCCAGTTTTGTTGCATTTTAAATTCTTTAGTTATAGTTAAAAAGCAGGGGGGAAGCTCAACAAAAAAATAACCCCAGGCTGCAGAGCCAGTGCAGCATCTCTTCAGAGCCAGTCAGCATCTCATCCAAACAAGAAGAACCATGCATCTCCCAGCTTGATGGTTTAACTTCATTTTCAACTCTCTTGGCTCATGACCAAAGAACCTAAACAACATAGTTTTCTTTAAAGATTGGATTTGTACTGTAATTGCAGTTTTCACTGCTAGACTTTTTGAAGTATGCGCACAGAGAATGTTACAAACCCAAGCCATGGGGGTGGCCTGATGAATTTTCTAGCTGATAGTACAGATTTTGAACGAACAGAGAACAAATTGTTGAATATCTGGCACAGCTCAGTAATAGTTTTATTATAGTCTTTGAAATGAACTTTTTTCTTTACTTTTAATCCGTAACTCTCTTTTTTCCCCCTTTTTATAACATGACTCCATTGCATCAAAAGGATGTTAAGAAACTTATTACTAGATTTTTAGGAAAATCTGAATGAAACAAGAAGACTCATAAAAGTATACATTTGCCTGCAAATACCTGGGATGATTGAGACATGGGAGTTCATGTTTAAATAATCTGCTGGACTTCTTTGAAGATATACTACTATGATAGATAAGGAAAATTCATTATATGTAGTATCTTCTGATTTTCAAAAAACATTTGGTGTTAATCAGAGGCTAGTGTCTAAAGTGAAGATTTATGCAAGGATGATAGTTTGTAGAAGTCCTGTGAAAATGTTTCTCTTAATTGTAAAAAATTAAGGAAATACTGGTCATAGAGTTGGCATAATTTAGTTTTACTGTGTTTTATTTTGTACAATAACGAAATGTCAATAAAAATACAAAATAATAAAGAAGAAATCTAAAACCTTTTGAAGCACATATGATTGAAATGGAAGGAGGTAATGGAGTAAACAGTATTGCTTATGTTTTCTGTATCTCAGTGTAATAAGCTAGCATCAAACTTTCTTAATAGAAGGCTGCCTACAAGCAATGTTTCCAAATTGTCATACTACTACTACTAAAGCAAGATCTTGAGCTATAAGAAAAAGGTTTAACTCCACTGAAATGAAGGGGCTTGTCCGTGTGGCTCTGTGCTTACCCATTACATTTTAATATGTGTTCAATTAAACAGAATCAGTTTACAGTTTGTTTATAGCTTGTTTTAATTTTATTTCAACTAAAGGAAATAATATATTTTAGAGGATTATGAAATAGTAACAATTTTGATGATGTGTGTGGTTTACTAGTAGTAGTGATAATTCTTTTTCATTCCTCTACTTTCTGTTGCGAAGGTTACTCCCACTTTTTCAGCTAATCCTTAGCCCAGCTGCATCTTCTCCCCTTCTTGCCACTGACAAATGGGCTGTTTTCAAAGTTGTTTGTGTTCAAAAAGCCTAAACTATATTTTATTCTGTTTGGGAAAATCTGTTAAGTAGTAAATAGTTCTTAGAAGCAGCCTTAAACCTAGACCAAGCAGAAAATGGGTACTTTAAATGCACCTTTTTTTTCTGTAACTGACAAGCAAGCTATATTTGTGCCATTTTATAAAATCTTTCGTCTGTCCTCTTTTCTTTGTAGGTTTTTAGTCTTTTCCCCCTTTCTTCTACATTAAAACATGTTCATTCCTCTAATTTAGCCACTCTTTTAATTTGGAAGGAAGCTGTAGTATCTTTTCACCAAACTACCAGGAAATCACTGTTGGGATAAATTGTGGAATTGAGTCTTTGTGTTACTCCCATGCAGATTATTTTCATGTTCAACATTGTCTGTTTTTATTTTGTATTACATTTTTATGTGCTTCCTATTTATTTTGATGTGCTTCTTATTAATAATATTTCCAAATGTATTGGCACATGCCAATCTTTTGTACAAAAATCATTAACTAACGTGTAAACAGGGTCAGTCCCAACACTTATCCTTAAATACCATGACGGGTGACATTTTCCTTTCACTACAAGCTGTCTGCTCCTTCCTGGGCCAGTCCTGGTCTGACTTAAAGTTCAGGTGTATTGCTCAGGTACTCGGCTTTTGTTTCATCTAAACTAGTATTTGAGGCACATGCAAGAGGCTTTTCTGTGGTATAGATAAATTACATTTCCTTTATCTGGGAAATTAATTGTCAAAGACTCTGTGAGAACCACTGTTTTGATATGTTATATCTTTCTCTTTACTCATTTACCCTTCCCCCCCAAAATCTATTTGTAATCCTCATCAAATTGTTAAAGACAAACTGACAGACCAGTACTTATTACCACCTTTGTTTTTTAAGTAGTAGTACTGTTATTATTCACTTCAACTGTTTTTCTTTACCTTGGTAGAGTCATAAATTTCTTTGTGCTTCTAGATATGTGTGGTTTCCTTAGAAACATGTAACAGAAGTGAATCCAGGGTTTTTTTCCTTGAGTGTCATTCCTCAGGTATTATAATGCCCATTTCTGTATCTCATTTTCATTTTTGTTCCCTCCAGCGTCATCGTCTTAACTGAAAACTGAGACAGGATATTTTTGGCAAGGACTGTGCCTAGATTATCTTTTAGCCTCAAACCATTCTCTTGGTCTTATAAATTATGGAGATGTCTTTTAAATCAGGTTGATGACTTCACATTTTTGGAAGCTGAGAGGACTGTTCATATTTCTCTGTAGCAGAACACACCAAGTCTTTATGCAAAAGATACATTTTCAAGGAATTCATATAAGTAATTTATGGTAAATGCCCTGATCACAACTACAGTGACGTGTGAAATTCAGTTTCCTGCAATTTGTTGGCTTTAGTTTTCTCAAGCTGTCTTCTGTCCTGAATAGATTGAATTTTAAAAACTCCAGTTATCATTATTCTTAAATATTTAGGATATTTAATAATATTTTTAAATTCTTTAAATTACTGTTATTTATATATTAAATATTCTTATTTCCTGATTATTCCTATATGACCATTTTTCTTCATATTAAATGTTTGATCTCTTAATCTGTATACTTAGATTACTTCTTTTCTCTCTCTCTCTTTGTTTTTTCCACATCTTTTGTATTTGTACCATTATATATGCAATTTATTTGTTAGCTTTTTCTGAGTCTTAGAAAGACCCCCCTTTATTTAGGGTAACATGGAACGTAGCTAGTCTTTATTTCAAGCTGCAAACAGAAGCAATTAATAGTTGTATCTTACACGTCAAATAGTTCTGATGAGTGTCCAGGGAAAATATTAATTCACTCTTAGAATGAACATGAAGCCTAATGCTAGACCATCTCATTAAATAATGTAATTTTATAAGTAATGTAATCAGCAACATTTATTGGGATTTGTTCCTAAAATGGTGGAAAGTGCTAACTGAATGATGAATGCAGGATTAGGACTTGAAAAATCATAAGTCTTTGAAAATTACTGGTAATTTCAGATTTCATTTACAAACTTTATGAGTTGAGCTTTCTTATTACAAGCTATTGAACTATTACTGTGTGGAAATCACATTTATGATGTTTTCTTTGCTTCTGTTAACTTTTTGTTTTTAATAATGGGTGAATTAACTTGGAATTTTTACTCCTGCCTAAATATATGATTGGATTTAGCTCACAAACATCGTCTCTCCTCTCCCACACCCAACCTTTTATCACCTGTGCAACAAGATCTTCTGAAGTGGATACAGTCTATATTTTGGGTTTAGAATTCAAAATTATGTAAGGATTGTGATAGTTCTGGTTTTAGTCAGCTTAAAATCCAAGACTAGCACTGGAATTACTAGTTTTTCATTGAAAGCGCTAGTCAGCCAGGGGCTGTCTGGATCTCAGAGTGAGTGCATTTCTTGAAATAGCAGACTGAGACTTTTTAAGAGAGTGTGAGTCTGAAAAATGGGAGGAGAAAACCATAAAGTCTATGTGTGATTCCACGTGCTGTTCTTTTCACGTAGTAGTTTACGTGCATCCATTAACGGTAAATTGCTCAAAAGTAATAACTGCTACTGCCTCTACTACCTCTTATCATTTCCTTTAAATAATGTCTCCAATATCTTTTTGCTCGCAGTTCTGTTTGTCAGTGTTTACATTAAATACTCAGTTGGAATGATCCTCTAGAAACTAAAATTCAATCAGTGTCTCAGCCTTCTGTTGATAGGACTTTACCAAATGATGAGTACGTCTATAAATCTTACATTAGTTTATAGTATGGAATGAATTCATAACTTTCCGTAAAGAGATAATGTCTTACATTTCAAAGGCTGGCGATAGGAGGGGGATGTTGTGTGTGTGGTTTTTTTTTTTTTTCTGTAGCAGTAGCTAAAGATGCTCTTATCTCTTTTTCTTACTGTGAAATAATCCAGTGATCCCATAGTGGTCTGACCATGAACCAGCCTATTTGGAAAACAGCCAACTTGAAGTAAAATGAAAAAATAAGAAGGAATTTAGGCAAGAAAGAAAAAGAATTGGTTATCCTTCTGCTTGCCTTATTCTTGTACTCTGAGAAAATAATTTGTTTCATGTCACTAGTCTGTTCATTGACAGGCATCAGATTGTCACTGACACTGTTTGGATAATCTGTGGTAAAATATGATATAGCTGAATAATTAATTTAGTTAGTTCCTATGTGCTGTTTAGTACCAGTGACTCATAATTCTTGTTAGAAGATGAACTGTGTATAATTGGAAAAGTGCTTTCTCACTTTATCTCTCCGACTTGAGTTAGCTTCTTCAAAACAAAAAGGGAGGGATTGCTTCTGGAAAGAATTTTAGACCTTTAAGAATGTGTTCGTTGTACTTCTTTGAAGCCTATTAATTCTTGAAAGGAATGTATTCATTCCTTCTGAAAGGTTTAATCATTCATTGTCACCGATCTTTTTTTTATATGTTTGGATCATTTCAGTATTTCTCTATGCACTTATATGTGGATGCAAATCCATGTGCTTGTGCAGCTGTAAGCTCTGCACAAGGATAGCTATTGTAATGTCCATCTGTAGCTGCAACTAACGTTAGTGGTCAAGAAAAAGAAAGGGCAAATGTGTTGGAACTTTAAAATAAAGTGGTGTCAACCCTGAGCTGTGCTCAGTCAGGTCAAGACGCTCTTGTGGGGTCTGCCTTGGCATTGTACATCACTTTATTTGGGGACTTCACCCATCACGTTCCCATGCATTTGAATGACATGTCCTTCAATGCAGTGTGCGTGCTGCCAGTCAAATCCAACCTGCCGCCACCACCAACCCGCAGCTTCCCTCTGTTGTTTCTGTGTGGGTGGGTTTGCTACAATTTCCCTTCCACACGCTGTCCTTACAGAGTCACATAAAACACGTACACTTTCAGTGGCTCTCAAGCAGACATCGTAGGTTGTCGTTTCTTTGAACTGACTGTGGTAAAGTATTTCCAGTCGTTCTAAAGGTTCTGTGCACAAGTTCTGCCTTGATGCATACCCAGAAAGGGATACCACAGGGATGTTTGTTTGTGTTCTGTTGTTGATGATGTGAAGTAAACTCAGGATTTCAAGACAGAACATCAGGAAATGTCTCAATGATCTTTGTTTGATTATGACTGCAAATCGAAGTTACCATTTGTAAGGAAATTATGTGTTTTCATGCCATTAGAAAAGCAAGAAAAGCTTGAAAGCCATTTAAAATATTCGTGAAAAAAATTATGTGAAATTTCACTGACTATAACATTTTACAAATCTGTTTGTAAATTTTGCATAAGGTATATAATTTACTTGATATATACAAAATACTCCAATATTGCTGCTGCTTGTAGTTGCAACCGCTCTTGCAAAATCTGTCTGAAAGCAATATATAATCCATAAGCCATATGTTGTCTTGAATATCCATATTCCATTACACATGGAAAACTGTAATATTGTCTAGCAATAGAAGGGCCAACAAAGTGTGATCTTTTGTTTTTTTTCAGTTTATTGATGGTCGGCTATCAAAATTAAATGCAGGAAGAGGATTCTCTGATGCTTTTGAAGAAGAAATCACAGCAGGAGGCTTTTGTGGAGGTACAGAATTAATTTAGGTGAACTCACTGATGATGCTTCTTTGGGAGCTGTTCAACATGATGATGTTCTGAGGACATCCTGTAAATTATAGAAGTTATTAATCTTATTACTGCGTCATTGTATCCGTTCATTCTTGGAAAGGTTCTAGCCTTCAACAAATCACTGGTGGGACACATACTGCTATGCATCTAGTTATGTCATTATATTAGGTGAAGACATGTTGTTTAAATCCAGTAAAATAATACTTAGATTTCAATATAAGATGAAATATGACTGTTATTTACATTTTTAACTGCACGTTTACATAATGTGATAGATTATATGTAAAGCAATTTTCAAATTTGTACTGCAGAACCTTTTCTAGATAGTAATGTTTTCCATAAACACATCTAACTTTTTTCACATCTAATTATTTATGCAGTGAAGAAATCAGAGTAATTTCCTGAATTTTAGAAGAAATTTGTTTTCTCCAGCAACTGTGTTACTCTAAAGAAAGAGGGAAATATTTAATGTTTTTATATAATCTCATAAAGAACAGTGGAAGTTTACCTTCTTCATAAATAAGAATATTAATCCTTGTGTTGTTTTCCTCAGTTGTGTTCACTGACAAGTGTTGTAACGCTTTTCACATTATCTAGCTTACAAAGTTAACCCATATAGAAGAGTGTGCGCTGAATCCATTGCTGAATATTACAGGATTATTGATTGCTGTCCTGTTAGACATTTATTGCAGCTGTATTGTTATTTGAGGTATCATATTTGCTATCAAAATATTGGCTCAAAACGTGCATGACAGCACAAATGCTGTTTTATGTAGTGCAGAAGCTTCCTCAGTAAATGGAGGTTATGTGATTTGAACAAATCCACTGAGTTGCATGTGGCAACTTTAGACCATCTTCCTCTGCAAGACTGCCCTGAAATGGGCACATTTACAGGGGAAAGGATTTGGCCCCCATGGAGAAATCATCAAGTTATGCAGAGCCATCTTCACCTTCTGTAAAATACCATTTTTATGCTCAGAGTACATAAATCCTTTTGTTCAAGATTTTCACTGCCTTCTTCTGCCTCTCTGTGTCTTCTGTTATGATCTAGCACGTAATTTTTTTTAATCGATTAAAGTGTGGTTACTTACACAGAGATTTAGGTATTTTCTACCTTTATGGGGTAACTTATGTGGCTCTGTAAACAGATTTTAGGCACTGAGCATCCAGTCTTCAGCTAGGTGGTGTCAGAATTCAGAGTTTGTTTGCTGGCTGCCGTAACACTGCACCAGAAGGTGGATGAAGCTGCTTTCTGGGCTGTGCTGTCTCACCTGGCGCTGCGCAGGAGGGGAGGCTTGGCTGGCCCTGCCTGCCTGCTTTTCAAGTCAGACAAGCTGTGTATTGCCAGGTTGTGGACAAATTGCTCAGGGCACTTATTCAGTATTTACATAACTGCTGTCTCATTATCGTTATGAAGTGCAGGGCTAACAATATGTATGCAATTGAAGGTGACATTTGGTGATGCTAATGGGGTAGAACTATGATCTCCTTTGCAGAGTTAACTCCCATCAACTTTATCAGGAAGCCCAAGGTTTTTAAAAAACGAGTGAAACCCAGCTTTCAGAAAAGTCACAGAAAGCTAATGTAAGCTACAAGCTGTTAAAAGGACAGGTGAATATATCCTTAGCTATAGAGAGTGTAATTTAAATATTACTGAATCAAATGGGAAATATTTCTCTAAGTAATCTCTTTTTTAATTTGCATTTTTCCACATATGTGAGCATAACTAAAAAAGTACAAAAATCTGGAAATCAGAGAATAAAATGTAGATTTTTTTTCTTTTTTTTTCCCCACTAAAGTGTTCAAAACTCATTTCCTTGTCACTATAAGTGAAAAGAAATTTGTCAGCCATCTTCATTACATTTTGACTTTGCGCTTAACGACTATAAGACAGTTAAACTTTTTGGTGATTTTCTATGATCTCATTTACTGTCTCTAGTAACTACTGAAGTCACAGGCTGAGACAGAGAAAGCTGAGGTGGGGAAGAAGTCCCTGATAAGGACAGCACAAGCCAGATGATAAATTAATACTGTTGATTAGAATTTGGAGTTATGAAATGTCATGTTAGAGAAAGTACATGTGGTTCATTGAAATTTCATTGACATACCAGCATGGTTAAATTTCACCTTATTACATGTTATTTGCATGTTACTTTCTCTAGCAGTTCCAGGGACCCAGAATGAAGAAGTAAAAAATTAGTCATTTTTGCTTTAGGTTGCTCTTTGATGTTCTTACTGGCAATAGGACCATAACGATCATCAGGTTCTCTCCTTTCTAAGCAAGCATTGCTTTGACTTGTGTCATTATTCCCGAGAGCTGGGCTGTATCAAAATTGCTTGTAAACAAGCTCGTGAAATGGGTGAAAGTGCCTGATCTGAGTATCAACAACTCCGTTCTTGCACCTCATTGAGAAATTTAGGAATACCTTTTACAGTGAGCCAGCTCATTTTCAGTGTGTTCTAGGAGAATGTTTTGGCTTTCCACCAGCCAGTGCAAGAATTTCAGCCAGGCCTAATTGACTGATTATTGCAAAGCTTAAGAAGTTTTGAGAACTCCCGTTAAAAGTCTGTAACGTCAAGGCTGTATCAGTATGATCCTTTCAAAATGGATTAACTCTCTGTTTGAATCTTCAGCATTCTTGTCAACACGAATGTCTGGTCTGGGGTTAGAAACAGCTCACGGTACCAGAGCATTCAGGTCACAGATGTGTCTCAAACTTTCTCAGGAAGTGGGGACCCAATATTTGGTGTTCAACTGAAACACTTCTGGGAATAGCACTCATTCCTTCAGCAAGTGCTTGGTTGAATTTAACCCTGTGCTTCATGGCCAGCTTAGGGACATGATGGTCCTCAGTAGTCCTACAGAAGCGAGTAGTTCTCACTTGCCTTTTAGAGGTTTTCCTTTGTGAAAGAAAGTAGACACAATTAATAATTTAAAATTATTTTTTCCATCACAGGGGTATATAGATGTGCCATAATCCTTAGACTTTTCTCTTGTTCATTTTCCTTGGGATGGTACCATCTGCAATCCATGCCATTTTTTACTAGAAAGTCTGCCCAGTGGGATCATTATACTTGAATAGAGTTCATTATATATCTTTCTTTCTTTCGAGTTGGTCTTTTTATTTATAGACTTTTAAGCAATATGTTACCTATTGTAGTTTTAATCTATCCTCAAAAAAACTCAGTGTGGTAAAAAGAAATAGTTTTACAAAGAAAACAGAAAACATTAAATGAGAGAGACCTGGGTATTTGTTTGTTTGTTTGTTTTTCTTATTGTACACATATTCTTGTCTTTAGGTTCCTTGTGTATCTGGGAAGAATGAAATTAATGAACAGTCTTCTAAGGGAATTTTTTATGCAGACTCTGACGAGGATTGAAACATTTTAAATGTTGAATGTATGTTTGATTTTATTTCATTTTATATTTTTATTTCAGGAAATTCAAGATCTTATCAGCAGTGGATGAATACAGTGAAGGTATAAACCTGGTTTTAAGTAATTATACTGGTCATCCTGTTCTTTAAATCTCTCCTTTTCTTTACATGTATGGAATGGTGAAAGTTCACACATTTGCAAGGAAAATACTTATTCTATGATAAATAAGATGTCTATGGTATATGCAATATGTATTTTCTTCTTTTTCTTGAAGATTTAAAAAAAAAAATCCCATACAGAAAACAAATGCCAAAACGCACAAGGTTTTTCTGTCTGTATAGTCATGGACTTCACTGCTTTCTGTATCACATTACATTCCATAACTGTGAATTAGGTGTGACAGTACAATTTGATATGAAGTTTATCACTTCTAGTAGATAGCCATTTCCTTAATACAGATTTGTGCAGTTTGGCTAGCAGAAGAGACCTTTGGTATAACCTTGTTATTCTGCCGGATTAGTAAAATATATTATTTTTGATTAAGAGAGTCCTTGTGTGATTAAACGAGATGGTTCTTGCTGTCAGGTCAAAGTATTTTTGAGTTGCATAATAAATATGATAGGAACACATGAAAAATAACCATAACTTCTGAATCGATTTTGCAATAGTAACAATGAATGAAGAATGAAAATACATCATTCTGTTAGAATGCATTGATAAATGTGTCAGCTGCAGTAGTGATGTCCTGTAACCCCTGTGTAGCTGCAGACAGCAGGTTGGGAGGAAACACAGCTGTGGTTATTCTTACTGACTTAACAGGAAGATTATTTTTTACAGCATGCTGTTTATTTTTCCTTGCTTTGTCTTAAGGTTTGATTTACATTAAAATGTCACTAAAAACTGTTTTTTGTGTATTTCAGAAAGGCGGTGCACTGATCAACACAGCAATGACCAAAGCCACTCCGGCTGTGAAAACAGCATATAAATTTGTAAGATCATCTATTTCAAATAAATAATACATAAAAATGCCACAACTTCCTACAACCTCTTATATTTCCTGAATACCTGAAAACCTAAGTATTTTATAAATGTATTGCAGAAAAGCATGGAATGGTTTTAGCTTTGTTTTCTTGTCTAACACTAGGATTTAGAGTTGATACAGAGACTTCCAGATAGCTTGTGCGTAACGACAGACATTTTCAAAACATCAGTGTGCTCTTTTTGTTTCAATCATAATACATCCTAGAAACTTATTTGCATATAATTTTGATATTTGATACACATCTATAAACTCTTCCTAATCTGGCGACAGCATGATTATGATATGAAAATGGGAATTCTCATTTGCACTAAAGTCCCATATCACAACACAGGCATTGCAATGAGCGTAAAACAGTTTGTAACTGTTACATTTTTATGTAATATAAATATAGTGTTATAGCATATAGTTATGTAGTAGGTAGTGTTAACGTGATGTAGAGATCTCTATTCGGAAGAGTTAAAGTTTGTGCTGGACAAATGCAGTCCTGGCTCACACAGATACAATTTAACTTTGGCACCAACTGCTGCACTATTGAAAAGATGTGATAAAGCATCACTAATCTGTGCAGCAGGTCTTTTCTGTCATCTGCTCTTTTAAAGATGATACTAGAATACTCATGTTTAACTGGATTTAATGCTTAGACTTCTGACCTTAAAAGATGTTGTTCTCAAAGACTGCCTAACCAGTAAAGCATGTGAAATTTTGCAGTATTATGCAGCATGGAAAAACAGCAATACCGTAAAATGAAGTGGGAAGTATTTTAAGGTCGCATTTTTAATATATGATAAAATACTTTTGGCTTCCTTTTTGCTTTTCCAAGTGTTTCACTAGTTGGAAGCATAATAAGTAGTCCTGAATCAATCAGTACATCAGTCTAAGCTAGTGTATTTTAAGTAAAGTTTTCAAACAGAATTTTTCATCTTGCATCAGTTGAAAAACACAGCGGTTGTGGAGAGAAACAGGTAAATAAATTAAATATATTTCATATTCATGGACTCATTTATAATTTAAAAAATGGTTCATTAACAGGTTATCTGCAAATTATTCTTTTTCAGTTTGTGCTAGCTTAGACTGTGGTTACATGATCTTCTCCCAGGCTTCAATTTTGATAATTATGTCCTTGATAATAAAGGTTCTTCAAAGTGAACTTCTGCGTATGCCAGGAAACACTGATAAATTTTCTGATGATATGTGTGTATAAGGTATTCATATTTATACCCCGTTTAATGTCATATGCTCTTGCCCTTTATGGAGCTTACAACTACAGAAATGAAATATGAATTTCTTAATTGCTAGCTAGCTGGTTGGTAGCCTTGAGTAATGTGCTCGGTACCATCCCTCAGAGTTAGAACAAAGCACTCCAAAATTCAAATGCTCTGAGCGTGGTCTGGAAAGTTTGAAGTGGCTCTCAGGTTCGCATCTGCTACATGGCACCCCATTGTGCTGTTATTGAGCTTATAGATGTGTGATTTAAGGATCAAAAAGACTCTTCTGACCTCTTGATTCAAGAAAATGGTTTTCTTTTTCTGAATTTCCGTGTACAGAAAGCCATAGAAAAATAGATGGTTTTCACATATATATGCCCTTGAATACGTTTTTAAAAATCATATTTTCAAGACAGCCTTGAAAACTTCCCTGTTTTTTCCTGTATTCATATGAGAAAGATACCTTTTCTTCTATTAGGGTTAGGGTTTTTGGTGTAGTCTTTACCCATCTTTTCTTCTACTTCCCCTCCCTCTACACCCCGCCTCTCTTTTTAATGGTTTTTAGCATAAATGTATGGTATTCTGTATTGATAATTCATTTCTCTATTGAAGAACATTCTTGGATGTTTTCTATGCAACAGTGATCCTTGGCTGCCTATTTTAATACACACAGGATTCTCCCCTAAATAGCAGCACGACACTGTTCAGCAACACTGGGCAAAATCTCCATCTGCATATGAAATCACTTCATTTCTCTTAAGATTGATGTTGTCCTGCAAGTTGCCAGACTGGAACACTGTAGCAGTCATCTTGAAAATCTGAACATTTTTCCAACATGCCTTACTGCTAAAATACCCTTTCAAATTTAAAGGGCCATTTCAAATAAAGGAGTGATATATATGACTGTTTTTAGCCCATCCTTAGTAATACTGGAGAATTTTTGAGTATGTATGTTTTCACAGCATTGCCATGCATGTAGTGAAAAAAAATCTTTAAATATACAGCAAAGTATGAATACATGAAATATACTGACAGTACATGTATGAAATCTGTGATAAAGGTTATTGCCTTTCTATATATCACCAGGTGTTTAAAAAAAAAGGTAAAGTATGGCATCATGAAGCATGTTCCATGATTACAGCCAATGTCTCATAGACCTACTTAAGTCGTTTTATTTTTCTAGGCAAAAAATCAGGCAAGGCAGGGAATAAGAGAAGTGAAGAGTAAGTTAAAACACAAGGTACGTAGTACACTTTTTACTTTCTTACATTGCTTCCTGTATCAGTTTGAAGCTTATACTTTACAAATCACATGAGCTTTGTGTTTTTAATGACTTTTGAAATATGCTTAGCCCTTTGTTCAACAATAGATTTTTCATAACGAGCCCTCTGGCAACTATCTGTCATTCTATGCATCCACTGAATAATCTCTTTATTGTTTGCATATTTTATCATAAAACAACAGAGGTCTTCAAAGGTACATTAACAGGATGTATGTTTTCATAAAGTTGATTGCTTTGATATCACAATCGAAGCCTTTGCTTCAAGCTGAGAATTTGAGATGGGAGAGTCTTACAGTATAATGTGTTTCAGAAGGTGTAGTTGTCCTTTCTGGTTTCATAAGATATGTGAACAATGGCAGTGTTTAAAAACAAAGACAGTTTCATTTTGCAAAAGCAGCATTGCAGAAATATCAGAAAAGATGTTTTAGGTATTTTGCAGCTGCTTTTCCCATTGAAAATTTTGTTTCCACTTAAGATTTTCTGTACGGAGAAGGAATCATTTTTAGATATATTTTATGAAATTTTAAGAAAACTTTCAAAAATATTTCCTAGACATTTGAACAATTCATCTTTTAAATGACAATGTTGATAATTCAGCTTCTTTAAAAGCTAAATTTGTTTTTCTTACTACAGATGGTATTTTCATGACAGTAATAGATTGTGGCAAGATAATTTTGAATGCATTCTGCATGCATAATATGGAGGGTACGTTTGCAGATAATGATTATAAATAAAGGAATTTGAATCTGTTTTGTTGCGTAGGAGAGTGAGGAAGAGTGTGGAACTTGCAGCACTGGTCGAGGACAGATTGCTCCTGTCTACATGTTGCATTATGAGAAAAGAGCAAACTCAGAAAAACGAAGACTGGCACAGGTAAGGCACCTGAAACTTCTGTTTGTATTCACATACATATGACAAAAATTGTTTGCCACTTACAGCAACTCATCTGATTAAGATTGGTTTACTGTCTGTGTTTAAATAGCGTGATTAAAAGGCTGCATTTCTAGAAATGCTGCTATACTGTCTGAATGGAGGAAAAATGCTACTTGTATTTCATCCCTGTTGAGGGGGGAAAAAACAGGAGATTTATACATATGGATCTGAGATTTAATCCTTAAACACTATTTTTCATAAAGCCTTCCCACAGCAAATACATTCTGGTCTATTCACAGGTCTGTGTTAAGCTATCTTTTTAGGTTTTTGTCGTGAAGCGCAATAATTTTGTATTTCTAATAAATTTATTTGGCAATCATGTGGCCTTCAACCTTGCTCAGATAGCTATGATTTATATTATTAATAAGTCAGGTAGTTAATACGGTGCCAGTCTCTTGTCCTTTTATTCTCCTATGCTTTCTAGTTTTCATTTTAAGTAACAGGTGTTCTATCTCAACTTTCACCAGTGTTTTAATGTCTGTGGATTCATTTTGACAGTTTTGTTTCAAAGATAACAATAAAATAGTTTTTGTAACAGTTTGTTCCTGGGAATAAATGCCTGCATCTGTACATATTTTAGTGTGTGGGTGTATATTTTCACACTATATTGTTATTGCATATTTTTAATAGATATAATTAATGTTTATGTATTGATTTTTAATGCATATCTTTCACTCATATGAGAATTAAGTGTGCAAATTCAGTCCAGCTGATCTAACAGCATTCAGTTTTTTACTTCAAATATTGCAGTAAAAAAATCTGAATTGTCAATTTAATCAATTTGATTTTGAATTAGTTATCTGTAATAAATAAAGTTTGTAAAATTTAACATAGAACAGATGCAAATTATTGCTAAATAATGCTGAAATGGTATATTAGTATCAAGTCATTACTCATAATAGGTTTATAAATAATATGAAGACTTTCTTCTTTACTTATTTTGGCAGATTTTACTTTGTACATGTTTTCATGATCTCACAAAGCCAATGATATAAACTGTGTGCCTTCAGTATAGTTTTATATACAGACAGCTGTGGTACCTGCATTCTTTCAGGAACTTGTGTACAGTAGATTTTCTTCACTGAGTATCAGAAGAGAAGGTAGACAATTCTAAATGTATGAATATACACCTCTAATGGTAATAAGATGAATGCTTCTTAAAATATTTGTTTCTAATAGATAACTATCATTTTAATATATAGCACCAAAATAACTTGATAATGTGAGGTACTAAAAGCCTTTAATGCTTTATAAACCAAACATTCACAGATTAGTGTAGGTGAATCTACAGTTATATGTATCTGTGTAAATACATAACACAAATCTACTCTTGTAGACAGTGAATTTTTATAGACTGCTTTTATTAAAGAAATCTGCCGTACTGTACTGAGATGGTAGTGCTGCCTACTGCTAGACACAGGAGTGTAAGGATATAAAGGAATATAGTTCACCTTGGCACAATTAAACATTTCTTTTGAAGGCCCATGTTTGGACAGAACAATTTAGCTTCTGTGTTCTTGTGTCCATACAGCCATGTACTGCAAAATCCTTTAATATCATTATGGCTGTTTCCACCAGTCGTCTTTCAGTTTTGAAAACAGAGCAGGGGGAGTGCCTGTCGGTCCATGGTTTTGCACGTGCATGTTTATGTATGTATACACACACATGTGTCTAAATCTATGGATAGAGGGTTTGTTTGCTAGCGAAGCTGATGAATAAAAGCCCCACGTTTTTGCCCCACTGCAAACTGCAGGTCCCTTGTCTTCTCCCCAGCTCTTGTCCCCAATGCCATGGGAGCCCCATGGGCATAAGGAGCAAATGGTGATCGCTCCCTAAGAACCCCACAGTTTCCTTCACCTCTCACAGTTCCCACGTTTTCCTCCTCTACAAAAGAAATCAAACCAGAATATTTGTAGAAAATAATAGTCTACCGCTGCTACTCTTGTTTTTATTTTTGTTCTTGGTAAGTATTTGAATAAGGTAACATAAATACAAGTTCTTTATGAATAGTTGGTGATTTTAAACTTTACGTCCAAATAAAAATATGCATTTTTATTCACAAGTGCATGTGTATGAGATCTACTACTGAATCTGCCATTTAAAAGAAGTGAATTTCACAGATTGCTATTGTCAGGTTTAATCCTTTTTTTCTTTAACTCTTTATCCTGCAAATGAGCCTTTCCACCCAGATTTCTAAAATGCTGCCTATGAGTGTCTATAGCAGTATAAGCGTAGTGCTAACATGCAGTTCATGCACTTTGATGTATATTTGAAGTAAGGACCATGTATTGATTAATATGCAATATCAGTGTATTTGAATATCCCCCCAAAACCTAAACAAAAAAACAAACAAAAGAGAGTGATTGCTTTTAATGGTGATTTTGCTTGCAGACAAGAGGCACCTCTGCACTTTATCTCTTCCATACTGAAACACTTAAAATCTTTTAAGTATAATGTATTTGGTGTTACATTTTATATCATGTTAGATGCATGCATTGAGATTTTCATTCTTCACTTCTTGGAAACAGTTAAACATAAATAGTAACTAATAGTTACCTGAGATGCTGTAAAACATTTATTTCAAAACATTACGTATGATATGAAAGTTTGCATCACTATAAAAGATCATTTTAATAATTGGTTTATAACAGGCTTTTGGGGTCTGGGAGAATGTTTCCTTTACAATAGGAAGTGGATCTGCCTTTACCCCAACAAATAGTATTTTGTATGTGGGCCTGCTAATTAGTACGGTTATTTCCTGTTTTGTTGATGAGGCTTTAATAAATGTCAAGAGTACAGCCATGAAGATCTCCCAATTAGGCTTTGCATTTGTAAAACCCAACCCCTTTGCTTTTGTGTGAAGATGACAGTTCCAACTGCAGCCTCAGCCTAACAGGGCTCAGGGGAGAGGATACTTCTCTGGTTTTATTGAAAACAGGGCCAGTTTGGCCCAGGGAGAATATCAGCGCTGGTCACAGTGCAGAGCTGCTTTTAACAGTGAATATTTACTAAGCTTTATCACTGCTGTCATAGTGGTTTTATTATATTTTTTTTGCCAGATCAGCAATAGACTTTAAAAAAATTAACAATAAATCAAAAGAAATTATAGCATGTAAAATAGCTGTCAAAAGCTAATCGGAGGATAAATAATTAAATGTGTTATTGCAAACTGTAGTGATCAGCTTGCTCTCCTATTATTTGCATTTTGAAAATCTTTCCTAAAACAAAAAGAAAATAGTAACAGGACCACGCTCAAGTGCCGGTGTGTACGCGCGTGCACACACACACAATCTTTGCCCAAGATGAATTATTCTCTCTCTGTAATATTCATGTGAGCTTGCTCTTGCTTAGGTTAGCTCTTCTAGGCTTTTTTTATGTGTGCGAACTTAACTATATTGCAAGTCAACATTAACAGATGGATTGCCCTAAGCAAGGGAAAACCACAACAAAAAAATCTAGTGAAAGTGGAGGATTGAAGCTTTTTATTGTTAAGCCTTATTAAAACCTTGGCATGTGCGCTGTTGTTAACTGTTTGATGCCTAGAACTAATATCTGTCTCTGGTTTGTTTTATCTCCTACGTTAATTAAGTATGTAGAAGATATAAGAAATTGCCAGCTAAACTTTTTGAAATAAACATCGATGCAGACATGAGATTGCTGCACTCTGTTTGCAGTATCTTGCCAGTGATGTTGCTCAGTTCTTTAACTATTGATGAGGGGAGGTATGGTAGTGCAGGTATTAGACTACTGTGCATTCAGGTTTGGCATGCTCTATTTTAATTCTGTTTCATTATATGCTCCAAGCTTAACACTTTAAATGCTCATATATCGGAGAAACTGAGTGAACTACTTTCCATGACTTTGCAGGATGTTACTAGTGTCTAAGAAGGCTTTAAAAATGCTTTTGCATAAGACAATAAAAGCCAAGTCGGACTAAACTTTTTTCGTAGTATTCTTGAAGAGAAGAAAATGACCATTTTTAATTTTTTTAAAGCATACTACAGATGTAGCTTTTGCAGTTTTATTGCAGTATATCATAGTAACTAGACAATTAATTCAGCTTGCAGCAAGTGTACTTGGCTTCTGTTCAACAAAGGTAGCAAGTGTCAGGCAGGAAGATGTGTTCAGAATAACCTTACCTTCAGGAGTGCCCCATTTATAAGTAGCCCTACAATGGCCGCTAAAATAAATGACATAATTATTAGCTACAAAGGGCTTCCAGTAACTGATTACCCTCCTAACCTGAAAAAGGTGGTGAGAGTGGGCTATTCTGAAGAGTTTTGTTTTTGTTTTGGGGAGCATAAAAGAGGAGAAGAAATGGTTGTGCAAATGCAGTGCTGAATATACATGTTGTGTGTGAGGAGCCCCTTTAAGAAAACAAAAATTAAAAAAATCCCATAGACAACCCCGCAATAATTTCAGAAATGTAAAAACTCTGATTAAGGGCTTTCACCTGTATTTGGATTCAGATAATATGCTTGAGAGTACATCTATGCCTAGCGTCCACAGATAATACTGGTTATATAGCCAGAGGTATCTTCTACTCTCATTGACTAAAATATTACAAATTGACAGCTGTCACAAACAGTAACAGAAAGTTTTTAATGTAAATCATGTTTGTGTCTGTAAAGTATAGTTTTGAAGTAAGCTTTGGTCAATTAGTAAATTCTGTTTCTTTAGCTAATGTGGTGCAATTTGAAAATGTTGTAGATATCATTAGCTTACTTTAAATTGGAGAAAAATCTTTTGTCTTGGTGTGTCAAATAAGATCTCTTCATTCTGCAAAACAGTCAGATTTCCTTTTAATTAAAAATTAATAAGCCAGGCAGCAAAAATTCAAATTGTAGATTACGAGAGTGCCCTCTCGTGGCTGCAATACTTTTCTGAAGTAGTGCAGGCACACATGTAGCCTCTGCCTTGTATTAACATCGCTTTTTACAACAGAAGACCTCTTAGAAATCAAGCAGTACTTCCTTTTTGGTGTTTGGTTTGGGTTTTTTTAGTAATTGTTGGAAAGATTATCTGGATTTTGTGCAACTTAAACATTTACATGCTTTCAGGTACCATGCATAATTTTATCTTCAGGAATATGCACTATCAAGTAGAGGTATAATTACAAAATCATTCAAACCTCCCCTCCTACAAGGAGATAGTAGATACTGCCTCTGAACAGTGGATGACTTCAATTTAGTCACATTTAAAGAAAAAAAAAAAACACAATATTATAAGTTTATCAAGCTTTTTTCATTTCAATGTTTTTATTAGTGTGAGCTCTTGCCTCTTCTCTACCTCGATCTCTTCTCACCATGATTTTAAGTGTAGGACTGTTCCAAGGCTCCTCAGCAGAGTTCTGCCATTCATTCTACACCAGTGTAAACCTCATGGCTGGCTGTTCTTTGAGTTTTGCAGTAGACATCACTTGAGACATCTCTCTATTAATTGCCATCCTTCTATTAAAAATAAAAACAAAAAAAGGTAATAGTCAGGAAATCTTTCTGGAATTCTTTGTTACCCTGTGGGCGTTTTGTGGAATGCTTGTTTGTTGTTTTGTTTGTTGTTTTTTTTTTCCGGGCAAATTCATCAGCACTGATTTATCCTACTGAGAGAGACATTTAGACAGGCAAAAAGTTTGCAGTTGCTTTTTCTGGCTATTATTCTCACCTATTTTAGCAGGCAGGCTTTCTGGGTGTCTTTCTTCTACAAATAAATGAACCGTGCTTGTATGTCTACCAAGGTTTCTTTTTACTGAAGGATCTGTAAGAAGAATGCTATTTGACAAAGTACCTGCAAAACGGGATGAAACTTTCTGTCCTTAGTATTTAATTGAAATAACCAGATTAATTTTATCAGCAGGAGAATTTATTAAGATCTTAATGTAACAGTGATATCTTCTGTGTTCCATGGGTCACGTTTTGGCTGCACCTAACCAGAACAGGGAGCCAGAGGAGCTGTCGGCCAGTGTTTGGGACCTGCATCCCAGCTTCCTTGTTGCTTTTGCCTTCTGACTTGAAAGTTTGGAGAACACAACCTTATTTCTAAAACTTCAGCTCTAGTACCATATGTTCCCTAACCTATTCTCTCTCTCTCTAATCCTGTAGCTAACAGGATAAAGAAATGAATAAAGAAGTTTGATTAAAGTTTACCTGAGGGCAAAAGGAGACAGAAGTAGAAAAAAACAGGGAAAGCCTTTCCTGCAGCGATCTCAGCATCTCTGAATGTGGAAGACCAGACTCAATCCATCTAATTTTAGACACCCCTGAAATGCTGAAGTTGGCACCAGCTCTACCTTTGGCTCTTTCCACAGAAAGTGGAGAGAGGGGCATGGCCAAAACCAACTCAGCCCACCTAGAATCTAGATTGCATCATGATGATGCCAGCGTCCTGATGGTGCCTCCTTCCTGCTGTTTATTGTCCAATTTAGGACCTAAAATGTCCAAAATTAGTGAGGACCACCCAAAACCAAGTGCCATCCGTGGTCCCCAGCACCTTGTAAAGAAAGACCTTTTTTATTGAACAGAGGACACTTACTGGTGTCAAACAGGAGGAGGGACTCCTCCTTGCTAATTCTTCTGGTTGGGAGCCTTAGACAGAAATGTGCTTGGAGTCAATATTTCTGTTTCTAAGACACAGTCTTTTTTTCCTTGCAAATGTGATTAGTCTGTTTTCATGCTTCATACAGAGCTTCCCTGAAGTAGGCTCTTCTACTGTCTGTAGGTCTGATGGACAGAGTTCAGTTCTACTTAGGTTTTATCTGTCTAAAGTTCTGTGACACTTGGTGTTTTCCATTAAATCTTAAAGCCTGAAGTTATATCATGTTTGTGTTTAGCATCACATCCACTTCATACATTTAACTTCAGTGTTTTCAGTAAGTTTTCCTTTGAAAATGTCACATGTGATCTGCAGACAGCACTTTCAGCAGTGATTTTAACATGTGGCAGTTCTGCTGATGTAACAATATGATACACATTTTAACAGAAGGTTTAATTTAACCATTAATCTCTGTTTCAGACAGACGAACAGGGTTTACGGCTGCTCTGATTCACTGAAGTCACACACTATGCGCCCCAATCACTTCCAGTTCTCTTGACTTCTCTGGTGCCTCAAAAACATGTTCCTTTTTCTGCATTTGTGTATATGGACAGTCACTAGTTTTTCTTTTGTGATATGCATCCCCCTTGTCATCTTGCTCCTCCTTCCACTGTGACCCCCTCAACCCTCCATTCCATCATTACTCTAATCATTGAGTAAACCTAGGGCATTAATAACCATCAAAAAGGGAAGATAAGTGATATTTTTATTTCTTAGTTTTTGTAAATGGAAATTCTACCTGGTGAGTCTGATTCTTAAAATCATCCACAAAAATAACTCCATAAAGAAGACTTTTTTCTTAAAGAGCTGCTCGCTTTAGTTGCTGCAAGTAGCACTGAAAATCTCTGCATCCTCTTTTAAAAGACACTTCTGCTTGCTGCCAATTAGAGGGAAGCCCGGCTGCTTTTGGATGGCGTGTTCTTTGCAGCTTGGATGACGTGTGGCGTGGTGCCACAGTTTGTCAGCTGAAAATGGCCATTTTTGCTAAGAATAGCCTGTGTGCCATGGAGAAGGGCGGGCAAGATCCAGCTGTCTGGAGATGGTCTCTGCCGGTGGGCAGCGTGCGGGCCAGCTCTGCTGCGGAGGGGCAGGAGGTGGTACAGGCTTCCTGAAGGAAAAACCGTCTGTGATTCTTAAGAGAAAATGGAAATTTATTTGCTGTTTTGGGGAAAAACACAACATTCCTGAAAAGTATTTGCAGAAGCGTGCTTAATCCTTAAAAATCGAAAGCAGTGTTAGAGAATTCTCAAGTATTAGCTGTGTTCAGGAGCGTAGCATACTTAAAAGGTGGGAAGCTTAGAGTTTGTTAATTTTTCACCACACTAATTCAGAACATAATTATAATGTGCTATAAGTGACTAAGTATCTCAACAAATACCATCCTTACTTACAGTAAATCTTACCTCAGCATGTATATTAATGTTCCCTTTAACTTTGCAGAAGTCAGTGGAGATCTCTTGTGGCGTTACAGCTTATGTGTCAGCTCAGAGTGTTGTGCCCATACTCTTCTGTACGCATTTCTGGTTGTTTATGTCTCTAAACAGATTTTTGGGTATTTCCTGCTCTTGCATGCTTTTTATTGTCACAGAAAAGGATTTCTTTCTGTGACTGCAAACCTGCCTTATTGTGGATCTCTGTTTTCCCATCGTTTTAATTAAGAGGATCTCAGAATTGATGATACTTTTGTCTCATGGCGTACAGCTGTGGATGTTTCCAACCACTTAATGTTCTTTCAAATGTATCATCTATATGTCTAAATTTGTTAAAGCAGCTATCGTTTCTATCCAAGGAAGAATGAAAGGTGTTTTTATTTAACCTTAATAGCATTTAAATTATCTTAGTCATGTGTTATAATAATAATTTAAAAAAAAATAAAAGCAAATGTGGCATATTAGATAATATCTGTTTTATCCAGGACAACTTTTCTGATATCAGAGCATTATTTTTGTGAGGCATCATTAACTTGTGCTGCCTTCTGTGAGTAAAATCACACAAATAATTTTTCGAAGGGATCATTTCCAGAAATTAATCCAGAATTATTGCTTGCATCTATCCTGATCTGGTGTCCATGTAGCTAATTGGTATCTCTAGCACTCCTTTAAGCTTGTAGTGGGTTGTACCATGTCCCAGAAAAAGAAGGACATTGAAGAACAGAAAAATAAGAAACTGCCCTTTTTTAATCTCTTTACTTTCCCTCTTCCCCCATCAGTCTCAGCTCTTATGGAGTCTAATATGAAGTATTTTTACTGTGATTCCATTTTCCATTGCTTTATGTTGCAGTCTTTAACTGGAAAGGAAAGCAACAGATTGTGCTTAATGAGAAAGTTTGATTGAGAGATCTTGTACTTCCCTACTGGAGGTAAAGCTACAGTTACATCTGTGATTGGGTTGTAGAGGAGAATAGGTAAAATAAAATACTGAATCATAAATAATATCAGACTTGTATTTATTTTGCTTTCTCCTACTGATTGAATAATCTTCAGGTTTTTAAGAAAAGGAAACAATGCTTCATAGATGTAAACCATAGTAGGTATTTTTCCTTTCCTGAAACTTTATATGTGTTGATGTATTGAGTAGCTGGTAAATGTGAAATTATGTATGTGCTGCCATTTATCAAAATATTATTTGTTTCTCACTTTGAGGACAATTAATAGCAGCAGCTGTGTTAAACTTCCTGCCTTAGTATCGATCACTAAGCACTCATTCCGGAAAGCGGTGCTTCTGAAAGGTCTAGCATTAAATAAAAGGCTGACATTTCAAAGATTGACTTTCATGACCAATCAAGAATGTAACCATCTTACATTTAAATCCCTTAGCATTCATGTATTTTGTCTACATTTTCATGCCAAAGCAGTACATTTTGTGTGGCTACCAGCAAGCAGAAGAGAATAGTTTGAGGACCTATTATCACTTTGTTTGGTTCTACTCCAGTTTATACAGTCAGAACCTTTTTCTGGTTTCAGTGATCAGCATTTACCATAGCTGTATAGGTAGCAGAGCATTTCATTTGCCTGCCTGCACACCTTCCTGTGTAACCTCATCTAGGTGTTCCTGCTCCAGTGGGGGGATGTAGTTTTGAGGTCCCTTCCAGTCCCTGACATTCTGTGATTTCGTGATTTGGCAGAATGAGATTTTGAAACAGGACAAGAACGAAAGAGGACATATATGATGTATACAAAAAGGATGTATATCCCCACACCAGCCACACTTGTTCCTTCGCTGTACTTTACGCACAGGCTTGATGGTTCAACAGTGGCTTATAGAGAGTGAGAGAGTGTTGTGCTTAAATGTGTTGAACCTCTTATGTTCTGAGCAGGATGGGAGACGGATTCTTGAGATGCAGTGTGCCTGATGGTGAGAAAAATGTGAAATAGCAAAAGAATCCTTGTTCATGTCTGATACGAAGTAGATACGTGAAATAATAGATTGATTATGTGAGCAGAACTAGTTGGAAGAAGCAAAACAAACAATTGAGTAATTTAAGTTTGTTGCTTCATTTTATAGAAAAAAAATGACAGCAGTCTATTAAGACTTTATAAAGTTCTGGTGCAGCAAGAAAGGAGTGTTACCATACCATTTCTTGCGGCAATAAATTTAAATGGTCTGGTTGTTATTAGAATGCTGATCAGGAAGGAAACAGAAGTCTGTCCTTTTTTCATAAAAAGGTTACACACTTCAAAATGCAGAAAAGACAGAAATTAAAAGCTTAAATAACTGCAAACAGCAGGGTACGTCAGTAATGGAAGGACTTCTTAAATGACTTTGACAGCTTTTGCAGGTGCACGTACTATGTCACTTTGCCTAGTGGAGCATTGAAAACGATTTATGGTTCTCCTTTTGGAATTTATTAAGAGTTTCTTTCTTTCTTTTTCTTTCTTTGCAAAGTAGTCTGGGCACACCCCTCCTTTGCAGTCATTTTTATTACAGCTCCTAGAGGAAAGTCACCTATTCAAAAACATGTGTTGCTTGTTGTCTCCGTGGCGAGCTCACAGAGCCGTAAACTCTGGAGAATGTTGTTATTTACAGCCAGATACTTTCCTTCCCCTTTTGCTTTTTTTTGTGTTTGGATGTAAATCCTGTTTTGGTTGGTTTAGTTCTGGAAAGTCTTCCTGTATAATTTTGTAGCCCTAAGCATTTAAAATGGTAACAAAAATACTATTTCAAAAAGAGATTCTGACCATTAGGAACTAGTAAGTTTTGGGTTTTGGGGGAGTGTATCAACACATGCTCTGTTATATTCTGTTAGATGGTGTTATTCTTGCTTTCTCTAACACCCTTGCATAACACTGTTTGTAGATGCTCTGAGGGGCCACTGCTATGCCTGTGGTGTTCACTGATTCTAATTAATTTTATGCAGTTCCTATTTCTCATGCACAACCTTTCTATTCTTCTTTTTCCTTTTCCTTTTATCTTTTAACTTTTTTCCTTTTCCTTTTTTTTCCTTTTCTTTATTTCTTGATTTTCTCATTTTGAAACTTGCCATCTATGCTCTTTGAAACATTCTTTATTATTTCAACAAATCAGTGAGTGTTATCTTGTGGGATTTTATTCCATTGACAGTGAATCTATCTAGAGATAAGGAAGTGTTGCATTTGGGTTTGTTTTCTGAAACTTCTGAACATTTTGAAAGAATCTACTTTCCTGCAAAATTTTGTCTTTACATTAGTTGTAGTAAATGTGATGGCAGCATCGAATTCTGATGCAAATTTGAAGAAAGTGAGACAGAGACAGGGTTTTGCTCTCCAAAGTCAGTTCCAGGGTTAATGCAGTGAATGTTGTGGCAGAATTTTCTTGGGGAAGTAGTGAATTCCAGTGTTATAGAAACCAAGTATTTTAATTGTCCTAGTGAAGATAAATACTTAAAGCAGCAGCAGTGACTGTAGTTGTGGCAGTAATCAATAAGATAACCAATTAACAATATGAATTAAGAGAGAGTCATTAACTTCCCTTCAGTTACAAGCAGGGATATTACAAAACTGATGGGAATGACACAAAGAACTTACAAAACTAGTAAAAATATCAATAGTTTGTCTCTCTTGTGCTCATTATGAAGCTTAGTTTGGGTTCTTTCGGAATTTTTAACAGTCTAATAATTCTCTTGTTTTCTATCAACTGTTAACTTGGATTAACACATTAAGAACCACATGTTTCCTCTTTGTGGATGAAGAGCTATAGAAAGTGTTATCCAAACTTGCTGCTTTAATTAGATTGTCTCTTGTTGAACAAGAACAAATCTATCAGGCTATAAAGAGTGAACATTGAGACGTTCCTGACAATAATGGGGGGAAAAAGTTACAGAGAGTATCCTGGTATGTGTAGAACACTGACAACATCTGTAATAGGTGATGTACTGAAATCCTCATGTCACAAGTTTTCCAAGCTCCTTGTAGTCTGAAAGTCAGGCCATATTTCTTCTCTGCCAGGGAAGGCTGTTGTATGTTTAGGCATTTGGTGAACTGCATGATGAGATGTGGACAGTAGCACTTCCTTTTACTTGCATATGATTTTCTTTAAAGTTAGCTAACGCTGTTTTCCCTTTGCACAAATTCTATCCATATGTCTTTAAATTTTGGCCAGTTTTCCAAGGGTCAGAATCTCTTCAGTGGATTGATTGCCTGCATAGTTCATCTTTGCAGGTTTTTGATGTGAAACAAGTGTAAGAGATGCACAGGCCTTAAGAAAGTCATTTGTGAAGCACAAGTGACTAAAATTCCTGACTTAAATGTTCTGGTCAAGATAGAGACTTTTTTTCAAGTATTGTAGAAGTCTTTAGCCTGTTCTGTTTGCTAAATAATAAGGTGATATAACAGGTTAGTGAGTACGCAGTATGGTAGAGTGTGAATTTACAGCTACTCTACACAAGTTCCCCATGGGATGCTCTGAGTATATGCTAACTGTGAGTTAACTGTAATGTACAGTAAATTATCCTGCACAAAGGCGTTCTTAGTGCACACTTTTTGAACTGTTGTACTACTTACTCTGCATTTCTGTTTAACACCCTAACGTCAATATAGTTATGTAAAGAGATTCCTGACTTCATTTGTATTTGCTACTTCAGTACTCCGTTTTTCTTCATGCGCAGTAGACTCTATCAACCAAATCTTGGCAAATATTTCTGAAAGTAGTAACCCACAGTGTTTTTGTGATATACTTGTAAGAAAGGGTAGGCAGTAGACTTGAGTGATGCTTTTCCTCCAGTAGCCAGTCTTCTGCTAATCAAGGCTTTGCATAAGTAATAAGGAACTCCAGGCTTTGCATAAATAATAAGGCCCTCCATAGGCTATGAAGATAAAATTGTTCTTTTGCTCTGTAATTGGTGATGCTTGAGGACTTCATGTTCTCTTATAACAACCTTTAGAGGACTTATCAATATGTGTTTTCCCTCATCAAGTGCTCAGGAAGTCTTAGTGAGTAAAGTGCATCTAGTCTCCAAATAAGTAATGCTGAAATAGAAAAAAATAGACAAAAATAATAATGTTAATTTTCTGTCTTCCAGACTCGTTTTAACCAGCATCTCAGTAACCAGGATTTTGCTCTGGATGAAGACGATGATGATGAAATTGAGAGAACAAGCAAGTAAGAAGCCTGCTGGGACGTGTGTATGGAGAGAGTATCGGAGAAAGTTTAACTGGTGCTACTTGGCAAAGTGGACTTCAAGAGACTAATTTTTCTCCTGTCCAGGCTGCTACCTTGATTCTTGATCTGCATGATTTTAAGCAGTTTAGGATTAAATCTGCTTATAAAAAGAGCGACAGGCTATTATATCTTTTTATTATTTATAGTGCCAAGAAGAGCTTGGCATAATCCTCAGTCTTCACAGACTCAAGATAAAAAGCTGTGAAATAGTGTTCATCAACATGATGGGCAGTGACCTCAGCTAATCTATTCTTTAAGTCTTGTGGTCGTGATGATGGCAAGTTTTCTGAAGGGTCTGAAAGAGAATTATTGCCTTGTTAGTGTTATATCAAGGTCTTCCTATGTGTGAATTGAAGGAAAATCATAAGTTGAGGCTTAAGCTGCGCTGAGGCATTCTCTGATTGAATTAAGGAGATTTTTGATAATGAATATATGGATATGAACCAGGAAAGACCTTGAAAGCAAAGTCAAACAGCTTAAGCTATGATGCAGTAGGGAAGAAGGAGCTACTGTAATGTTTAAACAATATTAACATTATCAAACAGTGAGCCATGGAAATACCCTTTGTAGTAGCATTCTGGATAGACAGATAGGGAAAGACTGCAGTAGCATGGGGGTCAGAGGTAAGGGTATTACAATGAATGGAAGAGAAAATAAGAGACAAAAGCACCAGTTCTCCTTGCAGATAGGCAGTACTCCAGTAAATCTGGTCTTATGACAGAGAGTTGCAGTATGAGAGTCTTGCCACTAGAGCTAAGTATGTCGCTAGGTCAGCAGAAAAGGTGTTGCAAAACTGACCTAAATATAAGGTGTAGACAAGGGAAAAGAGGAACCAATTTTGGAATAACTAAAATTTGGGGGCAAGATTTGGGAAGTTGTATTAAGGGTGACTTGAAATAATAGAGTGTTCGGAAAAGAGCCAGGAGACAGGAAAATCAGGTTATGGTAACTGCGTCTCCATAGATATTATACATCTTAGGAAAGTACTTGAATAGAAAGAAATTTCGGGTTTATGTTCAGTTTCAAAAGTCTTGGAACACATTCTCCCACTTACTTTCAGAAGTGACTGTAATGAAATGGCTTTTATGTTCCTAGCTGATGGAAAAGTTTTTGTTTTCAGATTGTCATCAGAAGACAGTGAAGAAGTCTCTGCTTGCTTTTATGATAGTGACGATTCTGGTGAAACTGGAATAACTCCTCAGCATCAAGGGGAAATGGACTTGCTTGGGGAGATTTTGGACACGCTGAGCACACACAGTTCAGATCAAGGAAAGCTCTCAGGAGCAAAGAGCCTGGATTTCTTTAGGTCAATGGATGACATTGATTACAAGACTGCGGTTAGTCTTCTACTTTCATTTAAAAACAACTCCAGTCCCTTTATAGTGGAATCCTGCACTTGTGGAATCAGCAACATGCAGCTCAGACACTGCAACAGAGTCCTTAGACTTGCTAGTATGTCTTCCTGGGACTATGACCCGTACACCCATGCTGGCCACTGCATGACAGTTTTTCACCAGCTAAGAGATTGGTTACACCTTTGTCCAGTTTGCCAAGCCATCTTGGAACTGTATTTTTCCCTTATGCCAGTAAATACAAAAAAAAAAAAGTGAATAATGTAATAATTTACTTAATCAACTAGTTTAATATTATATTTAACTGTTCTATATGGTATTCCTAGAGCTAATCTTAGGTCTTTCTAATACGCTTTAGAAGGTATTTATTTCTATTCTTACCTTGCATCCTTAAACTAGTCATAGTGATATGGTGATGTTTCCATCTTAAGTCATGGGATCTGTGTGGTAGTTGCACCTGAAACACTGATAGAATAGTACTCCAGAGCTTTCTAATAAGGCTCCTTTATCCTTTTTTAGGTAGTTGCACAGAGCCTGTAGCGTAAAGAAACTGTTTGCCTAGAACTTTTAAAACCTTCACAATGTTGCTGCTGTGATTTTAGCAAAAAATGTTTGTGAATTTCAGCTTCTGTCAGCTGTCCAACATTTGCTTTTGCTGAAAGGGAAGTAGAAATCTTTTTTACTGGAAAAGTAAATTCTGATACAAATGTTTAAAAAGCTTGTAAAATTTTATATTATGAGTGTCACACAGGGGTCACATTAATAAAATGCCCATTTTTGTTTGTTTCACAAAAAAAAAAAATTAATACTGAAAGTTGGTACAATTAATTACTGAAGCAAAGAGGAAATACCATCTGGTTTTAGTTTGAGTCCAGCTCCTTCTCATATTATGGGTACAAACCAGCAAAGTGTGTCTTTGTTCACTGTCAAAACTGCTTGTACAAAGACTGGATGGACAGGGGTGATCCTTAGGATAAGAGACAGAGTGTCGGGTGAGGAACTGTAAAAACACTTGATCTCATATTATTTCTGGGGTTGTTGTTTAGTAACATCGAGCCCCAAAGGGGTTCCATTATTTACGAACACACAAATTCCATTACAGAATTTTTGTTTCCAAAGCACCAGTGTAGAGACTTTTCTTGTGACATTAACTATAAACACATGTTCTTTCTTTCAGAACAAGTCGAATGCACCCAGTGAGAGCAACCTTACCCTGCTTTGCGGCAGTGCTAATGATCAAGCAGAGTGGAACCTCGGCCAGGATGACAGTGTCCTCCATGGGAAGCAGCTCCCTCCATCACCAAGGAAGCAAGTTTCTTCTGGCGGCCATAGAGAATCTCTCTCAAGGCTGGAAGAAGAAAGTTGTGACAAAACCTATATTACTGGCAAGATGGACACCACTAGTATGACATCCTCACCTCCAGTACAATCAAGAGCCCGGTTTGCTTCTTTAGAAAGTTTCAAAGCAGACTGTTCTTCCTACAAGTATGCAAAGCGAAATGAAACACTAAGCAACACCTCAGAAGATCAGCTCCCAGCAAGTCTTGCTCAAAATCCATCCATTCTGATCCCTTGGGAGAAAGATGGGAAGGAAGGAAATGAAACTCTGGAAGAGGGTGGGCTTCTTCAAGAAGTGGTTTCATTATGTAAACTGAGTTCTGCCTTTCACTATGGTTTAAATATTTCAAAGGATAGCTTATCCAGCAGTAGCAGTGGAAATAAAACGTAGGAAAACTATGAGAAGAGAAATTTGACTCCCATCAGAAGTTAAAGGGAGATTACTCAGGACTCCATATAACTCCATATAACACGATAACCAAAAGATGGAAAAAGGAATAAGAAATCTTCGATTATAGAAATAATTCTCCAGTTGAGTACACATTTTCCGTCATTGAGACATCTGCTTCTGTGTTTACCGTGTTCGTTTGTTGGCTGTAGTTAGGTCCACAACATGGAACTAAATATATGAATGCACTCTTAAATCAGGTACTAGTTAGTCTCTGTGTTAAAAATACAGCAGGTTATGGTGCTTCCTAGCATTTGCTTCCTCTAAGCAACAGGAAAGGTATCCCCTAACAGATAATCAGGTTTTGAAGGTACTATATTAATCCTATTAAGCATGAAATGAATGGAGCAATCGGATTTGTCTGAAATGTACAAATGTTAATATTTGTAACGAATAAGAACTGCCTTAATCTTTTGAGAAGAGGTTTAACTATCTTAGAAGATGAATGCAAACCTACACAACAGCAATAATGATTTTCCATGGCAAGAATTTGCTTCAGCAATGTGAGGGGAAAAGAAACTTTTTTTAGATTAAGGAATTTCATGTGAATATAACTTGGAACTTCTCCAAACTGTGGCCCTGTCTTCCAGACTTTGAAAAGGTAGCGCGTGCTTTTCTCTCTTCTGTAAAGTACATGAAGTGCTGAATTATAATGTGATGCTTATTAACTTCTGTTTACAACTAAGACACTTTAAAGACATATTATCCAGTTTCCCTAGGTAGACTATTTCACCTAAAAAAAATCAGAAAGGAAAGTGTAAGTGGAATCGATAAATTTCTATTATTTTTATTTTCTACAGTTTAAAAGTATTTGAAAATTAATTTGTGCCTCTTCTGAACTATTTTCTTTCCATTTTTAGTAGCTACCGTTTTGAAGGTAGATTGGATTACTGTTAATTAGCAGTCATATTTAATTAATTTATTGAAGAGTCATGGCTGAAAATTACTTGTAACACTAGCAAAGTAAAATTATAAATTCAGCTTGAGACTGCATATATCAAACTCTTATTTTAGGCAACTTGAACAACCAAAAATCTCTTTCTAAATTCAGTGAAGGAGAATAAATGGACTCGATGTGTATTGTACTTACAACAAGCATTTTCCTTCTTCTGGCAGTATTCCTGGGGAATATTTGGTAATTTAAAGTCTGAAAATTCTTGCTGCTATATAGAGCAGCTCTTTCATTTTCCTTCTTGCTTCCTTTTTCTGTTTCTCCACTTTACCATACACACAATATTGTTTACAACAGCTCAGGACAGGAAAGGGACAAATAGGTTTCAGCAGATTGGAACTGTTGGCTTTGAAGGGTATTTGTGATGCAGGATATTGTGTTGGCAGAAGTAGCACAAAGGTATAAAAAGAACTGTACCTGGGAAGAATGCTCTCCTGCTCTTCTAAACTCATGTCAGAAACCTTTCTTTCCCTCTTTGGTATGAATGGTTAGTCTTAGCTTCAGTATAGGCTTCAGTGGACATGTTCATGAGGTCCATGTTTGGATCAGATTGCGCTTTAACAGTAGCTTGTAGCAACGTTTAATATCAGTTGCCACACTGAGATTTATGAATGAATTTTCCTTCTAGCAAACGTTAATGGAAATGGTTTTTTTGACTGCTTTATTACAAGGCAGCTGACTGAAGGGAATGGATCCATATCATTACAGAGGCAGTGTTTGATGCTTTACCGAAGAGATGCAGTAGAGTGAGGCCTTGGCTTTATTAATTCTAAAGTTTCTTCTTGTTTCAGAACGAGAAGGGCTTGTCATTGACCATGAACCTCCAGAATTTTTTTAATCAGTGCAGTGAAGGTAAAACGTAGTAAAAGTGCAAATTTTACAGAAATGTCTGTGTCTGATTAGAGCGTGAACATTCCTGAGGGCATATGCAATCTGCATTGCTGTAGAATCTCAGTATTCCAGAGTTAGAGGCTGTATGTCCAGAGGTCTGTACTCCAGAATATTTATCTGTTCTTTGGTTTTCTCTTGTGTGTCAACATGGTATATTGTGGATTCTTTTTAATAACATAAACATGTTATTTGGCAAAATATTTTGCACTATTAAAAATCAAAAGTATCATAACAATTATTTAAAATCTTTCAGGTAGGTCACACCAGGTAGCTCAAGTGCTGTTCAGATGAGAAAGCTATGGAGGAAATTCATGAATACTTATTCAAAGTGGTATTAGTGACTCAGTAGAGGACATTCTTCTCCTTTGCTGGTACGTAACATTACCCAGATGTAGTGCTGCCAAGCGTGTCTAAGACAGGCAACACCAAGATTTTTTTTCGTCTTGTAGCACTTCTCACTTACTCGCATTCATGTCTTTGCAGTTTCAAGATTCACCTTTTCTTCTCCTCTGTGTCTGACATGGTGTTTCTGTCCATGGTTCTATCTAAGATGATGTTTTGTTTTCTTCTTCTTCTTCTTCTTTTTTTTTTTTTAAGAGAATAAACAGTGTTAAAGTCTTAAAGAGAATAATAGGAAAAAAAAAAGGTAATTTTGGCCATCATTACTTTTGAAACAATTGAACTCATAATTCCAGGAATACTGCCAGAAAATGGTTTTCAACAATGCCTCTCTGATAGAAGAAATCTTACTAGCTTTCCATGAGAGTTAGGCACTGAACTCCTATTATCACAGAGATTGTCCCATTCTCATCTTTGTGAGAAAAATATGGAAGCTGTGTGAGGCTGCTAATATTCTTATAGTTATTAAAAGGATAATAAATTGAAAGTTTGATAGTGGAATATTTCAAAATTGAGGGTTATAGTAGTAATTAACTGTTTCATTGAGTGAAAATGCAGGCTAAAGTAAATAGATGAACTAAATGATGGAAGGTAAAATTCAACTTAGATTTTTTTTTATTTCAGTCAAAATGTTAGTTATGCCACAATGTGCTTATGCCACATTGTTTCCTTAATATTTATGAAGGATGAAGTGTGTTTTCAGTCATTAAATAGTATGTCTTTTTTTGGTTTTGAACCTCGTATGGGTTCAAAAATAACTCAGTCTTATATCTATGTTGAACTTAACTGCAGGTACATTTTAAACTCTGAAATATTGCAGAATCTTTTCCATTTACTCTCAGAGATCTTTTAAAAAGGCTAATATTTGTGCCTTATTTAAACAGAATTATCAGTTACCAAATAGATAAGAGTCCAGACTGATATTTCTGGTTCAACACTTTTGTCTGTCCTTGTGATAATATAAAACTGTTTATTGGCTACATATACAGTATTTTTATTATCACATTGGGTTCTATATTAAGTCAAATTGTCCAGGTCCAGTACTTTTACAAGATTTATACTTGGATGTTTTTTAATTTTTGAAATCCTTCTAATGTCTTTCAAAATCATCAACATTCATCACCAGCTGCTGGTGAGAACAGAGTTCACCTCAGTCAGGGCTCCTTTGCTCTTCTTCAGAGGCATCACTTCAGGATCTCAAAAATCTTTCCATGTCTCCTGTTTAAGGGAGATATCAGCTTACTTGATTAAGCTTTGTAATCTGTTACTTACACAGAGGAACAAATTTCTTATGTAGAAAGTCAAACTAGGACTTGAATTTAGTATCTTTGACTTTGTTTTGCATAGATGTCTGCCTGAAATGAGCCGTATCATTCGTCTGGTTTGGGAGAAGAGTAAGGGCAGTAGAAAAAGAAAGGGATTCCTGGGTTGTTCCAGTGGGGTATGGTGAAGCAGAGCCTAGGAGTCCTCAGGAGGGATGATAACTTTGAGGAAATCCAGATTTCAGGATATTGTCTAGTGTTATGGCTCAGTTGTAGTGATTCCAGCCCAGCCATGTAGGCAAAGGTAGTATTGCCTATGGAATTAGTCGCCTGTGGGATCTGCAGAATGGATAATACGTTGTCCCCGTCAAAGCCTTCCCATCCACGCATATAGACATACAACATGTGAAAAACATTGCAGCTATTGAGGGAAGGAAGGATGGTTCTGCAGATGTGAAGGTGATCCCTACCCACCCTCTATGCATGCAGAGGGCAGTCTGTGTAGAGTAGGCAGTTGTTTGCTCTTCCATCCCATGTCTTTGAGTATTATGTAGCTCCAAAACTAGAGTTGTTCTGAAGGAAAAATGTAGTGGTAGAAGTTGTCATAGGACTTGTTGACTGAACCCTTCATTGTCATTTAGCATTTCAGTGATACTGCTGCTGCTTGGGTGGCGTTGTCTGAAACTCAGCACTGGCTGAAGTCCCCTCTCAGGCACTGTAACACAGACTTCAGCCAGAGTTTGACACTCATGCTGGGTGCTTTTGAAAATCCCACCCAATCTATTAGGGGAGTGGTTCAGATCTTGAAAATTTGTTTAGATGTCTTTTCAGGTTTTAGAATGAGCTAGATTACAATCTCGTGTTCTTGTAAACAATGTGAAGTCTAGGCAAAAGAACAGTTAAGCCAGGTTTGTCAAACAGCTTCTGTTTCTCCACCTACAATCAATCATATTCAGTCCTACAGAACAATCTTTCATTGGTGCAGTTGTCTAATGGAATTGCTAGGAGCATCTAAAATCTTTTCTCTATGCATGTAATTAACTGCAGAAACATTTCATGCAATAATCAAAATGCCAGCATGAGGCCCTTTTGCAAATGCATCCCCTGTGTGATACTGACCACCGTGCCCTGTCCTGCAGAAAGGAGCCCCAGAGCTGCTGACATCTCCGACCCCCAGGGAGAGCTGGGGGTGGTCTTTTTTCCAAGGCAGTTACCATCTCTCCTGGTGCCAGGCTCTAGCCCAGGTGCTGTGAGACTCCAGCCAGCATGTTCCCAACAGCCTGAAATTCCAGGCTAAACAAATGTGGTGAATAAAATTACACCTGAGGCAAGCAGCTTCCGTATTGCAGAGTGCGGGATGTGAAAGGCTGGCTGGTCCTGTGCTATTTTGGTAGATCTTTGGAGAATGAATGTAGAAATAAATGCACCAGCAAAAACAGTATGAATGATGATGTGACTTGTCTTCAGTAACTTCTTTGCTGCTATTAGATGTGTATGTCTTTGCCAAATGTTTTTTACCTTTTAACAGAATCTGGGCTGAGTAGAACGTGTCCTCAACTTCACCTCAAGGTCATGGACCATAGCTGGCCTAGAACTCATGATCTTCAGGGTGGTTGAAAATAAAGGAATGGAAAAAGGAGGGTATGGGGGTTTGTGCATAACCTTCCTTTGATTTGCTTTGTAACATCTGTTTTACAGTTTTAGTCAGTGGCCAACTGAAAGTACTTGATAGGTCTTTCCTGGAAGCTGCTCAACTTCTAAAGAGAGTTACCTCATGAGTCCACAGCCATCTTAGTCTAGAGAGCCATCCACCATCCCTGTAGTCAACAGAGCTGTTGCCATTTTCTACTGGGTTGGAGTATGAAGCAGGTAACACAGTGGGAAGTTACTCCAAGGGTTACTGTAGTAAAGGGTACTCAAATTAACTTGTACTATTACTTAGGTCAGTACTAACAACATTTACATTTAGAGTGCAGTAACAGTATTAGAGTTTGAAAAATAAGTTGAGTTCTAGTCTGTTCACATTTGTTATGATTCTGTGTGAATTGACATTCGGTTTCTGTTAAAAATAAGGGAGCTATTTGGTTGTGGGGGGAAATGTGCTGACTTTCAGATATTCAGTGAATTTTGTGCAATATTTCTCCTTGTTTCAAAGTAATTTAGTAGTGCACATCTGCTTTTCAAGCAAATCCTTGAAATGTTATTTTTCAAAAATGTGTAAAATTACATGTAGCTTTTAAATATAGTTGTATGATAACAACATGAAGAATATATTCTGATGAGGCAAATGTATATTTCCAATGACTGGGAATGATTATGGATGTCACATTCTGTGGAAATAATAAGGCCAAACCCAATATTCACTTACCAGTGTCTCAAGGGAATTCTTAAAACTATAACCTGGTTAAATTGAAGTAAGGTTAAATAATAGAATTTATGATGCTTAGTTTATCATTTGATCATTTGGTTATCATTGATAAAAAGGTGAGGAGTTAAGCATTGCTTTTCAGTACCACCAAAGAGGTGAGAGTTTATGGTGATGACTATATGTATTAAGAACTCAGTCTGTGGCATCCCTAATTATTGTAAGTCATTACTTAAAATGTATACTAATGTTGCCAGTATCCTTTTAATTTTTTGTAAATTAATTTCTTTGTATATTGATGTACATTTTGGTTTAACCTTTGATTTTTCCCTAGAGAACTTCTTTAAATTAATATACTTGAATGAGGCAATAAAGCACTGTGGAACAACTAGTCTTAGTGCAGTTTACACACAAGCACATCACGTCTGTTATTTTTTCAGGAGGAAGAGAAATTTAAAATGCTTTCCTGTTTGGCCAGCAGACAATTTTTATTTGTCATTTTTAGATCCGTGTCAGATAACAATGAGAAATGCCTCAGCACAGAACAAAGCAACATTGTATACCTGGATGCTTCTAGGTTTTTTTTCAGAATGTTTTTTTAGTGACCTTTGAAAACTGTTCCTGATAATGTCCTTGTTGTGAACCTTTAATAATTATAGGAAAGACATGAAGTACAGGATGTTTTGAGGTTTTATCGATCATTTTAATAACTTCAGAGCTTAAAAAAAAAAAAAAGGCAACCAGCATTGTCCTACCAATTTTAAAAATTTAGCAAGTTGCTGACCTTTAATAAAACTAGAACCAAATCTGAGAGGTTACTCCATGGTTTTGCACCCTTGGACTACTGTTCAAAGTCATCTCGAGAACTGCAATTCAGACCTTAGACTACTGTAAGTAGTGCACTGTGTAGATCTAGTAAATGAGCTGTGATGTGTGGTGCGTTTTGTTGTTGGTTTTGTTTGTTGGGTTTTTGTTTTGTTTCTTTTTTCCTCCTTCCAAGTTTGTGGCGTCAATAGAAGTTTTTGGTGAACTCCATATTGCCATAAAGTGCCCAACACTGTATTATAAAATAAAATTTAACAATATCAAAATTCCTTGGATGGTGCAGGTTCTTGTCTGATGGGTTCATCTGAATAGCATTTTCATGCTTATCAGTTATAAAGGTTGAAGTAATACAATAATACTGTATTATATTGGAAGTTTTTCCTCCATTGAATGATGATTTCAGTTTCTCAACTACAGAGAAAGCTGAATGTGTTTTATTATTAATTACTGTTTATACAGTACAGAAGTTAAATGCTGGTGTCTTTTGTAATTACAATGGTATTTTGCTTCTTTAAAATATCTGAACTGATCATGCCTATTTGCTAAACACCTTTTTTGATCTGTTGATCTTCAAGTTCTTTAAAAAAGTAGGTGTATTATCTCATTTTGTAGATTAAGAAATTTAGATATGAAGTAGGAACTACATGGAGAAGGTACAGTAGTAATAACTGATGGGTGCTGTGGTTCGAACCTATCACATCAGCTATTAAAAATAATAACTATGATATCACTAAGTACTTTTGTACTGCTAAACCACATATTAAAAGTATCAGAGAGGTCTTTGGGATCCTGCAGGTGAGGGGAGAAGGGTGCCCGATCTCCTGTAACACCTATGGTCGGGTCTGATGGGAGGGTCAGGCTCAGCTGCTGACAGTCACCAGCAGCTCACCTCTTCCCTCCCGCACCAAGCCTGGTCTTGACACCACCAACCTTCCTCCCTTGCTTCCCAGCCCCCTGCACCTGCGGCTCTGGCAGGTCCTGTAGGCTCCCCTCACTCCCCATCTCGTGGCTGGTGGGGACAGACTGGTGCAAAAAACATCCCTTGGCTTCTGTGGTGATCAGGAATGAAGACGAAAATTTGTTTTATTCATAGATCAGGCAGGCTAAATAACATGTAACACAATAACACATCATGAGTATGTTATCAGGTATGATTTAGCTTCTTAATGTTGTTGCTTTGCTGAGTCATTTTTGTGCAAGTTTATAGGTATAATTCAGTTAGGATTTTACATTAAATGGCTATGCAGTATAAGCTGATCTGTGATTCACTCTTCTAAATTAAAAGCATTTTGATATCTTATGCGCACAAACCATGGAGAATGTGGTTTTGATATTGATATACTCAAGCCATGACTTATGAAAAAATGACAAGTTATGTTCATACGAAATGAGGGTGTGATTTTAACATCTGCTATTAGATTTGGACGAGCTGACTGTGGCCAGCAGAGTGACACAAGCTGCGCAGGCTGGTGGCGCAGGGATCTGCGCCGCTAGAGTCAGCGCAGCACATCTTGCAGGCATTTCTTCGTTTGGCCAGTAGATGCGCGCAGCTACTAAAAAGATAGCTGTGACAATAAACTTTCATCAGTCCAGATTATGAGCCAATGGGGGACACTATAAAAATGTAGAAGCCTTTAACTTTTGCAGACAGAGCAATAAAGTATGACGATCAAGTCTTTCCTTTTGCCTACTTTCCTTAGTTTATCTCAGGGTACTGAGAGCAGTTGCAACTTGCTTTCCACGGATCTTTCAGTTCAGTAAGATCTTTCAAACCTAAGCATGAGAAAAGGATTGAAAAAAGAGGATGTAATAAGACTAGTTAGTCTAAGTTGGTAAATTTTACCCAGATGGTACAGCAGGACTCTGTTCCTGCCAATAGACCCACACCAAGTATCTGTGAAAAACTATTTCAGAGGAGTTTGGTGTACCACTCACGTGGTAGCGCCCTGAGTACAAAAGCTGGCACATGTATAAAGAGTTGTGGCATTTGAGGGGAAAAAAAGCAACTCAAAGCAGCATCCTACTGGGGACTTGTTTAGGAGGAGAGGTCATAAACACTCCTGCTTGGTTTTGCTTCAAAAGCAGCTGAAAATATTGCTTTTGCAAGATTATTTTACACAGTACAGCTGCAGCCATACCTGAATGCTGGACAAAGCGTTTCATTTTCTTTCCAGAACTCACTGTGTGTTAACCTCTTGTTCACAAAAGGAAAAGTAACTTTATCAAGTTCATGGATTTAGATTTTTATTTGATGTGACAAGTGATAACAACAACAACAACAAAACCTAAGCAATGCCTGGAGTGTTGTTGTGGGTTTGCTGGTATTTGGATAAAGCAGAGTCAGTCTGCAGAGTTTCATCAGTCAGAAAAAATGCTAATAGCTTCTTAAGCTTCAAAACCCCAGAGGTTGTCAATCCTGTTACAAATTCTGTATGAAACACAAACAAGTACTAGTTCTAAAAGCAAAGTTTGGGAAGTACATTTGGCATATGCTGTGGGCCATATATAATTTCCTTTCTGTGGCTGTCTATTTCACATTCTCCCTGAAAGCTGAAGGGGCCAGGTTCCTGATGGTGTACTGCTCCACTAATTTTCTTTTTTTTCAGGTCTACTTCTTCCCTCAACTGTCACTGAAACACAGGGAACAAAACAACAACAAAACCCAACACACAACCACGCTAAAAAAGAACATTACAACACGGACTACAAAGAATCTATCAAACTTGATTGCAAACCTTTTCCTTTTAGATCTCTGTTTTCATTTGTTAAGTCCTGCAAAGTACCCAGTGTCATGGATGAGGCACAGTGAAGATGTACTCTGCCATGCAGAGCTTACATAAGACTCCTTTGTCTACAGAGGTTTGTTTTTCAGGTATGTATAGTTCTACAAATAGCTCAACTGATAAACTTTCCCAGGTGAGTTATTTCCATGCTGGTATAAAATCACTTGGTTTATCTTAAAATGCTTCCTAAATAACTAAGAGGATCGTTTCTGCGCATGCAAGATGGGCAGAGAGTTATTTTCTCAGCCTGGACTGTTGAAAGGCCAAATATTAAAAACCATGCTTGGCTTTCAGGTTTTAGTCATCTTAAAGTTTCTGAAACCCCGTTTTTTTTTATAGAGTGGTTTAGCGCTGATGACCTTATGAAAATGGTAGTAGATGACTTCGGAGACCCTGGGTCCCAGTGCCTTCAAATGTGCTTTAGAAGTCACAGATCTGGCAGAGAGTTGTGGCTGCCTGCTCTCCCTATCCTCCCTGCAGACTTTCGTTCAGTTCTGTGCTAGCACTGGCTCCATGTTCAGTAATATACTGTGTTTGTATATCAGCAGTTTTCTATTAGCTGTTCCTTTTGAGAAAATAGCCTGTTAATATAATACCACCTGTTTAGCAATGAGAAGGATTATGTACTTAAAATGTTCAGCTGAATAATACATACAAACGCCTGACATTTGGCCTGCTCTGAGAATAGGTGACATGCTTATTTAACGATTTTGAAAATGTTAAAATGGTGAGGTAGAAATTAAAATGTCATTTTAAAATATTTGTATTTAACTTATCTGATTCAGTCCTTTTCTACATTTCCCCTTGGCATATTCAAACTGGGGGTCACGGTAGCAGCCTGACACCACGGATACTTTGAACAGTATTCTGAACATTGTTGGCATTTCAGCCTAATTAGTTGCATCCTATTTTGTGATTTGTCTTTGGTCCTTTGGGTTGCTGGCCCAGGATTTTTTTACAGCCTTTTTTTTTGTGCTCATCATTGTCTCATTTTAAATGTCAACAGACCAGTACTTGTGTAATTGTTTTTCCCTTCTTTTCTTCCCAATGTCAGGAAATCCAACAAACAATTTTTACATCTCAGGCAGGCTACACAAGAAAAGCATATATCCCAGGACTGAGTGGCAAACAGAGGCTGATCTAGTCCATGCAAGGTCTTGAGTACAGCCACACTTTTTTCTGCCTAGCAGTCACTGTTACCCCCAGTTTTGAACTTTTTGACCTTTTCTTGAGGTGGTTTAATTGTTTGTGCCGGCGCTGGGCCACCCCCAAGAGGCAGATCTGCATCTTCTCTGTCAGGTTCATTTCTCAGGCAAAAACCTGCAGAGCCTCCCTCTCCCTGGGGGTGGTTTAATGCAGTTGTCTGTGCTCCTGTGGTGGAGTCCTCTGAAAGAAAATGCTCAGGCACTCGGCTGGTTCAAATGGACGTTGAGGTTTTATATGCCGAGCTGCTGATTTACTTTAAACAACGCTCACATAACATAATAGTGTTTCCAAGGAAATATTTAAATCTCTGGAAGAGCTGGGGTTACCAGCACGTGAGGATGCACTGACAGAAACTGAGGAAGAAAAGCAGAGCACCTGCCTGCTCTTGCGGTTTGCCTTGCTGCTGCTCTGACCCTGGCGTCTGAGCCGCGGTGACTCCGTCTGTGGGTCTGTCTTGCTCGTTGCATTCCAGGCTTGCAGTGGTGTGTGGAGTGCTCTGGGCAGCCTGGAAGGAGAGCCGTCTGTTTTTGCTCTGAAATGACACCGGGGCTCCTGGCTGGTCTGGAACAGGCTGTGGTACTGGCACAGTGCCCTGTCACCACTGGCTGCACACAGCTCACTGTGGGGGCATCCTTTGCCTGCTTGCTTAAGGTGCATTTAATTGTTGAAGCTCTTGGAACAAAAATATGTGGAAACACTCCAAACATCTTCCCTGCAGATTTACACTTTTCTAATCTGCCTAAAGATTGTGAAATTACTTAGGAGTAACACCTGAAAATCTGTTTACACCTTGTACTAGCTGCATGGAAGACATTAAGTTATTTATTCTGTGGGATAGAAAGCAGCTATTTAACCTGAGGCTGCCCTGCGCTGTGGCTACTTGTGCGTCACTGCAGTGCAAATAGCAGTTGGTGCAGGTGAAAAAGGCTCAGGGCCCCAGTGGTCGCGTGTAATGAAGATTGTGGAGCAGAGCCTGCCCTCTCGGTTCGCTCTCGCTCCTCCGCTGCCGATGCTGCTGTCACAGTTTCTGAATTTCTACCGCTGAGTAAAGTTTAGCACAGGTGCCAAATGAAACTAAGTGGGTTTAAATTGGAAACACACATTTTTGTCATCGCTAGTTATTACAATACATGCCAACGAAAATTGTGCTTTTGCTGAAACTACAGGTGAAATCTGAAAGGTCATACTCAATATTGAGCTGAGAAAAATGTTGTGCTTTAAATGATGCTGTGAAGAGAATAAAACCAGATGAAGACCTGTGTAGTTTTTCTCTGATCAAAAAAGACAATGTGAAGTCATGATTTGGATGTGTCAGTCTTGCTGGTTTTTGACAACGTTAGATGAATTGTTGGTAAATGCAATTGCCTTGCCAAATGATGTCAGCAAAAGAAAAATTTCACTATGATAAAAGCAGACATTAAAGCAACTTTCATGAAACCAAGTCAAAATATAACAAAGTTGTTTGAATTTATTACAATATAACATTCTTATCCCATAAATACAATTTGAAGGAACCCAAGCATATAAAAATCACTACTGAACTGAGAACTCTGGCCTTCAGGGCCTCACCTGTGCCTTGATTCATAATTTATACTCAGGCTTTTCAATGTGCAAGAGATCTTCATACCTCGTGGCATGCATTATAGATGGAGAAGTTTAGGTTAAAGCACACGTTTACTGTGAGGCAGAGGGTATCACCTGCTCTCCACATCAAATTCATATGTGCAATTTATACAAGACCATATTCTGCTCCCAATAAATACACACCAGATGTATCTTTTCTAAACGTTAGGTTTTGCAGCATCTTGACACATGCCAGTAGTTTGAAGCCTGTGCGTGCTTCAGTGGGGCATAAAAGCCCCTTCCATTCATCCAACTGTGACATTTTGCAATAGGCAAAATTTTAGTGTTGTCAGCTACTCACTGTTCAACTTTATTGACTTACAATGTCTAATCTGATGCTCTTTTTTTGAATTACTTTCAGAAGTGTCAGTTTCTTTTAGCTGAGAGGCGATTGAATGGCACAGGAAAAGGAACTTGGCCAAAATCCTCTTATCCATAATTCCTGATGTTATGTGACATTACATGTGTAAGGTTTGTCCTGCAGTGAGACTTGCAGGAGACTTGGCGCTTATGTTAAATAAAATATAGCACAGAGATTTTTGGCTGGGAAAAAGACTTAGCTGTCTCTTATCTAGAGACAGGCTTTCTGCTGCAGGACTTTATCATGGCTATTAAAAAAAGTGTATCAACTATGTTCTTTATTTAATACTGTAATTTAAATGATGCTTATTTTTCATTAGCGTCTGTTTGAGCGATAATCACTAGCCAGACTTCAGGCATAGACAATAACAAAAAATTGTGGCTTAGCTTCTCTTTGACCAGAAAGCTGAGTAGGCCACATGCTTTCTTGCTTCCTCAAGGGCCAGGAGACCTGAGTTTTGGAGACCTTGGAAAGGAGAGGATTCCACGTCTGAGAGCCCTCTGTCGATACTGGCCTGTCATAGCTGGAAAACCAACATGCCATCACACCTGTAAGTCATATACTACCAAAATTTCAAATCACTCGATTGTTCTGAACAGGAATGATAATTGTATTTTGTTGAAACAAGTAAAACTCCTTGAGCTTCCTCACGGCATTGTGAAACAAATCTGTGGTGGTGGTGCTCATCCTCTAGAGAACACAGAAAAGCAATGTTTTCTATTTAAAACTCATAAGGTCAGATCATGATCATCAATGTTAATTGCTTGGGAGAGTGAAGTCTTACAGTATTCAGTTACTGATATAATGGCAAAGCATGAGTTTCATGGTTTTTGAGATATTCCACAGGTTCAGGCTTAAGAGGTGCTACTGATTTAAGCAGTGAAACAGGCTGCCCCATAAGTCCTCTTGACACAATTGGATTCTCCCATATTAACTTGTGCTTGTGAAGAATAAATAAACTTTTATTTAAACTTGTATTTAAAAACAACTAATAATGCAGCCTCTGGAACAGAGTTCCTCATGGGGAATATGTGATGGGGCAATAGTGGCTGATACACATTTATCAAAGGAGAAGATAAGAGTAATTCCTCAATGTGGTGTGTTTGGACTCACCAAATTGTACCCTGTGATTATTTGGCAGATGCTCATCGTGCCATTGCTCTGGATGCAAACCAGCTGTGCTGGCTGCAGCACAGTCTGCTGGTGGCTCAGTTTGGTTGGGTACATGCCAACATGTGGGGAACATAATTTGTCCCCCAAAAGGTTGTGCTCACCTACAGTCCTAGCTGTATCATTTCTGCAAGATGAGCTATTCTTGCTAAGAGAATGCGTGGCAACCTGCTTACCTTCATAACAGTCCTTTAGAGGGCTGGTGAGCACAGGTGTCCCTTCCAAAAAGGTCAGAGGACAGAGGTGTGGGAATGACAAATCTCATCTGGGAAAAAGACTGTGTAGAGTATGCGCAGTGACAAGACGTGAGGCAGAACGGGCTGGTGTCCATTGCCTCAAAGCATTTTATTACTGTTTCTGATGGTTTCTTCTATGTGCTGCCTCCTCAATGCTCTGTGCTGTTCGGGAATTCAGCTACAAAGGCGGCCATCGGGGCAGGGTTGGGCATTGCTCGAAGAAGGCATGTGAAAGTGAAGGAATAGTGTTTTATTTGTCTTAAATATGTCTTACCTGGAGGTGTCCTGGGGATGCGGTCACAGCACGAGTATAGCTGAACTCCTCTGAGGGGACCCTTTCAGTTACAACTAGCTGATGCATTTGGGATGATAGGACTCTATGTTTCCAGGGTTATTGGCCTTTATTTAAAAGTAACAGAGAATCTTTTGAAGTGAACAGAAAGCCCCTTGTGGAAATGGGACTTAGATTAAGTGAAGAAAATTCCTACTTCTCTGCCATTTTTCTGCCTGCATTCATCCACAGTGCTGGAAAGACAGCTGTAGTTTAAAAAACAGAGCATGTGATTCTCAGATTGTATAAATTAGCTCCAGTGAAGCTGTATTGATTCATGCCGCCTTGGGACCTGGCACAAAGCACCTCCCTTTAATGGGCACAGGACAGTCGGTCGCCGTGGGTGTAGTCAGAGGATGGTGCAGATTGCAATGCTGAGGCTGGCAACCCCGACCACAGCACAGAGCACATTAATCTCATTTCCAAGAATGGAAAATGTTTCTTGATCACTTGATGCCAAATGGAAAATTTGACTTTTTAAACTGAAAATACAGTTCTGGCCTGGGATAATTCCCTTTGTAAATGCATGATGTAATAATCCCATAAAGCAAAAAACCCCACATAGGTTGCATGCGGCTCAATATAATCCTTATTTATTGGTCATGTTGATCCTGTACACAGCAAAACAGTAATATGAATACACCATCTAAGCTATAAATATACTATGTACATGCAGAGAAGGAACAGTTAATTTTACATAAAACGGAGAAGGCACATAATGCAGTGATACACTATGATCAGTTTGAGCTAGCCAAATTCCAGCGGCAGTATTTCTGTTCTGCTTGGTATAAATATTTCTGGGACTCTGAAGGTTCCCCTCACTGTTCTGCTGGCTGGATGTCACCTGTTTCCAAGGGAAAAGGGACTTAAGTTACTGCATCCGTGCCCTGCTTCGGCATGTCTTCAAAGGGATCTGGTGCAGAGCAGATCATGTGCTCTTACTTGGCACTTTCTCTTCCTTTGTTGAAGGCTGTTGGATATGAAGAGGAAGCTTAAATGGGTAAGGTTTGGGAGTATATTCTGCAAATGTTTCTTTAATGGATAGGTTGCAAGTGATCATGAATAAATAAACTTACTTTTAGCTTTTGAGTCAAATAGTTAGATAGATTAAACAAATGTTATTTTGTTACTTCTTTGTGAAGATACCTCCATATTAATGGGGGTTATCAGTGCTTTTTGGGAAACCAGAAGCCAGTCTCAATATTTTTTCCTTATAGCAGCAGAAATACTCCCCACAACTCTTAGATATTACTCCTCTTCCATATGCATTTTATTATATCCCTGGACTGAGAAGCAGTAAATAGCTTGACAGCTGCTATATCATTCTTAATCTGTGGTTTAAATTTTGACAAAGATGGTATTAGACGTTCTTTATAATGTATTCTCTTTTGTTTTAACTGTTGTTCCCTGGTTGAGATAAGGCCTGGAAGGGTCAGTCTTCCTAACCATGCGTTTCACAGTCACTATAGCATGTTAATATAGTGACAGCTTTGGGACTTGTTGTACTTTTCAGGGCTGCCATTGAGCTTTTCCAGCTGCAGCATCTGCCTCCCTGCCTTCTTTGGATGCTGCTTTGTTAATTTAGCTTTTCATAAAGTGTATTTAGAACCGCTGTTTGTGCTTGTGGGGCCTTTTCTTGTTCTCTTCTTACAAGACCATAAATAGAGTTTTGAATATTTCACATTTTAATCCCTATTTGCTATAAAACATGCTCCCTCTAAGTTTTCTTACACATTCTCATTCCTGACTCACCATCATCCTCCCTCCCTTTCCTATGGCCTCACCGCTACAAAAGCCCAGCTTCACCTTTGCTGCAATCCGGCTTTCGCCTCCACTCTCCTCAAGTGCCATCCACTTTCATTTCCTTTTCTTCTCCCAATTTTCCATGCATTTTCATGGCTCTTACTTTTTTTGTTTCCTCTCCTCTGAGCCTGATGTCAATCACAGCTCATTCTAATCTTAGTTTAAAGGTTTTCCCCCTGCCTTCTGTCTCCTTGACTTACCTTCTATGAACCACACTCATATTTCACTGTGAGATTTTCCTTTTGTTGTGCTTTTACAGGTGTCTTTTTAATTCTTTAGAAGCATATTCCTCCAGAGCTCTCTTTAATCTGTATGAAAACTCTTCAGGCTTTTGTCTTCTCTGCCTCTTCCTTCCTCTGTACATGTTCCAGGGTATCTCGCTCAGCCCTATGGACTCTGCATGGCAAGAGTTTCTCGAATGTTCTGGATTCCCTCTCGTTTTGAGAGCTCCCTATCTCCAAGCCCTTCCCAGCCTGCAGCCTCACAGCTCTTCTTGTCCGCTTACTCATTGCTTGCTCCCTTGTTACCACAGATTCCAGTGTCCTTGCCTGCTTTGCCACTTTCTCCGCAGAGGTGGCTTTGCCTTTGGGTCTCTTGCAGCTTTTTTGGGTGAGCCAAAGCAATGTAAGAATCCGCATAAATCACTTGTGCTTCACTTGTGGTCTCATCCTCACATGCTGTTCTTTGCTGTCTTGTTTGCTGAGTGTGTACTACCTCAAACTGTACACTCTTTGAGTAAATTTCTTTTTTTTTCCCCAATATTTGTGTATCTTTCTAGAAATGATCACACCAAACAAACTTCATGGTATTCTTTATTATGCCTTAGCAGGGTCTCATATGGCAAATTCCATAATACCATGATTCAAAAATATCTCCCATCATATTTTTGCTAACTTATATTTCCATTCTTTCCTTATTTACCCTTTGTACTCTCTGATTTTAGACTGCAGCTGTACAACGATTGCATTTAAAATAAGATTCAGTATTAAAGCTGTAAATTGGACTAGAATAAAATCCGTTGTGATATTTACTGTGACTACATTCTGCTCTTTTAGCTCAGCCTGAATCCTACCATCACCTCACATTTTCTGTAGTGCGTTGTTTTTAAAGAGATCTGTGAGAACTGCAAAAAATCCAGAATGTGCTTAATGTGCTTACTATCATAGTTACTGCTAATCAACTAATACAAAATTACATGTGAGTGACATTTGTCTTCAGTAATCCTTTAAGGAGTTCATTCAATATGATTTATGAATTGATAATTAATTAAAAAGATGAGTTAAACTCTTGGATAGTGAGTGTGTGTACTCAATTATGCAACTCCAGGAATAACCATCTGTGGTTTGATGCACGTATCTGGGATTTTTCACAGCTGTGGGAACACACAAGATGAACTGCAGGAAAACAGAAATGCCATCATGGGCTTTCCACTCCATTGCCTCTTTATTTTGGGTTCAGTTTGTGTGGGAGCAATGTTTATGCTTTAATTTCTTGACTAGAGGTGAAAATGAACTGGATAAGTTACTGCTAAAATTTGCCTCTACATTTCAAAAAAACCTTTTGACCTGGGTTTATTTTTTATTTTTGGCACATCGTTTCCTACTACAAGAATGATCATTACATCTCTTGAAGATTTTCAAATGTCTATTTCATTACAAGATTTCTTCCAAATTTCTGTTATTCCATTATATTTTATGTGTTAATTTCTTTTTCAACAAACAGTTGCAATCCTTTCCTTACTGAGATTTACGAGGTAGTTAAATGGGATTATCTCTGTTTAAAAAAAGGAAAATTGAGGCATAAAAATTTATTTTCCCATGATCATATGAGAACTCTGAGCTCCAGGAGAAGCACAAAGTCTGTCATAATTATCTCTAAGCCAATTCTTTACCTCTAGGCCACTTCTGCCTCTTTCCTGGTGCTTTGAGCATGAGCATTGGGAAATGTTTTTGAGCATGCTTTTTGGCAGCCTGTATTACTGTCTGTAATGCCTACTGCTGATCAGCAAGGCTGGAGTTCCCTGTGTAAATAAAAAATGTCCTTGGATGGGTTGGTTCAAAACAATGATAAAAATGGCATTGGTTCACTTAAATGCTAAGAGAATTTAAATCTTAATAAACTTAAGAGAACAAATATTGAAAATATTGAAAGCTCAAAGTCATTGTAGTCTTTATAGTGAGTATTCCTGGTGTCAGAATGAACATGAACATATCTAACATATGTACACCGTCCCCTTTCAGCCATCTTCCAGGATGGAGGAGCAGTTTCTTCTAAATCAGTCTTTCCATCGGCGGTGGCTGCACCATGTTCCACATCTCTACTCGGGATCCCTCCTTCTCCTGCCGGCTGGGGCTGTAGGTCCCTTGAGTCGCCCGTTTATTGGCAGCGATGACTGAAACCACAACTGCCAAGAAGAGGATCAATAACAAGGCCAGCGTTACTGAGCCAATGGAGGCGAATATGTTCGAGATCAAGTCAGTTGTCAACTGGAAGGATTGAAATAATTGCAATATATTTTAGGTCAAGAGAATACAGAGACACACTTGAGGAAGGAAAACAAAAATCATTCTATGGGTAGGGCTTTGCATAGATGAGCTACTGCTGAAGCACCATTTATTGGTATATAAGTCCATTAGCCTCTCCAAATTTTGGGTTTTTTTCAAATCTTCAAAAAATTACACACAGGGTGCTGGCTATTTAATATACAAAGCAGAGCTGGATGAGTTTCATTTAATGACCCATTTAATCTGAAAACTTCATTTCTGCTAGAAAATAACCTGTGAGTTAATATGTGAACTATAGTACTATCTCAGCAATTATTTGCCTAATCACTTTAATAACAATTCATTATCTGTAGTTTGATTGTGAATACATTATTGCTAGTCATTGCTACTGCAAGTTAAACATTGAGCTATTTTGTCTGGATATCATCTCCTCAGTCACATTTCTGTTTCTTTTGCTGGAGGAGTCAAGTTTATGTGAATACTTGTTCTTACATATAGAAAATCTGTTTACTGTAAATGTTTTTATAAAATGTGCTATTTCTACAGACATTCCTTCCAGTAAACTTTTTTACCAGCATGTTTGCATGAAATAAGTGTATAGAGGCTGCCCATGAGTGCAACTGTAATCTATTCAGTGAGAAATTAATCAGTAAATTTTCACAAATATGTTTGAAAATATTCATCCAGCTCTTCTTCTGTATATAGACTTTCTAGCTTCATCTACAGAAACACAAGCAGTACAGTACAGGATGAATGTAAGTATGCTCTGTTTTCATGTGGCAGTAGGAAATGTGATAATGTCAGAAGGCACAGCGCGCATAAACAAATCTGCCAGTTGAAAGGCTTTATACCAAAGAAATTTTACAGTTGGTAGATTAACATTTTATATGCATCTACATATGTGCTTTTATAAAAAAAAAAGTTTTTTAAAAAATATATATTTTTTAAATGCTTATGGTGAGGTAAGCCACTGAAGTGATGTGGTTAGTGTGGAAAGTGGTCACCACGGACAGAATGACCCTAGCAGGAACTGAACTTCTGGGCAGATTCTGCCATCCATCATCTTTTTATTTGTATTACAAGTGACAGCTGAACTGCCATAGACAAATGTGTGCTTGAGGCTGAACTTTCAAATCCCAAAATATTTAGAAATAGAAAACAGCAGGTCAAAGCCTGTTTCCCAGTTAGATACTACATATTACAAGATAGTCATTTCTAAGAAGTGCAATTACAGTGCTGAGAATGACGACAATTTTGCATTCAGCAATGGATGTGCTGTAAGTGGCTGCTATTGCTGTGGCACTGCCCTGTGTATGTCAGTTGGACTCAGGCTGCTCAGATGCCTTTGCAGAAGAACAACAATGCCCCAGGAAAAATGTTAAAACAAACCTTCCTCTCTTTTTCTGTCTACCTCCACCCTGATGTAAAAGGTCCTACTATAACAATAAAAGGAAGTTTTGCCCAGGGATTCTCTCTAGGGGATGGATGACCAGCTAGGATATTATTTTCCTCTGTCCTTGATGGCTAAATATATGATTCCTCTGATTTTAAAAACATTTTTTCAATAGAAATAACCTAGTGCAGGTAACAGACCACATGACTCCGACCCTAAAACAACGTGGCATGAAACATGTAAAAACCATGTAAAAAGAGTTACCCCACTGATTAAAATCTGGAGAGACGAGTTTATTACCATCATCAGATACACAAGATAATTTTATTTCTGTGTTTAAGTTGCTTCTGATTTCTAAATATGAAAAAAATGACCTTTATGCCATCTTTTGAGGTGAGTTCTATTGATCCAAAAAATCTACGATTCAGGTGCTGTCCCCTGGTTTATCAGCCCACAGATCACTGCCCAAGTTTACAATATAGGTAACCCCCTTAGCAAGAGCACTGAACTGATAACAAGAGTTGCCAGAAGGCTCTGCAGTCTGGTCCCATCAAAATCAACTGCTTCTTTAGTAATTAATGGCTGAACAGTTAAATTAATTTGGAAAATCAACTGGCTGATTAGGAAAAAAAGATCTGAAAAGTTCGCACGCCCCCTCCCACCCCGCCCCCGTCATCTCGGCATCTGTTCATCACAGTATTCAGTGAGGACGATAGACTGAAATAGTTGTGACTGGTGATCCTGAGGAAAGAAAAGGAAGACTGAGCAGCATTTTTAGAAACAAGGTGTTCCTGAGACAGCAGAAAGAGAGGTTTTCTGTAACTGACCGTACTGTGTATTTTGCATAATGGTGTGGACTGGACTTTAAAAAAGCAGTTCAAATGTAGAGGTCCCACATGAGCACTTCAGGTTCTTCTGGTAAGTCCTTGCCTGTTGCTTCCACCATAGATCTAGGCTATGAACCTCTCCAGTGTTTCAAGGTGCAGAGCCCCTCTGACCACCATGGGACTGCTCATGCCAGATATGCCGCTTGTCTGGGTGTTCGCAGCTGCATCAGAGATCACCCGTGGCTGTGAGGCTGCGGGTGTCCTGTGGCGCTGGGTAGTGAGCAATGCAGAGCTGACGTCTCCTTGATGAGACCACTGCACCACAACATCACTTTCAGCTTCATATCAAGCAGGCTGCTATTCACATCCCCAAGTTTACTTGTTAAGATCTGGTTAGTGAATTGACTGGTCGGGAGATGGCTGCTTGCTGTGAATACACAATTTTTTGGTGTGTTTATCAGAAAGCCATGGCAGTGTCCTACACAAGAGGTGTTCTGTGGCCTAGAGCTTCAAAAGCAGAATGTGAAAGCTCAGGAGAGAAAAAGACAAAGCAAGGTAAACTTCAGTTTGACTCAGCACAAACAAAGCCAGAGGAGAACTGGAAATTTATTAAGAGAAACAAGTTACTGCGTGTTTTTGCTATAGACCTTTGTTGTTAAGGAAGCCTATGAGACCCCCACATACACTGAAGGATGTTTAATTTTCTGATGGGGCAATACCTTTATGATTCTCATTACACTTTAAGCAGGAGGTTGGACTGGGAGACGTCCTGAGGGCTCTTCCAACCCAAATTATCTTATGAGCCTGTTTAATAAGTAGTCAGTGACAGAACAGTTGTGAGAGCTCCCCTACCCCTAATATACAGTAGCTGTCGGTAGAAGCTGTATCTGCAATGGTAATGGATGCTGATGTCATGTGCCACGGTGATACCAACAAAATGAAGTCTGCTAATATTAAAAGGCCAATCTGCTTCTCACTAAGATATTTTATGTAGCGTGTTCTGTGTATTTGTCTTTGGATGTCAGGTGGAGCAACACGGATTTATTCTGGCAAAATTGAAAAAAATTCTTGAATATAGTTTTCATGTGGTGAATAGCTTCATCTGCAAAGAGGAGGAAATGCAAGAAAAATCTATTTTTTTGTCTTTTTTAAAAAAGCTAAATTACTTTGGCTTTTTACTGGTGGTTTCATTTGAAAGCTGATCTGGGATTTTTTACAATTTAAAAATTATTAAATAAAAATTATTTAAAATGTTTTGATGAAAGCAATCATTGGATAGAGTGAAAACTCTTTTTAGGGCTGGGTTTTGCTTTTACTTTGTTTATTTAAGTAGACTGGTTGTTCAGTCTTGGTTCTTTGATTTGCTTTGTAGGTGCACAGTTTGGATTAGGAGGGCCCAGTTCACAAGGCAAAGCTCAGTAGCGTTTATCAATCCGGTATATGTATGCTTACCTATAAACAAACTGCAATCCAAACAGTTATTTTATAAGAGGGAGACATTAGGGACTTGCTATATATGAATGTTTCCATGTGTGCCAAATGTCAAAGGCAAGTGGAACAGCACAACGGAGCCAGCGAAATACACAGGCCCTCTTTCTCCTGTGTGTTTTACATCAGCACGATTTAGCTGATCTAATCCTATTTTATGTCAGTATGGGGGGTGAGAGTTATGGCCACAGACACCAAGGGCTGAGCCAGATCAGGGAGAGAGAAGAGAGAGCTGCAGTGCCAGCGGAGCAGTCGCTATGGGTTTGAGAGAAGCAGCATGAGTTTCCTCGGGATGCTGCTAACCTGGCACAAGGTTTGCTTGGGAGAGCATGGCTCGGAGAGAGCATATGTGTCTTTGGGATGTGAAAGGAATAATGTGCTCTGAAAGCAGAAGCACGCCTCTGTTGCTGGGCATTAAGAATTAGCCTTCATTTCAGCACTCGCATAGAAATGTTCCTGATTCTGGATGCTTTGCACGACAGAGACATCAGCTCAAGCTTTAAAGCACAGGGACTGCTAAACCCCAGAGAATTCCCTTCTCTGCCACATGCAGGGCTTTCTGGGAATTGTGCAGCTGCTCGTGTGCACTGGAGCTTTTGCCAACAAAGTCTCCAGATCCCAAGTCCTGACACCACTCACGAGGTTATCACTTCATTCACAGTAAGAACATCGGATCCACGCCATCCAGATTTACTGCCCCCAAATCAAAACCATTTGCTACAGTAATGAGGGACGATTGGCTTGAGTGGTCCTAATCCATGTCAGAATTACTTTGAAAGGTTTGGGGGTATATAGGGATAATACTGAGCAGCCAAAGAAAAGCCATTAACTTGATTAAAAAGCCCATAGATACAATGAGTTTATTTCATTGAGGATTTATAACCATCTTACAAATAAGAATCCCAGTAGTTCTAGAAGAAATCCAGTCAGTCATATACAAATCTGTTATTATATAATGAGATGCACTGATAACCCCAGACTGTGGGACTACTTTGTTTTCAACAGCAGTGAAGTGGCCATAAATCTATAGATTGACTTTGTTCTAATATAAATACCTTAAATGAGTGGCACATGAAGTTCCTTTTCCATGTTTCTTTTTTTTCGCCTTCACAAGCAAATACTTATTGCTCTCCCTCGCATTATCTGTAAAAGTAGCTGCTCTGCTGGAGCTAAACACCAGCCAGTGGGTCCCAAGAGGCATGTTGACCTAGTTTTTGGGCTGCTGAGCTGAACCAATAATCCAGTTTGGACTCATTAAACAGAGCAGATTCATGTCCAGCTGAGCTGAACACTGCACAGGCCACTGGAAATGGCAAACTTTTTTGAAATTCCATACACATGATCTATTTCCTTTAACTGCTTTATCTGCTTAATCTTTTATCCTGGTTTCCTTCTTCATGCTGTTGCCCACGTGGTCACTTTTCTGTGTTAGGTGTGCCTATACACAGTTATTATTCAGGTACTTTAATAATTAATCCTTTCTACTTTGATACCTGTGGCAACAAAGGAAGCAACACTCCATGTCTGTGGTGCGTCTTAGCTGATTTTCCACTGTTTATCACTAGTGAGGCCACCAATGCCATTTTCTTCTGCACATCTTACAAGTCTTCAGTTTATCTTGTGGGCTTCAAAAGAGCCTTTTCTGTGGCAGTCACAATGAACAGCCCTTTTTCTTGCCTCTGTGTGTTAAGGAAGTTGTTCTGGAATGGTGTGATATTTGCTGTACTTTAAACCTGGTGTCTAACAAGCTTCAGGAATATCTGGTAAGAAAACTATTTGAATTCTCTGAAACTCAGAAGCAGAAAGCGAGAGAAAAAAATGGACCTAAACAGGCTGCTGCAGGGTTTCCTTCTAGTTTTGCTTCCTTAATGAATAAGAACAGGGTTGATTTGTAGAAGAACCTGATTCAGACCTGGAGCCTTGAATACCTGATCTCTGTCACCTAAGGATGCAACTACTTGCAATCAGCCAGCCTGTTGCTGCAGTTCAGGCTGGCCTGCAGTTGCTACATGTTGGCTGTGATGCTGGTCACAGGTAGCTTTGCCTTCTATGTGCCAGGTAACACCCCAAGGTAAGCGTGACTGCTTTTCTCTCCACATCTTAGGTACTTCTCCCTCTGACACCATGTCCACTGGGAGGAGGCTATTCTGTCATCTCTCATCTGTCTCTCTAGTCCTCTGAAAATCTATATGTAATACATACACACAGTCTTGAATTTTCGTCATTGCCATTGCTGTTTCTGCCATCAGCCTCTGAGGTGTTTTCCTGATATCTGCAGGAAAAGACAATCCTGTTGCAGGAGGGCCTGAATGAAATCCCAAGTCCTCTATGCACCTCTATGGACATTGCTGAAGACAAAACTTAGGTGATGACTTCTGATGTGTGCAGAAGATCCACAGTACAATATATATATATATAGGCAGCTCACCCTGAAGAATAATGTTTGTAACTATTTATTTTTATTATTTCTCTATTTTCTGGTGGGTATTATTGTCTAAATATTTTCTTAAAATGCCTCTGAAGATATTATATTCTCTACCACCTCTGTCTACTATGCTTGTCTATGAAATATAGTTTAAATAATTCGTGTCAGTTGAAATGTGATAGCTCGAATGAATTCCTTCCTGGAAAATGCAAACTTTTGCTAGTCTGAAAATTCTTCTTGAAAAGTGCAAATGTAGACAGAATTAGTGTTAGCAGCTATAATGATAAACTGATCACCGGACTGACCAGTTATAGATCAGAAAAATGCAATATTTTTTATTAGAGAAGAATTACATCTCTGGTGTCCTGTGAGAAAATGAGGAAGTTTGAAATGATTTAATCTAGGATTTAGCTGGGCTTGCAAAGAAAGTGCCTCATGAAGAAATGCTGACAGCCTCCCTCCTGACACGTGAAGTCACACTGTTGTGAATCTACAGAAGTTAACAAGGAAGTTTGTTCTAATTATAGTGGAGCAAGAAATTAGAGGTGGAGCTCTCTGAAGTGTTGCGACTGGAATTGTAAAGCAGATTTCAGTTAAGCAAGGGTGTTATTCACATTAGTCTTGATCTTCCAGTCAGATCAGCATAGACAGACCTTCTCCTCCTCCTCCTCCTCCCCAGACCAGCCTGTAGGACCATTCCTGGAACACTTGGAAACTGTGCTGTGTTTAAATGAAAATAATTTACCCCCTCCTCAATGCTAGCACCTGCAGTAATGTCTGGCTCAGGTAGCCTCTTATTTACAAAATTAGTCTTTTGGATGTAGCTTTTCAGGCTCCGAAGCTCACTTTTAGGAATTCATCTCTAAAGAACAGGCTACATACAGTAATTATTTATTTAACTACTTGTAATATTGATGTCTGACATATTAACTGTTTAATGGAAGAGGCCCAGCCATTAAAATAGTGGTGTTTAGTAAGTCTGGGATGGTTTGTCTTAGGCAGAAGAAATACTATTTCTGGTTTTGGCCACAGTACTTTATGTGAGCTCAGCCACGGACCCAACAAAGCCATAAGTACATAAGTAGATCCTTAGAGTCTCCATCAGGTATTTTTCTGGATGAGAGTCTCACAGGACAGAGTATTAAACGCCTTTTCACTCGGCAGTGTTGGTTATACACAGAGAAGTGATTTGGCTGGCAGTTTGGAGGAAAGCTCTCATTAAGCTGTGGGCTCTGAGAAGACTCCTTGATAGCATTCCTGCAGTAACTGCCAGTGCTAATTTTGTAAGTGTGCTCCAGCTCTTTTTAAGATCATCTTGGTGATGCAGCACAGATTAAATGTGCAGCTCCCATGTGTTATTATGAGATGCCTTTTAAAATTCTATCAACAGCCTCTGGTGTAGGAACTCAACCATCTGCTGCAATCTGAAAGCATAAGAAGGAAAATCTATAGCTGGTGCAAATCCAGCCAAACCATGTTGAGGAGGAGTTTGTCCCATAGCTGTTAAATTGCAGGCTAGACAAATGTTGTAGTAAAGGTGTCTGTCTCTGGGGTGTAACACCCCTTTCCAGTTTGGGAAATGCTTTGGGGTAGGTTTTGTACATAGATAACAGTGTGATGTTTCAGGTGGTGTTTCTCCATAGGGTATAACTGCATTACAGCCTCAAGACAGCAGACTCTATACGAATAAATCTTTGTGGTGTATAAAAGCCTTATCAGGCAAGCATCTTGCAGGAAGGAATGGATGATATTAAAAATCAAAATACTATCACTGAAAACAATAACTTTCTGTCATTGCCCCATATTTAGCTTTGTTGAGTTTATTGCATCCCCATAGTCACCACAGTAGAAATGACTCCTGAAGAGGGATTTTGAAGAACACACAGTAGTGGACTTTTGAGGAACTCTGCTCCTGTTGCCTGTGAGAGTGAAGTGGGTGGGAGGGGCTCAGCAGGTTAAACCCAAAAGCAGGAGAAGAACAGGAAAAGATGCTACAGTGCTGATGATGAGGGCAGGACAGTTAGTTCCTGAGGAAAAGAGGCGAAGAGAACTTCAGTAGACAGAGTGAAATAATTAAAATGATGAGAAGGAAGAATGAATGTCAAAACACGAAGGATGAGGTTGTAACATTCAAGATGGGGCTGATGGGAATGACAGCGTTTGGATAAGAGAACAGGGCAAGAGACAATAACAGGCTATCAACAGCTATGATAAGGGTGAAACTAGCCCATTTCTAATGCAAACTTCTGATTTTTTGACTTTTGCACATATTCCTCTCTGAATCTAGATTCCAATCTTTTCTGTATTAGGGAAAATATGAGGAATTTTGCTGAGGTATTCAAAATCTGGAAGAACAAAGCCCTTTTGGATGTTGTTTCTCCTCACTAATTTGTTTCCATGGGCTTTGTTTTCACCAGGCATGATTTCTTTGTGCATTATCAATTTCAGTTTAATGAAGCTGCGCAATCTGAACTGTGTGCATAGATCTGGTTGCTCAAAACTCCACTTTCTAGCACACAACAGTTGAGGTTAGAAATCTCTTGTTTAATTAGTGATGCTAGTGGTAGATGTTCTTTTATTTCTGTAACCAGACCTTTCAGAACAGCACTAAGTACCCATCAAAGACTCACACCACAGACAGACACCCTCTGTGGGCTCTGGTCCCTGACTGTGATGATGTGAAGCAGGGTCATCTGTCTCCCCCAGACCCTACTTCTCTGTACGAATTAGTGCAACCTGGGCTGAGACTGTCTGTCTAGCCTCTTCCCACTTCCTGAGGAAATAAGAAACTGTTCTGTCCAATGGTGCATAATAGGTGGGTCAGTGGTGCACGGTACAGCAAAGACAGAGTTATGGTTCCTGTTTTATTTCCTAATTGCCAGATACTCTCCCTTCCCACTTCTCTGCTAATAAGCTAAGCCTACAGTATCAAAACTGTTCCATGAAATTCTTCTCCCTGTTTGGTGCTAAGCTCCTGCAAAACAGCCATGTGTTGCTACCTAGCATTAATGTTATGCTGTCAAGTAGTGATGAAGTAAGTAGCTGTTTGACTGTTTCACACTGTCAGACAACAAGGTATCAAGTCAACAGCTAGCCTTTGTTGGGTGCAGCACTTCGATTGCAGCCATCTCGTGCTTCCAACTGTAAATATTAATGGTATAAGATAGATCTTTATTGGCTACATAATACTGCCTTAGCACACTACATAACACTGTCGCGTTACTTAGCTAATTATATTCCTTGATAATAATTTTGAGTATGTTTTTATCCTACTGGCTTTTTTTCTGGTAGAAAGTTGGTTAGAGACATAGTTACGTTTTAGCTTCAGGAAAGACTTTGGAAGAGGTGCATATGTCAAAAGTGTAAATGAAAAAAACATAAACATCTAAGTCAATAATTACTCCTTGAAACCATTTTAAACTTGATTCAGATGTTTGATTTTGTCAGTGAGTGTATTGTTTCTTGTAGCTTTTTTCTTTTTAGTGTGTTTGTTGATAGGAACATATGAATCTGTCTCTAACTGTGACGTTTACCTCTGTCCTCAGGAATTCTTGGATCAAGTACTGCATACCTCATATATAGTAATTTTATTAATACTGCTGGCATTCAACAGGTTTGCATCTGAATGTGATCTGGATGAAGCCAACTCTAATAACTGCTTTTTGGGTATCTACTGAAGATGCAAGTGGTTTATGTAGTATCTTTCTATTTTATAGCCAGCACAATACTTGAGGAAAAGGTCTCTCAAAATATATTAGAGATTTCTCTTAACTTTCTACTCCATGCTTTTACCTTACTGCCACCTAAAGATAACTAACAGAAAATACATTGTACTTCAGATTAGAGATGTTAGGAAGTAATGGCAGCCTTGTCCCTGTCTTTCTGTTAAGATTTCCTACACTTCCAGAAGATTTTCTTGAAGATCATATTTCTTATCGATAGGAAAATAACTTGCTGGCTAAGCTTACTGAATTTATCTCTGGTGCTCCAAGGCAAGGCACATTGACTATGACTGCAACTCAATGCTGGTCCTAGCCAGGTGAGTAATTTAGATCTGGGGCCTCCTCAGTACAGGCTGGAAGTAGTATTTTCTACGGTATGTGGAATGAGGTTAAAATCCACCTTTATCTGCAGGTGTAAACTATTCCTGACAGAAGCCCCCTTTTGATTCCAGCTTTCTCAGATCACAGAACTGTTCTCTGCTGACAGGCAGCCTAAGTGGCTCTTCCTTCTCAGATCCATCCTTATTTCTTATACAGTAGCTTTCAGTTTGGAGATCCTCTTTAAAACAGGCCAATATCCTTTTGTCAGAGAGGGAAACTGAAGCATAAAACAGGGACATGATTAGCTTATGATCAGTTAGGCAACCTAAGGTGAAAATTGTAATCAAATTTAATCTCTTTGTGCTGCCTAAACACTGCCTGCACAAATGCCTGCAGTCAGTCCCAGTACCAACAGCCACACCAGGGCAGCCCTGTCCAGGCTCTAGCACTTCCATCGAGACTGCGAACCAGCCAGGTCTGGGAGATCGTTCATCCCCTGCCATAATCCCACTCTGAAGTCCCACGGACCTGAAGCTTTGCTTATTCGCTATCTTTACTTTTCATACCACAAATAAGCTATTGAATTCAATTAATAACTTAATCAATGATTTCCAAAATGTTTCTTTATGGCTCTGAGTAACTGTTCTGACTGATACATGCATGTTTCCTTAAAATATTCCCAGTTTCATACTTACTTCAAGATCTGTAATCAGGCAAGTTATATATGATTTTTACTGAAGTGTCATACATTAGCATTTTCTTCTGGGAAGATATTTGGCTTCTTCTTTCATCGGTGTTTTTGGGAAAGGATTAAAAAAAGTGATCACAAGCCAGGAATTCACCTCAAGAAAGTTTTGAGTGGAGAAGGATTTTGTTTTGGGGCTCTGGGTCCAGGCCAGTTACCCTCCCACCAGCCTGTGCATCAGGCCTGAGTGTTCTTCAGGGGAGGGGGGCAGCTGAGCACTGAAGGGAAATATTACTTTCATGTGAACTCCATCTAGAGAACTTCACTGTTTCAAAAGCAGCAGCAGGTTTATTTATGTTTTATAGATTTATACAATGTTTTATTTATTTTTTGAAGTGTCCTGGTTAAAATATCCCGGGGTAGATTTTTGGTCTCTGGTCTCTCTGTTCAGTTCCTAGTAAAGGACAAGATAAAAACACTTCTGTACCTTACAGATGTGCCCCAAGCATTCACTTAAAATAATCAAGTCACTCTTAACTAAGATAGAGTTTATTGTTCTGTACTATCTCCATCTGTATGATTTTTACAAATCCACTTTGCTTAGAATTTTCCTATTTGTGTAGTAATTTCATTTTCCTCAGCATCACTTTGTGCCTCCAGGGTCTCCTCCAAACGCACCTTTTTGGAGGCTTCAAGGAATGTTAGGCAATACTGACAGCACTGAGGTTTTCTTTGGAATTCATCTCTGCACTGGCTTCTCCAAAGAGATTCTCAGCAACCTCTGAGGTTCCCAGACAATATCACATACTGAAAAGATGCAGAAAAGTTTGTATGGGGTTAACAACTTCCCGATCTGCAGAAAGTGACAGAAGATATCAGTTTTTACTAGTGGGCTTACATCTACCATGAAGGACATATTACACTTTCATATGAATAGAAACCAAGTGTTTTCTTTTGGCCTGAATGAGTTTTGTGTTTGATTAAAGTAAACAATGAAATAAAGGACCAAAAAAGTCTTCCATGAGACACAGCACAGGGTCCCATGTGAACCTCATGTGCAATATGCTGCCTCAGTTCACAAAACGGTAGACTTTGGAATAAAAGAAATAACGGTTACACCACTATATAAATTTTGTGGGGGAGATGTTATACCTACACTGCCATTTCACGGAGGGATTTGCATCAGCCCCAATAAGAGGACCAAACAATTTCCTGGGCAAGAGGGGGAAGAGTCTTGTCCCTTGGGGGATATGAAGAGCGCAGCCGAAGCATTAACTGTGCTGCACCAGACAGCACCATCTGCTCCCGGGCTCTGACCTGGCTTCTGTGAGCTATGCCCTGAAGAGCTGCTGGCTTAGCAAGGTTAATTCCAGTAGCCAAGGTCCCAATCCACTACCCACTGGCATAAAAAGAAATATTTGTTTTTATTTCAGTAATGTATAAATTACACCACCAAGTATTTATGTGCTTGAGAATCTCCAAAATCCCTACCCTAGCATTTCATAGGGTCCACCAACAAACAAAGTTGTCTGCGATGGTGCAAAATCTGCTCCTGTTAAATAATTACAAAGGTTTGTAAAGCTGCTGATTCTCCTGTCCTTTCCACTGAATTACAGCAGTATCACTCTTACTTTTTGTATATTTCGCTGCTCTTTTTCTTCTTGAAAAATGAATAATCTTTTCTTCCAAATATTGTTTGAATAAACTTGAGGACTGTCATATTTGCTGCACAGTTATTTTGGTACAAAGCTCAGATATTTGTGTAACAAGCTCTGCCTCTCATTTAAGTGGCTCTGTGTATCAAAACAGATAACTGTTTCTGATCATTTGAAAAATAATTTTTATATCCTCAAGAACAGGAATTCTTTTTATTGCCTTTTAGTGGAAAAATATTCTGTAGACCTAGCAAAGTGCACAAAAAATTTCAGATGTTATTAGGAATGGAACTTTGTAACAAGAACTGAAAAATACTCTGCACAAGAATGTACTCTATAGGTGGAGTTCATAAAGAGATGTGAAGGCAGCTTTGTTTTATCTGGAAACAACATGATTTCATGGACCTCTGATAGTAATCTTAAGCATATGATTAGTTTCTGAGACATTAATGCTAGCCTACGAGATGCATTTGTTATGCTAAGCTAATATGTCCATAGTGTTCAGGAATTATAGCACTATCACTGTCTAAATAAAGTGGTGGTTGGAATCAAGGGCCATGGTTCCAATTCAGGCACCTGAATAAATGTGCGTAGATTTGTTGAAGTGCTTAATTGGTAGCACCTGGGAAATTTCCATATTTACCTTCTATCTGGAATCCTATATGTATATATATATATATATATATATATTTTTCTATAAAACATATCTAAGGTGCAGGTAACTCTTGATCTTTCTAATTGTAATGGTGGTGAATGAGTTTCCTGTGAAGCCATGTTGGTCCTGGTCTGTCAATAAATTCCATTTAAATCCTCATACCCGCATTTCAGTTCTCTTAATTTTAGTGAAGACAACAAACACTGAATCCCAAGAGACTGCTAGCACTACACACTCAGTATGTTACTTTTTCCATCATAAACCCCCTAACTTCTGTCCAGTTTCTTTTTCTTTTCATAAGCACTCAAGTGGAAGCCCAAATTATATTTTTCAGCTTGAAAGTGAGGCTGGAGATTTCTTTTGTTTAGAAAATTTTGATCAATTAATTTATTTGAAATTTATGCATTTAAAACAGATTTAGGGTCTAGTTTCAGGCAGTATCCGGTCAAGTTGCCTAGCAAATAAAAAGCATCTTACTATGCAAAACTGGAAGCCCATAGGTAACTAATGCTGCTGTTGGGATATCACTGCAGTTTTGTTGTTCTCTAGATAAATATCCATGCCTTTTGCTAGAAACAAAGTTTAAAAAATTTGCCACTGAACACTGCTTCATTTCTGTTTTCAGTGGAAAACAGTCAACAAAATACAAACAAAAACTTTTCAATACTTGCAGCAAAATAATTTTCTCATCAATTGTATTTTAGAAAGCAAAGTAAATGGAAACATGCAGAGTTTTGGTATTAGATCATAGCAATGGCTAGAAATACCAGAATTACTGGAATGTTCATTTGAGTTTGGATAGTCCTTAGAATGAGATCAGAAGTATGGCTTTTGTATCTCCAGCAATAACTGGAAGACAGAAGTATTCGTTCCTGCCCTTACTGAAAAAAAAAAAAAAAAGTAGAAGTAAAAGTAGAGTATTATTTTAAAATTTATCAGTTAATTGTTCTAAGGCAATGTTCAGAATACCTTCCCTCAGTACTAAGCTTGCTACATTATTGAAAGATAGAAAAAACAGATAAAAGAGAAAAGAACATTAAGTCTCATGAACCATGTGAGAGAAAAGATGTAAAATTTAGTATCTGAACAATGCAGGCATGGAATGGATGAACGTGTTACGAAGTGAGCAATGACTGAAGTAAATGCCCATGTGATGTGAAAGTGAGTCTACAGGGAAAACATCGGAAGGTGAGAAAAAGGAAAACAACGCCATTGTAACATAAAGGATGGTGTATAGACAAAATGTGTTAGTCTGAATACCGAATGTGTTATGTGAATACTGTACTTGAGCCGATTCCTATACTGCAGAGTGTTATGCTGTCATGTGTCATCTGGGCTCCCTTTTCTGCTTATATTTACCATGTACATTAAATATGCAACTCTTTTTCAGTGATGCATGCAGTAATGCTGGCCTTATGAGGAGCTTTCTTGTCTTTCCCAGCTAAGACACATCAGATAACCTTATTGTCTTTGCATTCTAATGTTTTTCTACCTTATGTTATGACACATATTAAAAGTGTTTCTTGCAATATCCTTTTATAAGTTTTAGTTAAATCCCGTGTTTTGAACACAGACTAACAGAAAATAGCAAAGGGTATTAAGGGACTGTTCTGCTCTGAAAAACAGCTGTAAAAATGGCATTGTGACATTTCCAATGACTTCCAGAGCAGAGCTGCTCATTTTACAAATCTAAAAATGTTTTTTCTTACCCCACGTTTGACCTGGCACAGGAATAAAGCAGGGTTCTCTCTGGCTCGTACCATCAATGGTAACAATCCTGCCATGATGGGTGATCTACAACCATGTAAATGACAGGAAAACAAATAAATTCCAGCTTTCCCCCCACTCAGTTACACTGACTCTGCTAGGCTAATAAAAATAGTAAAAACTTACTTCAGTCAATGAAATAATATTATTTCAGTAACCTATCATCAGACCATAATAAGTTTACCTGTGCTGTACAGTGCATTTCTACAAATAGTTGACATTATGAGGTTTTTCTCAGGGTCAGGTACTACAGAGAATAAATCAGAAGTACCAGGGAATAAATACCCTTTATGCTTACAGCAGCAGCCTTACAGAGCAGGGGTTATACAGACCAGACTACTTTCCTTCCCACAGTCTGCTCCCTGTCTGGACCATAGGAGCATCAGGAAAACTGGCAGGTGAGGGCGGGTTCCTGCTTATTGATAGTTCTCCCACCTCACAGCTTGCTTCCCACTTGAAAAGAAAGCCAGCAGGAACGTGTCGTGGGTTGGCCAGATTGCCATGGTTGCTGGAGACTGAGGGCATCAGTTGTGAACTGAGGTTCAGTCCTGTCATTTGGTCCTCAAGTATCACTGGCGTCAGTATGACTTTGGAGCATTTAAAGGAGTGGTTTTAAGCACCTCCAATTTTATGAGGTTATATTGCTGCAAGGCAAGGACCTCAAACACAGTGGAGTTAGCTACACAGGACAGGGAATTTCAGAAAAAATGGTTTAATTTTGAAGATATTTTACTGTACATATTGGTCTTTCTCAACAGGCCTCAGGAGCACTGGAGAAGTCAAAAGTCAGTAGATACAAATGCGCTCATTTACTAGAGACATCATTCTGATGCTCCCCAATGGTTTGATCTGATCTTGCTGCCTGGAGTTACATGTTATGCAGTCACACCAGACAAGGGGAAACTGATGCTGACCCCCGTGTATGGTGAGACCCTCTGTTCAGTCTCTGCAGGTTATGACAGCTGGGACAAGCTTTTTGGTGACCTGGGGCACTCACAGCTCAGCGGGTGCTGCGGAGTAGCAGTAGGTGAGTGGCTTGTCTGAAAATCAGGATGGTAGCACTTCTCAGTTTCAGGTCACCTACCCAGCTTTACTTATTCATTTTACCACACTCCTGAGGATTAATATTATTTGTCTAGTTTCACAAATGAACAAACTCTGAAGTATGGAAATGTCCTAACCTTCTGCAATAGCAAAGGGTGTAAATTTATGAGGAGAACAAATCTATACCAATCACAAAGCAAAGTTCTTTCACCAAATAATTTCCCTAACAAGTGTGTAAATTTCTTCTTTGGGATTTTTTTTTTTTTTTGTGGTTTTCTTTTGTTTGTTTGGTTGGTTTGGCTTTTTTGTATTTAAAGAAGCAGAACACTAACACTGCTCTTGCACTCAGTCTCCTAATATTGAGAAGTTGTCTGCTGAAAAGAGAAGGTGAAATGTTGTTTGTTTCTTTTCAAATAATATCCTAAAATTATTCTAAATTGTTTGCAGCCTCAAGACATCAACTGGTAAGAATACTGGGTTCAGAATCGATGCAATGTGAAAACTAACCTGTATGGCTGTATTTGCAATTATATTGCTCTATAGGCCTTAAAAATAAATATTTTTTTATTTCTCTATATAATAGCAAGATAGAGATATACAAGAACAAAACAAACAGTTAAGGAGGTCACAGTGAGACTGAGGGAAAATGGTGTAGTTATTACATTTCTGATGTCCACATCTTTTAGTCAAATGGTAATTATCCATTAATAGCCTCACAAGTATGAATATGTAAATAGTTAGGGAATGTATTATTCATGAATCACCAGGCATTAATTATTGTAATTAAGTATCATTTGCTACGTTCACATTACTAACCCTTGCAGTTAATGAATACATTAGCTAATCACTGTAGAGCAGATTCAATCAAAATTCTGTGTGTCTGTGCTATGGAAGCCTGAGAGAGTTTTATTGAATTTATATTCAATATTGAACATATCTTACATGCTTATCTGTGTATTTTTAATGATATTAAATGTGAATTGTAACCTCCAGTGCATGATGCTTGTCCTTGCACCCAGGAGGATGGAATGGTACCAGCTGGAAGAGGACATGCAAGCAACAAAGGGGTACATCAGAGAGCACAGCAGCAGCTACCGTAAGTAGAACTTGAATTCTGGGACATGAAATCCACTGCTACTTTCCAGTTTCATGTATATTCACAGGTACAATAGGGGAGGCTATGCTTTCTGAGGAAGTGCTGTCCCAAAGGTGCAGCTGATGATAATATTCAAGAAACAATTCTGAAGTACAGACTGAGCTGTTCACCAGTCGATGTGTCTGCTTTTTACCAGCACAAGAAGAGCCCAGCACTAGCAGGATGTGCTCCTGAGCCTAATGGGGCATCAGGGCACTTTTGAAACACAAAGTAAAACGAACAACCAAAATCTGCTTTTTTTTTTTCTTTTTCGCTCTCTGGAAAGCTCTTTCAGATAATAGTAATGTAAGTAACACAGAAAGAAGACTTGCTGGAGGCTCTTCCTGGCTTTTTTTTTTTTTAGGCTATGGTTCTTAAGACCAGAGTTTGTGGTTCCTGAAGTAGAAATATTGAAGAATTTTTAACTGCAAACAGATGTTTCCTTATTTTTTGGGAGAATCACTAACTCAATATATAAAATGTAAGGTCAAGTGCTAAAAGTTAATAGATACAAGTAAAGGGTTGCCTTGGCTGAACTTTTGGGTGTCAGGCCAGAAAAAATATTTGCAATGGAAGAATGATACCTTCTTTCATCACTGCGAGTTTGAAGCAGCTGTTTTCCTATTTTTAGTTTCAGCAACATACTGTAGTCCCATACACCGAGTAAACTGAGTGTTGGATCATAGTTTCCTAAAGAAGAAATATTCTGGGAGCATGAGAATTCGAGTAAGCATACAACATCAAGGATGTTTTCCAATTCACAAACATATGGGCTCTTTGTAGACAAATTGTGGCAGGATACTGCTGGCAGAGGCTGAATCGTATTGGTGAACCTGCAGAGGAGGGTCAGTCAGAGCCTGGATTTTAAGGGTCAAAAGTAGGAGTTATTGTCAATAAAGGAATTCTGTCATTCCCTGTGTATACTTCCCTGGTGAAATACCTCTCATGTGTTTGCCAAACACATTAAAGAAAACTTTCCTTCATCCTACAGCTGATGCAAAGCCCTTTGCTCTACCTTCTAGTACCTCTGCTGTCTTTCCCTTCTTTTCACAAGTCTTACTTCTTCCTCAAGTCCAAACTCTCATACTTCTCATTACCCATATTTCTGAATGACAGTCACTGGTGTCTGAAAAACAGTTTGAATCTTAGTATCAAAATATAGGCAGATCCGTTACAGATAATACCAGTATTCAATACCACAAGCCATGTCTCAAAAAGTCATGACCTTGCTTGTTTGCTTTCTTTCCTTTGCATGTCTGGTATCCCTCCTCTAACCCTGAGCACACTGAGACTCTCTTTTTTTAAGCTCTTCTCAACACCCAAAACTGAATGATTCTTTTTTAAAATTTCTTTTGTTTGGCTGGTTTATAAATGAATACTGAGATTCTCACAAAAGCATGAACATGACTGTGAATTTGCGTTCTAAATAAAAAATCAAATATCAAAAGATTTCCAATAAAAATGCAACACTGGGGATGTATGAAGATCTTACTGTTTTATCTTAAACATCAATAATGGACTTTTCAACCCCTCAAATTTAAAAACATCTTAGCAATTGGATGGACTTACCGAAAAAAAAAAAAAATCAGTGCTTAGTGTCATCATTCATCCAACTGTTTTTTCATGTTTGCTTACATAGCTGTTTCGTGATAACTGTCTCACCACTGCATTTCTTTGGATAATATATATATTCAAGAAAGATATTTTAATTAATCTGGTATTTGCTTCTTTATTTTTTAACCTTTTAAACTAGAAATATCAAGTCTGTTCTCCACTGGGTGTGTTGGAAGACCTGTTTGTGAGACAGGTCCAGCCTATGGGCTACAACAGCTCAATGGAAAGGGATGGCCCATCAAAATGTTGACAGAGACCTTGTAACGCTCAACAGTTTTGTAAGTGTTGACAGTACATAGGGAGGAACCAAGTAATAAAAGTCACTTCAAGCCATATAGATAAAATAGTTTTATCTCTGAATCGCTGGACTGGGGGCTTGTTTAGTTGAGCTCTGTAAGGCACCAAGAGCTACCCAGGTGGTCACCCTTGGTGGGTAACACAGTATTTGCAGCTGAAGTGGTTCGAGCGGCTGAACCACATCACTGGGCAGCACCAGCCTGGCCCTGTACGGTCAGCACTGCTGGAGAGACATTGGGAAGATGCAACCTCAGTTTTTGTGTGGTGTACCTGTAAAGTGCAGATGTTCAGAAAACATGGCACACTCAAAGCAAATGAACACAGTCATTAGCAGAAAACAAGGAGCAGACATAAAGAGACAAAGGCAGAAGGTTTATTTTGTGTATAAAGGTAAGAAAGTTATGTACAGATGCATAATGGAGTGGAGAATACAGAAGTACAAAGAGAAAAGGAGCAGCATTTCTGAAATCGGGAGATGTTTCATGATGACAAGGCATTAGAGGAAGGAAAGAAGTAATTTACAGGTGTGTAATCAGTAAAAGAAAGAGTGAACTGGTGCTATGGCAATATATTCTAGATTAGTAACTTGCATGTTGCTGTAAATCCGTGTAAACTCTGTATTATCATATGTTCACTTTTATATCAAGTTTCTAGTATTGGAGAGAAAGAGGTTTAGAATCTCTATACAGATACATTCTTTGTTTTTCATATTATGCATATAGCTATAGTATGTCAGACATACTGCTATTACACGTATTGCTTTCTAGCTTTCTTCAACATTAATAACAGGATTAATTTTTTGCTTATTGTAGTATATCCTGTAGTGAATATTACATAAAGTACATAACAGTTCAATTTACTTATATGGCATCTGAACTAAACCCAGTGAGAAAAACAAAACAACAACAAAAAACCCCCCACAAAACTTTATTGTAAGTTCCTTAATTTTGATTAAAAAACCCAAACAAACAAACAAACAAAAAAACCCAAACCAAACAAACAAAAAAAAACCCAACCAACCAACCCCCCCAACCCCCAAAACAAACAAACAAACAAACAAACTCCAAACTTGTTTTGAATAGCTTTGGTTAGTAGCATCATTTTTTTCATTTGAATTTTCAAAATTTCTTATTTCTTTGTTTTTAGTCAAAATTCTGATATCATATGATAGTTTTCATTTCAAATTATTTTTTGTTTAAGTTTTTCATTTCAACAATACTGAACCAAGTAACATTTTTAGCTATGATTAAATGAAATCTACAGTTTGGAATAACATTTCCAACAGAATATGTTGTTTATGATTTTAAATTTCTCCAGATGAAAGAAAATTGACATTTTAACTCAAAACAAGGTGAATGTTTTCATTTTGTTTTGTCTTACTTTGATATTTTAAATCAAAATGTAAACATTTCACACAGAAATATTTATTTCATTTAAAAAAAAAAAAATGTAATTTCCTCTGACACTGTAGGTTTGATCAGCTATAGAGCTGACTTCAGCTATATCCTGCCATGGCAAAATGGTAACCTTGACATCTCACTTATACACATTTTAAGGTGTCTTAATGCAACTGTAGAATTTAAGGTGGGATTTGCTCTTCACGAACACTCCAAGTCCAAAACACAGCAAGTTGGGTACGACTGAAGAAACAGGGTCAGGTTTGAAGTGGGAGAAGCTGATCTCAGTGGGCTCAAGGGCTTCTGCAAAAGATCAGCTGTTCTCTCTGAAGTAATAAAACCTCAGTGCCCAGTGTTAGTCTTCTCTATAACTCTGCTACATGCCATACCCTTTAATATTAAAACACCACCTCATAAGGACTTATTCTTTTGAATCATCACACAAGGACACTATTTAAATGACTAAGATCAGGACAGAATCTACACAAATATGATCATGAATGCCTGAAAATAGAGCTGAACCATTCAGAAATGGTTTTTGCCTTAAAGAATTGTTCAGAAAAACAAAAACTCAATTTTTACTACTGTTCTGTATTTAACAATCTACTTCATTTGTGTCCACACTCTCAAGGGCAACCATATGTAATACTTTTTTGTTAAACTTCCTGATATTTGTAATTTTCAGGCTTCTTATTTTCATTCTTTAAGCAATCCAGGGGCAACCAATCAACTGAATTAACCTTGATTGCTTCCTAAGAAGGAAAAATCCCATATCCCACACTTAAGTTGGATGATGCTCATATCTATTTATGGATAACATAGATTTACTTGAAGTTGTAGAAATCTTTGAATAAATAACAAATTTATGATTTTAAAGTCTGGTGCCCTTACTGGGCCATTTCTGAAAGTGGAATTGCGATGAAGATTAAGATGCCTGTATTTTATCTCAGAATACTATATCGGAGGAGTACAGGCTACCAGAGCAGAGATTCAGGGTTACTGACACCAGTGCAGGATGGCCACTAATTCAAATGGATGTGAGAGCATCTTCAGCGTGTTACCAATTGCTAATCCACACCATTATCTAATTATCAAAAAATATCCTAGATGATTTCCCAGATGTTAGACCTAACTGCGAAAGAAACAGCAATGAACACGGCATGTGATGCAGAGATGGTCACCATCTGTAAGATTTAATGGTAAAATTAGCCTCATTGAAGGCAGCAGGTCTTTGCCACTCATTGCAGTAAGGTTTGAATGCCACCATCAGTGATGTTATAGTTCTCGTTAACATGTACTGCCTTTTGGCGTGTGCCACTGTTGCCCACTGGCAGTGCGTATGCAGTGAAATGCTCTGGTGGAGGTGGGATGAGACACTTTAGATCTGCTAGCTTTTTCTTCTAAAATTAAGTGAAAGAATTAAACCAGACCCAAAGCGATTAATAGAAAATCATTCAAGGAAATATAAAACAAGTTTTACAACTCTGATGTTTGTATTGCTTTGCTAAGCTCTTTGGTACAAGGCATCTTCTGCTGCATTAAAATACAAAAGTCTAGAGATTGCTTAATAGTCTTCCTGTTCACCCCATTCGACTGCTGGATCATCATCCATTCGTAGAATAAGATAGGAGAGAAGCTGAAAGAGATTCTGCCACAACAGTAAAGAGACAAAAAAGGAGAGGTCGCTTACATCGATCTCACAGCGGTCTCCAGCATAGTTCACGTCACAGAGACAGTGGAACTTGTTGAGTAGGTTCTGGCAGAGGCCCCCATTCAGACACGGGTTGGAGCTGCACTCATCAATGTCCTTTTCGCACCTAGAAGAAAGACTGCAAATAGTGAGCATCTGAAATCACAAATCAAATGCACTGAACAGGCACATTTTTAATTCAGAAGCTTTTGGGGGAGGGAAGAGGAGGTTGTTCTATTAGAACTCTGTGATATCTTTCCACACGTGTTTATGATTTTATTAACTGCCTGATTAGCCACACTCAAATCCTGAACTTCCTGTATTATTTTGAAACATGGATGGTTAAGCCAGAAATTTCATCTCCATAAAGCATTTCGTGGTTAATGGTGCTTAGCAATGTGAAATGAAAGTTTGTGTGTGATTTTAGAGCTAGATCTGGCGCAAGTGCTACCAACAGCTTGCTTATCTATTTTCAGTACTCCAGGGAGCCGAGGGCACGTTTTCCTTCTCAGTAGTCTGGATGTAAGTCAAATAAACGTGTGTTTTTCCCAGCTGAGTGCCCCAGGAATGCTCACCTGCTTTTCTTTTCTCAATTTGAAATGCCAATAGATGCCCAGCAGAATCTCCTATCCAGCCTCTCTGAGGAAATGGGCTCCAAGAATGGTAAGAATGGTGCAGAACAGGGCTTTGTGAGCTTAAAAATGAACTATTAAGTGCTTTTAAGCTAATTCTGATGATAAATGAAATTTGAGTTCTTAAAATTTCTCAAGCAACCAATTGAATACTAATGGAGAATGTGTGAGATTGTCTGAAAACTAGTAATGATTTGGTGATTTTCTGCTCCAACAGTGTTCCCTTTTAATTCCCTACTCCTATTTTTTTTCAAGTAATGCTAACAGTAAATCCTAAGTTTTCCAGTGAAAAAAGCAGGTTTATTCTTGAAGAAAAATGTGATAAACTCCCTCCAAATTATAAGGAATTGCTGTGTTCAATCATACTCATAACCATGTAATAAAGTTTATGTGTTACACTGGAGAACAGTTCTTTATCCTAAACCCTTTTATCTAATTTTATTAATCTCTTGAAACATTTCAACAGTTTCCTTCAATGGTGAATTATATTCATATACTTCAAAAAGCTGAATTAAAGCATGCAATGTACAAAAATTTTACAGCTGTGAACTTACCCATGCAAATAAAAAAATACACCCCCATCCCACCCCCCTACCCCCCCCTCAAATCTTCCAGGGAATTAGGCTCCTAGATCCTACTGAACTTCAGGAATACTTAAAAATCTATCTTCCTTACGTAATTTTGAAAATCCCAGCCTGAACTGAATGAAACATTTGTTTTCAAGAGACTAGATCTGCTTTTATGAAGAGTAATATTTCCACATTTCTGTTTCCACCTATTATTAAGTTCATTGGGCTTTTTTTGTGATCACAAATCAATAGATTGACATAGAAATATACTATTTTCTCTATACTGTGAATCAATGGCTTTCTGAGAGATGAAATATTGTCCCGAAGGAAAATGCCTGCCTTCTCAATCTAATATATATATAAAAAAATACAAAAGCGTTTTTGTTTACATTTTCTGATTAACTGATACATTTGAATTTGTTCTGAAAAAAGAAGGGGTGACATTGTCTCACTTGATATACTAAGATCTGCATGCACGAAGTACTATTGGTTTATGTCTTGGCAGCCTGGGGGAAAAGAGGACAAACAGTCAATTTTAACCATTGGAGAAGAGTGCCTTGCTGTAATAGTCAGTTATAGTGCAGTATGCTTGGTACAAGGCTGCTGTTCAATACGAGAATCCTGGGAACCATAAAATAGAGATTATTGCCAGCCAGTGGGATGGATGTAAGGAGGACTCGTTCCCAAAGCTGTAGTTAGCAAGTTGCCTGGCAGGGGAAGGAAGAAGGGAAAAGTACAAAAGTACTTCTACATTGAAGTCTTGAGAAATGTAAACACCAAAGAAGTGTCTTAAGAAAATGCTTTTACTTTTTTATGTTTTATTTGATTTTTTCACTCTTTTTGTTTTTCATACTGTAAGGTGGGACACAGACCTTCTGGCTGAGTTAAACAGTACAATGCAGACGTGTCTGCCATCTACACTGTACATTGAGTGGGTGGAAATTTTAATTTCGTCTGTCTTTTATAGCTTACTGTACTGTTTCCCCAAAATCAGCAGGTTAATAAGTTTTTGAGAGAAAGAAAAGCTTTCGTGGAAAACTTCTTTGCTCTTGCAAAGCCAACATAACTTGGTCCTGTTGAACTTTTGGATATTATTCTCTGATGTAATGCTAATTTCACTAAGACCATGTATGGTATTTTCTTTCTTACTACCCAAAAAGGTGCCCTTACCTGTTGAAACTATATTTTGACTGGGACATCTTTCTACATTTCTAGAGCGCCTAATGCCCTGGGGCTGTCAGGCCACCCTGCTCCACAGCTACTTATAGAACATTATGGAATGGTGTGAATTGCGACAATATGCTACAAGATGCGAATTTCGCTATGAGGAAGGTGCCTTTATGTCAGATTAAACTAGAACACGTAAAAAGTATTTCTTAACTTTTAAAAATAATAATTCTGTTTTCATACTTCATAACACACTGCAACAGCAGCAGGTATTTAATCTCATACCATCCCTGTGAAATAAGAGATTGTATATTCACAACACATACTTGTGAAAATGAAACAGCTTTGCACATTCATGTGTCAGTGTATTGTAGCAGATTTTTGTATATGAGCAGGATAAGTATGTTTATGTGCCCCCATCTATGGAAAGATAACATTCTAGCTTGTCGTATACAAAATGGGCACAGAAGCCAAAAAGCAGGCACATAGAAGCAAGTGTATAATGCTGTCTAAGAAATATCTTCCACAGGAGCTAATAGTAGTATATTGGATTGAATCTTTCTTCATTAACGTGTGATTTTTTTGTCCAAGTAAAACTGCTATACCTTCACACCCTCAAAGCCACTCAAGCAAGGAACAAGAATTAAACAACTACTTCGTATTTCTGCAGGATGGTAAAACCCCTGTGGCTATTACCCTCTGGGCCCTTCTGGAACAGCTTTTGGAAGAATTGCTACACAAATTTCTACTGGGCAAAGCATCTCACCGTTCTCCAGCAAATCCTGGCAGGCACACACAAGTCAGCTCGACGCCGAGATCGGTGCAGTTGCCATAGTTGAAACATGTGAGATTTCTCTCTCCATTCCCACAAACCGTGTATGGCAACCTTCTGTATCTAGGTAAGAAGACAATGGCAGTTATTTGCACTTTTCTTGTTTCTGGATGTCTCATGCTCTCTTAGCTTTTCATTTGACTCTAGGCCATTGCTTTGGGGGAAATATTTAGATCTACCTTGCAAATTTGTTATTTGAAGGCAGAATCTAGTGCTGATAGTCTTCATATAGATGCAGTTGTGCTAGTTGCGGTGTCTTTGTTATCTATATCAATAGTGCTGCTGCTGGCTGCTAGTATTCAGTACATACGGGAAAGGCATTACATTTTACCTGTAAATGAACACAGTTTCAGGGGCTACACACACTTAGTGCCTCCTGGGATTCCTCTCTGGAAAGGAAACCCCACATCTGTGTTCATTTACACTCCCGGTGCCTGGGGTGCTTGTGGTCAGCAGCAGGCAGCGACTGCACCAGGGGAGCAATGCTGTCACTGGCTGGGGTGTCATTCAAAGGAATGACAGCAGAAACTGAGGTTTAAGACTCATAAAACATATTTTGCTTTGCTCTTTTTAATTTGCTGCATTTAGTTTTCTTTTGCTAAGTATTTATTGGCAACTTTAATAATCAATTTCTTAGCAAATGATAAAAAGAAGGGGCACAATGCTCTACGTACATTACTGATATGGATCTATGTCATACCAGGACAGCTTAGTAAAAGAGTTCAAAGGAGAGACTTAGCATACAAGATGATCATATTGGACCAGTATAAGGCATCTCTAAATCTCAGGATGTACTCACTGCTCAAAAAAAGCCAGCAAGAATTGAGAATTGTGTAATTATAGCCTAAAAGACTGTGGTTAGGCAGCATGAAGATGATTGTGTCTTTTGGGCTGCTGCAGACTGAGTTTGTTGGACTGCTCTGGAGGAAGGAGAAGTATTTTGCCTTGTTTGAGAGCAAGAGACATGCTCAGAAGGGAGAAGTTTATGGTGTGTAGAGAAGGGCAATTAATGGAAAGAGAGGCCAGGGAAGAGCCTGCAGCTTTTACAGAATGTCTGAGAAGAATAGGAAATGGGCATGTGGGGAGTCTCAGAAGTGATAGAAAGAGTGGGCTGTCTGGTATCTGCAGCCACTGGGACTGCAGGGCTGAGAGAGCAAGCTTGGAGGAAAAGACTCACATAGCAAAGACGCCGTGGGTGGAGAAAAAAACTTTTCAAGTCCTTCTATTCTTATTTTCTTTTACCTACCAGTTCTGAATTTCTCTGCATATAGTTCTAGAGCTCTATTTCTCTAATAAAGTATGGTTTTAGAGACTCAAAACCATTAAAATATTTTTTTTCTAAAAAAGATATAAATATATATCTATATATAAATTTCAGATATCTCTGAAATCTAGTGGACTTGTAATCCTGCCATCAGAGAGCTCACAGGACCCAGGCTGGCAGCAGAGCTGTGCCTTGTTCCCTAGCTCCTTGCCTCATTGGTCTCTTCCTGAGCTGCCAGCTCTGCACTGCCTCAGTCCACATCTAATTGGTCTGTACAGCTTTCTGTACTGCAGACTCTTTATACATTAATTGTGCGCCCATGATTAATATATAGATGTATAACATCTGTGTTTAAAATGGAGACACCAGTGGAGTAATAACCCTTCAGAAGAGACCTGACAAAATCATGCAGATCTGCCTTATTTATAGTACCTGCAAAATTTTCCGGTGAAGTTACCAGCACACAGGCAAGAATATCCATTAATCTCATCAATGCAAGTGGCCCCATTTGCACACTGGTGGCCATGGCAGTTGTCTATGTCCTCTTCACAATTTACCCCTGTGTAACCAGGTTCACAGCTGCACTCATAAGAGGCGATCCCATCGGTGCAGTTTCCATGAATACAGGGATTTGAAGAACATTCGTCAATGTTCACTTCACAGTGGATGCCAGTCCATCCTTTTGGACACACACAGTGGTAGGAAGTATAGGAGTCTTCACATATCCCCTCATGCATGCAGGGATCAGAGCTGCAAACATCTGCCTGAAAACAGCCAGTACGAACAGGGTTTGCAGATATTTTGAGAAATTGCTCCTCTTGAGGTTTTTTAGTAGGGATGTCAGCATTTTCGAAATAAGAGAGATAAATGCCACTGATTTCTATGGTGCTCATACATCCTCGCAGGCCATCCAGACTGTCGAAAGCCTTGTCAGCCACATAGATGTCTGTCTCTTCTCTTAAAAAGTTGAGGCTTCCTGCAGCAGTTGTGCTAGTTGCGGTGTCTTTCTTGTTATCTATATCAACGTGCCATCTAGAGAATTGGGACAGGGGCTCTACCATAGAGATCATCACTTGGTGCCATTTCCCATCACTCACAGGCAGCGAACTGGCAAGGGTCAGCTTATAAAAGCTGTTGCCACTTTGCAATTGAAAGAGTAATTTGGAATTGTGAATACTGATGGTAACAAACTCTGGCTCCTTCTCCGCATACAGCAGTATCACGTCAGTGTCCCTAGTTCGAAAGCCAAATACGATACTCGTGAGGTCTCTGCTGATTTTTCCGTTGCTTCTGTAAAATACCGCACTGCTTCGGCCACTAAACACTGCATTAGCAAGACCTGTGCAAAGATAATAATTGAGAAACCAGGCCAACTTTAAACCAATACATGTGGAACAACGTCTCTTCAGTGCCCCATGCTCCCTGTCATGTAAATCCTTGTGGGTTTGCTGAAAAAAATAAAATTCCACCCATGTTTCAGTTATCCTTGCCTGCCCTTTATGGCCAAAGAGATTACAGGGCAGTGCCAGCACCACCTATATTGGCATAAGAAGTGTGCTGATACGCATAATCTCAAGTTAGCATTCTAAAGATACAATCCACATTAGTGTTGTATCTCTCTTCCCTCTTTAGACAAAAAAGAAGGAGAGCATAATTGTAAAACCTGAGGCTGAGAGGGTATTCCGAAGGAAAATATCTGTTTGTCATTTTATGTTTGTTCCCTAAGGAGGGGCAGCTCATTATTACTCATGACAGATCTGCATTTGGTGAACCGTTGTCCTCAGATCCTCTTCTCTCAGGTAAAGCACAAAAGAGGTTTTTAAAAGTATTTGATTGGATTCCAATTTACTCTTACGGATGCAAAAAGGGTGAACTTAATTGAAGTCAGTTGGCAAAAAGCCCCTTCAAAGTCAGTGTGAGAGGAGTCATTCCTATCATGTTTAAAGCCACCTTTTCCTGCTGTGTGCACACTCCCCAGCCCTGCCGAGGGCTCCAAGCCTGGGCTGGCAGCACTCGGAGGGCAGCAGAGCACTCGCTTTGCGCTGCCATGAGAGAAAATTGATGGGCAACATTACGGCAGCTTTAGGGACATCTTCACAAAAACATTTGACATCTTTCATGAGCATGGTTTCTACTAAAATGCACAGAATCATTGGGCTGTAAGTTTGCACGTTGTGAGATTTATGAGGATTATAAACAGGGAGGGGAGATGGGAAGGAATGTCTTCTGTTTGTGCTTCAGACAAATTTAGCTTTGCAAGATCCTAGCACTGAGATAAGTTTGGTTCCTGAACTATCTTTGGGCTCAGTGAATCTTGGTGAAAAGAACTCCTGGGAGTAGGTAATTGTTTACTGTATATCCTGATACTAAGGCAGCAGAAGTATAACTATATTGCCTGGTGCAAAAGGAAAAGTTTCCTCAGAGGAAACCATACTAAAAATGAAAGCGCTTTTCAAAATTATTTCTGATTTTTTAAATATCTCATAAAGCTGAGGGTTTTTTAAGCTCAAAAGCTAAAATACTCCTGCAGAACTCTTTTTTAAGTCCTGAGTACATCAAGCCTTTTGGATGTGCTTTACTCTCAGCTGTGACACTGGGCATGCAGTTTTGCTGTTACTTGATGTTCCCCACATCAGCTTCCTGTATTGGCTTCTTCTCCTTTTTTTGGAGTTCAAGTTTTCCTAAAGGGCTTGCTAAATGTAGCTATCTAGGTGAAAGTATAACAAACAGTCCCTGGAAAACAGCTCTTTTTCTACCTTAGTTTGAGTTTAGCAAAAGGAAGCAGTTCAGATACTTTTCACCTCTCTGCGTGTATTTATATTCTACTGTAATATGCAATAATAAATGTCATTAATGTGTTTTGATGTGATCATTAAAGATGTCTGTTAGAGAAGGTGAAATGGTTTTGATTTCAGTTATAAATTTTAGCAAGTGTTATAGTACTGATTCTAATAATCTCAAGAAAAATAGCATCATATTGTTCTGTCAGCAAATTGTCTACAATAGAAATCTTTTGTTGACCAACCTTCTCATTCCTAAGAGTCAGCCATTCTAACAGCTTCCATCAGACTGTGTGTGTATTTATCTTCCTTCACAGCATCATTAGGGTTTTCTTTGATAACAAAAAGAAAAAATATTGCTTCAAAATCCTTACTTGCTTTTCAAATTCCACTCCAGGGTGGGAAGGAGAAGGAAAGTGGAGAAGGAAAGAGATATGCAAGGTGGCTAATGTTCTTAAAAGAGCTAATGGTCATCAATTTTCAAACTAATAGACTGCTTGGCATGCAGGTTCTTCTTATGAAAATACTAGTTGAATAACTGTATTGCTTGCTGGTATTAAAGTAAACTTCTTCAAAGATATTTAACATTTAAGAAAATCAAATGATGCAATGTATGTCATGTAGCTTGTCTTTTCAGGAGGATGGAGAACATGCTAAGATTAATCCAATACTGGATATCCTCTTATCTCCGCAGTGGAAGTATGAGAGGTACACTCACACTCTGACAGTGTACTGATCTACTGTACAACCTTGACAAGTTCTGTTGAATAAGTCAAAAGCAAAGATCCTGTAAACATCAGTGTCTGTGTCAAAGGGTCTGGCTGAAAATTTCTAGGTTTGGTAGAGCAGACTCTTCCCATTAATATTACTTACAACTGTCGTAACTGTTATTATAATAAAGATATAACATTTGAATGAACTTTAGAGGCAGTGAACAATGAGTTTTAAAGGAAATTCTGATGAAAATGTCTAATTTTTCTAATCTCCAAAGATTATAGGAATAACTGAAGTGTACCTACATTCAAATCCTTGGTGCACCAGCTGGCATCGTGCTTCAGGAGGACAGGGACCAAGCTCACACCACCTCACTTCCTCGCATGCTTTCCCCGCTGTGTTAGGGGGGCACGTGCAAGTGAAGTCATCCCAGATTGAATAGCACACACCACCGTTGTGGCAAGGGTTGGACTATGGTGAAAGAGAAGAGACAGCCTAGGCATGAATAAAAGCTGGTGGACTCACAGCCCTAAGGATGTGGTACTGTTTGGAAGAAAGGAGAATTCTGTTTATTTCTTATGGAAAACGATAAAAACCAGCACTATGACAGCACAGAGCACATGTTAAATAATTGGTAAAAACCATTATTTCAGCCTTAAAACATTTTCATTCTCCAATATGCATGAGTATCTGCTGATACTCATCATATGTAGCATAACTCAAGAAACACCTGCAGTTCCTAGTATTTTTACAATATTCCTAGGATGTCATTATCATCAAATGATGTATGGGAATGTACAAAAACTTAAAAGAAATTTCCCATTATAGACGTGTTAAAATGCACTGAAAAATGACATTCTTACCATGCAGAGATTGTCACCAGTGCATCCTTGGGTGACATTAATCAGAGTCCGGTTGACAGGAGAATTCAGTGCATTGATGATGGGGAAGAATTCCAGAGGCTGGTTATTCACTCTTACATCTTGGATGCAGCCTTTGAAATACCTGCCGTTTCTATCAGTTTCTTTGTTATCTGGTAGGCCTCCAATGTAAAGAATATCCTTACTTTGGATGGTTAGTACCGGAGGAGAAATAAAGCCTAGGTACTGAGAGGACTGGAACAGTTCCACCTTATTTGGTTCTATTTTTAATGTTATTAAGTAAAAGTTTCCATCATTCATGGAGTGTTTGCCTAATAACTTCATGGAATTTAGAGCTAACAGTGTGAGTTTCCCACCTTCTAAGTAGACTCTTACGTACAGTTGGGTACTGTTTCTCAAAGCCAGTAACAAGCCAGAAGACTTGCGTGTTCGGACAAACATTGATATGTTAAAATGTTCATTCTGAGAGGCATCAAGAGAAAAAGCAGCATAGCCTGAGGAGTCTGCAGATCCAAACCGGCCTGGAATGTACTCTTGAAGTTAGAGATAAGAGAAAAGATAAAAATAAAAATAAAAAAAAAAAAAAGAGAGAGAAAGAAAAGAAGGGAGAAAAATAAAATAATTAGGGCTAAATGAGAATGGAGAGAATGCAATTATCAAATAGCTGCTTCTGGTAATATTTATGTATGGTAGTAAGATGTGCTGGTATTTATGGATTAATAAAGACTTGATCCAGCTGTAAATAGCTTCTATTTCAAAATTCCTGTTGGCTTTCATGGCTGTAGCATTAAGCCTCAGTACAGTACCAGATGTTATATTATTGGACATATTCTCCCCCTTTATCATGCTCCGTGTAATGCTGTGTTCTCAAATGGTTAAACAAGGACAGATTTATATGATTTCCTGGATTGGTCCTTAGAAAGATCATTTTGAAAAGAATCTGGATGCTTTGATCCTCTGCTTACCAAAGAAGCTAATGTAATTCTGGAACTTTGTGATTTTTTTTTTTTTTTGCATTGATTCATAGAATTAGCTGAAAGCTGCTCAGCAAATCCTTTTTTGTGTAAAACCTCCAAGCAGGGCACCTATTTGGTGCTGCATGGGCTCCTCAGTCCTTGGACTGACTTTCTGTGGCTGAGGCTCAACACGTGCTCATACACATCAGCTTGTATCCAGTTGTGAATCCTGTTCAGTCCTGAATGCCTGCAATACTGCAGTGTTGTGGGGGAAAAATGATCCAGGATTGGGTAAGCCTTTTTCTTTTTTTTTTTTGTGCTTATCAATTAAAATGATTAAACCGAAACCATCTGTCTCTCTCCCTGACTATTTTCAGTAATGATTTTCAGACTTGTAAGGATAGAAAATATGTACCCCCAACCGTATTTTATTCTGATGAGTCATCTCATTAAAGCACAACAAAGTGTTTCTATTTTTACACTTTAAGTTTCGTGATCTTGTCCTCAATATTACAGACTTCCTGCCTAAACACTTTCAAGAGCTATTTTTAATATATCAAATTCATAGAAAGAATAAAACATGTTTTTTTTTAAAAAAAAAAAAGCTCACATAGCTAAAGAGTCAGTCCTCTTTTGTGCAGTAAAACTCCTACAGTGAGACCTCATAGGCCAAGTTTCCGCCTGCAGCGCTACTTTTTTTAATGACTACATTAAAAAACCCAATGAAAATAGAGGACTGATTGTGAAGCCCCAACAGACCTTTAACAACTATACTGTACTTCTATGTGGCACGGTAATATTATTTAGCAACAGGAATAAATCCCTTGTTTGCTCCTAAACAGACAATTTAATAAGTAAATTAAATTTAAAATATTTTAATTCAATGAATAAGATTACCTATATAGCCACATCTCCTTGTTCAAACTCTAGTATGTAGAAATAAATATTTGTTGAGGTGGGTGTTTTGAGGCATGAAATCTCAGTTATATTGTTTTTTCATGCAGGTAAAAAGAAAATTTCTCCTGGAATTAGGATTACACATTTGCAGTGTTAGAAGGAAGCATTAATCTTCAAAAAGGCATTTCATGTTTACAATTACTTTATTACATTTCTCTCTATTTATAAATATATATATATATATAAAACATCAATCTGATCTTCTGTTTGATGAGATGGCTAGTATCACCTTGGTCAGTATTAACCTCTTGGGTCACAACATCTGGATGTTGATCAAAATGAGTCAACATCTGTTTATTATTTTGTATATGTAGAGAAAATATTGCCTCTTGTCAATTAAATACTTGGCAGCAACTTTTCTTCAAAAAGACACTAGCATTTCTTATGTTATCCTTTACCACAAGTCTCCCCCACTCTGCCTTTAAGAGACCTGTCATAGTCCTTTAAATATGGCATATATCTAGAACCTATGTATCAAAATGGCATGGTGCCATGATTTGCAAGGAATATTGTGGTCATCAGAAAAAAAAAAAAAAAGCATACTTTCTAATCATTCTCAACAGTTCTAATGCCAGTGTAAGCCTCTCCTGGCCCTGACTGGTTTTAATTTTGCTTCATATGAGGAGGGAAACATATTTACCAGATGTTGTCCTATACTCCAAAGTTGCTTTCCAAATCTTTGGATAAATTACAGCTAGACTTCAAAGAAGTCTGTTACAATTACCTCTCAGACTTTGTCATTTTGCAATAAAACCAAAAACTATTGAGAAGTATTGATAACAAGTGTATAATACAAAAAGAAATTGTATTTCAACATTTTGAAATGTATTTCAAGCTACAGCTTTCCGCAGCTATGCATTCAATAAACCCCTGAGGCAGTCGCTCAGCTGATGTAAATCAATGTAGCTTCACTGGCAGCAGCGCAGCCACGCCAGTTTACACCAGTTTAGGATCTGTCCATTCCAATCTGACCATGGCTCTACCATTGCACTTCATTTTTTCCAGTCCACTTGGCAAATATATATACATAAATGTATGTATATATGAATATGTGTATGTATGTATGCATGTATGCGTTTCTTCCTCCCTACACATTGCTGTGATTGCCCATGTGTGGATGGTTAGGAAGAGGGCAGAGAGGGAAGCAGGGGCAAGGGTGCTGCACAATTTTCTTAAACAAAACTCCCTGTTTGAAATGACTAAAACTTTTGCTAAGGAAAAGTCACAGAGTCCACCCAAAAATGTTCCTGGGGTGCTGCATTTACAGCTGCAGGGGGTTTCATACATCAGATGCAGCACAGCTGGGAGCTGGGCAGGGACCTGTGTTGTCCTTCCCTTTGCTTCAGCCGGTGCTTGCGAAGATCATTTGTAGCAGGGAAAGTGCTACAGGCATCTGCAGCTTCTGTATTCCTGCTCGTCACTGACAAAGAGGCTGTTTGCTGAGATGTGCTCTTTCGTTCACTGTGACACAGACACCTTTCCCTCTGGTCACTGAGTAGCTTTGGTGATGACTCCTCCCCTTGGTTAGTGGTTGTCCAGAGCTGGACCAGCTGAGAGCTGAATGGGCCCCGTTTGCTGCCTCTGCAGCCCTGCCTTCTCCTTGGGCTAATCAGATTAAGTTAATAGTATAATCTTGTTCATTTTTTAAAATTAGAATCTGTCCTTTTTTTAACTTGCAGTACTTTTGCTTGCTTTTCATTGCCTTAAATAAGTTCCTTTATAAAAGCCCAGAGAGCTTGAGGATAAAATTTTCAAGGAATGCTTTGAAAGTAAGACTTAAACTCCAAGTGACTTGGTTGCTTTCTAAATTTTATTCAGGGTGCATAACCTCCAGTGAACTACAGTTTTCCAGAGTTTATGGCGTGCTAAGAGCACCGTGAAGGTTTTAAAATTGAATGAGTGGAATCCACCAGTTTAGCCTGACTTTTGTTGTCAGGCTGAAAAGCAGCCTTCCTGGGGAAGTAACTAAAAAATAATGAAGGCGTGCTACTACTGACCTCTTGCACTTTCTTGCCAGCTGACATTAAGCTCCAGAGTTTCTAAGGGTCAGGCCGTTTCGTCACGGGGTAAGCAGGATGGTTTATGATCGTGTTTTCAGCAACCACTTAAAACATGAATGCCAACAGCGCTCCCTTACCTGTTGCGCAGCCTGGCCCCGTGTATGGCCGGTAGCAATCACAATGGTAGCTCAGCCACAGGTTGATACAGCGTCCCCTGTTCTGACAAGGGTGGGTTTCACACCAGTCCTTTTTAGTGCATCCTGTCCTGACATTTAGGGATGACTCAGGTGATGTGTTCTCTGGAGTAATAACATTCAAGTCTATTTCAATGTCCTGAAGACAGCCTACAAATGAAGGTGCAGAATGTATATTATAGATGTTAAGAAGAGAGTTGCCGCTAATGTTCCCCACTGGTAAGCCACCCAAAAACGTGCTCTGAAATGCAAGCATCACGTGATCGTTATCTATCACAGCAGATTTTTTATTGAGACATGATTCTACACAAGAGCTGTCAAGCAAATTAAGAGTAACAGCTCTTGCCACGGTTACCTCCACTGAATGCCATTCTCCATCACTGACATTATGGGGAATATGCAAAAGAGCCTGTGGCTGGTTGTTGACTTGCACGGATAAGTGTAAGTAGCCATTCAGTAACTCCAGCTTCGCAAATGTGTTTTTCTCCCCTCGGTAAAACAGAAAAGCTGTAGGTTGCACAGTCTGGAACCTCAGGTTTACATTATAGAAAAATTCCTTTTTAGGGGTGACAGGTTTCTTCAACGAAAGGAAACTGTTTCCTTGAAAAGAAAACGTGGTTACGGTTTCACAGTGTATTCCAGTATACCCAGGTGAACATATGCAGCTAAATCCATGTTGGCCATCTTTTAAATGTGGGATACATATTCCATTGTTTTGACATTGTTGACCAGCGCAGCCATGGAGGACTTCTGTACAGTTCCAGCCACCGTAATAAATCCCTTCTTTGTCTGCAGGTGGGCAATGGCAAGTGTAATTCCCAGGAAAATTCTCACAGATTCCACCATTTTGGCAAGGGTTCATGTAACATTCGTCGATGTCTTCATCACAGTGAGTACCTGAAAAATAAACAAAGAATTAGACATTCTGAGTTGGATAACTGGAGCCCAACATGACATTTTTAATAATGTGTGTAATTAAATTATATTTTATTAGATGGGAATGTCTTGATAAAGAGATAATTGACTCACAAGTCTAAAATATATTAAATACAAAAACACCATTCACATGCTATGGCTTTCTTGTGTGAAGTATATTAACACCTTATCAATAATCACATTTTGGAGAAAATAACCAAACAAATTGACAGTTTTGATATGAATAATGTGATTGATATGGATAATTGAGATAAACATAACTTCCAAATGATGTGATCAAGTTTCCCACCTGTTCTGTGGTAGAAATCTAGAATGCTTTGAGAGAAACTGAATTATTTATCACACATAAAAAGCCAAGAATTGTTGCTTAGTTCATATTCATAATACAGTGTGTTGATGAGCTGGACTATAGTCTGTTGCTCTTCTCTTCCAGATAGTAAAAGCAGAACAGACGACTATTTCTTGTCCCATATGAAACATTTTTGAGCAACAATCTTCAAGTGAGAGCCACAGGACTTATAAGTACTATATGATACAGTGTGACAGACCAACAAGTAAGTGAACACCTCTGCAAAATGTATGTCCAGCAAGCTGGATATCTGAAGAATGACATTCACAGAGTGAACAGGGAGCTGCCCAGTGTGAGAAGAGATCCAAAGCAGACCTTAAACACAGTTCCTACCAGCAGCCTGACCAAGATGAAGCAAGATGCATCCTGACAACAATGAGTGGGCAGTTCTCATATTTCAGGATCAGGTCTCTACTGCAGTTGTTCAAATATGAACAACAGATCTCATTTCTTCCAAAAACAAGGCAGCAGTGACTCCTGGTCCATCAGCCACAGTTTCATACTGTGAGGGGACTTCACTTGGGATGTGAAGATCTGAGAGAAGCTGCTGGAGGGGTTTAAATCTGTACGTCTCAGCAGAATATTCCTAGTACCTTGTATCTACAGGAAAACTTTCTTCACTTCTCCTATATAGAGAATACAAAGCAAGAAAATACGAAACTAATATTTTCTCAGACATCTCAGAACATGGTGATGAGAGCACTTCTGTAGAAAATGGGCAATATAGGCTCATGTTTCCTCTTCTTCCATATAATGCTTGGCTTCTGGTATGTTGGGGAAAAGGAGAGCTCCTCATCTCAGCTTCACTGTAATTTGACAGATGTGATGTATGTCCACTGGATCAGACTTCACAAAGAAACACAAATATATTTCTCTTGTAAAAGTGATCCATTTATCCCTCTGCACTGTTGTTCATCTATAAAGCGGTAATTATAGTAACTTCTCCCTTGACCAATCAAGTGACTGATCTGTATGCAATGGATCAGGGAAAATCTGTTTCTTATCTCCCTTAGAAGCAGTCAAAATATCAAAATTCTTTTTTGAAAATTCATGCTTAGTGTGCCTTCTAATATTTTCACTTCCCTTCATAATTATTCTAGAGAAAAATACAAAATACTTAGCAGTTAGTTTTCAAACTAGTATCATCAGCACAAAGTACTTAACAGACATAGTTATGCCTGTCCCTGCAGCAAAACTGGTGCTGTAAATTAGATAGAGGTATGCTGAGACTCACAGAGTTGCAGCTAGGTGCCAGGCACCACACCTAGCTTCACACACGAATTCACATTGAGACATTTCTCATGGAAAACTACAGAGTAGCATTCAGCCACAATGAATTGCTTCAAGTAGCAATAGATATATGTAGTTATTCAGGCTAATTCCTTGCCTGTCTGCTTTATTCAATCAAAGTTGTAACTAGACCCATCTCAAAGACTGGTGAGTTACAGGAGAGCCAGAAGGGAACTGAGAATTGCTTGAGATTTGTTTGAAAGTGAAGTTGCCATAGTATGTATATAAAAGGACCTCTTAGCAGTGATTCTCCTCACTCATCAGTCTTCAGTTGTAGTATATAGTTTCCACTTGAAGCTTCAGCTTATCAGACACAGTGCTATCTCCTTTCTCTGGCTGTGGGGTTTTACAGCAGCAGTCTCTCTCTGCCAGGCTTATATTTATTCCTATGTGAGATGTCTATGTATACCTTAATGTGTAGTGGCATCTGGCAGAAATATGACTCATTCGGGTTGACTTTCTCAAAGCAAAGCGCACTGCCCAAATCTTTACTGACTGGGGGCCAGAATGATGTCTGCTTTATCCAGTTTATGGCAATTTCTGTTGTAGCAATTTGTCCTGCTTTTGCTATTCTAGTATGTGAAAAGTGAAGTTACAGTGAGCTCTCTCCTATTCTGGTCAATGTTTTAGCGTATCTCCTGCAAGACATTGCTCCCTTCCCTGCTTTGACATTCAGAACAATGTGTCCACGGGTCTTGTATACAACTCAGCCTTCATGTGATGGCTGCAGAAATGCAGGTCTTGTTGGGTTTTTGTGTCAGAGATGAAAACTAATGCAGCTTAGAAAGAGTAGGATCAGGGATGTATTTAGTTTTGCCATAGAGCTTCAGAGTGGTCAGAATGTGCTTAAGGATTTATAGACTGGAAGCCTCTGTTAAAACTTTCATAATAAAAATCAGCATAGTAAATGGCCAGATACTTAATTACTGCATTTTCAGTAATGCTTGATGACTCTGTGTATATTAGTTTATTATCCCATGGCACCTGTGAGGCATCACCTTTGCCTTGTAGCTTGTCCCACCTTGCAGCAGTGACTTGTCTCTGGAAAGGATGAAACAGAAGCATAAACTGAACCCAACTTTACAATAGTGCTTAGTGTCTGTGTTGTTTTCTGCTTCATCAAATTAGATGTGAAATTAATGGAATTATTTCAGGAGAATGCTAAACTTGTTTGGAAATCATATGTTTCTACCATTAAATGTAGATAATGCATTTGATGACAAAAGCATCAAAGTCTAGCAAATAAATAAAATTAGTTTTTTCAGGAGAGGTACATATTGTTTTTAGTGTGTTCTTGTCTATAGACAACAAATAACATCAGTTACAAAATGCAAAGTTACTACCATAAAGCAACTTAAATATGTCTAATTTTGTAAGCATTTCAGTGTCTATACACAAATGTTTAAGTAATGATGTTAAGAATATGTTGCAAAATAATTATTTTGTGGAGCTGTATATACATACTTATATATGTATGCCTACTATTTTGTAATAAGATTAGCACAAACATAAATATAGGTCACACTAAAAGACAAGCACTAAGCCATTTTTCCATATCAAGAATAAGTAAATCAACTGTTCTTACAAGTGGTGTTGATATTGCTTGTTATCTGCCAATTGCTGTGCAAGCAAAGACCACTGTCATTCAAGATAAAAGCACTCTAGATAAAAGGATTAGTCAATATTTATAGAAGTGTATAAGCAGGTCAAATAGCTCAGACTGCAGAAGTTAGCATGGAAAAAGTATTCTCAGAAAATGTAGGACAAACCAAAAGCAAGTGCGAGAGGAACAATTTTCTTTTCAGTAGTTACCATGCTCAGATAAACATATCTGTGCTTTTAAAGTAAAAAGTAAAGTAAGATCATTCAGAATTTTCTCTTCTAAATATATGACACACCTACCTAACATTTCAGACAATGTGAGTATTTAAATAATATTGTTACAGATAATGGTTACTTTTTCATCCCATGAAGTTTTATTCAAAACAGAAAAGAAATAGCTCCTTTGACTCAGTTTGACAACACTACTCATATCTATCTGTCTTCTTTTTTCACTTACACTTTATTACTATAGGGTAGCCAATTTCTAACTATTAACCTCTTAATTAAAATATCTGTTTCAAATTTAGGAGCAAAGGTTTCCTGCAGAAGCAGAATGACAAAAGCAATTATTCAAGCATAATTGTACTGAATGCCACTAATTTTCATTTTGATTAAACAGTTATAAAACTATTATCCAAGTTACACTTTTTATATGCAACTTTGGTTAGAAATCTGTTTACAGCTTTCTGTCTTTCCAGTTCCTTATCACTATATAAATACCAAGCAAATAAAAGCAAGCAGTCTGGATAGATACTACATGTTCAATACAATCTAAGTGCACACAGAATTTCACAAAAAGGAAATATTTACCTGTAAACATTGTCATTAAAATGATGTAAACCTGTATCCTACTTGCAATCATCTTTTTCTGAAGGAAAAATGATAGTTTAGCACTTCAGCAGTCCACAAAGTAAGTTTGTGTAAAATTCAAAACAGTTCTTAGTATAAAGGCTTCCTTTCCAGGATTAGCTTGCTCCACTTCTGTACCTGCTGATGGAGTCTGAGGGTGTATTTTGCTCAAGCCAGATCAACAAGGCTTAAAGTAAGACTCATTAAACTGCTTACGCAATAGATATGTATTCTACTTAAATTCTTTTTCAGTATGTTCTGTCCAAGTGTGTTCATACTAAACTTTGATCATGTTTCACAGAAAGGTTTATTTTTAGGATCTGTTCAAGACTCTCTTGGTACTTTTTGGTGGTTTACAATATGTTTTTAAGACCATGTTTTCTTTCATTTTCAAGAGGTTTGTTAACCCAGATCAACTCTTTCACAGTCATTGTTCACTCAAAGAAACTCAATAAGCAGATAGAAAAGACATAAGGTTGTATCTTTTTCTTTATTTCATAAAGTATTTTTGTTTCATTGGCTTTCACTGCACTACTTACTGGAGAATTACATCTGCAGAGTTTTGAGTGTGCTAAAGACATGCAAAAAATTTACTAAAACATTTTCTTTTTTTGGATCTTGAACAAGAAATTTTGATTTGGACCTAGTTTAATGAGAGGAAAACAGAGTTTGAGAGACTGGACTACTTATTCCTCCCATAATTCAAGCAGCAGACCTATTTTTCTTTTCATTATACTTTATTTACATGATTAATTTCTTAAAATATTGCTAGAGAAGTATCTCTTTATGTAATTAGTGAAATAATTACAAAGCAAGAGAGTATTTCCCTGAGCTGGTATTTACACCATCCAACTAGCATCTGGTAAACTGTGGATTCAGATCTTTGTTTTGGCAGTTTCCCATTTTAAAACTTCAACAATGGATCCTGAAGTCTCCCTCAGCCTGTCCCCAAGAAAACAGTGACTTTTGGTAAGCGTGTTTTTCAATTCCTTCTTCTTCCTCAACTCATTTATTCATCAATTAGGAAATTCCTGACATGTCAAATTTGTTTCCAAAAATCTTATATGCAGGATATTATTTTGGATTCATTTAGCCTACCGCTCACAATTTATTTTATGGTGATGCTCAGAAATCTGCTTCTCCTTCCAGTCTCTGATACAGGCATTGAGTGATTTTTTTTTTTCTTTAATTTTTCTATGGTGAATTAAAATACCACAGGGTAAGAATGTCATCCAGACTCTTCGACAGGTAAGAAAGGAAGCTTTAAACAAAATAAAGCTCATGTTATACATTAGTATGCATGTACTTAACTAGTAGTGCTTATCAGATACCTCGTGCTACAGCTTGAAGTTTAGTATGTATTCGTGTTTTGAAAATAACAAGAAAAAGTTGGAGGTTTTCGGTAATTGTCAGTCCTTTTGCAATATGACCCTGATAAATGTTCTGAGGTAAGATTACAAATGTACACACTGTCAACAAACTGGGATGGGCATACACCGTAACAGCTCAGTGGAAACACAGACACAGAGGAACTTCCTACCAGGGTACTTAGCAAACCGCCTGAAGCCGTGTCAGAACTGCTAGGGAGTGTTTTGAACAAATCTGTCAAGAACCAGGGTGTCACAGAAGGTGGTAGGTAGTTACTCTAATTACAGGTTTGATATTGACTTTAAAAACAGTTTCATACATAAACCAAGGAGAAAAATCTACATGAAACCACCATAAAGTGGGTATAAAACCTACCCAGAAAGTAATTGTTGGAAGTTTCCTGTTGAAATGGGAGGGTGTATTGAGTATGGTCTGAAAACTATCAGATTCAATTCTGGAAGGACTCATTCAGTTTCTGTTGTCTCTGGACAGAATGACCAGCAATCAGGTGGAACAACAGTTCCCATTTACAAAGCCTTGGTCATATCTTAGTAGGAATACGGAGTCCACTTTTAGTTCTGCACTGCAAGGAAGATTTGGATCAATTGGGAAGAACTCAGAGGAGAGCAATGAGAACAATCACAGGTTGAGAAAATATGATTCATGAGAAGACACTAAAAAGTAGGGCTGTTCAGTTAAAGGACAAGTAGAGGGAATGGGACAAGATAAGAGTATTTCAATACAAAGAGAACACACTGTTCCCTGAGACCATAGTAAACCAGTGAAGAAGTCATGGGTTTGACCTGCACCAAGGAAGAGCCAAGTCACACTTCAGGAAGATATTTCTAATGATAATAAGGCAACAAAGCCTTGGCATAAGATGTGCACTGTGAGATACAGGGTCTATTTTGGATCCTTAAAAATAGGTTAGAAATGAAAGTGCAGGGTGACATGAGTCATGTTTCTGTGACTTCCTTGAATAAAATAATTCCCAGCAACAGAGCTGTGAAAACAAAAGTAGGAATAAACTTTGGAGAAACTAAAATTGTAGCACACCCTTTAGAACATGCTTTATGGAAGACAGAGCTTGCAATAACACCTATATTTTACAGTTTTGGAAATGTCTGTTACAAAATCCTACTTCACGCAGAAACGACATTTTTCAAGGGACTCATTAATCCTGAGGCCAGCAGAAAGATCTGGCAGAGCTTATATTCTTCAGGGCTCCAGGTCTTAGCAGACAATCATGAAAATTCTAACATTGCCACATCTGTGCTGATAATTGCAAAGAGATAATCACTCTTTGCTGGAAGGAGGAAATGCACGTTCATGAATGAGTAAGCGCAAGGAAATAAATTGACCATCTCTGCGTCATCGTAATTAAAACTCATGCTTCTGGGCATAAATCAATTGTCATGGAGGTCAGGAAGGAGGTTTTACTCTTATGTACATCAGTGTAGAGCAACTGAGGGGTATGTATTTATTTTTTCTCATATTTTTCTTCAGTAAAGAAATGGCTTATATTGGATATTAAACTTAATGTGACCAGTGATCTGATCTAGTACAGCAATTTTTGTTGCTGTCTTAGCAGGAAAAGCTCATATAAGATGAAGAACAGAATACAGTGCAGAGCTGGAGGATGTGCAAAATTGAGTATCATAAAAAAGCAGGATAACAAGCGTTTGCTAACACTGGGCTAATTTGCACATGATACCTTTCACACAGAACTCTAATTTTGTGAAGCTGTAAGACCTTGCTAGTTGTTCCTTTATTGCAGACAAATTCACTGTTCTGCTATTTTTCCTCTTGCCATTTGAAATGTGCATATAAAGTTAATACTGGCTAGGAAAAAAAAAATAAATAGAGTTGAGTGACTTGGCTTAATCATTAAATATGTCACTCTAGCTGAGGGATATGGAATTCATAACGTGCTACATTCAGAATGGCATGCTGTAGCTCAATCTTTTTAAATGTTGCTGGGCTGAAGCTTCGTAGACTAGTTTGAATTTTCAGTAAAAATTGATTTTTTTTTTTTAAGTAGTAAAACTCCCCAATCCCTTAATCTCCTCAATCATTAAACATTTTCTGAGAGCAAAAGTACTTGGAAATGCTTTTCCACTTGTTTCACATGTTTTGTCACACCTAACATAGTTTTCATTTGGAAAAAAAAAAAAAAAGAAAAAGAAAATCATGTACATGCTGTAGGTGATTAGTTGTTTGGTGAGATCTACTGTGTTTATTTTATTTTATAAATATTGGAAACAGCTGACTGAGTTAAGCATTGGCTTCAGCTTCCGAGTAGACCAGCCAGCCTTTTTCACGAGCCTGTTCCACAGCCCTGAGCACTCAGGCAAAGCCGTGCGAGCAGCACAGCCAGGGGTCAGAGCCAGAGAGCCGGGGAATGGCAAGGGGCCGCATCCTAGACGGGCAGCACAGCAAAACTGTTGCTTGTAGCCTACACCTTCATCCCATATTTCGATTAACACAGCCAGCCATGTGGATTCAATTGTAGGATTAGGGTCTGAATCTGGAGTAAAGGAAAACTTGGTGAAGAAATACGTCCCTGCATGGCACTCATTTTCCTTTCATTTCCCTGTTTCTAGAGTCAGCTTTATGTATAGGTAAAAGAGGCAGCTGCTGTTGCATTTGACTGACGGAGTCAAGACAGAAAATCAAACAGTGGTAGCCAGGTTTTCCCAGGTAGAATCCCTCTTGAGTGGGTTTTCTGGCAGTAGGAGCATGTTTGTAGGTACGGCCATGTCATTGATACGAGCTAGGAAGGGCTGATGAGAGGAAGGAGAGTACAATTACAGGGTGTGACAAGTTTAAGTGGAGAAAGGTGATTTATGCAGGATGCCATTAAGAAAGAAGAGAAAATAGCAGGTAAGGTTTTGGAGATGAAACAGATGAAAAAGAAGAGAAGAATGTGAATGAGAAATGGCAAATGGAAATGCAGCAATCAGTGGTACCTCCAAAGATATTTGTGTTGGCATTTGAGACTGGGTTTGTTAGACATGCAGGCATTTATGGGTAGTAGGAGGGTGCATGTGTGTGTATGACCATTAATCTATATAGGAAATATGAGGGATGCTTAGAAAGAATGCAGATCAGTGAGAAGGTCTACGCAGAGGTCTGAGCTAAAATTGAGAGAGAGGAAGGGAGGCCACAGAGCAATGCTGAAGACAAAAGACAGAAAAAAAAAAAGAAAAAAAGCTGTCATAGATTTTTGTCTATCATTAAAGAAAGACAGTCATGTACACTGGAGCAAAGAAATCAATTCACAACATGTAGAAAATTCAGATAGGATAATAGAAAAATTTAGATTGAAAGGTACATTTGAAGGTTATTGCCTGGTCCAATGCTCCACTCAAAAGGTCAGGACATAATCCAGAAATGAAATTGGAATGGCGGGTTTCAGAGAATTTGATTAGTTTATGCCTGATTATGGACCAAATATTTGGAAGGCAAAATAGATATTTGGTGTTCTGCTTCCAGTACATTTTTTGTGTGTTCTTTAAGCTGTAAAAGGAGTATATATAATTCAGGAATTTTTCATGTTTTACCTTTTAGAAAACTGTGGTAAGACTGTGAAATTCAAAGCATTAATGATATGATTTGCATTTTTTGTAGATTTATGAGCTTGTACATACAGATGATGTGTGTTCATTTGAACTGAAGTATGTCCAGAGGGATCTTAAAACAACCAATACCTTTGAGTTGTTTAATTAGATCATACAAGGTCATGTTTCATTGACTTGAAAATCTGTTTGGAGCATATGATTCACTTTGGAATTGCAAAACAAATTAATTTTCAGTCTTACAAACACTTAAGAGCTTTAAAAGAGTGCTTGCTGTTGATGAACACATCCATTGAGAAATGTATGCTCTGTCTAGTCTCCCTTAAATGGGATTTTCTACCTTGTCTCTTGCTGGCTGCCTCCTGTTTGTTCTAACTGAGGTAGGCAAGCGCAGCCACTGTGCTGTCTAGTGTGAAATGGCTTCTGCCCTGGAAACGGCGCTTTGAAAAATTTCAGTCATTTGCAAGATTTTCTCATTTTGTTAAAACCAATATGAATCTTCACAACATAAAAAGTGACTGTATTTACATAATTTCCTTGTCAGTCCATGTTGAAACTGAAAAAGCCAGCAGGCTAGAAAATCATAGTTTTAATAGGGCCTATAGAGCTTAATTGACAATGGAGACCTGAGAATAGAAAAATATAAAATATGAATGTGTGAACATACGTAACGTGTTTATGTTGTGTGCGTTTTGAGCTGTGCTTAGCATTGCTGTATAAATAACATGAATATGATCTGTATTGATGCTGTGTATAATTCTCTATTATACACTGTACACTTCTCTATTCCTACAGAATATATTTCTACATAATTTATTATCACTGTAAATACAGAAAAGCAAGTCTTTTAGTGTGAACTATCCACTTCTACAATTTTTAAGGCAGTTCCTCTACCCGGTGTATGATTTATTTCCTATATAAACAGCTGTGACTTCCTATAGAGCAGATGTAGAGGCAGAAGACCTTGGACTTTTGACTGTGATCTTTCAGTCCAGTTCTGTATCAGTGGGAATGGCAGAAGACCATATCTCTTTTCACTTCAGCAGCAGTGTTCACTTCTCTCATTCCCTGCAATGCTAGTTCTTTTAGCAGTGTGGAAACTCATCTAAACTGTGGCTTTGTTTATCCAAGGTTTCATATGCTTAACACATCTTGAAGCTGGGAAGAGTGAGACCCAAACTAGCTTCACTTTTGCTAGGTCACATAACAATCCCAAGGGCAGGGGGACAGCATGAGCTTCAGCTGAGATTGTGTGTGCTTGCCATGGACTGCTGGCTGTCTTATTGGGGGGTTTCCTGGGTCATACTAGGGGTATGTAATTTATCTAGAATAAATCTAATTTTTGTGTGTCTTTATGTGCTACAGTTAACTTTTGTAGCTGTGCAGACATGATCACAGTACAGCATTGAACTAGTTTTCTTTATTTGTTACTGTAGGTAGTGATTTACCATGATGTTCTGGCCTTACAAACAGGCCTAATAACAGATTCTGAACTCTCTTTGTTAAGAGAAAATAGTGCCCTTAGGACAGGGACTGCAGCCATAATTGTATTGATCATATGATTTTCTGTAACAGTGTCATGTTGTTAATACAGCCAGACTTGAAGGATTACAGCAGTGGGAGAACAATCTGAATCAGATCCACCAAATCTATTTCTAGCAGCTAATAATCAGCATAAATTAACTGTCTATACTAGGCTTTTTTTCTTCTCTCTGAGACTATTTATTGGAAGTGTGAAGTTCATTGTCAGCCAGGGAAAGAGCATGCTTTCCTTAATATGGTTGTCCCTACATAATCACCAGAAGTACTTTTCTGAGGTAATTCAAATATTTTTTTAAAAGGGACCAGCACCCAGATGATCAGTAAAAGGCATCTTTGAAATTCTTGTACCTGAAAAAATCAGTCTGGTACCTAAACAGAAGAAGGTTGTGCCTTATTACAGTGACTGCAGAGTTTATTTCAAACAGTGCAAATGAGAAGACATAAAAATACTCGGGTTTATCACTTGTTCCTCCTATTTGGAAACACTGAATAATTAAGAGCTAGATGCTAGAGGGAACAATTCATGTAAGAGCTTTTATGTAGTATATTGCATAAAATTAATTTGGATGCTCACATTACTAGCTTAATTTTATTACTCAGTGTCCAAGCATACTGTTTATGTCCTTGAGAAGACCTTAGACTCATCAGTGAAAACTAATTGCCAGCAAACTGTAAAACTCCTGAGTCCAATCCGACAGAAGCGCTGAAGTTATTTTTTATTTATTAACAATTTTATTATTAACAATTAAAATGAGAATCATGTTTGTGTATACATATGTGTATACAAAACTGTGAAGAGTTCTCTATACACCAGAGAGCTGTGCTACCATTCAGAGGGACCTCAACAGCCTGGAGAAATGGTTAGTCTTCAGGAACCTTATGAAGTTCTGCAAAGGGATTTGCAAAGCCCTACATCTGGGGACAAATAACCTCATCCACTGGACATGCTGGGTGCCAACTGGGCTGGAAAGCAGCTTTGCTGTGTGGGTGAACAAGTTGGCCATGAGCCAGCTATGTGCCCTTGCAGCGAAGAGGGTCAACAGACTCCTGGGCTGTATTGGGAAGCACGTGGCCAGCAGATCAAGGGAGATGATTCTTCACCTCTACTTGGCACTGGTGAGACCACATCAAGTCCAGGTCTGGACTTGTGCAGGAAAGGTGCAGGAAAGAAGTGGATGTACTGGAGCAGGTCCAGCAAAAGGCTGTGAGGATGATTAAGGGATTGGAAAATCTGTCATGAACAGAGGATGAGACAGCTGTGGTTTCTCAGAAGTTGAAATCTAAACTTCTCTCCAATGTATCTGTTCCTTTCCTTTGAACAACTATATATTGGCTGATCTTGTGAACGTGATTGCTCTCATGCATGCAGTTCTTAAGGCCTGATCACATAAGCATGAGGATCAGCTGTATAGGTATCCTGCTTTTAAATTTTAAATGCTGTATGTTCCTAAATAATCCTTTATAATGGGTACAGGTGGAAATTTGAGACATACTTGTACTGTAAAAGTTAAGAATACTTGAATTCTTTACTCTGTTTTCCTTGCATATAGGCTTGGCAGCATTCATTCAGCAAGGTTTAGAAGATTATGCGTACATGACAACCCTGAGGATTTCCATCATTGTGATTTTCCTTCAATCTCTTTCTTTTTGAAGAGCATAATGACCTATGACAACTAAGCTTTATTCTCTGTGGAGTCTGACATTGCTTCTGTTTAACAGATCAGACAGTTTGTGATACATCAGTACAAGACGCTTTCTTCCCCACGTCAACCTAGGGTACCTCTTCAATATTTCCCATCTGTGCTGACCTGTGTGATCAAGAGGTCATGTCCTGAAGTCAAACCCAGAATCAAAACACTCACTTCTACCACGAGCCAGACTATTGATGTAAACCATTTAATTTATATCAACTTGGAACTTGACGTCCAATTTCTCAGTCCAGAAGCAATTATTTTTAAAGGAACATGCCAACAATATTGCTTGGCTTAAAAAAGCACAAGTTCAAAAGGGTAAAAAACATTTCACACCATAAATAAAGAATTGATTATACTTGAAAATGAAGTTTGTAATTACTACTGACGTTTCTAAGCCTAGATGAGGTGCCTTTTATGCTTTAAAAACTGATGTCATTTAGGCCACTGGCATTATGGGAACCTTATGTAAGGGTCTGGAATATTCCTTTGCTGGTATTTTAAGGATCAAGAGGAAAACATTAATATTTTGCATAATGCTTGAGTTCAACATGTATTTTTTGTCAAGCAAGGGTGCAAAATTCATTGTGGGTGCTGAGCCCTTAGTAGGATGGGAGTTCCTCTGTTTCCTTTCACCCCAATAGCTCCATCAGGAGGACCACTGGCACAATCAGTAAAACCCAATACTTTGGAATGGGAAATTATGTTATTCTTCTTGTGTGAGAGCCAACCCTCCATTGCAATAACAGAATTTAACTAGGAATAGGCCTGATCTGGGTCATTAAGTTACTATTCTGTACTTAAAACCGTAGTGCTTGTTTTTCCACAGCTCTTACAGCCCAGAGTGGACTTTGCATGATTGGCTGAAGACCAACATCCCCGAACTCCATGTGGAAGATTCTGCTAATCAAACTGTGGTGCAAAAGCTGTAAACTGATGTTAAGAATTTGGATTAGCAAACGGCGTTCATCACAAAGTCTTTGAGAAATAGCCTCTTCCAGATCAGGCTCTAATGACTGTGTTGAACTATCAGCTAAACGTGTAGCAGATGCTACATATAGAGAGTATTTCGTGCTCCCTCTACTGGCTAGTAGGTACAGAAGGAGTAGAGAGAATTTAGTTCTCCAAGAGCCATTTGATCTCTCAGAGCTCTGCTGCTACCAAAATGTTAATGCTAGTTCAAACAAATTACATATTTTCACATATTAGGGCAGCTTATACTTTTTTGGGGGTATTACAAATAGCAGTTTAACAAGTAAAGTCTTTTACCAAGGGTGAACAAGAATGCCATCCCACTGCTGTGGGTTATTTGGGGATGTTTCTATGTGAGAAATGGTATTTCAAAGGCATATAAAAATTTGTGAGTGTAAAAACAGAATAGCTAAGCTATATAAAAAATGTAACCTCTACAAGAATGAAGTGATGAATGACACACCGTTTATATTTGATGCCATAGCAAGATAACAGCATCCTGCATACTTAAATAAGTTTACTTATCTTGATTTTTTTATCTGAATATAGGCCAATATTGCTCTCATAACAAACATATACAGGTTTAGCATGTGAACATCACACATTTCCCAACCATGCGATTAAAATAATTAATTAGTAATGAGGACCAACATAAACTCTGCTTGTTAATGAGCATACGCATGGCACGCTGCAAATCTTGCAGAAAGGAATGAAGACAAATCTTTCATTCTTCCTACACAACAATCCAGCCAGAAAACTCTGCACTTCAGAATAGAAAAGATGAAAGTTGTGGATCTTTTTAATTAGTGATCAAAGAAAGGCTTTCAATGAGCAGAGCAATGAAGTACTCTGAAGCAGCTATTATGTATGTGTTGACATACATATGTAATATTTTTGTATCAGCGTGTGTGTGTACACACATTTATACATACATGTATACTGTTCAGAACTACTTGCCCATGTGTTATTTCTGACTGAACTCCTCCAGCTTCTCCAGTGTCACTCTTGAGTTCCTCCATTATTGGGGGAAAAGAAAAGTAATCCCTCTTAAATATTTGGTTGTATAATTTACTGTATTTCCAGTAAACTAGATTTTAATAGGGTTCACAATGGTGAGATTATTAAGGCTCTTTTCTAAATCATCTGTTGAGTAAAACATTGAGCTATTAAATTGGGTAATTTTGTTTATCACTTGACATTTGACCTTAAATATTCCATAAATTAGAATGTATTGAGGAAGTAAAACATATTAGTCCCACAGCACAGATCTTCTCTTTACCATCTACTTGTTAAGCCCTTTCTCCAGATTGGTGAAAACTGTCCAATGTGCAGATTTAAAGAAAGTTCATTTCTGTTTGGGGAAAAGTTGTACATCTGCTTGACTTTGCAATTTGACTGTAATTCGACCAAAATGATGTAGCTAAATGCTAAATGCTAAATGCTAAAAATTATATGCTGTAAAGTAGCTCGTGAGATGGACAATGAAATTCTTAAGATGTGCAAAGTTCTGCTGTCACTTTATTATATGCAATACCTTTGATTTTACTGGGGTTCATGCATGGTTGTCACTTAGACCACACTTTAAACTCTATTTTCATTAGTGGTTGTCTTTCCCATTGGGTGTATTTGTACATGCAACAAACAACCTCTCTTTAAGAAACAGGATTATCTGTAAAGCCATGGTGTGCTAGACACACAGAACTAGCATTAGGATGTATGTCAGGAGATACACAGCAGTTTTGGCTTGTATTAGGGAGAAGATGACTTTTTTTCAGCAACAGGAAGAGTGGGCAAAACCAAGTCCTGGGCTCGGTTCTAGGCTGCATGGCATGTTGCTGAGATGGAGCAAAGCAAGAAAAAAATGAAAAGGCCAGAGAGATTGTTCAACAAAAAAAAGAGATGGAACTGAGTGGGTTCATAAGATCAGCCAAGAGGTGGCAAAACTGGATTGCAGGAGACTATAAATATCTGAGGTATGCCAATTAAAAAGGCTAGGAAAGGTTTATTCACAGTATTAAGGAAGAAATCAAAAAGGTAAGTAGGTAGAGCTTGAAGAAAGCCCCAGAAGGAAAATTCTTACTGGATATTCAGGCTAGTTTTGACAAGTAGTCGATAATATGATGGAATGACCCAGCAGGAACGAGTGTCAGTAAAATAACAGGTGCTTGAAACACATTATTCCTGTGGCCAAATTATATACAATTGAACTTTGTGGGGTGTTTGTTTGTTTGTTTGTTTGTTTGTTTTCTCCCCTACCAGGTGCTGGACTTCAGAGATTCCTTAAATCTAAGGATGTTATTTGTCTGTGTGTTGCAAGATCTGGGAGCTTATGGATGAAAAACCATTCATCCCCTCCTCCTTCCCTTCAAGGAAAAAAGCTTTTCATGCTAAAAAGTGTTTATGTGCAACACTATTTAACACAGAGAGATGTGCCAGATTCAAAATATCCACTGCTTGCAGGCTCTGTCAATCATGTCAAACTACATTATACAACTTAACATATCAGTGTAACTAGAGAAAATAGATCATAGTAATGATGGGTCAGCTGTGAAAATTTTAAGCATAAAACTCTACATGTGTTACGAGGATAATATTGGTAGATGTTTCCTCATGTTTTAATTTCACATATTTCTAACTAAAAAACAACAAAAAAACACCAAAACAAACATCTTGACAGTTGTGCATTCTTTTGGTGCTGAATAATGCAGAATTGATGGCTGTAATCTTGTTCCATTTCCAGTCCAACTTGCAACAACAGGAGAGATATTTCTTATGTCATACATATTTCTCATGAAAAAATATACATAGGTATATCAGGGCCCTAATATCATTCTCAGAGTTGCTAAAAATTGTCAGGTCTGGGAGCTATTTCTGTAAAACATTGTCATGGATAGTTCAAGAGCTCCTTTCTTAATGATCATGGTTCAGCTTTTATAAAACTTTAATATAGATCATCATTGCCAGTACAAACACTCTTCCATCAAAAGGTTCTCTTATACAACAGGAATAAGAGGGACAAGCTGAAGTCTTCAATAAAGCTGAATTTTATTTCATTAAAAGGGATCCTCTGCACAGATAGCACCCATGCTAGGTTCATATTTTGTGCCTAGGATCTGAAGCTATTTCAGTCTCTACTTGGAGCACATGAAACGTGGTTATTGGATCCATAATGCTATAAATACATCCTGCATGGGTTGTTGTGAGACTCCACTGTTCATAAGATAATGTCATACCTTATGGTCATATTGGACCTTAGCCTTTTTTCCTGGTTTTCTGTGAAGTGGGGATAATTCTTATGTCCCACACAGTAGCGATAAATGAGTGAATTTGCTTGTATTTATAAAATGTCCAGATTTCAGTGAGGCAAAACCCAAGCTGCGGAATGTTGTACTGAATACAGAAAGATTATCAGGTGCTATCAATATCACTTAGAGATACATGCTGCTGTTTTCTGAAGTGTCTCACACTAAATTAGAATTCTTTAACCAGTGATAAACACTAGGTAACCACTACCAGAAGACTCAGTGCATTTAAACACTTACTCTCACAGTCTGCTGCCATGCAGATGGGCATGTTAAGTCATAAGACTAGTTTCTGCAAAAATGGTGTTAGGCTTCCAGAAAATATCTCAAGGTATAGGCTGTTAAGGAAAGAGCTGTCATTAATAACATGAGTCAGTCTTAGCTGCTGTGGTGATTTATATGACTGAAGAAAGTAAAAATTACACTTTCTTGCACTAAATGGTATTTCTTACAGTTGTTGAAGAGGAGTACTACCTGTGGTAGAAATGAAATAGAAATGTCACACAAGTTCTGTAGTGGAAACAGAATGCCAAATTCATAAATTCCTCCAGATACAGCCTAATTTCAGTACTGCCATCAATGTTTTGAGGTATGTTGCCTTCATATGGACAGAGCATGCAAATTTTGAGTTCAACCTCAGCTTTCCTTCTGAGGGACTATCCAGAGAAAGACTAATTAGACTAACTTAACAATGAGTTTGGTTTGGGAGCTAAGGCTGTGAGAATTGAATAAGTGCTTATTGCAAATAAAGCAGTTTCATCAATAGTGAATAAAGAGACAAGCAAGAATCTAGTGAGCAAGCTGCATTCTTGGAGTCTGAAAACATTTGCAAAACTGCCTCTTTCTCTGGAGTAGTCCACAGGCCGGGGCTAAAGGACACACTCTGTGAGAATATCCTGACCAGTTCCAAAAATTAAGGAAAAAGAGGAGAAGGAAGAACTCCATGACAAAAGTGGAGGAGGAGGGGAAAATTGAGAAGGAAACAATTCTGATGACAGTGTGAACAAATGATTACCAGGATGATACTGATTGAAGAAATGTTAAATAGTATTAGGGGTCAGAATCACTAAAAGCCAGTCTAAATGTTCTTTCAAGATCAGAGGCTTAAGTAGAAATGGAAGACGTACTTTAAAGTCCTAATTGTCTTTTATTGTGTAGAGTTTTACAGGCAGCAAGTGCCTGGCAGGCCCTGAGGGCATCCTCTTCTTCTAATGCTGGAGCTGCTAGAGCCTGGCTGGGAGCAGCCAGAGAAGGTCCCTCCTCCTCCTTCCCCCTGTGCTTTTGAACACAGGGATGTATAGAGATCACAGAGTCTGGAAGGGAGATAGGGCAGCACTGTAGAAATATCTATAGGAAAGCAGTATCCTCTTCCCCATGCTGGGAAAATAGCAACACTTTTTTACGTTTTGCTGCACAACTGCCCAGCACCACAAAGTTGTTTTATTAAGGGAACCCTTCACAGCAGTCTAACAGTGTAAGACGGATCTCATGCTGATTATGAATTGAATTTAGGTGGAAAAGATGTATGTTTGCAACCCTGTTACAGACTCTCTGCAGTTCCAGAGTAGTAAGAAGCCTAGAAATACACCAGCTCTAATTCTGTTTTTCAGCATTCCACATGTATAGTACTTGTATTTGGAATTTCTCCTTAAACCAGCTAACCTTGAATAAGTGCTTGATAGTGGCAGCATTTTCCTTCTTGAACCTTTGCTTGTACAGGAATTATAATTAGCTAACAATACCTCCAGGCCTGTTAATTCTGAACCTGAGTGCTTGCCTTGCCTGTGTCCCACTGAAAAGATGAGAGATGCCCTTGACACCTTCTTGATTTAAAAATTGTCTTTCCCCTCTGTATCTCTTCCTTTTTCCTTTCTTTTTTTTTTTTTTCTCATTCTTTCCTTGAACAGTCTTGTCCTCTTCTAAGGTCTCAGAATCAAGAGAAAATAACCTTTTAAACTGTGATGATGGGCCATGAAATGATGTGAATTAGCTTGATGTAATGGAGGAATGAGTGACTACCATGGTGTGAACAGCCAAAGGACAGCCAAGGAAATAAAATTTGGAGTCTGGGGACAAGATGAGAACTCTGCTATTAATCTGCTTGTTTACATTTTTGTAAGACTCACATCGCTTTATATATATACCTAAAAAAGATGGCAGCTCTGCAATCATCATACTGAGGGTTAAGAAGGAGATAAGGAAACCAAAAATATATGTATATATTTTAAGCTTCCCAAGTTAGCAATAATGTGTCTACCATCCAATCCATAATATTTACATTTGTATAATACTGTCAGAGGCGAGCAGAGAGGCATACAGCTGGCTGAGACATAGTCTACCCTGTTGTCTGCTGCATGGTCTGCTTGTAGCAGCATCTAAAAGAAGGCAGGGAAATGGAAGCCCCGTGCCCTATGTGCTTGTGTTTCTTTCACTCCGGCTTAAGTGTAGAATGAGAGTCCAAATGATTCTCTTTTTACGCACTGGTCCCATGATGTTCACAGTTCATTACCTGGGTTGAGGTTTTTGTTTTAGTTAGTTGAGTGTTCAGTACTCTCCCATACTGGCCATTTATCTGCCTCATCTTCTGGCTCAAGGAGACAGTTTCTTTCGCCCATGCATATGGCAGGAATTCAATATGCATACGACACCAGTCTGATGGCATAATTTTATCTTGCAGCAGTCCAACAGACTGGGAAAAGGGCCAGGGAGATTTAAAAGGGAAAAGCAGAAAATGTGACAAATAAACGAAAAGGGAAAAAAGAAAATACCTACTGCTCCTCTTACTCTCCTTCTGCTGAAGTGAAAAGGATGGTCTGCAGCCCCCTACCAGCACTGTCCCCTCACCGGGGGACCACGGGCAGCCTGGCACACTCACCACTCCTTGGGCTCAGTTCAACACTGGAATGTGTCACTTGACGGACCTTGCAAGTTCAGAGGCTCTTTAATTTTGACATGGTGTTAAGTTTATTACAACCTGGTGAAATGAGTCACTACCAAATCCACAGCTCTGCCCTGCTCCTTTCCCACAGGTTTTCATAAGGAAAGTGAGAAGTTTAACCTTTCAAATAATGGTCTTTTTAAAACATGTGCAGTGCTAGAGCAATACAATATATCCACAGTATGAAAGGACAAAGTTCTAGCATAACTATTGCCTTAAGCTAGCAGTAACAAATCACAAGCCCTTTAAAAGAAAGCCCAATCTATTAAAAGTACTGTTGTGCTAGGGGGGCAGAGACCAAGGTAATATAAAAAATCTAGGGCTTGCTACTGCAGAAGTACGGAGACTTCTTGAAATGTGAGTATACCCAAACTCTTTGATTTAAAAGGGAGCTGGAGAAGTTTAACCCTTTGTAGAACCTGTGTGGAAATTTTCTGTCTTGGGTCTGAGATACAGCATATATCAAATGGTTTCAAAGAGTTTCTAGCTGGGATAAAGTCTCCAGACTGGGATTTTTATTTTTAAGAAACAAATTGAGTAAATAATTTTGTTTGCGGATTCGTTCCTTGCAAGAGTTTCAGTAGGGCTACTGACTATTTTTTAATTCATCTGAACAATCACTATAACAAGATACTGCCAGATAATATTTATTCCATTCTCCCAACTGGGCAAGGAAAATATTTTATCCTGATATAGGCATGTGTTTAGGCTCCATTATCTCCTGCCCTTGGGGCTAAAACTGTAGTACAAAAGATAGATATTCTCAGTTCAATTACAGTAATTTGTTTGCAATTTTAACAGGTAAGTTCAAAGATGCCATTTTATGCTTGTTACAAAATAGGCAACCATCCTCAATTTAATTACATCTTTCCATTTATTTCAATAGCTTCTGGATCAGGCCCTCACAATGCAGGGTACGTGAACAATTATTTCTTCATATTACCCTGAACAGCGAAGTATGATTACAATGTTCTGTGAGTGCCGTACTGAGGAAGAAGGCATAATAAAATATCAAATGTGATTTATTAAAGAAAATGTTTGTCCTGTTTCAATAGGAATCTAAGGTTTCATATCTAAAGCATATACAACTATTCAGGTGTTGAGGCTGGAAGAACTCCTGACCTACAGCTGCAGAAATGTAGGACTTTGGCTGTCAATGAGATGTATTGATGCCTAGATTAAAGGATCTGACATTTTTTCTACTTGACTGTTAGTTCATATATATATTTGATAAGCACCCATATACTTAGTGATCCTGATCAGTGATTCATCTGCTACCTTGAATCATACCATCAACTCACATCTTAAAGATTCCCTAATTCCCATTAAAACACATGGTTTCTTTATTATGGATTTGGCTATAATTGGAGAAGTGACATCACTGTCAGAAGTGAACATTTCTGCTCCACCTTATAGGCTTTTTGTGTCAACACTTCTGACATACAAGGAGGCTGAGACTCATTTTGAGCACTTTCCATGTCCAGATTACCCAGGGGAAGAAGAAGGGCCAGAGAGAAACACACGGTGCTACTGGAAGGACTGGGGAGATTGGCTGCATTGTCTCTAAGGGCCCTTAGGGCAAAGCCTGGGAGCCTAGGATGCTAAGTGTTAGTTAGAGCGATCCTGCTGTCTCCTCCATAAATACATAAATTGCTTGACTACATTGTGTCTCACACAGATCAGAAAGAAAATAATTTAAAAATTAGGCCCTGCTGAAAAACAAAGGCAGGGAAGGAGCTGTCAAGAGCAGCAAGATTAACCTTGTTTTGCCATTATTTTGCAGCATGTTACCAAATGACATTTCATGTGCAGCTTTTACAGCCATCCCTGTTAAAGGTTATGTTCTTCCTGCCTACAGCTTCCTGGGCACACTGCTTGGTAAGAACAAATTTTGTTCTGTTGGTTTTTGTTTGTTTTTTATAAAGTTACATGTACCATCCAACAGGTATGGGGATGACTTAAGTTACATAAAAGTTTATAAACATGTAATGTTATTTGCATATATAGTCAGCAGAAATTTCAGAGTCTCCTAGACTTCTCTCAGTTATGCTTGGAGAATTCTGCATTGTGATTTAAAAACTTGTCAATTGAAAAATTTTAGTTAGATTAATTGATTTAAATAGGTTCTGACACTCTTTTCTCAAACTGACTGGACTCTGCCTGTACATGAGTCCCTGGACTCCCTGGGGAGTAAAAGAGACCTCCATGTGAATGAAACCAGCAGAATCATCATCCAAATCAGGCAAACAAGCCAAGTGGAAGTAACTGATATGGAAGTGGGAGGATCAAGGATGACAATTAAACAAGGAAACACCTTCCTGGTTGTCTCAGAGAGCACAGGAGTTTTTAAGTTAGGCCAAGAGGGGAAGAAAAGAAACCTAAGAGCTGGGCATCACTGGAATGAAGTGAAGAGAAAGAAGTGGCAAGTGAAGAGGTAAGGATGCTTAGGACAGCCTGGGGGATGTTGCAAGCCTTAGTAGAAGCCTCATATTATATTCTCTTAAGCAGAACAAAAGTACAACAGCAACACTTAGTGACAGGACAGGGAAGGACAGTTAAGGGGGAAGGGATGGAACAAAAGCAAACAAGTCTCAATGTCGCTTTGAAGAAAACTAAATGGAGAATTTGGAGTGAAAGTTATGCTCTCTATGTGCTTTTATATCTGCTGTGTTGGAGACAACAGTCACACAACACACTGGCAGTCACAGGAAAGTTTATAAACTACTCAAGCGATGAATGGAATGAGAAATTGAAGGCTGGTTAAACTAATCCAGCCATTAATTATTTTTTTTTCTTCCTTCAGAAGGAACAAAAGAATGGAGTTGACAGAAAAATACTATAGACCAAGAAGCGTATAATCAAAACCCAACTTGTTTCTGGCTGTGCTAAATGGTACAGGCTGTGTTAAATGCAAATCCCAACACATCATCTTTCTTAGGATTACAGTTACCTGTAATTTTGATAGTTGTTTTTGTTTGTTTTTCCTTAAGAACACACCTATGCACACAATTTGAAACGATTTTTCATTTAAGCTGTAGAATAGCAGCAACACCCTACACTGCCACATTTGTACAAAATCTTGCCCTGCGTTCAGACGAAGTGTTCCTGCCAATCCCCAGTGCGGCTATGCAGAAATACATGAGGACAGAAACACTGGAAGCTTCTGAGTTTTGTTTCATGTTTTAGCCTGGAGAAAAGGAGGCTGAAGGGAGACCTTACCACTCCTTACAACTACCTGAAAGGAGGTTGTATCATGGAGGTTGTATCATGGAGGTCTCTTCTACCAAGTAGCAAGTGATAGGATGAGAAGAAATGGCCTCAAGTTGTGCCAGGGGAGGTTTGCATTGGATATTAGGAAAAATGTACTCACTGAAAGGGTTGTCAGGCATTGGAACAGGCTGCCCAGGGAAGTGGTTGAATCACCATCCCTGGGAGTCTTTAAAATACACATAGGTGAGGTTCTTAGGGACATGGTTTAGAGGTGGAATTGACAGTTCTAGGCTGGACTCATTTGGACTCAATCTTAAAGGTCTTTTCCATCCAAAACAATTGTATGATTTTATATTTGGTTTACTCTCTTATTTATTATTTTTTTCACTCCTGTAATATAATACCTGTAGACAGTGAATTTCGAACTCTAAATAGAACACCTAAGTGAAGTTTATGGCATAATTCCAGCAAATGTGGTTATGAATGATGAAGCTTTGCAGACAAAGCAGGGGAAAGGACTGCGTCTCCTGCTGCCCTGGGGCCGTGCCTGGGCTCTGCCGCTCTCCGCTGCGGTCACAACTTGTGCAACCAACGCCCTGTGCTCCACACAAACCAGCACTGACACCCGTGTGTGGTGACCACCAGAGGGACCCTTCCCACTATGGCACCTTAAAACCCATACCATCTTAAAGATTTATTGGAAGCCAAGCCTAAACAACAGGCTGCTGCTGTGCACCAGTTCCTAAGCTTCCAGCGAAGGAGCCTTACCGGTGAAGCCTGGCTTGCAGCTGCAGATGTAGCCCTCGGCCGTGCGGTAGCTGAAGGCGGGCGGCAGCCCCGGGACGCTGCCGTAGCGGCCGGCCCAGGAGCGCTCGACGCAGTCGCCGCCGGGCAGGCAGGGGCTGCTGCGGCATTCCCCGATGTCCTCCTCGCAGCGGAGGCCCGCGTAGCCTGCGGAGAAAAACGTGTTTAATTGGTGCGCTATTCATTCATTCCAGCCCCGAAAATACTGTGGCTATCGGATGGGCTTGGGTTCAGGCTCTGTCATGTGCTAAAAGATTTCCTCTGGTGCTCGGAGGTGGGGACGTTTCCTTGCGGCGCTGCCAGGATTCAGCAGCAGGATACTGCTGTGGCTATTCTGCGTTAGCTAGCTGAGCTTTGCTGTGCTCTACAGACTTGAGGGTTTTTAGGAAGTAATGTGAAGATCTGTGTGAATAAAGAGGCACTGCATTACGGTGTAGATACACTTTCAGGCTGTGTGAAGTTTTCCTTGCCTTTTGCACCACCTCCCTAAGAGAGAGGAGGGCAGAGAGTATAAATTTTTCAGTATTTGTAAAGTGCTGTATCTGCTGGCGTTTGACATGTCACAAAACTCCCTGATTCCAGGAAAGCACTAAGGGTGCCTAGTCTTTCCATGTCTAATGCACCAACACCATGCAGCCCAACACCACTGTAGCATTTACTCCTCAAAGTGCACTCTGTTTCTGTGCCCTCAGTAGGGACATAGACATTAAACTTACTAGACAGACTTCTTGTAGTTAGTCTGTGTGCTGAAAGACCCACAAAGTCTCTCAAAGAGCACAGTGTCTGTGTCCCTGCTGGGCTGTGGGAGCCTGTTTGCAAACGGCTGGATATGCAAGCAGTGCTGGTAGAGAACACAGTCCAGTGTGTTTTCACCCACACTGCTAGACAGGAGAAGTTGCACTGGTGATATGAAGGAGACCAATGTAAAGCCTACTTTGATTTTTGTTTATAAACAGGCATTTTGCATTGGAAAGTAAATTAAGTTTTTTTAGGCTGATTTGAAGGTCATGTTAGTGAAGAGTAAAAAAGGGTCAGGTGCAGCTGTGATTCCTGTATCACATGGGCTGAAGGATTAATCATCCAGAAGATGGACCCAGTTTTGACTTATCTCCTGTTTTGACTCCATAATACTGGCACTTTTGTTTTTGCCAACTTCTCCTGTGCAGGGAAATTCTTAGCTGGAAAAGACACCAACTTACCTGTAGTCATGATGAGGAGTCAAGCCCACAGAGTATTTTTAAGGGTATATAGCTTCAATGTTTTATTGTATCAGCAAAAAAAATAAGACTATATCTACTACACAAGGAACAAGAGTGTTTATAAGAGAATTTAGAACTTACCTGGCCAGCAGTGGCATGTGTAATTGTCTGCATTGTCCTCACAAGTGCCATTATTGTAGCACGGTTGTGACCAACATAAGGGAGTTAGAGTCTCACAGTGCAGGCCCATAAATCCAGTACCGGTGCAGTTGCAGCTGTACCTGCAACACAGAATGCAGTGTTCATTCTAGCTGGAAGTCAGGAGATCTGGGCTTTGTTCCCAAATCCTTCTTGCATACACTTGGCTAGCAGCTTGCACAGTTCAGTCCAGGCTTGAGACCACCATCTGGTACTCTAGGAGAAATACCAGATATTGGGAATGAACAATGAGCTTTTTCCTGAAATATGTGTTTTTGTCTAGGGAAAAAAAAAAAAAAACCTGCTTGTGAATTCAAATTGGTTTTGACAGATCATTTATTTTAAGAATTATTGGGGTTTTTTGCTTCCTTGTTTTTTGATTTTTTTGGGGAAAAAGTTTCCATCATTTCCAATGCAATTTTTGCAGGCTTAGCTTTATTCACAAAATGAAAAGGATAGAGGCAGTAAGTGTGTTAGTATCCCTTTCTCTTGGACCAGTAGAAATTAAATTGGCAAAAGTAAGGCAATTTATTTTCCTTGACTAATATTTTCTCTGATGAAAAACAATACTTTTTGTTGTTAAGTTAGTGCAAAAATGTCAGCTGCTTGCATAGTTCCAATAATAACTGTAATATGAGCTTCCTTTTGATAGCAATGTTACTATTACGTGTTTAGAAGTAAACAAACTAGTATATATAAATGAACAATGTGCAGGTAATCAGTAACGTCTGAGGGGTTTTGTCTGGGGTTTGTTCTTGATTGTTGTTTGGGTTTTTTGTTGTTGCTGGGTTTTGTTTGTTTGTTTGTTTGTTTCAGATGAGCTAATTATTATGAAATATATCATTCCCATGCTTAGTTCATTAGGTATAAGGTCAACTTGTACATGTCATAAGAAAAGACAGGCCTTCGCAAGGTAACTATGTTAAATGCTTATGCTTGGATGATCTTTGTCTAATAATAATTACCAGAAACAAAAAAAAAATTCTTATATTGTTTTATTTTATATTAAAATTATACACTGGTTATTGTAGAATTGAAATCATGGGCAGCCTTGCTGAACAAGAGATCAGTATAGTTATTGGATGATTTCTGTGCTTAATATATAAGTCTTGGAGTAAATCTATAGAGAGAAAGCAAAATTGTTAAACATAAGGGAGCATCAGAAAACAATTGGCTCCCGCAGTCTAACAAACCAAAAAGTGTAAACTTTTTACTACAGTATGTAACCGTACATAAGCAGAAACTTCTGGCAGGCTAGTTTATTACTAGTGTATGGATTATTCTTAAATCAAAATCAGAGATGACTTTAGACCAGGTGACATTTGAATTTAGGATATAAAAAGTAATGAGGAAGATGTGAATTGGAAAAATAATTTTCATTCTGAGGTATGGTCTCAAAACAGAAGGATCTTTCTTCTGCTGTATTTTTCACACATTTCCTCCCTGTGCTTTCGCTTTGTGGAGAAAGTTTTTTTGTTTTTGTTTGTGTGTGTGTTTGTTTTTGCCTTAGTCCACACCCCTTTTTCCCTTTGGTCCAGAATGAAGGAGCAGTAAGGAATACTCACAACTCTCTTAATGTGAAGCCCCACTTGTGTGCCTTTTTTTCATGGGTATCTGTAAATGTCGACATTGCTGTGATCCTTCAGGGATTCTGGAGGGTCCCCTGCCCGGGGACAAGCTGTGAAGGGGCAGGCAGGTGGTGTTGGCTGTTAAGAGTGATACTCATACTCTACCAAGCACATTTTTTGAGATTATTTTTTTATGTTCTCACAATATGCAGGAGGCAATACATGCAGGTGTTCTTTCTTATGCAATCAAAAGAGCATTGAAGGTCCTGGGAATATTTCCGATGGAAAAAAGGTTTGGAGCATACAGAGGTATCCTCTGTGCCTCAGCACACCAGCTTTCATAGGGTCAACTAAGGCACCTCTGTAAATTGTTGAGTTTAAATAAGAAATGTTCAATAATGTGCAACTGCTTTTTTAAGGGATCAAGTTCTACTTTGTTGCATTCAGGAGAACTTGCTGGAAGAATCTGTCTCAAATTTGGGAGAGAATTTGATTCAGTGTTTTGTGTTTGTGGCTTTAAATGCTAAATCTATCACCTCTCACATTCCTATGATAGCTGGTGGCACACACAAAAGCCTCCGTCGTACTGTAGCATTAGTCAGAAAATGAAAACTACTTTTTAAAGACTACAGTGCTTCATTTAACTCCAAAAATACACAAAAGGAAGAAAATTGCTAGACACCCTTCTGTTTTGAATTGCTTTGTTGTCCAACCCTTTTTCATCATGTAACAAATGTGGAAAAAGCTCCAATCGTTCTCCAGATATCCTGCAGCATTACAAGCCAATTAAAATTGCTCTTACATGTACCTCAGCTTTAAAAGCTAGGAGAAAAATGAGTAGGATTAAGTCTGGCCTGAATGAGCACCCCAGTTGCTCACCTCATGTGTGTATCCTCAAAAGGCTTGCAGGTTCCCAAGCGGGTCTGCTGTGAGCTAGGCAGGTGCAAGGTGACCTCCCTCCCTCTCCTGTCATGCTTTAGCTATACTGGAAAACAGTGAATTGCTTTGTCCTGTTCAGAGTGATTCAGAGCTGCTGAAAAGGAGCTTCCAGAGGTTTGTGCAGTGTCACCACACTGTACAAAAGCTCATTCCCAGAACACAATCTGTTCCCCCTCTTATTCAAGGCAGGCATGCCTTTTGCTGACCTGACTTTTGGACTGGGTGGGGGGGGGCACTAAAATCTTCAAAACCACTTTATAGAAACTGGAAAATACACAATAGAGGACAAATCTTATACTTACAGGTGAGTGCCTGCATGAATACACATATGAACTTTCAGACTGAGCTTATATTTGTGTATTTTCAGTTTGAGAATCTCATGCTGAGTACGCAAAGCCAGTACCAGTGAAGGAAAGCCAGAGCTCTGGCTGCCTGGGATGCTCTTGGACCTCTGTGTAGGGCTATTAACAGTAGGTTCAGAACCTCACTTTTCTGTTGCCTTGTATCCTTTTTTTTTTCCCTTTGCCCATGGACCACAGGTTGTTTTGAATAAGGAGCTGTTGTCCTATATGTCTGTAAAGTTTCTGACACATTTTTCTAATGACATCTGTTACTATGGTTACTATTATTACAGTTTCACTCTACCTCTCTTTCTTAATGTCTGTTGGTGTGGGCAGCTGCTGTTGGCAAATTCAATTTTATGCACTCTCACATCTCTCTTGGAAACGGAAGTTTTATGAGTGTTAGAAACAGAATTCATGTATTCAGTTTTGGGCCCCTCATCACAAGAAGGACCTTGAAATACTAGAGAGAGTGCAGAGTAGGGCAACAAAGCTGGTGAGGGGTCTGGATCACAAGTGTGATGAGGAGCAGCTGAGGGAACTGGGGCTGTTCAGCCTGGAGAAAAGGAGGCTGAGGGGAGACCTTATTGCTGTCTACGACTACCTAAAAGGAGGATGTAGCGTAGAGAGAGTTGGTCTCTTCTCCCAAGTAGCAAGTGATAGGATGAGAGGAAATGGCCTCAAGTTGTGCCAGGGGAGGTTTACATTGCATATTAGGAAATAATTCTTCTCAGAAAGGGTTGTCAGGCATTGGAACAGGCTGCCCAGGGAAGTGGTGGAGTCACCATCCCTGAAGGTGTTTAAAAGGCATTTAGACAAGATTCTTAAGGACATGATTTAGTACTGGAGTTATGGTTGGACTCAATGATCCTGAGGGTCTCTTCCAACCAAAATGATTCTATGATTCTAAATGACTGTCCCCAGGGCCAGACAAACACCATGTTGTAAATATTAAAAGTAATATTCTGGTCAGCCTTTGCCATAAATATTTTGTTGTCCTATTGGCCCTGACATCAGACTTGCATTCTCTGATCCTTTTCAAATTTCAACTGAAATCAGTGCAGGATCAAGGAGTGAAATCCACAATTTGAAATGAAATCAGCCACCTGCCAGTGCGGGCTCTCATTGCATTCCCATCTGCAAACAGAGGAGCTAACAGCACTCACATTTGCGTTAGCCATCTGTAGAAGACGTACCCGTTGGCAGCGTCCATGCACTGTCCCCCGTGGAGGCACGGCCGGCTGGCGCACTCATCCAGGTTGGTTTCGCAGAGGCGGCCAAGGAAGCCGGGGGCACAGGAGCAGGAGAAGCTCCCCAGGGCATCGCGGCAGGTCCCACCATGCAGGCACGGCTGGGACGAGCACTCATCTATTTCCAGCTCACAGTTTTTTCCTTCAAAAGCAAACAAGCAAACCCCTGACTTAGCAGATCGTTTTGGAGATCTAACCAGGGACTCTTTTAAGTACAGTATTCACTTTTTTTTTATTAGTAATTGCCTATTTTTGAAAGGCATTTCCTCCTCAATGTACATTGCAAGACTAGTTTTTTTCAAGGCTTGAGGGAATTTACAGAAGAACAAACCAGCTGTTATTCACAAGAACAGGTAGAATAACATCTTTTTATATTAGCTTAAACATGGAAACAAAATGAACTAATTTTCAGATTATTCAAACCACGCTACCACCCCGTTTATATAACTGAAGTGACTAATAATTTAATGACCTCAGAAGAGTCGAATTAAAGCTACACAATTAATTGAATTCATTGGGAAGCTGTTTGTTTAGCTATGTTTTATTGCTTAATTTTTTAAAGATCTAGCTATATGTAAATAAACTGGTCTATGATGCCGTGTTTGCAACAGGTCAGAATCTTGGAGCTGTTCTTCAGAGATAGTTGATGCAACTAAATCAGTTGTAATATTAGTTTACAGCTATTTATTGTAGTTGGCACATTAAATATACATTCCTTTTTCTTAGCTCTAGCACAGTCCAAGAGACACTAAGAAAATTTTGTATTTAATGCCTTGCAGCTCCTGCTTTGATTATTTCAGGGTTTTATATGGTGATGCACTTACTTAGCATTCTGAGTAATGGAGTGATATTTTTTGAAAATAGTTTTCACATGCAAAGTCAATGTGTTTTAACAGCTACAGTACCAGCCACAAAACAGATGCAAACTGACAAATTATAGTGAAGCAGCTGCTTTTAAGTGGACTCCTCTATCCTTTTTTTGCCTTACCAAGGTAAGCAGTAGTATTTTAAATAGATTTCAGGGGGATTTCCTACCTGAATGAGAATCTGCAGCCTTAAGAATAGGTTTCATTTTTTTTGGAGAGGTTAAGTGTTCAGTACAAGATGATGGGGCAGGCTTTCAAAAGATGGGAACAGACACATTTTGGCAACGGGTATTATCTCAGCAACTTATTTAGGAGCTCAGCTGTAATTCTTTCTTTATGCTCTCTTTGCCAGTTCTGTCCTGCTGTAAAATTTGTACATTCTAACTTGGAACATTTTTTCAAAACACTGAGATTGCTAATATTTAGAATTGTTACTTGATCACTCATTTATTTTGACTCTTTTGAATGTAGCATCTCTTTTTTAAAACAAAACAAAACCAAAACCAAACAAAAAATATTATGGATAAATACTTGGAAATATCTTAAAATGCGAAAACAAAATTTGAGGATGTTAGCTCAGAACTACTTTGCATTGTATATAAACATTAAAGTGCAGTAGTTAGGAAATACCACTGCTGTGATTTTAGAGCATATATTTTTATAGTTCCTTGAGACCACATACAGAACACTGGGTGGGTGAAGTCACTGGTCCCGTGTCTCCAGTTTGAGGTTTGCTGATCAGCCAGGGCACTGCTTTCAGCAGGAGCCTGCCGTGAGACCCTGGCACGCACGGGAACACTCTCTGCTGGCTTTATGGTAATGTACATTACATCCAGATATAGTGAGCAATCCCTCTGTGGTCATTGCCCTGTGAATTCACTGTAATTGTAAACAATGTGTTTGCAGAAGTATGTCTAGTGACCGTAAATCTGCCAGAGCTTGTTAACAGCTTACTGCAAACGCTAAAAATCATGTGACAAAACAAGCCCTGTTCAACTGATCCTCAGTTCAGCCAAATTTAAAACTACAGGCCTGAGAACAGCCTGACGATTTACATGAGAACACAGCCTTGTTGTTTTGGTTCGTGTCTTTAATCTATCAAGCCCAGTAACATGCCTTCGGCAATGTTGCCTCAGAAGAAAACTTCTCTCTGTGTAACGCATCCAGGCGATGCGAGATGCCATGCAAACAGGGAAAATTCCTTCCCAGCCTCTACTGAATCTCCCGTCAGGCTTTCTTATGTGTGAAGAAGAGAGATGAAAAGATTAGATCCGCATTTGCACCTCCGTCTAACATTCTGTCATAAATATGCTGTATGCCAAATATCATATAACGGAGAGGGGAAAAAAGCCCCAACAAACCCTGCCATGGTTATTGCATGGGGCTGCAGCATCCAGAGCAATGACCTCCTGTCCTACAGCAGGCAGTGATTCAGCAGGTGCCAAACTGCACAAGTGGTTTGAATTGAAAGACTCAGAAGGTGGATATAAGAGATATTTATAACTTTTGCAGTTTCCTTGAAGAACAAAGATAATTTCTTACACTACTTGCTTTTCAAACAAGTCCTACTGTACACTTCTTTGTACAGCCCAATCAAAAAAAAGGTAAATGTAGCCAAGGATGAAAGGGATACAGCCAACATTTTCAGACTTGTACGGAAAATCATTTGAAATGTGGCCAGTACTGCTGGTAACCTCTAATGTCACAGTCTTGTGGTCAGAGTCTCAGCATCAAGCTGATAACCTAGGCATGAAGTAGGGAGTGTTGTTTGAAACTAGAAATCTGGAGAAGGAAACAGACCTTCCACTTTGTTGGCAATTGCTGTTTGCTGTTGATATCCAGAATTATAATGCCATGAGCTTGTTGGGAAGTGATATCTGTACTTGCAGTATGTCATCCGTGGTAGAGGCTGCAGTGCCTCTCCAAGCCTTTGAGTGCCTAAGACTTATGAGGCACCTACTCTAAATATCTGTATGACATACATGTTATAAGAATACTGAATGAGAACCAAAAGATTCATCAGGAATAATTTCCTCATCCCAGCTGCAGCTACACCACAGTAAAAGGTGTTGCACCAAGAATGAATCTAGCCCACTGTACCTTTGAGTCTGTCACTGAGTCACTGAAACACTCTCTCCTGTTCTTTTCTTGGGCTAAGACTGGTTTTTGGAACTGCCATGCACCCCTGACAGTTCACTGGCAATGGAGGACTGACTTCAGCTGTGTCCAGGTAATTAACATATGTGGCTGTGGGTAACAGTCTCTTGCACTGTGCTCTGTTGGGGTGAATTAAAAGCAAGTGCAATTAGTGCAATGGAGGAAAAATGCATTTGATTAAGGTAGCCAGCAAAAATTCAACAAACCAATTGAGCTTTATTATTTAACAGCTGTGTGACACATGTCTTGTAAATTATTTCACAGATGCAGAGCATTATCATAGAAACTGCAGATTTCATGCTAAATTTTCCAGTCTTTGGCTCTTGGTGCATTCTAACCTCTTTCATTTGTGTAAGAATTATGTGTGACATTTCTCAGCTATTTTAAGAAGTGCTGCAGCATACTGATCATACAAAATAGCAGTCATAGTCCATGAAACAAGTAGCAGCCACAGCCAGTAACTCAAGCATTTGGTTAACATTACTGCTGTAGATTTACCGTACATTTTCTACCTACATATCAAGAGATATAACCTTTTTAACATCTTAGGGAAATGAGATGAAGCTGGGTGACTTCCCACAGTAATTCATGGTGTCAGGCCATGATAGTAATGGTTGGCAAGATCCCCTGACAGAGTAAATGAGGGTTTATATTACCAGTGGAGACACCTCAGGGCTTTCATCCAGTAATCCCTCTGGCTTGTTCATTTAGCACAACTCAGAGCAAAGTGCAGAAAACAACAAAAAAGAGTGCTTCTGATAAATCATTTCATTAAATAGCCTTTAAAAACTGGTGTTTTACTGCTGAAGGAACAGTCCGTTTCTCTTCTGTAGAATTATTATGATTAGTCTCTTTGCTGCCGGAAGCAACGCTCGAGCTGTATATCAAAACACTGCAGCTTCTTCTGCTTTGTATTTTAGATCTCTTCTCCTTCCTTGGTTCTCTCCTCACTTCTTTACTCTGCTTGTGCTGAGTGTGGAGCACTTGGTGGCATCACTTGATTTTTGGTGAGAGCAGAGAGCATCAGCCTGGGAAACAGCAGAATTTCATGATGAAAGTGGAGCAACTGCAGCAGAGTGAGTTTCCTCCAGCAGTTTGTGTTGCTCTAAATCTTAATTTCTTTTTGTTTGGGCTTTACTGTTTTATTATGTTTTCTCTCTCTTTGTCTCTAAGGTGTATATTCTGCATCTTTCAAGCTGAGTTCCCAGGCTATGGATCCAGACCTGGACCCCACTAACAGTGTCAGTTAAACAAATACAGCTTCCTGAATACAACAGGAGGTCTGGGCTGAGTCTGATCATTGCAGAGTAACCATGCTGGTTGTTAATAGGTTTTTCCTTCCTTCCGCTCTTTGGCTTTGCCCTGGTTGTGTAGTTTTCTCCTTGGCTGGCCTGGGCTCAGACACCCGCTGGCAGCAGCAGGGTGGCGGGAAGGTAAAAAGCTTCCTTCAAATAACATTCTCTGTGCTCATGAGGGATATTAACTGAGGGCTGGCTTCCAACGAGCGCTGTGTCAGACACGGGAAAGTTGCTTTTTACCTCTGACTTCCCCTCCTGTGTGGGGATTTGGGGATGGAGCTGTAAACCACATCTCTTATTTCTTATTCATTTGAATCACTTGAAGCAATAGCTGTTTTTTCCCCCCTTTTGCTGTATGAGTATTTTTTCTCTGCTAACTTGACTGGCAGTCTATCACTGAAATGCTCTCCCTTTTCTCCTTTTAATGATTCAGTGTGCTACCTCTTGTGGTTCTACCCTGAATACAGCTTTGAAATTGGAAGGGAGCTGTCTCCTGCAAGGATTATGTGCTCTCCAGTAGAGGAAGTAGGCAAGAAAAATCACAACCACACCTTAAAGATGGAGCCACATAAAAGTGGATTATCAAAAAATTGGCAGTTTGGGAACCTGATCATACTTTTCTTTCTATTTAACTTACATAATGTTCCATTTGCAAGGGCAGAGGAGAGGAAGTTAACATGAAATGTCTAGATCTAACAGTATAGTTTGTTGTGATTAGCAATCAAGCAAGTCTAATTGGATCTAATTTTTAATCCTGTCAAACATAGGTTTTGTCTGAGGATCGAAAACTATGTATAGCACTCTGAGGACAAGCATTTTGAGAATGTTTCTTTCAAAAGAAAAGTTAACTAGCCCTGTGACATAGCTTAATGTTCATGAAACTGCTCTGTAGCTTTTGGTAAATGTGAGATTTCTTTAATCCTTCTCTTATCTGATATCAGTAGTTCACAGTGATAAGGTAACCCATAATGCACCAACAGCCACTGGTGTTGAAGCTGAAGGCAAGATGTAAATACAGATATGACTAAATGAATGTGTGGCTGGGGGAACTGAACTTGGAATATGAATTATGATGGTTCTCCATGATGCAAAGAAAAAGTTGTTTCAATAGTGCTTACCTGTGTACCCAAGTGGACAGAGGCAGTCATACCGTCCTACCTGATTGAGACACGTTGCCCCATTCAGGCACGGATCTGACACACATTCATTCACTTCCAGGTCACAGTGCTTGCCTTGGTAACCTGGGACGCAGTAGCAGGAGTATTCACCAACCCCATCTTTGCACAGCGCTCCGTTGTGGCACGGTTCCGAAATGCATTCGTCAAAATCTGTTTCACAGAGTGCACCTGTGTATCCTGCACTACAAAGGCAGATGGGCCCAGCCAGGCTGTTTTGGCAGGTGCCTCCATGTTCACAAGGGTTTGTGTCACACAGGCTGACGGCTGTTTCACAGGTAGGTCCATTATAACCAGCAGGGCACTCACAAGTAAAGCTGAGATTTCCAGCAGAGCTTAAACAGGTAGCATTTTGAAGACAAGGGTTTGAAGAGCAAGGATCGGAGGTTTTATTGCAGAGTTCTTTCACACTGTCCATGGATGCATCTGCACAATGGCAAGCATCATCTTTATGATCAGGAATGCATGTTGAGTTCTTTTGGCAAGAGTCTGACAGGCACCTGGAGTCATTCCTCATGCAAAGTGACTCTAAAAAGGAAATGCAAAAAGTCCTGAGGATTTCCACGGCACTGGGAATAACCGAGAGTGAAAGAAGTGCAACTGTGCTTTAAAACCAACAGCTCCAACTGTTGGCTGTTGAGAAGAAAACAGGGCTGGTAACTGTAACACGTATTAGTAGACTAATAAATGTGAAAGGAAAACAATTATGAAAATAAGAGTAGGTTGTAATTTCCTGTTCTCACCTCTTCCATCATCCATGGCTTGGCATGTCAGGATTGCTTAGCACTATATTAAGAGTAGAGTTGGAACAATATTGGTGGTTGTCAACAACTATCCAACAATATGGAATGCATTTAGGTATATTTAAGATAAATTTGTTTATTTGTTGTTTCAGTTTTGGTTTTTACTAGAAAAATGAATTGAACCACGTTTTTCAGTTCAATACCACTTTGTTTTGTTTTGTGGTGAGAGTTTTTCTTTTGTAGTAGAGTTCAACACAGTTAAATTACTTGGGTGCAGTTACAGCTCAATTAAGTGGTTCAAACCATCATGCACTTTGACTTCCTGATTATAAATAGTAATTTAACAGCTGTACAGCATTTATACCACAAAGAATCTCCCAAACACCTGAGATTCAAAATATCTCTCTGAGAGTCTTCCAGCCTCTGAGGCTGGACGGACACTGTAAACACAGTGCAAACATGTCCCTTATCCTCCAGGAACTGAGCTCCAGCATAATTAAAGGCTACTGGAATTGCTTTGTTGCTGTAAAGACTGGCTGAGACAATAGCTATTTGTCACTCCCCAGTGAAGGAGGGGCGAGCTGTTAGCAGCATCGTTCATAACGCACAACTGAAACACTGATAGAGTTAAAGCAGTGAAAGTAGTGAAACGTGTTCTTTCTAGGAAAATAAAACAATAATTTTGCTATGAAACTGTGTGACTTTCTAAAGTCATAATTAATTGTCTCCATAACAAAATAAACAACTGTATTCAGATAAGCATAACATACATATGTAGGTATATACCTGCTGCCTTAAATTTGGTGTTAGGTATACTGAGCAATAGCAGCAAGGTGCCAGATACCGAGTGCCTGAGGTAGGTGTGTTGACCTGGACTGAATCCTCTGCAATCACAGCTTCACTGCCAATCTCAAGTGAGACAGACTGAAGCTTGTGAACTTTTATGTGTGCTATTATTGGGTCTTCTACATGCAGCACAGAGATAGGCGAAGAGTGCAATGGGGTTCTATTGATCACTAAATTAATCTTGTAATATGTTGTGTCTGTCATGATTTGCCATTACTTTGATATGGGTCGGTGGAAACAGTGTTAATCATCAACACACATCCTACAGGTTTGGGAAATTTGTTACATTTAATCGGACACAAGGCTGTGGACGTGGAGCCAAAGGGGTGATTGCAAATGGGCTGTTTTCTCTAGTCTTGTTTGGAAATATGAAGCATATGTGTCTTCTATGGCAGTTATTTGAAAATAAATGGCAGAACAGCATATATTTGCGCAAACAGGGTGTTCTGGATGAGCTGAACCCAGAGAAATTCAGACACATCTACCACCAGTCTCTAATTTCTTCCTGGTTCTTGGAACTGACATTCAGAAGAGTGGACACAATAGGGAAGGAGATGGGGCACTGAAAGAGAAGCAGCATGTTGAGATGATTATCAATAACTGGGGCTAAACCAATGCTGGGGCTGGTCACCTGAGGATGACAAGAAACCACTGCGGATTGTCAGATAACACAAACTGGCTGATGACTGTGTGTTTTCATAATGTGTGTTTTAATACATAATATAATTTAAATTGTTGGGGGTTTGGGTGGGGTTTTGTTTTTTGTTTTCCTCCTAGGAAGGGGAATTGGAGCAAGAAAGCCTCAGAAGGCTTTACCAGCTTAGGAAAGATGGCTTATGTAGATATGACACTATGATAACAAATTAGGGGGTTGGAAAAGTTTTATGTGCCTTTATGTTACTGTGGTGCCTTTTGACTTGAGGTGTGCACAGGAGCAGCAATGTCTCTGACAATAGAAAGCATCAATCTGAATTAACTTTATGCTTATAAATGGGTACATTTACTGAGTCAAATACCTAATTAGTACTTGTTTGAACAAGTGGAATAGAGATCGATGTAGTAACATTGATAGTAACAGTGACATTGTAATTTAAAACAAACTAACAGTGGTTTTAAGGATTACACAGAAATAGTTTCTTGGTTGTTTCTTTTGGGGTGTTGCATGTATGAGTAAAACACGATAAATGTTTTTGTTTGATCTATTTTTAGCTGTTGTCATGCTCATATCTACCAGAGATGCAGAAGAGGAACATCTGGAAAAGGTATGGTCTTTTTTTCATAAGGATTATCTTTATCTAATGCAGGCTAAACCAGACCAGATTAAGAAACCAAGTTAATTCTTGATTAGCAGGAGTACAACTGGAGCTTTACCTCCTGTTCTTTGAAGAAAAACAGGACAAAAATAGTATTTCTGATTTAGTCTGTCTTTAAAATGACCATCCCTAAACCTGTTAACGTTCATTTAGTTTTGCACTGGGAGCAGATATTTCATTCTAATGGGGTGTCAGTTGTATTTCCCCAGCTCACAGCTCTCACTGAATGCAAAAGTCAAGAAACTGGCCACGATGTACTGACTTGATCCACAGTAAGCAGTATCATGGACCTTTCCCCTCCTCAATACACCCTCATGTATGTTCTGATGTCCTAGTTTACATAATGTTGTATATTACCCATATATTTAGTTTCTTTTCTTTAGCCTGGACAATGAAGACCTTACTGCAATCTATTAATTATGGTTAAAATGAGCAAAACTGCATTCCTTAGGAACTTCTGCATCCCACAGTTTTCTTGGGATTGCACAACTTTAAAGAGACTTCTTTTCAGTCTGTCTACCAACTTAAAATTCATTAAAAGTGCGTATTTGAAGAAAAATTGCAAATTTGAAGAAATTGACTATGATTAATTTACAATGTTATCTATTATAAGGTGTAAACTACAAGAGGTGAGGTCAGTCATTCAAGTGCTTCTTACATAGGACCACTGTGGCACAAGAAGCAATTTAGTTAATTAATACTGCTTTTCCAGATATAATTTGCATGCAGCAACTCAATTTGTTGTAATAACTGTGCGTGAGAGAAACTGAAGCATTTCCCAGCCTGCAGTTTTGATGGCAACAAACCAGCTCTGCTTAAAAAACTTCGTAGCTCTCTGAGGCAGTAGTAGTGGATGGAAAATGAGAGAAGAGGAAAGCAAGCCCTAAAAGCATAGTCCATAGTCAAGGCAACCAACTTGTCTCCAAGGTGACACCACAATGGGAAAAACATGAAACAGAAAACCTTTCTTGGATTTTTTAAACTGTTATCTTAATTTCAACTCCTCTGGCTTTTACAAAACAAATTTCTTATGTAGAAATTGCCAACATACAATTCAATATAAAAAATAATCCCTAGAGGATGCTTTTGTCCGATTTGTACTACAAATTTACAGCGAAGCAATAAAGTTCTTAGTGTTTTATCTAAATTCTAATACGCCGTGTCATGGTTTTTATTATTTGTATAGATCTTGAGGATCACAAGAGTTCTGAAGGTCTTAGCAAAGTTGTAATCACTGTTGAGCTTTAGCTTACTTGTGATTTAAAGGTTAGGACCAAGAGTTCTTGTTAGAGTGCTATATTTTGCCCCAGCAGCAAAACTGCATCTCAAAAAGCTGACTGCCAAAGGGTATGCAATTATCCTACTGTGGTTATCAAATGGTATGTAGTTCACCAAGACATTCCCATGATTTTTTTTGAGAAAAGTCATGTCCATAAATGGTATGAGTGCTTCAGAAAAATCCCTGGATCCTGGACTGCTAGGTAGAGCACCATTTTCCACCTATTTGAGACAAGTTATTTATATTGTTTCCCTTCCCGCACCATGGAAACTCAGTTTCCCTGCTGCTCTGGAGCCATGTGAAAGGATGGATTTGAGAACCTATTAAGAGCTATGTGGAAATGAGAGAGGAAAGTGGAAGCTGGAGTCCCCCATGCTCTGTGATGTGATGTGGCAGAGTATGGCGGTGTCAGATGCAAAGGCTGGCTCAGCTTGAGCTCATGGTTGAAGAATATTCTCCACTACATTTGCAAAAAGAGGGTGGAAATGTTTCAGTGTTTGGAGGGGGGCTTGATTTTTTCTTTTTATAAGGTTGCAGAGGAAGAACCTGAAAAGGCCTCATGTTCTAACTCAGATATGCAGAGGGGTCATTTTTGTTCTTAAGCAATTAAGGTCACTTCAGCAGTGACTTGTTCTGACAGTCTTAAAATTTGTATATAACATTATAAAAATGGAAACAAAATGCCGATCACTTTGGATTTACATTGAGTGACACTTGAGGTAATCGTCAGTCTCTTTATAAACACTGGTACATTAATCTAATTACGAGCGGAATTAGTGCCAAACATTTTACCCCATGGTTAAATCCTTTTGAGGAAGATGAGATGTTTGGCAGCAAAGTTCTTTGCAGTAAAGCTTGCCATCTACTGGCAGTTCCTCAGTACTACCAGAAACAGGTCAATACCTCCATCTTAAAAGAGTCGGTGCAAACTATTAAGAAATGCAGAGAAAGAGACAGTTTTTTTCCTTTTGGATAAGCTTACTTCATTAAAGTGTTGCTGTTGGTGTATGAATAATTGAGCTTATATAACTAATCAGCACTAAATATGCATTGTTTTGCACTGGTGAAGACTTCTTACTGATCAGAAACCACTGAAATGACACAAAACAATTTGGGTGTTGGAAGTGCATGACAATGAGCACAGGAGGGCAAAATTAGATTAGTGGGCAAGTTAACATAAACAGGGCAGGAGTTTTGAAAGGGCCAAAGCAATGTGGCCCAGCTCTTCTGATTCCTGATGAGGAAACTAATGTTCCTCAGAAAAAATTTTGTAGAGATCATCTTTATATCTTTCCTGACAATTTAGTTGGCTTTTCTGATTGTTTGAATCAGAAAGCTAGACAGCTCATGTGTGCTTTTCAAATATTCTGTTCTCTTAAGTTGATAAAATCAAAAGTAAAGTAAAATAGTGATCCCCAATTCAGAGAATCTGATTAACCATTTCAGCCATTCAAAGTCCACAAAGAAAACCTAGCAAACTGTGTTGGGCTGCTTTTGCTAGAAATGTCTTTCAGCAAAGACTTATTCTTTCCAGACACAACTCTCCCTACAAGTTAGTGAAATATCATAATCAGCAGCAGAATTTAAAATCAAATTTCAATCACTGTTAATTGCAATTTTATGAACTGGAGTTCAATTGTCTTCAGCTCATGCCTGCACTCTGCTAATCACCTCATCATGCCTGAAGGCTGCTTGTAATTCCTGATACTGTTCTTCAAATATGCCACCTTTCCCTGAAGGCGGACTCTGAGCTTCACAGGAGCTCTCAACTCGAACAGCTTTAGCATCTTTTACATATGCTGCGGAGATTTTGTGACCTTCTTAAGAGAGACAGTCTATTTCCTAGGAAAAAAAATCTATGTGAAGTTAATGAACTTCTTCAAACCTATACAGTCATCAACATTGATGAGCTTACTGTGATTTGAGGAGGGCTTATTTCTTTTTTTTTTTTTTATTAACTCACATGTTTGAATTAAAACTAGAAAGCTACATTAGCTAATGCAGATAAAGCAGTTCACAGCAAAATCTGGCTTTTTATTAACTTTTACATTTTGGAAAGAAACACATAGCAAAAACCCATATGCTGGTCTATGACCTGAGAAATTAAACTTGAAAAATACTCTTAAGGGAAAATGATAAATTTACAATAGGAAAAAAAATGCTATTAAAAACCCCCCTGTGTGTTAAGTGAGGGGGTTTTGTTGTTTTTAATGTGCTAAAATAGCTTATAGAATTGCCATCTTGGTTGTGGTCAGGCTCTAGAAAGATAAAATTTCATTGGGGTAAATGAAGCAACCATTGCGTCTCTTAGTGTTATTACTTCAGTCTGTCTTCTGTTGACTCAACAACAGCATGTGGCATTTCTCCACAACTGAAGGCTTACCTTATGATCAAATATGCTCACTACAGAAGTCTTGAAATAATATGATGGTAGCCAGAGTTTAGATAGACCAGCATCTGCAGTTAGAAATGAGAACCTTCAATACTTGTGTCCGTTTCTTGTTTAAAACTTGCCCATGGGATTTTAAAAGAAGTGTGTAAATCTGTGTCACTAAAATATCAAACTCTGTGACTTTAGCAAGATCTTGAAATAATTAGCATTTAACTAGAAATATTAAAATATTGGCCAAGGCATTTAGTGCTGCATTGAAGAGTACTTGGTTTGGGTATAACTTGGCTTATCTCAGGTTATCTGTGTGCACCATGACGAAGAAAATACAGTTCATTGCTATGACAAAAACTTCCTTGCAAAGACAGCCTTAGAAAGTTGTGGGTGTGAATACATATTCAATCTTGAAGTATCTTGAAGAACTGGAGAAGAGATGAGCACAGCTGCACAATCAACAGTGACAGAGATTGGGATCAGATACCTTCACCATGGACTGAAAGGCAGAGATGCTGTTCGTGGATCAGCATTTGGCAGACAGGGAAGAAAAGGACACGAAACTGTGCCATTCTGGATAAAACAGAGCAAGATAAGGGGCTAGCTGAGCCCCCAAAATAGTTTTTTCATTCAGATTCTCTGTGAATAGACCATTTCAGTTTTCTCACACAGTTCTGATTTCCGGACTAAAGTCTCAAACTTTCTAAATGTTGTACTAACACTATTTTCCCCCTTCCCTGCCCATGTCCCAAAACAGTTATCTACCATCCTAATTATTTAATGTAAGGAGCAGCCTGTGGTTAACCATGGTGTCATTTCTCCTTTGCAAGGTTCACCTGGGATGGAAGCGGCAGCCTCAGGACCTGACCTGCTCTATCCACAGCTGGAATTATATCTGTCTGCTATGTGAAAAAAGTATACCTTGGGAAGGTAGGAACAAACTTTTGCCAAACAAGCAAGCACTTGCCATTGTGTCTACAAATATCGTGGTAAAAAAGGGTTAATCCTGAATCTTTAACTTCAATTGTGTGTCCAAAACATCCTAACATGTTGTTATAGAAACCACTTTCAGGCTTTAAATCTTGAATCACAATTATTACCATAGTAACAACCACTACGAAGGCTGAAAAGAAAAAAGGGGGTTACACAAATATTCCGTTTCTATCAAAAAAAAAGCCAGTTTGGTTTTCAAGCACATTTGTATCAGCAAAAACAAGGAAAGTAAATTAACAACTTATTTTCTGAAGCATATATTAGTATCATATATTAGCTTAAGAGTAACAACTTAAAATTTTAAGATGCTGTTCAGGAAACACTTTAAAGTTATCTGTGATTCAAATCACAGAACTGGTTATTAAATCAGTGTCTCAATTTCACTATTTTCCAAACATTTCTGCAAACTCACACTAATTCGGTGCTGCTCCCCAAGAATGAAGACCGTTACTATTGTCTGGCTTTTTCCTTCACAATCTTTTTACCTTTGTGCCGTCCCAGAGCTCCTCGCCCTACGAGCACTTTGGCGGCAGCAGCCCGTACAGCCGCACTGACGGATGGTGCTGAACACAGTGACCTGACAGGCTTTCCTACAGAGCAGCCGTGCAGTGACTGTTCTGTCACACTACAGTGAGGTGTGCAAGCTCAGGGGCGCTCGCTTGGTGTGCACACACACACGGCTGCTTTCCTGCTAGTGCAGGAGTGCTGGAGAAAAGGGGGAAACGAGTGCAGCTCATTAGCTTGGGAGTTGTGCTGTCAGCAGTGGACAAATAAACCAAACAGCTCAAAAGCGAGGTAAATGCTTTTTTCTCATAGTCCCCCCTTCAATTCTATCCTTTGCTTCAATGCAGGAAATACTTTTTGGCTCTCACTCTATTTTGTATCCTACACTAGTGTCTGTGCTAGGAACAGGAGGAGAATCAGACCAGAAGCTCAACAGGGCTCTTGCAGATTGAATTTGGAGGATTTTCAGTTCAATTTGCCATCATGACATGGTGCCACTAGCAATGCAAACGGAGTGGTTTCTAATGTGAATAAAAGAGTTAATCCATTACTTCTTTACATTTAGCACTACAGCACTGCAGTTTAAGTTGATAGAGCATAGTGATTATTGTGCTTTTACTATGCACAGATGTTTTTGTCTATATAAGATGCAGGACAGTGGCTGATCAGGCCCAGAAGGAAGGTGATATCCATTACAGTAAATGATGCAGACACTGATATAGAAACTGAACTGATTTCTGCTGTGCAAGGTACTGTATACACTCTATCTGAATATGACTTTCCTCTTTCTTAGTTTCACAATATTTCTCCAAATTCGTATCTTCTAAGTCTGCAGAAGAGTAAAGACATGAGTGTAATAGGGTGTTCCTTCTCCCTTTAGAAGTGATGAAATTTCTTCTTAGTTGAATTCACACAGCAGAATTTATTCCTAATGCTACAGAAAAGGATTCCTTCACACAGGGACATGGGAGATAAACAGGCACATGAGCAGCAACCACGATACGTGGTGCTGGGAACCTGGGGGCCAGCTTCAAGTTTGCCTTTTTATCAGCAGTTCAAAGGCAAAGAACATGGAAAATTTATTGTGCTTAAAATCTGAAACAATTTTATTTAGGTAATAAACTTGATTGCGTATTGGAAAAATTTCGTGATTCTGCAGGTTAAATGTCTTTTTCCCAAGAATTCAATCAATACCTTTCCTCTAGGGCTTCACTAAAGCTGGGGACATCCTCACCATATAACTCAGGACACAGAGCTGTGTGTGTAAAGATCTCTCCTCTGAGATGAAAGGTTTGTCAAAAATAGAAATATAGAAAACCTAAGTGGTTTAGTTAGGGGTATGAATTATGCCTTATACTTTAAAAGGTTTCTCAGCATGCCTAGATTAACTTGTTTGGATGGATGGATGTGTAATGCTTTTGTGAAAGGTGTGGCTCCTGCCTTGCTCCCGAGAGGTACAAAGATGGCAGTATCAAACCTTTTAAATTAATGGAAGCATAATCTGGGATTTCCAAACCTGATATGTGAACCCAGTGAGGGGTGCAAGGGCTGTTGGGGAAGTGGAAAAATGAAAGCCATGCTTGCAGATGGAAAGATGCCACATGTAATCACAGCTGTGCTTAGGAGGAAGGCTAAAATGTGCACCTTGGAAGCAGATACATAGCAAAATAATGAGGCAAATGGTGCCAGAGGCAAAACGGATTGCAGAAAGACCAAAGCATGCTCTCACTTCTTCTCTGCATCAATGGGGGGATTTTCAGGAACACAGAGGGAGTAACACAGTGTAAAACTGTCAGTTTGTGAGTTTTGGTGAAATCCAGTTGCTCCTGGTTCTCTCTGAATTCCAAATAGTGGAAAAATAGGGAGCAAAGGAGCTGTTGTCTCTCAAAGAGGCCACATCTCACTTTGAGAGACATAAGGTCTCACAGCTTCTCTGGAGTCTGGAAAGAGTTTGTGGCACTTCGGGTTTGTGTAAGACAGAGGCTCCCACTGAGCTCCTGGCTACCACTGAATCAGCCTCAGCAATTTGCTGGGGCTGTGGCTGAGCTGGGGGATGCTGCCTCTCACACAGACCAGCTACTGCTGACTTGCAGCACTGAGATTTCGTTTGGGTTACAACATGGAAGCAGCTGTGCTATCACTGCACCCAGCTACTACCACAAGAAAGAAAAAGCAGTCAGAAATGTCACCAATTGCTGATGAATCTTTGATGTACTGAGCCTGGGGTAGAGGGGCTAAAAATTCGAGTACAAAATTGACTTCAGGTCCAAATTCTGTGTGCATGTGGTGTTTGCTTTTGAAAGCCATTAGGAGGCATCCTCTTCGGTCTCCATTGAAGGTTCTGCCCTCCATTTCATTTCTCCTTTTCTTAATGTAAAAACAGTATGCAGCAGTGATTCTGACATACAGTAGCATGTAAAGATGCTGCGAGTTTATAGCATAGTCTCAAATATCTATAACACTGACCCAGGTGTGGTTTCTTTCTGTGAGTCAAAATTGGATAAGCTTAAAGCCCTGATTGCTAGAAATGCATCAGATCAACCTGTAACATGGAGTACAAATTTATCTACTGGTGAGAGATATTTTCACCTCTGCTTTGCTTGTCACAGATTTCAGAAACTTAGATTTTCCCTCTGTAAATCATGCTTAAATTTTGGCTTCAAGAAAATATGTATGTGCATATTGGTAAAATTTACTACGCTAGTAAATCATATGGGAAACATTATTGTCAGGTGCATCACACAGGTTCACAGCCAGGTTTTGATGACTCTCAATTCAACATAGCCTCCAAAAGCACTTGTTTTTATAGCATCAGGATAATAAGAAGATCCCATCAAGGCATATTATATCAGGTTCACCATATCCCTTCTGCACAGCCAAACCTCTAGGAACAAAATGCACATTCAGAAAATGGTGGGTTTTAACATACTAAACCAGGGGTAAAAACCATGACAAAACACAGACCGGTTTAAATAGATCTATTCCTTTTCCCAGCTGGCTTACTATGCTCTGCTTTGAAGTCTGTGAAGAAATGAATGTTTTAAAGTCTCTGGGTGCGAAGCTGTGTACTGCTGTGTGCAGATGTTGAAAATGCGTCCAGTAGGTTCTCAGTAACACAGCCAAGAACTAAATGTTGCTGAAGCCAACAAAATGCAGCAGAACAGCATGATCAGCTCCAACTTAAGACTAGTATCACACTGACATTCATAGCTACTGGAGTGCACACTGGCCCTCCAGGCTTGCTGAATGCGTAGTCCTTTTCTCACATAATTTAATTTACATACTATGTAACAGTACTCTCACATAAAAATCATAATTCTGCTTCTCTTGTCTCCCCAGACTCTAAAAAAGTAATCGACCCTGTGGCAGATCAGCATTACATTGCTGGAAATACAGTGCACTGTAATTTGGATGCCTCAGGAATCAGAAGAGAGCTTCAGTGTGGCTACGATGCACAGTGAGTACAGAGAAAGCAAAGTCTTTCTTTTCCAGCATGAACTTTGTAGAGGAGTTCACGTTCCAGCCCTTCCTGTTTTTTACTAAATTCTTCTCAACAGAAACCACCTACAATTAGCTCTGCATGAGCTCATTACCAATTGGGCTTTAGAGACTGCTTAGGAAATGTCACAGCTCCTGTATTTTGGGACAGACTGGAGTCTAATGGGGGAAATGGTGCAACCAGAGGTGCCGTCTGCTCTCCTCCTGACTCCTGTGCTGAGAGCTGCTATCAGCGGGGCCAGGGTCATAGTGCTGAGACTGGTGAAGAACAATGATGTGATCATCTGCACAAGTTGCCCTCGCTGACCTCATCCAGTTAAAAATCAGTTATAGGCCCAATAGAAGGATGCTATCACATGAACTTTCACAGAAGGCTCGTGTCATGTAACAGTGAAGCTCTGATGTGGTCATTGCTCTGACACAACGTCTGCAGTAGCTTTCCTGACCTGCAAACAGTCTGTATTGTAGCATCCTAAAAAATCTACTGACTTGGAACAGAGGATTTGTTTCATGGTTTTCCAATATTTTATTTCCAGAATAAGCTCAGAAGCAGATTCTAATAAGATTCTAAGCTACATTATATGAAATTACTAGTTTTAGTCCACAGATCATCATGGTTTCCTCTCCCCTGATTTCACAAGCTATTTGCTGATTAATGTCAAAACTCTATGGCCACCCCAACACACTATATAACCTACAGAGATGTTGTTCCACCAGCTTCACCTTTCCCTGAGAGTCACAACTCTCTCCTTGTCCATACTACAGTCCTAGACAGGACTGGCCAAGCCCTCACTTGATGACACCCCAGAATTTGATTGCACCTGATAGCAACAGAGTATAATCAAGTGAAAGAATGGAAGATAAATAAAAGCCAAGAGAATAGCAGCTGCAGGTCATGTCTTCTCTGTCAAATGAAAACTTGCACTGAACTGATTTTGCAGGACAACAGAAACTATTTCTGTGAGAGAAAGCATATTTGGAGGTTGCTAGGAAAGTAAGAATTCTTACTCTACTGGTATCTACAAAGCAAGCCCTCAGCTTGACATTTACTGTTCTGTTCAGGTAAGGAGCTGGCTCTATCACGTGGCTATTTATGCTGCTGATTTGGCTGCCTTTCACTTTGCAGCAGAACACAATGACCAGTCTGTGTAGTGGTGCTCACAGCAAAGTGCACTGAGCTCATGACACTGCCAGGCCAGACAGTGCTGGTAGAACTCTTGCTCTCATCTCTTGCTTTCATCAGCCCTGGCATATTCCTATGTTGTAGCACTCGTCTGGTTGGCTGAGTCACTTGATGGCTTTCTCAGAGTGTTCGAGGCAGTCTGTGTCAGAGTAGTCCAGATGCTCTACTGAGGTGACGATTTTCCTTCCTTTCTTCCTACATAACAATAACAGGAAAAGCAAACAAACACAAACAACAATAACAACAAACACAAAACAAAAACAACCACAAAACAAACAAAAAACCAAACCTACCGCACCTTTGAACATTAATTTATTCCCAAACCCTTTTTATGCCTGATGTTTGGAAACTTTTAACAAATACTAATTCAGTAATGTGATACATGATCTGCAGAAGTGCCAGATCATTTAGCAGTATAGCCATAGCCAAAGTTGTTTCAAATGCAGCTTATACCTCTATAACGCTAAAATCTCTGTTCTGACTCAAAGTATCAGGAGCCAGTGGGTGTGTGTCCTTTAGGGAGGAGGGACTGACCTAAAGGAAGAGCAAGAGCAGGTATTGAAAAGCCACTGTATAACTAGGGATGCCTTTCTCTTGAAATCTTTGTATGATGCTTCATTGTAGAAGAGCAAAACCGGAATATTCACCAGTGTCTGGGTATGTCCAGGAACCTTCCTTGGGGAACACACTAAGTAATAAGCCTCTCATATTAGAGGAATATCACTAAAAGCCAAATTGTTTCTATAAGCCCAATGTGGTGGTGTGCTTTAGAATAAAACCACCTGCCACTAGGGCATTAAATATCTGCTAGAAATGAGGAGGCATCCAGCAAATCTTCATTGAAATTACAGCAGTAGGATTTTTGCCAGTAAAATGATACAAAATTTAAAACCATTAATAAATAAATACTATCCAGCAGCAATCAGTGTAGTGATGACATTTTTGGAGGCTTTTTATTTTTTCCCTGTTAATATTCTCCTTTATTTCCTCTGCTTATTTCACAAAAGAGGCAGATCTGGCTCCTTATTTTTCCAGTTCTCTCTTTTCTGCCTTAGATTATTTTTTTCCACACATTCTCCTTTTCCTTCCTGTAAGGCCTGACCCAAAGCAGGCTTGGATTTACAGGGCACCAATGGGAAGTTGCAGCAACTTTGTGTGGCTGGTGAGTGAGCCTGCAGCAACTGCATCCCCAGGACACAAGGTCACCTGTGGCACCAGCTCTGCAGGGTGATACAGCTGCCTCCAGAGCTGTGTTGAAATGACCCAAAGGACAATAAAGCTGCTCTGGTCTGCTGTTCCCCTAAAGATAAGCTTTATCAATGCCTGTTGCACTGGTAGCGGAGCTTTTTGTCACACAAATCTGCTCTTAAGACACATGGAGAGCTCGAGATGGTGGTGGGGATCTTGGCATCCACTTCGCTAGTGGCTCAGGAGGGGCAGATAAGATTAGCAAGCAGGAGGAGAAAACTAAAGCCTCCACAGCTTGAGGTCGAGAAGCTTGCTCTGTCTAAAAAAACTTTGATGCCATAAGATTATGAAAAAAACAGAAAGAATATCCTATTTTGGGAGAAGAAAAAAAATATTTCTCAGTCCAGACTTACCAGTACAGAGTATATTATAGGGCAGCATTCAGACCCTGCTTTTCATTAAATTATGCTATATGAATAAATGAGATCTGTGTAATAATATAGGTCTGGCCAGGGAAAAATTAAGTAAGATTTGATGACAATAACAAATACATGATAAATATCTAGTGGCTCTCTTGCTGGGGGCATTTTTTGCAAAGCACTCTATGACAGGGCTTGCTTTATGATCCCAAAGGGCATCATAAAACATACTGTGCTGAGAGACTGCAGAACAGATTGGGAAGTAATTCTCAATACTTAATAACTGGGGATTCTCAAAAGCTGTTTTCTCTTAGCATCGCATTTCCTTTGATCGTTGGGGTTATTAATTATAGATAGCCTTGAACAGAACAAGGTGCTGTTACCGTACTCCTCAAACAGTGTCTCAATTAAAAGGAACAAAATATTTTACTTAATTAAAGGTTCGGCTGTGGTGTCTTTTCAAGATGCTGTGGTATTGATTTGACCATGGCAGCCTACGGTAACAAATATTATCCATTAATAATCAAAGGAGCTTGTAAGCATAACAGTGTAGGAAAGAAGTGCCAAAATGTTTGTCATTCGGCTTGTCAGGGCCATTGCAGTATGATCATCTATCATTGCATTTAGGCTACAGATTATAGTCTATAGTTCAAAAGTGGTTGCATTTATGTGGAGACCTCTCCTTTGTGCCATTTTTCTTAACTGGATCCAGGCCATGCTCCATCAAGCGATTTCAGGCACATGTATTTAAAGCTTAATTTTCTCTCTGGGTAACTGAAAGCATATTGTTTCTGCTAATAATTCTTTAGGCTAATTTTGCCTCTGTTCTGTTTTTGTCTTACCTGTGCTTTAGTCATAATTATTGAACATATGAAATTAGCCACAAAATTAACTAAATGAGCATCAGTTCATGTATGGGCATGCTCAGTTTACTCTTAGCATTATGTGCTCATTATTAGATACGTTGATTCATTCTTGTCATCAACAAATTGCATTCGTTGATGGAGAGGGGATTATTTCTGTAAGTTCTGATGCTGCAAGCAGCTTTTACTAATATTTTCTTTACCCTGCAATCTTAAATATACATGACAGAAATACATGCAGGAATTCCTGTATTTTCCATGTAGTACATTCATGGATTACATCTGAGAAAGCAGAAAGTTTAGTTCCCCAGCAATGTGAGTCATATTCCTGGTGGGGTGGATCTGCAGAGCCATGTGCAGGTCTATCAGCAGATTATAAATTAGCACCTCCAGCCCCTTGCTCCTCCTTGGCTCCTTAGGGAGCTAGTAAGGGTGGATGGGGCATGACTAAGGTTTTTTATAGATCTGGAGCCACAGTCTGTGCCATTTGGGTGTCTGTTGCTAGGCTTGCCCTATAGTTTTGGGGATGCTGGTGAAGAGCCTATGTTCTATGAGGGGTGATTAAGTGCTTGGCTCTGCTGTCTCTGAGAAAGGCAAGGGGCTCTGCAGCAACTGGAAGAAGCTTCAGACTGTCTTACTTCCCTAATTTACTTAGGGAGATGAAAGCCAGCTGCAGTAATGGAGCAAGAGGGGGATAACCATGCCTCTTCTGGAGAACTAGCGCTTCTTGCATCTGCATGGAATGCTACACATCACCTACAGAGCAACACAGTCTGCCCTGCTGATGAGTTCCTTTCTGCTTTGCAATGAATGCACTTTCGTTACGCTCTTCAGGTAAGATGTGAATTGTATGCATGCAAACATAATGTAAAGTAGTTTTTAAAGTGGTTTTTGTAGTACCAATGTATTCTTGTAAGTACCAAGAATTTGGATTAGTATCCAACCTGTATCTATGTTCTTTTCTGGAAGAACAAACAAACAAAAACCAAACAAAAAACCCCCACAAACCCACATGGTTCCTGATGATCAGTATTCCTACTCAAATCAGTAGTAGTTTTATCAAATAGTCACATTACAAAGCTTAACTTGTCAAGTACATGCATGGTCTTTAAGCACTTCATTGTGTCTCTACTATCTCAAAACAGTTAAGTTGCTTGGAAATTTACCCCAGCTAGAGGAACACTTAACTATTACTAAACTTACTCCACTTACCACAATAATCAACATTTGTTAGACTGATTGCTAGGGGATGATGCTCTCTTTCTAGGCTATTCTCTTTTGTCACGAACCAAGAAAACTAAGTTCTGTTTTATTATTAGCAAAGAGAAGTAATGTGTCAGCTAACCTGTAGTGATATTCTTTCTCCTCTGCCACCTTTCTTCCCTGTCTGCCCCCAAGAGGGATCCCAGTTTGAACAGCATGCTTAGGAGAAAATGTAGTTGGAGTGTTCCTGGAGTCAGCATTTCACAGGGATCCAGTATGCCCTGTTCCCCAGGAGGTGAGCTCAATTAGCCCTCGTAAAGGACCTGAACTCACAGCAATGAGAGGGGTTGTCACTTTAAAACATCTGAATTTCAGGTCCAGAATCTATAACTGTCAACTGATGGCTTTGAGATGGCTTTTGCCAGCCTCAGCTGAAGTTTATATAAAGCAGTTTTTATTAAAAACTATCTGGGAATATGATTTTCAAAAAGCAAGATCTGTTTTTCACTAGTCTGTAATTTTTCACAGTTCTGTAAGCAATTTTCATAACGCTTTTCCTTTTTCTTCTCCACATTGTCATGGCTGTTTGCTACAGTGATTGAGTTTTCTTAACTGTCAGAACAATGTAAAGACAATGTGAAGATGGTGTCAAGGCAAATATAGAGGGGTGATAGTGTGAAGGAGGGACAGAGAAAAAGGGCTGTCAGTACTCAGAGTGCTCCTTACAGAAAATACTTCACTGATAAAACCATTGTCACCCTGCACTGAGCAAGAGAGAGAGAATAAAGTGGAGATATTTAAGTTACTGCACTCTGAACATGTCTGGGTGACAACTTAGAGCTATTATAAAAGAGGATTTTTAAAAGTAATTTGCAAGGATGCCTTTCCCACAGTCTTGTCCCACATTATCTTCTAGACCATATTCTAGTCCCTAATAACCTATCAGTAAGGCACTAGTCTGATTAAAGCTTCTGACATTATTTTGTAACAATCACACTTCTGAGAAAGTTGAAGAACAGAGATTCAAAAGTCTGGGTTTTTTTCTATTTTGAAGCAGTATAACTCAGCATGAAAAAATATTCCATTGCCCACCTACAGGAAAGTGGAGTGTTTTCCATTTTAATACAATTCTAAGATGCTTTCTTGGGTGCCATGAGCCACATCCTCTGTTTACAGCACACTGTGATTGCAGCAACAGTCTAAAGCGTGATCTAATTGCATTTAGAGCTCAGCACTGCAAGGTGCTGAGTGTCCTGCTCCCATACACAGCCCTGCACTGTACCTTTTTTTTTTTTCTGGAACATCCTTGAAAAGGAGACCTCAGAAGGATGAATGAGGGACAGATGTACAGCTCGTATGGGGCTATACTCTAGCATCAAAGCTTTAGAGCAGTTTCCAGGATTTAATATTAAGCACTTGTTTTGCAGTGAGTCTGTGAATTTGCTCTTTGTACATGTGTACTGTGCTTTCCTTCTCAGTCTTAGAGGTAGTGAGAATTATGTGTTTTCTTGCTGTTTCTGAACATCAGGATAACCACATATCAGAGAGTTTAGATGGACATTAGTCAATATCATTGCAATTATTGTAAAATAAAACCTCCTATGTTAGTGACTCCTAAATGACTTTATAAATCCCACTGAAAAGGAGATATCATAAACTCCTCAAAATACCTCATAGGTGGTATTTTCAGACAGAATAACTAGGAGTGAACTTTTTGAAAGTGAAAATGCTAAGTATTTTTTTAAATACTTCATTTACATATTTGTTATCACTTATTTTAAGCAAGTAGGTTGAATAGTTAACGGGTTTTCTTACTTGTTGTCTACAAAATAACTTAAAAGAACCATACAAATGCTTGCTATTGTATCATTATCCTATTCTTGTATTACATCTATTTGCAATTCATGAGAGCGTTAAATCCTTAAGCATCAAATTTGAGTGACTTGTTTTAAGATGAACTGCAAATTTTATCCATAGCTGCAGCAGCAATGCTCTAAATAAGCTGTTTAAACTGGCTGTAGTTATACATTGCTGAACGCTGACTTTCCCCCCTTGCCCAGCCAAGTTTTGTTAACCTGAAAACAGCCTGCCATTTTGAATTGGAGAAGAGCTGGAGAAGAGTGTGTTTCTTGCCTGGGGCTCAGATGCCTCCTCCCATTACAGTTCACACCTCAGCCATCAGGAGCCTCTATATTCACTGAATCCTGCCAACCCTTGCAAAGGGAAGTCTATAGGATAGCAAGTTAGGGACTACAAAGAGTGTATTGATTGCTTCATAAAGAAAGCTAAAAGTAATCAAAACTTGTGCTATAGAAAGAAAATCCTTACAGTTAACAATGAAAATCACAGATACAATGGTTGTCTACGTTTATTGTAAGAATGAATAAATACTTAATTGTTTAAGCTAAAAAAAAAAAAAAAGAAAGAATACTTGCCATATTGTGGATAGCTCAGGCTCACCAAAAATGTGGAAAACTGTGTGCATCCCCTCCTCCCTATATATATATATATATATATATGTGTATATATATATATATATATATCTTTATGTGTTTGTATAACATATGAAGTGAGAAACATAAGATCAAAATTTAGTGGTTTGAATGGGGGTTTCCATAGCTCTCGCACTGCAAGCAAGGTATTTACCTCACCCTTTTCCAGCTCAGCATTCTCACCTGTAAAATTGAGATGCTGCCTACTTGTACACTTTGCACACTATGAAGTTCAATGCGCTTATGTTTTGTAAAACATGCAACACATCTTATGAGGAAAAGGTTGAAAGTATTGTTATGGCAAAAAAATTTCTCTGCACATTTTCAAGGAAGAAAACGAATCCAAAAGAAGCCTGTTCCTCCACACTCTCTTGACTCTGCTGACTTGTGGCATGTTCACACTTTTAACCATAACTTTAAAGGCAGCAAAAGTCTTTGAGAGAGTCTAAACTTAAACTCAATGTACAAGTGGAAGTGCTGGGAGGACAAATGATTTTTACGAGGTGAAATGCTGGAGTGACCTTGAACATGAAAGCAAAGCCCTCACTATTAGCACAGAAAAATGTTAGATTCCAAGACTTCACTTGGAAAGCAGAACTAATTAGAGAAGATTAACAGAAATGAGGCATGTAATAGCTGGAATAGGGCTTGACTTCAGTATGAAAGGCTGAATCACTGGACCTCTAATTGAGGTCAAGGTCTTAAAAACAGTGGAATTTTTTTAAAGGCAGGTTTTGCAGATGTTCTTGTGTCAGCTGAATTTATACCATTCAAGCTCTGTTCGGCATGCAGGAGTTTCCCCTGTGCTAAAACTGTTTTCAAGCTTGATATCAGGATACATTTCTGAGCATGGGGTCTTACTCAGGAGCATGTTCACATTCCTACTGCTCTGCAGGGAGTCCTGAAGAGAAAGTCACCAAGTGTGTGCTGCGGTGATAACACAGTGGAGATTTTAGATTTTTTTATGAAGCTAGTAATGGATTTTTCTGTCCTTTTTCTTCGAATGGAATCTGAAATATACTTTGCAGTCTTTTCCCCCATACCTTTCACTTCACAATTTTTCTCTATCACTAACCAGCTTCCCACAAACTCTAATTGTACTTTTTATTGCTGAGTGGTAATATATGTTCCAGAATTGGTTGAACAGCACTTCTGATATACTCCATGAAATGACTGCTGTACTGGCTCTATAGTAATGGGCTCAGCTAAACTGAACACAACAGAATCGTGGAACAAGCGGGGCTGGAAGGGACTCCTAGAGATCACCTAGTCCAACCCACTTGCTCAAAACTGCATCAACTAGAGCAGAAAGCTCAGCATCCACTACCTGTGTTATGTCCACTCTTCAGAACTTTCCACAATAATTTCACAAAAATCCCTTCTTTTTGGGAAGCTAGGCTTACCGTAAGCATGCCTAACCACATGCCTGTGGTTAATGGAAGTGTTGGTGCTCATCAGTGATTGTAGAAAAGAAGCAGTCACCCATGAAGACCCAGAATTCTTCAGGCTGATTCAGAGCCACAACATAAAAGATGGGCAGGGTTAAAAGATGTAATGAAAACCAGTGTCTCAGCTGTCTGGATGTTTGCAGTTATGTTAACAGAAGTAAGGAAAGGGTTCCCCTGTCTGTAGAAAGGTTGACACAGCACATATGAAACTGAAGCACAACTAAATAGTGTTGTCAAGTTGTCATGTGTGTTTCCTCTAGAACAACATGTTTCTATACTAGCCAAAAGAAGAAATGAAGCAGTTCAGGATACAAACACATTTCTGATCACTGTTTATCTGTTACACTTTACAGGGGGTTTTGTGTAATAAGTCTCTATTTGCTCTTCAGGAAATCCAGAGTTCTTCTGAATGTGAAAACAGCAATTGGCTTTAGTCACCTTACGCTTACACTTTTCCGTGAGCTCCAAAATGGGTAGATGTTAGACTAAATTGAATCAGACATTTAAGACGTACTCAAGAGAGAACAGAATAGATAGCTCTTGTTATATCAAGCAGAGGACGTTTTTACATGGACTGAGGCTTGCAAAATGTTCAGTACCATTAGTAGTGAATAAAGAATTACAAATGTCAGCTGTGTTTAATGTGAGAGAAGGGATAGGTTCAGCTAGGAAGTCTGAATTTGTCCTACAAAATGTTGGCCAGGTATCTTCTTTTTGCAGCTGCATTGTAGCAGCACCTCTTTGCATTCTGTTGTCATGATATATACTGCTCCAAATATGTATACAGATGGTGATCAAAGAGACTTGGATTATCACTCCCTCCTTTTTCATTTTTTCCTATGCTTTAAGGTAGGAATCAAAGTGAATCTTTACTTTCAATATTCTTTTAACTCCTACTTTTTAGATTGAACGGAGACAGAAAGAGCCTACAAGGGCTCTATACATCTTCCTCCCATTTAATAGCTCTGATGTAATCTTCAATTTATCAGTGTCATTCTCTGGCTTCTCTCATTGTCATTGTGTGTTGCTTTTGTTATGTACCTTCTGTTTGCTTATCTTATAAGACTGGTAACTTCTGTGTCTGTACTTTATCCTTGAGGCTATCAAAGGAATGTAAGAGGCTTCTGGGGAAGAAGAGCAGGTACAGTCAGAACTTTTTTATGTTGTATCAGACCTCAGCAGTAGTTTGGCCATTCTTGCAGGTCTTGGAGTCAGCAGACCCAAAGATGAACTACATATCATGTGGCATATAGGCTTTATATCTTGGCCATTGCAACTGAATGGCATTTCATGTGGCCCACAATAAACATTTCCATAATTGTGTATGTAATTCTCAGCTCCAGTTACTCTTCTACCCAACCATACAGGCACACCAGCAGATTGATGTGATATATTTAGCATTGCCTGCTTGCATTTGAGAGACACACCTGGGAAAGGTGCCTGTATGAATAACAAGGTATAGGTAGGGGGATGCAGACACAACTTTTTGTACGCTCTGAGCCAGCTCAGATCCAGTGCCATTTAGCTGCATTAGCACAACTCAGTGCCCGACATAACATGCTCTGCCTCTCAGCATGAGCTTGGATTCAGCATGGCGCTAATGTAACCACACCATTTCTGCACCAGAGGTAGCTGATTTACAGGCAGCAAAGTGATGTATATGAGATCAGACATTCTCCCAGGGGCTCCATTTTCAGCTGTTAGGACGTTGGTGAGTTATACTGCAGACTTTTTGCTGATAACAGAGCCTGATCTCTACTTTCAGCTGTGTGGACAATTGACTACGTTCAGATTCATGGATGCTTAGCGATAGCAGGAGCAGTGCCACAGCTGCTTTTTAAGTACCTACAAATTGCCACAAAGCCTAGCAAAACACACCTGAAGGTACTACTGTATCCAGATGTCTTTTCAAGGATAGATTATTACAATGAGAGTTTTGGATTCCCTGTTTTGAGTAATCTGTCAGTAGGGGTTACTTAAATTGTGGCTGTTTGTATCCTCGCAGACTGACAACTGTCTAGCTCTCTACGTCTTTGCTTTGGCCTCCTGTCAAATTACACAAAGTCTTCTAGCTCATATTCAAAGAAAAGAAATGTGTCACAGTCAAATTCAGAGCTAGGGCTCTCCTTGCCAAACAAAGAACAAATGAAGTGCTCTGTACTATCCCTGTTAGAGACCCCAACGAGGGAGAACAGGAACTGTCAAGGGACGAGTGTGACCAATTTCTTGTATGCTGCCCTTCAGCTACTCCTGTAGTCCCCAGGCTGAATGGGAATTACAGCAGCCCTGGGCTTAGCTGCTTCAGAGGGCAGCCAGCCTTCGGTAGTCCCACAGTACAGGAACATAGCGGTACCTCTCACAAACTGTCAGCAAAGGAAAGGTCAGGCCATTGTGTCCCTGGCTGAGTCCTGAGGTTGAGCTGTGCAGGTTTGTTCATCCACAATTTTGATCTCGCTCACTGAGATTGAGGGCACATTGAAGGAATGCATCCTGCCTGTAGACTCCCTGACTAATGCAATCAAAGATGCTTTGTCTGTCTCATTATTCAAGGAAAGGTTAAGGGAACAGGATTCCAGTCTGTTCAGCCTTGGGCAGGCAAGGAAGAGCAGTGAAAAGAAGCAAGCAGCTTCTCCCCAGAGCACCCACCCAGGCCATAATTATTCAATCCCAGCACCTCCCAGCACAGAAGGATGCATCAGGCAAGTGTCCTGCCTGGGCACTGCCTCTGATCCTCAGCTGCCGGAGCAGGGACACTGTATGCAACGGATTAGCAGCCCATGCCCCTTTTCTACCCACAGAAGTATTTAGCCCTAGAAATATTTTGATTTCTGTCCCTGCTGAGTAGATTTCAGGCAGGCAGAAGCTGCCCTAACCCTGAAGTTGCAGCAGCAAGCGCAGCCTTGCTTTGTTGATGCCCAGGGAGGAGTGTGTTTTGCTCAGCCCAGAGGAGCCCTTCAGAGCTCCTGTGGCAGCTGCGTGGTGTGTGTCACCGCATGTCAGGCTACCGCAGAGAAGCCCTGTCAATTAGAGTGTTTGTCAAAAGACAGAAGCAATTTTCTGTTGACCCATTTTATGGGTGAATGAAATATAATCAATATAAAGTTAACGTAAGAATCTCATTGGAAAAAGGTTTATCTGGGTTGGGTTGGTGTTCTTTTCACTATTTGTTGGTGTGAGAGGGTTTTCATGTCATGGCACTATAAATGCCTGAGAAAACAGAAAAGAACCGACGAAACATGTCTCTGACACCAACAAATAATCTGTAATATCAACCTAGAAAATAATATGCATCATTTATCTACTTGCTGCCTGCTGTCTGTGACTCTAGATGAGTCAATTAGGTTTAAAGGCTTAGAAAATGTAAATATCAGCACTTTTTTTCCTTTTTGGGCCACCACAAAGAGGAAAGGAAATAATCAAGGTTGCCTAGAGACTGAGGCAAGGCATTGTCTAACTGATTTTCTTAATGCTGAGATGTGAATTATAAAATAAAAAAAAAAAAAGAATAGAAGTACCCTGGAGAGGTCTTTGGCTGCAAAGGCCTGTAGGCAGAATCAAAGGCACTTAGACTGCTATTTCTGTAACTTATTTATTAGGGGGAATGTGCTGCATGTCAGGAGTTAAGGAAAATGGACTAATGTGTATCTTTTTCCTGAGTGGTAGTTGGCAGGATATAGATGTACTTTTTTTGTTATAGCATGTCCAGAAAGGCCACTTAATAGAGTTCCCTAGGAATTTCCTGATATTCGTTTTGGTGCAGTAGGTTCCAGTCTTCCATTGCCTTTTTATACGGAGTGAGAAACCAGCTTTAAAATTTAGGTGCAGCAGGCAATCCATGTTTTTAATTCCTTTCAGGTTTTTTGACCATGATGATTATACTATTAATAATCCATGTATTAATTATATTTTCTGGCATTGTACTACTCATTTATCAAGTATACTCAAATTGCAAGTAAAAAAATATATGTGATTTGACTCCAAAATCTGAAAATCAAACTACATGATTTCTAGAGTGGGGAACTATCTGTCCTCGTTGTAATGAGTGCCTTCTAACAGCCAAAATGCTTACTTAAAGCCTAGGGTACCAAAAAATTAAGAGTAGGTACTTGATGTCTCACAGAATGAGAGTAAATTGTTTTCTAACTGAAATTTAGTGAAGGATTTTGTGGTTAATGCAACAAACAGGGCTGGGTTCAGTGCTGTGTTTGTTCTGAAGAGCAGATAATCCCCAGCTGTGGTGGAGGAGGGAAGGGAGCCATCCGCTCCCCCAGCCCCAGAGCCTCAGAGCCACCACAGCCCTCGGGGTCGGAGGGACCTGTGCATCTCTGGGGCTCCATCACCTGAGATCTTCACAGATCACCCCCAAGGTGGTGCTGACTGCCCTTTGTCTGTGTAGCGCCAACTGTGAAACAGCAGTCTAGACAACCTCTGGCAGATATTTATCTAACCTGTTTACTAAAGAGTTCTGATATAGAGACATAATCATCCTTCAAGGGGGAAAGTTCACCTAAATCTTCCCTGCTGCATGTGGAATCCATTACTTTGCAGAGCCTGCCCTTTCAAAGGTTGTGAGGAGCAACCGATCTCATCGTCTTACTTGATTGCCATTCTCTTTAGTGTATGTAAGGCTGTAATCATGTCTTCCCTCAGGCTTCTCTTCCCCTGACCCTTTCTCATAGGGCACATCTTTCTAAATGTCTTATTTTTACTGTCCCTGTTCAGCATTTTTCTAATTGCCTCCCTCTCTCACAGCAGCAAAGTGGATATAGCCAGTACTGAATTGTGGATTGATTACTCTTCTGTGCCTTGCATTTCATATTCCTGTCAACATATAACAGCAAAATACTTGCTTCTTCATATAGCTTTTCAATAGGAACATATTTAATTTGCCATCAAGATTTGACCATTCTCTAAACAGTGCTATTTTTTTCCTGAATTTCCTCCTGCAGAGAGGAAAAGGTGCAGAAAGTTGCACTGGGACAGGGCTCCCTAGATGTTCTAGGTCCATCAAAATTAGCACAAGGGGAAAAAAATGCTGTGGATAAGTAGATACAGTTGTAAACTTTGGATGGAGATACCTTTGAAAGGGTTACATATGTAAAAACGTCAGGTTTATGACCTATACTTGTGTGATGTGCTACAACATTCCAGCCTCAGTTTCTCTAGTCCATTATCACTGACGCTGCACAACATATCAGTGTTTCAAGTCCACACGAGGTCTGTGCAGTGAGTTGAGAATGAGTGATAACCACTCTTTTGCTCCATCTCCTTTTTTTCCCATCAGACTCTTTTCTAATAGGTATTAGTCACAAACAACACCCACTTATAAACATTGATCAGTGTCCTTGTATTCCAGGTGCTTCTTGACTGTGAACACATAATTCAGTGTTTTATCCTGCATTGCAAAAATTAATGTCATTTGAGGGGTAAAGTTTCAAAGATGCTGATATCTTGCATTGTAATTTCCAGATGATGAATACAGGACATAAGGAAATGTTAAACCTCCAGATGTTCTCAGTGTTGACAGTTCCCATTTTACAAAGCACACAGCAGAGAGGTTGTCTGTAACCTGGTAGTCTTGCTCTGCCATTGGAATGGTAGGTGTAGCACCTTAAGGATGCCTTTTAAGAATTTGTATTGAAAGCCTCAAATACAGGTGTGGTTGGGATGTTTTAAATTTCACTTAAATACTAATGGATCCATCTTGCAGAATTTACTTTCTTGTTTAAAAATTAGAAGGTTACTACTTTACATTCTTAGGATTTTATTTATTCCAGAGATGGGAGATGTTATTCATAATAAGATATATAAATGAAAAGAACAAACAAAAAAAACCTACCACACCCAAACACCATAACACCCTTACAACTGAGTCAAGAAGCTGCTGCTTTAAACTCACTTAAGGTGATAGCAAACATCTGAAAGAGATTTCATTTTTCATATGATGTAGGTACAAGGTATGACAAGTAAGACAGAGGGAAAGCTGCAGCTTGATTGCAGCTCTGACAGGCCCTGTGCTCTGCAATGGGCTAGCAAGGGTCTGCTGAAGTACCAAATCTGCTATGAACTCATCACATGTGCATCCAAACAGCACTTTGGAAAGCTACTTCCATCATCTGAGTATGCAGGAGGGATGAGCAGTATGAGGAAAACTACAAATCCCATTATAAGCAGAGCTTTATTCCTAACACAATAATTAAGCAGTAATTAGAAGTTGTGTGAGTAATGGGAATAGTTGCAGGAAGTTGAAAGATCTTGTCCATGGCCAAAAACTGAATAGTTCCAACAATAGTCAGAGGGGTAGAAGAGGGGTGCATGTAAAGCTCAGATATTTTGCTTACATTAAGAGCAATCCCAAATTAAATTCCATTCTTAATTTATGAACATTTGGGGAAACTATTATGAAGTAAATACTACATTTTTTTTCCCCTCTTCTGAAAGGTCATTAAGTCATTAAAATGGAGAAAAATACTTTGGAAATTTTTTTACAGAATTTTTGCCAAAAGGAAAAAATAATAATTCTGCATTAGTGATAGATATACAACTATAAATCTTGGTTTTTTAAAAGAAAAAAAAAATGAATTATTGTTCTTCTTAAGCAACTCTCTGCCCAGAGTTATATGCTGGCAATTTCTGTTAGACAATAATATGGCAGCACTTAGTTATCAATGTTGCTCTGGATTCGGGACATGCTTCCTATCTGCTACTGTACATAATGATTCATGGTCCCTCCTCATACAGAGCTGACCATTCTGGATGCCTACCAGATTAATTTGCTGTAAGTAGTTCATTTGGTGTAATTTGTGTAAACATGTTCACAAAACATAATAAAAACCCAACTTGTATTGAGGGCTTGCATACAATACTCATAACCATGGGCACAAGGCATAAAGGAATTTGCAGAACTGTACCACTGTCTTCACATAAATGGAATGGGGAAGACTGTTTCACAAACACATACGATTGCAATTTTAGACAAAGCCTCAATTTCCCTCTATTTATAGAGAATTTGCAGGCAAAAATAATTGGTTCTGTGTAGCCTGACATCTTCAGGTTTTGGAGGTTGTAAAAAAAACAAAACAAAACACCTAGAGAATTGTTAAAAAAATATATACTACCATATATATATATATACACTGATCTATATATAAGACTTCAGCACTTATGGGTTGGAAAACTCTTTGGTATGTAAAGTAATGACTGGCAACGTAAACATAAATAATATGTTTTATCTGATTTAATTTTGCCCAAATAAAATTTACCAGTGTCAAAAAACCAGAAATTTCCAATGCAGAAAGAGGCACAGGATAATTAAGAAAAGAAGGTACAGTTTTCTTTTTAACTGTGATCCATAGCTCCACCTGTAAGCCCATGTGAGAAGGCAACAGCCTGTGGAATATGTGTTTGTGCAGCCCCAAGAGACGCGTGATACATGAATTTGCCCAGACCTTTCCATAGGCTTGCTGTGTTGCAGCATAGCTATGGTGATGATCCCTGTGGCGATGTCAAGAAGACAGAATGTGAATGAGATAAACATCACCTGCCAGCAGAACAATCCTGCCCCTTGGTGGGTGCACAGGCTCCATCCCTTCACCTCAGGGATGTGACAGCAGCAAACAGCAGAGCAACCTAATGGATGCTTTAGCCCCAGGGCAGGCCAGTGGACAAACAAGCAGGCATCAAGGGCTCTCCAACAGGCTCCTTATTTTTTTGTGCCAAGAACACTAAGTCCACAATCTTTTTGGAAATGTAATTTTGCAGGATTAAACTGCACGTATTCTTTTTTAATCTAGTACATGTATTTCTGAGCACGCATAATCGTATTTGTACAGGTGTTGCACCTGACAGCATCACTTATCAGCTGGGGTTCCAGAAGATTAAATTAATTATAAACGGTCTTTCCAAAAGCATTTTATACAATTGAAATGATTTTTAAAAATAGATATCGTTTGTAGGAAGGCTGTGATTTACAGGTTGAAGTCTCTGTCGCTGTACAGTTTGATGTTAAGAGTTGTTACTAGTGATAATATGTGTAAAATATCATTTTTCTTATCCTGGAGATTTAAAAGGAACCACAAGTGACAGGGCTACTTTCTTTAATACCTTAGTCTTCAGCTTTAGAGACTTAGGTGCAGCCAGAAAACTTTTATTAAGGTTTACCATCTATTATCTTAGTGCTATACAGGAATTAGAGTACCTCATAATATATTCCAAAATACACGAGCTACTTTACGAATAAGAGGGCACACAATTGTTTTAATAATATTGAACAACTTTGTCTTGTTTTTCAGTTCAACATATTCATTTTATGCTATATTAGAATATTTTGTTTTCAGGTAGCAACATTCCTGAAAAATGCTTTAATTTCATTGCAACTTATGCTTCGGTTTCATTGCAACTTACTGAAGAGCTGCTGTCTGTATGGGACACTTCACAATGTATGCATACTTCTATTTCCCTTAAGAAAATGGGTGAGCTGAAAAAAAAGTAATATGCAGATATGATTTTAGGAAGCCTTGGCTTCTACTATAAATACTGTTCATTTCCAAAGTTGTTTAGGATAAATAATTATAAGGAAGACTTTAAGCAGGACCTAAGGTTAGAATCCGATCTTGTGGGAGAAGTCGAGTAAATTGATTTTTAAAATATAATGGTTGATATAACCTTTGTAAATGTTAGCAATCGCCTCTGTTCTGATTGATCTTTCTCAGCTTTAATTTTTAAGAAAGTAATTGCAGTCAATTCTTCTGCTCTATTTCTGTTTCATCTGTTCATATTGATGTTGTTATTAACAGAAACTGTTAACAGTTTCAAATGGTGTACAAACTTTCTTGAGACAAAATACTAACCAAGATCATTAAACACACTGCACTGATAGATACAGGTATGTCCTGAGCCTGATTCTGATTCCTGCGGTAGCTGCTCCATATTTGTACATCAATTTGCATCACATCAGTTTGCAACAGCTACAAATCCACCTGAGGAGTTTTCCCAGACCAAACAGCCTCTTGCCTGATATTGGCCATATGGCCATTACCCAGAGAAAACTCATGCCACATCTGAAATGTCATCCCAGCCAACTGTGCTAAGGAAAAGCCACAAAATGACACCCAACTACTTTTTGCTCATTGGCATCCTGCATTGAGCAGAGCTCACCCAAGGTCAAAGTCAAAACTTGTGTTTATTTTTTTTAACTGATTCTTCAGCCTTTTATTCTTGTTTACATTCTAGCAATGCTTTGTGTATGATGTTTTTAATGTGACCTGTTTAATTTTATAAGCACTTAACTTTTAACTCCCTTGCCCAAAGCTTTTATATTTTGTTCTAATTTGCCTGCCTCATGTATAAATGACATTTTCTCAAATCACACCATTCCTGTTACTTTCTTTTAATTAGAAAACAGACTCTGTCTCCGAGACTTTCTGATTATTCATCCTACAGTATACAGACTTAAAAAATTACTTTTTGAAAGTGGAAAATCTACTATCTTTTCTTTTCAGGATACGTCCTGTTATGAGTTATTTTAGAAAGAACATTTTGGCTTCCCTTATTCACATCAGTACATCCACAAGGAAGAAAACTACTAGGATAAAACTATGCTTCTATGACATTCTGTATTTTTTCCTGTATCTTACTGGGTGGTTTTTTTTGTTGTTTTGGTGTTTTGGTTGTGGGTTTGTTGTTTTGGTGTGTTTTGTTTTCTCTTCAGTGCTGGTTGATCCAACTGCATCTGTTTGCTTTTCAGTCTGTAATTTATGTTGGGCTGTAAACTGTCCAAGTAACAATTTGAGCGATGCAGCAACAGAAGGTGACCCAGATTACACAACACTGTACGCTAATGCCAAGTCTTCTTGTTTAATGGCAGCTGCTCAAAGCTTTGTCTTATTGTGATTCACATTGAACAGACACAAATCAAACAGGCTCCTCAGACAGACACAAATCCTGCCTGTCTTCATTTTAAACATGTTCAAGAGCTACTGCTTTTCATAAACATATATCAGCCTCACCAGCTGAGGCCATTTAGTCTCCTTGGCTTGAATTTACTCTGAGACATCTGACAAAATTACCAAGGAAACCCATTGTGACTTGAATATTTTGCATACTTATGTTTATGTGGAAGTTTGCTGAGAATATTTCTCTATAAAAATAGTTGGACTTTTATACTGCTTCATAAGAGAGATATTTAGAACACCTAATATATCACAGTTGCTTCATAACTGATTTGTCTAGAGGTTGTAATTAAAAATGCCTATATAATAAAGCAATGGGTGCTACTAAAATACATAACATAAGCAACATTAGCAAAGGATACGTCAGTCTAGATTTTAATCACATAGGTTTAAATTTACTGGATGAATAGTATCAAAATGCAGACTTTAAACTATAGGTATAGTTCTGACAGAACACTTTATTGCTGTACTTTCAATACAGGAAGCAAAGTATTAAACATGCATTCTTCATTAAAAAAAAAGTTTAAGCATGAAGATCAGGAAAGCTATCATGCAATGAGTTCATACAACTTAGTTTCATGGACCAAATCTTTTTGACATCTCCATCAAATTTTTAAAGCCTTCTGACAACACAAGCTTCCTGCTAGTAGTGCACATCTAGTCATCTACCCAGAGGACATGTCAGAATAATAAGAAAAAGTGCAAATCTTACTTCTTAAATGGATGAGCAGCAAAAAACTGAGGTAGAAGATGAGTAGAGAGTTAATTCTTGAATGAGCCATATTCATCTTGATAGGACATCCTCTGCTGAGTTGTCTGTTCTCCAAAGGGCTGGTGCTGATCCTCATGGCTTTCTCCGCATCTTGGAAACTGAGCTAACACCCAAGGCATCCAGTGCCCTACAAGCCATCTTTGCCTCTGCCCCTCACCAGCCTGTTTACTGCAAACCTACAGACTTTGATTCAAAAGGCAGTTGCTCTTGGTAAGGTTTTACTTTGGCAGGTCCGAGTGATTTTTCAAACCTGGTGCAGATTTGTCTGTGAGCTGGACTGGAGTCTTGCCTCTGCTTTCTGCTGCAGAACTGTGTCTGAGTGGTGCTCTCTGCCTGGCTGACACCACACACAGGCAGGGCACAGCGCTCTGCTAAGCTCTCAAAATATATCACACGATATCTTCTACTAAGCTCCATTACATCACACTCCTCCCGATTCATAGTATAAACACTTTATGCTTTCTTGCATAAAGTCAGCTAATGAGCACTTTCTGCTTACTGCATTTTTTTCTGTATCTTACCTCATTAGCACATGAAGTAAAAAGATGAAACATCGCCATTCTCAATCTTTTTTGTAGTTAGATATTAGCTTGTTCCCCTCCACAATCTGTCTTTATTTTGTTTTTGTTGCTATTGTTTACACTGGATTTAAATGCTTTTGCCATCACTGAAAAGCATAATAATTGACAGCTGGCAGAGGTCCTCTGAGCTTCATTAGGCTGTGCTGTAATTTTGAACTGCTCACAGAGAAACCAGCCACTTACAGATTCAGGAGACTGATAAGAGAAGGGGATGGGGCAGGGGATGGACTCCATTTTTTTCTACCCAGAGCTGGCCTTAGACAGCTGTGGCTGGTGCAAGTGCAATGAGCCTGCCCGTGCTCGGCAGAGCCTTCCCCACTGCCCTGGCAGGTCAGCACCATGGCTGCTGCACCACACAGGCAATGCCCTGTTCCTGCCCAAAGCTGTCTTAGTGTCTAATGCCTCATCCATTGATTACAATGTTCACAGATACTAAAGCCTTGGCCTGAGCTAGCAGAAGGGAGAGGGAAGGAAGACAGCAACAGACCCAGCAGCCATGTTCAGATACCACCATCCCAGTACAAACTTTGGCCTTCCAGCACCTTATAAACACTGCCGTTGTTAATTATGTATGCTTGCTGTAGGTAAGCTATACCATAACAATTATTGCCATAGCATCTTCAGGCTCTGAGACCAAGAAAGAGATGAGCTGCCTGTTTGGCAGTGAATCTCCTTCATCCCTCATCTTCACTTCTACCAGCCTTTCTGGCCCTCGGCCCACAGTGCTTCCCTCTCGCTCTCCTTGCCCCAGCACAGAGACCAGGCATTCCCAAGCCCAGGAACAAGCCTGAAAAATCTGCTTGGCCATTGCTATGTTATACTGCTCTAAAACAGAAAACGTTCAATAAAGTTGGTATTGTCTTTTGTCCTCCCCAGTTCAGTACAATCTTAGTCCACAGTTTAGGAAGCCTTTGATAACACATTTAACTTTACATGCATACTTAACTAAGCACAGACTTAAAGACAAGCATATGCCTAAGGCCTCAGGTGAGTCAGTAGCAGGCTTTTGGTGTCACCATGAATTTAAGAAAGTTGTTTATAATGGGTCAGTGCTTTCACATCTACTCTTTCATCTCAGTGAATGGAATAATTTAAAAATTTCTCCAGCTGCAAGGCTCTTCCTTCTTTCTGACCTCATTCATGTGCAACTGCACCCACTGACTGACAACCTTGTGCCACATCTTTTCAGATGCTCTTCCTGGCCCCAGCACCTCTACTGCCTCTGCTTCTCACCACTCTCCACCCTCCCACAGGCTGAGCCCCAACCCAGAGGCCTCCAGCTCCCCTGACCCTCCACTCCACCTGCCACTCTTGAAAGGACCTCAGAGAGTCCTGATGTCCCCGATGGCAGCCCAGGCTGGAATTCCTGGTCAAGTGCCATGACTTACAAATGTTATGATGAACTGGGTTCCTACTGGAAAGTACTTAGTTAGCTATGAAGTTAAATATCATTAAATGGCTGATTGTCTTTTTAATCTCTTCCTCTTTTAGTCATCTGCTTTGTTTTATATGTACATTTATAGTTGTTTGGATGTTTTTATCTCTTTGCCATCTGTCTATTTAGTTTCTGTTTGAAATTATCTAGTAAAATATGTAAGCATTACAACATGAACATGAAAATACTATTCTGCCGTCTGGGAATTCTTCTGTTGGGCTAAATTATGCAGTTGAGCTCAGTACTGATTGCCTGCATTAAGTGCATTATTATTTAAGTTTGTAAATGAAAATGTTGTTCTTCCACCTAACTTATATAGTAACAATTTTGAACAATTTAAAAATTGTTTTTGTGGAGTTAGTCTCAAGTAACAGGAACTTGATATGTTTTCTTATGGTGGTTATAACTGCAGATTAAATTAATTTCACCTTTACTAGGGAAACACTGTGTAGCAATCTATAAAGTTAAAACTAAGGAAGAAAGCATACTTAATCAATTTTTAGAATATGCTTGGTCTGAAGGTTTACAGATCCAATATACCAGTAAATCAAAACAAACAAAGCAAAACAAAAGAACACAAACAAAACCCCACAAACAAACAAAAAACCCCAGTAAATGTGAAATAGTTAAAAAGAGCCAAGATTCTTAGTAAGTAAATATTAAGTATTTAGTTCTGAGGAATATATGTTAAGTACTGCAAGGAAGCAGTCACATCTATTAAATATATATGTTCTTCTAAAAATTACACAATTATATGTAAAATCTGTGCTCTAAGTGAACTTGTCAGTCATCAGACATGAAGAAATGTCACCAATTGGAGAACATATCCATAGTGTGTGAATGCCTGTGTTAACATTTGAATTAATCTGCCAAGGAACTCTGGCTATTATGAGCCATATAGCAAGTGTATGAACAAATCCTAGGTCTTTTGAAAGTTATTAAAATATAATTGCTTTCAGGATAGCCAAAAGAGCTGGCGTTTTTTACCATGTTTGAAACTTAGCTCTGCTTTTCTCAATACCTATTCCAAATGTTTCTTCATGAGCTATTCATATTCCAGATTTTAATGGGGAGCAAACTAAATTAATGTATTGCTGCCCCAATTCTTTGAAGTTCCCTACAGGAGTGGGTTCTGCGGTGCTGGTACTTCATGAACATCATTTGTACACAATGAAGCAGAATATCTAAATGTAATTTCCATACTTTCTCAGTAGAGCTTCACTTTGTTGAGATTCTTCAGTCATGTAAATCAGAGGCAATGCCATTTTCTCAGGGGAAAAAGGGTTTGTGTAGCCATTTTGCTTTACTGCCCTTTTCCATTCTGATTGCTTCTTTGCCATAACTATAGTGTGGTGTGGTATTAGACTACTAGTCAGTGTCATGTCTTCTAAAATACTGTAACTCTGGCCAACAAACTTAATCACCTAACATCTTTTGTTGCCTGGTATAAATTTTCAACTTTCAGATTATAGCAGTACTAATTAATTGTCTATCTTATGTCTCTCACTGCTAGGCATATTGTTTTCTGGTTGCTGGATATTGCTCCAATTTAAAGAGCAATTTTTATTGATGCCATCCTGAGCCTTCTAGGTCAAATACATTTATAGGTGACTTTTATTAAGTAATTGGTACTTCTTTTCCAGTCTGTAAAATGTTACAGTAGTTTTAACATAAACAGGAAAACAAACAGAAATTACAACAGTTAAATCATCCACATAAACCATAAAATTCTCTTGGAAGATGTAAACTTACAAAATGCTTGTTGCTGACTAACCTGAAGCTTTTCTTAAATCCTTTTTGTTCACTGGCAATTAAAACACTGGTAATTAGTCAGGAGCAGCTGGGTGATTTTATGGAAGAGTGGAAGAGTGACTGAGCTAAAGATAATATTGCCTAGAAAGGTTTTGGATGTGAAAAACTCAGCTGGACAAGGTCCTGGGCAACCTACTCAAACAGGACCTGCTTTGAGCAGGTGGTTGGACCTAGAGACTTCTGGAGGTCTCATCCTATTCACATGATCCTGTGATTCTCTCAATATAGAATGAGATTTTCTGCAAAAGCTCCAGCCTATATTAGCTCAGTACCCAGTTTTATTTACCTAATGCAGAAAGCCTCTTCTTTATAAAACAGTGCTTGTTTTTTCCTAGATTCTTCGGCTTTTCTTGCTAGCATTCCGCAGTATTCCTTCTGTTAAGTTCTTGCTGAATTTCATCACAGATATGTGCCACTACTCACCATTGGGAGAATTTCATTGTATGAAAAATTATGTAGCACAAAAGCATGAAGTCACTCTGGTCTGACATTATGGTTTGGGCATTAAAATACATTCTGAAGTATTTACTGAAAACTCAGAAGAGAGTTAGCTAGAATGATGGCCCTGACCAGATCATATTCCTGTTTATGGTACTTGTGCCCTCTTTACAAAACTGCTCATAGATAGCATATACTTTTAGTTTGTAGTTCTTCAGGTAATTATCAATGGACAAACCAACAGACAAACCAATGTGAGGAAGGGCTGCCTAAAGAATCTTGTGGGTAGAGAAGTTGTATAGTAACAGGAAGTTGTTTACCTCATTAACAAAATTGCTCTAGATCTATTTGCATTTTAATTAGGCACCTTGCAACAAGAACAACTATATGCATTGGTTTCCCCCACCAGTTATAAATTAGCTGCCTACACGAGACAACTAGAAACTCCCTTGGCCCATGCTTTTCCACAGATAAATATTTTATTATCATATATAACTTCTTATGTTAGTCTGCAAATACTACTTCTTTTGAGCGTCTTTTCCAGTGTTATTTGGGTGTACAAATCCCTTCCCCTGCACCTTGAACACTTGCTTTACTCTTTTTATTCCCTTCTCAGCCTGAGTAGTACCTCAAAGCAGAACATTTTCTTCCAGAAGACCCAGCAGAGCATGAGCTTCCACATCTGCCAATTTGCAGGTTATAAATGTTTTCATGGAACTGAAGGGCTTTATCTTAAAATGTAAAAGTATTTTGCAAGATCTGACAAGGCTACTGCTTCTTTAAATGTTACACATTTTTTGGAACTATGACTACTTTTTAGCTTCTTCAGGTAGCCATTTTTCTACTAAGTAATGAGGGACTTCTACCTGCTAAGCTAAAATAAAAATTTAACCAAAGATTACAGACGTATCAAGTTGATTCACTCAGTTATATCTAATTATGGACGTGATAGAAATGGTGGGAGAGAGAACCCAGCCCCTTCTTCCAACTTTATTTTCAACTACATGAATTTTAAGCAGTGTTTGGTAGCACTTTGTGCTTGCTCGTGATCAGGTACTAGTTAAGGTGCATGCTGTTCAAATTATTGCATTTCTGTCAAGGAGTTTAAGCTGTTTTTTCATATGAAATGTCTCTTGAGTATTTTACACTTAGGTAGGCAAAACAAAGTGACTGTAAAGTACAAAAGGATTCCCCTGGGACTTGCAGTACTTCATAGCGTGTGATTCACTTATCCTCATCTTTGATGAATTGTTGTGAAATAACATGTTTTTACCATATTGTGTGTAGTTGATATCACCAGGGAAGCAATTCCACTGTCAGATGAATGCTAGGTCGAGCTTTGTCAATGCAGATGAAAATTTGCCATTAGTATTCTGTACCTTGCTGCTAATGAACCATCTAATCAGGAAGTTTCTGTCTGTACTAGTAATCATCCTGTGAGTGTCAAGGTTACGGGAGTGCTTGGCAAAATGAGGCAAATAGTGTTTTTTACAAAAGCACCGATGTATTAAATGCTAAATGGGTTGTAAATTTATTTTACCTCTATGCTTTTCACTTCAGTAGAGTAGACATGTTAACAGACTTACAAATCCTCTTCTATTTTTTTTCTTTCTTTCAGAGTGAGAGAACTCATAGAACAAACCAGAAAGTCCTAAAACTGTAAGTATTGAAATTAAACTGAAAAACCCATCTGTTTCAGAGGAAGTAGCTGTCAGCTGATCAGAGCCAGCGCAGCGAGAGCCAGAGCTGGCGAGGTTTAGCCGAGATTAGAAAGCTCAGAGGGAAACGTACAGCCACAGCGTGGCTCCCGGCGGTCCTGAACCCCCCGAAGCCCCGGCAGCCATTGCGAGAGAGCGGCTGACGTGGCCGGGGGCGTTCCCACGGTGACGGCGACCACACCTCCTCCCCTTGCCTTGAAAAAGCCTTTGGGAGGGCAGCGATAGTCGGTGCCCACCAGGTGCAGAGAGAAGTAACCAGCTTGTGCAGCGGGTGTCGTAGTTTGTGCAGCAGGTGTCGTAGTTTGTGCAGCAGGGTGCAGAGAGCACTTGTTGCTTGTCATTCCATCCGACTTATTGCCAGCGTCCCAGGCTGCTGATGACCATGGTCGCCTGCGGAAGGAGAGCATGTCTCAAAAAGGCTGTGGCAACGCAGACTGAGGTTCTGTCCCGAACGGTGGCTGTTCAGGTCTCCGGCTGCAGGGAGTGCCAGAGCCTGCTGCTGCCGGAGGAGGGAGGCCAGCACTCTACTTGTGTGAGGTGTGAGCAGGTGCAAGATCTGCTCGACATGGTTGTGAAACTTAAGGAGGAGGTTGAGACGCTGAGGTCCATCAGGGAGTGCGAAAGGGAGATCGACTGGTGGAGTAACACCCTGACGTGCCAGCCGGAAAGGCCCCAGGGAGATACTCCCCAAAAGGAGATGGACCTCCTGCCCTCTCGGACAGAGGCGGAGGTCCTGAGACAGCCCCACCCTTGTCGCTGTCAGGCAGAGGTAGGGGACCTAAAAGAAGACGAGGGTTGGAAGCGTATTCCAGTTCGGCATCATGGATAGCTCCCCTCCCTGCCTGCTTTGCCTCCCCAGGTGCCCCTCCGTAATAGGTTTGAGGCCCTGGATCTTGAAGAAGAGGTAGGTGAGGAGGTGGTCCCAAGCCTGCCTACAAGATCACATAGGAAGAGGCGGTTGACTACACAACTTAAGACTGCCTCTGATAAGAAAGAAAGGTGATTGTAATAGGAAATTCCCTTCTGAAAGGAACAGATGGCCCAATATGCTGAGTTGACCCTCATCTTAGGGAAGTTTGTAGTCTACCTGGAGCCCAGATCAAGGATATTGCTAGAGAGCTCCCCAGACTGGTGCACCCGACAGACTACTACTCACTGTTGGTCTTCCAGACAGATGGGGAGGAAGCTGCTTCCCGTAGTCTGAGGGGAATGAAGAATGATTTCAAGGTCTTGGGAAGGATGGTGAAAGACTCGGGGCTCAAGTGATCTTCTCTTCACTCCTTCCCTCTTCAAGTGACGATGCTTGACCAACCTCATAGCCTTTTATGAGAATGTAACAAGGTGGATGGATGACGGCAGAGCAGTGGATGCAGTCTGCCTTGACTTCAGTAAAGCCTTTGACACAGTCTCTCAAAGCTAAATTGAGGAGGTGTGGTCTAGACAATAGAGTAGTTTGCAATAGGTTGCAAACTGGCTTAAGGGGAGAAACCAGAGAGTGGTGGTCAATGGTGCAGAGTCTAGTTGGAGGCCAGTATCTAGTGGAGTGCCTCAGGGGTCAGTACTGGGGCCAATATTATTCAATATATTCACTAACGATTTGGACGAGGGAATTGAGTGTACTATCAGCAAGTTTGCTGATGACACTAAGCTGGGAGGAGTGGCTGACACGCCAGAAGGCTGTGCTGCCATCCAGCGGGACCTGGACAGGCTGGAGAGTTGGGCGGGGAATAACCTGATGAAATTTAACAAGGGAAAAGTGTAGAGTTCTGCATCTGGGCAGGAACAACCCCAGATTCCAGTATAGGTTGGGAAATTACATATTAAAGAGCAGTGTAGGGGAAAGGGACTTGGGGGTCCTGGTGGACAACAGGATGACCATGAGCCAGCACTGTGCCCTTGTGGCCAGGAAGGCTAATGGCACCCTTGGGTGTATTACAAGGGGGGTGGTCAGTAGATTGAGAGAGGTCCTCCTTCCTCTCTACTCTGCCCTGGTGAGACCCTGTCTGGAATATTGTGTCCAGTTCTGGGCCCCCCAGTTTAAGAAGGACAGGGAACTGCTGGAGAGGGTCCAGCATAGGGCAACAAAGATGATTAAGGGATTGGAGCACCTCCCTTATGAAGAAAGGCTGAGGGAGCTGGGTCTCTTTAGTTTGGAGAAGAGGAGACTGAGGGGTGACCTTATTAATGTTTATAAATATATAAAGGGTGAGTGCCATGAGAATGGAGCCAGGCTCTTCTCAGTGGCAAACAATGATAGGACAAGGGGTAATGGGATCAAGCTGGAACACAAGAGGTTCCACTTAAATTTGAGAAAAAACTTCTTCTCAGTGAGGGTGACAGAGCACTGGAACAGGCTGCCCAGGGAGGTTGTGGAGTCTCCTTCCCTGGAGACATTCAAAGCCCACCTGGACACATTCCTGTGCGACCTCACCTAGGCGTTCCTGCTCCAGCAGGGGAATTGAACTAGATGATCTTTCGAGGTCCCTTCCAATCCCAAACATACTGTGATACTGTGATAGGCAAGGAACAGTTTCAAAGGTATTTGGACAAGATTTAAATTAGAATGTAGCATCATTTCACTTGATCAATACTAAGTGGTGTCAGAAGGATTTCAGACCCAACAATTCCAGCAGGCAACAGTGTAAAGGAGGAAAAGGAGCAAAAATCTGGAGGGCAGGGTTAGTAATCAAGGTTGCTTGATTTTAACACGCACTATATATGTAAATGCTGTCCTTTCAGTAAATCCTGTGATTGTCTTAGGGACAGGGCAGGATCATAATTACAGTCATATGGAGAGGCTAGGAAGGAGGAGATGGTTCTGGAACTGTTGTTCAAATGTTGGTCTTCACAGAGAGAAAGCTGAAAACCTACTTGGTTTCACAGTCTGAGCACTGGGCTGAGGGCCAGGAAAACAACTCTTTGCCCAGTTTTCCCTCACTGTGCTCACAGGTGAGGCAAGAGACATTTGTTTTCAGTGATAAGCATTTGAGGTAATACAATTTGCAATGGAAATGAAAAACACAGTAATCATCAACAAGTAGTATTTGTTGACAGGCAAACAGAGAAGCTGCTTAATTTTTCCTGAGCTCTAATATCCTTTATTCTATTTTTTTTTTTCCTTTATTCAGTCATTGTATTGACTGTTTGTGACAACATTTAGAAAAACATCTGGCTATTTGGAGCTCTTTGATTTGCAGGTTTCCAGTTAACGGATGTGACTTCCAGAAAGTCCAAAGCAAAAATTCCCTGCGGGCATCTCTGAAGTGTCTCAGTGTGAGTCCTGGCAAGTACTAAATTCCTCTTGGAAATCTTGGCCTCTGTGCTAAAGTATTAGATAATATTATGGGAACAATAGGTAACAGTAAGTGCCCCAAAGGAATATCAAGTCCCCATTAAGTATTGGTTAAGACAGCATTCATCTTAATGCCAATGCATTTCTCAAAGGCCACAGTTTTGTACCAAACTAAATCCTGAAAGACTGTCAGTTTGCATTATACTGTTTATGAGGTAAAATGAAATATTCTGGCTTCCAAACTTGTGTTGATTCAGAATATTTCACACCTATTTTACTCACTGGCAGTGATACTGACCTCAGCGAAGATGACTGACATACATGATGTCACCATGTTCCCATGCCAATGAAAGGAAAACGTCCCCCAAATGGAGATGGCACAGCTTGATCTCTAAGCATCATGTTGGATGTGAGGCGGGGAAAGAGTGGATGTTACTATTGCAATTGATTTCTATTCTGGTAGTGTCCAGAGGGCCCCTTGAATCGCCAGGTAGTTTGTTGCTGAAATCAGTTGCTGAACTGCGTCTTCAATTTTGTGTATGGGCATGCTGAGGTCTTTGTAGAGGCTGAATTTCATACAGCGCTTTCTATTTTTCTGGCTATCAAGACTTTTCAACTTTTTCTTCAAGTAAAATATGGCATTTTTATAGTAACTTCTTCCAATACAGTGAAAGCCTGGGTGAATATGATTGTTTTGCATAGGCAGCTGCTGGGAGGTCTTTTCTTGGCACCTAGATTTGGAATTTGGCACCCACATTCACCAAACAGTGTTTTGTGGGACTCAAGACTTCCAATCTAAGCCCCTGAGTTATTTGGACACAAGAATTTCTAAACCAGCACTTCTAAGGTAGTTACTGTTTTCAGAGAAATACTATTTTGCTATCAGAAACTGCATCTTCAATACCTTGAGTATAAGCAAGTTGTTTTGTCCCATACAGAAGCACCTACGGGAACAAGTATGTTCACAGAAGCAAACTAGAAGTGTTACAGTGCTCCATCAGTTTGCCTAGTAAAAGAAATTTAAGAACTGGTTCTCCCCTTCAGCTTCTTTCTAAAATGAAATAACGTTAATCTTGGGATAACAACTAACCACACTGAAAGAAACATGTACAACTGATCACAATGTTGTGCTGAAATATATTGAAATGGGTTTAGTTCCAGTGACACCCCAGCAGCAAGTTGGTTTTGTTCTTTTGGGAAGGTAATTTTTACAAGATGATTGTTACACAATTATTTCATAGCATTACACTTACTTTGGAATGACTACAAGAAGACCTTACCCTGCTATTGCATTTATGCAGCCATTTTTCTCAGTTGTCATTTAATTTTTTTTTTTGGTAAGTATGTTTTTGTAAATAACTTTCCCATAGAGATGTCTTGTATGAGCTTCTTTGTTAGCTGTTTATGCGTATTTCATCACTAAAAAAGCAGAATTATGTTTTTCTGGTTATTTTTAGATTACCATTTTTCTTTTGTGCTGTATGCTTGCACAGTTCATATTCTAACTATTGCTTTTTTGACTGGAAGCAAGTTTGCCCTGCTCCAGGTTTTTAGAAGTGGCCTCAAACCATAATAAATTTACTCGTAATCTGGCTCTTGATATCAAAATCTAATAATATTTTATTGGGAAAATGTTGTAATTACTATTCAAATATAATTAAGAAATCAGATAATGAATGTCACCTAAAATAAGAGGGTCCTGAAATTCTCACACTATAGTGATGCTTCAGAAACAGATACAATGCTTTCATTATGTATTTTTTTCCTTATAGTGAGAAGAGTAATATGTAAGTTTGTATATAAGTTTGTAACTGCAGCTTTTCATCCTGATTGTAAGTAAACTGGCAATGCATCATAGAATATGTAAATTGGGCTCAGACAAATGAGCAATGACAGTAAAAATGCTCATATAACCCTAAAACATCCTTCAGTTTTTACAATCCGGTGTCTTTGGGGGAAAATGTATTATAGATTATACACATCCTTAACTTTATAATTCCAAACAAATAGCATCTACTAATTACATGGATAGTGATTAAGCAGAGCACAGAATAGCATTTTAATCTCCTCCTACACCTTGAAGCACCCTGCCACTCCAGCAGAGAGATGAATTTTGATTGCCTGACAACTGTAACCATGTGAAGGTTCATCACAAAGGGAAAGAGAAGAGCTCTGAAAAGCCTTGATAAGCACCGAGCTGGTAGGCTGATCTGACTACTGCTAGCTGTCCTTATAATTGCAGAGTGGATATTATTTGAGGACACAAATGTTTAAAAGCTGCTGGTAATTTGTCAGTTTCATGCACTAACCTTCCAACAAAATAATTTGCCTTCCAATTTTTTACCCCATTCAGAAACCTCCAAGCATTATACTTTATTTCTGAAAATCTCTTCAACAGCAATGTTTTTTTCTCTAGAAAATTATTGAACACATTGTACACAAATGTTTCTATATACATGTATAGCTGTATCTTAGCCTGTGCACCAAATTCTACTGGGCAATGTAAGTGTTCTGTAAGTGTGTGACTATATGGCTTCTTGAGCTGGATGTGGCAGAGCTGCACTGTGGAAAGATATAGGAGATGTTTATGTCCAGGCATAAACAATCTGGTTGCATTGCACCATCCTCTAAACAAGCCTGGCTGGATAACAGGTGCAGGGCATCTATAACTGCTCATGTGGAACTTTCTGTTGACATAGTTGGACCGCTTACAATATTAAAGAAGCTTTTAAACTTGATAATTTGAAATGAGCTATCTACAGTACCTCCTCTTCGTGTCATCACAAGCAATGCATTCCTTAAGACCTTAGGGGACCATGACTTAGTGCTGACCTGAACAAGAATGGACCTTGGCATACTCACTGCCTCATTGCTTCAGTTCTGCTGAATCCATATAGTAAACTAGTCAGCTCCTCAGTACATCAGTCTAATACGACGTCAAATATGCTCTCAAGTTTCGGAGTCATTTGAGCTGAAAACTTGCTATATCCTTGCAGCAGTACCAGATAAAAGAACTAGGATTTAAAGTATAAATCAGTACAAAACCTTCATCTGAAGCCTTTCATGTAAGAACTCTTAACTTCATGTGCTCTACAAACTTGAAGAGCTAGAATGACCTTTGGGTTCCTATTACAGTAGAGAATATATATTAAAAGATTAGCATTTTTATCCAAAGTGCAACTACTTTTCTTAGGAATAAAAAATTATGAACACCTATGGAAAGGATAGAGAGAGAGAGTCTAGAACAGCTCTTACTTGTATCCTGTGGCCCAACAAACAGCACCAGGCCTGACTGTAATAAAGCCCCAATCACCTAACTCTACGAGAGGATAGCTGGCATTTCCCTCTACCCAGTGATTTAATTGGGACTGTCAGCCAGGGGTAATTGGTTTCTGGCTGACTGAAAAAAGTGACAGTGACATCAGCTCTCTGCTACCCTTCATTATGGAAATTCTTGTTGCATTTTAATAGGGCCCCAGCACACAGGGCTCTCCAGCAGAATTTACAGGGCTCTCATCATGCAGTGCAATGGAAATACAGCAATCTAAGACACAGAGAGACCTTTTCAAGCTGTTTACCCTATACATTTTCATAATACTGGGACTTTTGAGAGCCAAGATTATTTTTGTACAGGAAAGTCTGGTTTTGCTTGTTTTACTGGGAATTTGATAATATTGTTGCAGTCATGATGGTCTAAGGCTGTAAACAAGGCAAGGCTTATTGGGGGAGGCAATACCTTACATTAAGTTGATGTGGCTGGAAAAATAAAGATTATTTGGGGCACATGAAGCCTTCTTGAGTTCACGTGCCCAAAGCTGGTCTAGTTTTAGTTCAGATGATCACACGCACCATCTGAACTAATAACAGAGATTATGTTTCTCCCCAATTCTTGCCTTGCTTGTAGGAAGATACCTCTTTGATACTAGTACTGTATTATTCCAAAATGTGTATTTTTTTCTTGTTGACAGCACGGTCCAAACCAACAGAAAACTGGTGTAAATCCTACTTTCTTCTTTGCACAGCTTCAGGCAGGGGGTACAGTTTTAATTTACAGTGATTTTTGTAACACTGCTTGAGATTTACACGAACAGAGGGGAAGACCAGGTATTTCCTCCACTGTTACTTTCATTTTATTTCTTCTCTTTCACTCTCCCTCCTTCCCCTGGGCTGCCAAGCACTATCAGATCAGGTGGAGCGGGCACAGATGACAGCACAACAAGCACTGGCAGGAATGCACACAGACAATTTCTCTCTACCCAAGGACTTCTCCAGCTGGTATATTTTTCAAAATGCAAAGACAACGCAATGCATCTATGAATCTACCTATAGAGCAAGGCTAGTACTGAATTCAGACTCAACAGACCTAACAAAACTTTGTATTATTGTGATGGCAGCGAGTGCCTCATTCCTGGCCCCTGCTAATTTTACCTCGGGGCTGCACTGGAGAAATCTGCTTTGTGGGGCCTGTAGCTGTACAGCTTTCTGCAACTTGCATGCTGCATTAATCCCCAGAAAAAGATGGCAAGGGCCAAGACCATTGTTATTCAATCCACACCTGCTGACAGCACACTCAAGAGAACAAGCCCAAGCAGGGGTACAGTGCCTGCCCTTCCCTGCAGTAAGCTTCTCGATGGGGTGAGGCAGGCTATTGCACTAAGAAAGGATCTGACCTCCTTTTCTATACATTTCACTTGCTGCACTTTAGAGAGGAGACAAGAGGAAAAGCCTGATAAACAGGATTCGCATGCCAAAAATCCATAAAAGTACGACAAGCCTCCAGTTGAATATGCCCCAGAGAGACCTGCTTTGAGAGACTGGGGTGGTCTTTTCATGGCCTATTTGAAAGAATTTCTTGGCAATGGTTCCAGCAATGGACTTTATTCAGCACTGTTGGCTAGAAAACTTGTCGGAGTCTCTAGGCAATCTTACAACCCTTTCACTTCACAGCCTAATTTAAAACATTTGTCTGTACGTGGTGACTGGCTTTAAAATACATAAAAATCTCAGACTGGAGGAAGTGTGGGCTCTGTGGGTTCCTCCCTAGGTCCTCCCCATCACTGACACATCTGGGATACAAAAAGGATGAATGACAGAGTGGGTCATGTTTCAGCAGAGTCAAACACTGTGAACCCATGGCAAATTGGCTCTAAAATTCCTAGAGAAGCAGACATTTACCTTAGATCAATGTTGTGGCCAAAGTGAACGTGGCTGTTTAGCAGGAGATGTGAATGTTTATGCTACTAGATTTATAACTGGGCACTTAGAGTTGAACAGCTGTTAAAGAATATACTGGGAATAAACTGAAATGACTCAGCCAGGTCTTAAAACTTGCATGCTATTTTTATATAATTTTACTTCTGTTTGGTTGGCAGCTAAGTGCTTAACATTGGCGTTGACTCCCTATCTGCTTATTGTTTAAATTGTATTTGAGTCAAATATCTGTCATTTCTAGTTTCACTGTATCTCAGAAGTGAAGATATTTAGCTGAAGAAGAGTTTCAAGATGAAACTGCCTCCTCCAACATCAGACACTCTTGCACAAAGCTACTTCTCGATTTCCAACAACTCAAGAATACTTATTTGATAAATATACTATTTTCTTGAACAAATTTAAACAGCTGCATTTGCAAATTATGTACAATCTCACAAAGGTGAGCAACTGCTTATTCTTTGGTTAATATTGTCTCTAATTAACACAAAAGTCAGCTTTTTTATCTCTGTGACAGATATTCTATTAACTGTAAAAAAAAAAAAAAAATTAGCATGAATAAGAACAAAAAGGATTAAGTTGAATTTTGCCTGTACCACTTTAACTATAAAAGAAGTAATGCTGAAAGAACCCTAATGATCTGAGAGTTCAAGGACATTTTGTTTCCAGAGCGTAATTATTGTAGCAATGCCAGCCATGGTAATGGATCACTTAGCATGGTATAATTTTTCTCTGAATTAAATGCTTCATGTTACATGAAACAGCAAAAGAGAAAAGGTGTTACCTAGGCTTGCTGTAAGCCAAAATGCCTGCTGAACTTGTAGACTTTAGCAATTAGGATGTTTTGTAGACTGCCAAGAAACCATATAGTACTCAACACAGAGTAAATGTCAGCAACAAAAAAATAAAAAATCAGGTAGCATTCTAGAGAGAGGAAAGAAAACGCACACACACAGAAGAAATGAAGGCCACTGTCAAAGACATTGAATTTACTTCTTAAAGTGCAATGGGAAGAAAATTACGACTGGGCCAAAGTCCATGCTGTGATGCAGAGGTGCAATTTATACTTTCTTTGCAAGGAGACTGGATGTCATCTTTGAGTTCCACTGATGAAAGTAATTATGCCCAGAATATTTTTGTTTGGCCAAACTTCTTCACTTATTTACACCTACAGACAGGCACCACATTTGTTTTTAAATGAGAATAAAAGGCTTCTACTAGCAATTCAACTTCCTGTATCTGAAGCATCTGCCAAGTATATGCAGAAATATAAAACCTCAGAAAAAAAATAATCAGTTATGTTGAAGATCTGCGTGACTTTTTCCATGCCAGGGAACAGGTATGGAAAATTCTGGTCCGTAGCAATCTAGTAGTTACAAACTAAAACACCTGAATCCCAGTACAGTACAGTGACAACTTAGCAAGTCTCAGGTCTGTTCCTCAGAATGGTTTCCTACCTTGATTACCCTCGCTACCAAAATAGTTCTCATCGCAGTTGCCTTTTCCATACATATTTCACTCATTAAAACTTATAAAGCACGTAGCTTTCTACTTCCAACCTGTAGATGCTTGCTGTGGAAACAGTGAGACCCAGGAAGCCAGGTATCCTGACTGAATGATATTTTTATAAACTTGCTATTCAGATTGAAGTGAAATGTAAGTCTCAGCTTAAACCTTACAGTGTGTTGCTGTCAAAACTCCCTTTTTCCATACAAAAGATAAACTTATTTGTATAGTTTATGTACAGCTTAATTATGGTTCTATAGAAATGAAAGCTGGCCAAGCACAAACCTCCTAAAAGAGTGGATGCCCCAAAGATAAGCTTTCAGTGCAAGAAAAATAGAGTATTGCTCTATTACTACTTATTGATGCCATCATTTCCCTCTGAAGTAATTACTGAAAGATTTAATACTATTTAAAATATTATTTGAAATGATTGAATATTAAAATATAATTTTATTTTAATGTACTGAGAAAAAATTAAGTTAAATAATTGTAGGCTTAAAATGCAGAGGAGGGCTGTGAGTACAGACTGTATAGCCACAACCAGTAGCTAAAAACGTTTTGAGAATTTTAAATATTTTTATTGAAAAATGCAACACCTGGAAGTTACACGGTGTTTATTTTGCGAAGTGACAACCAGTGGCAATTTACAAATCCTACTCATAAATACAGAACACATGTCGTGGAATAAAGTTTAATCCTGCATTAACACTTCTTTAAAGCTCCCAGGAAAACAACTCGTTTTCGGTGTCACATGGTCACTAGCAATGTTATCTTTGGAAAGCTGAAAATAAAATTGATAGGAGAGTGAATTTCTGCCGTTCTGCTGGCGAACTGCACCCCCCAGCGGACGTTCACACGGCTGCGCGGCTCCCCGGGGGGCTGCTGCCGTTTTGCTACCCGGGAGCACAGAAATTTCACGAGTACGTGGATGAAGTCCTTCGAAGTACTCAAGTTAAAGACAAACGCAAAATAACATTATTGAGGAAAACTACTGGCAGCTTGGAAATACTGCTTTACGTGTCACTGGACCGCTGTAAGCCCAGCACTCCTTGCCTTCACGCAGTGTTTCCAAGCGAATGTCGCCGTGCAGCTGCTTTGCGGGGCTGCGCACCGAACAGACGGGTCTCCCTGACGCCCCGCACCCCCGCGGCGGCCACGGGCGCTCACAAACGCCGTCACGGACACGGGTGGCCGCCCCCTCGAAGCCGCGCCGTGGTTCCCGCCGCTGCCCCCTTGCAAGCCCCGGCAGAAGTGACCCGGCAGCCGCGGGAAGTGACAGGCACAAGCTAGGCGTGCTGCCCGGCCAACCCCCGCTAGGACCGCGCCCCGCCCGCGCATGCTCAGAAGTGACACCGCGCCCCCCTTCCCCCGCTCACGCTGGCGCGCGGAGCGAGGCTGCGCGCGGCACCGGGACCCGGAAGCGGCGGAAGCGGTTAGCGGGCGTGGGGTGCAGCGGCCTTTATCGGCCGAGCGGGCCCGGGGAGCGCCCGGCGCCACGCAGGTGCGTGAGGCCTCCCCGCCGGGGCTGCGGGCGCGGGTGGGCCTGGCGGAGGGGCGCGGCCATTTTATATCCCGCTCGACGGCACCGGGGAGGCCGGTCCGGGGCGTGCTCTTTGCCCCCCATTTTGATGCCGCGGGGCACCGCTCGCCGGACCTGCTGGTGCTGCAGGGACAAAGGCCCCGCGCGCGGCCCAGGCCGAGGGGGCGGGGAGCCCGGCCGCGGGTTTGACACTTGGCGGTGACAGGCGCGGGGCCGGGGCCGCGGCGGTGCCCGGGCAGCCCTGGCGGGCGGCTCTTCGGGCCGGCCTGAGGGGCCGGGCGCCCGGCGGGAAAAGCGGGAGGGTCGGTTTGCGTGTTGGCGTTAAACGGAAGCGAATGCGCTTTGGTGTGATCGTAACAGCAGCAGGAGTGCACGCCCGTCCCGGAGGGTTGCACAGGCCGTGTGCGGCTCAGAGACCAACAAAAACAGCCCCGGCCACCTCTTCAGCTCCAATGGTAGGAGGTGTCTGTTCACTTGCTCTGAGTAGCGTTACGCCATGGTCAGGAGTGGGAAGTGATGAGATTTTAGTCATTTAATAAATGCTCGAGGTATGCAGGGTATATTAAGAGTAAAGCACAGGAAGCATTAATTAAAAAAAGTTATGGTTGGGTGCTGTGAGTGACTTTAATCATAATTCTTTTGCAGATTATGAAATTACTGTTGTACTTTCTCAAGGTCTGGAGCAGAACCAAGTCTTCAAGAGAATTTTTTGCCAATCACCTATGAAGCTCCTGATTTTAGAGTTGCACTTCTGCAATGAAGAAAAGGAGACGGCTCGCTGCAAATGTAAACGAGAAAGTTCATCTTGGCCATGAGAAAGATACTTCAGAACAGATTCTTGTAGTAGAGTCTGCACAAGAAATTATCTCAAAGTCTGCAGAAATAGCACCTGCAGATCAGCTTGAATCTTCGCAAGAACTTTCGTTGTCATCAGAACAAAGAAAGCTCCTAAGCTCATTGCAGTATAACAAAAATCTACTTAAATACTTAAATGACGACAGACAGAAGCATCCATCGTTCTGTGATTTACTTATAATTGTAGAAGGAAAAGAATTTAGTGCTCACAAAGTTGTAGTGGCTGTTGGGAGTAGTTATTTTCATGCCTGTTTGAGCAAAAATCCAAGCACAAATGTTGTCACGTTAGATCATGTAACTCATTCTGTCTTTCAGCATTTGCTCGAGTTTCTCTACACCTCTGAGTTTTTTGTGTATAAAAATGAAATTCCGTTAGTGCTGGAAGCAGCAAAATTTTTAGATATCATAGATGCAGTGAAGTTACTAAATAATGAAAGTGTTTCTAACGTACAGACTGATGCGGTAACTGATGTACCTACACCAGTAGAAACACTCAGTGAACTGACAGGTAAACTATTAAATAGTCATCAGTGCACTTTTTGTGGTCGAAGCTTCTGTTACAAGAAGTCCTTAGAAAATCATCTGGCTAAAGCCCACAGATCTCTTTCATTGGAAAAAAAACATGGGTTAAAGATGGTTGAGAAGGCAGACTTTACCACTAGACGTTCTATGAGAAGCCGTAAATGTCCAGCTAAATTTGACAACAGTGACAATGAAAGTGCTGATGCCTCTGACAGCAATCTGGAAAAAGCCAGTTCTGACAAGGAAACATCTGAAAGAAGCGAATATGAAGACAGTGAAAGTGAATGCAATGCTGATGAAGAGGGACAGGAAGAGGACATGTCAGGTGAAGATTCAGAGTCTGAAGAACAAAGCGAGAAAGAACAGAATGATACTGAAGAGAGTTCTGAGGTAGTTGATTCAGTGGGAAATATTCCTGAAGGCTTAGCTCCAGTCATCATTCAAAGCAGTAGTAAAAAACTACTGCAGTGTCCCAAGTGTGACAAAAAATTTGATCGAATAGGTAAGAACTGGTCAGGTTGATCTCTTTCCTTTTTACCATATGATGGTGCTATTTGCATGGGAAATAAACTGAGCTTTTTCTCTGTCCTAGGGAGTGAAGCCCAGAATTTCTGGATTGTCTCACTGATCCAATATGCTGATAATTTTTCTGAATGTATTAAGTTATGTCTGTGGTGCTAAACAGTTTCAATAAATGAACTGAATGCATTATTTGAAAAATCTGCAAATGCTAGATTTATTTTTCTTTCACTGCTCTGGATTCTGGCTGTTAGCATGGTATGTAAAAGCATTGGAAAAGGAGGAAAATATAACAAGATATTAAATGATAAATTGCACAAAGTCTGAAACTTGTATTTTCTGCCAAATTAAGTAACAGAGCTGTTGTTTCTTCTGAAGTAAACCTGCACCATAGTCAAACAGGCTAAAATTCTTCTGCAAGATGTGTAGATGCTTAGGACCTAGTCACTCTAACTTCTAGCATGATTTTTCTAGTCTGTAGTTAACACCAAATAATACTCTATGAGCTTCATCTGTTCTATTAGTATTGATTGGTTGGTGGTCAGTCTAGGTGTATGGTTACTCGGGATATCAGAAGAGTTGAAATTCCAACTTTCCTGCTCTCCTCATGTTAGAAGTAAATTGCTACTGTACTTCAGAATTTTCTTGTTCTTTCGGCTGTAATTAATGTTGAATTATGGTCATGTAGGGTATTGACTTCCTTTCAATCATGGGAGTTGAGAAAGAAAGAGTTCCTTACAGTGTTAGGCATTTTTTGTGTTCTTATAATTTTGAAATTTGAGGAGATGATGAAAACGGGGTGGGGCTGGTGTGTATCTTAATTCCTACTCACACACAGTGTGCTTAGCTTGCTGAGGTGAAACAAATTTTCCAAGGTCACAAATTACATTATAGAAGCTATTTAACATTAAAAGCGTGAGACTTAACTGTACTTATAATGCCATATCTTAAAGCCACCTAGGAAATTTTCTGAATGTCAGAGCTTTGTTATTAATATTGAAAGGCTACTGCACAAATATAAGTGGCTTGTGTTTAGGGTAGTAATGGTACATTTTTGTTTTGCACGCACTGGAAGTCCTTTTCTCTTTGCACTTTCATGACTTAGAATTCTAGTTTTGTGCTCAAAAAAATACATGAGAAATAGCATTAAAGCAAGCGATACATAAAGTATTTCTTCAGAAGTTTGTATTACTGTAGACAGTTGGTTTGTGTATTGAATTTAGGAGCTATAGTACTTTTTTTTTTTTTTTTTTAATCTCCCTCCTGGAAGTATGATGCATATTCTACAGAGAAAAAAAATATAGTACAAAGCAGAGAGCCTGCAGTTAGCTTTAGGTGGATAGATCCTCAGAAGAAAATGGGCAAACAGAACAGGGAATACAAGTGATATGAAAGAAGTAGAAGACTAGTATTTTCATTTATGGTAATAACTTGAGTGCCAAATACAGATCGTTTGCAAGAGTCTGTATCATTCAGCATTTTGTTATTTGCAATTTGTTTAAAAATACCAATTTGTTCTCTGTTCTGAAAAGGTACTTCACGATCAGTGTAACGAAAGAGTGGTATTATAACTTTCAATACTTAAAACCAGAATATGCTGTAGGGTTAAATAAGAGGGGCTCGCAACCCTCGCACCAATTTAACAGTAATACAGAGTCCCTTTATTTTTACTCTTTATCTTAAAAATAGATAAGATGGAAGTGTGGAGGAACCTTGGTTAAAAAGCATATGTGTCACTGTGCAGTTTTCAGTGGTGTAAACCAGTAAGAATCTTTAGATGTGCGTGGAGGGTACTTAGATCTTGACCACATATGGGAGAGATACATAACAAACCCCAAATGTGTCTATTGTAGGTGATACCTGTTACAGTTTATGCTAACGGATTTTTTTGTTGTTGTATAGGCAAATATGAGAGCCACACACGTGTACACACGGGTGAGAAGCCTTTTGAGTGTGATATATGTCATCAGCGCTATTCAACAAAGTCCAACCTGACAGTGCACAGAAAGAAACACTCTAGTGATACTGACTTTCATAAGAAGGAACACAAATGTCCCTACTGCAATAAGCTGCATGCAAGCAGAAAGACTTTAGCAAAGCACGTGAAGAGGCAAGTATGAGCAAATTTGTCTTGCATTTCTGAAGAACTGTTTTTTTTTCAGTTTAAAAGTGAAGGTAAATCTATGTGTGCACCTGGCATGTTCTGCGTTATTTCTATAACTGTTTTTTCAAAGGATCTGGGGTCTAGCCGTATCGACTAACCTGCCATAAGGAGAGCATAGGGACTGACTAAATAGCAATAGTAGTTCTGTGGGAATTCTACCGTAGGTTTTTACTGTAAATTTTAGAATGCTCAGATGAGCTAGCAGTCAGTCAGAAAGAACGGTCTTAATAATTACCTGCATTGCTTTTAATCTGGAGGAAAAACAAAATATCTTTGGTTTTAGATGTTGATGCTGTACTGTTAATGATAATAGATGGATAAACCATTTCCATGCAGATTCTTTTATGTGAATAATTTGTTTATGGCAGGTCTAATGATGAGGTGGTGTTATTATTTGCATATAACTTTTTTTCTCCTTCATTGCATATATCCATAAAGCGTTATAATTGAAACTGTCCTCTGTCTTATCAGTTGTCATGTGAGATTCTATAGGAGTCTATGGTCTGCGAGGGCGAAAACTCATGGACTCCACACAATTCAATATGAATTCAAACAAAGCCATTTATTACAGAGACAAGCCTCCTTATATACACAGTTATTTCTTGATCACGCGTCCACGTTCCAAACACACATTGGCTGATCAGATATTGTCCATGTTCATGGGCTGTCCATGTGCCCGAGTCTCACTGCTAATAGGTCTGTTGATTTACACCACGTTGGGGCCTTGTTATTTCAGAGTTGCTTCTCTCCCATGGCAGGTCCTGTTCCCAGCCTTGAAATTCCTGGCTGGTTCAGTAACAAATTTCCATCTAACAGCAACCCCTCCACAACTCAGCCTCAAGAAAATCCCTCAAATCTCCCACAATTCCCCCTTTTTGTTTTTGAACCAGCCAGGCCTTGTTTACAACGCGCAGAATCATCTTTGAAATACACTGCAGCATACAACATATGATTAACAACAATGATTACAGTTACATATAATGTAGCTAAGCCTAACATAATAAGATCAAACAACTACCCACCATTTGTCAAACCCTAATTCTACTATGACCATCTTATTAACATGCTGGGTTAGTTTGTCTAAAGTACTATGAATAGATCCAAAATGATTAAACAAGTTAATACAACATCTTTCTCTGAAGTTCATCACAACGATGTCCTTATGATAGCAACAAAAATCTATAGCAACACGATTTTGAAGTGTAACGTGCCTAATGCCATCAACATCTACTATTAATTGAGTTAATATCTCAGAAGTTAGATTAGCCTGTTTAAAAGACCAATAGCTTAACTTTATATTGTCTCCTAAAGCTTTACCAGCTGCTAGACTAGGGAGAATACTAGATACTGGAGATACTATGGTAGGAATGTCTCATAATTTTACCTCATTTTTGCATTGACTATCTAAGTGTAGTATCACCCTTTTACCTCTCCTGCTGTTTGCTCAAATTGCCATTCTCCACAGAGGGTACACCACCTGCTTGCTGATAGGCTTCTAGACCATGAGGTCTGTGAGCATCTATAACACTGAATAAGGATCCATGGTTTACAGCTGAAACAGTCCTCACAACTTGTCTCTCTCCTGTCCGTCTGCATCCATTGAATCTTTGTTGAATCCACTTAAATCCTCGGCCTGTAATGACACAAGCATAACCTTTGCCCCAGGTTATCAGTTGATGTGGCCTTTTCCATTTACCATTAACTAGTGATTTGACCATAACTCATGTAGGTTCTTTCTGATTTAGCGTGGTTTTGGGTCATACTTGCAAAGTGTTTCATCACAGGGCAAATTTGGGCTGCATCACTTACATATAAGTGATTCATCACATGCAGTGCTTTTGACAATTGGTTTTGTGGTGTTTTCCCTACTTCTCCCCCCTTTTTGTTAAAAAAAAAACAAAACAAAACAAAACCAGTTCCGAATCAGATACTTGCATTGGACCTTGACGACATACTCAGCATCACAAATCAAATTTAGAGATTCCTCCTTAAAAAGCTCTAAGTAATGTAAAGCTGCACCAAGTTCTGCTAATTGGGTTGAACCTTCAATAATTTTTACAGAATAATGCCAATTGTTATCTTCACGCCAGACCACTACAGCTTTATGAGACTTCCCAGAACCATTGACAAAAACTGTGCAAGTATGTAGGATCAGACCAACTACAAGTATGGTCTGTGACCTGATGTTAAAGACTTCCAGGTTCTGCATCAATTTACATTTAGGCATGCCAAAAGCTGTGCTGTTAAAAAAAATCAGCTAGTGCAATTTACAAGAATGTAGATTGCAAATAAAAAATCAAAATTAAATTTCACAAATGGTACATGTATGACAAAAGGATCATACCCTATTAAGACTTCAATTAATTCCCTGCATTTCTTGATGAGAGTAACAGTCAGTCTGTTAGCATTGTCATCATACTGTCCCACAATAGCCACAGGTTGTTTCTATGTTGTAGGTATAAATAGACAAATCTGCAAGTCCAATCGAATGCAGTCAGCCTGTAAGGTTGTCATAAATTTATTCTTCAAAGTTTCCAACTCCATTTTAGCTGTCATATTTATTGGATATTGTTTTCCCTTACTGGATTGAAGTCCTGTTTCAGATCTATCAGTGTAGTGTTTGCTTTATCAAAACATTGGCTGTTAATATTAGTGGAAATACAGCATTTGAAATTTCCTTGGAGATTTATCACTTGCAGCAAGCAGATCTGCACCATCCAAGCAGCTTCTTGTAAGACATGCAACTAAACAGAATTCTCAGAAAACGTTATTTGAGCTTCCAATTTTCTTAATGAGTCTTGACCCAAGAGAGGTATAAGGCTTTCTGGCAACTACAAGAATTCATGTATTAAAACTTTGTTCCAGATTTGGCATCCTATTGGTCTCAAAAAACGGCCTGCCTTTTGTTCTTTCCCATGACCTCAAAAACTAGCATGGTGAATTTACTATGAAGTCTCTTACAACCAGTTACCACAGAATAAGTCTATTAAAAAAAAAAAAATTGTTTTAATTTTCCATCTTCATTAGAACTATGGATCCACTGACCATGCCTTTAAATTTCACCCTCAGACTGCTCCATTCAGTCTTACAACATTGCTACAGTGTGGGGGAGAGAAACCCCCCCCCTTTCGCCGCTTTTAAAGTGGGCAGCCAGGTTTTTCCTTTTTTTTTTTTTTTATTTTTATTTTCTTCTTGCTGCAGTTCAGATGTACCAAGGCCACGCAGCTGGCGTAATCGCTGGTACGAAGTGGGAGGCTCTGGCAAACTCCTGAGTTACAATGAGCTGAGCTTATCTCGCAGCTCGACACAGGCCTGGGATATTTTGCTTTTTTGTTTTCCCATTTCATTCCAACCATAATACACTTTATATGCAATTCCAAGTAGCTCAGCAATAGTTACATTCCTCAGCCTCATTTACCTTTTGAAATTCACAGATGTCAAAAACCAGCATATTAAACATCAATCCATTATTCCATTTTCCTAGATCCAAATCAGTTCATATTCTAGCAACTTTTAAATACAACCTCATACAATACCAAGACCACATCCATCATAGCATTTAGATTTTTTTTTGTTTGTTTTACTTATTTTTCTTTTTTTCTCTTTTTTTCCCTTTTTTTTCTTTTTTTTTTCTTTTTTTTTTTTTGTGCAAAGCAGAGTTTAACCATTTGAATTCTTTTCTGGTCTCAAAATTACTAGATAACAATATAAGCAATTACTCTAATGCATAAGGATGCATTCTAAGGGGGAGCAAGGTGGAATTTTAGCAGTGGAACCGGTTCCCATTTTGTAATTATCTCCCCAAGCAAAATTCTTTTGGTACCAAATATAAATATGCAAATTAAAATACTGAGCTCAGATATGATAACCAAATACCAAGTTCAAATATGCAGATAGATCAGGGTTACACTTATTCAAGCCAGTATCTCAATTTTAGCATTGCACCTTTGGACCTCTTACTGCTCAGCCAGGTAGTGGTGCTGCTGGGTCTCCCTGACAAAACAGGTCAGTGCGCGCTGGAGCCCAATCGGCACCCGCCCCCCCCGCCGCCGCAGCAAGCTGGACTGGGCAAGGCTTTTATTAGTGTCTCAACTGATGCGCTACAGCTGTTATCCCAAAACCAGGATTCTTTAATTGGTGTGCATACAAAAAAACCAAATCCAGCACATCGAGATGAGACACAGCCTATCACAGAGTTATGCAAGTCTGGATATTGGAATAAAGCTAGCATCCTAGTAAGAAAAGTAACAGCTATTACACACAAAATCTTAACATCACATTCATGCAGTAAGAAACTAAGTTACTCATGATCTTCTGTAATATAAACCACACTTTTTGAGTCAATGGATTCTCATGATTTCACAGTCTGTGAACTTACTGTACCATATAAAAGACAAAGACCTATTAGACTGTAATATTCTTAAACAGATACCTACAAAGAAAACAGGTTAATAAGGAAAGCATCTTGCAGACTTCAGCAAGTTTACTGTGACCTGTATGTTATCAGTTAACTCTCTCTTAGCTTGTTGAAGTTCCAACTGTTTTGCCTGTAAAACTGTCTGAAATGATTTAATGATCACTTGTCGGAATTTATTTTGTCCTACTCTTCTCACCTTAAAAAACAACATTAATTGCAAGTGTTATACTTCAAGATTCTATTCTCCAGATACTTTTCCCAATCATTTAACTTACACAGCAGCCACCATTAATTACAATATTTTACAAGATCTTCCTTCCTCCTATTTCCAAGTGCTTTCCTATGTTTTAAAACACCTCCCAATACCAATTTCTTAGGAACATGACTGAAAACAATAATTTCTGACCCCATCTCATAAGTAAAAACCATGAGAAGAGGTAGGGAAGGAAGAGGGGAAAGCACAGGGCTGCTTGCAGCGTGAGTGGGAAAAGTGGGGAGAAAATTTTACGGTGTACTTATACCACAAAGAAAAAATTCTAACAACCACCAGTGAAACAATTAACTCACATTCCTGACAAGCTGCTTGATTTTCAGAGGGGCAATACACAGAAGCACGTAATATGTACTGTAAAACCCACAGATAACACGTTGATAGCAAACGTTAGCATTCTCTGCTGCTAATTTCAACACCAGTGCTTCCTTAACTTCTAAGTTTTCAACCTGCTTATTGATAGCCTCTTGAAGATGGTCAATAAATTGCATGTAATTCTCACTGGGACCCTGATAGTAGTTGTAAAAGATTTGGCTGCTTTGTTGGTTTCAGACACCTCTACTATAGCTTGATATGCAAGATCTGTTGACTGCCTCAGGAAACTAACAGCGCCTGTAATTGTGGTGTGTCAATTAGTGTCTGTTCCAAGAGTTGGGAGATACCTGTCCCTTTCAACGAGTCCCCATTGTTCCGTCCTAAATGATCTATAGCTGTTACATTGCATAGGTCTAATTTTGCTTGAGTCTTTCATAGTTTTTATCTGATCTCGGGGCAACATGTACACATATTCTTTTTCCTGTTAACTTTTGAAGAAAATGCTGCAAACCCCCTTCCTCATCCAAGTCCTCAGATAACGTGGACTTGAACGGTGCTGGAGAATCATTAGTAACAGGGGGGTTCGGAACAGTGCGCAGTCTCGCCAATACTTTCTAGCATCATAATTATTCGTATTACCTGAGTCCCCAGTAGCCCCCCCTTTCCCGTCGCGATCATCATGACTGCATTGACGACTGTTGGATTCACTCGCTATTAGCTGATCTAATCTGTCACACAGTTCTGTTGTCCAGTTCTATCCAGTGACTGCTTCTGCTGTCTCGTGGAAGTTGGAGGGTTAAAAGGCGGTAAAGGCAGATACGAATTGATAAAAGGACTGACAGTACACTTATTTATGACCTTAGCATTCTCAGCTTTCACAGGTTCTTTGGGCAAGTTGTCTGACTCCAATCATCTGGACTTGCTGTTCTCACCAGTGTTGGGCAATGGTACAGGAGGCCACCCGCTCGGCATTTTTCCTCCCCCCGCCCTGGACTACTGAGCTATCGGGGGTGCTGAAAGCACAGCAGGGGATGGAATAGGGAGGGTATCAAAGACACGAACCGGGTAAACTTCACAGCGGCTTTCAGGATACTTGTCAGGCTGCAACACTGCAAAAATTCCGACAGCAGCAGACCGTTCAGCCTTAAGATCTTTTAAGGTAGTGATTGTAAGCTTCCATGTAGTTACTAATGATTTAGCTTCTTTATCTCCATTGCTGACTTTATCCCATGATTTCTGCCCTATATCGTCCCAAAGTTCGAGTCACTAATGCTCATAACAGTCTTTTCAGGTTTTAATTGCTTCACTGTAGTAATTATCAGTTTCCAGGTGGTTACAAGGCCGAGAATGTATTTTTCACTGCGACTAATCGCTTTCCACAACACAGTTCCCACTTTTTCCCAAGTCTCTATTTGAAAAACTCCTAACAGGTCAGCAGGAAACCCATTGCCTCTGCACCAAATTAATAGTCTTTTGAGGTTACTCTCCTCATACTTCACCCCTCTCTTAGAGAGAATATGCGGGAGGAGCCGCAGTATTTCTTCTTCTTTAAAAATATTCTGCCCCATCTCCTCTCGCCCCCAGCTGCTCACCTCTTTGGGTGTCCATTGCAACGATACTGGATCCTTTATCCCTCCTCTGTCGTTTCTGTAGCAATCAATCAGAAGTCACGCAGCCCACAGACTGCGTCCCGGTCATGGTCCAGCTGCGCCGTTCCAGCTGGGGCTCACTCCCTGCAGCAGTCGTCCACCTTCTGTAAATTCTCCCTATGGATCACATCGGAGTCACTACTTGCGAGGGCGAAAACTCATGGACTCCACACAATTCAATATGAATTCAAACAAAGCCATTTATTACAGAAACGAGCCTCCTTAATATACACAGTTATTTCTTGATCACGCGTCCACGTTCCAAACACACATTGGCCGATCAGATATTGTCCGTGTTCATGGGCTGTCCATGCGCCCAAGTCTCACTGCTAATAGGTCTATTGATTTACACCACGTTGGGGCCTTGTTATTTCGGAGTTGCTTCTCTCCCACGGCAGGTCCTGTTCCCAGCCTTGAAATTCCTGGCTGGTTCAGTAACAAATCTCCATCTAACAGCAACCCCTCCACAACTCAGCCTCAAGAAAATCCCTCAAATCTCCCACAATGATCAACGCTGCTTTCCAGTTACTTGTGCCTTTAGAATTGTTCAATTACCAATATTCTGTTTTGCTGCTTTGTTGATAAACTGTCATGACACAGAAAGTTTAGAAATAGATATTTAGTATTTGGGTGATCTTCGTCTTAGAAAGTTATAACTACTTTCAGCTTCTGTCTTCTCCTAGGTTTCATCCAGAGAACGTACAAGAGTTTCTTTCTATCAAGAAGACAAAGAGTGAAGGTTGGAAATGCGATGTAAGTAATACTTCAGTACTTTCCATTTTTTTCATATAGATACTGTGCTGGTTTGTGACTTGAGTACTTAAGTGAAAATATGGTATGTGTTTTTTGTGATAGTAAGCTTTGCAAATGATGGTACAAATTTCCTCTTTATGCCCTGATTTGAAGACTGAACTTTGTTCTGTATATACAGCTGGCGACCAAGTATGGAATTCTAAAATAGCTGAAGATACTATTTTTTCATGTGATCAGCTATTACTGTGGTTAAAAATCCATCACTTTATAGGTCATTAGACTTGAGTGTTATGAATACTTTAAAACAGTATTTACTCTGCCATCAGTTATGCACATCAAAAACTGACTGTAAAGTATACTTTTTTTGGAAGGCTCTCTTAATGTCGAGGAAAATATATGTTAAATGTGAAATGCTTTCTCATTTAGCTGCATATGCACATCAACAGACTTATAAATTCAGTACAAATTTACTCCTAGGTGTAAAATCATAGAATCCTTTCCTTGGTTTTGCCCAGGAGAGGTGTATGTATGAAACTGCATCTACTGTATAAAGGAATTTGTAGAACTTCCATTCTCTATCTGACTTCTACCAAATAATATTTTAAGGTTTCACGTGTGGTTGGTTGGTTTATTTTTAAGGGAATTAATTTACTTTCTTTTGTTTTCCCCAGGACAGCTGTTTTGTTTATGCAAACCGCTATATGCCCCTGAATTTTTGCAATATTAAGTGCAGTAATATAATTACTAATCTTGCTTTGTTTATGAACTTTGACTTATAAGCATATAATAGGAGGTTGGAAGATATCAGCTGTAGGAATTTGTAGTGATCATCTGCTGATGATGGTACCATGGTTGGAGATATTATATAGTTGACCAGAGGAAATTCTCTTCCAGATGAAGTTATGTTGTGTGAACTGCTACAGATTCTGTTTGTTACTAGATAAGAAACATTTTAATAGTGAGAATCAATCATGCAACATTGTTGATGTTCATTTCTCCAAAAGTAGTCTTACTAGATTAATCGTTTGGTAAATTGTGTAGTCACGGAAGCACCTCAAAATAACTCCAAGCAAATGATGAGCTTAAACCAACTTTAATTTGGAACTGAAACCAGTGTAAAGTGGGGTGTGTGTAAACCAAAATCAGTCAGCACTCCAACAACATTTGATCAACTGCGGGTTCGATGTACCAGTTGGGGATATTATTACTACAGAGCAACACAGGAATGATGATCCAAAGCGTGCACACACTCACTCAAAAGACACCTCTCTCACTCAAGGGTACCCAGAAGAAATAATTGCTTGCCTGGGGTGGGGACAAGAGCTCGCTCAGGGGTATATCCAGGAGAAATAATCACTCACCAAGGAGGAGGTGAGGACCAATGGTCTTGGAATTTTCTCTTTAATACATGCTGTTGGAGAATTTCCCAGAGGAAATAAAGCAACAGGTGTGACTAGTTCTACAGTAGCTTATACTATTATACAGCAGGTTTTACCACAGTCCAACTTGGCTGTTCCAGCATCCAAAACCAAGCCAAAGCTATTTGCTTTTTTCCCATTGGCTTATTTTCTGCTGAGTTATTGTATTGAAACACCCTAGGAAAACAGTCTGGTGAGGGCTGGAGTCAGCGGACAGAAGAGGGGGTGGAACATTTAACTGTATGCAGGAGTTGCCAGTAGTTTCATTTAGGCAGCTGTGGATCGGCATCTTATTTATACAGTGCAATCCACTAGGGTTTATGTAGAACACAGATTTTTTGATGTTGACTGCAAGGCTTTACAAGTTGGGTTAGAGTAAGCATGCTTTTGGTTAATACTTGTTTGGGCTTACATTGCTCAAAGAGCAGATGAACTAATCTGTTAGAGTTTATGAATATCTGATATAACTGATGTATCTTTGACAAAATGTATTATCATTTTAGATCTGTAAGAAGTCTTTCACTCGAAGACCTCATTTAGAAGAACATATGATCCTTCACTCTCAGGATAAACCCTTTAAGTGTACCTACTGTGAAGAGCACTTTAAATCCCGATTTGCAAGACTGAAACATCAAGAAAAGTTCCATCTTGGTATTAAAACCTCCTTCTGACATGTAAACAATAGATTTAAAGTAGAACCCTCCTCTGCCACTGTATATCCTGATCAGTCTTGTTTCCACCCCATCTCCTATTCCAGTTCTCTCTTTTCCAGTTTTGTGGGATCTTGTGGGTTTGGTTCTGGTTTGGTTTGGTTTGGTTTTGTTGGTTGGCTTTCTACTTTTCTGTTCAGCTGTCTTTTCGAGGCATTACATTGTACCTAAGTAAATGCAAGTTTTTGGAGAGGAAGAAGAATTACAGTTAGTTTTGTCTTAAAACTTTTTTGCATTAAATTGGTTCTCAACTATGGGGTCAGATTCTTCCTGAAGTTTTCCAGAGACCTTTTTCTTTCCTCCTGAAGTATTCCAAGGACTTTTTTATTACGACTGATTATTTCTGTCAGTTAGGAACTAGATTAATGATAGTAATGGGAATTTGGTTGGGCTAAATTACTTTTGACTGTTCTAATTTTTTGCTTTACAATAATGAAACAGGCCAAAATACCAGGTATTAGAAATAACTTATCCAAGCAGAAAGTACACAAAGTCTAATGTATGCTGACTGGAGTAAACATTAATCATTTGTTAGACAAAACTTGTGCTACGTAAATTGATCAGGGTTTTCACAAGTAGCCAGTCTCTGCATCTTGTATGGCTTAACTGATGGTTAATAATACTCTGTGTGTCTGTCTCCTTGTAGGGCCTTTTCCTTGTGATATTTGTGGCCGCCAATTTAATGATACAGGAAATCTGAAACGCCATATAGAATGTACTCACGGAGGAAAGAGAAAATGGACGTGTTTCATCTGTGGAAAATCTGTGAGGGAACGGTAAGGAGTTGCATGGCTACTTGAACTTCAGCAGAACAGAAGAATACTTTGTGCTCTTTGATTGATTCTAAGCATGCTTTAGCTTTGAGATTTTAAAATAAATGAGATCATTTGAGAGGGCTGGTGTATTAAAAGGTAGTGTCAGAGCCACAGGTAGCATGTGATCTGATCACCTCTAAAATTAAGGATGACACCTGTAGGTAATAAGTTGTGAGATGAAACTATATTAAGAAAGACTTACCTCTGATTCACTTCACTTAGGCTTCCTCTGTTGTACAAGAACATTTTGCATTTCTTTGGGAAAGAGTTTTCTGCCTTAGGTATTTTGGTAATGACGCTGATGAGGATAGGAACACTGGTGAAAATGACTAACAAGAAATTGTACCTCTACAAACACGGTTTCATGGAAGATGTAATAATACTGTATGGCCTTTGCTGCTGCTTCTCTAAATGGAGGAAAAAAATCGGTAATTTAGAGCTGTGAAAAGTGGAAGCTCTAAAAGTTGGCTCATGAATTTCAGTATACAGAAAAAGAGCATAGAAAAGCTGTAGAAATAAGATTCTCCCCTCCTGCCCCCCCATTTCTATTCTATACATATGAGGGGAAAAAATGTGAATTTTCAATGGCTTCAAGTGCAGGTGCCTTGCAGTGCTTGATAAAGGACATCTTTTGAGTTTTCCATATGGTGATTCATGTTTAGGTTCTGAAACAAGAAGCTTTTTTTTTTTTTTTTAATTTAGATGGAATACAGCTTCATACCAATAACTGCAACTAAGATTCAAGTTATGTTCTCTTTGGGGAACATGAAAAGATCTGAGTTTGTGTACTACAGTATGTTTTCTTTTTTTTTTTTTTTTAATTTTTTTTTTCTCCCAGTGGGTGGCAAAGTCGCCTGAAAGTCTTGTCAGAGGAAGATTTATCCCTAATGGTTTTGTTGGTGATGTGTATTTTCTAGTAGTTTGGTCAATAGCTTATGCATGTGTTAAAATACACTAATACAATAATGAAATAATAAACAAGCTATAAAGCACAAATAATTATATAAAGCTCACTTTGAAATACAAGAAGAATTTCTGTTTAAAAAAAGTCAATATGTTTACATACATCAAGTTTCTTTTGTTATGTAAGGAAGTTGAATATGTACATGTTCTTGCTCTCATTAAAAAAGTAATTTTTTTTGCATAGAACGTAGGAGTATCTTTGAACAATAATATTTATAATAAGCACTGGAAGGAGATTAAAGAACTTTCTCTTTTGTTTAGTTCACACACTTACCAGCTGTGTATACAGTAAACTTTGTTGTCTGATTCCTTTCCTGGAGAGGAATTTTCACCTGCATGCACTTTTCCTTTTTACATTGGAAATGCAATAATAAAAGTAGACTTATATATGTATATGTTTATAAATATTTATGTATTTAAATAAGCCCTGTGCTTAGTTAGTTTGACCTAACATCCATGATCTAGATCTCCTTCAAGTCTGACTTTAAAGCTCTGGTTTTATACATATAATAACAAGGAAATTATTACACAGAAAATAGTGTTGAAATATATGTTTTCTTGAATGTATGTTGCCCAAATGTATGTTGGGATGATGTTTCTTTGCTTATATTGTTTCTAGGCACAGTAGTTAATAGATAAGTTGCTGTACATCCTTTGAATGTATGTATTTATGTGTGTATCTGAATAAATTGAAGCAGTTATTTGGATATATTGCGATGCATCAAAGTTAAAGAAATTGAGAAATTGGTAGTCTGTTTCACTTTAACATGGCAGTGGCATTGCTTAGAATTAAATTTTACTGTCTTTATTTTAAACAGAACAACCTTGAAAGAACATCTGAGAATTCACAGTGGAGAGAAGCCTCATCTTTGCAGTATTTGTGGGCAGAGTTTTCGTCATGGAAGCTCTTACAGGTACAGATTTTTATTAAGTAGGCTTCTAAACTGTCTCACTGATTGGGTGATGTATATGCATTCATGTCATCGATGTAACTCTACATAATGTATGTGGTTTGATTTATTCCAACTCTAAGAGCACTAGCAAATACTTTAAACATGGTTAAATAATGAAAATATGTTAATAATCTGTGAGAAGTCATTTCCTTTTTAATACAGGACATTGATGGTTTCAACACAGACAAAATCCCGTACAAATCTTGTATCCAAGTTGACTTTCTTGCACATGTAAAACTGTTGCGTCTCTGTTATTCAAAGCATAACAAGTGGAAGACTAAAATATTCTGCTAAATTAACACTGGATACAAGAATTTGGCTCTGTTCTCTCTTGCTTTCAAAGAGCGGCTTAAGCATACCTCAACTGAAAGTTATTTCCTGATATTTCTGTGAAGCACTAAAACTGTATTTTCTGGTATTTTGCACTGAATTAGCAGTAAAGATGATGTTAACACAATTGTGGCTCATGGTTATATTTATGACTATAAATATGCAGACTTCATCTAAGAGTCCACCATGATGACAAGAGATATGAATGTGAAGAATGTGGGAAAACATTTATTCGACATGACCATCTGACAAAACACAAAAAAATACACTCAGGTAGGCGTTTTCTTTGAAAATTGGCCTTTAATTTGCTCTTCTGAAGTAAGATCAAATAAAAGATTAATTATGGACTTTTTTTTCAGTACATGCAACGTTTTAGGCCTGGTAATAGTTCCTCTCACTATTTTTAAGGTCTAATAAAATAGGGTTAATCTTACACATTCTCAAGGTTTAAAAGCCAAGTGTTTCCTCCATATTAACGTAGAAAGCCAAGGGACAGTCAAAAACATGTAACACTGTCTTGCTATAAAAATAATACTAAAAAAAGCAAAAGTGAAAAAGGAGGATTTTTTTAATGAGTTCAGATTTCTTTTTTTTAATAGCAATTGTGTGAAACATTATTACCACAACATAGAAGAAGCTGTCACAATCTCTGTCAAAGTTTGTACACTGATCACTTTAATGTAAGAATATCAAAGAGATGTTTCTGAAGTCTCTGTTACGGGAAAGATGGAAGGAAGATGGTGGGAACCAATGAGAAGAGCAAAATGGGGATGATCAGGAGGAAGAAAAAATAATCCTTTCTGAGAGCAGAAAGGTAATCAAAAGTGTAGTAAGAGTGAAGATTCACTTGGGACTTTTTCAGAACAGGCTCCAAAGGGCCTGCCTTCTAGAAGGCAAAATACTTTCTAGGCAGCATGAGAATCTGAAAGTGATCAGAGTCTAAACTTCCTGAGCCTTTATTTGAAGGACAGCTTCCTATTTGGTGTTTGAAATCATAATGTCTGCTATAAAATAAAGAAATCTTTGAAAACTCAAGTACAACAACAAAAAAAATCCTCTTTTCTACTCTATTTGCTTTTCCTCTCTCTAAAAGGTTACATTCTTTGACTGTCCACACTCCTCCTACTTACATGAGAAGACATATTCTGCCACTTTGTGGAAGATCTCAAGATGACTAAAAAGAATCAAGATACTTTTAAACAGCACCATAAAAGAAAAAGGTAACTATGTAAATCAGGATAACGAAAAATATAAATACTGTGATGTGATTTTAAGTTCTAAAAATTAGTAGCTGAAAATAATTGGTATGTTTAAGTAAGCTTCTCTTTTAAAGCCCCTAAATTACGGAAGATACCACATTTCAGGTCATAATGAAGAGGGTAGATTCCTAGTCATTCACTTGTACCTCTCATGACTCACAAACATGAATTTCTTTGTAGAAAGAATGAATAGTTAGTAATAGTCATATATAACAAGTGGTAAAAATCCTTACTCTGGTGGAACCAACCTACTTCCTGAATTTTGTTTGTTGATAACAAAATGTTTATTTGAGTAACATATGGAAGACTTTGGTTGGCTGGACTCTGAACATGGATCTACTGTATGTTTTACAATTACAGCTCTTAGATGTTCAACAAGTTCCAGAATATTTAACTGAAATTTATTGAATTTTGCTCTTGCAGGTGAAAAAGCACATCAGTGTGAGGAATGTGGAAAATGTTTTGGTCGTAGAGATCACCTTACTGTTCATTATAAAAGCGTTCATCTAGGAGAAAAAGTCTGGCAGAAGTAAGTGTGGGGTTTTTATAACTGCCTAAATAACTTTTGTACAGTGACTGATTTTGCTGGGACTTGGCATGTTTGTGCAGAATTCTAGTAGTCTGTGTGTTTGTCATGCCCATTCCCTTAGTCTTCATAGAGGTATCATCATTATGGTTTGAAGTGGATGTCAGAAAATTGCTTTTACAATTTAAGCAAGATGTTTTCTGTGTAGCATGATGTTGAGGGTTAAGATTGCGGGGTGACAATCAAACCCTGGCAGATGTATTGTTAACCTCCTCCCCGCTCCACTTCCCCCTTTTGCCCCTCCCTCTCCCCCCTTCCCACTAAGGACAGGCGATCGGGAGGGAAAGAAGGAACGAGAGAAGAGAGTTGGAAAAATTAAAGATGTTTTACTAATGCTACTAATAAGAATAGAGAAAATAATACAAAATATACAAAACCAATCTTGAAAGTCTCAGCAACTGCAGACCCAGCACCCAAAGTCCTGGATTAGATTCTGTAGCCAACCGGAGCTGGATTCAGTCTGTCACTAGGCCTCAGTTCACAGGGACGACCAGCAAGGTCCTCTCCTAATGTCAGCCATAAGCAGAAGCGAAAAAAGAAAAAGGGAAAAGGAGATCCTCGTGATCTTTATATGAAGTATTCACGTGAATGGAATGTTATACACAGTTGGTCAGTTTCTTGGTCACCAGTTTCTCGTTGCCCCTCTCGCAAGATGTGAATCTGTCCTTATCAATAAGTTTGCATTCCATTGCTGGGTTTACCAAAACATGTGTCTGGTTCTCCAGGAAAACACAGCTAATATGAAGGCTTTAGCTGACAGGCAAATTCACTAAAAGAGAAACTTGGTTTTTAACAAATCCAGGACACATAATTAAGGAAATAAAATAAAAACATAAAAAGGGATAAAATTTTCATCTGTCAGCTAGCCCTCTCGATGTTGTTCTAAATTGATGGTTTGTTGTATTATTGTTGTTGCAGACTAGTTAGACTGAATTATTATACATCATTTAAGCGCTGTGTGGACTATCCCACAGTTAGGTATTGTAGAAGCTGATAGCAGATTAGTGGCTCTGAAAGTAGGTAAAAACTTTTAAACCCATGTTATGTTTATAAATTGAAAAGGCAATAGAGTTTTTAAATTCTTGAGCTCCAAAAATAAGCCTTTCAGAGATTTTAAAATTAACTGAGACCTGTTTGTTTTTCAAATGATGTGTTTTAGCTGCTTGTACTCACTAACATTGTGTAGAAGCCACTACAGATGTGTCTGTGTTGAAAGTATAGTTTATTGTCTGCTAACTCTCTCTGTTTTTTCTTGGTAGCCAGTAGCCTAAACCATTCCTAGTACTTTATTTATGGCATAATTCTGCCAAAGTGAAAGCCTCTTTTGGATCTTGGGCAGAAACTGTTACTTAAGGTTATTTTTGGAGTCGGAAAATAAATTTTAGTGGGTTTTGTTCTTTGAAGAAATACTAAGTGCCAATCCCAACAGAGAATACAATTGAATAAAGAAAAGAATCTAATTGACCTTATTGGTATGCAGATGCAAGGAAATATGAACATAAGTGAGAACATTTTGAAACTTCGATATTCAGCTATTTTGCAGTTAAAGATTTCAGAAGGCACTGTGCACGTAGCTTTATTGTTAGTTGGTTTAAAGAAAAAGGTATCTAACATGAAATGTCTTTTCTTCTTTAAAGATATAAAGCAACATTTCACCAGTGTGAAGTCTGTAAGAAAGTTTTTAAAGGGAAAACAAGTTTGGAAATGCATTTTAGGACACACTCAGGTAAAAATAAACCCAACAAAACCACAAAACATGAAGGAATGTATTTTTATGCATCAACATTGATGGAATTATTTTATTCACTATGGTTGTTGAGCATTCATGGCAAGAGAGCAGGAAGCAGCAAGACGACTTTTTCTTTTCCATATGTTGGTTGTTCCTGAATGTTGCCTTCTGTATGGATCACTTGAAATACTAATAGTCCTCAACACAGGGCTGTGGTATGCTCTCTACACCTCTTCCTTTCGTTTACTGGTGTATGTTCTTGCCAAATTTACCCAGAACCTTCTAATCATTTTTTGTGGTCCAGAGAATATTATGCTTCAACTGGTAATCTAAACAAGGATTTGAAATCCTTTTGGAAAGGTGTCTGTTCTTGTATGTCTGACTTTGTTTTTCCTGCCTTATATTTAGGGAAATCATTGTCCTTCAGAAGTGTATAGAAGTACAAATTGAGCTCATTTAATACCAGTATCATAACAGTTTAAAGACTGTTCTTTTTTTATTTGGTTTATATTGTGATTACCTTTGTGTGTACCTGGCAGAAATCCCAAATATTGAGAGAATGGTATGCTAATATAACTTCTAAACAAACTTCTAAGGGCTCCCTCGATTCTGAAGTTGATGCTAAACATATGCTGTTCTTTTCAGTAGAATTGTTTTATACTAGGTCTCTATTTCATAATGCATGTATGCATTTGCATATTTATTTGTGACACGGTGTTACTCAGAGCACCTAATTTTTACTTCTCTGTCTTTACAGGTGAGAAACCCTACAAATGTCAAATCTGTAATCAGTCTTTTAGAATTAAGAAGACATTAACAAAACACATGGTTATTCATTCAGATGCTCGACCTTTTAATTGCCAACACTGCAATGCAACATTTAAACGGAAAGACAAGCTGAAATATCATATTGATCATGTTCATGGATCAAAGGCTGCAGAAGAGGCATTGGCATCTTCAGAAGAAAAGCTAGTCTCCTTACCAGTGCAGTATACCTCTGATGACAAAGTTTACCAAACAGAGGCTAAACAGTATGTGGAACAGCCCAAAGCATATCAATCAGAAGCCAAAACTCTGCTACAGAATGTATCTACAGAAGTATGTGTGCCTGTGACTCTGGTACCTGTTCACATGTCTGATCCGCAAGCTGATCTGGTGCAGCACACTGCTCAGTCCCATGGCATTCTTCCTCCACAGCCTGAGCAGACAGATTATCAACGAGCAACAGATCTATCATTTCTAGAGAAATATACTCTCACCCCACAACCTGCAAATATTGTTCATCCTGTAAGGCCCGAGCAAATGTTGGATCCTAGAGACCAGTCATATCTTGGAACTCTACTGGGGCTAGATACAGCTCCTACTGTACAGAATATTTCAGACAATGAACATTCGTGATCAGACCATAACATTCCACCTAATTTACTAAGCCATTAGCCAACAGAAGGCTGATATGGCAATTAAGATTTATATTTTGTATTTTATTTGGACTCATGAGTCTTCTGCATAGCTTTGGAAAAACAGGTTTGTTTCCATAATATTTGAACATTTAGGCACATTTTGATGCATACTGAAAGAGTGTTTCTTGTGTTTTTGAGAGTTTTTAAAAATCTTATAGATGGTCTTTTAAAAATTATGCTCTGATATCTTTTAAGGATAGTGGCTGAGAAATGTAATTACATATCTAGCTATTTTAAAAAATCGTTTGCCTTTCTGCATCTCACTTTGAGTTATTGTTTTAAGTGTAATAGAAAGCATTCTGGAAGAATACGAACTGTATCAAATTTATAAAAAGTTGTAAGGGCAGGCAGGGATATGAATCACAAACTTTGAATTATCTTCCACATAAAAATGAAAATATAATTTTACTTGAACCCTCAGGCATTTTTGGAGGGTTTTAAAGTCTGCTGGACTCTGGAGCCTAGCCAGTGGACACAGGAACTAGATTATTCTGAAAAGTCACTCAGATATTTTATGAAGACACTAAGCAGGGGCTTTGGTGATCCCTCTGAGTATAATCACGCTGCCTAAATTTGGCCTCTTAATTCTTCCTTGATCTCTAATATTGAATTATGTGGGAGGATCTAGACAATAGTATTGTCTGATTTTCTGCAGTTAGTCCTATACAATTTTAATATGCATTTTTTTCTTGCTTTTTCAATCTTGTCTTCTAACGTGTGCCCCGCACTCTAACTTTGAAAAAAATGGGAATATTTGCAAGATCGTTTTTATCTATAAACAGTCAGAAAGGATTGGCATGGCTTATCCTTGTTAGAGCATAACAGGGTCCTGCATTAGCCTGCACATTTTCAGGTTATTTGTGATAGAGAAGAAATTTAAAGGCTAGTATTTCCAGAACAGTACTCAACTTCTATTTAAAAAAATAAATAATCAGGAATTATAAATTTCTTGTGAGTTGCTAATGAAATTGTTTTGTTTCTCACTTTCTTGTACTGTGTTTATAAAACAAAGTCAAATTCTTGAGAGTATTTTATGTCTTTAATTATTTTTAGCTTTTTCTTTACTAGCCATAAGGGTTTTTTCCAAAAGAACCATTTTGACTTACAAATCTACTGTAATTCACCATGAAATCTAGCATAATTTAGCCACGTCAAGCTATCTATGTTGAGGCTACTTTAAAAATAATTATTCTGTGTTTGTTTGGTGAATATTATGCCAAAGAAAATATCTGAAGTAATTTTGTAATCATCATTATTCCTCACAAGAATTACATATTAAGGCAAAATTTTCTGCAGTTTCCCCTGTTGTTAAATTATTATCTTAAAGAAACTTTCAAATGGGAAATTGGGTGTATGTGTATGGTTGTAAATGTTGAACTTAGCCAATGGCCTGAGCACAAGTGATCTGTGCTGAAAAGCTTGTTTATCATCCCAGTTCTATAAACTCTAAGTGGCATGGATCATTTTAAATCCTATTTAAATACTTAAGTTCTTTTAATCCCCATCTACTTCAGTGTTGAGCAGTTGGCGGGAGAAAGTCCAGAGCTGCCGGAATGTTCATATTTTGAAGCTTGTACCCTAATGGATTCTTAACCTAAACACACCAAAGATTTCTGTAGCTGTCAAATAGTGGCAGAGTTATAGAATTTTAAGTGTTATTGATATTTAAATAGGACTTAGCCAAAGAAGCACAATAGAAGTCCTAAACTTTAAAAGTTCCGTTTCTAAAACAGGACTACATATGTTTAACTGTTTTATGTTTGTATCTCTAAAGTAAAATTTGGAGCTGTGCTCTGGGAATGTTCAGACTGATGTGCTGTAAATACATCTGGTAAGAAGCTCATTACTAATGAACACACAGCAATAACAAGGCCATTGAATGCCACCTGCTGAAAGGACACTATCAAGTACTACCCTTCTTGCTTTCTCACTCCACCTTCATCTCCTTTCAAAATTGTTTCTGTCACCTTTACACTCCATGGCTTGAAAACTGACGGTTTATGTGTAATTTTCAAGTCTTCATGTGTCTATCATATGAATATTACCGCATGTGCACATTCATGTGGACATGAAACCTGATTTCCAGCATTTGTAATTGTACCATTAAAAATAACCTGACAGGAATGGTGTAAGTGCTGTTGTCAGACTTAAAAGCCAATCGCTCTGTTATTTCTTGTCTTTGCTGTCCTACGGTAGAAAAAAGTATTGTAGGATTTTGACAAAACAGCAGCTTAAAAATAGTTGGTAACTAATTTTTTCTTTTAAATCCAGTCTGTTCAGAAGGCACTCTAGGAAAATACTAAAATGGAATTTGGAGCATATTTACTTGATAATGTCCTTTTAAAATTTTTTTCATGATTGTGCCTTTTATATATATTCGGAATAATGGCTTTTTCTCTAGTTCATTTGGTTATTCAGAAAACATTGAGGTAAATATCTTCCAAAGGGCTTCAAGTTTTTGGATGCCCAACAAGCAACAGGTTATAAAAGGACTTGTTTTTCAGAAAAATGAGAACTATCTTTGCTGTTTGGGTGGCCAGAATTGCTAGTCATTCCTAGAAAAATGACCTACTAGTTCTTTGGCGTTCTTTTATTTGCAGATAACCCTACTAGTTAGGGTTTTTACCTGCTGGTCAGGCTGGATCATTGCCAGTTGACAGTGAAAGAAAATAGGAAAGCTTATGTGCTAGATACATAGTTTTTATTTTTTTAATATCATAATCTATAATTCTTATGGCTTTACATCTATTTAAAATTCATATATGAGCAAAGTAAATGTTCATGGACTGATACTTCATCTGGTAGGTGGAAGCAGCTGATCTCTGGTGGAGGACAGTTCCTCTGAAGAGGGCTGGAGTTGAGGGGCAGAGAGCAGCACCTCGCAGCTGCAGGGGCTGAAACTCCATTTTAACACGTGCACGTCATGTTGACCTGGAGGGCGCTTTTACAGTAAAGGCTGTTGTTTTATCTGGCAGTCATTGACTCAGCTGACTGTTCGTTGCCAAAGAAGGAAGAAGCAGGTCTCCTAAAAATATCTCTGAAGGATGATTAGTGGCACATTGCAGAAAGTTGGTCTTCACCACATGCTGACCTTTGAGGAGAAAAGTGGAGTCTGCGTTGCTACTCTAAAGTGCGACGTGGTTCTGAGAACTTACTGTAGTCGTTCTGTTTAAACATTGAATTATGTTTGTGGTTTTTTTTGCTGAACAAATTTCTGGTTGTTGACTGGGTTACTGCCTTTAAATCTTTAAGTGGATTTTATATTGAGTTTATTTATTTATATTGGAATTTCTTCTTTGAGCACTGACACTTTTCCTACAGAAGTATGACTCTCATGGGTTCTTTTTATGCCGAACATCGGTAATTGTAATGGTGACAGTATGTCTTCTTTAAGGCTGTGGTTTCCTTAAAAATATAGTGCTACTTTAGTCTGGACTATAACTCGGATCTTTATTTTTAAGGATGGGTCATACCAGACCATAATGACAAAGATTTATTTGGTATCATCAGAGAGCTAAGCTTATTTCCCTAGTAACGAATGGGAAAGAGCATCCAGGACTCTGAAGAATGCTTCAAGTGAATCACCTCATAACTTGCTTGATCGAATATTAAATGTGTTATGGAGTGCTAAGGAATAAATGACCCTCAAGTTTTAAAATTTAAAGTAGTTTCTTTATGGAAGTTGATGAATGTCAAATTATGAATGAATTCTGAGAAGGCTGTTGTAGATGAGTAGAGGTTTTTTTTCCCTGAAAACAGTAACAAATCTGTGATTTTTTTTTTCTGTATTGAACACACATGCGTAACTGATCCAGGTTGCATGTTCTCTATACAACTGAAGCTTGAGGCAATCAGATCGCATTTATCTGCAGGTCCATGTGAATAATGTAATGTGTGATCTTTTTCTAAAGATCATCTTGCAGTGATTTGCTTAATTCATGAGGAATGACAAACAGAATTTAATGCAGGGCAGTCGCTTTGCTTAAACCCACAAGGATCTTTTTCATGGTTCATAAGAAATGATTTGGTTTAGAAGGATTTAATGGATTAAAGGTAACAATGACAACATTTTTTAATCCTCCATAACCATTTTGATCATGTTTAAATGTTTGTCCTTTTATATGAAAGAATAAGGTGAAATAAACTCAATATTTTGTCACTGTTTTTTCAGATAACGTGCTTTAAATGTGATCTGTATAGGTTGGTATTTTAGGTGGAAGTCTTTAAGTGAAGTTGTCTTTTATGGGGAAATCCTTTGCTGTAAGGAAAAGTTAGGAAGTGTACTGTAAATGTAGAAGTACTCAGTCCTATGTGTAATTTTGTTTGTTATGGAAAAGTAAAGTTCATTTGTCTTAACATTGCTCGCTTCACAGGATTTCTTGCAGAGGTGCTTGTGCTAAGATTTGCATTCTGCCCCTGTTTTAATCAGTGTGGAAACCCAGTATTCTATATGTCTTTCAATTTTAAAGCTCACAAAAGATAAACAGATGAGGCAATTTTTTTCATCACATTTGTGTGCATCTCATTCTACTTTTTATTTTAAAATATTTTGTAAATTAAATTTATTTAGAAAAGTACTTGGCTTTGCTTGATTTTGTTTTTTTTTTAACATGGGAAGAACTTTTTAGCACGGAGTTTTGCTGAATCCGATTTTTTCTGTTCATCCCAGCTCCCGCTGGCCATCTCCGCTACCAGCTCCGCGGGACGACCGGGACCGCTCCTCCCGCTGCCGCGCGGGGGCGCCTCTCTCGTGCCCCGGCGAGGTCGGGCCGTTTAAATAAAACGCCCAGCGCTAATTGGCGGAGAAGCGAGGAGGCGGGGCGAGGCGGGGCGAGGCGGAGCGGGCCCGCGCGGGGGTTGGCGGGAGGCCGCATTTGAACGGGCGAGCGGAGGCTCGGCGGTTGAGGCGGTGACGGAGCGCTAGCGGAGCCGTGCGGAGAGCTGGAGCTGGTCCCCCGCCCGCTCTGCGGTTGTGCCGCGGGTATGGCCGCGGGTTTCTTCTCTGGAGCGGCGCTGTGGGAGCCGAGCTCCACCGCCAGCCCTACGCGGCGGCGCTGGGCGGCGCGGCGGGGCGAGGAGGACGGGGATGAAGGCCCCGTCGTGCTGGTTCTGAGCCACTTCTCGCGGCCGCCGTTCCTCAGCTTCGGCAGCCTGCGCGTGGGCGCTTCCCGCACGCGCCTCCTTGGCATCGACAACCCCAACGCGGAGGACGCCGATGTGGTGGTCGACCGCTTCCCGGCTTCTGCTAGGGGCTTCAGCATTGAGCATCGCCGTTTTCCTGTGCAGGTACCGGGCGGTCCGGGGGCCGCGAAGCTGCAGCAGAGGCGAGGCCGGTGGGTGGGTGTGTGTGACACTCGAGCGAACCCCACGCCGTACTCTGCGGGGCTGCTCCCTCCCGCGCCGCTCTGCCGGTGCGAGGGCGTTATCGGTTTGCAGCGGGAGAACCCCCGGGAAAGGGCAGGTGGCACCTGGCCGCGTAGTGCTGCGGGTTTGGGCGGGCGGTACTCCGGGAGCTGCACCTGGCTGTGGGTGCTGTGCTCGTGTTAAAGGGGAAGAGCTGCAGGATGGCAGGGTTAGACCTCTGCGGGCTGTCACAGGCTGAGGAGGCGGTAAATCCGCACTCAACAGTCTTTTTTTCTTTTTTTTTTTTTATTTTCAGTAAGGTGCAAAAACCCAAAACAACACTTATTTGTTCTCTGGGAATGTGCTTTTAAAGACAGAGACAGAAGAATACGAGGTGTTAAAAATGTGACCTCTCAAAAAGTTGGAGGGCATCTGTTTACTTCAGGAAAAAGGCTGAGGGCGTTTGTTATGAAGAGGATACTAATTCACCGTTCTGCGTGTTAATTAATGATACAGTAGAGAGCAAAGCAGTCCTAATCTAGGAATAAATCTTTACGATTCCAAAGGAAATATTAACTACAATTAAGGCAAACAATGCCGATTTTTAAAAGGACCATCCAGGCAAATGTGTCATGGTCTTCAGAGCTCTCCGGAGTCTTTGTGAGAGAAGAAACCGTGGGGATCTCTTGCAACAGTATGCCTATAAAAACAGGCTGGAGTCTCGCTGTGAAGGACTTGTATAACAAGTTCCTATAGTAATTAATCAATACTAACCGTTGTTGACCGGCTTCACTGTTTGTGTGTGTTTATTAAATGCATCTGCCCAAAGAGGTGGAACTCCTAATTGAAATGCTCAAGAGACTGGTCATTTTCACACTCTTTGATTTTATCTGAGGTGTGAACATTCTTTGATCGGTTGGTTTTGATATCAGCAGAGCATTGAAATGATTCAGTAGAGGTCACGGTGCATTAAGGATCTTTATATAGATCACATACAGCACCATGACTTCCTTGTTCATTGGTGGTGTTTTAATTTTTATTCAATGAACTTGTGTGTCAAATTGCTTGACTAAAAAACTTGATGCTTTTATTTAGATTCAGCTGAGGTCCTAAAAATTAACGTTTAATTGATAGTCCAAATATGATTCTCTCAAAATTACTTTAGTGGACTTATTTAGTTAATATGTGCAAAAAATGATGTAATTTCTTCTACTTCATTCAAATCTTGTCTACTATCTGTTATATGTGTTCTTGCTTGCTCTCCATTATATTTTCATGAATATACCCTTTTAGTAGGACAACACTTTCGATGGAGGTTGCTTGCATGTCAGAAGGAAAAACTGACATTTAAACATTTAATAATTGTTTGTCAATTCATGTTGTTGGAATGTATGTTACTTCTGTATACTGTTTCTCATTTGATTTGATTAATCCATCTTTGATGTTACCTAAGTGTACCTAAGTGCTGGATGTTAAACATTTTTCTTTCTCCAATAGTCAGGACAAAGAATCTTTGTTGCTGTAACATGGACACCATTAGAAGAAGGAAAAGTCAGAGAACTGGTAACTTTTGTTATTAACGGCATCATAAAGCATCAAGCTGTGCTCCTGGGTGTTGCTGAAGTGTCTCTGAAGAAAAAGGTGTGTGTGGTTTTTATGTGTCTTAATTCTATTACTTTGGTATAGCTGACACAGATATTTTTATTAGTAGAAAGTTCATTGAAGGAGATTTAAAAATTGATAAATGATGCTGTCTGTGGGAATGTCCATTGTCTTTGAATTTTTTCAGCTGGGTTGGAAAGTAGATACTGGTGCATTGCAGCTTAGAGAATAAAACTAAAACATGACCACAAAAGCTGTTTTCAAGCCTGGAAATAAACTAAGGTGAATTTTGGACTAGGTGTTCTTTTTATAGTATTTTTACACTTCAAATGAATACATTAGTAATGTTCACTTTTAGATATAAAACTATGTAGAAAGTCAGCATACTAACTTTTATTTATGGTTCTTTTTTAGAAGAGTCTTTGGGATACTATAAAAAAGAAAAATTCTTCAGAAACATCTGCTTCAACAAAAGTTAAAAAAAGTACTTTGAAAGATAAAAATGTTAATAAAACCTTTCAAGTTTCCCAGAAGGTGGACAGACTTAGAAGCCCACTTCAACCATGTGAAAATCAGAACACAGTGCAAAATAGTACATCCCCAGGAAATGACCCCTTTGTTGGCTCAGAAAATAAATTGCCAATATCTCCTATTGCACCAGTGCTAGAGGAATGTCGTACTCCTGTTGGCACACCACTTGCAATGAGAAGGTCTACTACATTCGCAGATATTGCTACCACTGTACATGAGTTATTGCCCAAACTAGATGGCTGTAATGTCAAGAAAATTGTTCATGAGCACAATGAATTAAAATCTGAAAGTGTGTACAATTCTATAGGTTTAGCACAACTGCCAGCTTCAAACAATAGAGTACTTAATTGTACGCTCTCACCAGTTTGCCCACCAGAACACTCAGAATCTGTGCCTGCTTTAAGTACAAGGAGAATTTTAAGTCCAGATTCCTTTGTAAATGGCAGTTATCAGGCAGATATAGATACAATCAGGCCATCTGTTCCAATTCTGTCACCTGATCAATTTGTGAAAGACAGCTTGTTAGATAAGCAATCAAAGACTCCTAAACTTGAGGCAGCTTTAATATCTGCTACTACAGAGACTTACGTTGTCAAGAAACGCCTACCCTCAAAATGGAAAAAATGTGGAGATGCAGAGACACAAACACATATTCACATTGAGCACAACTTAAATGAAGCCTTTGAAGTACATGATGTGGAATCACAGGTACTTCATTGTGACCAAGCCAGAGGAAATCCCTTCAATTTTCCTTCTGCAGAGGATCTTCAGACTCAAAATTCTTCTCGGAGAAAGCAACCAAAAAAGCGTCCGGTTCTTTCTGCCACTGTCATCAAAAACAAGCCTACTCCTGCTGAAGAAAACTACATCCAGCCAAAATCTAAAAAATGCCTCAGTAAAGCAATAATGGAATGTGCTAATGTGGTGTCTGTACATACAAAAGCAGAAATATCTAAACGTCTTCCAGTTATAGGTCCCATTTCAGCTGAAAATAAGTGTCAGAATGACAAAGTACGTTCATCTCCTACTGGATCAACTTCTTGGAGTCATAAGAGGAAAAGTGAAACATATGCAGAAAATAGTAGAGTTACAGATCTGGTGGATGTGGAAGAAGTGGAAAGAAAAAGAACTCGAAGATTTGGTGTGGACAATAAAATGAATACTACTATGAGACCGTCAGCCTTCAAACCCACAAACCGAGAGAGAGCAGGGCAGAGAAAGAAAGCTGGTGAGCAGTATTTCCTTCATTTACCACTTTCTGAAAGATGCCTTTGATCGTGAAATTTGTATAGCAAACTGAACCGTCTAGCAAGTCGGGAATATCACTCAAATGTGGGCCTTTGAGATTTGTTAGATATTATCTGCATTTTAAACATTGGATAACTAGGTCAGTGTTCTGATTATGTAATTGGCTTCAAATTTACTTCATTCTTTTGTAAACCTTGTTAATGACAGTACCAGGAAAAGTATCTGGCAGTTCTGGAGCAAAGACCTTGTTATGTAATTCAAATTTACTAGGAAATTACTCATTGCATGAAATTTCTATCATATGCCCAGTTGCCATTGTGAATGTTTGACTCCATTGCTGCTGTCAAATGTTTTCAAATATGTAGTTCCCAAGTCTCATTCATGCTTCCTGCTTTTTATTGTCTGTAATTAGCTTTTTGTCAGCCTTGTGTAGATTTTTTTTCCCTGCCTTTATAGTTTGCCAGTAATTTGTTGCTTGAAGATCTGAAGTTGACTTCTTATATTTTAATGTATTTGAGGTTTTCTAAATGTTCTGTTCCCAGATATGCTCTGGAATAGAAAAAGCGTGAGGGTCTGTATCTGAAAGAAGCATTTAATTTGCAGTGTCTTCATGCAGTCCCTGCAATATAAATAATAGGAAAAATTCATTATGGCTTTCAGATCAAAATAGCATGCTGCTTTGTTCAGTTCAAACGGTCTGTTCTGTGATGTAGATTTGATTTGGGGCTTACAGTAACGCACTTTCATTTCAGGCTTTCTAAGATAGCCCACAATGTAAAACCACACAACACACTAACTGTGTTAGTGTGCAGCAGGAAAAACTGTGTTATCTACCAGGTTATTTGTATTCACCCATTATGATAAAGCTAGATGGGCTGGACAAGGAAGTATTCTGTGAGCCCAAAATGACTTGGTCTATTAATTGTGGTTGTGAAATGCAAAAATGATGACAGCTTTGGGTTTTATTCTTCTTGGCAACTTTTCTTGAGGAATATAACCTGTTGTTATTTTAATTGCATAGTCAGTTTCTAGGCTTCACAAAGAAAAATCACATTTCACTACTGAAAGTTAACTTTAAAATACCCATCATTAAGTCAATCCACTTAAGACCCAACTTTATAATAAAATATCTGAGAGACTGGAGTGATTTTGTCACCTCTCTAGAAGTGAATGTTCTATGAAAAACACTACTTTAGCTAAGAAGGACAGTGCAACCTGTAATTTATGGTCTCTGTCTTTTGTTTCCGAAGTACCATCTTGTCAGTGGGTGTCAGGCAGCAGCTATAGTCCATCTGCAAGGACATTCTTTTTTTAATCTTTCATCTGATGTCAGTGTAACAAAATGATTACACTAGAAGTGTGTATTTTTACATGTTGAGAGTTCAGAAAGCCTAGATCTGCATTTTTTTCCTCGTGTTTTGTTGAAGTCCTTCTACTGCTATGTTGTGGATAATACTTATTAGCAAGTGCCTTGATGCCTAAGGTAACAAGAGTCAGGCTGCTCTAAATGAGCATGACTGTAGTATGCATCTAACAGTGGGAAGAGGTGAGTCAACACCTGAAGAGTCATGACTCTTACATCAGATTCTTACAGAACACACACTTTGTGTTCTAGTGAATGTTTTTCCTAATCAACACAGTGTTTCTAGCCATATGATAACGAATTGCAAATAGTGTATTTCCTTAATGTATGGAGGAACTGTGAAATCTGAGAGCTCTTATTTACTTTTAACTATTTTTCCCTTTTGATTGTAGTCAAACTTCTTTACTTTTTCCATCAACAGGAGATTACTGGTATTTTGTATGGTTTCATGGGGAATTACTCCAGTTCCATGGTTTACAAGTGATATGAACCTTTATACAGTAACTTTCACTGACATATTTGCTGTTAATAGTCATATGTTAATGCTTATAGGTTCTTCGCTTCAGAAGGCATCTAAAACTACCAACAGAATTAGTAAACCCATCCCTGGGTTGGCTCAGTCTCACCTGACGTTTGTGAAACCACTGAAAACAGGTAGGCAGACTTCTGGTATTTAGTAAAACAACGTGCACTGAGCTGAATGTCATAACTACTACTGCAGGTGATTGGTAAGACCCAGCTGGTTAGAGTGGAGATGAAATAGAAGATTGTACTTACAATGAAACAGCATATAGTAGAAAAATACATGTGAACTTTCATCTTCTGATTGCTCATAAGAAAAGGGGTTGCAACACATGGCCAGCTGAAGGTGAATGTTACTTTCCTCCAGTTTTGCCTGTAAGTGCGAAAGCTACATTACACGTATGTTCCCAGCTGGCTGATGGTTATCAGTGAAATGCCTCTTCCGTATCTGATGATGTTTAATACAACAGAATACATAAGAAGAGAAAACTGAAAAGGTACTGATTTTGCAGACATAATAATACTAAGTGGATTTAATCAGAAAAAACACATCTATAAAATGGTTCTTTTTGGACGTAATCCAATTCAACTTGTTTTTGCCCCAAGATATGTGCATTGCAAATGGCCTGGGTTCTAGAAATCTTGTCTTTGTTCTAGTGCTTTAATAACTTAATCCGTTTTTTGTGACTGAAATTTATCTAGTGGTGACTGGTCTGCAAGTCACTGAAGATTCTAATAATCTGCTTTTTTCTGCTATAGTGCTAAATGTAGTGTCGAACATTAATCCTTTTCACAATTAAATGTATATTGGTTACCAAACATTTCAAGAACTAGAGTGACTTATTTTTTTTTTTTTTTATTTTAAGTCATCCCTAGGCACCCAATGCCTTTTGCTGCTAAAAACATGTTTTATGATGAACGTTGGAAGGAAAAGCAGCAACGTGGTTTTACCTGGTGGTTAAATTTTGTACTGACCCCTGATGACTTCAGTGTAAAAACAAACACCCCACAAGGTAAGAGTACAAGAATTTTCACTTTGCCTTGTAATGTTCTTAAGCATTATATAATGTACTTTACTAATATTAATGAATAGTAGTACTAGCTTTACAGTAGTCCCGAATTGTCACTTTTGTATGTGTAACATTAAACTCTTAGGGAAGAGTAGATTTTTGTTTTTTAATTTATATATATCACCTCTGTTTCCCTTTTCAGCCTTTGGATTAATACTGTGATAATCATAAACCAAATATTCTAGCAGTTATGCTAGAAAATATGGCATATACTAAACCAAAAGCAGTTCTCACATTGGAGACAGTACTGTCTGTCTCAGCAGAATTTTATAGCTACCTAACCCTTTTCAGAGCCATATTTTGCCCTTGTGTTAAGTGTGGATGGCACACTTGTTCATGCCAAGCACAACACACCACACAACGCAAGGCAGGGTGAGCTCTGTAGCAAGAAACACACAGGAATGCATGGCTGCAGCACTCCTCAGTGGTGTTGAGTGGAGAATCCCCACCTGCGGAAAAACATTATAGCTGTCATGTTACTAAAATGATGGTACCATGTTTTTTCCTCTGTCTTTAGCTCCAATCTAAAAAATGGAAGATGGTACAATTAATCTTAAAACTGAATTCCTAGCACTGCTTGCTTATGAAATAAGCATTGTTATATTAAATATTTGACTAATGTACTTGACAATACATGTTTAGTGCTGATAAGCTTCCTGAGGGATAAAATCATTAGTCAGAAGGAAAATAACAAAATGAGAACTTAGAGATGAAAAAAAATAAGTGGACAAAGCTATCTTTATCTGAGGTGTAAACACAGTTTTTGTGTGTGTTTAAATAGTAAATGCAGCTGCTCTTATTTTGGGAGAAGAGAACCATCACAAAACCAGTGTTCCTAAAGCACCAACGAAAGACGAAGCATCTCTAAAAGCTTATACAGCTCATCGTAAGCTGAATAAATTACGACGGGATGCTTGCCGTTTGTTTACATCTGAAACAATGGTTAAAGCTATTAAGAAGCTGGAAGTTGAGATTGAAACTAGACGTTTGCTAGTTCGTAGAGACAGACACCTCTGGAAAGATGTAGGTAAGAATACTAAAACTTTGTATCCTTTCCTTTCTTGTAGGTAGAAACAGGATTTTTCACACATTAAATTGATTTAATCTGAAATCGGTTGATATAAATTTTTGCTATAACATGAAGTGTTTGCTGGATGTAATATTACAAGATATTCTCTTGCAGGAGAGAGGCAGAAAGTCCTTAACTGGCTTTTATCTTACAACCCCTTGTGGCTGCGTATAGGTCTGGAGGTAAGTGCAGAACTTACGGTCTATTAAAGTTTAAAGGACATTTAGCAATTTTTTTTCTTTAGCAGGGGTTGTTTGAGTGGTTTTTTTTTTGTACTTCCTGTTTTAATAGTCTAGGTAGGTTCAATTTGGTTATAGCATATTTACATCTCTCTTAAATTATTGCAGCAAAGTTGCTTTGAAAAAAGTGCTTACCTTATTAAAGAGGAAAATATTTAATCAAGGAGAGTCAAAGTTAACTCCGACAAATAACACAAAACTGGTTTCCTACAGTTTTACTCTCCACTGAATTGGAGAAAAATGCAGTTGTCTTAAGGAAGTTCCTGATTGATTCCTCAGATGCAAACGTTCATACATGTGTTGGAATGAGACTGGATATTTTGAAATTTCCTTTGGCTTTATTATTCCGTGACTGATTTGAAAAACTGTCTGACTTTTAAATACAAATTACCATTTGCTACTTCAGAATTTCGGTAATATTATTTTAAAAAAATCCTTATGGTATTTGAGGTGATTTTTAACATTTCTGCTCTTTCCCCCTCCTTTCATACTAGACTGTTTATGGAGAACTGATAGCCTTGGAGAGTAATAGTGATGTTATGGGTTTGGCAATATTTATCCTTAATCGCTTGCTTTGGAACCCTGACATTGCAGCTGAATACAGACATCCCTCTGTGCCTCACCTTTACCGAGAAGGTAACTACAACTTCCAAAAATAGGTTATTTTTAGCACTTAATTTTTGAACTAGCACTTAAAGGGCTCTGTCATTTTAGGTCATGAAGAAGCTTTGTCAAAATTCACACTGAAAAAGTTGCTGCTGTTAGTTTGCTTTCTGGATTATGCCAAGAGGTCCAGAATGATTGACCATGACCCTTGCCTCTTCTGTAAAGATGCAGAGTTCAAGGTAAGAGAGCTGTGACTTGATGTCTCCCTCTAATATTGTCCTAAGACTCAATGTAAAATATGTACTTTCTTTAAAAATCTATGTACTTTTCTTTAACAAGTCTTGGCTGTTCAGTCTTTGACATAAACATTCTCAACACATCTCACAGTCATATAAAGGCATTGCCAAGAAAATTTTGAGATGTTGGTCCTGTAGGAAGGACTCAGTTATCTTGTATTGTCTGTCTTCCCTCTCTAAATATAAGCTTCTGCACTATTTTTAAATATGACTGTAGCATACTGCAGCTGAACTTAAACTGCAAGTCAGTTTGGGCTTTCCTGGTTTTTTTTGGTTTTTTTTTGTTTGTTTGTTTGTTTTTCTTTTTTTCTTCTTTTACTTTGCTGTGATAAGAATGACTATGCAACACCTGTCATACAAATTTAATTAACAAATATGTTCAAATAAAATCACCTTTTCTTGGGTTTGTACTATGTAGGCAGACAGACTGAGAAAAAAGTATTCCTGAATTTGGTGGTGCTTTCAGTGACTTAATAGCCAGGTGTGATGAAAATTAAAGCTGTGTGAACTGGTTTAAAATACTTTAAAATATGTATATAAAATTTTAAGTACTGGGTAAGGAAATCTGGAATGCAATTTGAGGAGCAAGGAGCAAAAACTGTGTTCTGCTTGATAAATACTGCAGTGCTAAGATTACCTTCCTTTTTTTTCGCCCTCCTTTTAGACTAGCAGAGACCTTCTGCTTGCATTTTCTCGGGACTTCCTGAGTGGTGAAGGTGACCTTTCCCGCCATCTCGGTTTCCTAGGACTACCCGTCAGTCATATTCAAACTCCACTTGATGAATTTGATTTTGCTGTAACCAATTTGGCTGTGGACTTACAATGCGGCATTCGTCTTGTGTGCGTTGATACAGAATTATTTTGAATTATTTATTTTCCTTTGTATCATACTCAGCTAAGAGATTAAACTGTGAAATTCACTTTGTTAGGAGAACAATGGAACTTCTCACGAAGAACTGGAGTCTTTCAAAACAACTGAGAGTTCCTGCAATAAGTCGTCTACAGAAGATGCATAATGTTGACATTGTTCTTAATGTCCTTAAAGAGCGAGGAATTCACTTGAAAGATGAAAGTGGTAAGACCTAGATATCAGGGTTATTCTAAGGGCATCAGAGGACTAGTGCACACTTTAATTCGTTGTTTTATTTGATAGGTGCTTCAATTGACTCCAGGGATATTGTGGATAGACACAGAGAGCGAACATTAGCTCTCCTGTGGAAGATTGTCTTTGCCTTCCAGGTATTATTCAATTACTTATTTTGTTTGTTTGTTGCTAATTATAAATGAGAGAAAATGAAAACACCGCCTTTCAGGAATATTTGTTGTCTGTGAAAGCGTCTGCTAATCAAATTTTAGACTATGAAATATTCCGCTTTGTGTGTTTGAAGTGCCATGCAAACTTGACCTAAATCTGCTAACTGCTTCCTAACAATACAGTTTAGATACCATTTTAACTGTGCTTTTTCTTGTATACATTCGTAAACTTTGTTAGAAAAAAACCTGAGTTCATGTTGGATGCCAAGAGAATTTATAATTAAGAATAAAATAGTGTTGGTCTCAAAACACTGGTAAGTTCTTAACTGAAATAAACATTTTGGGGTTACACTCTTAGACAATTATAAAGTAAGCCCTGAAATTATAGCTCTCTTCCATTTGTCTGAAACAGTCAATTTGAAGAAATTTTCAGGAAATAAGAATGAAGATTTTTTTTTTTTTTAAAGGATTACTGCAGAGACATTTGAAAGCCACTGGAATAAATTGATAGAGGAAGCAAAAATAGTTTTCTTAAGATTTTTTTAAGAGCCAGAAGAACATAATAAAAAGCAAATGGAAGTATTTTCTTACTTAACTAGTCAAAACTATAACAGTAGTTACCTTCCTCCAGTCGTTTCTCCTGTATTCATGTGTCACAGTTGCATTGCTTCTGATTAAAGAAATAGTTTGTGAGCATTGGCTTTATTTAAGCCCTGTGGACATGCTACTTCTCCAAATCTTCTCATACCATCACAACACCAGCTCAGGTCCTCTCAGAATCCCTTAAATGAGGGAGTGTGTTACATGGACTCAATAGAAATGCAGGCGAGACTCTGAAATTGTTGTTTCCTCTGAAAGTATGGTGAAATTAAATGGGCTGTTTTGGGGAATCTCCCTGTTTCCCCCAACTATTGATTAGTGAAGTAACTTTTACACAGAACAGTGTGAGTGTGGGTTTAGGTTCTTTTATTTGAAGCAGTTGGTAGCAGATGCTGCCATCTGTGCTGGCAAGTCCAGATTATCCACTAGTGATTTGGTGTGGCAAGTACTGCTAAGTAGTGAGGGTAATTTCTCTTTAAAATGCCATATCTAAACCCTCTGCATCCAACTGCTATAATGCATGATATGTCAGACTGTTGGTGTCATATGTAGTTTTTTTTTTCCTAATAGGTGGATGTTTTTCTTAATGTGGAACAGTTAAAAGAGGAAATTGAGTTTTTAAAGATTGCATACAAGAAGAAAACACAATTGGGTGCTCTCAAGACTTCTCTGAATTGTTGCAGAGTAGAAGATGATAATAGTAACAACTCCTCACCTCAAAGTTACAGTACAACTGTGAGGCTGCTCATGGCATGGGTTAATGCTGTTTGTGGATTTTACAATATAAAGGTAAATAGTTTTTGCGTACATTTCTGCAAATACATCTTTTGCTGTAATAAGAATGCTTATTCTTTATAGAGCAGAATTCTTCAAACTATCAAATGTGTAGTAGCAGCCAACAGTAGTTTTAAATATTCTTCTGGACTTTGTTCAGTCTGATTCAAAATAACTCTTTCTATGAGTTTAGCTGCAGCTCTCCTTTTAAACAAATTTTAGGAAAAGTATCTCCCTTTCCAGTTAGTCTTATGCATAAAAGTGCCTTTTAAAAATAGAAAATTTTTGCTGGAATGTGAGGTTGTTAGAGTTTTGTTTATGCTTTTTTTTTTTTTTGGTTTAATTCTTACAGTTCTTAATATGCTGAAAATTTTATGCACAAATACTTCTAGGATGAACACTCATTAAAAAAAAAAAGTTGCACTTGGTTACTTTCAAAGGTAGAAGAATTTTATATCCAGTTTATACCAACTAACTGGTAACAAAAATTCAAGGAACTTGTATCTTATTGTGTTTTATTTAACAGGTTGAAAATTTCACAGTGTGTTTCTCAGATGGTAGAGTATTGTGTCATTTGATTCATCATTATCATCCATGTTATGTGCCTTTGGAAGCTGTGTGCCAACGTACAACTCAAACAGTTGAATGCTCAAGGACTCGTATAGTAGGACTAAACTCTTCATCTTCATCCTCCTCAGAGTCTGATACTTCTCTAAATGTTACGGAAGGAATGTTTGACCAAAGTGAGTTATTGGCTGCACAGAAGTTCATGTTAAATCTATTTCTTTCATGCACAATTTTATTTGATAAACATTTTCTCTTTGCAAAGCTGTAACTGCCTCAGACCTATACAAGGAACTCTTGGACAATGAAAGGAAGAACTTCCAGCTGATCAATGCTGCAGTTTCTGACCTAGGCGGAATACCAGCAATGATCCATCACTCAGACATGTCAAATACAATTCCTGATGAGAAGGTAAGATGTCTTCAGAGTTGATGTGAATGTGTTCTGCTCTCTTGTGAACATTCCTGCTCTTCCCTGTAGCCCTTAACTTGCCATCTTCTGTGTTTATACAGGTTGTTATTACCTACCTATCATTTCTGTGTTCACGACTTCTAGACCTTCGGCAAGAAACTCGAGCTGCATGGTTAATTCAGTCTGCTTGGAGGAATTACAGGCTGAAAAGGGAACTGAAACTTTCTCAGGTATTTTTTGCCTGTGCGATATTCATAGCTTCTACTTTGAGAAATAGTAAGTGATATAAATTTGCTGTTTGGAGTACACAGGTTTGTTAGAATAATATCGGCATTTAAATTAATAAGTATCATTTTTGTTAAGAAAATATATGGCCTTGTTTGTGTAATCTATTAAAAACCACTTTCATTTAAGACTATTCTTCAGTAATTACATTTGTTTAAAGGCTACTGATCTTTTTGTGTGTGTTCTGAATACAGCATGTCATTCCTTAAGTCCTTTTCCCAATATTTTAAATATAAAATAGTTGCACTGCTGCCTTGAAACAAAAAAGGAGTAGTTAGTTTTTAATTCCTATTAATGTCTACAAGAGTAATTAAACTTCTACATGGATTTACTATTTTTGTTCAGGAGCTGAACTTCACCGGTCTTTTGAGTGGAATCTCATGACTTCCGATATTTTGTTTCTTGCTTTTTTAGGAGTTATACCAGATCTTGTGATGGTTTTAAAACTATGATGCCATTAAAGTTGATAAATGCCACCACTGTGTGTGAGATACTTACTATTTGATGCTGGAACAGTGTTCAAGTGTTATATTCTAAGAATCTGTGGTCTAGAAGGTGGAAGAAGTTATATTTGTCATTTTCTTAATCTCTAGTTACTTTGCTTTTTACAAACTGCACAACCTTAGTGATGAAGACAAAACATTCCTTTTATAACTGTTTTGAAATAACTAATAGTAAAAATGCTGGTAAGGGAAATCAAAAACAAAGTCTCTAAGAGTTAGTTGCAAGCATTTTTTGTTTTAGCTTGATTTTTAATTTAACCTTACAATGTGTGCAAATGTACTTTGCCCTATGGTAGGATAGGCTAGTAGGAGGATTCTGACAAAATGATCTAAATATTGACATTGTTTGTTGCTTTGTCTTTTTACTTTGATGTACATCAGTTTAACTGCAGTCTCTGAGTTATTATAGTGACAGTGGTTGGTATGTGCAAACAAAACTTTGTGCTAGATGGATGCGAGCTGTTATGACTATATGCTTACATTATTTAAATATACCTTGAAAACATTCTGGTGTGTTCTGTTAGTAAGAGCATCTTAAACTCTTATGAATGAGAACTAAAATTAAGGCTTAAAAAGGGGTTCCTAGGAGCGCTGAAAAATTGAGTATCAAAGACGAAGAACTATGAAGGCAGGAGGATTCAGATTTAAATGACGCAACCCTCTTACAAATAGCTTGGTGATGAAATAAATATTCCATCTCAGAAAAGTTCTTTTACTGTAGTAAAAGAAGGCTGTTCTATCAACAAGCCTAGTTTTTATGAGCCTGCTTTAGATAGTCATTTCAATATATAAAAATTTTGAGTGAAAATTCCAATCTTAACTGTTCAGTGGAAATCTACTCTTTGTAGGAAAGAGACAAAGCTGCTCGGATAATTCAGAAATCCGTATTAAACTTCTTGTCCCGTCGACGCATCCTGAAGAAAGTGAATGCAGCAATTTTCATCCAGAAGTACTGGAGAAGATACTTAGCCAGGATGTTTTTCTTAAATCTGAAAAGGACAAAACTGGAAGAAGTAAGAAGTAAATCTGCCACAGTAATTCAGGTAATACAATCTAAAGTAAGATTACAAAGCAAGGAAACCCTCTGAAATCTGTGGAAAAAAACAAAGGCTTGCTCAGGGTCATTGGTTTTGCTTGCAGCAACTGATGTCTTAATGAAAATGTAACTTTTTTTCTTTTTTTTTTTCCCTCCCTTTTGAGATGTTTTAGTAACTTTTTATCTTCAGAGAGAAATGGTAGCATGCTATTAAATCAGTAATTGTTTCTTCTTAATGTGAATATTTTGGCATACCATAAACATTAAAACACTGGGCCTCAGACAAGTCAGGCTAAGGACTGATGAGGTTGTTTTGGCTTGCCTCTGCAGCTGCTGAACTTTACTTACAGAAGCTTTAAAAAAAATAGTTACTCTCCTAGTGTTATGACACCTACAGTGGGCACATTCAGAATGGTAGACTTTAGTTACCAACTGGTAGCTGGGCAGTTAATTCAGTTTCTCAAGATACCTTCCCCGCTATTACCCAAAGCTAAATATTACATTCTTAAGACTTTCTAGAATGGAAATTACAGAATCACTGACTTATCAAATTGTTTAAAAGGCAATCTTTTGTAACCAGGGCAAATTTAGCATTTTCCCAGAATAGAAGATACTTAAAGCCATGATTCAAGCATTTGGCTTTTGGGTTTCTTTGTGTAGATACTTGTACTTTTCTTCCTAGGGATTAAGTAGGAATAAAGAAATCTTTAAAAGTCTGTTGGTTAGGGTATAGATAACACTGAGGTTGGCAGTCCTCAAATTTAAGCTTAACTTGAGATATCATGAAGAAAATACTAAATTTTCTGTGTGGTTGGTTTGTTTTTCCTGCAGGCTTATTGGAGGAGATATGCTGCCAGGAAAAGATATTTACAGCTAAGATACTACGTTACTTTTGTACAAGCAAGGATAAGGATGGTGAAGGCTGTTGCTGCCTATAAACGAATTGTTTGGGCTACTGTTACAATTCAGAGTCATCTGCGTGCATTTAAGTTGGCAAAAAAAGATCGGCAAAGATACGAACTCTTAAAGTCTTCAGCACTTACTATTCAATCTGCATTCAGAAGATGGAAAAAAACCAAAATTCAACAGAAAATTAAAGCAACTTTAGTACTTCAGACTTATTTCCGAAAATGGCAATCTTCAAAACTGGCTAGAAGAAAGAGGGCTGCCCTTGTCATACAGTCTTGGTATAGGATGCACAGAGATCTGAAACAGTATCTACGTATTAAGCAAAGTGTTATCAAGATTCAGGCTTGGTACAGGTGTCAGTTGGCTAGACATATTTACCAGGAACTCAGGGCAAAAATAGTGACAATTCAGCAGTATTACAGAGCTTATAAAGTAGGTAAAATTGAAAGAGAGTACTATTTGCAAAAACGTGTAGCAGTAGTAGTTCTCCAAGCTGCTTTTAGAGGCATGCAGGCACGTAAACTATACAGACAAACTAAGGCAGTTTGTGTTGTTCAGTCACTGTGGAGAATGAAAAAAGAGAAACTAAGATTTCTACGATTAAAAAAATCTGTTACTACATTGCAGTCACATGTCAGAAAATACCAGCAAGTAAAAAGATACAAAGAGATGAAAAATGCAGCTACTGTAATTCAAACTTGGTACAGGGCACACGTTACTTCTAAAAAAGCAGCTGCTTCTTTCCAGAAGATGCGTAGGGCTGCTGTCGTCCTACAGTCTGCCTACAGAGGATTGAAAGCTAGAAAAGAGGCTCACATATTGAGATCTGTGATAAAAATTCAGGCAAGTTACCGCGCTTATGTTGTCCGTAAGAGATTTAAAAACTTAAAAGATGCAACAGTGAAGATTCAAGCGTTTGTAAAGATGAGACATGCACATAAGCATTATTGTGCATTAAGGGAGGCAGCACTTTGTGTCCAGAGAAGGTATCGGTCTCGTAGATATGCTCTTCAACTTAAAGAAGATTATAGGAAATTGAAGGGTGCTTGCATAAGAATTCAAGCTGTAGTTCGAGGCTATCTTGTCAGGAAACAAATACAAAGGTGGAGGGAGACTGCATTATTTCTCCAGGCACGCTACAGAATGAGAAGGGACAGGCAACGTTATTTAAGCATCTGTAGTGCTGTTGTCATAATTCAAAACTATTATCGTGCATACAAAAAGCAGCTGTGTCAGAGGCAGGAGTTCTTGCAAGTTAAAAAAGCAGCTGTGTGCTTACAGTCAGCCTACAGGGGTTACAAAGCACGCAAAAAGCTTAAACTTGAATATAGAGCTGCTATTAAAATTCAGACTGCTTTTAGAGCTCATGCCGCAAGAGTGAAATACAAGGCAATGGTTCAGGCCTCCATTGTGATTCAGAGATGGTACAGAACTTGTAAGACTGGTAACAGGCAAAGACTGAACTTCTTAATGACAAGAGCAGCAGTACTTTCTTTACAAGCAACTTTTCGTGGCTGGAAGGTACGAAAGCAGATTCGAAGACAACATGTTGCTGCTACTAAGATACAGTCTGCCTTCAGAAAATTCATAGCTGTGAAAAAATTCAAACGTATGAACTGTGCTGTGCGAACTATCCAAAGGCATTACAGAGCCAGCGTTATAGGCCGGAAACAACGGCAAGAATATGTTCAGCTTCGTAACTCTGTAGTGCATCTTCAGGCAATATGGAGGGGGAAAACTGTGAGAAAAACAATTCAAAAGAAGCATAATCTTGCAACAATTATTCAGTCCTATTACAGAATGCATGTAAATCAACTAAAGTATAAGAAACTAAGACAAGCCACTTTAGTGATTCAAAACCACTTCAGAGCTCACTGTATGAAAAAAACCCAACGTGCAATTTATCTAAAAACAAAGGCAGCTGTGTTAGTCTTGCAGTCTGCTTACCGAGGGATGACTGTGAGGAAAGAATTGAACAAACTAAACAAATGTGCTACAACTATACAAGCAGCCTTCAAATCCTACATGGTCAAAAAGGGCTATGAAAGACTTAGATCTGCAGCTATAGTCATTCAAAGGCATTATCGTGCAAATATTCATGCCAAATGTCAAAAGCAGAAATATTTGTCTTTAAAAAAAGCAACAGTCAAAATGCAAGCAATTTATAGAGGTGTAAGAGTTAGACAACAAGTTTACCGTATGCATCAAGCAGCTATTTGTATCCAAGCCATGTTTAAGATGCATCGCCTGAACATAAAGTATCAGGCAATGAGAATGGCAGCAATTATAATTCAAAGACAATATAGAGCATTTTGTTTAGGCAAAGTACAACGTAAAAAGTACTTGGAACTAAAGAAGTCTGTTATTATCCTCCAGGCTGCCTGTAGAGGCTTGAAGGTCCGACAAGACCTGAAAACTATGCATCAGTCAGCAGCAATAATACAGTCTTACTATCGGATGCACAAACAACAAAGGGATTTCAGAAAATTGTTGCTGGCAACGAGGCGGATTCAGCAGTGGTTCCGTGCTTGTAAGGAGCGAAATACACAACTTCGCAACTATACGATTATGAAAAGGGCTACACTTCGTATCCAGGCTGCATTCCGTGGCAGGAAAACAAGACGACTTATAATAACTATGAGTGAGTCGGCTGAGATTATTCAAAGAAGATTTAGAACTTTTCTCAAAAGAAAACATTTTATTTACATTAAGACAGCTGCTATTGTAATTCAGAGAAAATACAGAGCAACAAAACAGGCAAAAATTCAACGTCAAAAATATCTTTCTTTGCTTAATGCTGTTGTTATCATACAGTCTGCTTATAGAGGCTTTGTGGTAAGAAAAAAATTGCAGCAGATGCATCAAGCTGCTACAGTTATTCAAACGATGTTCAGAATGCATAAAACTTACATTTCTTATCAAGCTATCAGGCTTGCTTCAGTGATCATACAGCAACATTATCGTGCTTACAGAGAAGGGAAGCGTGAGAGAGAAATATACTTAAAACAGTACAATTCTGTTTTAGTTCTTCAGGCTGCCTATAGAGGAATGAAAACAAGACGCATCTTGAAGAAAAAACGTGAGGCAGCACTTATAATACAGAGAAACTACCGAATGCATAGGCAGTACTGCCATTACAGAAAAGTTCAGTGGGCAGCCCAGCTAATACAGAAGAGGTACAGAGCCAATAACCTAAAGAAAATTGCAGTACAGCATTACTCTTCATTAAAGAAAGCAGCAACTTGTATTCAGAAGGCTTTTCGAGACAGGCGTGCAAAAAAACGACGTCAAAAAATGCACAGTGCTGCTATTGTTGTCCAGAAAAATTTTAAGGCTTTTAGAGAACGTCAAAGATTTCTCTCTCTTAAAGCAGCTACTCTTGTCTTTCAGAGAAGATACAGAGCTTTGATTCTGTCAAGACAGCATACTTCGGAGTATCTTTCTCTTCGCAGAGCAACTATTCACATCCAGGCTGTGTACAGAGGTATCAGAGTGCGGAAGAGGATTGAGCACATGTGTTTAGCTGCTATTACTATACAGTCAGCCTACAAAATGCACAGGACTAGAAGGTCTTATCAAAATATGAGAATTGCAGCTATTGTTATACAGAACCACTATCGGTCCTACATTAAAGGAAAGAATCAACGAAAGAAATACCTGACAATGAAGAATTCTGCTCTTCTTATTCAAGCCTCATATAGAGGCATGAAGGAACGAAAGAAACTGAAAACCATGCATATTTCAGCAACTGTCATACAGTCTAGTTATCGCATGTACTTACAATATAGATATTACAAACAGTTGTGCTGGGCTGTCAGAGTTATACAACACAGGTTCAGAGCCAAAAGGGCAAAAGAAGCTGACATGGAAAGCTATGCAAAAATAAAAAAGGCTGTCATTTGCCTTCAGTCCTCTTTTCGTGCTAAAAAGGCGAGGCAGTTGTATAAAACCAATGTTGCTGCACGGTGCATACAATCCTTCTTAAAAATGTGTGTAGAAAGGAGGCGTTTTCTTAGAAAGAAAGCAGCAGCAATAATGATCCAGTCTATGTTCCGATGCCAAAGAGCAAGGAATCACTATAAACTGATTCAGAGTTCAGCAGTTGCTATTCAGAGGTGGTACAGAGCATGTTGCAGGGCTCATTTACAGAAAGCGGAGTATTGTGCTCAAAGACAAGCAATAGTAATTATTCAGTCTGCTTTCCGTGGTATGAAAGCAAGAAAAACAGCAAGACAAATACGAGCTGCAAGAAAAATTCAATCTTTTCTTCAGATGGCTGTGCAGCGTAGAAAATTTATTCAACTTAGAACAGCAGCTATTACGTTACAAGCTTATTACTTAATGCATAAAACTAAATCACAGTATACAAGCTACAAAAAAGCAGCAGTTGTCTTACAACGATGCTACCGATCCCACTTGATTGTGAAACACCAAAGAATGACTTACTTAGAGACCCGGAGGAACATTATAATTGTGCAGGCTAGAGTCAGAGGATTCATTGAAAAGAAGAGGTTTCACAAAATTAAAGAGAACACAATAAAAATTCAGGTACTTTTAATTGTATAGTAATGGTTTTAGGGTGTGGGGTTTTTTTTTCTTTTGTGTTGGATTGTTTTGTTTTCCCTTCTGAAAAAAACTTCAAGTTGACTTCCTCTGGTGGCCTTAGTTATTTTACCCTACTAGAAGCAGTTTCTCCTTAGGATATTATTGGAATGAGAGGATTTTTCTCCCTCAAATGAGGGAAGAAAGGGAAATAGTCTCTAATAATAATAATTTATTAGGTTGCTATTAGTATCTTGCTGGAGAGCCCATGCTCTCCTTAACAGATAACAGGTGTGCCTTCCTCACCTCCATGGTTTGGGGGAGAAGTGGCAGATTGTTAGTTATTTTCTGAGTACTTAACTTGCACATTCTAAATAATTTAAGTGTGATTACTTTGCTTAAAATGTAGAAAAAAGTATTCATTGGGAAGTCAGAAATTTATTTGCTTCTATTGTTGTTTTTCTAACAAGCCAATGAATAGCATTCAAGTGGTGAAATATTCCAAGATTATGTCTCTTTCTTTTAAGGCATTTTTCCGCGGATTTATTCAGAGACAGAAGTACCTTCAGTGCAGGTTTTCTGCTATATTAATACAGCAGCACTACAGAGCGCATCAGATGCGAAATATTGAACAACGAAGATACCATCAAATGAAAAAAGCGGCCATTAGAATTCAGGTAATCCCAGAAGGTGTTGAGTTTGTTTTTATTTTATTCCTTCGTTGTTGTTGTGGGGATTTGGTTGGTTGGTTGTAGTTGGTTGGTTTGGTTTGATTTTTTTCTTTTTTCCTTCATTTTTTTTTCCTATTTTTAATCTCTCTTGTATTTGTTTCTTCATGACATCGTTATTTTTAGAGGCATTAAGGAGAGTGGCATTTATGGTATTTCTCTGAATGCATTTCAATTGCTTTAGAAAACACCATTGTGATAAATTAGATATTTGTAATACTGTAGAGATTGGAATCTGAAAAGCCTTTCATTTTCATGTGACTTTTTTTCCTTTTAATTTTGTTTGTTCCATTAAACAAAAACAAGTTTTGAAGGTGTTTTTTTTTCTTTTGATATTTCATAGGCATCATATAGAGGATATAAAACCAGGCAGTGGGTTAACAAAATCAGAGCAGCACAAGTAATTCAAGCCTGGTTTCGAGGCTGCAGAGCACGGAAGAAATATGCATCTGTGGTAAAAGCTACACGCATTATTCAGAATCACTTCAAAACAAAACAGCAGCGGACCAGGTAATGCTGAATTTGATATACATTTCTCTACTTTTAAAAGCTTTTATTATGTAATGATTGCTACTGCTTTGTGCTCTGGCAAATATCTATAGATTCTCAGGCTCTGACCCTGCAGTATGTGTGTAACATGCATGAACATAATCCCATTGACACAGGTGGGATAATTCTTTAGCACAGTATTTTTCTTATGTTTAAGTATTTTTCTGGACTGGAAGCTACCTCACAAACTTAAATTTTGCATGTTACGGATCTAGAAAGACTAGGCCTTTATCTTTTTTTCGCTTATATTTTCTTTTTTTTTTCTTACTGGAAGGATGTTTAGAATATTGTTAAAATTCCAGCATAAAACTAATCAAATGAAAAGCTATTTTTTTATAATGTGTAATGGAATAGTTCAATTGGTTTGTGCTTATTTTGCTGTGAGATGATTTTGCAATAAAAGCTTTAGCAGATCAGCCTGATAGCTCATCTCATTCAGAAAATGCTGTTTAGGGAGAGTATGTTAACCTGACCACTTTGTAAGGTCCTGTTAGATTATGGATACTAGAATTTGCATCCTTGCCTATTCTCTTTATTATCTATATGGACTTGTATGTCAGTTTGTCTAATGCCTTCTAACTGCTGTTTCCCTCCTCAACCTCCTTTGGCAACAAGTTCTGGAAATACCTACTGTGGGAAAACAAGAAATATCTTCTATTTTAAACCAGGCTTTCTGCCAACATTGCTGCCTGTTCCCTTGTTCTAGTGTTCCAAGGTTTGGTGGATAACAGCTCTGATTTTACAATATCTGTCATAATAATTTTGCAAACCTTCACTGTTTTCTTGCTTTAAAAATGTAAATGTTCTCAACTTTTGGAAAAAAAGCTAAAATGCATTTTCATGTTAGGTTTTTGAAAATGAAATCCTGTGCACTTACCATTCAAAGAAGATGGAGAGCAACCCTTACTGCACGAATGGTTCGACATCAGTTTCTGGCAATTAAGAATGCTGCAGTGAAGATTCAGTTGGTGTATAGACAGTACAGAACTAAAAGACTTTTAAGAAAGGTGTGTTTTCACTTGCACTCTGCTATATCATAGTTGTCTAAAAAGTTTTCAAGCTATTGGAGTGATTTTTGTCATCAATATGCAGAAATATAGAAAAAAAAAAAGTGAGACCAGAACAGATTTTTAAAATCAACACTGTTCAATCTTCAAAATACTAAATTTCCTTTTTTACTTCGAGCAACAAGTTTGATTCTTGTTTTTGAACAGTTCAAATTGTGGAATTATCCCTGTCTATACTGATAGCAAGTTAAAATGTAAAATTTTCTGCTGGCATTATTGCTTACAACAAATTCAGTTAACTTGACCATATTTTGACCCAATTTAGCTTAGAGAAAAGACTTTCCAAATAGTGAAATTGCATTTTTATGTGAACTAGTACTTCATGAGTTTGCTTGTATTTCCTGTTTTATTTTTGTTCTTATGACTGGAAAAAAATATCTAGAACCAATATAGAAATGTATAGAGATGTCACGATCAAACAAAAGTTTAATTATAAATACATTCTTTAAAACCTTTTTCAGAAGCTTCAAGCTGCATGTTTGATCCAAAATGCATACAGAGGCTTCAAGGCAAGAAGGAAACTTGATCAACAAAAAGCTGCTGCTCTAATTATCCAGAAACATCTGAGGGCTTGGCAGGAAGGCAAGCATCAATTCATGAAATACAACAAAACTAGAAAAGCTGTCATTAAACTGCAAGCGTTGATACGGGGTTATTTAGTTAGAAAAAAGGTTGGTATACTTCAAACTAAAACTATACTTTTAATGTAAATTACAGCTGTTTTAGCATTAATTCCAGTTGGCAAGAACCTGATTGCCTGTTATTGAACTCAAATTCTTGTTGACTGCTTTGAGAATTGGTTGGATCAGAATAGACCAAAATACAGTCTGGGTCTTTTCTTGCAATCCTGTTATTCTAAGATAAATTTTCATTGTTGGGTGGTTTTTTTTAGTTTCTGAGGTCTTTGTGGCTTACCTATAACTGATACTTCTGCACACACATGCTTACAATGAAACTGTTCTCTGCTAAATATTAATGTTGTTCGTTACGATCACTTCCTTGTGTTTTTGTTTAGATTAGAGAGCTATTTCTGAAGAAAGGTAGCTTACTTGGTTCTGAGGTAATGGCTTCTGACGCAATTCTTCAGCATCTAATAGTATGTTGCCATGTACTATGGTCTTTGCATAGATGATCAGCTACTTCTAAGTATGAAAATTAATGTTCCTTATTTTGTTTCCCTTCTACAGATTTCAGAACAGAAACAACAGAAGAAACTACTTTATTTTACAGCAGCTGCATATCATCATATCTCTGCAATTAAAATTCAAAGGGCATATAGGATTCACCTCATATTAAAACTTGCACAGAACCGGATCTCGTCTGTTCTTATAATACAGGTTAGTCAAACTAAGGACGATTGATTTTGTGTAACATCATCTGATTTTTTAATTTTTTTTTTCTCTCAGATAAGCTGTAGTACTTAGACACTGTAGTTTCTTACATAAAAATGTAAACCTAAATTATGAAGACTGATTTATTAATGCTGCTTATGCCCAGCTAAGCATAATAGTGAATCTCAGCAGGCTCTGAAGGATTAAGCACTTTAACGCTGAGGAAGAATGGGCAAGTTTTTATTTCCTTCAGACCTTCAAGCTTGCTAAAGGAATCTGAGTACTGTTTTAGCCTGTTTCTTTACATCTTACTAGAAGTAGGAAAGATCAGACAGGACAACCTGTAAGGCCCATGAAACGAAGAGCATCTCCTTGCATGAACAATCTCTTGGGATGCAGTGATTTATTTGGTTGGATGTTTCTAACCTGCCAGTGGTACTAGAACCTGTGAGAGTTGAAGCATTTTTTGCTATAACCACATTTTACTTTTCTAAAAGCAAGATCAAAAATCAAGTCTGTATTACAGCACTGCCTAATAGTAAAAATTATCTTAAGGTTTCAAAACTGACCATTAGCTGAGTCCCAACAGTGGAAGGTCAGTGTTAGAAAAATGGAGAGACTGAAACAGGAGCCCTGAAATAGCTGTTCTCTAGTCAAGGATGTGATGGCAAACTTTGTTCTACTACTTCTCCATGTATACAGATCTGTTATCTCTCCCCATAGGTTATATTTTCCACTTAAGGTGTGAGCGAATGGGTGGAAGAGGCTTTTTTTACTCAAATTTGGCATACGGTACCCCATCTCCCTTCTCTGTATATAGAGAGGAAGAAACAGAGCTGGGGAATGAGAAAAGTGGATAGGTGTTCTCCTTGAGAGCCAGCCAAGAGAAAGTAAACTCCTAGAAGAGAGTAATACCGAGCACAAGTATAAATTGGGAGTGGAATGGCTGGAGAGCAGCCCTGCAGAAAGGGATGGGGCGTGCTGGTGGCAACAACTCCGTACCAGTCAGCAGTATGTGCCCTGGCAGCCAAGGGGCAAACCCCATCCTGGGGGCACCAAACATGGTAGAACCAGCTGATCAAGTAAAGGGATTATCCCACTGTATTCAGCATTGGTGCAGCCTTGCCTTGAGTGCTGTGTGCAGTTCTGGGCCCCACAATTTAAGAAGGATGTGAAGGTCCTCAAATGTGTCCAGAGGAGGGCAACAAAACAAAATGGTGAAAGGGCTGGAAAGAACGTCCTGTGAGGAGTGGCTGATGATTCTGGGCTTGTGCCCCAGCCTCCTCCTCTCTAAACTAGACAATCTCATGGCTCTCTACAGCTTCCTGAGAAGGGGATGTGGAAGGGAGATGCTGAGCTCTTCTCCCTGGTATCCAGTGATGGGGTGTGTGGGAATGGTTCAAAACCTCCATCAGGGGAAGTTTAGACTGGACACTAGGGGGCATTTCTTTACCAAGAGGATGGTCGAACACTGGAACAGGCTTCCTGGAGAGGTGGTCAATGCCCCATCCTGCCAGTGTTTAAGAAGCATTTGAACAATGGTCCTAATAATGTGCTATAACGTTTGGTCAGGCAGTTGGACTAGATGATTGTTGTAGCTCCCTTTGAACTGAAAATTTTCTCTTCTGAATGCCTCCCTAACTGCTCCTAGTTAAGATTTCATTCTGCAGTCTTACATTTCAGCTACTCCAAGGCCAAGCAGAGCTGTATCATGGTGGTTGTATGAGCATAGTGATGTTTATAGTGTTTGTGTCTGTTAAAGCTTATGTTGAAACAGTTCTACAGTTTTATCAATGTTTGTTTAGAATGCAAAAAGGGAATTTAGGGAAAAATAAATAGAAAAGTATTTTTAATTTTAAACAGAAATGGTTCCGAGCAAAAATGCAACAAAAGAGATTTCTAAGAGATTGCCAAAGAATCATTCAATTACAACGTGTGGTTCGAGGCTGGCTAAATCACAGAAATGATGCAGCAACAATAATCCAGCGTAATGTACGAAGATTCCTTGCATGCAGACGTAGGAGAAAATTTGCAGTGGGAATAGTTAAATTTCAGGTAAATACCTATTGTAAGAAATTTTTGTTATTATTTTTTCGTTTTTCTCTCATGGGTTTTGGGGAGGGGAAAGATGTTTACTTTTGTTGCTGAATTTATCAGTTAAATTACAAGCCAAGTCAGCTTCAATTTAGACATCAAAGCTAAATGCAGACAGATCATGAAGTAATATTTAGCAATATACTGGTTGAGGTTGTTTATGCGGGAGTGTGAGTGGAGTGTATACACATGTTTATTTTGGTTTTTTGTTTTGAAAATCCAGTGTTTGGAAGATTAAAACACTGCATGGTAGTTACTTAAAAATTAGTAACCAAGGTAATTAACTTCTTTGTCAGACTTGTGTAAAATTGACATTGAATGGTAATGGAAGTTCTATTGTCTCACTCACAGCTTTTTTTTTCTCTTTATGAAATTCCTTTTCTGTAGGCATTGTGGAGAGGATATTCTTGGAGAAAGAGTAATGACACAGCAAAAACTAGAGCTTTAAGACACAGTTTAGAAAAGGCTAATGAAAACAGCAGAGAAGAAAACAAATTGTGCAACAGAACTGCAATTGCTATTGAATACCTTCTAAAATACAAACATCTCTCTTATATTCTTGCAGCATTAAAGCATCTTGGTCAGTATTTAATTTTATTTAACTGATAGATTTACAGGATGATAAAAACTGGAATTTTTCATCTGAGAAGAGTTCATAATGATATTTAGGCTTTCTGTATGATTGTGAAATGTGAATGTGTTGCTATAACTTTTGGTGGGTTCTTTGTTTTTCCCAGAGTAAAACCAGATTACCGATTTAAGAACGGTATTAAAATGGTAACACAAAGAAAGGAAATCCTGATTGCTCTGATTTCCTGGCAGTCCTAGTAATACTGTGTCTTACATAAGTTAATTATATATTTACTATCAGTGTATGTTTCTTCATTGATTATTAATTTTTAGACTGGAATATTAAATACCAATATAGAAATATTTGTTTAAATCAGTAATTGTGGCTTTAACTTCTTTGCATTTCTACTTAAAAATAAGAGAGAACCCTGGTTTGCAACTAAATTGCTTGAGCTTCAGAGTTTGGTGTTTATTTTGTTGGGTTTTTTTTTTTTTTTAATTTTTCAATTACCACAGAGGTGGCTACCCGGCTGTCCCCGCTCTGTTGTGAAAACATGGCCCAGAGCAGAGCAATCCTCACTATTTTTGTTCTGATCCGAAGTTGCAACCGGAGTGTTCCATGCATGGATGTGATCAGATATTCAGTTCAGGTTCTACTTAATGTTTCAAAGGTAACTGTTATATTTTGCTTTGCAGGTTTATAAGCTGTAGACTACTTAATATTTACTTAGCAAAAATTCTGAATAAATTTGAAACAAAATTAATACTTTTGAATTTAAAAAAAAGTTTCTGAATTGTAACTGTTATTTTGAAACCAATTATCTACTTTGTAATAATTACAATTTAATTTTCCTTTTGGCAAAGGAAAATTATCCCATGGGCTTATAGTAATAATTTTACTTTTAAGTTATTACATTGCAAGGCATCTCAAGTATTGCATGAAACTTGTAGAAATGCATTAAATCGTGTAGAAATGCAAAACTGCAGTTAGGATAAGCTATGAAGGTTTTTTTAAGGTAGAAATGCGTATGTTCCAGAAGACAGGCTACTTTTCCAAATTCATGTCATAGAATAGACTATATTTCCACTTTTTTATTTCTTATGGAACAGATTGCTTTCATAAATACTTACAGCTGCTTCAGTACTATGGTAATACTATAGTTATTGACTATGGATTATTGACTACGGATTTGATTGTTCTAGTGGTTTTTTTCTTTGAAATTAAAATCTTTGCTAAATGTAGTTTTTGATCTTATATCCATCCTACAGCCATTTACATTTAAATTCTTTTATTGCTATTTCAAAATAGAAAATAATATTTAGGCTAAGTTTATTTTAAAATTTCTCTAAACTTATATATTCTTCTATTTTAAAAGTAAAATCAGATTCTACAGGTCTCTAAACAAGGTGGGAAGCACAAAGGGTAGCTTTTTGTAACCTTTTACACTGGTGATTTTTATCGCTTGGATGCCAGATCAGCTACAAATTTAATCTAGGAGAGAATATGGATTTTGCTTTTTTCCTCTTACATGAAAGGTATTTTAAATATCCATCTATATAAACTCTCTTGCGTTTTTTTGTATAACAGTATGAAAGAACTACTCAAGCAGTTTATGAAGCAGAAAATTCTATAGACACGTTACTAGACCTACTGCAAATGTACAGAGGGAAAGCTGGGGACAAAGTTTCAGAGAAAGGAGGAAGCATTTTCACAAAGACCTGTTGCCTGTTGGCCATCCTTTCAAAGGACTCAAAAAGAGCTTTGGTAAGACTTAAATGTTTTGGGTTTAATAATTTGATTAATGTGCTTTTATTGTGTATTTTGCTGCTGTTTGTAATTCTTTTTATTACTCTCCCTCTCTACCATACCTATTATGTCTGTAATGTTCATTATGACTGAACTCTGATTAGAAAAAAAAAAAAAAGCCTTTGCAAGATACTGAAAACACTCATTATGTTGTGCTTTGTATGCCCTGGTCACCCAGAGCTATTCAATAAGATATTGAGGTTCTCATCCTGCAATCCTTACAGGATTATGATATTGTAATCCCTGCTTCCCAGGGCGTTTTGATGAGTTTCTATCAATTCCGTAGCTTTAAATGTACTTTAGTTGCCTCTGAATTAACTTCTATTCCATTTCTGAAAATTTACTGTTGCTTTTCAGAGACAGTCAAGATCTTTATTATCAGTAATAACTGGCAATGTAATTGTCTGTGACTTCGTGTTGACATACTGTATCACAGCAGAGACACAGCCTGTTATTGAAAGTAGTTTCCTTTGTTCATGCCTATTGCTAGCATACCTAATGAGGTTATTAAAGCAGCCCAGGTTCTGCACTGTAAATTCGCCAGCTGTTTTTCCTTCAGATGTAAGCACTTAAGTTATCCAGTCACTTCTGACCATTGCATTATTCTTTCATTGCTATGAAGATGGGTACAGACACTGATTTGTCTCTCTGTACCAATCATTGAAGGCATATGCCAATGCCATATGTGAAATTTTGTTTTAATGAGAAATCAGTAAAATCTGACTTGTAAGAGCTTGAATTTCCTGAGATCTGGAGTCTCATACCAGTTGTTATGTATTTTGAAAGCATTAGATGACTGGCTTGTTGTAGGTGTGGTGGCTTTAAAATCATTTATTTGTACTTGTGAGTGGAAGTTAAGCTTAAATTATAAATATTCAGTTTTTACTGAATAAAACAGATTTATTGATTTGTTCAGTTGCTTTCAAATTTGTATTATTAACTGTGCTATTTACACTTTTTCCTCAGGAAATCCGAAGCATGCCAAGAGCTGTTACTTGCATTCAAAGCATATATAAACTTACAGCTCGTAAACACAAAATGGATGCGGAGAGGACACTTGTGAAGCAGAAAACAAACACTCTAAGTGGAACTTCCTCTGTTCCAGTAACTCCTCTAAGAATAAAAACAGTTTCAAGGTAAGAGCTTAAAAATCAGTCTGCTGTTTTTGATGTGGTATTATAAAATTTTAATGACAAGCAACTAATATTTTTGCAGAATTAAGCCAGACTGGGTTTTGAGGAGAGATAACATGCAAGAAGTTGTGGATCCTCTGCAAGCAATTCTGATGGTGATGGATACACTGGGTATTGCCTGTTACTGAAATGTAAATGATGTATATGAAAATGTATTTGTATAGCACGTATGTGGTGAACATCTAAATGACTTTGAAAGAAAACAAAAAAGTGTCAAGCTACCCTTGAAAATGTATTTTTTCAAATTTCAATTAACATTTCTGTATCTTTTTTGTATTGTGTACAGCTTTTGAAATCCTATTTTGTACTTCTACCAAAATCAATTGTACAATAAAATTATAAGCCCTGTAAATTTCACTACTGCAGCAATGTATTGTTATTACACAACTGCGAATCTCACAAATAGCATGGTATTCCTCAGTCTGCTTAAATAATATAGAACTTTTTAAAACAATTGTTTGTGTGGGACAGTTATCTTGGCTTGTCTGATCCAGAGAGGTATAGGTAGGAAGGAAGGCGTAGTCTGTGGATTTCAAAACTTAGCTACTGTTTTGGGGAAGCTTGAGTCTTCTTTCTTGTAAGGTCTTGGGGGATCATGTGTGACTGTAAGAATTTTATTATCTTTTTATAATTACCATTAAAAAAAAAGAATACAAGGCTATGATGGAACAATGGGGCATCGTAAGAGTGATTTTTAGAAATTCTGACCAGATATTTTAAGGGATGTGATTTGTGAGTACTTTGTTCCTATCAAGTGATAGTACATACAAGCATGCATCTCATCTGGCTGAATACATGGTGTTCATCACAGTCCCTTAAATTATGTTTTCTTGTGCCTTGAAATTGCATTTTCTTAGAGTAAGGCCAAGAAAATGAAAACTGTAAAATTACACCTTCCCTTCCACCCTCAAATTTTAAAGATTATGCCTCCCAAGGGTGGAATGTAGGGCTAAATCAACTGACAGCCATTAGTCAGGTGATAATGCATTGTAAACGAGGTTCTAATTTCTGTGTGTTTGTTTTTTTGTTGGGTTGGTTTATTTGTTTTGTTTTTTAATAGGACTCAAAAGGAGCTAGCTGTGTACAGTAAAACCCAACAGACAGATAACAGTTATGACTATGTTCTCAATGTAAGAGCCTCCAGAATTAATAACATATAGAATGCAACTGACTGGTTATATGGGCATAGGCTGCAAGGGGGCACATTTCCCACTTCCTCTTATTTCAGCCAAGATAAATAACCTGATAACAGAATGCCCTTTAAACTTGAAACTGGAAGCTTCTGGGTGGATCAGTGATCAACTAGTTTAAATTGTTCTGTAAGCTTGCTGTCTGCTTTCACTGTAAAATAAATTCTGTCCTCTTTAGTGCTTTAAAGTATGCCAAATGGAGGTCTCATGTTAGGTTATTGAGAGAACTAAAATAAATGAAAATAGTGGTTTCAGTGAAATAACTTGTTACAAAATACCATGGACACTAAGGCATTTGTGAATACCTTTGAAGTGTAGTTAATTATTTACAAAAGTAATACCTACGAAGTTTTCACAGGTGGTGGAAAGTTAACGGAGACAGTAATGAAGATGAGATTTAAAAGCTGTTTCTTCTTCCTAGTTACGATGTATTCAGGCAAACTCTTTGCAGAAGGTAAATAAACTGAAATCTCTTGCTAATAAATGTACGTTGGATCTGGAATGTGCAGTCTAGGTAGCTGAAGTGCAATATCTTTCATACATTTACCAAGACTAAAAACTGCTTTTTAATTTTAATGTGAGATGGCTGATAAGTGTATCTGTAGCTCAGGGCTATTTAAGCTTCAAAAAGCTAATATTAATATTAAAGCTAATAATGAAGTGTTCACACTTTTATTCAGAAAAAGTTTCTTTTGAAATGTATTTGAGTGGTTTTGAGGCACTTAGATTGCTATTAAAACTTGTTTTATAATGAAGTTTCTTGGTGATTGAAGTGTTTTGGCTAACCACAAAGCAGAAGAGTAGAAGTTCAATGGAACTTCCAGAGGTTAATCTGGGGTGATTCTGCATTTTCTATCCCTATTTTCAGTATTCCCTATAATTCTTGGGTTTATAGAGTTTATATACCACTTGAACTTGTAAGTTCACAAAGCTATGGACTGTGTATAAAAGTGCACTTCTATTAATTGAAAAGGTGTCTCTTTTGTTGCATCTCATCTTGGTTTTGCTAATGTATATTCAACTGCAAATATCTGTGGCCTCTGAGGGAGTTGCCCCATCTTCACTAATTTTCTCCTTATTGGTAAAGCAGTTGAAATGACACTGATAGCCTCTGAAAAGCTGAACAAAAGGTATGTATGTAGCAACAATCTGTCTTTTTAATTACCTGATGGTAATTAAGATTTCTAAGTTTGTTTGCTTGGTTTTGTTGGTTTGTTTTCTTGGGGTGTGTGTGCTTTATTTTTGGTTGGTTTCTTTTTTTTTTTCAGATGTGATAGAGTGGTTGGGTGAGGAAGAGAATTATTTAAAAAAAACTTAACACTTTCTATTTAGTAAAAATACTAAAGTTGCAGTAAATGCTAGTGACATTGAGTAAAGGAACAGTTCTTCTTTCCTTAACCTGCATTTCTTCTTTCTCTTCTCTTGACTGTTCTTCAGTTTCTGTTCTTCAGCAGATTTAACTCCTATATTACCTCCTGGCAGTTGGTCACACTGCTCTGGTGACATTTGCTGAATGAGGGGCTATGGCATAGCCAATCTTGACACTGTTGCCACTGTAGGTTTATGCAGCAAAGGGTGCTCATGCTTACATCTTCTGGGCTAAATAAAAGTCAAATAAATGTGTCCTGGATCAGTTTTGTCCAGTTCATGTTAGGAAGTGTCACTCTACAGCTGACATTCCTGTCAATCTGAAGAACAAAAGCTGATATAATTGTCATATGTCTTCATTTTGGTGAGTCTTTTACAAGACCCTACCTGATCCTTCAGAATTTCACCCACCTTGTTTGAAAGCCTGAATCAATCCAACTGATATTAAATAAATTAACGTAAAATAAAATTATCTGGGCTGAGAATTTTAGAGAGAAATATCTCTATCTTTTTGCAGATAAACCTTGTGATTTGCCACACATAGAAAATGGAAAGATTGCTCAGTACTATTATAGTTTCAAAAGTTATTATTTCCCCATGCATAAGGAAAAAAAACTTTCCTATTCTTGTATGATTGGTTATACAACTGAGAGTGGGACTCAAGATGGAAGAATAACTTGCACAGCCAAAGGATGGTCTCCTGTGCCCCGGTGCTACAGTGAGTTGGCTTTACTTACCTCAGTTTTGCTTCTGTTAACAGCTGTGTTTCCTTGAACATACAGGAACAGAAGCTGCATAGTAGGAGTGAAATCAACCCTTTATGTATACAAACTACACATATTTAGATATGGAATATTTTTCAATTATACATATTATAAGGGCTTTGCCCACTTTCCTTATTTCGGTGAGACTAATGGACAACTTCCTCTCAGATGTGTATCTTATAGAGCCTCCCTAGCTCTAGATTCCTTGGTTCTTGTGTGTGTGGTTGTTACCATTGGTTTGATGTATTGTTTGATGATTGTGGTAGTTTCTTCAATAGGTGAAGAAAATAAGATTAGATCAGGTTAGCCAAAAACCCCCTTCTCTTGCTTATCAGAGAACAAAAATATTTTATGAATTCTTTTTCTAACTAAGCTATCTCATTTCTCTCAGAAAAATGTAGCAAGCCACTTTTGGAAAATGGCTTTTTTTATGGTACAGAAACATACTTCAAAATAGAGGAGAAACTGCAATACAAATGTAATCCAGGCTACCACACTCCTAGTGGTGCCACTGAAGATACAGTACAATGTCAGCCAGAAGGATGGTCCTCTCAGCCAAGCTGCGCTACAAAAATTGGTAGGATTCTGCATTTCTCTCCTTTATAATCTTTTTCATATACATATCATTCTGTTGTTGCTGTACCTGTGAGGCCAAATTCTGCATTGGATTCTGTCGCTGGCCACTAAAGGGAAGAGTTTGGTGCCTGCCCCTCCTCCTCCCCTTGTGAGGAAGCTGTAACCGTGATGAGGTCTCCTCTTTTCCAGACTGAACAAGCCAAGTGACTTTAGCTGCTCCTCATATGGCTTCCTCTCCCAACCCTTCACCAATTTTGTTGCCATCTTCTGGATGCCCTCAAGTAGCTTAGTATCTTTTTTTATCCTGTGGCGCCCAGAACTGCACCCAGTGCTCCAGGTGAGGCTGCACCAGTGCAGAGCAGAGAGGGACAATCAGCTTCCTCACCGGGCTGGCAATGCTGTGCTGGATGCACACCAAGACATGGGTGGCCCTCTTGGCTATCAGGTCACTCTGTTGACTCATGTTCAACTTGTCATCAACCAGAACACCCAGATTCCTCTCCATGGAGCTGCTTTCCAGCATCTCATCCCCCAGCCTGTATGTACAGCCAGGGTTGCTGTGTCGCAGGTGCAAAATCTGGCAATTGCTCTTGCTGATCTTCACAGGGTTGGTGATTGCCCGGTTCTCCAATTTGTCCAAATCCCTCTGCAGGGCCTCTCTGCCCTCTAGAGTGCCAACAGCTCCTCCCAATTTTGTGTCATCAGCAGACTTACTAAGCAATCTCTTGAGTCCTGAGTCATTTATAAAGTCATTTATAAAGACATTGAAGAGTGCTGGCCCTAAGATGGATCCCTGCAGAACCTCGCTAATGACTGGTCACCAACCCAACACAACCACATTTACGAGAACCCTTTGAGCCCAGCTCGATGTGATCCAGAAATATCACATCGACAGGCTTCCCTTGGTCAACTAGGTGGGTAACCTTGTCGTAGAACAAAATGAAGTTTGTCAAGCAAGACTTGTCCCTCATGAACCCATGCTGGCTGGGACCAATGACTGCGCTGTCATTCATATGTTTTTCAATGACTCCAGGACAATCTTGTAGAAGGAATCGGTGTAAATGAAATTGCATCTATTGCTATCCAAACTTCCTAAATGAAGACTGGAAAACTTGTGTAAACTATTGTATTTTTAACTATTTATTACTTGTAAGGGTTATTGCTTTGGATATGACCACTGTCAAGTTAGGTAAATAACTTGAAATGAAAAGAGCTATTAATATTTTGTATATGCTTTATTTATTTAAGAGTCATGTCAAGTACCAAATTTACATCACGGCAGCTACTTCACAGACCGACAAGAGCTTCGATTGAATGAAACACTGCTGTACAGATGTGATGAGGGATACCACACTGCAGGAGGAAACACTACAGAAGAAGCAGTGTGTCTAACACATGGGTGGTCCCTTCCTCCAAATTGCACTAGTAAGTAATGGGCTGGAAAATAATAATATTTGAAATGTGGTTTATTCTATAAATGAACAAAAAGTTAAGAAAAGGCTTGTTTTATAGGCTGTTGAGGGTTCGGGAAGCCTTCTTTAACTGGATTTCACTGCTGTATCTTTTCTTCCTAGAAATAACTTGCTCCTCGTTGAGTGCAATAGCACATGGAGGTTTCTATCCTGTGAAGAAAATTTATGAAGAGGGAGATGTTGTTCATTTTTTCTGTGAGGAAAATTATTCTGTCAGTGTATTTGACCTAATTCAATGTTACTATTTTGGATGGTACCCAGACCCTCCAGTGTGTGAAGGTACCTTATTTTTATAGTTTTATTATGTCAAATTCTTAGTGAAATACTAGCATCTTCTTTCATGAAATGCTTTACGAATACAAAAGGAAAAGATGCTTTTTGTACCAGTTCACAGCTTAAATAGAAATCAAGTGGTAGCTGAAGCAAGTGGAGCCAAGGTGACAGGGAGGGAGGCAGGCAATGATAACTGGAATAAGCTTTTGGTAGACTAACAATAGAGCAGATATTGTCTCTTGCTGTTGTTCGTCTATATGTTGTACCCTGGAGAAGCAGGAATTGACAATTGCAGGGAAGTCGTTCAGACCCTGAAGCTCAAGTTAAACCATATTGCATGAAGTTCTAATCGAGCATGTTTAATCCCACTTGGTAAGGTGGGATCATGCCTCTTGAGAGGCATTAAGAAGAAAATCTGTAACAAAAATCTCTGGGTTTCTCCAGAGCTGGGGTTTTGTGATACTTCTCCGAGTTTTACAGCCTCACCAAACAGTACATGTTTTCATCAGCATTAACCAGAAGGGTCTTCCTGAGGACAGAAACACAACTTTAGCAATTACCATCACTTCCTCACTCACTGGGGGATAACAGAGATTCTCAGAAAATAAACTTTCGGAAGAATGAAAAGTCTAGAGAACCAGATGACATGTAGCATACAGCAGGAAACAATACAACACAACATTTAGACTAGCTGAGAATTTATAATATTGTTCAACATACCTTGATAGTTGTGGGTCATTGTTGTATCTGGATATTGTCCTCTTCATGAGGATTAGTTCTGAGCTTTAGGAGATCTCGCTGTCTTGTGGTAACAAATTCTCTACTTTATATACAAGTGATGCCAGGCATTGATAACAGAGGATAGGGAAACCAACCCTTTTTATTGCTTTAAGCTCAATCTATGCTATTCTTTTCCAGTGCATTTTTACAGGAATTTTTCCTGTGAAGTATGTTTTCTAAAAATTAATCTTCCTTTCCTAGAAGATACAGTAGCATTTAAATTGCACTAGAATATCTCACTTAAATGGCATGTATTAGGACACCAGCCCTGTATTTATTCTGACGAGACAACAGGAATTTTGAGTGAGTGCAGTGAAGGTGGGGTGCTCAGGCCTAAATCTAGTTTTCAGGATACAGTAATCACAAACTTAATTTGGAGATAGGAAATGGGCTATGATTATTGCTACTTCTGTAGCATTAGAATTAATACATAAGTTGCTTTAAATACTATGTCAATGGAGGATATGAAAAATCTCCATTTCCTGAAGTCCTTTAAGGAACACTTTATTGAGTTTTTGCAGAGAAATTACAAAGTGGTTTATAACAGTGCAATAGCATAATATCTACATTTTATATTTGTTGAATGTAAAATCACTTTTTTGTTGTGGTCTCCCATTTTGTGAACAACATGAGTGTAAGTAATTACTCTGGATCAACCAAAAATGTCTTTTGAGTGATAGGCTTGCAAATTGTATAGTAAAAATGTTTACGTGGTTTAGATTAGTGAGAAAACAGTATACATTTTTTATTTCCAGATGTAAAAAACAAATGTCCTCCACCACCGCTTCCTCCTCATGCCCATGTCATCACAGTTAAAAGAACATATCATAACGGAGACAAAGTTCGTATACAGTGTCAAAATACTGTTGAAACTGAAATCCAGTGTGTAGAAGGAAAATGGTCATCACCCCCCATTTGTATTGGTGAGTACTTTTGTGAAGACTGACAGCTGAACAGAAATAGTTCTTCAAACAATGCTTTAATTTTCCACAGAGCCTCAGTTTCTATATCTGCAAAACTCTTTATGTCCTCTTGTGCTAAAATACTGGAGAGGTAAAGTTCTGCATAATTTAACAACAATCTGTTGTTCATAGAAAAAAAGAAAGGATGACCTAGGTGAATTCAACTGAAATATGTGTTGTGTAGTTCTTCCCTGAAACATTGATCTTATTACCTCTTACAACACATCAGTGTCTCTCTGTTTTGGTATTTAAAAATGAGTTATTTCTGAGAAAACTGATTCTTAGTTTCTGCTGTGCATATAGGAGCTATGGATAAGTGGGAACCTGAGGCACCACCACCACTCAAAGCACAAGCAGCAGTAAGGACAAGCAAAACATATCATGAAGAAGATACGAGTAGGTGAATGTTACTTTTCTATTTAAAAGGGACTTCAGTACTCTCCAATGCTATTATAGGCATTTTAGGACTACTCTTTTGCTGCAGTACAGTTCCTTACTGTTGAAAACGTTTGCACATGCTGCAGATGTCAGTGTATTAATAACAGTCTGACTGGCTGACTGAAAGGCCATCGTTGCTCATTTATAGTGGTTATAAACTACACCTATAAGCCGGTGCTGTATTTGTAATTTTATTTTATACATTAGCATTTACCTTCAGTCATTTTGTGCCCCTTCTGTTAATGTTGTCTAAACATGCAAATCTAGGAGTATTTTACTGATCTTTTGATTAATAGTTCCAGTGAGGTTTCTTTTCTTTATTTTTAACCACGCATATGCTAACCATATGAAGCAACAAATAAAGACTGTCTCATCACAGAAAAAGAACTAATCTATAGTGAGTGTGAACTAGCAAGAGTCAAGGGTGGACATAGATGAGGAGCGTAGAAGGAAATAGAGTGCCTGCCTGCAGTTCAGTAAGGCAAGTGTACAGTTTCTGAAAACAAAATTTGAAAAAGAAATTACATTGTTTTACGTTTTATTTGTATGTAAATTTCTGCTGAGTCTATTGCTAGTCTGATATTTTCAACAGTGTTAACATTGTTTTAAATATCTAAATACCTATCTCCCTACCTCGTATTAGAAATGCAGCAAAACTGTACCTCTCCACCTGTGATTAAAAACGGTGTTCTTCTTGGTCCATTATTGACAAGTTACAAGAATGGTTCCTCAGTAGAATACAGTTGTCAGCGTTACCATTTTTTGGAAGGACCTAGTACTGTTTACTGTGAACAAGGAAATTGGACTGAACAACCAATGTGCTTAGGTAAGCTTTGTCATACGTAATACAGAAAGGCAAAACTGGGAAGAACTTCTAGATAATTCTTTCATTACCACCTTTTCTCTTTCATTTGAGTTAATAAAGATTCCCAAAACAAAAACCCAAAATCAAATATACCCACACCACTCCTGCAAGTGTCTTCTGGCCTGTTCTTATGAACAGCCAATTAAAGAGATTTCTCTGTTTTCTTGAGTCGAACTATTGTACAACATAGCTGTCCCTGTTACCTAGGAGGATTCTTTAATTTCTTTCTCCCATATTCTCCATTCAGTGGATTTCTTCTTGTCTTTCAATAGATGTCTGCAGTCATTGCCAGAATGGCTTTTAGATATGATTAACAAGTAAAACAATGACATATTGGACCTTCATTTTTAAAACTTCAGCCTCTGTTTTATTATGTGTCTTTACATCTATTATTTCATTCTGGACTTCAATTTTTTCATGTTGCGCTTAGGTATGCTGTTCAAAACACTATTAGGAATTATCAATACTAGCAGAAATACTACTACTGATGACCTATAAGAATTGTTTGTTTATCTTTCCTTTCTTTCTTCCTGTAGTGAAATCATTCTATTTACCAGCATCCTTTGTTAAATTGACTTCAAGTCTATAATCTGCTGTGAAAATGGACATAAATAGTTCAGTTTTTGTTACTTATTTTTAAATGAATAAAATGTACCTCATCTGGATCAAAAGATCCAGTTCAGCATTCTTAGATCTGAATACTCAAATTTAACAAATCCTGTGAAATAATGAAAACTCATTTCCTATAAACATCATTTGTCTCCTAACCATCCAAATAACCACATCATTCTTTCCATGTTTTCTGAGATTTCTTTTCAACCCTCACCTAATCGGACTAGAAAGAGCACACACTGTACTTAGTTTCAGGAAAATACCCATGCCTAGTTGTTCTTATGGTGCTGTCATAAAAATGCATAATAACTGATTTCTCCTTGCCTTTCCCTCAGCAAAGCATTAATAAAGGCCTTTATCAGGCAACGGTTGTTGTGGAACTTGTAGAAATATATTTCTATAACTGTCCCTCTGTCAGGCTTCATTTAAGTAGATCAGTGGTTCCAAAAGTTAATGAGGTTAACTGCCTAATGGAAAGCAAGGCTACCTCATGTGATCCTGGCACTAAATTTTAAGAAATGTGACAGAAAGCAACCAAAATAATATTGACTTTGAATAACATGAAAAAGCCCAAAGAAGAACACAAAACTTCCGAAGGGTTTTTGGAAGATCTAGACATTTTTTTAGAACTGACAAAGCAAAGCAAAAAGGTGAAGAAAGGAAATTGTCAAAACACTTCTTTAGTTGAAACTTACTGTGTATTAACTACTAGTATCCTCAAAAGGCTTACCAAACCTGTGGACCAAATCTAAACGGGTGATTTTGATGGATGAATGATGGATGCATATTTTCGTTATACGAAGTTCTTTCAAGTTACAGTAAAGAAATTATTTTCTTCTTTAATGGTAAAGCCAGGCTGCCATATGTTTACAATAGTTGTAGAAACCAGATTCTATCAGATGTGTATATTTTCTGTGATTTACCATTCACAGTTCAGGGTTTTTTTGCGTATTGTGTTACTTCAGCCCATTTCTTTATATTTACATTCTCTTTTTTTTTAACGCATCTATAGTTCTTTTTCTTACAAGATTCTAAAACATTTTAGATCTATTGATTTAGATTTCTCTTTCTTGACTCTTACAAAAGGGTGCTAAGAAATCACTTAAGGTTACTTTTTTAATTGAAGTACACTTTTATTTTCTAGAACCATGCACTCTTAATGTAATTGATCTGGACAGCAACAACATAGAGTTGAAATGGAGACAGGAAGAATTAATTTTCCTACATGGTGATCTCGTAGAGTTCGAATGTAAACAGGGGTACAATTTTCTCCAGACTACCATTCTGTCTCCTGGGAGGACACAGTGCAACCATGGCAGACTGAAATATCCAAAATGCATTTTGCAAGGTAAAACAATAGTTTTTTATTGCCTTTTTAATTAATTAGTCTCAGACCTATTTAGAAACAATTTGCTTTGGAAGTGCAGGCCTAGAAGCTGTTGTAAATAATAGATGGTTAGGATTCAGCAATACAGATGTACACAGATATCCTTGCACAAGATAGCTGTAGTATTAAATATATCCAAACACAGAAAAACGATACACCTTTCTTTGACAGGGAAAGGGGCAGGAGCTGTTCTGCAAGACCAGGGAACTCAAAGCTCTACAGAAAGATGACTCTGAATGATTAAATGCACACAAGGGATTTCTTATGGCTAGAATTCAGCAGGAGATTGCATTCTGATCTGAGACATAATGAAATAGTAAGAAAAGACAATGAGAGCTGGTAGATATCTAGTGTTGACAGGCATTTAAAGCCGCTGATTTCTTAGCTTCTTAAGCTGAATGTTTCTCAAATGTTTTTAACATTATTCCAGCTCCTACAGAAAAATGTGACTCTCCACCTTCTATTGCAAATGGAGCTCTTACTCTCCCACCCCTGACCCAATATGACAGTGGTTCTTCGGTTCAGTATAGTTGCTCTGACTATCATTTTTTGCAAGGATCTGAGACAATCTACTGTTCTGAAGGGCAGTGGACTTCACCACCAGTTTGTATAGGTAGGTGTGATATGATAAATAAGAACTTATTTCTCTCTATAATTCATAGAATTATAGATAGGAGTAACTTAGGTTGGAAGGGACCTTCGGATGTTCAAAGCACATCCAGTCCACCCCCGCTGACATGAACAGGGACATCTTCACCCAGATCAGGTTACTCAGAGCCCCGTCCAACCTGGCCTTGAATGTTCTCAGGAATGGGGCATCCACCACCTCTCTGGGCAACCTGGACCAGTGTTTCACCACTCGTAAAAAAAAAAAAAGTTCTTCCTCATCTCTTGCCTGAATCTCCTCTCCTTTAGTTTAAAACCATCACCCCTTGTCCTATGGCAATGGGTTGTGCAAAAAAGTCTGTTCCCACATGTCTTTTAGGCCTCTTTTAAGTACTGAAAGGCCACAATAAGGTCTCCCCAAAGCCTTCTCTTCTCTAGGCTCAATAGTTTAGATTCTTAAATTTATAAATTGAGTATTGTCAAATAGAACTTTAAGATCTTACTTCATTTTTTTCCAGTTAGAGATGAAAATGTTGATATAAGTGTAAGCTTGTCTGTATTTTTTTTTTTTCTTAAATGTGACATGCCTGCAGTATCCAAAAAATACAGCAGTTTCATGTATAATATGTTAAGAGAATGGGAAATATGTACAATTTTAATGTAGGTTCGTGAAAATGATGCAACTTCAGAAATAATTGATTTATTGACACTGATTACATCTCTCTTCTTTAGAGCCATGTACTTTGTCAAAAGATGAAATGGAGAAAAATAATGTGCTGCTGCAAGGGTTCTATGAGACTCAAGTTTACTTTTACCATGGGGATTATGTTGGATTTTACTGTAAACAGAACCATTTTGGAGAAGAATCTGGTACAACTTTATTTCAAGTGCAGTGTAAGAGAGGACAGCTGACATATCCAAGATGTGTTGAAAGAGGAAAATAAGTATGGACTTCAGGAAACCCTGTAGGAAAGGTATGTACATGTTCTCTGTCTGGTATTAACAGCTGAATTAAGATGACCTTATATTTTCTGGATCACTACAGTTACTTTTGAGAAATGAGTGTTCAGTGGCATTGTTGGGTCTCAGCTGAAGGAAGAGAGAAGTGAAAGTGCTTTGTGGTATGAGGATGGGAAATGCAGCAGAAGAATGCAGTATTGGCATACATGTGGAAAATCTAAGATGAAAGAGTTTTCTAAGGATTACAGCGATCATCCTGAGGATCCATCACAATCTGGAGGATTTGAGCAAAGCACCATGACGAGAAGATGCTGAGCGAGTAGTGCCCTTTGTGAAGATATTGGTGGTTTTAATAATAGGAGTGCTTTTGTGACTATAGGATATAGCTAAATTGAGATTTAATTTTGTGCCCTTGAATGTTGTGATGTTAAACTCTAATTCTACAGAGAGAAAGGAGAATATTTTTTTTACATCTTAACAGCACCCATGTCTCCTTTTACAGGTCAGAAGCCTCTAAAGGACAAGGCTTGAGGGGCAAGAAAAAAAAAGTATTAAAAAATGTGTTTAATGGATCTATGAAACTATTTAAAACCTAAAAATATGCAAATTCTACACAGTAGTTAATTACCATTCTTTAAAAAAAAAAATCAAGCAAGCATCTTCGTTTCTTACTAGAGTGCATTTTAACTACTAAAATATCTAGTCCAACTACTTTGTATGATTTTCTATTACACTGAAACACACATACTCCTGGTGCTCTACCTTTGAACGTGTTGTGTGACTGAAGATATGGAGAAAATTCAGGAATAGAGATGATGTTTGCCTTTTGTCCATTTTAGTGTGTTTTAATAAAAAAGTCATTGTGAGGGTCTCTTCTGTATTTTATCTCTAAACTTCATCTTTCTGTGATGTCATTGCATGCATACTGTTCTGTATAGTTTTCCAAGGCTTTCAAGTGCCACATGAATAAATAAAACAACAAAGAAATGAAAGCTTTGAAGAAATAGACAAATTCTGCTTGTTTAATCAAGACCCAGTCAAACATTTGGTGGGAAAATGTTGATAAAAATAACACTCCAAAACGTTTTCAAAATACGAAAAAATAATTTCTTTGTAAGGCAGTATTTAAAAATGAAGGAAAGTAACAATGAGAGAGCAATTTTAGATAATGAACTTTTGATGTGGGACATCTAGATCTGAACTAGACTTTCACTATAGCTTTTAGTTCTAGGTCATGTTGTGTACAACAACTGTAATGTAAATGGTGTTTCTCAGTTAAGAAATAATGCAAGAACTCATTTAAAGAAAATGATTGGTTATAAGTTTTTAATCAGTACCTTTGGGTGGGTATTAAGGTATACACATATAATTGAGACTCTCTGGGGATACCAGTCAGGCAACTCTGTACTTCATTACCTTGGCTTACATCAGGCCAGAACCCCAAATCTGTAGTCTTGACCATACCAGAGAGGTCAAACCTATTTTCCTGGTCAGAGCAGGGAGGGAAGGCACATCCACTGGCTAGCCTGAGAGAAACAGGCAGAGCATCCACATGTCGCTGTGATGATGCCTATTCAGGCCTGATGGCATCAGCATCTTCCTGGTCACCTAACACCAGCCTCTGCCAGTGTATTTAACTCTTTTGTTCTCAAGGGTTTGGTTTTTTTTATTGATTGTTGTTTGTTTTGTGGGGGTTTTTTGTTTGTATGTTTATTTTGTTTTGTTTTCAGCATGTTCAGGACAGCACTCAGTTATTTTCCCTGGTAAAGAGAATATGAATTTCTTTCATTTTCCCATTTTAAATTTTTTTTTATTAATTATTTGAAAAAGAAAAAAAAAAAACAACAACAAAACTTGTTGCTTGCAATGAGAACTGCAGCTTTTGTTTCGAAATCTGAAACATCTCAGAAATATGTGTGAAATCTCGAAAAAGGAAGGTGTGCAATAGGAACATTGCAAAACTGACTGAATGCAGAATTCTTACAGAGGTTAATGAATACAGGGGAAGTGACCAAGTTGCTTTTTGGAAGGTAAGGAAACTTTGTTGATGACTCCTTTCCACTACCTTAATTTTTCCCAGAAAATACACATGCAAACGTGTCCAGGCATTGTTGGAAGACGTAGATGAGCTCCACACACTGCTGTGGCAGCAGAGAAGCTGCTGCAGGCATGCAGCTCAGGCGTGCTGTTGTCCTGCTGAGGGTGGGATGCTGATACATCTGTCAAAGCTCTGTGCTAGAGTACCTGGAGTATGTGCAAATGAGACCCAGTGATGTGCAAGCCCAAGAGGGATTCTGACCTCCTCAGTGTGTTTGGAAGCAGAGAAAGACTTAACAAACTGTGATGGCAGAATAACTTTTAAAATAACCATCAACACACCAAAGATCTCAATTTAGCTCATTAACACTCCTGAACTTTCGCTGGCTTTCTGCATAGTTAGGCACAGAATAGCAGAATAAGAATCGGGTTGCTCAGGAGCCTGTCTGGCTGAGTTTTCAATATCTCCAAGGATATATTTTCTAACCTTTCTGACAACCTGTTTGAATGTCTATCTACCCTCAAGGTGAATCTTCTTTTCTAATATCTAACTGGAACTTCTTTTACTGCTTTGTGTCTGTTATCTTTCATTCTATAACTGTGCGTCTCTGAGAAGGGTATGGCTCCATCTTCTCTATAGTCTCCCATTAGGAAGCCAAAACCAGAAATAAGGTCTCCTCCCAGCCTTCTCTTCTTAAGAAACATTCAGAAAATAATGAGTTGCTTTTGGGTGTGTGGGGCATGATGAAAAAAGAAGTGTGTTTCTGTTGGCACTTTCCTTGTGTATCAGAAACTTCCAATAGCATCAGAACAGAAAAATCTCTCAACTCTTTCATTTCACAGTCATAGTGCTGGCTAGGGAGTAGGTAGGCGATATGATAACACTTCTGCACCAAGTCTGACTTGTGCAAATTTTTTCAGTATCAGCTTGTTATTTATTATCATGGAATAATGTAATAATTTGGCTTACAAGGGACATTTAAAGACTATCTAGTCCAACCCCACTGCCATGGACAGGAGTATCTTTCACTAGATCAGGTTGCTCAAAGACACATCCAACCTGACCTTGAACATCTCCAGTGACAGGGCACACAGAACTTCTCTGGGCAGCCTGTTCCAGTGTCTGACCACCCTTGTAGTAAAAAATATTTCTTCCTTATATCTAATCTAAATCTACCCTCTTTCAGTCTAAAGCTGCTGTTCTGTCACAAGAGGTCTTTCCCCTTGCCTAACAACCTTGTGTTTATGCGTTTTGGTTTTTTTTTTCAAATGTTAGCCAAATAGGCATTTAGATTTATTTATAGATTGTAATCTGTGTTTTCCAGTTAAATTCTTGCTTGCACAGTACATAACTGAGGAAACTGACTTTTGTCCCAGTAGAAAATCACAGATCAGGCACTTCCTATTTTGAAGTTTTGAGTGCTGCGTTTGCTGATTTAGACTGACATGTTTTAACCAAAGTGAACCTGTGTGTCAGTGAAGTTTCATTTACTTATATTGGCTTGACAATATTTCATGTAGTGAAGCTCATGGGCCTGTTGCCCAGACTTGTTGCCTTTGAGGAGCTCTGGATGAAGCACAAGAATACATGGTAAATCTAAAAAGACCCTTCTCTTTAAAGAGCAGAACTGGGGGAAAGGAGGAAAAGGGTTTAAATGTCAGTCTCTGGAACATTTATTGAGAGCAGAATTCAGAGTAATTTCCTATGTTGTGACAAGCAGTGATGTACTTTCTGAAGTCCTGACATGAAGTTGCTGGGTTTTAAAGTCAGTGAGGTATCACAGGTCACCAATAACATAACTGATATCAGAAGGAGAAGGTAGTTGTCTTGAGGAATTTTGGGTAGAGTGGATACAAGAGCAGTACCACACCACTCAGTGGCATGTAATGTAATTTTTTTTTTCACTAAGCAGCAGGTTGGGTAGAGCAGGAGGGTAGTGAATTCTACTGTAAGCTTTCTCTTCTGACACCAACAAATCAAAACCACTGTTCTTCCTTCTTCATAATAGTTCTGAGCAGCAAGTGCATTGGAATAAAAAAAGAGAATGACCTAAAAAAAAAAAAAAAAAAAGATTGTGTAAGAAACTCCACAGGAAATAATGAAATACTGAAAATTATCTTAGTATTGCCACATGAGAATGTTCAGTCCAAGCTATACTGCTGGGTGTAGCCCAATAAATATGGTTTTTGCTGTTACTAATAAAATAGCACAGGCTCTACATTGACCTGACTGTGCAGGATCTCTGGACTTGCCTGGGTTTACCTGATTTTAGTTTGTTTAGCTGTGACAGCGGTTGTTTAACAATTACCCCATTGGCTACCTAAATGTTTTTGTTTTAGCTCTGATTTATACTGGTAACAAGCAGTTATTGAACTATCTGTGACTCCAGACTAAAGTGTGGTGTGGGAAAGGACAATGCAGGATGACACGAAGGTGAACAGAGGTCAAAGACTGTAAAAAACCCCCACAGTGTTCAAGCAGTGGCCCCAGCAGAAGTGTGATGTGGTCTTATCCAGTAAACCCAGTTTTAGAGAACAGACGTAAACAACTGGGATTTTAAAAAGTGAGATGTATTAAGAAAGTACATACATGTAAACACAAAGACACCTCAGTATTAGAAGGAAGGAACCCTTGCTACTTGCGTTGAACGCTTCCCAACAAAAACCTTGGTACACTAATGGCTCACGTGGCATTCCCCCTGCCTTGAGAGCCTCCTTGAGAAAGACTGGTGCTGTCAGCCAGAGAGCAGGGGAAGGAGGAGTGTAACAGCAGAGGAACTGCTTAGGTGCTAGGACAGTGGTGGGTTTTGGGGGTTGTTTTTTGTTTGTTTGTCTATTTGTTTTTTAAAGCATTACTGAAGCTTTTTTTTTTCCATTAATTTGGACTATGAGTGTTAGCGTTATTGGAAGTGGACTAACAATAAATCAGTATTTTTATTAGGCTGTTAAGATTTTAAGTAGACTGATAATAAATTATGGGCTCTGCATATAAGGTGGTTTTGCCCATAACAAAATGTTAGGCTTGAAAAACTAAGTGCACTATGTTTTGCGTTATAAACATACTGTGAGGTTTTAGTTATGGGTTTCATAATGCTTCTGTGTCAAGTTCAGTCTGAAAAGTTTTGTCAAAAAACTGGAAGCCTTTTTGCAACAACTGCATAATTTATCTTTACAGGTTGACTGCTGTGTTGCAAGAAAATTAGGGGAGGAGACTGCAAGAACATCCTCAGGAATCATGGGAGTGAATAAAAGGACATGCAATTCGGAGTGCAGAAAATAGCAACGCTGTGGCAGAGGACATCTTCAACTTCTAAAGTTTGGAAATGGCGCTGCTGAGCTGCACCGTGGTGTTTCTGCTGTGGCTGGGCTGTACTGCACATGAAGGTAAGTTATTGAATGGAAATCTATGTATTCAACTGATGTAGCTGGTGACAATCAGGAAAAAGGAACTAAACAACAACAACAAAAATCCAACAGCAACATTACCACACTATACTGTTTGCTTCTTATATAATTCCTTTCAGAAGCTTACTAACAGAGTTACAACTTAGAACTATGCATGTTAAAATATTTGCTTTGTATTTTCTTGTGAGATTGCTTCTTTGTCTTCTGCCTAAACTTCTCATAAAGAACCGAACTTATTACAAGCCATAACTAACTTCAAATAGATTAATCCATATAAATGCCTTTGCATTTCAATTTAGCTACAAATATTCTGAATACATACAACATTTTTTCAAAGTATTATACAACTCTCTAAAAATAGAGGTACTTTATTTCAATAAGCTGTATGATACAATAAACATGCTACCTGAAGGAGATCTTCACTGAATTATTACCTTTATTTAAATAACCAATTTTAAACTCCATGATTTATCCATTTAAATCTATTCATCGTATTCAGATTCTTCTACCCCCTCTGCCTTTAGAAGTAGTTACTTATATGTACCTTATACTTTCAATTTAGAATGGTTGAACTAATTTTAGGAACCCAGGACAAACAGACTTATTTGTAGAATTAAAGAAAATTGAGAATTGTGATTGCAGATGTAAAAACTTATTCCAGTATAATGCTGGAAAACAGAAACTGCACTGTGAAAAATTCAGAAGTTTATTCATATTTTCAGTTAAAATATTTTTAGTTCAGTAACATTTTTCAATGTAAAGACTGTGAAAATAGTAAAGATGTTGAGAATTTCTTAGAGCAAGAAGATAGTGCTGTTTATTAGTACAGTAATCCCTCAGATGGAGGGATGCAGGTCATCAGAATATCATCCAATTTGTATAGTTCCATTATTTGCAAGTGTCAGTACTGTTCTGTGTCTATCAGTTAACAATAACTTGTGGATGCTTTCTGCTGGAATGGCATGCAAACACCCACATAGCTTTGATTTTGAAGAAATTGTTAGTTAGACATAAATCAGGATAAGAAGAAAATGGCAGGGTGCAGTCAGATAACAAGATTCTGTGCACTGCTTCTGCAGGAACTGCCTGTGAAGACCCACCTGACATTGACTTTGGAGAAATTATTAGTGGGAATAAATCGAGATATATGGAAAGAGACAGAGTGCAGTACATGTGCAACGCTGGATACACTTTATCAGGATCAGAATGGGTAACATGCCATGAAAAAATATGGGTACCTGGGCCACCACAATGTTTGGGTAAGTGTAACTGTTATTGCTAGCTGACTTTGTACTGGTAGACAATACTGATCATTCTTAAAATGGGAGTTTCAGAATTAGGTTTACATTAGTTGTTTGATTACCAAGTCTGTAAAGGACTGAAATTAATCCCTGGGTTCAATACTACTTAGCTTGTAGATCTTGGGCTTTAGGGCCCCAAAATCACTTACATTCAATCATGTTTTTTATTGTGAGAATTTTGGAGTTGTCTGGAAAGTTACCAGCACATAAACATTTTGTCTGTACTTACAAGAACTTATGCAACAATGGGCAGGTACTGACAGTGGTGTCAGCCTCTTTATACAGAGATTACATTTGCTAAAGCATCCTTTCATGTAGTTTCCTCACTGTCCCTCACAGGTGGGAGGAGAACTGCTGTGGTAAACCGCTCTGCTGTCTTCAGTTCCTTCAGCAGAGCTCTTTGTTAGGAATCCTATAATTTCATTTTTAATCCTAGATAATGGAAACTCAACAGGGATGAAATAAGACTTACTCCTACTGATTTCATTAATTAATTATTACAAGGAATACAGTCTCCTGAAATCAGTACCTCTTGAGAGGTATTTGCAAAGTCTGTCAATTCTTTTATACACGTAAATAAGAATATGCTTGAAAGTTGTGCCATATCATTGATAAACTACCTAAAACTAAACATCCTGAATTATTTGTGATAGAGATTAAATGTTTATGTTGTCTATATTTTACTTTCAAAAATCCCTACTGAGTCACAACCAAGCTGGTTTTGCACAGTCTTTGCTGAGGAGGTGCTTCACGTGCTAAAAGCCACCAAAGATTCATACTCTACCATTTTTCTTTTATCTTGTTTCCCCTAGCACCATGTATCATCACAAAACAGCAACTGGAAGTGAAAAATCTCCTTCTATCCAATGGACAAAGACACTCATTTTTGATTCAAAGTGGTCAGTCGCAGAAATTTATGTGCGTGACAGGATTTAAACCCGCAGCCTCTCCTGTCAGGCAGTGTTTTAATGGGGATATCCAACTTCCTTCATGTGGTAAATATGCATCATACTTGTATAATTTTGATCTGTCAAATAGATCTTATGTGTAATTTTGCAGTTGTTCATGTGCATGAACTGCATCCACCTGTACTGTTAGAGACTGTTTATTCAGTGGGCAATTGGTTTTCCAACGACAATTATATTTGCTGATAGTAATCCTACTGGTGGATGGGGTTATTCCTCCCATTTTCCAAACAGAGATTGTATGGAATTGGATTGTCAGTATGTAAGCAAAATCCCAGGAAGCTTATGGTAACAATCACTGTTAAATATTCAGTCCATCAAATTTCTTAAATTGTTAATATGTTATCTGATTGGGAAGTCAGAAGAGCTTTTAGAAGAGCTGTACATATGTCGGAATGTCAGATGCATGTATGGATTTTTCAGAATTTCAGCACTGCATTTTGCTGCTTTGAAACCCCCATTTATTATAATTTGAACAGCATAAAGTGTGATTAAACACACGTGCTCATAGCAGTTGCAGATAAGATGGCATAGTGAGTGTTAAAATTTTCCAAAAAAGGCAAAATCTAGCTAATGATTGGAAGGTGTCTTTCATCATCATTATCACAGCTCTAGATTTCTACTTGCGGTTGTATGTTGGTATATCATGGACAATCAGTTTTATTCTACCTATTTTAACCTGTCAAATAACAAACCAAGATATTCTTGATTGTTTATGAGCTCTTTATTGGCTTAAACTTTCCATAACTACAAAAATCGTTTTGCCCAGTAGGCACAGTATTAGCAAAGAAATAAACACATACATTTGGTCTCATGAATCAGCCTTTGGATTCCACTGAGAATATTGACTGCATTTCTGTTGCTTGTAATTTAAATGAAGGGAACCATAGGAACTATAGGTAATGACCAAGACATCAAAAGCAGAGCGCAATTGTTCCTGTACTCCTTAGGATCCGCCAAATGTGTGGTCCTGATTCTGTCAGATTCAGAAAGCACTGAGATGATGAAACCATCTGAATTACTTGTGTCCTGAACTTTTTGTCAAGCATGTGTTGATACTGTTGGTGTTGAATTCTATTTCCAGAGAAACCGTGTGACTACCCAGTTATTGAAAATGGCAAATTAAGTGACACATTGGAGTACTACAGAAGCTACTACTTTCCGATGAGGTTTGGGCAGCATGCTGATTACCGCTGCAATGATGGTTATTCAACCCCAAGTGGACGATCCTGGGTTCAAGTAGTCTGTTCTGAAAGGGGCTGGTCTCCAGAGCCAAAATGCCTCAGTAAGTACATGTCCACTTTATTGGCAGTTCTGTTATAATTATCAAAGTTCTGTGCATCAGAAATTGTGCTGATGGAGCACAAGGTGGAACAAAGAACAGTTTGTTAAAGTAGACCTGCTTCAGTTGACCCCTGGAACTGCACTCAGACTCTCATAATATCAGCAGAGCTTGAACTGTCAGCTGGTGACACTCTGCAGTATGTAAGGCTGAAATGATACTTTTGGATTTTGGAGTTCCTATATGCCTAAAACTATCCATGATATTAAGAAACACATAGGAAAAGTTTATTTTCTCTAGCTTCTGGGTCCTGCGCATACATCTTCTTTCATGTGCACACACAGCCGCACGTACAAACAGAGAGTTTCCACTCTGTGTAGATAGGTTCTTCCTTCCTTGGCTTGGGTACTTCAACTAGAGGTTCCTCTCTGACGTCCATTGCCTGGTCCATTTGGATAACCTTTGGAGCTGAGAAGGTGGCACGCACTCTTGCAATAGGTCAGATACACTGACTTCAGGTTTAAACTAGAAAACAGATTTAAAGCAGTGAGCTGAGGCCTCCTCTGCTAACACACATGTGCATTCACAGTGAAGTTCCTACCTACTGGTAGGGCTTGGCAAGTTCAAACAAGAGGTTGTTCTTTCCCTGCTGCCCTCAGTGGAGTGGTGCTCAGTGCAGGAAATGAGTGGAGTCTGGCTCAGAGGAATTTCTTCAGGCATCTTCCTCGTGGCTGGACACCTGGGGCACAGGGTGCTGAAGAGCCTACGCGCTTGGGTGCTGCTAAAATCTCATTTGCACAGAGATATTAACACCTCCTGGAGGCAAATGCTGAAAATCACTCAGGGCAGACATCAACACTCTGGAGACAGAGCAGACGAACAAGAGCTGGTGTACGTGATGCTAGATGCACTGAAGTTAGCCAGCCTTGCTTTATGCACTCTAGGTAGGTGATATTGTTTACTAGACAACTTCTTAGCACTTTATGTAGTGACTTGCACTCCTGTTCATGTGATTTGTTAATCTAAGGGCAGTGAAACAAAACATGCTTTCATTCAGATTTGAACACAAAGGTTTTTTGGATTAGAAGGGTACAGAAAGATGCCAGGAGGCTCTATTTTAGTAACTGTCTTTCTAAGAATTAATTTTCCTCAGTTCTTGCTGTACTTATTCCTGTAGTTAAATGTACTTACCTTCCTTCTTCAGAAAACTGTCATATCAGACACGTGGAAAATGGTTACTTCTCACATAACAGGAAGTACGTTTACAAGGAAGGTGAAAGAGTTAAATACGTCTGCAATGATGACTATTATACTGAACGTGAAGATGGGGAAGTCACATGCACAAAGAATGACTGGTCACCTCCTCCAAGATGTATCCGTAAAAGTGAGTGTGCTTGCATTTTGCTGAGGTTTATAGCTAAACCCAGTAAATCCATCATCACGTCACCTACATGCAAGGCTGTGATTCTCTCACCTGGCTGATGCAGCTCTCACGTCTCTGCGTGCTGCTGAGGTCATTCGCTACACAAACGTGCAGAATGTAACCCTGTAAAATGTGCACACGTGGCTCGATCGGATCTCCTAGAACGTAAGCTCTGGTCTTCAGTAGTGAACTCTTGTTGTTACATAGGTGTGCAGTAATATAATAAACAGTGATCATTCCCCTGGCACAGCCTATCTGTAATGTCTTGTCTTCTTTCATCCTCTCTCTGTCTCATGTGATCCCTGTTTCTCTTGCTTCCTTTCCAGCTGGCGTCATGCTGGACGAGGGGAGGCAAGGGAAGGTTACCTCTCCTAACTCTGTTTTCAGCTTTTGTTCCTGACTCGTATTGAGCCTGACGTTGCTAGAACGTCTCACAAGGAACTTTAAATACATTAAGTAATGATTTCATGTGGACAAGATAAATCATTCAACCTAACTTTTCTCAGATTATAAAAATATTTTTTTAGGAAGCAATCCCATCCTGACACAGACACCGACCGCAGAATGCTTTGGACCACAACCCACTGAGATTTGGACGTAGCAATGAGCAGGCAAAATAGAATTTTATGATTCCTAGTGTTAGGCAATCATAAACATTATTTTTGTGTGTTTATACCAGTAATGTAAAATTTAAACTTTTGAAGCTGTTGCACATATGTATTATTAACTCTGCTCCCAACATTCAAACACATCCCCTAATGTTCCTCAAAGTCTTTTTTGTGTGTGTGTCTTTATTTACTTGACCCTCTAATGTGCAAATATTGTTGTTTGTTGTAGTGTTAGTTTCTTAAATTATTCTGTGAAGGAGTTTATTTATTAGGAAAGAATTTAGCATACTGTAGAAGTTTTTATTCAGGATACAAGACCAGAATATCCAATCAATATGACTGTTTTCCATCTATTTAGGCTGGCTTAAACAATGTATTCTAAGTGATGTGACATCAGTTACAACATTGCTTCTGTCTGCACAACTGTTTTAGTGTGCAAGAAGGGGTCCTTTGGTACACACCTGCTTCAGTCCTGCACCGCGTGCACTCTGAATGGTTTCTGTTTGGTAGAACAGAGGTGGTACCTGCACACTGTGGTGATTTCTGGTGTGCCCCACCTTGCCAGATGGACAGAGGATCCTCTTTATGCATGCCCAACGTGAATTTCGTTTCTAGTGAAGACCAGGTTTGGACACACAATTTTGGAAGCTTACAGGATTGCTGCAAATCAAACCTTTGTCCATCCCTGTTTGTGCTGCATGAGTTTGTAACTGTGAAATTTGGCTTTTCATGTTCCACTTGTCCCCCAGGAAGAGAGCTCAATGTAGAAACAAAACTTCATGTGCTCCTAAAAGTGTTCTAAATCCTATGGCTGTTTCTTTTGTCCCCCTTCTTCTGTGTATTATAAGCATGCAGTTTAGCAGTGTTTTACTTGGAAAAAATTCTGTCTATCTCTTTCAGAACAATGCCAGAGTATCTCTTTTGACAATGGTTATTTCACCTCGCGGAAGGAAACATTTCGTTTACAGGAGAAGGTCACCTACAGTTGTCTTACTGGCTTTGTAACGCCAGAAGGACAAGAAAGAGGAGTGATACGGTGTGAAGAGAATGGTTGGACTCCACCTCCAAAGTGCATCAGTGAGTAGCATAAATGTTTCAGAGCTCCCTATCGTTGCTGGCTCAGACGTGATGACCTGTGTTCTCAGATTTTTGTCATCTAGATTGGTAGCTTTTTTATTAGGCAAAGAAAGACTAAAATAGAGGACTGATCCTCCAGAGATTAACCTTTCTGGGGCTCCAAAAAATAAAGCGAGAAAACATAAAGGAAGTTAGTAAGGCAGGAAAATATCTACTGTCTCCTAGGTGAGTTTTGGTTTTGGACTTCTAGCACAAATTAGATGATAATCACTGACCTCTCCACTGATTCCTACCTGATACAAGGTATATATCAGCCCAATATACTCCTAATTCTTACTCCTTTCACACTTGTGAGGGAAGATTTGCGAAGAAATGCCTGTGAACCAAGGGATTCTGCCAAGAACTTTCTTTAAACGTGAACAAATTAGAGAAAAAAGGGAATAATTTTTTGGAAAGATGTTATCACTATGCATAAAAAGCACTATGCGTACGTCTGCCCTGGTGTTAAAAAGTACATTTGTTAAAAACACCAGAGTGCTTTTTCCTGCAAATGCCTCAATATTGTTGTTGTCTTTTTCTTCTTAAACGTTCCTTCCTCTCCTGAACAGGGATATAGGATAGTAAAAGAAGAGACTTAATCTTCCATTGTTATGATACCAGGGCTCATAATATTGACCAACTTCAGCTGAGATATATATATACACACACATATAGATATATATATACACACACATATAGATATATATATACACACACATATAGATATATATATAACTTATCCTTTTGTTTCAGGATTTTGCACTTTTTTTGTCTGACCTCCTTACAAATGACCATGGGAAACAGGGGTACAAACTGTTTGCTGTGACACTAATAATAATAATATGTAGTATAAGGAAAGGAATGAAATCTGAGGGAGAAACATTTATGCTAGATATTAGCTCTATAAACGTTTCTGAAGAATAATGCAATAGATATAATATTCATATGCTACATATGATGGTCTTCATTCATATTCTGGCAATGCAGAATTTTTGATATTTCAAAAATACTGAGTAGATCAATAGACTAGCACATACTAAAGCACCTACAGAAATGATGGTTCCAGAGGAAAATGGTTCTGGATCACAAAATGCTCTAACTTTGTTTTATTCTACAGAATCATGTCAAACACCTCATTTGGACATTTTGAATTACCATGCAAATAGAACTAATTTCATACCTGAAGACACAATTGAGTATGCATGTTTGGAGGGATATCAAACTGCAGATAATATGCCAATTGGTACCTCGAGGTGTGACATAAATGGCGAGTGGAGTCCAACACCCCAGTGCTTTGGTGAATATTGTTGTGTTTACTAATCAGTGTTAACTCTGTATACACTTTGTGAAGCTTTTTCTTTAAGGCTTTCTTTAGTTTTCTTCTGATCATTAGTATTTCATGTACTTTATAAGAGTGTACACTTGATGTTAAAATATTTTCTCTTTGTAGCAATAGAATGTAACATGCTGACATTGCCCAATGGAGATTTTTCTCCCAAGAAGGGTAAATACCGCAATGGAGATGTTGTGAAATTTACCTGTGCAAACAGTTATGTGAGAGTGGGACCTGCCTCTACTCAGTGCTATTACTTTGGATGGTTTCCATCCCCACCAGTATGTAAAGGTAACTCTTTTTTTAGCTTTATTGTAGTAGAAACATATGAAAATGCCTCGGTCCTGAAGACTTCCGTGGGCACCTTCTATAAGCCAGTCCTGCTCCCAAGAAAAATTATCCAGTCTTCATCCATAGAAGGGCAGAAACTGGCCCTCTTTGCATGATTTCATAGTGTTTTGCTATTTTATGTGAAAGGTTCTGAACAGTTGAACTTACAGTGTTGAACCTCTTCTTAGCTTTAATTATGCCCATTGGAGTTCTGCAAATAACTGAAAGTGAGCTGCTAAATGGCTTGTGCAAAATTTCACTCAGGTTATTGACTATAACATATGGAAACTATTTATTATTCAAAAAGGCATAAATAATTTGCAAGATGACAGCCAGGAGAGATTAATGTAATTCCTCTCTTACTGTATTGTAAATGTCCTAGGTTTGCTACTGCCTAATGTTGACACCCGGCAGATACTGTACTCTATGTTCCTTTTTATGATCACTTGATATTATGGGTGGGGAATAAATAAAATTGGAGATGACACAGAGCTGGACTCAAGCAAAAGAAATTCAGTGATATTCCTCAGCTTCATCTGGTAGGATGAACAAACTCACGCAGAAGGGAAGCTACTTGCCTCTATTCTTCTCACCTTTTTAAGGACAGAGCACAATTTATTGGCATCTGAAAAGAGTTTATTTTACTGGTGCTATGCCCTTTCATGACACAGCTCAAGAGGATGAAGGGATCTCGTATTCCTTACCTTACCTCCCCACAGTTTTCTTGTTGACTTCTGTGATCTTATCCTTCTTTTTGCTCATTCTCTTTTACATTTCAAACCAGGTATATTTCATATAGTTGGCTCTTTAGCTCAGGAACATTTTAAGCTCCCTTAACAGAAGTTTCATTCACTACATCAGAAGTTAATTTCTTTAATATACAGTACATATCACGTGCTGGTTGATTTTTATAACACAAGTTATTATTGCAGAATTTTCACCTTAAAAAAAAAAAAGAAAGAATATTGAACTTTTCATCTATGTAACATTTTTTTTCTCTTAAAACTGGGTTGGTTTTATAACACACTTCTTTTATCATAGCAGGAAATTGACAGTGCATGGAGGTAAGAGATTAGAGTGAACCAGTGCCATACATATCTGTTTGTGACTTCCAGGCCAACGAGAATCCAGATATTCAAAGGCAATAAACCAATGACCTGTATAACCTGTTCTACGGATATTTCTTACCTTTAAACAACAAATTTGATTTCTTTTGTGTTGCACTTAACAAATAACTGTGCTAAAAGGACTGAGTTCAGAGTATAAACGTGATCTCTTGATTTCAGTGAATGCCAGAGGCTGTGGACCTCCACCTGAGATTACCAATGGAAGTATCGCTGATGGCTCTGTGGAATGGTATCGGCATGGGGATAGAAAGCAATATGAATGCAATGTCGACTTCAAATTGGTTGGATCAAAGGAAATAGAATGTGTTGATGGACAATGGTCATCTCCTCCCTCTTGCATTGGTAACCTATATAACTCTTGTTTTTGAGAAGTCTATAATTCTCTGTAGGCTAATACTTCACAGCTGTTTTCACAATTTCATATTTGCAGGTAGAACATGTTATGTTCAAAATCATTTTACAGATTAAAAGTAACCAGACGCTATTTGTAAAGCCCAAACTTTATTAGTAGTATAATTAAAATCTCAACAATCCAGCCACAGTTTTTGTGGGTCCAAATCAAATTATTATAGAAAGAGAAAGAAAATTAATATGTAATATATAAATAATAATCATAAGTACATAAATGCACAGAATATCTAAATAATACAAATCATTTATAATATATAATTACAATTGTTATACACAGACTTTCTCTTACCACTTTTTCCGGTGTTATTCTCACCCTTCCACTGTCTCTTTGGATCCTAAAGTCAATGGCTTCAGTCTCTGGTGTTTTGGAGGGAAGCTGCTGCACCTTATCAATACCTCAAATAATTGACTGGGAGGAATAAGATATTGATGATGATGATTTCCTCTTCTCCTTACAGGATCTGCTTGGGGCAATTTTTAGGTTTGCCCTTTTTACACTTGTCTACAACTTCTGAATTAGATATATTAAGTGTGTGTTAAATATGTTAGATACTTGTTCTTTGTCTTTGTGTTACCCCTAAAACCAGTTGTCATCAGATCCAGGTCTAAGCTGGTCTTTTGACTCACCAAATGCACATATAGTTACTTTTATTTAAGTTCTTTCAGCTATTCATATATGACTCCAGTATTATTGTGGAATACTTCTCTTTTTCAACAGAAGACAAAACGCCATGTGGATCACCTTCCTCTATTCCAAACGTTGTTCTTCAGCAGGAAGACCAGACCCAGTTTTCACATGGTGATGAAGTAATTTGTGGATGTAAACAGGGCTCTGGCCATTCTAACACTATGAGAATAAAATGTCGTAGTGGAGAATGGAAGCCTTTACCTCTTTGTGCTGGTAATCTATTTCCATAATACTTCAAATAAGAGTGTAACATAGTTCCGCTCAAAATTTCAAGGACTTCAACAATCAAACCAGGACAATATGTAGGCAGAGATACTAAGTTTCACGCATATTAACTAAGTTATTTTTACTTATTCCTCTTTTAAACGTGAACATGTCCTTCATCCTGGACAGACTCTACACCTACAGCTTTGTAAATGTTCTGAGTAGGTTTGGGGAAAGAAAAGGACAGTTGCACAGTGGGTAGAATAAAGTATGGGGATACATCTTTGGTGTATAGTGGCTTTTATCCATTTTCCAGTGTCCCTTGTCCCTTCAGAAGCCTTGGGACATACCTGCAATAAAGTAGTGTGCCTGTTGCTTTAATTACTTCTGGGTTTATGTCTCTGTATGCTATTTGGCTTTTTAAAAATCCTGCTGGGAATAAGCCTAGCACACTGTGGCTAATAATAAAAGCAATATTAGTATTATTAGTATTATAGTATAGTATTAGTATTATCCCATCCTCACTATTTCATGTGGATTAGTCCTTTCCATTTCTCATCAGTAGTTTTCTCTTTTTTCTCATCTTCTCATTTAGTTTTGCAATCCATAAATTGAATTAATGTCTTTTAAAAAGATCTACAACAAAGCCTTTTCCGAAGAAAAAGGAAAAAATTACATTGAAGTCAATAATTGAAGAAAAAAGAGATAGTGGACAAGAAAGAGTGTTGTCTGGGAAAAATTATTCCAGAACTTCACTTAAGAGAACACAGGTTATGATATAGCTAATTCTTGGTTGCCTGTTTCTTCAGAAATGTTTTTGTACTCATCAGTGATTTGAGAGACTGTACCTTCACTTAGAATTATATTGAGGATTGAGTCTGGCACAAAACACAGTCTGCTCAGCTTTCAGAAGTAGCTTGTGTTCTGTCTCTCAGAGTCACCAGTCAGGGACACAAGACCTGGTTATGACTTGGATGTACTTCCACAGGAGAATGATACCTGGTACATGTTTGGTGTTCAGTAGTACTTCCTTTATGCTCCTGTTTCTACAAGCAAAAGAAAGTTTATTTTCTTGCTCATCTTACTACCTTTTATAGGTTTATGGAAGAAAGAAATGGTTCTTTTTTATAATATTTACTGCATACAGCAAAAGGGATCCTGTCAAATTAAAAATAATTGCTTTGTGAGTGCAAACAATGTCTGTTTTAGATAGTGGGGGGAAAAAAATCATTCTGTGGTCTATGAATCTCATGAGTTACTTCAAACTACAGTAAACGAAAAAACCACTTGGACATACATTAGGAAATTGAAGACCTCTTCATCAGTGACTCTGCATGTACATGTTACCTGACCTAAATCCATTTTTTAGCTTTTTTTTTTTTTTTTTCTTTTTTTTCAGATCCGTCTCCTCGGTGTGAACTTCCAGCAAATGTTGACCTAATACTCTATGGTCGTCTTGCCAAGCTGAAAAAGCAGGCTAAATTCCTTAGAGTTATACATTATGTATGTAAATCATCTGACAAAAGCATTAAACAGGCTACTTGTGTCTCTGGAAAATGGTCACCAGAGATTGAATGTACAGGTATGGTTTTGGATTTGCATACAATTTCTTCTTTTTATGTAGGAAATATAAATGCTCTGTTAAAGCTTCTTAGCGTTGTTGTGTCACTAATCTGAAATAGAAAGGTTTACATGCTTATATATATGCTTACTTGATTCTATGCTAAAATATAGTCATGAATAATTATGGCAATAATTTGAAGTTATATAGGCTTAGAGACACACTATTTTAGTGAGGCAGATTTATAATCTCTTCTCTGACAACTGGAACAGTTATCACTGTCATTTCTGATGTGAGAAAAGATGCAATGATAAATTTAAGCTCAGTTCTTCAAAAGGGCTTTATGCTGGTGCAAATGAGTGTAGCACGGAGCTCAAGCTCCAGCCGAAGTTCCTTTATTTCCTGTAAACATTCAAAACTTTTCTATTCCTGATTTTTCTTTTTTTTTTTTCTTTTTCTTCTTTTTTCTTCCAGTTACTTCCTAGTGAAACAACAGAGTTGGGCATCTCAAAAGCACAGACATAGATGAGACTGCCCTTATCTAATAGACACCAGAGGTCAGATACCTGCAGGGACTGCCTTTCTGAATAGCAGAGCAGGATGTTGCCTGTAGAAGGCATTGACTGTAGAACAATCATTGCGTCATTGCCTGTTTTGAGTAGGCCAGGTTCATGGGAAACGGTGCATGGAAGTGGGAGAAGTGTACGGAGTGGCATCAGTCAAGGGAGCATTCCCTTTCAAAGCCTGGTGTCCCTACCTTCCCAGTTTTCTGGAACCACTAGAAGCAAGAAACCAAACTCATGAGGTCTCCTTCTTCCTAGATCTACCTCTTTCCCTCACTTTTTCTTTCATCTGGCAGGAGAAGCCCTTTGTTGCTTTAGAAGGAAAATTTAAGTTTGTTTCTTTGATAATGATAATAATTAAAGCTTTAGATGATAGCTACTGAAAATTATCACCAGTATTGTCTTGGTTGTTATTGTTGTAATCTGTGATGAACTGTTACATTTTATGTTATGTTCTACTATAACATGACTATGTGTCCTCAGCTGAGGAGAGCACATGCCCACCTCCACCTCAGGTGCCTGGTGCTCAACAGATAACAGCCAGAAGAAATTACAAGAACGGGACTAAAACAGCTTTTTCATGTCTGAAGAGTTTCCAGCTCATTGGTGCAAATGAAATAACATGTATAGATGGCAAATGGCAGTCACCACCTCACTGTGTGGGTTAGTAGTGGATTTTTTATCCTATTTATTTTGTTATTCATTTCAGTGTTTGTTATGCATTTGCAGTCATCATTAGCAGGAGGATGATATTATTTATGTTAAGATTATCATGAACAGGTAACTGCAGAAAATAAATAGAATGTAAGTTGCTAAAGAAAGTGCAGTTAACCAACTGATGGACAGTAAGTCTTCTTATTTACAAAGACTTATCTAAGACAGCATAGAAAACTTTCAAGAACTGTGTGTTTATTTGTTTAGTATGTTGCAGAATGGAGTCTCAGTTTTGACTGAGGACATTCAATAGCATCCTGTTGAAAAAAAAAAAAAAATCCCAAAACAAAACCATTAATTTATTGTGTAGTTGTGGTAGTAGCATTTTTTAAATTCCTTTTTTTTTTTTTTTTTTTTTTAATGGCTTCATCCTAGGCAGGAGTATAAATGATATGGCATAACTCAGGCCATCTACTCTGAGAAATGGTGAGGAACCTGTAGTCCAGTTGCTAAAACATTAGCAGTGCAACAGATATCTAGTTCATTGAGAGATAGAATAAAGTATTTTCAGAAATAAATAGGAGATAAATGAGAACAGGAGAAATGAGGTGCCAGCTGGTGACTGATGTGCACAACATCCCAACCGTGTCTGTGCTTTTGAGCTGCAAAATTCTGATGCCACATCATTACCCTTCTTTTGCATTGCCTGTGAATCTTCATCAAGTGCCAGACATAGGGAAAAATAACAAAAACAACAACAACAACAAAACTGCTCAAGCTGTTCATTAAACAGCTTTACTGAAATAAAACTCCCAGTCCCAGTTACTAAACAGGAACTTTGACTGTAACTAGATATTTTGCATTGTAGAATTTAGTGCAAACATATGCTTGAACTCGAAATTGTGTCAACTAATAAAACCTCATTTACTAATTAACTAAAAATGCATATAAGATGTAATGTAAGTCCACCCACTCAACAGCACTGTAGGAGAAGGCGGCATTGGACAGCCCTAACTCAGGAGGGCTTCATAGAGATTTATTCCGTTGTCTGTATTGGGAAGTACATTTCAATGCTTTCTAAGTTCTGTTCTCAATTTAACATCTCATCACAAACCCCCTCAGGACATGGGTACAGCTTCATTACTGGTGGGAAAATGTAATAGCTAACATTCTAGAAACTCACTTTCAGTATCCCAAAGCAAGATAATATCCCTTCTGTTTCTCTGCCCATGAAGTTTCCCCCATTCTTCATACTAAGCTGTAACTGTATCTCCTTGATATGACCTGGAAACTGGCTTTAATCTGTTTCACAGGAAAATTAAACATCCCCATGTAGGAGAGAAAGGAGAGAGAAGTTTTGCTTTGTGTATCTTCATCTTCATTTCAAGCTATTTTATTTAGGCTTGGTTTATTTTTTTTTTTCTTTTCGGTTTTAGACAACTTTTGTCATTGGAATATTAATTGGTTTATATTATTGTTCATCTGTTCTTTCTGTATTTTATAGAAAGACCATGTTTGCCACCAGAACCTGTAGACTGTGCTGATGTTCCCAGAATGGAAAATCAACACTTAAAAATTAAAAAACAAGGGAAAACAATTTATCTGGCTGGTGCTAGACTGAAGTATGTTTCTCGTTCTGGATATAAGTTAGATGGACCATTGGAGATTACCTGTTCAATGGGAAACTGGACTACAGCTCCTACATGCTTGGGTAATATCAAACGATACTTTTTTTTTTTTTTTAATACATTTAGCAATGAAGTTGAAACAATTTTAAACTGGAAGTTGACTGATAAGAGCCAGGATCTCCATATTTTGCTGTGGAATCTAATCATCCTTTGTGGATGTCTTCAGAGCAATCCTGATTGGATGCAAGGCGGACTTTTTGAATGCAGTTTAGTTTTTAAATATTCCTTTGTATTCTTGCAGTCTTTGCTCAGTTCATATCTCTGCCAACTAAGTCCTGGGCACATCCTCATAATTCAAGGATCTGTTTCCTATGGAGTCCACTAGTGTCTAGGAGTTGCTTTGGCGCTTTAGTTGTGGAAACCACTTAAGTGTAGGAAGTGACACAAGCCTTTATTAACATTTCCTGGCACAGTTAGAAACAGGATCTAGGTATGTGAGTGACTGAAGTCCACGTCTGTTTAGGGGAATTACTTATTTCATCTTCTGTATGCTACCTTTTATATAAAATCCACTGTCAGTGGATGACTATGCTGATGTTGTAACAGAAAGAGCTCTCCAAGGCATCTCTTTGGTGGAAACAATACATTCATTTTATGTGTATCGCATTAGCACAAGCATCAACTTTCTGTGTCTTTTCAGAACGGCCATGTGGAAGTATTCCAAAAGTTGCCAACGCTCAAATTGAAGGGAGAAACAAGGAAAGTTATGAGCCTGGTGAAACAATTCGCTATGAGTGTGATGAAGGGTTCCTTATTGTTGGTACACCAGAAATTATTTGCAGAGAAGGAAATTGGACAGCACCACCGTTCTGTGAAGGTATAGGTTTTACTTCTAAGTAGTCTATAATCCTTTTTAATCTTTAATGTTGTGAATTAAAATAACATCAACACAGGCATGCAGATGAGACAGACCAATAGAGCCAGCAGGTGATTTGTTTTGAACGGGCTCTTGCAAGGCCTATTTTTCTGGCTCCTGAGAAATAACAAGCAGGGAAGACGAGGAAAGAAACCATTTCCCCCGTGGGCTGAAGTTGGTAGCTGGAACTTAGCTCACTGCTCAAATCAAGCAGAAACAGGTTTATGGGGGAATGGATGCTGGCTGCAAAGAAGGAGATAACTGGTAGGGTAATGTATCTTATTTTCACATCACTAAGAATGTCAGTTCCTGAAAGTTACCTTCACATAGTCAAAAAACCCTTTCACTCTCCAGCCCTTTGGCACACAAGGCTGTATAGCACCTATCTGTGCCTTCGGCTGATCTCTGCGACTCCTTTTCTCTTTTCAGTCACTATAGGCAAAAATAATAGTGACTGGTGAAGAGCTGCAGAATAAAGACCATAACGTTATCTTCCTTTTCCTCTCTAGAAAATTATCCACATTAGGCAAACAATTTCTGCTCCTCAGGCATAATGGTGCTCTGAAATGCAAAATTTTGTGATTGATAGATTGCTGCACTACTGTTCTTAAAAGCACCTCTCTTTTCAGATGTTACCTGTGGAGCTGCACCTGAAATTCCCAATGCTTATATTGCAAGCACTCAACGGGAGGGGTATCTGCCTGGTGCCAGAGTGCAGTATGAATGTGAAAGCAATTTTCAGATGATGGATATAAATTATGTCACTTGTACAAATGGACAATGGTCACAAGCACCAACCTGCAGAGGTAGGAATCTCTGCCTTCATCTTGCCTTTTAGCATAGAGGGGACTGCTTACCTAAATACTCTAAAGACTTTACCTATTTTAACCCTCTTTTCTTCGTGTACCTGCAAACATGACCGCACAGTGTCTCTTCTCAGATGTGACGTGTGAACCTCCTCCAGAAATTGCTGGTGGTAAAATTGAAGGTGTTAAAAAGTCAAGGTATTTGCCTGGAGAGAGTGCTCGCTATCAGTGCTGGCGAGGCTTTCAGATGACGGGATCTTCCAGTGTAACGTGTCAGACCGGGAACTGGACAGAGCTGCCAAAGTGCAAAGGTACCGTTTCTCTTTCTCTTCATACAGTTGCCTGTCAGTGAGACTGTCTTGAAGCTGAGTCAGTGGCATTTACTTCTCCAAATTTCATTCTCAATACTGTGCACAAATGCAGGATATCTGGCACACTCAGGAAAAGGCATTTTCCCAGGTTTCTCTTCAGATGAATTTACCAGCTGCATGACCCAGGTGGCTCCACAGGAGAGGGCCCCATCTGGAAAACCACCCCCAGGCTGAGAACAGTTGCTGGCCAGGTGTAATTTTGAGACTTCTTAGAATCTGCTTTCTGTGCCTGCCTGATGAGAAGAGAGAGAGGAATGTTGCTGTCTGTATTGGACAATCAAGCCCACGGCTTCCCTGCTAGTTGACATCCGGTTGATGCAGATGCTGCATTGCTATATCGTATGTCGTGGAGTCAAATCAACTGTTAAATGAACTGGGGGTAGAATTTGAAGTGTGAGCCAATCCCTAAGTACTGTGTTGGTGCCTCCTAGGCTTTCATGAGCATACTGAAAATGTCACCTCTTTTCAGGTATTTGCTTCTCTCTCTGCTTTCCTCTGGGTCTCTCAGAGGAGTGCCAGCATACTGCCTGGTAGTATTTGTGGTCAGGCCTCCATTGCAATTGAACTCGGCTGACTTGATCTCTGATTGTGAACTTTCTTCCAGGTGAAGGGGGGAAGTGTGGCCCACCTCCAGTTATTGAAAATGGAGACCTTCTTTCCTTCCCCATGCAAGAATATTCCCAAGGTACAACTCTGGAATACAAATGCCCAAGTCTCTATCTCCTGGAAGGATCTCAGTATATCACGTGCACTGATGGGCAGTGGACAAGTCCCCCGGTTTGCCTAGGTGGGTTGAAGCTGTGTGGCCAAAGGCGGTGTGACTGCTCCGCTTTTCTGCTTCTCAGATCCTGAGGCTATCGCTTGTGCAGCAGCACGGGTGCCGGGGTGTGATGGCGGCCAGAAGGAAGTTGGTCTTGAGGTTAGCTTGTGTAGTCCCTTTTGCCGCCTGCTGTCTCTCATTGGGTTCAGGAGGAGAGGAGCTGGTCGGAACCCGTTTTTGCGAGGGAATCACCACCACTGTGAGGGCTCTCGAGTGCTCCCGAGCTGGGGACACTGCTCCGGTCAGTGGCTGTGAGCACGGAGGGTGGGCGTGAGTGTGTGGTGGTGCTGGGAAATCCTGGGGTGCATCCGTGACATGACCAGGAGGAAACACATTTAGAGAAATGCTGGGCAGAGCAAAGGAATGGTCTAAAAGAAGACATGGGGTAGTTCATTGGTGCCTTGTGATTTCCCCCTCCCGTGCTTTGAACTTGCCTTGAGTGACTGTCAGAGTGAAAAGGCTTCTCCGTAGCTCTGCCAGGGGTCTCAGCTGTGGTCTTTTCTCTCTTTAGCTTGGGTGCAAATGTCTTTCCTGTTGTGGCTAATAGATGCAGAGAGCAAATAGCTGGAAGCATTTTGTGACACAAAGAACTTGTGTAGGCTGTAGGGGAAAAAAGTTACCCATGATGCATGTGTATGAAGTGATGACACTCTTCTCTTGCCTTTTCCAAGTGGCCTGTACAGTATCTGAAGATGACATGAGCAACAACAATATTGAGCTGAAATGGGTCAGAGGAAAAAAGCTGTATTCAACATCGGGGGACTTTATTGAATTTAAGTGTAGAAGAGGATATGTGAAGGACCCAGCATCTTCTCCCTTCAGAGTGCAGTGTGTGGAGGGGTTGTTAGAATATCCACGGTGCAAGCCAGGAAGTAAGTCATCTGCACTCCAGCCACAGCTCAGCTGCTGCGTTGTTGGTGAAGCCCAGGGGAAAGTCTTTAGCTTTTCTGGGGAGGAGCAGGGTGTAGGAGCCTGAACTGGAAACACTGCTGGGAAAAGGGCGCTCAGGAGGTTTCAGCCTGTGCCAGCAGCTTCAGGGCATCAGCTGTCCTGTGGGAGGTGAACAGGCAAATAATGGAAGTTCTTTTTCCAGGGAACTGTATATTGAATAAGAATACTATGGAAGGGAACCATATTCAGCTACGGTCACCAAACTTGTCAAGCTTTGCTGAAACTGCTTGTCCTCTGCTCCGAGGAACCACTGTGGTGTGCCACACTTGGTCTTCACACCTTTCCCCCTTTTTTCTCTTTATGTTGCAGATACGTTTGGATAAATGGAAATGGAATGAAGGAGTCCAGCTGAGGAAATGGATGATCCCTCAAACGACGTAGTGATCTGAGCTCAGTTTTTGCTGACATTTCCTGTTTTGCTGTGCTTTGTTTGTAGCTTAGCCCATGCTCTGTCTTGGAATTAGTTATTTTTTTCTTTTCATGATTCAGTGATTGTGTTTACATTTCATCTGCATTTTATCCATGTTTATAATGTATTTACATTTTATCCATTCAAATGGTTGTGCTTACATTTTATCCATTCTGTATTTATCTCACTGGTGTTTTTTTAACAATTGTGTCCTGAAATAGGCTGGCCTGCTGAGACAAGAATTAAACCCAGCTTCTCAGCAAGTAGAGTGTGTTTGGTCTTGTCTACTCCTAGCTTAATCTTTGTTCCTGCCTGAAAACTCCCCTGGGGTCATGGCGTAGGTGAGTGTCCTTACTGCCTGATCAGGATGAGCAAGTGCGTGGCATCTCCTTTAAAAGACTCAAGAAAGTATCTAGATCGGAGACCCTGTTCCTATGGGAGAATTGAGCCTCCCTGCCCTTTTCTGGAAGGGCAAGATATTGGGATGCAAATAATTGAGATTTTTGGATGGAGGGGATGATTTCTTGGTCCACATCCTGAAACGGCCAGTCTGTGCTGCCCACATCTTCATTTGATGTCCACAAACAAGGCAGAACTGTCTGGGGTTGTGGTAATTCATGGCAAACTTGGGTGCAGTTGACCATGTATTAATGGACTTTATGATACAGAGGGGAGAGACAAAAGCAAGTGGTAGATTTTGCTTATTTAGAAAATGAGCAGGTGGGATTGCTTAGGAGTCATGGAGGAGTCCAGAAACACTTATAGATCTTGAAGGAGAGAGTCTTCCAAGCAGAATAATATCTGATTCTGGTGCTCAGAAGGAAAGCACATTTGTCAGTACTCTGGCTTGACTAATCGGATAGATGTCTGAAGCTGAAAAGAAGTTCCTGTACAGGAGACTGTTGTAAATAGAGGCTACAAGGTAAACTGTCCATGGGAGGGCCTTGGTGTGTATGGATAGTGTTGAAACTCACCTGGAGTAACACTGGCAAGGGACATCGAGGATCACCAGAAGATATCGTATGACTACACTAGTGCTAAAATAACCAAGATGAAAAATGTGGCCTGTCACTGAATGAGCTAGGTGATTTAGTGATAGCCACCCCACATGAAGCTGAAGTACTTGATATATTCTTTGCCTCGGTGTTCATCAACAATATGATGTCTTCATTTCTGTAACCCTATCCTGTCCTCTGCTCACAGATGAATGCCCAGCATTATGTGTATGCTGGGGTCTAACAGAGCTCTGAGGTTTGGCCATGCTCCTTGAGAGCTGCTGCGCTGTGGCACTGCCCTAGCCAATGCTGTGCTGGGGCTGTCATGGTCGGGGGAAGCACCTTTGGGCCCCATAGTAAGCAAGAGCATTAGAATTCTTTGAAATTTGTTCTAGATTAGTTTTTTTCTCTCTCTATCTAGTGACAAAGCATGTCAAATCAGCAGAGGTTTAAAAACAACAACAAAACGCACACACAAAACCAACACAAAAAAAACCCAAAAAAACCCCACCACACAGTTAAGATATGACTTCTTCTGTAGTAACAGAATTAAGAATTAGATTATCAAACAATAATGCAAGCAATTCCTGTCTCTCAATCTCAGTATTTGTACTTTAGTGCATAATATAATAGAATTCCTTCCTTCTCAGGAAAAAACAGGTAAGATGTAATAATTTTTGATTATATCTTTTAATAAATGAAGGCAGGTTGAGTTGTTTTGATAACAGACTGAAATATTAATGGCTTGATTTTTAAAAAAGTATGGATTTAATAACATTTATTCATTGTTGGTAATGACTTTTTTTTTAAAAAAAACATCAATCTTTATTATTTGTCTTGTGAAGCAACAGCTTGCGAAGCTCTGCCTCTGAATGCTTGCTCAGTATAAACAGTGATCAGGGTACAGAGCTGCTCTTCATATAAAATTGTTATACATACCTTCTCCCTCTGTGATTTGAGATTTTTGGGGGCTGCAAGAGTAAAGCACTTTATGTTAAATATGTAAGTATTTTTTTTTTGTGTCTTTCTTCTTCTATTATATTTGTATTTCTGTTTGCATCTCAGCTTACAGAATACACATGCTCAAATACCTAACTAGTAGGTCTCTCCTTTGGCCAGCATTTTATCTGAACATATTATTTTCCTTAATTTCACAGAAATCTAGAAATCCATGTTCTACTATTGAAGCCAGTGTGTATTCTTTCAAGGAGAAGATGATAGTGAAATTTATTTCCATTACCAAAAGGAGGTGGCACTCCCCATTTCCCAGATGGGGGAAGCACATCATCTGTTTTCAAGAAAATTGGCATAACTCAGTCTCAAGTTTATATCTAAATAGTTGCTGTATTTTTTTATGATCAGGATGAATGAGGAAAGGCTTTTGCATCTGATAATTTTGTGGAGTATCTGGTATTTTCTTGATTATTGTTTTGCTGGCTGACAGACTCAGTAATGCCAGCAAGGAGCTCTTTACTGTGCAATCACCTTGACTTGCTTATTTTATCCAGGACCAGAGCAGGTAAATTAAATGTTTATCAGTATTTTTCAAGTATGTTTGAAATATACAAGTATATATCCAGTATCACTGGAATAATTTTGTTGATATATACAGATAGATGCCTTCTAGCACTGCAGATGCTACTGCTGTTCATACTTGGTCGCGAACGTGGTACATTTAGATTGCTTTAGTTGCATTTCATTCATGTTGAAAAGAAGAGCATTTCGTTAGTTCTCTTCTGATCAGAACTGGAATCTAAAATATTTCTTTTCTTCTTCTCCTTTAGTTTTGAGGTAGAAATACTTTCATACACATCGAGGACCAGAAAAGAAGATTGCAGTTCGTTCTTTGAGATTCAGGAGGAAGCAAGCGAAATTTCTGAGCATGATGATGGGATAAACACCTCAAGGTTGTGAACCATTGTCTACCCAGAATACCCTTTAAACACAGTGGGACTGTTTTCTGGATTCACGTGCCATATCCACATTTAATATCATTCAGCTTTGACATCTCAGTGTGAGTGCAGCACGAGCAGAGAGGTGGGAGTCTATTGCCGGTATGTTCCCATACAAGGTGTGCTGATAGCTCCTCCAGATCACAAAGTGAAAGAATATTTTAAGACACATTTACAAGAAAAGCTGAAAAGGCACAAAGTGTTTTAGTGCACTAAATGTTACTAGATGCATTAGTGTTTACATAAAATGAAGTGGTTTTGTTTTGTTTTTTTCATTAAATAAAACTGGTTATATGTTGTCCCAAAACCAGTGTTCTTTATCCAGTGTGCATACATATAAGCCAAATTGAGCATACAGAGACGAGATACCGCTTTATTACAGAGTTGCGCAAGTCTGGGTGCTGGAATACAGCCAGCATGCCAGCAAGAAAAGTAAAAGGCATTATGTACAGAATCTTATCGCTACTCAGGGCAGTCCTAGAGGCAATTGGTTCCACACTTGCATGTTGCATTACACAATCCTTTTAGCTTAAAATGAGCAACATTCAGCTAAAGGACACTTCATCCAGCAGTCTCAAGATACATGTTAAAGCAAGACTCAACTAATTGTGCAGGCTTCAAAAGGCCTAAAACTCCAAGTCACTCTTACCTTTGTCATGTGAGCAGACTGACCTAAAACTGAAAAGATTTCCTGATCTTTAGGCTAGCAATTGCAGACAGGATCCATTCTTTTAAGTGATGATAACACATAGGCCGTTTATAAAACTGGAAGGTAAATTACCTTTGCGTTCTAGTGCTTCTGCCCAGTTCCCATGCCTACAAATTATTCTCTGTGACTTAGCAAGGCTCAGATCTTGTTATAACTGATAACACCCTGTTTTTTTTCAGAAGTAAATACTTTAGCTTTCTAGGTACTGTACTAATGTCTTAGATAACAGCACTACATCTTATAACCTAAAAAAAAAAAAATACAGTCATATATTTTGACCTATGGCTGAAAGAAAAAAAAAAAAAATCTTCTTTGAAATACCAATTCTCAATTCCAGTTATCAATTCAGGTAGGGGTGTCCACTTCTTCCCTACTTCACAGGTAATTACTAGTCATCTGCTAACAACAAAACATGGGTTTCACCAATATCTAGGTTTGTAACTGTTCCTGCCTTTTCTCCTAGTGACACATGAGTATCCTGGGAACCTTTCACATGACATTTCTGAAAATAAGCAGAAAGCACATGTGAATGAGCATAGCCTTTGTTTGTGTGACTGAGCCATTTGTAACACTTCGGCTGCTCATATCAGTTAGTTGATTGCAAATATGTTAATCTGTGTAATACATGAGCCCACTTGCTGCTGTAATTTAGACTGACTCAGATTACCAGCAGTAGCGGCAAGTCTCTGCTTGACTTCTGCTTGCACAACTGTCTGCACAACTGTAACAAAGCATTATTTCTTGTTCCTATGAGATAAAAATAAAGCAACACACTGTCATTTACTAATAACAGACAACCTCTCTTGGGCAGAAATACATTTTATGCATATTATAAATTGGAAACAAAAGCACAGATCCCACATATTTTGCAAAGGTCACACTGTCTGTAGCCAAGCCAAGAGCTGCATGAGGGCCACTGTAGCCAGCACCATGTCCTCATTGGGTATTTAGACAAAAATTAATTGCTTTTGGAAAACAAACTCTTCCTGAAATCCTACATCCTAAAACTGATATTTCTCAGTAATCTGAACAAAGCCATAAAATTACCATTTTGCTTAATTTTACTTTTCATACAAAAGTATTGACTTCCTTGTTCATTTCTCACACACAGGCACACACAAGATAAATACTGAACTGTGCCACTGAATAAAGTCAATGACTGAACTTTCAATTCACTTGTGATAGGGCAACTGCTCACCGCAACACTATTTTCTCAGTGAGAAGAGAACAACAACAACAAAACAAAAAACAATGCATTCTTATTTACCAGAAAGGTTAAGGGCAGAAACAAATACAGTAATTCAATTGTATCATTTAGCTACAGGCAAGGAGGGACGGAGGGAAAGAAAAAAACAGTACTGACCGTCTTTGACTTTTACATTTATTTTTCTTTAACATAGTGTTAGCAGGGATATTATTAGGTTGGTATAAAAGTAAATGTGGTTTTTGGACCATTAATTTTAAATCATTCTAACTAGGCTCAAGCACATCTTTATCAATCAAAACAGGAACCATTACCATCAACACATTTTTGCCAAGGAGCAATAAGTTTGTTTATTCCTGTAGCATAAAAATACATGCTTTGCGATTCAACAAACTCTTGGGAAGTATTTTCTGCACCCTTCTATTTGTGAAGGTGTTTTTCCCTGAAAAAAGTTGTTGAGATGCCTGAAGAACTGGTAGTCGGTTGATGAGAGGTGAATGATGCAAAGCTTCATAGCCTAATGCGTTCCACATATGAAGTGTTGGTTGTAAAACGTGGAGCTGGGCGTTGCCATGGACATGAATTGGGCCCTTTCTGTTGACCAGTTTTGACTGCAGGCATTGCAGTTTTCAGTGCAATGTTTTCACTGGGATTCAGTGGATCAGACCAGCAGCAGCCCACCAAACGGTGACCGTGACATTTTTTGGTGCAAATTTGGCTTTAGGAAGTGCTTTGGAGGTTCTTCTCAGTCTGACCATTGAGCTGGTCATTGCCACTTGTCTTATAAAATCCACTTTTCATCACACATCACTATCCAATTGAGAAACGGTTTGTTGTTGTCATGCAGAATAAGATTTTTTTAAAAAATTTTGGGTCAGATCATGAGGCACCAACTTCTTGAGCTTTTTCCACTGTTCCAATTTCCTTCAAATGCTGAATGACCATAGAATGGTCAATGTTGAGTTCTTTGGCAATTTTCCATGTAGTTGTAAGAGCATCAGCTTCGATGATTGTTCTCCATTGGTCATTGTCAACTTCCAGTGGCTGGCCTCTACCCTCCTCATCTTCAAGGCTATCGTTTCTTTTGTGAAACTTCTTGAAACGTACACTGCACGGTACGTTCATTAGCAGTTCCTGGGCCAAAAATGGTGTTGTTGTAGCAAGTTGTCTCCACTGCTTTACGACCCATTTTCAACTTGAATAAGAAAATTGCTTGAATTTGCTTTTTCTGTAACATCATTTTCATAGTCTAAAATAAAATAAACAGCAAGTAATAAGTCAGTAGCAAAAAAAACATGAAGTGAGAAAAGTGCATTAAAATTATATATAATAAAAGCACATGTATTTCAGAATGTATTCTAATATCAAATGGCAAATTTAAACAATGCAAAAATTGCAATTACTTTTGCACTAACCTCTATTTTCTGATGTGCTGTCACAGGTATTTTCAAGAGCATGGAGTAGCAGCTGGATCCCTGAAATGCCTCACAATGAACTTGAGCTGCAGTGAGGTGGCAGTGGGGCAGTGCTCTGCGCTTCGACCAGGACAGCAGGACTCACTATAAAAGTGTAGGTATTCCCATCAAGGTGCCTTCAGTGCAGCTGTACAGGAAATGCTAAAAGGAATCTTTGCATTCATGTCACTTGGATTTTTTTCACTTGGAGTGTGCAGTACAGGTGATTTAGTTGACCTCTGTATTCAGTTTATCACTTTATTATCACTAGCACTGTGTTCATCATATTGGCTAATATTGTTTTTGTTCATATACTGTCAACATTTCTTCTCATCCTGTTACTGATATTGCATACAGTTTGCTACGCTTGTATTCTCACCAGACCTCCAATTCTGGGCTCTGGCTATAGCCAGGGAGGCTGTCTCTGCTGGCAACAGTAGATGGCAGATGATGTTAGACAGCTAAAATGAGTCCAAAAAATAAATGCACTACAGTAGTTTATTGTGTCGCATCAAAAGCACTGGCACTATTTTCCCATCATAGGAACCAGACTTAGCAACACGGGTTTTGAAAAAAACCTCACATTTTATTTTCAAAATTAACATTAAATACACTACCTTCCTCCCACAGTCCGGTTAGCTAAAGGGAACAACTGCTCCTCTGACAAAAATGCCAAGGGGAGCAAATGCAATGAATTCCTAGACACAGAAACCATCTTGCACTCAAAGGCCTGTTTGCTCCCTTGATTCAGGCTCCAAGTAGACAGATCAAAGGCGGGCTATGTGGTCTGCCGTGTGTCAGCCTACACAAACATGATCTTTGAATACTGCAGGTTACAGAATAACATGACCACTGTCAACAGAAAGTGATGTAAGGAAGTGTGTTTGCCTTTACTTACCTGGCTCTCCACCTGAAGTCACAGGTGGAAAAGCAGTGTGACACTTAAACTCAGTTTAAGTGGACCTTTAAAAACATACCCTCTCTCTCTGCTGTTGCATAATTTGTTATAATACCTGGTTCTTCAGATCTTCAGCAGTGTTTTCTATGCATCTTCCAACAATATTTTCTGACAAGAGAATGTATTTTACTTTACACTGGCTTCCATGTATTATTTCAATAATTTTTAATGTGGCAGGAGGAACAAGTGCTTCCCTGATGGTATGTGGCTTTCTGTCTTTTGCTATCAAGAGAGAAGCCTTGAAAGAGGCTTTTAAACATTTATCATTAAGTTTAGTGAAATTTTGTAAAATACTGGATTGAGTATGACGTGACTTAAAGCATCACTGAAAAAAATTGAAGAGGTTTGTCTTCATGTTCTAGATGGTTATTTTATAAATGTCTTGCTAGCATTAGCTAATATCTTAAGGCACAATATACTAAGGGCAAGGTTCATTGTTAACCATAGCAGATTTAAATCCATATTTCAAATAGGCTTCCTTACGATTTCAATTTTTTTTATTCACTTCCTGTCAAGTACAATTAGACACCATTTTTACCTCATAATGTGGCTGATGAGGAGCTCATATTATTATAATAATTACAGAGGGAGTAGAGGTGTCAGCCCTCCTGTTTTCGTCTTGTTCTCTTGTGTGTTATCTTCTGTCTGCAGTTTTTTGCAAGGAATCTATTTTAGCGAATTGTCCATTTTGTGAGGTTTACTTTAGTAAAAACTTAGTATAACCCACAAATGCCCTTGACTGGGCACACAAAAACTGCAATGCATTGCAATAAGCTGAAAGTGAACGAAGGAGTGAGGGTACTTCTGTGAACACCTCTGCACTGTGGAGCACCCACTCTCCCTTGGGACATGTTGGTACCATATGTGACATGGAACCCTCTGACATACAGGCCAAGTAAAATTGCTACTGTCAAATCTGAATATTCAATACCAGCAAAATTTAGTATCCTTTTTTTTTCTTGACAAAACTAAATATAAATAGAGTTTCTAATATTTTCTTCCCACACCCCAATGGATTATCTTCCAAACTCCTTGGGGTGCATGCACCCCATTTGCAGCCACTGATCTAGAGGTCATTCAGTGTTGATTTATCTGGTTTTGAGTTGAACTGGACTCTTCTCCGGGTGCTTGTAACAAAAGACCTGCCTGTGTGCAGTAAGCCAGCTTGCATTTGTTCTTTTCACATCTTATTCTAAGATAAATATGTCCAGTTATCTGGTTATGAGGCTGCCAAAGCAACGGTTAGCTGTTTTGAATTCTTCCTTATCATCCAGCAAAAGCAACAACAGAGTAAGTATTTCTTGCCTCATTTACTCAGAGAAAAATCAATCCATATTTATACCCCACATGAATATTGAGATAGGCTCCTTTAACCATACAAATAAAGCATTCTGGTTCAGTTGATTTTCATAACCATAGCAGAAATAGATGAGATTAAAGAAAAAAAAGACCAAACCTCTCCATGATGAAGGCACCAAAGGCCAATGCAAAATGACCGCTTTGCTGCAGTGCCAGGTGTGTTGCCCACACTGGATTTTAAAGAACTCTTAGTAAAGTGAAGAGCAATAAAAGAAACTGCTTAACATTTACAAAGCCCAATAGGTAGGAGGCAGCAAAACCACTCAACCTTCCCCTGCCCAGCAAGACACCAATGATACACAAATGTGTTAGCTGCTCCCATAAATCAGCTGCAATATGTTATCATCGGATGAATTACCAAAAAATCAATAAGGGCCAGGGTGCATCAAGACACCATCACAAACTCTCCTGGAAAATATAAGGATGGCAGGTCCCATTCCAGGATGTGGACCAAGAAGCCATCCCTGCCTCCATCCAGAAATCCAAGTTACTTGCATTCCATCATTTTGCCCTTCTAACAAATGGCAGGGAGGCTCAAGTCCCCCAAAGGAACTGGGTCTCCGATCTAGAGATTGCTCTAGATCACATCTAGAGCTATCTAGAGATTGCTCTAGCCACATCTTTAAAGGAGATGCCACTCGATTATCCTGATCAGGCAATCAGGACACTCACCTCCGCCATGACCCCAGGAGAGTTTCCAGGCAAGCACAAGGAAATGAAGCTAGGAGCAGACAAGACCAAACACATTCTACTTGCCGATAATCAAATCGCCTGCAGGCTTTAATTCTTGTCTCAGTATGCCAGTGAGACCAGCCTATTACAGGACACAATTCTTAATAACAATAAAATTGAGATCAATAGAGAATGGATAAAATGTAAGCACAACCATTTGGATGGATAAAATGTAAACACAATCACTGAATCATGAAAAGAAAAAAATAACTAATTCCAAGACAGAGCATTGGCTAAGCTACAAACGAAGCACAGCAAAACAGGAAATGTCAGCAAAAACTGAGCTCAGATCACTATGTCGTTTGAGGGATCATCCATTTCCTCAGCTGGACTCCTTCATTCCATTTCCATTTATCCAAACGTATCTGCAACATAAAGAGAAAAAAGGGGGAAAGGTGTGAAGACCAAGTGTGGCACACCACAGTGGTTCCTCGGAGCAGAGGACAGGCAGTTTCAGCAAAGCTGCCTCTTACAGCCCCTCGTGTCCTCGGCCCCGAGCACTTACATTCACATGTAGGATACTGAATCATTCCGTCCAGGCACTCTGCTCGAAATGACTCAGTACGTGAAACTTTCTGGTACCACCATTTGCATTCAAAGTCAATATAATCCCCAGAGCGATAGGTGGACTTGCTCGACAAGTTTGATGACCGTAGCTGAATATGGTTCCCTTCCATAGTATTCTTATTCAATGTACAGTTCCCTGGAAAAAGAACTTCCATTATTTGCCTGTTCACCTCCCACAGGACAGCTGATGCCCTGAAGCTGCTGGCACAGGCTGAAACCTCCTGAGCGCCCTTTTCCCAGCAGTGTTTCCAGTTCAGGCTCCTACATCCAGCTCCTCCCCAGAAAAGCTAAAGACTTTCCCCTGGGCTTCACCAACAACGCAGCAGCTGAGCTGTGGCTGGAGTGCAGATGACTTACTTCCTGGCTTGCACCGTGGATATTCTAACATCCCCTCCACACACTGCACTCTGAAGGGAGAAGATGCTGGGTCCTTCACATATCCTCTTCTACACTTAAATTCAATAAAGTCCCCCGATGTTGAATACAGCTTTTTTCCTCTGACCCATTTCAGTTCAATATTGTTGTTGCTCATGTCATCTTCAGATGCTGTACAGGCCACTTGGAAAAGGCAAGAGAAGAGTGTCATCACTTCATACACATGCATCATGGGTAACTTTTTTCCCCTACAGCCTACACAAGTTCTTTGTGTCACAAAATGCTTCCAGCTATTTGCTCTCTGCATCTATTAGCCACAACAGGAAAGACATTTGCACCCAAGCTAAAGAGAGAAAAGACCACAGCTGAGACCCCTGGCAGAGCTACGGAGAAGCCTTTTCACTCTGACAGTCACTCAAGGCAAGTTCAAAGCACGGGAGGGGGAAATCACAAGGCACCAATGAACTACCCCATGTCTTCTTTTAGACCATTCCTTTGCTCTGCCCAGCATTTCTCTAAATGTGTTTCCTCCTGGTCATGTCACGGATGCACCCCAGGATTTCCCAGCACCACCACACACTCACGCCCACCCTCCGTGCTCACAGCCACTGACCGGAGCAGTGTCCCCAGCTCGGGAGCACTCGAGAGCCCTCACAGTGGTGGTGATTCCCTCGCAAAAACGGGTTCCGACCAGCTCCTCTCCTCCTGAACCCAATGAGAGACAGCAGGCGGCAAAAGGGACTACACAAGCTAACCTCAAGACCAACTTCCTTCTGGCCGCCATCACACCCCGGCACCCGTGCTGCTGCACAAGCGATAGCCTCAGGATCTGAGAAGCAGAAAAGCGGAGCAGTCACACCGCCTTTGGCCACACAGCTTCAACCCACCTAGGCAAACCGGGGGACTTGTCCACTGCCCATCAGTGCACGTGATATACTGAGATCCTTCCAGGAGATAGAGACTTGGGCATTTGTATTCCAGAGTTGTACCTTGGGAATATTCTTGCATGGGGAAGGAAAGAAGGTCTCCATTTTCAATAACTGGAGGTGGGCCACACTTCCCCCCTTCACCTGGAAGAAAGTTCACAATCAGAGATCAAGTCAGCCGAGTTCAATTGCAATGGAGGCCTGACCACAAATACTACCAGGCAGTATGCTGGCACTCCTCTGAGAGACCCAGAGGAAAGCAGAGAGAGAAGCAAATACCTGAAAAGAGGTGACATTTTCAGTACGCTCATGAAAGCCTAGGAGGCACCAACACAGTACTTAGGGATTGGCTCACACTTCAAATTCTACCCCCAGTTCATTTAACAGTTGATTTGACTCCACGACATACGATATAGCAATGCAGCATCTGCATCAACCGGATGTCAACTAGCAGGGAAGCCGTGGGCTTGATTGTCCAATACAGACAGCAACATTCCTCTCTCTCTTCTCATCAGGCAGGCACAGAAAGCAGATTCTAAGAAGTCTCAAAATTACACCTGGCCAGCAACTGTTCTCAGCCTGGGGGTGGTTTTCCAGATGGGGCCCTCTCCTGTGGAGCCACCTGGGTCATGCAGCTCGTAAATTCATCTGAAGAGAAACCTGGGAAAATGCCTTTTCCTGAGTGTGCCAGATATCCTGCATTTGTGCACAGTATTGAGAATGAAATTTGGAGAAGTAAATGCCACTGACTCAGCTTCAAGACAGTCTCACTGACAGGCAACTGTATGAAGAGAAAGAGAAACGGTACCTTTGCACTTTGGCAGCTCTGTCCAGTTCCCGGTCTGACACGTTACACTGGAAGATCCCGTCATCTGAAAGCCTCGCCAGCACTGATAGCGAGCACTCTCTCCAGGCAAATACCTTGACTTTTTAACACCTTCAATTTTACCACCAGCAATTTCTGGAGGAGGTTCACACGTCACATCTGAGAAGAGACACTGTGCGGTCATGTTTGCAGGTACACGAAGAAAAGAGGGTTAAAATAGGTAAAGTCTTTAGAGTATTTAGGTAAGCAGTCCCCTCTATGCTAAAAGGCAAGATGAAGGCAGAGATTCCTACCTCTGCAGGTTGGTGCTTGTGACCATTGTCCATTTGTACAAGTGACATAATTTATATCCATCATCTGAAAATTGCTTTCACATTCATACTGCACTCTGGCACCAGGCAGATACCCCTCCTGTTGAGTGCTTGTAATATAAGCATTGGGAATTTCAGGTGCAGCTCCACAGGTAACATCTGAAAAGAGAGGTGCTTTTAAGAACAGTAGTGCAGCAATCTATCAATCACAAAATTTTGCATTTCAGAGCACCATTATGCCTGAGGAGCAGAAATTGTTTGCCTAATGTGGATAATTTTCTAGAGAGGAAAAGGAAGATAACGTTATGGTCTTTATTCTGCAGCTCTTCACCAGTCACTATTATTTTTGCCTATAGTGACTGAAAAGAGAAAAGGAGTCGCAGAGATCAGCCGAAGGCACAGATAGGTGCTATACAGCCTTGTGTGCCAAAGGGCTGGAGAGTGAAAGGGTTTTTTGACTATGTGAAGGTAACTTTCAGGAACTGACATTCTTAGTGATGTGAAAATAAGATACATTACCCTACCAGTTATCTCCTTCTTTGCAGCCAGCATCCATTCCCCCATAAACCTGTTTCTGCTTGATTTGAGCAGTGAGCTAAGTTCCAGCTACCAACTTCAGCCCACGGGGGAAATGGTTTCTTTCCTCGTCTTCCCTGCTTGTTATTTCTCAGGAGCCAGAAAAATAGGCCTTGCAAGAGCCCGTTCAAAACAAATCACCTGCTGGCTCTATTGGTCTGTCTCATCTGCATGCCTGTGTTGATGTTATTTTAATTCACAACATTAAAGATTAAAAAGGATTATAGACTACTTAGAAGTAAAACCTATACCTTCACAGAACGGTGGTGCTGTCCAATTTCCTTCTCTGCAAATAATTTCTGGTGTACCAACAATAAGGAACCCTTCATCACACTCATAGCGAATTGTTTCACCAGGCTCATAACTTTCCTTGTTTCTCCCTTCAATTTGAGCGTTGGCAACTTTTGGAATACTTCCACATGGCCGTTCTGAAAAGACACAGAAAGTTGATGCTTGTGCTAATGCGATACACATAAAATGAATGTATTGTTTCCACCAAAGAGATGCCTTGGAGAGCTCTTTCTGTTACAACATCAGCATAGTCATCCACTGACAGTGGATTTTATATAAAAGGTAGCATACAGAAGATGAAATAAGTAATTCCCCTAAACAGACGTGGACTTCAGTCACTCACATACCTAGATCCTGTTTCTAACTGTGCCAGGAAATGTTAATAAAGGCTTGTGTCACTTCCTACACTTAAGTGGTTTCCACAACTAAAGCGCCAAAGCAACTCCTGGACACTAGTGGACTCCATAGGAAACAGATCCTTGAATTATGAGGATGTGCCCAGGACTTAGTTGGCAGAGATATGAACTGAGCAAAGACTGCAAGAATACAAAGGAATATTTAAAAACTAAACTGCATTCAAAAAGTCCGCCTTGCATCCAATCAGGATTGCTCTGAAGACATCCACAAAGGATGATTAGATTCCACAGCAAAATATGGAGATCCTGGCTCTTATCAGTCAACTTCCAGTTTAAAATTGTTTCAACTTCATTGCTAAATGTATTAAAGAAAAAAAAAAGTATGGTTTGATATTACCCAAGCATGTAGGAGCTGTAGTCCAGTTTCCCATAGAACAGGTAATCTCCAATGGTCCATCTAACTTATATCCAGAACGAGAAACATACTTCAGTCTAGCACCAGCCAGATAAATTGTTTTCCCTTGTTTTTTAATTTTTAAGTTTTGATTTTCCATTCTGGGAACATCAGCACAGTCTACAGGTTCTGGTGGCAAACACGGTCTTTCTATAAAATACAGAAAGAACAGATGAACAATAATGTAAACCAATTAATATTCCAATGACAAAAGTTGTCTAAAACTGAAAAGAAAAAAAAAATAAACCAAGCCTAAATAAAATAGCTTGAAATGAAGATGAAGATACACAAAGCAAAACTTCTCTCTCCTTTCTCTCCTACATGGGGATGTTTAATTTTCCTGTGAAACAGATTAAAGCCAGTTTCCAGGTCATATCAAGGAGATACAGTTACAGCTTAGTATGAAGAATGGGGGAAACTTCATGGGCAGAGAAACAGAAGGGATATTATCTTGCTTTGGGATACTGAAAGTGAGTTTCTAGAATGTTAGCTATTACATCTTCCCACCAGTAATGAAGCTGTACCCATGTCCTGAGGGGGTTTGTGATGAGATGTTAAAATAGAGAACAGAACTTAGAAAGCATTGAAATGTACTTCCCAATACAGACAACGGAATAAATCTCTATGAAGGCCTCCTGAGTTAGGGCTGTCCAATGCCGCCTTCTCCTACAGTGCTGTTGAGTGGGTGGACTTAAATTACATCTTATATGCATTTTTAGTTAATTAGTAAATGAGGTTTTATTAGTTGACACAATTTCGAGTTCAAGCATATGTTTGCACTAAATTCCACAATGCAAAATATCTAGTTACAGTCAAAGTTCCTGTTTAGTAACTGGGACTGGGAGTTTTATTTCAGTAAAGCTGTTTAATGAACAGCTTGAGCAGTTTTGTTGTTGTTGTTTTTGTTATTTTTCCCTATGTCTGGCACTTGATGAAGATTCACAGGCAATGCAAAAGAAGGGTAATGATGTGGCATCAGAATTTTGCAGCTCAAAAGCACAGACACGGTTGGGATGTTGTGCACATCAGTCACCAGCTGGCACCTCATTTCTCCTGTTCTCATTTATCTCCTATTTATTTCTGAAAATACTTTATTCTATCTCTCAATGAACTAGATATCTGTTGCACTGCTAATGTTTTAGCAACTGGACTACAGGTTCCTCACCATTTCTCAGAGTAGATGGCCTGAGTTATGCCATATCATTTATACTCCTGCCTAGGATGAAGCCATTAAAAAAAAAAAAAAAAAAAAAAGGAATTTAAAAAATGCTACTACCACAACTACACAATAAATTAATGGTTTTGTTTTGGGATTTTTTTTTTTTTTTCAACAGGATGCTATTGAATGTCCTCAGTCAAAACTGACACTCCATTCTGCAACATACTAAACAAATAAACACACAGTTCTTGAAAGTTTTCTATGCTATCTTAGATAAGTCTTTGTAAATAAGAAGACTTACTGTCCATCAGTTGGTTAACTGCACTTTCTTTAGCAACTTACATTCTATTTATTTTCTGCAGTTACCTGTTCATGATAATCTTAACATAAATAATATCATCCTCCTGCTAATGATGACTGCAAATGCATAACAAACACTGAAATGAATAACAAAATAAATAGGATAAAAAATCCACTACTAACCCACACAGTGAGGTGGTGACTGCCATTTGCCATCTATACATGTTATTTCATTTGCACCAATGAGCTGGAAACTCTTCAGACATGAAAAAGCTGTTTTAGTCCCGTTCTTGTAATTTCTTCTGGCTGTTATCTGTTGAGCACCAGGCACCTGAGGTGGAGGTGGGCATGTGCTCTCCTCAGCTGAGGACACATAGTCATGTTATAGTAGAACATAACATAAAATGTAACAGTTCATCACAGATTACAACAATAACAACCAAGACAATACTGGTGATAATTTTCAGTAGCTATCATCTAAAGCTTTAATTATTATCATTATCAAAGAAACAAACTTAAATTTTCCTTCTAAAGCAACAAAGGGCTTCTCCTGCCAGATGAAAGAAAAAGTGAGGGAAAGAGGTAGATCTAGGAAGAAGGAGACCTCATGAGTTTGGTTTCTTGCTTCTAGTGGTTCCAGAAAACTGGGAAGGTAGGGACACCAGGCTTTGAAAGGGAATGCTCCCTTGACTGATGCCACTCCGTACACTTCTCCCACTTCCATGCACCGTTTCCCATGAACCTGGCCTACTCAAAACAGGCAATGACGCAATGATTGTTCTACAGTCAATGCCTTCTACAGGCAACATCCTGCTCTGCTATTCAGAAAGGCAGTCCCTGCAGGCATCTGACCTCTGGTGTCTATTAGATAAGGGCAGTCTCATCTATGTCTGTGCTTTTGAGATGCCCAACTCTGTTGTTTCACTAGGAAGTAACTGGAAGAAAAAAGAAGAAAAAGAAAAAAAAAAAAGAAAAGTCAGGAATAGAAAAGTTTTGAATGTTTACAGGAAATAAAGGAACTTCGGCTGGAGCTTGAGCTCCGTGCTACACTCATTTGCACCAGCATAAAGCCCTTTTGAAGAACTGAGCTTAAATTTATCATTGCATCTTTTCTCACATCAGAAATGACAGTGATAACTGTTCCAGTTGTCAGAGAAGAGATTACAAATCTGCCTCACTAAAATAGTGTGTCTCTAAGCCTATATAACTTCAAATTATTGCCATAATTATTCATGACTATATTTTAGCATAGAATCAAGTAAGCATATATAAGCATGTAAACATTTCTATTTCAGATTAGTGACACAACAACGCTAAGAAGCTTTAACAGAGCACTTATATTTCCTACATAAAAAGAAGAAATTGTATGCAAATCCAAAACCATACCTGTACATTCAATCTCTGGTGACCATTTTCCAGACACACAAGTAGCCTGTTTAATGCTTTTGTCAGATGATTTACATACATAATGTATAACTCTAAGGAATTTAGCCTGCTTTTTCGGCTTGGCAAGACGACCATTGAGTATTAGGTCAACATTTGCTGGAAGTTCACACCGAGGAGACGGATCTGAAAAAAAAGAAAAAAAAAAAAAGCTAAAAAATGGATTTAGGTCAGGTAACATGTAAATGCACAGTCACTGATGAAGAGGTCTTCAATTTCCTAATGTATGTCCAAGTGGTTTTTTTGTTTACTGTAGTTTGAAGTAACTCATGAGATTCATAGACCACAGAATGATTTTTTTCCCCCCACTATCTAAAACAGACATTGTTTGCACTCACAAAGCAATTATTTTTAATTTGACAGGATCCCTTTTGCTGTATGCAGTAAATATTATAAAAAAGAACCATTTCTTTCTTCCATAAACCTATAAAAGGTAGTAAGATGAGCAAGAAAATAAACTTTCTTTTGCTTGTAGAAACAGGAGCATAAGGGAAGTACTACTGAACACCAAACATGTACCAGGTATCATTCTCCTGTGGAAGTACGTCCAAGTCATAACCAGATCTTGTGTCCCTGACTGGTGACTCTGAGAGACAGAACACAAGCTACTTCTGAAAGCTGAGCAGACTGTGTTTTGTGCCAGACTCAATCCTCAATATAATTCTAAGTGAAGGTACAGTCTCTCAAATCACTGATGAGTACAAAAACATTTCTGAAGAAACAGGCAACCAAGAATTAGCTATATCATAACCTGTGTTCTCTTAAGTGAAGTTCTGGAATAATTTTTCCCAGACAACACTCCTTCTTGTCCACTATCTCTTTTTTCTTCAATTATTGACTTCAATGTAATCTTTTCCTTTTTCTTCGGAAAAGGCTTTGTTGTAGATCTTTTTAAAAGACATTAATTCAATTTATGGATTGCAAAACTAAATGAGAAGATGAGAAAAAAGAGAAAACTACTGATGAGAAATGGAAAGGACTAATCCACACGAAATAGTGAGGATGGGATAATACTAATACTATACTATAATACTAATAATACTAATATTGCTTTTATTATTAGCCACAGTGTGCTAGGCTTATTCCCAGCAGGATTTTTAAAAAGCCAAATAGCATACAGAGACATAAACCCAGAAGTAATTAAAGCAACAGGCACACTACTTTATTGCAGGTATGTCCCAAGGCTTCTGAAGGGACAAGGAACACTGGAAAATGGATAAAAGCCACTATACACCAAAGATGTATCCCCATACTTTATTCTACCCACTGTGCAACTGTCCTTTTCTTTCCCCAAACCTACTCAGAACATTTACAAAGTTGTAGGTGTAGAGTCTGTCCAGGATGAAGGACATGTTCACGTTTAAAAGAGGAATAAGTAAAAATAACTTAGTTAATATGCGTGAAACTTAGTATCTCTGCCTACATATTGTCCTGGTTTGATTGTTGAAGTCCTTGAAATTTTGAGCGGAACTATGTTACACTCTTATTTGAAGTATTATGGAAATAGATTACCAGCACAAAGAGGTAAAGGCTTCCATTCTCCACTACGACATTTTATTCTCATAGTGTTAGAATGGCCAGAGCCCTGTTTACATCCACAAATCACTTCATCACCATGTGAAAACTGGGTCTGGTCTTCCTGCTGAAGAACAACGTTTGGAATAGAGGAAGGTGATCCACATGGCGTTTTGTCTTCTGTTGAAAAAGAGAAGTATTCCACAATAATACTGGAGTCACATATGAATAGCTGAAAGAACTTAAATAAAAGTAACTATATGTGCATTTGGTGAGTCAAAAGACCAGCTTAGACCTGGATCTGATGACAACTGGTTTTAGGGGTAACACAAAGACAAAGAACAAGTATCTAACATATTTAAAACACACTTAATATATCTAATTCAGAAGTTGTAGACAAGTGTAAAAAGGGCAAACCTAAAAATTGCCCCAAGCAGATCCTGTAAGGAGAAGAGGAAATCATCATCATCAATATCTTATTCCTCCCAGTCAATTACTTGAGGTATTGATAAGGTGCAGCAGCTTCCCTCCAAAACACCAGAGACTGAAGCCATTGACTTTAGGATCCAAAGAGACAGTGGAAGGGTGAGAATAACACCGGAAAAAGTGGTAAGAGAAAGTCTGTGTATAACAATTGTAATTATATATTATAAATGATTTGTATTATTTAGATATTCTGTGCATTTATGTACTTATGATTATTATTTATATATTACATATTAATTTTCTTTCTCTTTCTATAATAATTTGATTTGGACCCACAAAAACTGTGGCTGGATTGTTGAGATTTTAATTATACTACTAATAAAGTTTGGGCTTTACAAATAGCGTCTGGTTACTTTTAATCTGTAAAATGATTTTGAACATAACATGTTCTACCTGCAAATATGAAATTGTGAAAACAGCTGTGAAGTATTAGCCTACAGAGAATTATAGACTTCTCAAAAACAAGAGTTATATAGGTTACCAATGCAAGAGGGAGGAGATGACCATTGTCCATCAACACATTCTATTTCCTTTGATCCAACCAATTTGAAGTCGACATTGCATTCATATTGCTTTCTATCCCCATGCCGATACCATTCCACAGAGCCATCAGCGATACTTCCATTGGCAATCTCAGGTGGAGGTCCACAGCCTCTGGCATTCACTGAAATCAAGAGATCACGTTTATACTCTGAACTCAGTCCTTTTAGCACAGTTATTTGTTAAGTGCAACACAAAAGAAATCAAATTTGTTGTTTAAAGGTAAGAAATATCCGTAGAACAGGTTATACAGGTCATTGGTTTATTGCCTTTGAATATCTGGATTCACGTTGGCCTGGAAGTCACAAACAGATATGTATGGCGCTGGTTCACTCTAATCTCTTACCTCCATGCACTGTCAATTTCCTGCTATGATAAAAGAAGTGTGCTATAAAACCAACCCAGTTTTAAGAGAAAAAAAAAGTTACATAGATGAAAAGTTCAATATTCTTTCTTTTTTTTTTTAAGGTGAAAATTCTGCAATAATAACTTGTGTTATAAAAATCAACCAGCACGTGATATGTACTGTATATTAAAGAAATTAACTTCTGATGTAGCGAATGAAACTTCTGTTAAGGGAGCTTAAAATGTTCCTGAGCTAAAGAGCCAACTATATGAAATATACCTGGTTTGAAATGTAAAAGAGAATGAGCAAAAAGAAGGATAAGATCACAGAAGTCGACAAGAAAACTGTGGGGAGGTAAGGTAAGGAATACGAGATCCCTTCATCCTCTTGAGCTGTGTCATGAAAGGGCATAGCACCAGTAAAATAAACTCTTTTCAGATGCCAATAAATTGTGCTCTGTCCTTAAAAAGGTGAGAAGAATAGAGGCAAGTAGCTTCCCTTCTGCGTGAGTTTGTTCATCCTACCAGATGAAGCTGAGGAATATCACTGAATTTCTTTTGCTTGAGTCCAGCTCTGTGTCATCTCCAATTTTATTTATTCCCCACCCATAATATCAAGTGATCATAAAAAGGAACATAGAGTACAGTATCTGCCGGGTGTCAACATTAGGCAGTAGCAAACCTAGGACATTTACAATACAGTAAGAGAGGAATTACATTAATCTCTCCTGGCTGTCATCTTGCAAATTATTTATGCCTTTTTGAATAATAAATAGTTTCCATATGTTATAGTCAATAACCTGAGTGAAATTTTGCACAAGCCATTTAGCAGCTCACTTTCAGTTATTTGCAGAACTCCAATGGGCATAATTAAAGCTAAGAAGAGGTTCAACACTGTAAGTTCAACTGTTCAGAACCTTTCACATAAAATAGCAAAACACTATGAAATCATGCAAAGAGGGCCAGTTTCTGCCCTTCTATAGATGAAGACTGGATAATTTTTCTTGGGAGCAGGACTGGCTTATAGAAGGTGCCCACGGAAGTCTTCAGGACCGAGGCATTTTCATATGTTTCTACTACAATAAAGCTAAAAAAAGAATTACCTTTACATACTGGTGGGGATGGAAACCATCCAAAGTAATAGCACTGAGTAGAGGCAGGTCCCACTCTCACATAACTGTTTGCACAGGTAAATTTCACAACATCTCCATTGCGGTATTTACCCTTCTTGGGAGAAAAATCTCCATTGGGCAATGTCAGCATGTTACATTCTATTGCTACAAAGAGAAAATATTTTAACATCAAGTGTACACTCTTATAAAGTACATGAAATACTAATGATCAGAAGAAAACTAAAGAAAGCCTTAAAGAAAAAGCTTCACAAAGTGTATACAGAGTTAACACTGATTAGTAAACACAACAATATTCACCAAAGCACTGGGGTGTTGGACTCCACTCGCCATTTATGTCACACCTCGAGGTACCAATTGGCATATTATCTGCAGTTTGATATCCCTCCAAACATGCATACTCAATTGTGTCTTCAGGTATGAAATTAGTTCTATTTGCATGGTAATTCAAAATGTCCAAATGAGGTGTTTGACATGATTCTGTAGAATAAAACAAAGTTAGAGCATTTTGTGATCCAGAACCATTTTCCTCTGGAACCATCATTTCTGTAGGTGCTTTAGTATGTGCTAGTCTATTGATCTACTCAGTATTTTTGAAATATCAAAAATTCTGCATTGCCAGAATATGAATGAAGACCATCATATGTAGCATATGAATATTATATCTATTGCATTATTCTTCAGAAACGTTTATAGAGCTAATATCTAGCATAAATGTTTCTCCCTCAGATTTCATTCCTTTCCTTATACTACATATTATTATTATTAGTGTCACAGCAAACAGTTTGTACCCCTGTTTCCCATGGTCATTTGTAAGGAGGTCAGACAAAAAAAGTGCAAAATCCTGAAACAAAAGGATAAGTTATATATATATCTATATGTGTGTGTATATATATATCTATATGTGTGTGTATATATATATCTATATGTGTGTGTATATATATATCTCAGCTGAAGTTGGTCAATATTATGAGCCCTGGTATCATAACAATGGAAGATTAAGTCTCTTCTTTTACTATCCTATATCCCTGTTCAGGAGAGGAAGGAACGTTTAAGAAGAAAAAGACAACAACAATATTGAGGCATTTGCAGGAAAAAGCACTCTGGTGTTTTTAACAAATGTACTTTTTAACACCAGGGCAGACGTACGCATAGTGCTTTTTATGCATAGTGATAACATCTTTCCAAAAAATTATTCCCTTTTTTCTCTAATTTGTTCACGTTTAAAGAAAGTTCTTGGCAGAATCCCTTGGTTCACAGGCATTTCTTCGCAAATCTTCCCTCACAAGTGTGAAAGGAGGAAGAATTAGGAGTATATTGGGCTGATATATACCTTGTATCAGGTAGGAATCAGCGGAGAGGTCAGTGATTATCATCTAATTTGTGCTAGAAGTCCAAAACCAAAACTCACCTAGGAGACAGTAGATATTTTCCTGCCTTACTAACTTCCTTTATGTTTTCTCGCTTTATTTTTTGGAGCCCCAGAAAGGTTAATCTCTGGAGGATCAGTCCTCTATTTTAGTCTTTCTTTGCCTAATAAAAAAGCTACCAATCTAGATGACAAAAATCTGAGAACACAGGTCATCACGTCTGAGCCAGCAACGATAGGGAGCTCTGAAACATTTATGCTACTCACTGATGCACTTTGGAGGTGGAGTCCAACCATTCTCTTCACACCGTATCACTCCTCTTTCTTGTCCTTCTGGCGTTACAAAGCCAGTAAGACAACTGTAGGTGACCTTCTCCTGTAAACGAAATGTTTCCTTTCGCGAGGTGAAATAACCATTGTCAAAAGAGATACTCTGGCATTGTTCTGAAAGAGATAGACAGAATTTTTTCCAAGTAAAACACTGCTAAACTGCATGCTTATAATACACAGAAGAAGGGGGACAAAAGAAACAGCCATAGGATTTAGAACACTTTTAGGAGCACATGAAGTTTTGTTTCTACATTGAGCTCTCTTCCTGGGGGACAAGTGGAACATGAAAAGCCAAATTTCACAGTTACAAACTCATGCAGCACAAACAGGGATGGACAAAGGTTTGATTTGCAGCAATCCTGTAAGCTTCCAAGATTGTGTGTCCAAACCTGGTCTTCACTAGAAATGAAATTCATGTTGGGCATGCATAAAGAGGATCCTCTGTCCATCTGGCAAGGTGGGGCACACCAGAAATCACCACAGTGTGCAGGTACCACCTCTGTTCTACCAAACAGAAACCATTCAGAGTGCACGCGGTGCAGGACTGAAGCAGGTGTGTACCAAAGGACCCCTTCTTGCACACTAAAACAGTTGTGCAGACAGAAGCAATGTTGTAACTGATGTCACATCACTTAGAATACATTGTTTAAGCCAGCCTAAATAGATGGAAAACAGTCATATTGATTGGATATTCTGGTCTTGTATCCTGAATAAAAACTTCTACAGTATGCTAAATTCTTTCCTAATAAACTCCTTCACAGAATAACTTAAGAAACTAACACTACAACAAACAACAATATTTGCACATTAGAGGGTCAAGTAAATAAAGACACACACACACAAAAAAGACTTTGAGGAACATTAGGGGATGTGTTTGAATGTTGGGAGCAGAGTTAATAATACATATGTGCAACAGCTTCAAAAGCTTAAATTTTACATTACTGGTATAAACACACAAAAATAATGTTTATGATTGCCTAACACTAGGAATCATAAAATTCTATTTTGCCTGCTCATTGCTACGTCCAAATCTCAGTGGGTTGTGGTCCAAAGCATTCTGCGGTCGGTGTCTGTGTCAGGATGGGATTGCTTCCTAAAAAAATATTTTTATAATCTGAGAAAAGTTAGGTTGAATGATTTATCTTGTCCACATGAAATCATTACTTAATGTATTTAAAGTTCCTTGTGAGACGTTCTAGCAACGTCAGGCTCAATACGAGTCAGGAACAAAAGCTGAAAACAGAGTTAGGAGAGGTAACCTTCCCTTGCCTCTCCTCGTCCAGCATGATGCCAGCTGGAAAGGAAGCAAGAGAAACAGGGATCACATGAGACAGAGAGAGGATGAAAGAAGACAAGACATTACAGATAGGCTGTGCCAGCGGAATGATCACTGTTTATTATATTACTGCACACCTATGTAACAACAAGAGTTCACTACTGAAGACCAGAGCTTACGTTCTAGGAGATCCGATCGAGCCACGTGTGCACGTTTTACAGGGTTACATTCTGCACGTTTGTGTAGCGAATGACCTCAGCAGCACGCAGAGACGTGAGAGCTGCATCAGCCAGGTGAGAGAATCACAGCCTTGCATGTAGGTGACGTGATGATGGATTTACTGGGTTTAGCTATAAACCTCAGCAAAATGCAAGCACACTCACTTTTACGGATACATCTTGGAGGAGGTGACCAGTCATTCTTTGTGCATGTGACTTCCCCATCTTCACGTTCAGTATAATAGTCATCATTGCAGACATATTTAACTCTTTCACCTTCCTTGTAAACGTACTTCCTGCTATGTGAGAAGTAACCATTTTCCACGTGTCTGATATGACAGTTTTCTGAAGAAGGAAGGTAAGTACATTTAACTACAGTAATAAGTACAGCAAGAACTGAGGAAAATTAATTCTTAGAAAGACAGTTACTAAAATAGAACCTCCTGGCATCTTTCTGTACCCTTCTAATCCAAAAAACCTTTGTGTTCAAATCTGAATGAAAGCATGTTTTGTTTCACTGCCCTTAGATTAACAAATCACATGAACAGGAGTGCAAGTCACTACATAAAGTGCTAAGAAGTGGTCTAGTAAACAATATCACCTACCTAGAATGCATAAGCAAGGCTGGCTAACTTCAGTGCATCTAGCATCACGTACACCAGCTCTTGTTCGTCTGCTCTGTCTCCAGAGTGTTGATGTCTGCCCTGAGTGATTTTCAGCATTTGCCTCCAGGAGGTGTTAATATCTCTGTGCAAATGAGATTTTAGCAGCACCCAAGCGTGTAGGCTCTTCAGCACCCTGTGCCCCAGGTGTCCAGCCACGAGGAAGATGCCTGAAGAAATTCCTCTGAGCCAGACTCCACTCATTTCCTGCACTGAGCACCACTCCACTGAGGGCAGCAGGGAAAGAACAACCTCTTGTTTGAACTTGCCAAGCCCTACCAGTAGGTAGGAACTTCACTGTGAATGCACATGTGTGTTAGCAGAGGAGGCCTCAGCTCACTGCTTTAGATCTGTTTTCTAGTTTAAACCTGAAGTCAGTGTATCTGACCTATTGCAAGAGTGCGTGCCACCTTCTCAGCTCCAAAGGTTATCCAAATGGACCAGGCAATGGGCGTCAGAGAGGAACCTCTAGTTGAAGTACCCAAGCCAAGGAAGGAAGAACCTATCTACACAGAGTGGAAACTCTCTGTTTGTATGTGCGGCTGTGTGTGCACATGAAAGAAGATGTATGCGCAGGACCCAGAAGCTAGAGAAAATAAACTTTTCCTATGTGTTTCTTAATATCATGGATAGTTTTAGGCATATAGGAACTCCAAAATCCAAAAGTATCATTTCAGCCTTACATACTGCGGAGTGTCACCAGCTGACAGTTCAAGCTCTGCTGATATTATGAGAGTCTGAGTGCAGTTCCAGGGGTCAACTGAAGCAGGTCTACTTTAACAAACTGTTCTTTGTTCCACCTTGTGCTCCATCAGCACAATTTCTGATGCACAGAACTTTGATAATTATAACAGAACTGCCAATAAAGTGGACATGTACTTACTGAGGCATTTTGGCTCTGGAGACCAGCCCCTTTCAGAACAGACTACTTGAACCCAGGATCGTCCACTTGGGGTTGAATAACCATCATTGCAGCGGTAATCAGCATGCTGCCCAAACCTCATCGGAAAGTAGTAGCTTCTGTAGTACTCCAATGAGTCACTTAATTTGCCATTTTCAATAACTGGGTAGTCACACGGTTTCTCTTGAAATAGAATTCAACACCAACAGTATCAACACATGCTTGACAAAAAGTTCAGGACACAAGTAATTCAGATGATTTCATCATCTCAGTGCTTTCTGAATCTGACAGAATCAGGACCACACATTTGGCGGATCCTAAGGAGTACAGGAACAATTGCACTCTGCTTTTGATGTCTTGGTCATTACCTATAGTTCCTATGTTTCCCTTCACTTAAATTACAAGCAACAGAAATGCAGTCAATATTCTCAGTGGAATCCAAAGGCTGATTCATGAGACCAAATGTATGTATTTATTTCTTTGCTAATACTGTGCCTACTGGGCAAAACGATTTTTGTAGTTATGGAAAGTTTAAGCCAATAAAGAACTCATAAACAATCAAGAATATCTTGGTTTGTTATTTGACAGGTTAAAATAGGTAGAATAAAACTGATTGTCCATGATATACCAACATACAACCGCAAGTAGAAATCTAGAGCTGTGATAATGATGATGAAAGACACCTTCCAATCATTGGCTAGATTTGCCTTTTTTGGAAAATTTTAACACTCACTATGCCCTCTTATCTTGACTGGCATGCTACTCCTCAGGTGGACCACAAATCTTCCTGACAAGGAGCTGACTCTTTTTATCACAAATTTTTTCAAAGACAGTAATAGATAATACTTGTGTTTATAAACATAATGTAAATGTAGATTTATTTATTATTTTTACAGGTGATTTTTCTAAGCCATCAAATTAAGCTTTATATCATGAAGAAACACAATGAATAAGCAACTCTCAAGTCTCATGATTTTTAATTTCTTTCTCTTGACTTCTTTTTCACTAAGATATTTCCAATAACTCTACACGTTGTGTCTAGATTCGTGAGAGCTACTTACGGACACAACCTGGATCAGGCACCCAGCCATTCTTGGTGCATTCAGCTGTGGTTTTGCCAGTAGTTGTTTTAAAATAATATCCAGAATTACACTCTACTGTGATTATATCACCTACTACATAGGTGTTTTCTTGAGGTCTAAAGTTCCCATAAGGAATTCTTGGAGGAGAGCATACAATTTCTAAATAAAAAGAGAAAAAATGGATGTGAATTTGAAGAATATGTTTATATTTAATGCATAACTTCTCATTTACGTGGTGTATTGACCATAACTGCATAAAATTGTTAAAAAGATGTTTCTTAGGGCAAAGAAAAGGTTACATTTCTCTCCCACTCTTAGAAACCTATGGTTCTGTAAGAGGAGAGTGACTGCTGTTACTGATGTCATGCTAATTAGAAGATTAAAACTTAACTACAAAGAGAATGGCTGAACCAAGAACCAGAGGTGATCAAACTGAATTTGAATGATCTTTTCCAGCAGGTCATTCCACAGCTTGAGCTCAAAATGACCTATGTTGGGCTCACTCACAGCTCTCACACTGTCCCAAAGCAGGGCAGTTTCACTAGCAGGTCCTAAATGAAAAAAATTACTAAACTAGGAACCAATCATTCAAAGGCTCTGTGATTAATCTTAATTAACTCTAATCTTAGAGTCTTACACTGACACTGGAAGTATTTCAACAACTGGGAAAGAATGACAATGTTATTCCAAAAAGCTCGTGATCTCTTTATGCTCGGAGAAGCGAGGCAAACATTATTTCCAAACCAGAGCCTATCTTTTGGGTTTTTTTTTCTTGTTTTAACTTCTGGTTTAAAAAATACCACCACCACACTCAGGGCTGGGAGGGGATGACTATAAGGTAACTGTGGGTTGGTCCTGCTGTGGAGTGAAGGGGGGTCAATCAGCTGTCTGCATGTACTGCTGAGTCACCTGCGTTCAGTGGCGAGTCAAGTAGGATGCAGAATCACCATCTGAAAATGCTTCAAGTATCAGAGCCCAGTAGATCAGTGTCTGCAAAAATGTTCTGTTTGGCACTTCTCAAAAACAGTATGTTGCTAAACTGTAGGCAATGCATATTAATTAATATCATCACTAATCTTGAAGCAGCAAGGTGAAGAACTGGATGGGCACTAAGAATGACTACTCTCTATTTCTAAAGGAATCTTCTGGAAGAGGTACCAGGAAGGTGGGTGATACAAAACATCCTATAATGTCGTCATATTGATAACATTTTTTTTTCCAGTTTCAAGTGTTTGGCAATTTCTTTAATACAATTCAAGGCACCAATGATTCCCCCCAAATTTACATCAAACTATTGCAACTGGGTCATAACATGCATATTTCTGTTTGCAGGATTTCAAGCTTTAATTATAATCTTTAAGTACCGTAGTTGAGTGAAACTAAACTAAAACCCATGACCCAGAGAGCTGATGTCAAACATGACTAGTCTGAGAAACTATGGATTTGTCACCTTAACTGCTCAGAAGGCATTTGGAAGTTAGAAAGCAAGGTGGAGTTTCAGCAGTATAAATATACTAATTTGTAGGGATTATCAGACAGTTTCAGATGAGAAGCTTGAACACCATGCAGTTGAGCAATTACACTTCTAATGACATTAAAAAAATTGCTGTCTTCATCCTAGACTAAGGGTCATGAACAGCTGCAGGATTCACACACTGTGTCACTTTGGTCTGTCTACACATTACTTCATGTCCACGGTTCTTAGGGGTAGTGAACCTCAAATCTATGTTGTACACAATTCTTGACACAATGGCTGTAGAGGAAGTGCTGTAGTTTTCAGCTTTATGTATAATCCAGCACTACAATTCCATTGTGATTTTCAGTTTAGACACTTATGGTCCTCCATGGACTACTTATCCTGAATTTCAACTACTCCACATTTGCTTGAACTCCTCTGGAAATGGCCATGTCAACTTCAGATTGTTTTTCCTACAACACCGTCTTACTATTTCAGAAGAATTATTGAAAGGCAGTTTACAAACTTAAGTTTTCATTTGAAAGATATTTCTGTAATTTCCAGCCATTTCTGAAAGGGTATCCAGTAGGTCATCAAGCTAAGACTATTTTCCCAGTTTTATTAATAATGTTGCAATTCTTATGGAATCAAACAAACATTGGTTTACGCAGTCTTCCAGTACAGTCAATGACCAGTTATGGTCATGTTAAAAATTCTTAAAAAGGTATTGAGACTTGATGTGAAGACCATAGGACTTAACAAACCATATCACTTCTCTAAGAAGTTGGGTCCAAATGTTAATTTTCCCATGCCATTAAAAGCTTCAGATTCCTTCTGTAGTTTTAATTTCCGCGGTATTAATACTTCTGTTGCTGTTGCTTTTCCTGCATGCTTAAATATTCTTTCTAGCATCTGATTTTTCCATTCCTTAGCTAAACTATTTTTTAGTATTTTGTTGAAGGTAAAGAGATTCAGATTTTTCATTCTGATTTGTCTGAATGTTCTATATCCCACCCACCCCTTCAGAATCATATAAAAAAAGAAAATAACAACAGCTACTAATGCTGCATGAAGTATTTTAGTGACAGTCTCATTTACGAACTATAACAGAGCAATTGTTGCTTCATAAACCTATTTAACTACATCGAAGTAACAAAAGACTGAATTAATTTTTTTTTTTGCTGCTGGTCTCCATGGAAAATTCTTATCCAGTTATCTGGTCCCTGTAACATGTAATCCTTCCAGATCTTCATGAAACATTAGTCAGATGTGAATGGATTTCTTTTGTTATGAATAAACTAACTTTTGTCATTGATAATCTCTGAAGTTACTTCCAAACACAATAAATGTGCAAAATAACTTTAGGCGCGGCTAACCTGTGCAATAGGGAGTTGGATTCCATCCTGATTCAGTACATCGTACATCTGCTCTTTCACCGTATCTGTATCCTTCATCACAGGCAAACTGGAGTTGTTCAGATTCCTTGTAAGATTCCTTTGGAGAATGTACATATCCATGCGGAATTTCTGGCACATCACAGATAATGTCTGATATTGAGAAAGACAAAAGCTACCTATTTTTATTTGGTTTCATTTGCTGAGAATAAAAGCCTATGGGAACAAAATTTAGGTTGTTTGTTTTTATTTGTTTATGTTAGTTTCTTTTTAATTTTACTTCATGAAAATGTTATAATTTAGAAAGTGTTTGAAAGGTATTTGAGAATTCTAAAACAACCTGATTGTGTATGCCAGGTAGAGTACAGTGTAGTGCAGCATCAATAGCAAGTTGGTTCATGAAACAGATTTGAGGTCTCTGCTTTGGATTTTGATGGATCTCAGAATCAGTATATAAGGCAGGAGACAGTCTAAAATAAGCAGCTAGGCTAGCCAAAATTTAAGATTTTCCATTTTTCAGATTATTTCATTCCTTATAATTTTCAGCAAACCTAAAGTGCTCTCATGGCCAGTAGACAATTAGTTAAATCATAGCATCAACAGGAAAAAAAATAATTAAACCACCTGGAAAACTGAGGCTAGACTGTGCTTGGCATCCCCAATTCTTTGTCAAATCCAATAAAACCACTAAGATCTTGCAGTTTCCAAAAACTGCACTCCTAAAGCCAGAAAATATTCAAGGCTTTGTTTTCTAGACCACAGAGCAGGACACCAAAGAGTTCTCTTGGATTCCTTTGCTGGACTTACTTTCTATTTAGGATGAAATATAGCTCAGTGGAACTGTCATTGTTTAATAAAATTCACTATATGCTGCAAATGCTATGAGCACGTGTGTTTAATCACACTTTATGCTGTTCAAATTATAATAAATGGGGGTTTCAAAGCAGCAAAATGCAGTGCTGAAATTCTGAAAAATCCATACATGCATCTGACATTCTGACATATGTACAGCTCTTCTAAAAGCTCTTCTGACTTTCCAATCAGATAACATATTAACAATCTAAGAAATCTGATGGACTGAATATTTAACAGTGATTGTTACCATAAGCTTCCTTGCCTTAGCTGACTGCTTTGATGGACCTTCAGAGGTCCCTTCCAACCTCATCTATTCTGTGATTCTGCGGTTCTGTAAAAACTAAACATGAATTAACCGTTTATCTTGTCAAAAAACATTAGTCTGAAGAAAGAAAAACCTATCATAATTTCTTTGTACTTTATATACCTGAAGAATATGTGTGATTTAAATTCATACTTGTTTTTTAAACATGGTTCACATAGATTCAAAATTGTAATTACTTTGGTTAAATCAACACTGAAGTGAATTTTATAGTGACATACTGAAGCTAGTTTCAAAGAAATTGACTGCAGCCTGGCAAAACATACAGCTTGTAGACAAAATGTGGAACAAACAGATGGTCCATTATGACTATATTAGCACCCAATATTCTCTGATTTTTCCTTCTTATCCTACTTTTTCTGCATATATGCAATGGAGATTGTTTACAGACAAACTATGCTTAATTGCTGTGGATTAAAGTGAAAGCTTTGTAGCTTCCCATATGGTAACCAGTCCTTAGAAGTCTGTGAGAATAAAACTTGAAATTACAGATAATAAATAGTGTCCTTTTTACCTTGGCAATGAGGCACATCACTATTCCATTTTCCATTAGAAGAGCAAATTATTTCTTTAGATCCAACAAGCCTGTATTTTGCATTACATTCAAAACTCACAACCTGGCCAAAGGAATATTCTCGGCCTAGCTCAAATGCACCAGTCGTAATTATTCTTCCATTTTCTGGTGCTTGCACAGGTAAACACTTTGCCACTGAAAAGTAAGATAAAACAAAACATCACAAAAGGAAAGGAAAAAGCAGTCATTTTTGAGGTTTATTCTGTAAAATAAATTGACACACAAAAAAGTTAAAAATACAGAAAACTCTCTGTAATTTCCTTACACATTTTAAAAGCATAGACTCTTCTTATGTATTTGTATACCACTTGCAACAAACACAATGACCTCATTAATGTTTATGAATATGTAAAGGGTGTGTGTCATGAGGATGGAGCCAGGCTCTTCTCTGTGACAACCAATGATAGGACAAAGAACAATGGGTACAAACTGTAACACAGAAGGTTCCACTTAAATATGAGAAGGAACTTCTTCTCAGTAAGGGTGACAGAACACTGGAACAGGCTGCCCAGGGCGGTTGTGGAGTCTCCTTCTCTGCCTGGATGCCTTCCTGTGTAACCTCATCTAGGTGTTCCTGCTCTGGCAGGGTGACTGGACTAGATGATTTTTGAGATCCCTTTCAATCCCTAACATTCTGTGATTCTGTGATTCAATGCAAAACCCTAAGCAAAAAGACAGACTGACATAGGAGGAAGCTTGTAGACCAGCTCTCATAATTCTCTGCCCTTGAAGGCAAAAGGCAAAGCACCCACTTGAACCAGATGACCTCCTGAGTCTCACCTAGTCTAAATCATCCTATGATCCTATGAATTCTATGGGTCTTAGATGAGCCTTGACTGACACATAGGGCCATTAAACTTTGTCAAAATAGGTTAATTTACTGTAGAGCTATACGAAACGGAATTTGCTATAGATAAATATCTGGAAAAGTGTTGAGTTATAAACTGACTACCACAGTTGAGTTACTAATTAAAAATCCTAGTTAAGGATATCAGAACAATTATATTACTAAAGTAAACAAACACAATGTCAGCCATGAACTTAGATCTCTTGTATCTCCTAACTTTGCAACTGCAGAAAAAGGAAGAATTCATGTATGTAATCAGATATTTTTTATTCAGGGGTAACTGACTATCAAAGCTCATTCTTAAATATTCACATAGATATCACTGAACATATATGAAAGCAGCTGGTGTTTTGCCTGCTATAGCTCCCACTTCTCTCTGACAACATTCTCCATTTTACAAGCCATCTGCCTTTTCTATGAGCTCACATTCTATCTTCTAGTTTCCTCACAATTAGGACATTATATAAATACCTTCTTTCATAGCCAATCACATTTCAGCCTAATGAAAGCCCCTCAATCATGGAAGAAAAATCTTATAAGGACTTTGAAATCTCTGTATCTTGGTGACATGTGACAAAAAATGTTGGAAACCATTGCTCTATACTGTGCAAAGGCCTGTATGCCTAAAATTGAGGACACTCAGAATCCACTAAGCTAAATGTGAAATATCCAAGACCAAGGGAATGTCAAAACATAGACAAAACACTCTAGACAAGAGACAGATATCTACTTTAATTTGTGATTTGAGTACTCTTTCCTGACAGTAGATGCTTCACCTAAAGAGAAATTTCACCACTGCAAAGATATGCTAAAATATACCAATTAAAAAGTATCTTTGAGAAGAAACAAAACTTATTTTCATAATCGGACATGTTTGGAAGTGGTGAAATTTTTCCAAAAATCAGGGAAGTATCATCTAAGCCATCCAGTCTACTAACTCTTGAGGTCTGGGTCTCTCTTGCTTTCATTCTTACCTACTGAAGTTTTTCTAAAGTATGCTAATAGAGAGAAGAACTTATAATGAAATTTTAATGGCTAGGATATTCACAAGAGTGGAGGAGGAAATCAGCTAAATACACACATGCTTTCACAAACATTCAAAATGTCTCACTCCAGCTGTGTTTTGTAACCATGTTTTGCAGACAGCTACTCTACCAGGGCCTTTAGGCAAGGCTTGACAAGAGTCCAATTTGTGAATGCTGTTTAACAAATGCTTCAGTGCTCCTTGGACTAAAAAGGCTGAGCAGTCACTGTACGAGTTTCACAGCTACATAATTTGAACTCATAAATTTTTAATTGTGAATTAATACTAGTATAGAGATCACACATTTGTTCTAGATAGTATCAGACAGATAAAAAGACAGTTTAAAAAAGAATTAAATGTCTATCTCCATTTACCTTCACAGTGAGGGATGTCATTGCTCCATCCATCAGCCTGACATTCCCGGTAATTTCTTTGGCTGACCATCCGGTATCTTACAGAATAAAAAGTAAATAATGCTAGAATACAGTCTCATTATGTGACAGAAACAGCAGTGCTGCTGGTTTTGAAGCAAAGGAAGTAGGTTTCATATGTTCTTGCACAGACTAACCAAAACATGACAAAAAAAGTGGTTTTTTGGCCTACTTCTTCCCTATTTTGTTTATTTAAATTGTAGGAAGAAATCTGTGAGACTGCAAACACATAGCTAAATCATCATAGCATGCTATAGCTGATTTATGTTTCAAGAGGAAGGAATCCATAGGCATACTTAAATAAGCACAATACTATGTATTTGTCTTGCTGCAGTTTTCATTGGAGAAGATGAATAGAGGAGGAAGGAGGAAGAATGTTTTCCAGCTGCTCAGTGAGGACATGTTAGTGATTTTACCAGAAATGTCTTCCTTCAAACATTTTTTACAACACATTTTACTTCATAATGCAAAAAAAAACAACAACAACAAAAAAACACAAAACAAAAAAAAAAATCAAAAAAACCTGAGCAGGATTAATGAGTTGCGGTTCTGAATAGGAGACTCTGTTGTATCACCTAATGACTTTGCTAATGTAACTGCATCATGGCTGCTTACTGAAAGCACTGATTCCAGTATACAAAGCTGTATCTCCATCTCAACTGCTCAGTGGAGTCATGAGGCAGCTTTACAAACAGATCACTCTTTTTGCTTTCTACGCAGACCACCACGATTTCAGGTTAGCTACAGTCTTATATATTTTGGACACTTCAGATGACAGCTCCAGGTGCATGAGTTCAGTAATTCCAATAGCACCAGCCATGAGAAAGAGTTATGTTTAGTATTACTGTAATTATAGAAATTTACATTAAACAATAACCAATCATTAAATATTAGTAAGTTGCAGCTGCATTACAGACAATAAATCAATAACTGACACTTATCTTAACATTAACACCTTATGTTTACCCTCATATACTGAATTAAATAAGTATTACCCATCATTACATCTGTATTCAACTCTGGCACCAAATACAAATGCAGTTCCACTGATAAGTTCAAAGGAACCAAACTCAGTATCTCCAGGATGTCCACAGGGCCTATCTGGTTTTAAAAACAAAAAAAAAAAAAAGAGAGAGAGAGACGAAGAAGAAGAAAAAGCATTACTTACACCATATATACAAATGTGAAAGTGTAAAAGATAGCACTTTTTCTAGTAATTAGCAGTAAGTAAGGGCTTTTCAAAAATTCAAAAATGGTTAGCGTTAGCTTGAATAATCTTCCTCCTCCCTTTAAAAAAGTTAAGCTCACCTTACATTTTAATAACAAATGCAATGGCAGGATGTAACTTCAGCTTTTCATATCACTTGTGACGTAAAATGGTCCAAAGCTTCCCCTGCAGAATCTATTTATGATTGAAAATTAAATTTCTTCAATCTGTTGGAGATTCTGATGAGTAAAGAGGAATTAACTAAGGCTCCAGAAGTCTTTTGGTCCTCAGTCCTTTCTGCACAAAGTTTCCCACAGGACATTTCTTATGGTCTGGCCCTAGCTACTTGCCCTGGATTCCCAGTAGAACAGTAAAGACGAAACACACCATCCCTCTCATTCATCCACTTTTGATATCATAATATAGACTGCAAAATAAAATGCATAGTGTGGCCTGTCCTGCAAAGGGAACATGAATGGTTAACCTGTGGCAGAGCATCCCTTTTCTCCTTCACCTGCACCTTGCCAGTCTCAGTGTCTATTCATTGGGTGGCAGTATTTACTAAAATGTTACTAAATAGCAACACAAAATATTGCATATGTTGAAAGATCTGTGTTCACTGAGTAGTTATACAGATACATATGAAAACTGAGAAGGTGACTAAATAAAAAATGTATAAGAAACCAGTTACAATTTTATTAATTTATTTTTACTCATTATTTGTATTCATGTCTGTTCAACTGACACCTGGGACTTAAATTTTATGTTATCAAACCAAACATAGTCTACTAGTAAAAACTTCGCATGTTAGATATGCGAGAAGAAAAGCTTGTGTGTCTAAAGTTTGTGTTTAAAACTCATTTTTTACAGAAAAGAAGTATCTGCTGACTAAAAATAATAAAATTCAGTTTCTTCACTAATAAATTCTATCTGAGAGTGTGAGATACTTCTGAACTCTTAACACAGTTTACTAGAGCTAATAAATAGCATCCTAATCATGAATTTTCCTTCACAGATTAAAAGAGAAGGCAGGGAAAAATAGCTTCCCACTTCCAAGAAATTATATCTTTCATATAACTAGTTGAATAAACTGAAAGGAAGAAAATACTGTCTCTTGACTAGCATTCAAAAACTGGGTTAGTGCTTTATTCTGTTTAGACTGTAACTTTCATCTGCATTAGACTTTTTCTAAATTTTGGAAGCAAGCTCCTAATAACTTAGTAATGTAACATAATTCAGGTGAATAAGGCTGGCCTAGAAAAAGACAGTCTCCTGTAAAGAAAATAAAAAAATAATCCTTTGATCTGGAGAAAAGGAACTTCCAAAAATTTTTCCTTATGCATGCAAGCTTTTTAGGATGGTATTTTAAAGGATGATGAAATAAGTAATGTTACGTAAAGATACAATGGCAATTTCACATTGACATCACTGGCAAGGAATGTGATCTGTCAGGTCAAATCCCTACACAAACTTTGCCTAAGTACTTACTTCTGCATTCTGCCCCTTGGACCTGTTGCTTCCATGCTCCATCAGCACATTCAAACACAATTCGTCCAAGTTTCATATATCCAGGCCGACATCTATATGTTACTTGAGTACCATGTGGATAGGGAGGTTTGTCCCATCTTTCAGTAGGCTCTTCTTTAGTCCGCCTAGGAGGAGGTTCTTCGCAAGCTAAAAATTGTAAACAAAAATATTGGTGACTGAAGCACATGCTACAAATGCCAAAATAATTTTACAATAGAAAATGCAGCAAGAAATTCTGGGGATATTTGCAATCAAACAAGCACGTTTTCTACTTAATCATCACAAAATAGGAAACTGCCAAGAAGCCACATTTTGTAGGAATATGAGTAGGCATTTAGGAGGACATAACAATAGTCAAGCAAATGCCAAGAAACCATACAGGACATCTGTAATTCATGAAGTAGATTTTAGTTAGAAAGGCTGAGATGAGATTACTGCCCTGGTACTAGCCACAGACATCTCTTCCATCTGCAGGAGTTCCTCCATGCCCATCCTTCCACTACCACAGAAAACAACACTGTGCACTCTGTGGAGTTTCCTTTCAAACTATTTTCCTCTGTAGCCACTGTCATCCTTACTGACATTAACTTTATGTATCACTTGACCAAGTTCTGTCAAATCTCCCCTCACCTTCACATTGCCTAAACTTTCTCTCTAGGTTGAGATCACCTGATATTCTAAAATTTATTTACTCCTGTCCATGAGATTACTTCTTATGGCAAGTTACTTATTACATAATTTAATTAATTTTGGGTATTCATTTTGACTTTCACTAACTTCAAAGCATTTTGACTCAGTTTAGGGGGTGGATGGTGCTGTCTGATATTTCTCACTAGCTCACTAGTTCTCCCCCAAAAGCTCCTTCCTGGGCCTTCTTCAGTGTCCATGAAATGTACAGCCAAGCCCATATGAATTACAAGAAATGAGACTGAATTAATTTTATTAAGAAGTTCCTCAACAGTTTGAGAACAAGACAAAGCAGATTAAAGAGGAAAGAAACAAGTGTTGGGTAGCTGTTAATGAAAGACTAAATCAGCTTTCTTAAGAAACTTTTGGTTTATTGAATTTCAGTGACTAACTCTCTGTGCTTGGGTGACTGAAATGTACTTATTTTAAAGGTTGAAGTTTTACCCAGAGTAACAGAGTCTGAACAGTCATCTAATTAGATGCAATAAAGTCTGTTTTACATGTGAACATGAAAAGTGAGAATTCATCGAGAATAAATAAAACAACCTCTGAGAAATGAAGTCTTGGAAAATAAATGAAACCTCTGTACAGAAAATCAATGGGAGAAGAATTGTCCACAAAGGAAGGAAATCTCTTGGTGAGTAGATTCATTACTCAGTAGAGAGCTGACACAGAAGTCCTCTCACCAGTTTAGGCGTAAGGTCACGAGTTTGAGAAGGCAGCAATACTCTCATCAGAGCTTTCCTAGGAGTTGTCCAGGTGCTGCCTGAAAGTGGGACTATGGGAAAAATATTTAGGATCATTATGAGGAGGATGTGGAGTCACAGTTTGCTGAACTAAACTGCAAAGATCACAAACACAGATAAAGTAGCTGTGATTGCTAGTACAAAGTGAGCAGATTATATATTCACTATTGCACATCAAGGTGTGGAAAGTGAATTGTACTTTGGTTGTACGAAGATGTAGCTTGAACACTCGATGTTTTTATTTCAGCCAGTGGAATATCTACCAAACTGGAGAATTAAGTTTAGAAAAATGTTTAAAAATAATGAAAAATAGTTGTTACAAGAAAAAACAAACCAAAACAAATCCTGTATAATTTTAAGTGTTCTGTGGTGATGGCATTTTGAAAATCTAAAGAAAAGAATGTTAGCTCTGAGATCTAAAAACTTTATTTTGGCTGTCTTAAGTAGCCAGAAGAAGCAGACAAGCTTTGATGATACTGTTGAGGTGCTGAAGGAAGGGTATGCCCACATGTTCAAGTTTTTTTTCCAATTGCTCTAGTAAGTATGTTTCCTCCTACAAATATCTAAGTAAAAATTATCGGGTTTGTCCACTAGAGGGTACTACCCTACTATCAAAAAACGTAGTAGGGACTTAGTAATGTTAAGACACATTCACTTTTTAACAAAATATTTACAAAATGCATGAATAAGTGAAATGCACAAGGCTCCTCTAGCTAGTTCTGTCTTTCAAACATGCTGAAAATATTTAGTTTATCCTCCCAAAAGTTCTTTTTTTATGGTGAGAAAATGCATTTTTCTAATTCTACCTATTATTAATTAGAGTTTCTTAAAATTAGTGCTTTCAGTTTGCAAGATGAAAAACTGGGCTCTGAATTCTACGATTTTTAAAATAGACTATTTAGTACAGAGAGAGCTGCTCTTCTCTGTTCTCCTTACTCTGCTCTATACTCCCTTACATCTTACTTCCGAGTTGTATTATATTTTTATTGTCTGTGTGCAGAATGAGGTCTCTCAACTCCTCCTCATTTACAATAATAATAATGAAAAAAGCACAAAATATCATCTCCTGACAGTCTCTTAATTGTTACTAAGACATGCTTCTTTCTGGCTTTTATTTCAGCTCTCTGATTGCTCTTTACCATCCCTGCCCTGATGTTGAACTATGTGTTCCCATCAAGTGCGACAGCATGTGTGTGTATTTCTGACTGCAGCTAATCATTTTTTTACAATGCAGTTAATACAGTAGCTTCAGAAGAATAAATCCGCTGACAAGATGTACTTCAAAACTATATAAATCACATCATGCACTCACCATGTGGACTTAGCAAAATTGGGAGGGGTTTATTTTGACATTAGAAAGCATCCACTAAATGCATACCTTCAAATCCTTTAGCGAGAGACTGGAAGAGCTGGAATTAATCATTTACTATTTATACATGACTTGACCTCAGTTAGAAATAGCTGAAGCTGCTTTCTTGTCATTATTATGCTGGTAGCAACTTCCACAAAGTCAAGCACAAACTATGAATTCAGGTAGAAGTATTTTTCAGCCCTTGTGCAAAAAAAACAGCTCTTTAGCAACTCACATAGGCTTTCAAGATGAAGCTTGAACTAAGAACCCTGCATGACCCATGGTAATAGTTGTCCTGGATAAATCAAATATTGCTACATTCACATTCCTTTGCAATCCATTTTGAAAAGGAAGTGCAACTTCAGGCAAACTTTCTTTTCAAACTCCAGGACTTTTCTAGACTACTTTGCAAACAAATTAGACTTTATTAGTTGCTTTGGAGCAGTATTTACTATAAGTAGAAATAAAAATGATAATACATTTCATTAAAGTCCAAATTTTTCAATTTTTCAAAGTAAAATCCATCTGATTCTTTTGACTAATAAGATCTTCATAATCTTCACCAGAAATTAAAAACAACCGGAACTGAGAAAAGACAGACTAGCTCAAAAACACACAGCACCCTTTCCACAACAGTCTATGTAAAGAAACCCAGACAGAAAGCAAAAGAATTACATTACTAAACATACCTTAAAAAATATGAACACAATATCAAGAAAAATAAACTGAACAGAGAAGCAGAAAATACCAGAGGCTTCTGAAAAGATATCCAGAATACTATCTACCTCTTTAAACATGTACTAAATCATACCTGTAAACATTTATCTCATTTCATGGATTAAAACCAGTCTGTCCTCCAACAGATATTTTGTAAGCTTTTCAGTCACTTTAGTAATCATTGCTCTTTCTCAGGTTATCTCACAGGTTATTCCAGACAGAAAGAAATGCACAATTATTTAATATTTTCTATTTTAATCTACCAGCTGTTTACAGGTTTTAGATGTTAGAATAATTAACAAACATTATTAATAAGAAATTAGTTGTTTGGCTCTAGTTTAAAAGAATAGTAACTATTAAAAAACTTATGCAACAGACAAATAACAGCAGTTGTTATCCAAATAAACAGGTGAAATAATACCTATGACAGGATACAAAATATTAAATATGGTAAATACTGCCAGAAGAAATTTTAATAATTGTTGTCATAAGTTCAGTAAAATAGGCTACAATGCAAACATTTTATCTACATATTTTTTTAGTAACCACCTTTACCTACATTTTAAGAAACTTTTTTTTTTTCCTTTTTCCAACATGAAAGCTTACCTCTTTCGGCAGCACAGTACATCCAACATAAAAGCAGAAATAAATAACCCAAGAATGACATCCTGGACATTCAGAAACTCAACAAACACATATAGGATCGTAGCCTACTTTTTTGATTACTTTGTGTTATTTCCACTTCTATTTTACTCACTGTCTGCTCCAGGACTGACCTTGCAAAGCATTTATACCCTGATTTCAGCAGTCACTTCCCCTAATCCTCTTGCAACACACAAGTTTTGTTGTTCTTGCCTTTTTTTTTTTTCTCCCTTGTTTTTTTTCCTCTCCAAACTTTGCTGAATGAATGAATAAATAAATAAATGTCTGGCGATTTTGGTTGGCAGAGTCCTTCCCTGCAGTTTGCTTGTTTGTACATCATACCTCATTTTTTTCATACTATCCCCTTCCATACTAAGATAAGCTTATATTTTTTGGTATCCAAAAGAAGTTATTTTGTGGTTCCCTGTGCCTGACATGCTCAGCTGAAAAACAGGAATTCACATTAAACGTGTGCAAAACTGAACTTTTCTACTATATACATACCATTCCAGATCTATGTTGAAAATAATTGAAATAAAAATCAGACAAAAATACAAACTGACCTACTAACTCACTGGTTCTTGCATAAGATAACCAACTACCTAGAGCAAAGGAAATATACACCCAAATGATGTTGAAACGCTTCAGTATCACATGAGAAATGATAAGATGGAGAAGATGTAAATGAATTATAATATGGATAATGACCTGTCCAAAGAAAAACAATAAAGATTGTTCTAAAAGAACTATATGTCAAACTGGACTAACAGAGGACCTCCTCATGTATTCATGTAAGTAGCAGGCTTATTAATATTTTCATTGAATGTCTTGGCTTTATAAGAAGTGTACTCCAGTGGAAATGTGGATCATATGAAGACAATTATTTGATACCGAGAGTCAGGGAAAAAAATGTAAGAGTACAAAGTGCTCTCAGGAGACAGACACAAACCAGCTGCAGACCAGATACCCCATAGTGGTGATGTCTGACTGCCACAGAGTGTACCCAGGCCTATCTTGTATATGCACCCAAAAGACCACATAACATACCCTTAAAATTACTGGCTTAGTCAACCTACTGATATAGGACAAGAAAGAGTGTGTTGAGAGAAGAGATCTCAAATAAAACCTGAATTCCGTAGCAGTTTAAAGGTTTTATTTCTTCTCAAAATGCAGCTGGATTTTTTTTTTTCTTTTAACCTGGGCTGTGTTTTCAGTTACCAATTCAAAGGGCTGGTCTTCGTGAAAACTGGCATTCAGCTGTTTCACCTCCCAGGAGTCTTCCAGACAGCATAACAGCTCTTCCTTTCCCTCCCCCTTGCTCTTGCCAGGTGACTCATATGTGGAGAACAAACTCTCACTCTGCTCCATGACCCTGTGATGATGGGACTGCATCCATTTTGCAGTTAGTGGTGCACACCTAATCAGTAGAAAGGTATTTTTTGCACCTGCCTGCGTTCTAAGAAACAGCTGCGCACAGAACTTCACCGACCAAATCTTTAATTACTTTTCTTCTGTGTGGAGAACCCCATGGTGCTGCAGACAACAGTGCTCTAACCACACCATGATAGTCCTGCTTCCCTGCATCAATCTTCCTTCATCACTGTCCTAGCCTGCATTTACAAGCTCTGTACCAGTGGGCTGGTGGGTGCAAAAGCTAGTTTCCTTGCAGTGATGAGGAAGTTAGGGCAGTTTAACCTTCCCTGTCACAGTGGTGGTACTAACTGCTTTTCAAAGGAAGCAGAGATGCTGCTGCTTTCCAATTCCTGTACCCCTGTGGGAAGCTCAGAGTGGGGAAAAACACTGAGGCAGTGAGCTAGGTGACACTCAAGATTCCAACCCAGAAACGGTGGCTCAAACCAATTAGCTGTAAAAATCCATGCTGCAGGCACGTGTCTTATAATTTCTACAATTTTAAATGTTTTATGTTCTGATGCTATGAAGCTCAAAGTAGTTCTGATTTTATTAAACTGCTTCTGGGTTACTAAAGCACTTGCCAAACAATTACAGGCTTGAAACAGTCAGAGATACTTTCAGCTACAACTAAACCAAAATGGGAACCAAACTGAAAATGTACCATAAATTTCCTGGCTGCTGTCTATGAATACAGGCAATGTTAAAACTATTTAAGCTAAAAGATAACACCAGCACACAAGAGCAGACAGGTATAAACATCCTATCAATAAATTTAAGCTGAAAATTAGAAGACTCACCTAAGGAGTAAGGCTTTGAAGTAATCTTTATGCAGGCATAATGTAGGCTGATACAAAGAAATCACCTTTGATCACAAAGCAAGGGACCAGACTCGGTCCTTTCCAGTCTTATATTTGTGATCTTCCTGAGTCATCGATTAAATGTACCCTAACCAAACTGAAATAAAATCAATAACTTAATCTTTCTTCCCTTCCTCATCTCTTCCATGGGCTATCAATAGATTCGAAGCTAATGTCTTTAATAATGTCTGACTTCCTTTGCCACCTCCAGCCTCTAACAAAACAAAATGCATAGGCAAGCCATGCCTCAGGACATCTAGGGCAGACAGAAAAACGTCATCCCTGGAGTACTCTTACCTCCTCTTTATAAGAAATGTAGAACATCTAAGCAGGTATGCAACCAAAGGCAGCTGCACAAAGAAGTGTCAGTCATGGGGTTACTCAAGACTTTATTCATTCCCTACTCAATGCAGGGGCTTTGACATAGAAGTTCAGTGTTTGTTCAAACCTGAATAACTTTGGGAACAGCGTTTGGAAGCCATTTTGTGTTATGAAGACACATTTTTAAGGAAGTCAGTGTCTTCTAGTAGGGAACTAGTTATGACTGGTAATAGGACCTTAGTCACTGCTGAAATAGCATCTCTGACCAGTATAAGTTCAGCATGTTCTAACAGCACGCTTGCCGTCACACTTGAGTTAAATGATATTGTAACAGCACACCAAATTCTAGAACCAGTCATTGTTTTGCCCAAAAAACTTAATGAAAGGGTCTATCCCACTATATTAATAGTGAGATTCTTTTCCTTGTCAACAGTTGTCTGTTCTCCCACTGGCAGGCAACTTCTCTAACTCACAATGCCATTACACAACACGTAATAACTATGATTACAACCTAACAGTGTGACAGGGAGAAACTGCACTGTTCACTTAGTTTAAACTGAATCACAATCAAAACGGTTTATTGATTTGTTAATAGCACATGATTAACTGGCAATCAGTGAAATATACATTCAGATTCAGTATAGTCAGTACAACAGAGAAAACACTGTTAAGAAACAAAAGGCTAATGAGCACCTAACAAATTTCTAAATGGCCTTTCTTTACCAATCCCTCAGAGTTCTAACCAAGCACACAGAATTGTGCATCTGCCCACCCATGGTTACGCACACAGTCCCCCTCTCACACACCTTCTGTAGGAGATATGGGTGCTTTATGTGTACCGGTGCTATGCCTTGCACCCTGTCAACACAGGGAGAAAGGACCACACGAGGTCACACATACACCCGGGTGTGAGACCCTGCACTGGCATGGTCAGGGAGGATGCTCTGCCTGGCCCAGACACAGCTTTTCATGCCAGTGGGTAAACATATAACAGTGTCAAACCCAACTCCTCTGGTTTTGAACACTTGCTCTGTTCCCACTGTTCTCCCCATAGTTACAAAGTTTCATTTTTCCCTTCTTTCCAAACTGGCACCAGCCTTCTTTCAAAATTCGCTCTGTATCTCCCTGGTTACTGTTTAATTTGGTTTATGGTCGTCATCTCCTTTAATGTACTCAGCTGTGGCATATGCACTCTCAGGCACTTTTGGATGCTTGAACTCACATTCCCATCATGACAGCTGTTTTTGTTTAGGCCATTTTACCAAGGATGTGCCATGTGAGCAACCTTGCAAACAGAAAAACAACATTAGGAATTCTTTGAATACTCCTTCAGCTTCTTCTAATGCAAATTAGATAATGTATTCAGGGACAGATTTGCAGCAATGACAGGAGACATATCTTGTCCAATTCTAAAAGTATTTTCTACCACACTTCTGGTTACTCTTAAGTACCATGTCATTCTCCTGTCTTGGTGCTTTGTACTCAAAAGCAAAGTGAAAATTACTTGAAAAGGTGTTCTTAGTCTAAAATAAAAAAAAAAAAAAAAAAAAAAAGAGCAGCTCTCCTATACAGAACGAAGTCCTCCTACTCACAGCCAAGGGGAGATGTACTGGAAGGCAGCTCAGAGGTTATCACCATTTCTCACCAGCTCTCTCCCTTGCTGCAGTGCCGCTATTTCTTTCCAGGTCAACAGAGATGTCAGAGGACTGTGATGCACCAGGACCACAGGTAGCCCTGAAGTGGATGCTGTTCCTCTTTGGATCTGAGCTATGATGGTTTTGCATATAAGAATACAAAGATCAGGTCATGCTGTGTGCTCCGTGTCTGAAACAGCCTTAGAAGGATCGTGCTTGCAGTACAGAGTCACGCTCACCAGGCTATGGAAAACATGCCCTTTACCTACCAAGGTTTCGGTTTAATCAGACACATGACAAAAAAACCCCAAGTCACCTCCGAATTTTTTTAATCCTTTCAGAGGCATTATCAAATTGGAAATTCCTCACATTTCTCCTTCTGCCCCAGATTTGCAGCTTTACAGTGACCCTAACACTCTGTTCCCACTTCGGGCTATTTCAGTCTGTTATTGTTTCTGAATCACTATTAAACCTTTCATGCCAGCAGAACAGTCTGCTACTGTGAGGCTGTTTAAAAAATAGGCACCAAGTCGAAAAATAAGAGAACTCCAAGAACATTTTGCCCTGAAGTTTAAATAATTCCAGACATTGCAGTATTGTACTCTGGAAGGCATATCAGACAGTAAAATGAAGAGATATACAAAACCAAAATGCATTTTTACAATAAAAAGTAAATACGGCCATTAAAGATTTAAAGGTATGTAAGAATAGCAAGATTTGTTTAGAAATAAATACTTATTTTGGTAAAAAAACCACACAGAGCAGTCTGGAGCGTGTGCTGCTGCTTGTAGAAAATTATGAATACCAGTTGTGGTGTTCTGTTTGGGTTTTTTTCGTGTGTGTTTTTTTGTTTGTTCATTTTAAAAGTTTCATTTTGTATTAGTAATATTCCCTCAATGGCTGTGCTTTCTTAAAGGACAACTAAAATTATCATCAACTATTCCTGTTACTACTAGAGTAGACGACCCAGCTACCTAGCAAAGAGGGCATTTCTTTCTGCAGAAGCTACTGGACAACATAATTATTATTTATGCTATGGTAATACTCAGACCCCCCGTGACTGTACTGTAAGATTCAGAATGAAACAAAAATGGGCCTCATCCCTATACAGCCAAGAATCAGGTAAGCTGAAACAAATGGACATTTAAGCTAACAAACAAACAAAAAGGTATAAACCCAATATGCTCATGTTGACCTAACTCACTAGCATGTTTTTTTTGAGAAAAGGATGTGGAAGACAAAAGTAGCATTGCAGTGGCAATTCCTTTGCATCAAGGTAGAAGAAACTAACAGTTTTCTTAGGAAAAAAAAAAAAAAAAAAAAAGTTTGTCTAACTGAGAAGTATACCTTTTTCAATGCTGAATGTCTGTTTTCTGAGATAAACAATATCTATCAGCAAGGACTCTTCATTTCAGAATTTAATCTAGGCACATTTTAACAGGTAATGTCACTCCGCTTTTTTCTACAGAAGACTCTACCTTTGCAGTCTATTTCGGAAATGAAATTGCAGCTAAAGTTAATCACATATTGTGTAAGTACAGTCTACTAAACGGTGAACTGTGAATGCTGAGTCCCTAAATATTCTATTCAGCTGGCAAAGTTGCAGAACTGCCTTGTGTGCTTTCCAATGCTGTCAGTACCCTAGTCCCCAGTTCTAGGCTTAAACCCCAAATCACACAGACTTAACTGAGAACTGATCAACTTGCAGAAATGTGAGAGATCTGCAAGTTCTCATTACTGACATAAACATGCAGATACTCCTTAATTATGGGTTAAAAAACAGGATAGTGAGCACCTGTGAAAAAGCCTCAAAACTAGCTTGAGTTTTATTCTTTTATTTTTCAGTCAATCAGTTTTTCATCCTGCCTAAGCCTTTACTAGCACCAACAGACAAATAGCAGAAAGCAAGTAAACTGCAAAGCAGGCATTTCTGCTTACAGTTTTTCACTGCAGCCTAAACTGCTCCTTACAGTAAGTGTCTTGTGTGTGTCTGCTCAGACAGTTAAGTGAATCCCATTCAGATAATATTAGACTATCTTTCTTGAAAGGACAGTAAGTACAAGTTACATTACAGAACTGTTTAAAAGGGTTTAGTGTGCATTTGTTTCATAAATGCCTCATCCCTCTTTGCATTTTGTTTTAAAAGTTTAACTTTACCAGTGTTCTTTCCTACCTCAACCACAATCTCATAGTATTATTTAGGAGAATAAAAACAATAGTTCAGTGAGAAGCTTTTCAGCTGGGAAGACAGGTCCCTGAGGCATGGTATATAGCTGAAAAGCAATGGAGGGAACAGGCATAAGAACTGTGCCTGGCAGGACTATTTCAACACCACAGTGCAGAGGGACCAGCAACACACGAAGAGGGTGAAATTCACCACTTTGTCATGGGCCAGATTCTTCTCCAATTCCTTGCAGTCAGTTTTGGCTTTGATTTACTTGAATAATCTTAGGTATCAATACCAAGAGTAAAGAATGTCCCAGTGAGTGTCAATAATAAAACTGATCAATAATAAAGCAAACCTTACAAGCTTTTTGAGGAAAATATAAAAAACCAACCCCATTATCTGATTTATTATTATTACAGTAAATTCATAATTCAGATTTAGATAAAGGGGCAGAACTTTTTGAATTAAGAACAGGATTAATAGCCTATTTATACCTCCATATACACTGCAACTGCTCAGAAAGTCCAGAAGCCATTTGCATTGTGCCAGACTGTTTTACTTATATGCCATCAAAAATGTAAGTAACCTAAGAAAGAAACATAGTTTTTTTTTCTTCTCTCTGTACCTCACTATGATCCAAGATTTATATGCAGTCAATAGCAACAAGCCCAGTAACACAGTTCTTAACTCTCCTCCCTCACCCCCAAATTCAGGGTCAAGTACTTGGAAAGAGTTACCCACCTGTTACCAGTCAGTTTAAAAAAAAAAAAAAAAAAAGAAAAAAGGTATTAAAAGTGTATTTTTAGGCCCCAAGTCAGGACCACAGATGCTTCTGACACTTCTCAGAGAGTACAAACCTACATTTGTTCTTTGCAAGAACTGCTCATGGCTCCCAGCTTTTCTTTAACACAAACACAGCAGAAGGAATGCCTGGCTTGAGCACAGTGACCTGGTATCACAGTTCACAGAGAACAGCACCTGCCTCTGAGCAGATGATAAAGCATCTCCTCAGCTTGAAGACAAATTTCCTAGGTGTTCTGAGCTGCTAATCAAAATGTGAGATTTAGCTAACTAAAATCTCATCTCTGTCCAATTTTATATACTTAGAGCTTTTCAGAGTGACCAGGCTTCACAAATGGCTAATTTTATATTGCAGAGTTTATATTACTTAGGAACACAAATTAAGCTTCTATATAGGTTGCATGACTATAGTCTCAGTTATGAGCTTGCTTTTTATTACCTCAGCTCAACTGTTTACCAGATTGATGGTTTACCAGTCAGCTATCACCATTCTGAAATGCTTTTCTGTGGTAGAAAAACTGCAAAAGCTTCTACTGCTGCTCAGCTCCTCAAGTATTAAAACAAATGTTAAATTAATCAATTAAGGTGAAAAAATACTGAGACTGTTACAAGACACAGTAGAAACATCATTAATTTCCAAACAATCTGAGGTTTATAGGCTTCAGAAAAGGACTACAGTTAGCCTATACATACAGACTCCACCCCACCTTAAGTTTTTTCAAGATGAAAAGATACCCAGGCAGAGAAACAATGTTTTGTTAGAAGAGACAGCCTGTTCAACTGAAGCTGCTGAAGAAGAATAAAAATGGCTGCACAGAGAAAATAAAGGAAGATGCTGATTTTTTTTTTTTTTAATTAGACTTTCAGAGAGCTCTGACCTCAGAACAGAGCACTGTAAAACTGGCAAGAATATGGCAGCAGGGTAATTCACTATTTTATTTATTTCCCATATCAGGCACAGCGAAGAGCTACCTTTGAACTCTTGCCACATACATGCATCTGTTTTGCTTCATCTAACAAGCCTTTCTGAGAAGCCCATTGTAAATGCTGAATGTAGCAAGCTGTGAAAAAGGGTAAGCATGATACCACAGTGACCCCAGCATTTTACAGGACTTGGGATACAAGATTGCATTCTTTAAAGAAACAGCAATCAGAGAAGCTACGCTTCAGAGCTTTCTACTAAAGAAGCAAGTAAAGATGCATTGTCTGTAACAACAGCAGAGAGAATCTGAGTCTTGAATTGGATTACCTGTTGGTTACCCGTAGAAATCCTTGCATCACAGCATGAAGCTCAGAGATGGATTCTCAGCAGGGCACATTATTATGTGATACACTTCAGGCTTCCATACTTCAGCTGATACTGTATGTGCCACATCAGCTTTTCACTAGCTTACCTTCTACACAGAAATCCAACAAAGGAAAATAAAAGGTTCACTCTTCAATGCACAGCATCAAAGCAAGCACCTAATTAAATACGTGGTATAGGAATCACATTTAGAAAATCACTCCTTGTTTATCACTTAGTCCCTGATCCAGCAAAATCCAAAAACCCCGTCCACACTTAAAAATGGCACCAGTGTTAAGACTGTGCATGACTTCATTTTAGGAAAGGAATGCTATGACTGAATAGTTTAGGTGATGACCTAACCCAGGAAGACAAATTGTGACAGGCTGCAAAAATGTAATATTTATGTTTGCCAGAACTGTGGCATTAGATACTAAATATGACAGTTAGTCCACTATATTACAGTGGACCTTTAACACCAAATCCAAAAAACAATTATTCACTATTTCAGTTTGGTGACAGTGAATTCAAGCAAATCATCAGTGTCTCCCACTTCCAGGTATCGCCTACAAATTCCAACCATTGGAAAAATCCAACTTTTCTGAGGTTTTTACGGAGTCTAAGCCACCACTCCTGATATTTACGACGCCCAGTTAATTGAGTGGAACTTGACCAAGGGCGTTCCCGTTTGCACCTGGGAGCTCAGAAGAGGCGGCACTAAAAACCTGTGCCTGATTGACTGAAGCCGAGCAAGAAGCAAAGGGAAGAAAGTCCCGAGTAAGCTCAGATGACTTGCTGCCATTAATACGGGCTCTGCACAGGGGCCACCTATAGCTCGCAAAGATAAGACACCTAATTTTTTCAAATTTCGGGGCTTACAGGAAAGCGCTTCTGAGGAAGCGGTAGACGAGGAGGTTGCTGGTTAGAGGAGACAGACTTGCGAGGGAGCCACTGTAACACCCCCAAAGGAGGAGCTGGGGCTGACCTGGTGCTCGGGGACTGTCCCAGCCAAGTGCTATTGTGCATACCCGAAACGGGTGCTGCACGGTACTACCCCGCGGAGCCCCCTGCCCTGCCGCAGGGCCACCCGAGTCCCGGCGAGACCCGGCAAGGTCGGCCGAACCGCCACCCCGAAGGGACCGGCGCGTCCCTCTCCTCCCGCCCCACTCAGTCCGCCAGGCCAGCGTGGCAGAGCCGCGGGGGCGTCTCCGTCGCGGCTCGAAGCGGCCGCCCCTACCCGCTCCGCGCGCAGCGAACAGCCCGTGCCCCGCCGCTGATGCGGGGCTGCCATTAGCCGGCAGGCGGGGGTTCCCGTGCCGTCACTGCCAATATGCTAACGCCCGCCCCTGCCATTGGCTCGCCGGCCCGCGGCGGCTCCAAACATCACTTGCATAGCGCTGAACGGCTCTTTGTTGTCAGCCGTGGCAGGGGGCGCGCGCGCGCTCGTGCCGGGTGAGTGGGCGGGCGGGCGCGCGCCGCCGAGGCCACCGCCCCCGGCACTGGGCTCCCCCGGGACGGGAACTCTCAACCGTGGTCCGTTAACGGCCGCTCGCGCGCCGGGGCGCGAGCCGCTCCCCACAGCCGCTGGGAGACGGCTCCGCCGCGCGCTCCGAACGCCTTGGTGCGCGCAGCCCCCGCGCGCGGCTGGGGGCGACTGCTCCGCGCCGCTCCCGTCCCTCCTGCCGCACTGGGCTTTTCCCTCCACCCGGTTCGGTGGGTGGGGGGTGACCGCCCCTCCGCAGGGGAGCGGCGGCGGCGGCTCCCCTCCTCCGGGCAGGATGGTGGACCTGGACAGCGAGGTGCCCCCGCTGCCCCCGCGGTACCGGTTTCGGGACTTGCTGCTGGGCGACCAAGGCTGGCAGAGCGACGACAGGTGACTGCGCGGTACGCGGGGGGTCGCGGTGACAGCCCGAGAGGCAGCGAGGGGTGCTCCGCCAAAGGCGCCCGTTACCCCTTGGCCAGCCCGCCTGAGACGGGCTGCCCGGCGGCGCGGGCCCCGCGGAGGGTCGGGGTGGCGGCGGGGCGGTCTGTTCGGCCCCGCTGCTGGCGGGTCAGCGGCGCGCACCGCCCGCGGGAGGCCAGCCCCGGTGAGAAACTTCAGTGCGAAAGGGATGCGCCGCCCGCCCCGCCCCGCAGCCGCGGGTGAGTCGCGGCCGACGCCGCGCGGCAAAGCACGGGGCATCCCGCAGCCTTCGGGCACTGCTGCCTCGCAGAAGGGCAGTACCTTTCTCTCCTCTACGGCTACAGTAGGAGGAAGAGTAGAAGAGGTACAATACCATCTCCGGATGATAACATGCACTGAGGGGAAACCCCAAACAAAATACGCTTCTGTCGCTTGTCGGAAAGCTGCCAGGGTCACAGAATGTTTTTATTATCCAGTATGCATGCTTCTTTACATGCAGTTTCTTCTCATGCTAGATCCTAGGCTTGTATGTAACTACCATTGATTTATTCCTTTATGAAGTATTTGAAGGGCTATCAGAATAAGTAATTACAATCCGATAGAAAAAAGTATTAGTTTGCCTCAAGTCAAATACTGTCTTTAAAGACAAAACCCTCTTATGTTAAAACAAACAAACCAACCAGGAATGTGTGTTTAACTTCAAAATGCTAAATGAACAGCGTTCATGAACGCCAACAGCATCATGCCACTATTTTACCATACAGCCTAGTGTGTCAATAGGCTATTACACGATCCCATCTTGCAAAATGATGTGTGAGGTCTACTTTGTAGTAACAATTTATTGTGGTCAAATTACAGAAAAGCAAAATTGTCTGGTAATGTATAAGAGCATATTGATTGATTTAAATTCAATGTATTTACGTTGTCAGAATGAGTCTTTAACGCGACAGTCAGAAACTTTGATTTTAATGCTGGTCTACATATTTTAGATTTTAGCTACTTTCCTAAAGAAAGATGGATTCTCATTTATTGGTAATCACAAGATCATGCACATTACTAATTATTACCTTTGTTTAGAAGAATATGCTGTACATTGAAGCAGTTAAACAAATGTTTATTCAGAGAGTTATGAAATGGTGAATAACATCTTAAGATAGTTACAAATATGAATGCTGTCAGTTGGAAATGGCAGCATTGTAAATAACATAATGGAGAGTTAAAGAGTATATTTATCAAAGCATAGTTTTATAGTTTAAAAGATAATTAAACCACAAGCATTTTCTGTATTCATAACTTCTGATTGCAGTATTCTTTGAGATTTTAGAAAATGTAGATCTTAGCATTTTATACCTACATTTTCTTTTCTACTGGAATAGGAAAAGACCCTGCAGCCTGTCTTATTTTATCAATTTTATTTATTTAGCTAGGGTTTTGATGGCTAAAATAAATGAAATATTCTTTATACTTCTTTTTGGACCACACTGTGGCTTAACACTTTCACCAGCTCTAGTCTGAAGCTTCTGTCAAGCACTTCACTGATACCAGTTGTTTGACTTGAACTTTATGAAGTTATCTTCTATGGAAGAAGCATGATCTGATCTCAGATAGGAAACAGTGTATAAGCAACTGCGCAAGTCATAGCATCCATTTAGCTATAGAAATGTCTCTTTCAAGTTTGTATGCACTTAACAAAGCGCAAACAAATAATCTTTACAAAATATTGACAGCAGAATTACAGCATAACACTATTACAGAGATGGTAATTGTTGGAAAATTGCAGCAAATGACTAGTGAAAAATGAATAGCTACTTTTAATTCTTTTTATTAATATTTATAGAAGCATTACAAGACAGATCTTTGGCAAATCTGAAATATAAAATATGAACCCAGGTCTGAAAATGGCTGCTGGAAATTACATGCTAGGTCTTCAGGTACCGTCCTGTGGTGAGGCTGGACACAGGTGCACTGTGGCAGGAAGGCTGTTCAGGTGTTTCCCCACAACACAATCAGGATTGTACTTTACATGAGGCTGTTTTAGCAGCACTCTCTCCTCCAGTTCTGCAAGTTACCATAGCAGTCTCTTCTGATGCTAACTTTCCAGTAAATGAACAAAGTCCGTTCTCAAAAAATCTTGAGTATTGTCTTTTGTTTGTCCACCTTAGAATACAGGCCTGTCCAGATTCTTGTTTTTCTGTACTGGAGGATATCACTTTAATCCAATCCTATGTTGCTTGTACTTTGCTACAATCCATTATAGAAAAAGCATATATATTCTGCATAAAAATACTGTCAAATGGAATATTTAGAATATTAGACATACTTTCAGGAAATATTTAATGAGGCTGCAGACCTGTGGGGACCCTGGGATCAATTGCTTATTAATTCATAACGATTAGTATCACATATGTATATCTTATTTGTAATTGTTTGCTTTTTTGTCTTTTCTTTGCACCATTATGTAAATGGTTCAAATTTGGTTTTGATGAAGCATATCTTTTGTATTCTATTGTAAACAGTGTGCAATACAGATACTGTCAGAGGTGTTGCTTGCACCTCCTTCATTTGAATGGATATTAACTATTAATGGAATATCTGAACAGTAAAATACAGTTGAAGTAGCCTCATAGTATGGCTACATAACGGCAAGTCATCAAGATAGTTCATTTTAGGAGGTTGTTTGCCCTTGACTGAGATACAGAAATAATTTTTGGCATATTTCCGGTTCACTGCAACTTCTTACTTCCACAGGTTTTCAACTCCAGAAGTCTGATTTATATCAAGGGTTTTCCATCTGTGAAGTTCAGGTCTGTTACCAGCTGAACTCTGTCTTCTTAGTCCCATTCCCTTTTTGATCTCCCTGGTCTGTTCATCCTTGAGTTCTCTCTTTTCTCCTCCCATTATGCCCTTTCTGAAAAGATGCTCACTTTTTGCTGGTTGGGAGGCATATGTTCCATCTCTGGGTTTTCAGATGCTTGTTGATTCTTCAAAGTGGAGAGGAGATGGAATTATTCCTCTCATCTGCCATGAAACACCCAGGATTCTGCATCATCAAATCACAGTTTTGATAGCATAGTTTGCCACGAAGTCATATGATAGTATTTAATAATACATATGATAGAAATGATCTAGACCTTTCCTCTTTTTTTTACTGACAGATAGATTTGTAATATATGCATACTATACCATTTCAAAACCTTACTGGTTATGTTTCTTTAGGAGAAGAATCAGCAATTTCTTTTAAATGATCCTGTTCATTTATAAAATGCTCACATGCTAAAATGCTTAGCTCAATGTAACAGGACTCTAATTCAGGAATTTGGTTCTTAGATTTGTACCTGTTTGAAGACAGATTTCTAATCTTCATTTTCTTGAGAACTTCTACTATGGTGGTACTTCACTCAGGCTTCTTTCTTCTGGTGTCTAGCTTGTGGTCCATTTCTTACCTATACTTCTGCAGTACAGTAATGTCCATCTCACTGCTTTTGCATTTCTCTCTGAGACAAATAATTCTACTTGCATAGCTTAGATTCCTAACCAAGCAGTTGGCTTCAGTAACAGATGGGTTCTGGTCTCTCATATCCCACAAACTGCCGAATTGGATTGTATATTATTTTTCATAAAAGAAACTGCTCTGTGCAGAAGAACATGGTGAGTCTTTGGCAAATGTTTGTTCAGTAAATAAACTATTCTGAATAATTTATTAACATTCATGAACCTGCTGAGTGTTTTTTTTTTTTCTGAAAAAAATGGATCTTAAAACCAGTTTCAGTTTCTGAAAGACTAGATTTTCAAAGGACCTGGTTCCCTTTGAAAACTGTGAAGTTGAAGCTTGATGCTTACAGTACACACATTTTATATGGAATAGTTAAATATTCATTTACTCAGAGAGATAACTCCGAGAAAAACTCACCTGTTTTCCTGTCACTATGTGAAATATTTAAATATTGCCTAGATCAATCTGAAAATCTGCCACAAGATAGCATGTGAAAGATCAGCCGTGTATCCAGACTCTGTGTGTGTCAAATGGGTCATTTCTGTGGCTGGGAGGGTAACGTACCAGTTTTCTTCCGGCCTTATGAATATCCCAGTCACTGCTCTGAGGGTAAAAAGAAGATTCAGTCATTGACTTTTTCACTAATTTTGTAAATATCGCTGATATCCTTTGCTGAATCTCACATTTTGCTTTCGTTATTGAAAGTATCTGAAACTGAAATAAACCTCTGATTTGCTGGATATACTGAGATGTTTCTTGACCATCATAATGCCATTTGTCTTTCAATTTGGCTGCTAGGGAAGGGTGCAGAAATAAAGGGGGAATTTACTGATCAACACAAGTTTTTCACCTGTAAATTCAGTGAAGTTTTACTGAATCGGGATTGTAGCAGTAAATTATGTAATAAAATATTTCATAAACTTACCGATCACCAGACCTTAGTCCTACCAGTGGTGTTGAAGAGCAACACAAATAAAAGCAAAAAATATCCTACCTACTCAAGAAGCCCTGACATGCTTAAAGCTGATAAATAATTTGCTTCAGAAGATGAGAGAAAAGAGGCTATTTATTTTAGGTTCCCTTGTAAGCCTTGGCAAGATACTGTGAAGAGGTTATTCACAAAAAATGTTTTCTTGTGTACATATATAGTTACTGTGTACTTCACAGTAGCAAACCCACAGGATATTAGAGATGTAAAGAAAGAATTCTAAGTTAAAAATTAAAAAAACCCACATTTATGTTCTGATGATATGACTGCTTTTTTAGTAAGATCAGTCATGTAAATTCAGTGCTTGAGTATCTTTCAGAGCACAACTTACCTTGTATTTCTTAACCAGTTATGTACAGATGTGTAGTCCATTCTTTAGAAACTTATAAACAGATAAAAGCTGCATTTGTTTTAGTAAATTCAAGCAATCAAGCCAGGAGTATTTGCCACCATTGAGGCACAACTGCTTATACAACTGCTCAAATTTTCCCTTGCATGCTTTGGCCATAACCAAGGAATGATTTGGTAGTTTGAGCATCCAAGGAAACGGTCTGTGCAGCCAAGTTGCAGAGAGTCACCCAATTTGGGACGCCGCAACGGTTTTCAGATACATGTGGAGGCTGTTTCGCCATTTAATGTCAGTGCCTGGGCAAATTTAACTTTCTTGAAGAGGTGCCTAGAGAAGGTCAAAGTCACTGTGAAGGTAATCTCTACACTTTAACTTAACACGTTGCTTCACCCATTTGTGCTGCTAGTTCCTCTCTTTCTGGTCTCCTATATTTTCTGCACAGTCACACATTCAGATAATGTATATAGGGTGCACTGTGGTGCAGAGAGATCCATTTGCAAAGTACAAACCTGGTTAGGCTTGGTGCCTTCCTTCCTGAAATATGCAGTACAGCGCTTATAGATAGGCAATAAGTGTGTTGTATCCCAGAGTCTTTGAAAAATGAAAAAACACAAACCCAAACCAACAACTTGCTGTTAGAGAACTTTGATTTACTGGAATAATTCTTTCCACACAACATTTTAGAGAAAGAAAGAAACAAACAAACATACGGATGTTTTTAAAATATGCAGAGTGAGATTCATTTTATTGACTGCATAAAAATGTATATACTATTTTTTGATTTATATACCTTTTACACTTTAAGTCCCTTTGGGTTTAGGTAAGATTAAGCAGTATATTCGGCTTTCTTTGAACCTTGCACAGCAAGGTAGATTTTATCAATGCTGAATATTTCTAGCAATATTAAGAGACCCTGAAGTATACATTCTAGCATTGAATTGCTAAATTAGTACAGTCTGTCATATGAACAAGCCATTTGACAGTCATAAATATCTATTTATACTGCTATTTCATTCTACTGCCTGTTGAAGTTTAGCACTGTATATGTATGTGTATATATATGTATATGTTCTAGGAAAAAAAAAATCACTATTACTGTGCCTCTTCAGAATCACATACAGCAAATGGAATGGAGAGAACAAAAAGTCAACAGAGAAACCAAATATATTTTCCAATCCCCACCCTCAAAGCATCAGATTTCATAACTTTTATATATGCTGTTGCAGTAAGTATTTACAATTTCACACTAAAGGAACAAAAATTTACATTTCCCAAGTCTATAATTTTTTTCTGTATGTATGTATACACATAACTGGTACTGGTACTGGAACATACCAGTTCCAGTGCCAATAATGACACATTAACTGGTACTGGAAATACATTTCAAATCCTGCTCCTGTACTGAGATGAAAATTGGAGCAATTTTTCTACAGTATGTACTTTCATGATGAAACTATAGAGCTAAATTTTACTTTTGTGCAAGAACTGTTCTTACATTGGGTATTTAAAGGAATAAATTAAAATCAGCTTTCCCTTCTAATGTGCTTACTGCATAAATGAACATCACCACCTATCTGGAAAGAGATTCAGATAATTCAGAACACCTCCACACATCACTTGGACAATTGCATACTTCTGGCTGTCATGCTGACTGGTGACTTTAAAGGAACAACTCCCTACTGTACATCTCAGAAGGCACTTTAATAGGCATTTGTCACAGCGTGAATTAGTGAGTAAAACCCTTCTTTTGCCTTTCCTTTTGGAAATCACCTGAGACTGTTAATCTAAAAGGGGGATAAAAAGCCCACACATTTCTGAATCAATTGATTTAAAATATCTGAGTCTAGATTCAACTTGTACAAAAAATTCTATTATAATTTCCTCAAAAGAAAATTCTATAAAGATTTCTTTAAAATAAGCCTCCTCTTTCCTTCAATAAATACTTTAGTCATTTTGGCCTCCTCATTTTAGAAAATGTGTTAAATTTTATAAGTTCTTCAATTTAACAGAGGCTACAAAAGAAAATAACTTAAGCAAATATTGTCAAATTTATCTTGGTTTGTCCTTGTAAGTAAATTTTCAAAATAAGTGATTTAGAAGCCTAAATTCTATTTTAAAAGCTTGATTTTGATTGAAACTGCTCAAGATCTTAATGGTCTAATTCACTAAGGGAGCAAGTGTTTTCACATCTGCAGTGAGACCCGCAGAGTAGTTGGAAAGTTTGAGTTGCCCTAAACTGTGAAAAAAAATTGCTGCATGTACATGCCAAGCCCTTTCTCACTGTGCAAAACCACCATAAATTAAAAAAGCATTAAAGAAAAAAATTAACATTTATAAAACCACTGCATCAGCTATACCAAGAGGTTCAAATTTACACTTTTGTGGCAGCTTTAGGCATACAGTCCCACATAAGTAAATTGTTAATATACCTCTATACTCACCTTTCTTCCGAATTTATCTTAGGATTGGGTCCCTATTATAGATAAAAGAGGGAATCAATTTACTTTTGTGGAAGGAAGAGGAAGTAATGCTTTGTAGAAAGTCAGGCTCATGCTAATTTCTGTTTTAGCATCATCCTTGCAACAACAATGGAAGCAAAAATGCTTTGTTTCTATATTCTACTTAAACTAGCACACACTGGAATTGGGAGAGGGTCATGAAAAGAGAAGAACATCTCAGTGCTGTTATAACTCTGTCAGAGGAAGACTTTGGTGGTATGCCCCAGCAAAAGCTTCCTAATGCAGAAAATGTTTCAGTGTCTCAGCTTAAAAACTCCCACAGATCAAGTAGTCTTCTTTCTCTGGGACAACATGATACACAGTTTGTAAATGTGACTCGTACTTCAATCATTGTTTAGTTATACCTTTATTACTCTAAAGCTCTTATTTTTCTAGAACTTGATACATGCTACCTTACTTCTGGCAGACACTATAATACTCCTTGGGGAACTGAAACAGTTCTTTCCCAAATGATTTCTCTCTCAATTTTATAATTATTATTCTATCACAGCCAACAATTACTCTTATTTATTTTATAACAGGAAACTTTTGTGCTGCACTATGCATTACTCTCAGAATGACTCTTCTATTAATTAACAAATAGTAACATGGATTCATATTGTCTCCCTCTTATCCTGCAACAAAGCAATAGATCACCTGGAGCATCAGAAATGACTGAAGCTTCAAAATACTTTTATTGTAAAATGAATCTGCCAACCATTTCAGCACTACACCTTCAGTTTTTAGACTTCACAGTTAAAGCTGATCTTTTGTACTGAATTCTGATACATATGCTCAAGTACTTGTACTAATCCACTACATGCTTTAAAAGTGTATTCTTCATATTTTTTCAAGTAAGTGAACAAGTCTTCCTGGAGGTACACACACCATGGTCCCATAATCTCTGTGCCACTGGGCAGAATGCCATTAAAAAACTGTGAATGTTCTGCAGCACAGAAGATTTAGTACAGAATGCCCTAAAACAGCTGTTAAAGATTTCAGCCTCCCCCGTGCAATCATCTGTTAATTATGTTAGCAGTCAGCTTCCTGGTGGGAAGTAGCAGTAAAACAGAAACAGTCATTATGAGACAAAAACCAGTGTTTATACTCACAGATAAAAACAGTGATATTATTATTTACTCTGAAGTATCTCTTGAGGGACAAATCCTGGCTCCACTTAGAAAGAAATGTTAGGAAGTGCTGAATTTTTGTGGCAGAAAGCAGGTTGCTAAGTCTGACATGGTTGTGCTTTGACTCACTGAATAACAAGCTATGGTAGATGGGGAAGGAAGGCATTAGGTTAACATCAGTGCAATTCACCTACTGAGTTAGCAAAAAGAAGAAAACTGCCTACCCCTCTACCTGGGTCTTACAAAGTCTCCTGTTCGCTTCAGCCATTAATAACTGCAGATCTAACAGCTTAGCACAAGGATCATATGGTTGGCAGAGACAATTACAAGATTGGAACAACAGTCCTCACTACGGATTAGCTTTGCCAGGAAAGTCCTTCCCTGCCTCCTAAATTCTAAACCCTGAGTCGAAGTGCTTCAGCTTTTTGCAAATAAAAGTGTTTGTCCTTTACCTTTTTAAGATATTAAGTTAATAGCGTTTACCGTACTTCCAGTAACTCTAAGTTACAGAGCTCCTTCACAATGTAGTGATTGTTAAAATATTTAATAAGGAGTAAACACTGTAGAATAGCTTCACTCTTTTATTGTTCTAAATAGCCAAAAATGTTTTAGAGGTTTTACGTTTTTCTTACTTTGTTTTCTCTTCCCCTTGTGACTAGAGAAAACTGCAGCACAGATAAAAGCAGTGCTACCAAACCAAATCTGAAACAAATACAGATGGGAAAAACAACAAGCTGAGTTGCAAATGGAAGCCTGTGGTTATATTTGTTCCTTATGTGACAGCACTTGTTAATACACAACCTTCCCTGACTATGGAAGGGGATTCAGTGTCCCATCTTCACACTAAATTCAAAAGAAGCTAAAGGCGCAAGTCACTTAATCACTGTTGCTGTATAATTCTCATTGTCAAACACAGACAGCTATAACAGAGATGGTCTAAAGGCTGAGGTCTATATTTGGTTGAATGTACCCTTTTAAAAAGTGAGCAAGCTATGTTTTCACTGTGTACAAAAATGTTGCATTTGACCACTTGTTCAAATGGGGTTTAATCAGTTAAATAACATTTTAAAAGACATTTTTGTAGATATTGTTCAGTTTTTTAAAAAGTGGAACAAGATATTCTGTAATCAGCAGATAGTGACTAGTCAACCCAGTTTATAAAGACTATCAAAATCTAAGTAGTTTTTTCATTCACCTAAGAGTATCATAAAAGTGGAGCTTATCTCCTAAGAGTAGCTTCTGGTATCATGTATCTTACTGATACTGAGGAATTAATTTACAAACTGTATTCAAACTGTGACCCACATGATCATTTGTTTTTGTACTGAGACTGACCACAGATTGCAAAAAAAATACAATTTAGCTAAAATGATAGAAACATTCAAAATGAACTGAATCGATTTTCAAGGCTTGATTAGTTTTTACTTCCCATTTTTCCTCTTACTTGGCAGTTCACAGATCACAGTTTTGAGTCCAGAAAAAACAACAAAGTTACATTTGCGCTGACATTATGAATTCATTTAATACAATTAATTGTGGGAGTTACTGTTTATGAAAACTCAAGTGGTGTTATTTTTATGTATTTGTGATTAGCTCATTTGGTCATTTGGAATGTTGGGATTTTAGTGTAATGTTGGCAGAGCATTGTATGTGGTGGGAAGAACAAGGCTGGCTACTTGTTTCAGAGATGCTTCGGAATACAGGGGAAGTATCTCTGAGGGTGCAGGAGAGGAAACTGTGGTGAGCCTCTAATAGGTAGACTTCTGACATACTAGCCCATGGTGGGCTAGTCTGAGACTGTTGTGGAAGACCTCAGGTTTTGCTCTTAATTTCAGACAAAAATGAGCTGTTAGAAGATCACCATTATAAAAATTATGAGTTGAATGTCTTCTTCCAAGACAGGAATGACACAAATGTAGAGTTGTCTAGCAACCTGCTGCTACTTGGTTTCAGGCTAAGGTGAACTGAGCATTTAGAAATTATTTTCTAAGATGGCAGTCCCACTTTACAGTGATAGAAATGGTCATATGGAGAGACGGAAGAGCTGGAGGTACTACTGTGCCTTCTTGTATCGCCCTAGACATTAGACGATTGGTTATCAGACATCCTCATACCAATACTGCCAGTCCGGTCCATAAACACAAATCTCTCCTCATTGTATCCATATATTCCACCTAAGTCTGATCAGCACTAAGATCTATAGAAGACTTAAAAAGAAGATGACAGAACAATACCTGTCTTAACTCACCACACTGATACAGTTAGCTAAAGAGATTTTAAATAATTTGACTCCCACCAAAGCCAGTAAACTCTGAAATTTCTGCATTCATTTGGGAAGTCACATTTAAAGAAAAAAAAAATAGTGTTTACATTGAACAGGCCAATTTTTTAAGGCACCTGCTAAATTATTTTCTAAACACAAACAAGTCATATTATGGAAGTTTGAAGTTATTATTTTGAAAAATTAAATATTTGGCATACTGTTCTACCAGCCATACTACTGATGAGCAGCACTTCACAGAGTACTGAGATGTTAAGTGGTGTTTAACATGAATCAAGATGATAGAATTAAATTTTTAAAATATTGTGAAAATAGATGTTTTGATTTTTTTTAATCTAATGAAAAGACAAAACCATGCTTTCTGATTAATCAGGAAGTGTAATAGCTCAGTCTGAGTAAGAAGACTGAGATTTATATGAACTCCGTAATTATATGTACCCTGTTAGCCATGGAGAGAACATATCTGACAGGTGACACTTCAGAGATAATAATGACTTTTAAAATACTTGTTCTATTATGTGTTCAAAGTTCTTGAGTAATTTGCACTCCTTAAAGAGACATTTACAATTTGTATTGGAATTTTGTTATTTTTTTTAATGTAAAACAATAATCATATACTATGGTTGTACTGCACAGCAAGCTGCATTTGAAAGGGAGAAAGCAATGCCAAACCACTGTTAGATATATTACAGTACGTACATATGTTAAGCTGCAAGTATTCAGGAATCCTATCATAGGAGCCAAAGTATCTTTAAATACTAGAGAATGAAGATACATATCTATCAATGCACAATTCTTTTAGGAAGTATCATCAGGAAGAAATGTCATCAGCACTCTTCTCCTGTTGATTTGGCAGAGTAAATGGAATTTCTGACCAACTTTACTCTGTGGGAAATGACAAGACACCTACTATGAGTCTTGGGCTTTTGTTTTCTACCTTGTTCTGAGTCTTTGTCTGAATACTATTCCTCTTTGTATTTATTTGTTAAATATTTGCTTTTTTCCTTTGTGTAGCTGTTAAACACACAATTGTGGGAGACTGAAAAAGTATATAGCTCCCATAATTGCAGGGAAATTGTGACAATCTCAGATTCAGCTCTATATTTATTTCTCAGAGTTGTTGGCATTCTAATGGCAACTTTTGGAGCATTATGTGCTTCCAGATTGCAAGTCTGGACTGTTTGAATATGTAACTTTTAAAAAAGAAAAAAAGACAATCTTTTTTCCAAAGTTACCCTGGTCTTGAGCATGTGTAAAAAGCATGTGCAATATGCCTTTTTTTTTTTCTTCACTTCTTAACACTTCAGCTATATATAGAATCTCAGATAAGTTCTTTCTAGGCTTGTTAAAGTATCTGTGGGAAGTTCCTGACAAATTTAATTTGACTTTTTACTATTTTTTTCTTTTCAGGTCAGGCATGGTTGCCATAATTTCTTACTCTGTAATAAACAAATATTGCTAATCTAAATAAAGCTGTAGACAAGTAAGGAATTAAGCAAAGCACAGAAAAGATGAATGAAACATTTAAACTAACTTTATTGTATCGTTTTGGATGTCATATTCTTGCATCCTACCTAATTTAGTATTACTTCTGTCAGTAGAAGGAAAAATGTGCCTTGCAGAAGAAATAAAAGTTTGCACAAGAAAAAAATAGTTTAAATAGTCTAAGTGTTATTCCATGCTACAATGTGTTTTGTGACAATGACCAGTACACATTTCTGGAATACAATCCAAAAGATAATGGGGTAATATTTTTATTAATAGTTCCTAAAAATTCTAAAAATAGCAAATCTAGTATTATTTTTAAGAGGACTGTTATAAACTAGTGATATTTCTCTTTTGGGAATACTGCTGGCTATGACTAGAGCGAAGAAGGAACTATAAAAACTAGACTTCATTGTGTATTTTTGTGGAAGTTTTCTTCCTCATAGAGTTTATATGAAGGTGACGAGTGATCAATATTACCTAGACGTTTATTTTAGATGAAAAGGACTGTGAGCATTTGCCACACAACTTGGTAAATAAGTTTCCAGTATCTCTGAAGAAGCTATTTTAATCTTTCCCACAAAATAAAATGAAGAAAGTCTAAATTATTATACAGAATAGTGGTTTAATGAGAATTAGCACAAACCTCGATTTTAATTGGAAGGCTAATCTCTTCTAAGCTGAAAGATCTTTTTCAAGTGCTTTTCTGCTTCTCTAATCAAGATTCATGCTCCAGAAAGTTCTGTATCAATTTTCACTTTCCGTCATAGGACAAAAAAAAAAAAAAAAAAAAAAATTCAGCATTTATTTCCTATTGGAAAACCTAATGTGGATAACCTGTAAAAGGCATTGTTCTTTAGGAATTATGCACAAATGGAAAACAACCCAAACACCAACTCTATTCCTTATTTGCCATGTTCCCCTCTTCTCATTATTGCTCCTTCACCTCCAACAGATTTAGAGTTGGCGTTATATATTGTAGAAGCAAAACACCAATGTTTTAGCCATCAGATTACCATGCTATCTTAAGTGGATTTGTAAAAATTCTGATCTATGAAGCAAGACTATAGAATACTACATCAGTATTTTACAACATTGTTTTGGCCACAGTTTCATTCCCTATGTATCATTAAGTATTCATCAAAATACTGTAAAGACACTAAATCCACATGAAGACGGTTAGGCAAAAAGTGTTTTGACAGTTATGGAGAAATGAGACACACATACACATGACCCAGAACTTTTTAAATAACTCGCAGAGAGATTTTAATCTTTTTACATTAAATATAATCTTCTACTACAACTAGTTCTATTTATTTCAGTTGAAATATTTGTGAATCTTAGTCTGAGTAGAAGAGGTTATTTTCTGTTGAAGAGAAAGCACACCACGGTATTGGGGTTTATGAACAGCTTTACTCATTGCACCTTGGCCCAGTGTAACTTACTAAGGCACCAGATATAACCGCACAGATTTCTGAATATATGGAAAACTCAAAGTTAGCTTCAATTCCACTTATCACTAGCATTTCTGCCTAAATGTTCAATATATTCACACCATAGAAAGAGGGTTGAAGTATATGGATTTATAGTTCTTCTGTGTTGTAACTGAATATATGTATACAAGTTACAAAATACTTATTAATAGCTGTTGGTTATTTTAGTGTAAAAATTAACTTTGTCTTGCTTAGTCTGCTTCATAGGTGCAATCAGCCTCTGGTTTGCTATGTCTATAAGAAGTTATCTGGCTTATTCTATTAGGATTCTCTCTGTTCTATCTACAGGAACACTATGTGTTCCTTTATGAAAAACGATTTTTTTTACTATTTTATTTTTCAAGTCATCTTCCTATTTTGTAGGTTTTTTTCTTGTTTGACTTTCAACCTAATTTACTATATTAAAAATGTAAAAAAGAGACAGTATGTTCCTGTAGCCATGATAGCATTTGTACTACACATTCTTTACAAAAGAAAATGTCTTCTGTGAAGATAGGCATTTACTTTGTGTTATACCAACCCTGTTTATTTACTTTTTGGGTTGTTTACTTTTTCTTATTATAAACATTTGATTTTCTATCTTCAGTATCAATCTCCAGAGAACTTTTTCAAATGCCTTATAAAAATTTAAGTACATGATGTTCACTTCAGACTTCCCCCTTATCTATCTCTTCTAATTATCTCATAATGGAGCAGAGTGCTACAGCTCATACTCTATTTATATCTGTCATTTGCTTCATTCTTAGTTTGTTCCCAAGCTAAATCCAACTTGTAGGTCTTGGCAAGGGTAGCATTTATTCTTTTTCATCTCTTGTTGACATTCTAACCAGTACTTACATTTTAATAATCCCTACTGTACATTATAATAATATTTTTGTTTGCCTTTTGCCATGATTTTATTTAGCTGCTTTTTTTAAACTCCTTGCTCTTATCTCTAATATTGTGGCTACAAAATATGTCAATTCAGTGTCTGACATTGTAGCCTAGTCTCTGTGCCTGGAAACTCCTAACATTGTAGCAAATTTACAGGTATGATATATATACAACTAAGCAGAATTATGATACTCACCGAATAATATTAACCATATATCTGAGATTACTATACTCATGCTTGTTGTTCACGCCCAATTAGGAATTGTGGGGACATGTTTGTCCTAAGAGCATGGCTTATGCAGCTCCACAGAAGTTGAAATCAATCCACATTGAGCATTATTTCCTATCCATTTAAAACATTAACATGCTCTCCAACTTAAGTGGCTACAGAACTGGATTCTTCGGACTCTTACATTTTAATTAAGACAAAGCATTCTTAGGAGTTCATAAAGAGAAAAATGGGAGGAACAAAAGAGCATTGGAAGGAAAGCACTGTGATATACAAAAATCTGATTTTGAACTTTATACATGCCTTATATTTTTTATTATTACTTGTATTTTGATACAATTCAGAGACCTTGAAATCAAGGTCAGTCCATTGTAGAAAAGTACTGTAGGGAAACAGAGGAGCACATGATTCCCATTTCAAAAATAAAGTGGTGGAAATCAAGCGATGTGCAGCAAATAGATGGAGAACAGGACATAGATCAAATATTAATCAAACAGTGAAGAACTCAGGGTGCTGAACTGCCCCTGATCCTGAGGACATACAGAAGACTGATACTGGAGAGGCACTTTTAGAGACAAGAACATTTTGAGACAGCAAACATGAAGATGAAAGAATGACTGAAGGAAAAGTAAATAGATGAGGTTCCAGCAGTAAATGAAACACAGCCTTCCTCTAGACAGAACTGTGGCTTGATAACCTTCATGTGTAGATACATACTTGTGCATTAGAGTAGGACAGGGGATTCAGCTCTTGGCTGCAGTTAACTACTGCTTCTCTAGAATCAGTTTAGCACAAAAACCATGAAGACCTCCTTTTGGGAATACTGTGTTTATGCATCTTATTTCTTGTAATTCTTTCAAACACAGTTCTGACTATGCCTGTAAAAGGATCTATTTTATTAACATTACAAATTGAAACGGAACTATATCATACTTTACTTTAAACTAGCAGTGTATAATGCTGCTTCAGTTGGCTGCGTAAATTTATACAGCTGAAAGTTAAGACTGTAAAGTTTTGTAACTCCCATTTTTGAAAGGGTGAAATCTCTTGCAATATTTTTTTTGCAAGTCATACTTGTTTTAGCTCAATTAGGTTTCTTTTAAAATCGAAGAATGTCTACACTGAGGCAGACTATTTAGTCTCTTATTTAGCAGATTGAACTGGTCTGTTTGATCAGTTATTTAGTAGACAGTGGTATGCGATAAGAGGAGACAATGTAAAAGCAGAGCAAGTAACACACTCATGATTACTGTAATATAGCCTCATTCTGGTATACCCTCTTTTATATTTTTTTCCTCTGTCAACGCTCATCCCATTCACAGAATCACAGAGTCACAGAATGTCAGGGATTGGAAGGGACCTCGAAAGATCATCCAGTCCAATCCCCCTGCCAGAGCAGGAACACCTAGATGAGGTTACACAGGAAGGCGTCCAGGCAGGTCTTGAATGCATCCAGAGCAGGAGACTTCACAACCTCCCTGGGCATTCTCACATATATTCGCATATTCTCTCAATTTTGCTCTTACCATCAATATAGTTATTATTGAAACAAATCATCAACATTTTCCTAGTTATACCAAAGTGTCTCTGGTGCTGTGTTCTGAAGTGCTAAAATGTGCTTTGGAACTTTTGTATTAGTTACCATTTACAAAATGTTATTAGGCAGCCTCATACCGGCAGTGTGTTTAAGGAAAGGTTACAGAGAAACATCTGTACTATCTTGGACAGAAGTAACTCGTGTTTGTCAAATGGGCTTTTGGTGGATGGCTATTAGCGATATATTCAGTTTAAACTACCCCACAGGAGCTGTGATATCCAAATAGTGACAGATATGATTTTTTCATAAACCACTTGGAAATATTTTAGCACTTTAAGAACACTGTTTAAGGATTTGGCCTATAAAAATACTGTCTCATTTTACAGGATGAATTTTAAAGATAAGATAATAACATTTTTCCAGATTTGAAGGAGACAAAAATGAACTCATTTATTTTTGAAATGCTGTTTACAAATGTATAAATTTGCCAGTTGCAAAAATTTGGAGTGAATGTATAGTAGAACTATGACAGCTATTATTACTGTATTATGTATAGCATAGATGTTTTACAGGATCAGTGGAAGGCCTTTCCTAAAAGGCTTGCTAGCTAAGGACCAGTGATGGAAGTATGCATAGCCAGTAAAAATCTCACTGGTAATGTATGCACAACAGTTTATTATTAGGTTTAGTTTTAAACAGTTATGGATAACACAAATTTTTTAAAAAAGACTTGATAGCAACATAAATCCAGATACATAAATCATATTTATGAGTGTAATTCCATGAACATCACACTGAACAATCTTAGAAAAGAGTTTTTAGCTGTCATCTCCCCACCTATCCTTTTCTCTCATTATTTTCATTATCTGAGCAACTGAAGAATTGGTCCATTAACTTTGTGGCAGCAAATTTGTGCTGTCTTTTGCACCAATACAAAAAGATAGTTCATAATCACTGTAAGTCAGTCAAACACTGCAGTTCCACTAAGATCCTGCATTTTCCAGTATGCCAAAGTGTTTGCTCCTGCTTTGCCTTTGCATTAGCTGTGACAATCACAGCTCAGGAGTCTGATCAACAAGCTGATACAATTGAAAACTCTCTCTCTCTCTCCAAAGGAAAGACTATAAATAGTCTTCAGTTAGACCAAATTCTCTAGACTGATCTGGAAATCACACCTTTTTTAAGGGTGACGTGAGTGGAGATGGCAGGTCCTTACACTGGTCATTAAACAAGATCCTAACTTGACAAGGCATCTACTGCTGTCTGCCAGCAGTCAGCACAAGCCTACTTTATGTGGTTGACAGATAAGTGATTTTGTGTTTATATCTAATTCATACACTAGTCTATACCACTGACTTATCTGGTACTAAGCAAATCAAGTGTCAGTACTGACAGATTTAAGGATAGTTGGCAAGAAATTGCATTGTTGAGTGCAGCAGAGAGAGCACTGAACTACATGTTGATAAATAAACAACTGTCTAGTTCCAAACATAAGACAAACAGCATCTGTAAACTAAAATCTGCATATATGACTTTCCTGAAAGCCAGTAGTAAGCCGATAAATATCAAATAGATGATTCAGTGAGGACATGCATCTGAATGTTCCTTAATGATTTTGCTGCTTCTGTAGAGACATCCCAAATCTGACTAGTAAAAGACTCCACACTGAACACATACATATTTTCCATATTGTGTATACACTTGACTGCAAGTTTATCCCTTATACATCACAACATTAAAGAGTTCATCTAGTTCAAAATGAAACTGGTAGACATAGAAGCGCAGTCTAAGCATAGCCTCATGTCATAAACACCTCTGCATTGCCAGGCACCTGGCAGCAGCTCTTTCTCTGTAGTGCAGGTAATAGGAAGCTCAAATCAAAGGCTAAGGCTTGGGCCTCTCCTCTTTTGGGGGCTGCTATTCCCCCTCCACTGCAGGCTGCAAAAATAAGGGCTCCTCTGTTCTGTCAGTCTGAGCCCAAGATTCTGTGTAAAGTAGCTTCTGTCCACAGTGCCTGGGCAGCTCCTTCTATTTGCCACATTGTATGCTGCTTTGTGAGTCTCTTTTGTATGTCTCCTTTATAACAGTTTCTCTTTTTTTTTTTCTTTTTGTGGGAGGGGGAGGTGGGGGTGTACAGCTTGCTTTTTGTTTGTTTTTCTAACACACAACTGAAGAAACAATAAGTTTTATAATTTGGCCTTTGTGGATTACTACTGCAATAGTGATTTTGGCTATCCGACTTTTATTTAAGCTCTATTGCACTATATGGCACCTGTCAAATAAAGGTTTTGGGTAACTTCTCTGAATATATAATGTCTTAACTTGCCAGTCCCACCCAGATATTTTTGTTTACATTGCTAGGTAGATGTGTACGTGGATTTACCTTCCACATAGCATAAAACTAAGCCAGCCTTCTTCAAGCTGTATAAATTGCTTTGAGTCTGCTGCGCAGGGCCCTGGAGAGCAGTTTTGGCACTTACTCCACACTCATCATATCCTTCTCTGGAGGGGATTAGGAGGTGACAAAGAAAACTGTGGTGACAGCTGGGGGTGGCAAGAGGAAGTTGTGAGGATTAAGGGTGGAAAGAAGGGAGTAAATGGTAACAGTGGTAACAGAAAGTGAAACTGAGTGCTTTTCTTCCTTCATATCTCCTAACCTGAAGAAACATTCCACGGTTTTGCTGAAGTAAACAGGAAAGAGCTCAAATAATCAGCGAATCAAAGACATATGTATCGCAAGTATATAGAGATGTACATACAGACTGCAGATGACCTCACTGAAATTAGACTAAAATTAGCAACTTCATTCTAGTGAAGTAGAGGTCTACATATTTGATGGTTATAGTGCCTCAAGAATTTTTCTGCTTATTTTCCCATGACTTGGCAGTAAAGTCCACTAGTTTCTGAAAATGTAGTTTATACCTGGATTGCTAATGCAGAATAGGCACAAGTGAGTTGTAGACTGAGTGCCAAGCTTTCATTGAATAGAGATGAATTTTACGTGCAAGGTTTTTTCTATAGCAGACAAAATATTTTTGAGGGAATTGTGTTGATTCAAGTTTTAAGGTGTCGTGTTAGTATCACATCAAAGGAAATACAGAAGATATTTCACTGGCTTCATTTTGAAGCTGGATTTTTAGATCCAGCAGTTGCAATATGTTCAGATGTTATTTTCTCAAGGTTAATAGTTATATATGCTTCAGGTATATAATTGTTTCAGAGAACTATGCTATATTTCAGGCTTTGTTTCTCCTCCAAATATTCATAATATAGCCATTTTGTGGGTCTTGAAGGAAGTGGCCCTAGGAGATGAAAAAAAACCAAAAAAACAACAACCCAGGTCAGTCTGAATGGGGTCAATGAATTCAGATTGCTTAGATCTATCTATTTGGTTCGTGGTCAATTAAAAAAAAAAAAGTTAGGATCTTACGTGTAAATGTACTCATTTTTAGGTTAACCTTGGGAAGAAAGTCTTCCATGTTTGAAGGACAAACACAATGTTTTCTGAAACTGCAGGCTATCCCAGTTCATCTGACGCTTCTTATAAAACTTAGTATTTTCAGTAAAGATGGCCTTATTTTTGCCATTTTTACTGCTGAACTCTGTGGGAAGCTGTTTAACAACTAAGAATTGTATTATCGTCCCCATATAGTTGTTCAGAAAGCAATCATGACAACTAAGTTTGAGCAGAGAAATATAAGAATACAACTCCCAAAAGGAAGCACACAGTATATAGATAACATCCCACCAGGTCAGTGTGGTGAAAAACAGGCAGCATAATGTCTGGCATAGTAACCATATTTGTACAGGAAATAAATTTAAGGCTACAAAGACTTATGAAATTTCAGGTGTTCTGTTCTCCTTATAAAATGTGAATCAATAAGACTCCATACAAAGATAATGTAAATTAATCTGTTTACACTGAATGCTGTATTTTTCATAAGCTTCTATTTCCTTATGTGTAGGTGTGGCTAATACTTCCCTATAATTTATTATGTCTTTGATAAAACTGTAGGTTAAGCTACTGAATCCCAATATTTCATTATGGAAAAAAATTCAAAATTTGTTGTTCTGACTTGATATAACTAGCATAACAACAGCAAAAAAATCACTACCACCAACAAAAAAAACCCAAGCAGAAGTAAAAATAAAGCAAGCTGTGGAACTCTTAAGTGAATAGAATCTTTCCATTTATCTAAGTGAGCTTTGGATCAGGCCGAATAGGAGGCTGTCTCTTTGTTTCAGGTAACATATTAATAAGTCATATTTAAAATTGTATTTTACACTTGGTCATGTGATACTTAAAAAAATGACAGCTTTGGATTCACCCACAAATTTTTTTGTTCCTTTTTTTGGATTTTTTTTTTCCTGTCCATCTGTTCTTTTTTTCTATTCCCTTCTGCTGCATTTTCAGAAAACTGAATCTTATTTTCTTATTTTTTTAGGTAAAAATAAAACAGAGGTAAATGATCTAATCTGTGAGGATACCATGTACAAACAGCTCTCAGCTTTGTTTAATACTTGCTGTTTTTGAAGAAAAATGCAATCTTGAAAAATAAGAAGGAAGATAAATTACAGGAGGACAGTAACAGAATAGTCAGATGCAGTTGTCTTACTTATGAGAAGCAGAGTTTAAATGAATAGTGTTTTGGATTTCTCTGGTAATTGGAGGCCAACTCGAATCGCTTGCAAGGGACCAAATTGAAGAAGAGCGTTTGCTCAGCATTTCCTTGAAGTCAGGACATGTTAGGCTCATCCTTTCTCTCATTAGACATGAGACCTGTGCACACACAGTGTTTTTTGCTGTTTTAAACCCTGGACTACTATACTCACACAAGAAAACAAGAAAGAAAATAAAAGTAATAAGTAATTCCTATGCCTAAACAAAGATGACATATTTCATTCACAAGTATTTGGGGTTTTTTACATGTAGTACAAGTGTGTGTACCTGTAAACTGTAATATCTAAAGTGAGCAATGAGTCTTCAATATTATTATTTATTTAATATTCTAGAGATGACAAAATCTACCAGAATAGTTTAAGGCTATTTATCTGAACACCTGTTTATATCTTTATCTGGATAATCTCCATGACAATGCCCCTCATAATATTTAGCTGCTTGCTTTCTAAGAGAAAAGCATTAAATGGGGAGCATGCAAACTGATTCCAAACTTATTAAAATTAAATCTACAGAGAACTAACATCACATGTTAAGTGTTGGAGTAGGAATGATACAACTCCATCACTACCATCCATGTTTTTGAACATACAGTGGATATTGTAATACGTGGTCACCATTAAGTTTGTTTATTAAAGCCTTGGTATTTGTGGGCTATCCTAATGTACAATACTGGAAGTAGGCTGAAAATTAATGAAATAATTGTAGACGGGAGGAAAGCCAAACATCTCAAAGGACTGAGATTTCTCAAGGTCACAGAATAATAACTTAAATATTAGTAAAGTCCAGAGGTACCTGTGGCACAGACCAATATTTTGAACACTAGGAATTCAGGACAGGAATGACCTTTAGATTTACTATTAAGCTGAAAGATAAAGTGACTGGAAGAGACGGAAGATGAAAAAGGAGAAGTTGCCAGATGTAACACTCAATTAATGTCACTCGGTGACAAATACGTTGTTAACAGTGGCATAGAAGGAAGCCTACAGAGACGGCTATACATTCTGTTTTAACTGTGGTTAGAGTTAGAGGTGGTGGTACAGTGGGAGAGAATGAGTTCTTCCTGCAAAAGAAAAAGCAGGAGCTAAAATAAGAGACTGAGACTTTGACCACGGAAGGAAGAGAAGTTTCCAAAGGAGAATAGAAAAGGACATGAAAGGAAGAAAAACAGTCCTGAGTTACAGTTCCAGGCAGTGAGAGTGTAAAGAAGTGTTGAAAACAAAGGTCGATGTAGGGAATTAGAGTGAAGAAACTACAGGAGTGACAGTGTGCCATTTCCTCAGTGTTTTCAAGTGAAATAGTGAAATTCTGTAGTGCATAGAGGGAGGCAAGGCAGGGTGAATTCTGCAAGGAACTAGGGAAAAGGAACTGTTGAAGAAGGGATTGGAAATATTCTTAAAATTTGGATGAAAGAACAGGAAGAAGAAGGAGTTGGAATGAGGGGATGGTGGAGAGTAAATTGTGAGCTAAACATGGAGTAGCAGGAGAGGGGTCTCAGAGGACCAAAGAAAGAGGTTGGGGGCAAGGCGGTAAATAGGTGGAGGGCTACAAATGACTCCTAAAACTACCCCTGACCCTGCAGACTGTCTTTAGTGTAGACAAAAGTGTGTCTACTTGGGAAAATAAGGGTTTGAGAGAACGAGGTACTAAGGTAACAATTAGTTGGCAGTGTTACAACAAACAAGTTTGGGAAGCATGAATAAATAGCCTCAAATGGAAGGTTTGCAATGATTAGCATTAAAATACTGTAGTAGAAAATACTGTTAAATTGTAAATCAACAACTTGAGCCATATATTGTTACTCTAATTCATTCATAACACATATACAGGGTACCCCTCACAGAGAGGACGTATTGAATGAATTGACCATTGCAGTTGTAGGAGGAGGATCTGTCATCTAACTTTGATTTTAGAACATCAAGAGGGGGTAGGGACATCACAGTTGTGACACAGAGGAATCGAGCATGTTAAGCACATTAATTGTTTCCCTCCTAATGCAGTTTCATTACTCATGAATCACCAGCTGTCCTGTTGCCTTTCATAGCAAAGCAACCTTTCCCTTGAAACAAAAATTAAACGTTTTTTGAATGGCAAAGAGGAAAGTTAGCACAGAAAAATAATTTCAGGAAAGCAATAGAGAAATTGTCCTGCTGAACAGAAAGTAAAATTTGAGCAGAAAAAAAAATAAAGATATGGTAGCTGGTAATGAGTTACTATGTCTTTTGCTCCTAGCACTCTAATATAGAGTTAAAACCAGGCTGACAGCAATGGAAAGATTTTATCACAGTATGCTTGATATTCAACAAGTTTGTTTCAAGTCTCTTTTTGCCAAGTAGTTGCCAACATTGTAAAAACAAAAACAAAATACCCAACAAACATTCCTGCTATTTAGGTATGGTTGATTGGCACAACTACATAGAATTGAACAACATCTGAAATCAAGCTCCCCATTACTCACAGTTCTCTGGTATTTAGATTTACGTAGTTAAAAAGCCTTGCATAATGGATTTTCATTGCAGTATCTCTGTACTGTATATATCCTAAATGTGAAGTAGTTTTGCCCAGGGCCTAAAAAGAGCTATATTCACATGCAAAAAATTCACTTCAAAACGTGTATGCTTTGGGAATTAAAAAAAACCAAAACAAACAACCTGAAGTTTTACTGAACTTCCAGTATTTTATGTGATTTTCTTGCAAAATTCAGCTTGAAAGTGCACTATTTCTTAATGCATCATTCACATTTCATCTATTAACTTTCTGAACTTAGGTAATAGACTTGCAACAGGAAAGTGTATTTGCAGTAAAAAGTCAAGCATCTGGTATTCGCAGAGCCGCTAAAATGGAGAGAGAGATTGCTCTGAGATATCTATTCCCCATAGTAAAACATCATAGTACTTTCTGATTAAAATAAAAGTTTCTAATGATGAAGAATACAAATTGCAAATACATTTTTTATTACTGCACCATTACTAGAACGGTGGATTTGTCATTGGTTTTCATGGGTGCAGGACTAGGATGATAATTTCCTTTTTGAATTTGTAAGGCTGATTGTGAATGGGGAATTTTAGGAGACATTATTATTAGACGGAAAAGCATGCATACTACTCACCACTGAGACTCAGTCACTTGCTATCAGTCTTTCCTTTAACATCTTTCCCTCAAAGGAATGGAAAAAAAATGAAGGTATTTTGCACAGAAAAGCTTGGAAAACAATGTCATTTCACATCTCTGTTGTGGTAATATTAAATTATTGCCACAGACCTGTATAGGTTTCAAAGATAATTTTATGTATCCGAGGCTAGCTGATTGTAAAAAAGGAACATGAGGCTGGCTCACAGTAAGGTTTAAAAAAAAAAAAGTAGTATTTATATACATAAAAATATAGATACACATATACTATTTAAATTGTAAGGAAGAACATATTTATTAAAAACTGACATTTTTAGCATTTTGGCTTTTGAACCATTAAGTAGAGAAAAAGTTAGTTTTTACATTTTCTTGTACTTGCAGGGGAAAATTTTTACTCTGCAATCTGAAAGATTTTGTTGGTCCTATTTTTTAATTTTTCTCTCTTGGATTTGTTTCAACTGAAACAAGCAACAGTTATTGGAAAGATACAATAAAAAGGGTTTGAGAACAGATACAGTTCTAAGCTACAAGGTTATTTATGCATCATTGATCCTTTATTCTGTAACTTGTGGTTAAGGTGAACTCAGTTGATGCTATTGGAATTTTTACAATGACACTGATAACACCTGATTTCTGTAAATCCATTAGCTATGGTAACATCCAGTTACACAGTCAAGTGAATGTAGGTATGTCTGGAAAAACTTCACTAGATAGATTAACTCAGATTCACTGATTCAGAAGGTAACTTCTAAAGAGATCTATTTGTAGAAAGAAAGAACAAAAGAAACAGATGTCAGAGCAGACATTTTAAGATGACCAAACATGTCTCTGTTACATGACAGTTCAAATTTGAACCATACAACTATACTGCATAACTTGTTCTAGAGGAGTACTGCAAGAATTTAGTTTGAAAAAATAAAGAGTGAATAAATAATACTGCATACTGCAAGGCAATTATTAGAAGGTGTGGAACCTGTGTTCTATCATGTACATTCACAATGTTAGATATTATAAAGAATCTACACGAGAGTATTACATGAACGTAATTTTGCAGAGATCTTGAAAATATTCATTGGTTTATTTATAGTAAATGGATAAACTCCCCTATCAGAAAAATACCTTATACATGTCATCTTTAATTATTCTACACTTGTTAGAAGTCATCTTGAAAAAAATGCACGTCCATATTGCAAATGTTAGATTTGATCAGCTTAGCGCATAGCAAACGGCTATAGTAACTTCATAACTTTTAAAGATTATGTCCTAAAGTACCCAGAAAAATGTTGGGGCTCTTATCTCCACAGCTCTCATATCATACTCACACTGGGAGAATGGACTACCTAATTAGGAGACTGCAAAAGACAGAGCATCTTTTCTGTCTTTCCAATAGATGCGAGGAAACGAGCACCCTGCTTCCCCCAGTTACTACCATTTGTTTTGGGGTGCTGTCATTCAGCATGGAGAGGAAATGAAAAACTCAAAACTTTATCTGTTCAGTGTTCATTCATCATGACCTGTGCAACTGATGACCAGTTTCCTACCAGAAACAAGTGGAAGGCCTCCCCCAAGTTAAGAACCAGTAGTGGAAAAGTACTTGTCTTACTGACATTTCCTTGAGCACAAGATGAGGTATCATTCAACAAGCAGTCTTGATCTCTCATATTGATTCTGATGGAACAAGCAGGCCTGGAAAGTCAAATGACCATTTCTCTGTGAAGTTCTAAAGAAATCAGAGTTCTGAGTGTATCAGAACTTGCAAAACTTGAAAAAGAAGAGAGCTGCTACCCAAGATAGTAATCATTAAAATACACTAATCTTTTAATAAAAGCTCTAAGAAAAAAAAAAATGACCATTTTTTTCTTCCTTACCTCTGGTAAAATAAGCTCTGACAATAGCGGTTCACTTTAGTACTTCAAATGCTTCATTTTTAAACACTTATCTAAACACTACATACTAAACTTTCAGGTTTGAAGTCTAAGATGATTTCACATATATTGGATTGGCAAATCCCAATAAAAGCATACTGTGTCTATATTAGAAGGTTCTTTCCATAGGAAAAACATGAAATGTCCCTTCCTATAAAGATGGATTTAAATAAGTTGACGTGGTTTTCTTCAGATAGGTCCAATTGTTACAGTTAACACCTTTTCTTGGTTCCAATGTCAAGAAGTAGTAAGCATAAACATTTACAGCTCTCAGCATGCACATAGTGATAAATCCAACTGAAACTTCCATTTTTGAAGGGATTATTTCTACCAAATCTGCTATTTTTTAACACAAAAGAAAGACAATCTGTAGATTTGGGGGTGCAAAGCAATCTTGTTACTATAGCAAAGTGTGGCTATACAGTTAGAATTACATTGTAAATAGCAATGGAAAAATACAGACAGAATCAGTTAAGTAACCGGAGTACAGACAGATTGGTCCCAGTGATTTACCATCATGAGAATAAGTGCTTTGCATTAGTGTCCTTGGCATGAACTAGTATTTTCCTGCTATACTTTGTATTACATTAAAATGTACTACTCAGATTACATCTTGATTGAATTAGAAGAGTGCAATGTATACTTTGGGTACTTCAAGATGATTCTTACAAATTGAAGGATTCCACCAACATCACTGTTTGTTGAGTTTAAACTAGGGAAGACCACTATTGACAGTATTTAATTTTAAAAAGAAGGTTAAACAACAACAACAAAACGCCACAACAAAAAACCACGCTGTGTTTTTAAGAGAATCATGTAACTTCAGTTGGTTTTGCCACAGGTATGTCAGCTACGTGTTTGTGCATTTTCAGTAAAACTGAAGAAAGAGGCAGCAAAGCATAAGACCTGGTCTTTAACTTCTGAAAGCAGCATGGAATATTCAATGCCTACCACATACACAGAAAAAGTCAGAAGCAATTAACTGACTGCACACACAAAATCTTATGTTCATCAAACATTTCTGTCCCAGTAACCATCTGCAAGGAACAGTGTTTTAATCCTTCAGCTTGATTTTCTTTTGGTCAGGGTAAACTGAACTACAACTGTCTTTTACAGGAAGATTAAACAAGAAGCACAATTTTTTAAAACTACACTTTTAAATTACTTACACTAGAAATAAAGAACAAAACCTAAGCTATTCCATAGGCTGGATGATCTGCATACACATAGAGTATCGCCTTGTATTGCATGTGTGCCACTTCATCAAAACTATTTGCCTGGAATCAAATTCCTAGTAGTATTTTTCCTGCAACAGAATAATCAAGTTTTATGAAAGGATGTAGCAGTGAATTTCACTCACTCGAAACATACTTACTAACTCATACTTAAGTAAGTCCACAAAAAGCTTGTTCAAACCCTTCACTACTCCTGAATGATCTTAATATTGCAAGTGAGGATCCGAATTTGTGTTCCTGAAATACACTTTTTCTAGGTTACACTTCATAGTTGGAAAAAGACAGAAAAGAGCAAATACTTGAGGTAAAATTTTAATTGTTAAAAGATTACAACAAAGGTTTCAGTACCTGGAAGTTTCTGCCCCTACCAATGCCAGTGGCTCCTTCAACCCTTCATTCTTAGCTTTACTTAGTAAATAGTAACCCTTAAGAAACCAAGTGAAATATTCTCTGTCTGGTAGCCAGAGTATAAGGAAAGATACATAATTACAGAGACATCATAATGTATTTCCTGAAAAGGTAGAAGGCCAATATAGTTTTTACTTACATTTACAAAAAGTCAGGGGAAGGAGGAGTTGAGCCACAGAATTGGTGTTAGCAGCATTTGTAATCCATTTTGCCATGGAAACTGCTTCACTGTGGAATCCCAGTCTGCTGTGAGCACAGGTTGCTAAGGAAAGAGAAGTAGACAGCTGTTAGAAGGCTATCAGAGCAATTCATAATGGTAGTGATAGGAGGGTGATTAGCTCCCACATCCTCTTTCCTCATTATCATTAAATCACAGCTTACTGTTAATATGTTGTTCTTTCATGATAAGTGACTACTGTAATTTTCTTACTGCAAAATCTGAGATTAGTTTAAAATGTGTAAAAAGATCACTGATACTGTGCTCCTTTTAAATAACATCCCTTACTTCAATAGCTTATGCCACTTTGTTTACCTACTGAAATATGTCCTTGAAGATTAAGTATATACTCTTAGCTTGTGGCAGCTGCCAAATCATGGGAAGTGTTTCTTACTAAAACTGTCACTGCATTAATGACAGTAAGTATCTTGGGAAATGTGCAGAGAAGAACTGAAGAGAGCTCAGGCCCCCAGAAACCTGCTTACCTACTACTTAACCCCTAGACATGCTTCCTTGCTTTGCCTTGCCTTAAGGTTACCAACTGCCTAAATTGTACTTATGTTAATGGCAATGACTCCCACAGTCTTGAACAGCACACCACTTAGTCTATGTTTAAGCTCAATAGAAGCCCAGAAACAAGTTGCTTTTCACCATTTCCTCTAGGCTGCTGTCAGTTCTAGGGCATTCCTCTGGGCCCTAGCTCTTTGAAATATGCAGTTGCAGGTACTCTTAGTTTAAAAAGCACAGGGCAGGTGGGTTCTTTAACTCCAACGATTTAAAGATCTTACTGCAGAAAGGGTAAAGCAGATAGGGCAGAAAAGATGGTCCAGGGTAGAGGTTGCTCTTACTGCTGTGCCAAATGTGTCATAGAATAGAAATAAATTCAAAATTCTGTTAGTTATAGAGCTTAGTTACAATACAGATTCTTAAAAATAAGGTTATGGTTTTGGTTCCTCTGAATAGGAACAAACAGTACAATAAACCACACTAAAGCTAAGTGATTAGCTAAAATTAAGTGACCTCACTAACTGAATCATAGAGAGACTTCTTATGATGTGCTGATGCTGTCCTACAAAGTGATAAGCCTCAATTTCTGGTAGTAAGCAAGCATGAAAAAGTCACATTACCTAAGATGCCATCCATTTTGGAACCCATAACTAAATAATCTTCCAATTCCATAAGTATATGTATGTTATTAGGCAAGTATTTGAGGGGAAGAGAGAAACTATAGAAAACATAGGTTATATAGATAAAATAGATTATATAAAAATTGTTTCAGCAAAGGCTTCACATGTAAGAAAGGAAAAACTGAAGTCAGGATCCTGCTGGAAAAACATGACTACATTTAAGAACAAGTAATTGAAGTACAGTCATTTGATGAAAGACAGACTGCTGAAAATGAATACTCAAATAAAGATTAAGTATGCCTCTGAACAGAAAAAGGATATGCAATTTTGTAACACATGATGGTGTGAGAACGAAGTATCTCACTTGTGATGTCACATGATAATAGAACAGTTCTCAAACTGAGAATTGACTTCTCAAGGCGGCACAGAAACTGCGCCGAGGTAAAGTGATTCATTGTTGGAGGAGAAATGGGATAGGAAAGGGAGATCCAGTCAGCTGGGTAGAGCAGAGACTTCAGTGGAAATGCTGCACTCATCCTACAGCAAGCAGTCCAGCTCTACAACTCTGGAGTGGCCTAAGATTTGCTATACAGTGAATACACACCTTCTTTTCCCCTTTCCAGCCCCTGCAATGTCTCTTCTAGTCTATAGAACTATTGCATGAGTTGTGCTTGGACTGAATTGAGGGACAGAAACATGAAATCCATCCTGGCAAATTTGGGGGCAAGGGAGGGAAAAAAAAAAGAGGTTACTATTGCTTTAATATAATCAGGAGGGGGAGTTATTTTCTGTATGGTATTGTATGTTTGCAATACAATTTTGCTTTTGGGTCTCAGTATTCCATTGTGACAAAAGCAAAGTTCAGAGGGGGTGGTTTGTTTGGTGAATGAGCATTTGATTGAAGGTGAACACAGACAAATAGACTGAGACGTAAATGCTTAACAGAGACATGAACAAGACAGAAAACAGAAGAATCATTAAAATGTCAGTGTTACAGGAAGGGAATTAAACTGAGATGGAAGGTTTAACCTGAATATCAAGGAAATCTTCCTTACAAAGATGGCAGATACGAGAACAGTTTTCCAATGAAAATACCAAAGCTATAGACACTTTTGATTCTGCAGTGTAGAGTGTCCAAGTAGTATGAAAATGATTCTGCATGTAAAGGGGACAAACTAAATAAATTTTGTTTGTTTGTTTTGCTTTTAATCTTTAAACATCAGTCATTCAAATCCAAGGGAGCTTTTGGCTGAACATCCTGTATATTTTCCTGCAGTTATACATAAAGAGCATATGATTAGGGGAACAAATAATTTTGAAAAAATAATCTAGTATCTTTCATATTCAATTCTAATACTTCCTTTTATATTTCAGGGTGCAAGTTGAATTCTATATGAATGAAAATACATTTAAAGAGAGACTAAAGCTCTTCTTCATCAAAAACCAAAGATCAAGTAAGCAATTGGATTCATTTCTGTTAAGCGTAATTGTGATACTTTGAGTAGAATTCAATTCCATTGAAGGCAACAAAAAAATTATCATTAGTTTTGTTCTGAGCTAAAATTTTACCCAGTAGAGGAGTCAGTTTTACATAATATCCAAAATACATTCAGAAAGCATTATTTAAACTTAAAGACAATATACTTATTTTGTAGGATCAAGTACTTAGTGGCATGATTTTATTTCTGTATCATGATCAAGCTGACTAAGTTGTATGAATCTGACATTGCAATGCTAATTGACAAGCCATGACTTTATGTCTAGGAAAGCAAAGAGCCTCTAAAATGCTGGAGGAAAAAAGCTGCAGAAGTACCTAGCTTTTTGAAGTGTTCGGTTCTGTTAAGTATTCCTAAATAAATTTCAAACTTGACCTATACTGAAAAAAAGAAAAAAAATTGAAAGGAAACTAATGGGGAGGACAGACATACCTCTTTCTCCTGAGTGTGGTACCTTGGAAATGTACTCCTTGTCTTTAGTCTGATTTAATACTATCTTCATTGACATACACACTTAAATTTATAGACTGTTATAGAAGAGAATAATGTGGAGGAACTAAGATAATAATCTCTTTATCTACATGCATGTAGCAAGTCCAAGGGGATGGAAGCATTGCATATTATCAGTGAATTTCATAGCTGAGAAGAGCAGTAACTGACCTCAGTTCTCCTCTGTGTAGCAGGATCGAATTTACCTCCGTTTGCCCTACAACTGTAAGGAACTAAAATTAAAATACCTTAATACAGAAAGCTTTTAGAATAGAAAGAATATATTTTGGCCTTTGTAATACAGTTAAGATGGTTCCATGGCTTTGTGTCTAGGAAAGGACAGTTAGGAGAAAAGAAATAACTTTATTTTTTTGGTGTCCCTATCTAAAAAAAGCTCAGACAAACAAAATTTGGGGAGTTTTTAAAAATAATGGAGACCATAATGTTTTTATCTGTAACAGCTAGTATTAACTACTAGTTTTACATCACAGAATATGATCTTTTTATTGCCTACGCTTTTCTAACTTTCCATTTTGTGATAAGCAAAATATTTCCCTAAACAAAACAAAAAAAACCCAAAACAAAACAAACAAAAAAAAAGATAAAGCACTGTACTGTGAATAACTGATATTTTCAGTTTGAGCTTTGGAGTTATTTGACAGTGTCTAGCTGGAGAATCAGGTTTAACAAAGCTGCTGGAAATTCATTCATGGGGAAAGCTTTATTTGTTACACTTACATAGACACACAGGGGAAAAGTCATCTTCATTCAGGTGCCTGATGTAGTGTGTAATGCAGTAAGAAACAAAACAGAAAAACCATCCTAAACTAGAAAAAGAGTATTCCTCCTGGCTAGAAGGGCAGCCTGGGAAGCTGTAAGCAATAAAGAGCCCTTTTGTTCCTAACCTAGTCCACAAAACAGAGATTTGATGCACTTTTGTTTACTTACTAAGAACGTCTATAAATTTATGACCTGACTCACTGTAAGTCTCTTTTCGCTGGTAAGATTCTGAATAGTACATTCTTGCTTGAGATAAATGAAAGAATTTATTTCCCTACTTCAGTCTTAACAAGATTTAAACAAAACCCCATATATAGAGATCTTAGTGTTCAGTGAGAGCACTGAAGACTTTCCTTCACATACTGAAGTTGTAATTGCTGTCGAGAAAATAATTGTCAGTAGTATCAGCAAATTTTCAGATTGTGTAACTAAATCAAACTACACACGTTCAAACAGTTTTTGCTAATCCTTAAGACGTTGCAAGTGAATTTAACACAGAGTAAAATACCATGTGGTTTTTGTTAACCAGAGCAATCAACTCTAGAATTTATATGGATTTTTTACAGATTACTAATCTGATCTAAATCACACGCAGACCGGTAGCATGAAATATCAACTGGTTCATTCATTATTCTGATTCTGAAAGTATTTCTATAAACTGATAAAAAAAGACTTAATCTGTCAACCTAGCTTCCACTCAAACTTCTGCAAGTAAATGTCTAATCAAGTTCAACCAATACAGGAAAAGCATTTTACAAATGCATCAGCCAGCATGCCTGCGTCCCTGCCAAAAAAAGAAAAAAAAAAAAGAGAAGACGACATATCAGTATGTCTTGCTTGTACTTGCCAGGCTCACAGACTACATTATCACACCCTAAAATAAGTCTCAAAGGAAAAAATAAGTGAAGTTTCAATTCAGTGGAGGGGGGAATAAAAGATAACCATCATCACGATATACATTAATAACAGTGTATTTTGATCCAGCTCCTAAAGCTGGCTGCTACTGAGATGATTTTGCTAAAAATTCCCCAAAATAAGTTAGAGACTTAGAATAAAAGAATAATGGAAGGTGATAGTGAAATCTTCAACTGCTGTCTCTGTCACTCTCATTTTGATTTAGATCAGCTCTTTAAATCAGAGGTTTAATCTCTAAGAATGCTTACAAGGGAAACATCAAGAATTTATAATGAAAATGAAAGAAAGTCAGAGTCAGTACTAATGAAGCATAATGTACTTGAGCACTCTGTACTTAAAAACACCTGCAAAAAATAGCAAATACATGTTCAGACTGAGAAGGAAACACTAACATTATATTTCACAAAAAAATTAACTGCTATTATCAATTTATTCTTTTAAATAAGACAAAGGATATAACACCATGGTTACATGGACAGAGTGAAATTACAATCTTATTAAAGTGGATAACATAACTGGATAACAGCATATGATTGATATAACTGAATACAAATTTCAGGCACCAGTGTCAAAAACAGAGATACTCTGTGCAAATGGCCCTGCTACTTGAACAATCTAGCTGTGAATGGAAAAAAAGAAATTAAGTGTAGCACACCATGTTGATCCACTGGCAGCATGTAAAATAGAAGACAAAAATAATCAGCCAGCAAAACAAAATATGAAATATTTTCTTTGTAACATAGTAATAAATTAACACTATTTTAAATACCTTCTGTAGTGACTGTCCCCTCCCTTCCCATATTTAAAATCCTAGATCTCCATGACAGTGGAATAAATGCATTTATTCTCACGCAGAGGTGACAGCACCAACTACCAGGCTACAGAAAATTTTGACCACAGAGTATACTCACTTGGTAGTCCTACATTAATTATTAAAGCTTTAGCTCGAATGAGACTAAACATGCTCCGACAGTGCATCCTGTTTCTAAAGGCTGAAGCGTGCAGAACTGGGACCTTCTGAAACAGAATAGATCTGAAATCTTCCTTATTTATATTGTAATAAGTGACATATGGTACAAGAGGTATCCTATTGCCTTGCTTTATATATAACCCAGTCCATGGTATGCACTCTATGCTAATGAGAACCCTTAGACAAAAGCATGTCTGGTGTGAAAACCCTGCCTTATATTCTGTGGGAAACAGACATTCCTGTGGAGATGCCCAGAACCAGAAGCACTTTTAGGCATACCCTGGAACAGAGGTGTGGAACTTAAAGATTTGAATACATAAGTAGTTTGTGATATTTCAGGACTGATATTTGAGAGTTAAGAGTTTAAGGCAGCAGGCAGGAGCATGGATCCCTGGTACTGATGTAGTTGTTAATCAGAAAAGCACCACTTTCTTTTGGCATTTAAACCAACATGTAATTTCAAATTATGATTAGAAATGAGTCCATGATCAGTACAGGAGTGTTTCACACCAAGTTAAGTGTTCAAAGAACTAAAAAACAGAAGACACAAAAACCAGACTTTTGCAGTTACCTAAGAAAGTTAGACAACACAAAATTGGTACGGAAAAGAAATCCTGGTGGACTTCTTTGTTTGAGATTGGTTTTTATTTGTTTGTTTTAAACATTGTCTGCTCTTCTTGCTTAATAGCCGAGTTGTTGTGGCAACCATTCATACCCCAGCAGAATTCCACGAAAGGGTTAGTATAGACAATTCATGTTTTCTTCAGCAACAGTTCTAAAACAATGCGGAAAAAAAACCCCTTAGCATTGTCCAAGAAAAGTACTGGGGTTCCTCCTCGTCAAATAATAGCACAACAGCACACTTACCTACCTTTTACAGCCTCTCAATCCATTTACTGCTTCAATCTCTTCACTCATGTTGGGGAGTAAATAATCTGTGGCTAATTACTTTTGATTGGACAGCAAGAATCATTAGGTCAATGTTCACAAACCTAATTGCTGATAACAGCTGCAGTACTTTTTATGGTTGGGACCACAGGATTTTAACCCCTAGTTTGCAAATGACAAGGTGCTGTAAAAGTCTGTCCAGTTCTAATGTGACAACAGCAACTTCATAGGTAAAAGTAGTAAGCAGTGTTGCGTAACAAATCTTAAGATTTCTTTTAGTGATTGTATGGCCGAATATTTAAGAATCTATTTTCTATGTGAAGGGAACTAGTAGATACAAATGGTGATTTATTAGTTTTCTCTGTAAGGTGTTCATTTTGAGCTTACAACTGAGTGAAGTCAAAAAGTATGTAATATCACCATAAGATAATTATGTTTCTTTATTTAAAAGGGAATGTATACTCACAGGTTTGGGTATGCATAATGAAGCTGTAGGTCTTAAATCATAGAAGTAATTACATTGAGTTCAGCAGACCTGCTAACATGTTTGCAACACAATGATATAAGATACCCTCTTTACTATGACTAGGTGCAAATGAAATAAGACTCAGTTAATGGTATTGTGCTTTGGACAGAAGTGTTCAGGTATAGAGACTTAGACTCCCAGTTCACAAGTGACCTACCCTCACTTAACTGTAGCGAACCAACAGTTTTACCTTAATTAGTGAATGAAAACTTACAACCAAGAAATAGATAAAAATATTTACACTGGCAAAATTTAAAGACTATTGAATATAATAACATATATATAATATATATAACATATATAATAACAAGACTGAGAATTTAAACTCTAATCCTTTTATTACTGCAAAATATGATTAAAATAAAGCTAAGTTCCCCTGTAGTAGACAATGGCTCCAATTAGCACTGAAATAAATTTCCCGTGTGGTAGAAGCAAGCGTCCATGTGGATCTCTTTGAAGGAATCTTGTCTTTGTGCAGTTGACCTATGTTTTTGGGAAATACTGTAATATTTTGTGATGTCATTTGTGATATATCCTTTCAGCTAGAACATTTCAATATTTACATGGTCTGTAGAAGTTGTTGATTCCGTTCAGTTGTGCATTCAGCATGACTTTCATATATCCTGATCCTTGGATGCATAATTACAGAACTTCAATGTTAAATGACTACAGTTTAATATTTTATAAGTTGGGATAATATTAATATATTCTGTATGAGAAGCTACTGCATGAAGACTTCCAGATATTAATATTTAAATGCTTGCCATTGTATCTTCTCTACCTATTGTTGAAAGTATGTCTTCTTCATGTCACTATATCTCTCATCTCAAATACCATGTGTAGTTTTGGTTCCCCTTCAAAAAAGTAAACTTGTCAAAAGACTCAAAGAATGGCATCAGGAATGATGAATGGCGTAGAACAGCTTACAAACAAATGACTGAGTAGTTCTTTACGTTGAAACAGATGGAGTCTTAACTCAGAGATTTCTGGAAGCTGGAAAGGTGTATTCTATGTGTATCTGACAGGCTTATTCTTACAATTCTTCTGTATGATATGCTACTTGCCCATATTGGGGACAAGTTACTGGTTAGATCTACCACTGGTCTGTTGCAGCATGGCTATTCTGGTTCCTTTTAGTTTTACTGTAAAAGTGGTTAAAACAGAAAAGAACCTAAATTTATTTTTGCATTTTCTTTTCTTTTTAAAATAGGTCTGAGAATAAGATTATTCAATTTTTCTCTCAAGCTACTAAGCTGTTTCTTATACATAATTCGTGTGCTCCTGGATGATCCGAAGCAAGGACTTGGATGGTAATGTGCTTTGTTTGGTTGGTTTGGTTTGTTATTTCTGCTCTCAAAACATTGTTTAATTTCTAAGAAATAAATGAATTTAATTTATGAATCTTTGATATTCTGTGAACAGGGATTTGCTTTTATGTCTTACAGGTATTTTGAAAGAATTATAAAGCTACTCTTACAGTGTGAATGGAAATAGGATCTAAAATAACTTTTTTCATTTTACTGCTAAAATCATTTTGGCTGTTTTCTCAGAAACTGTGCATCAGATGTAGTTGTGCAAACTTATATTTGTAGTTGTATTTTTACATAACATTTTTATTTATCATTTTAATGCTTATATTTATAAAAATAAAATTAAAAATATCTGGTTGCCAGTTTATGCAACAACAATTTCAGGATTTTACTTAAATAATTTTACTTAAAACCCCAGACACTGAAAACAGACAAATACATGAAACTGACCTTTCATGCAGATGACATTGATGACAATTTTCTAGCCCTCTGCTTTCTCTAAACACTTAGAAGGGAGACCAAAAGTACATTAGCTTTACTCAGCAGTGCATGAGAGAAGGATGTGTGAATGGGAAGTACAGAAGATGCATCTGAGATTTTTTTTATTTTGGTGGAAATTTATTGTAAGAAATTAGAATATCTGACAAAGGGACAGAAAAAAATCTCCCTGGAAAAACAACTGCAAAAACTATTTCTTGACTCCACATGTGTCTTAGAAAGTGTCTCTTCAAGGAGAGGAAATGTGTAGGGAGGAAACAAGCAGTACAGATTTTGCAAAACCTGTAACAGTGATGGATAAGGGAAATTTGGACATAGTACCACAGCAACTGAAGGACTTAAAATTTTACAGCTAATGTTAGTTTCTGGCATGAAGAAGCTGCTGGTATTGTTTTGTTATGAGAACTCTAGTGAGCCCAGATGAGCATATTATACTGCAAGGTTATGTCTAGATATACAGAACAGATTAGAACATTAGCACTTCTGCCACAGTCATACTTCCATGTTTTTGTATTCATATGCAAAAATTTTTCTGCATCTTGGAGACTGCTTAGTTGCCCAGACCTTTCCTGACATATTTGTTTCTTCAATGTAAATGTTTAACAACTCACCAGCCAGAGAGTGTATTTGTCTTTTCTATATACATAATTCCCTTATATTCTGTTGTGGTACATTTAAGAGACTCGTTAGTTTGTTATATCTCTTTCAGGTAAGTCACTACTGTATGCTCACTAAGATCCCAGTCGTAGAAGCCATGCCAGACAAACCAGTTCTGTGTCCAAACAGTACCCCATCAATGTCAATGGTTTTGCCCATAGAAATCTTGAGGGCTTGATACCTGAACTGCTGCCACAATGCATTATTACAAATGCAGTGTTATGGAAAAATGTTCTTTCTAGATATTGTGTCACAGCCTGATGAAAGAAATTACTCAATGTGTTGAGAGCACAGCCACAGAAAACGTTATCATCTGGTTGTTTTTAAAGTGACAATTCTGGGAGGAATGCCTTTCCTCAAAGACCCTCCCTGCATATTTATTTCCTGCTTTTCAGAAATGCCTGCACAAGTTACTATCTTTCATTTACTCCTTCAGGCACAGTGAGTGTACAGGGAAGAGCTTAAGACATAAAGCATCCTTATTAATGGGTACAATTTATCACCTGTCCCACTCAGTTTGTAAAAATACAGCTATGACTATTCTGTGGTCTGAGAATTCTTTTCTGCTGACCTTGCTTGCCAAGGATAAACAAGCATGTATTTCATCATTTATACAAATATATATTCCCACATCCTTACATGACCATTTGAAGGGAGGATTTGTGCCAGCAATTCAAGGCAGGATAACATCACATGTACCTAGCAGCTATTATTTTACATAGATATCACCAGTTTCTTACTTCTACTCATGAATCTCCAGCCCTCCTCACACCCTCACAAGAGGATATAAAGTGTAGTTTGATGCAATCTTTCCTGTTGAGAGTATGGGAGGTATATATGCTCTTTCTATCTTAGCCTATCCATGTGATAGGGTTTCTGGTATCTCTGGATCTTCAGTGTTTATTGTGCACTTAGTTCTGCTTTTGAAAGTATAATTTCAGTTCTTTTGTTTTTAAATTGGAACATGTTTGAAAATCTTTAAAAAATGTAACCTGAAATGCTTCATAGACCTTTATCTACAGATATGTAACACATACAGAACTACTTTCTAAAAGTTATTTTACTTATTAAAATGTCTATATCCATTGCCTAGAATTTCAAACTATTGCATGCATTTTACATAACACTTAATAATGTAACTATTATCCCTTTCCTCCCATATGTTTTTACAATCGTGTTCCCATATACATTTGCCAATGAAAATGGACTTTGCATGGATGGGATGACAAATATCAGTAAGGAATTAAACTGGAGTTGTTCCAATCAAAACTACACACCTGGAACAATTGATTGGTGAGTTCCTAATTTAAAAAGGCAAACCAGAAGTCCACATAATACTGGGGAAGCGAGGGAAACAGGAAGACAAATCCATTTCCATCTGGAAAGGTGACATTTTAACATGTAATAGTGATGTTTCCATAACTGTCAAGCAATTACTTCTGTGTTCCTGAATATTCAAAACTGCCTTTAATATCTTAATTGTTTCTCTGATTGCATAAGTGAACTGCTGGATTGGATGCTCTTGTAAGGTCTGAATTCCATCAACTTTTATACCTTGCTGAAAAAAACTGGATGTCCTTATTTAAAACATAATTATGGCTAGCAGTAAATGACTAACAGTAAGCTATTGTACCATGGAGTATGCCAGATTCCAGTGGTACTCTATCAAGTGCCTGTTACTGTTGTGTTTAGTAAATACTAAGACAATATGAGATTTTTCCAAGATGTCAGCCCCTATGAATTAGATACCATTTATACCATTACATAGGTAGCAAAAGGTTCACACAAAAGAATTGTCAAGTTTCTTTTCCCACCATAAATATTATTGCTTTGCATCTGTGCAAATTGATTTTTTTCTTTCTGGAATCATAGGGGATTAACTAGCACCACTGAATCCATTGAAAGATTTTGGTGTCACTGGGTGTTGGATTACTCCCATGGGAACTCAACGGTTGGCTCTGGATTAGCAATACAAGCAATGTCAGTACTCAGTAGATAACTACTGATTTAAAATTTTTATTACTGGGAATGTTTCTAAAAAATAAGGCTTCTCTAATTTCCATTCACATGTACAATTTTTTTTCTCTTGATTTTGTTCAAAACAGTAAGCAGATTTTTATAGGTGTGGTGTTTTTTTTTTTTTTTTCTTATTTTAATGAACAGGTCTCCTATTATTTGGGTGAATAGAAGCTTGCCTTTATGGGGATTACAGGTAATATGCAAATGGCCATTTTAACTATTTCCATTTCATAATGGTAGACAACAATGACTTATAGGATTTTAGTGAAGTTGAAGGAAACTTGGAAAAGTTGATGTTAACAAAGAAGTCTACCTGACTAAGTACAATAAAAGCATAAAGATAAGCTGATCTGAGCGAACTGTTTCAAATTTATATAGCTTTAAAATATATTTACAAAGTATTAAAGCCGTATCTAAGTATTGTAGAATTAGATAGGTTTTTCTCCTAGAATTATCAAGCTTCTTGTTGAGTCACTGTTTGCTCTAATGATGAGCTTGACTTTCATAAACTGCTTATGAATAGCTTTTGACAACTGAAACTTGAGAAACAATCTGGCAGACCGTGTATGGAGCTCTCTAAAAACCATGGAAAGGCCACCCTGCAGGCTCCCTGTGGTGTTATTCTTGGAAAAGAGCAATGAGACTCATGTCACAGCCTGTGCTTTAGTCAGAAAAATAACAATATTTAAGCTTAATGCTAAATGCTGTTAGCTGAGATGGCTTCAGAGGGTGCATACAAAAGCTGCTTTTTATGATATTTTATTTTCCATTGTAATAGTTAATTCATATATTGTTTCAAAGTCAATATTAATACACATATTTTGTCACTTCACTTAAGGTTTCTGTGGCTGTAATAAGTCTCTTTGAAACTCTGCTGCTGAGTTATCTAAGCTACAAGGTAAGTACTGTTAGTTACTTTTAGTCATAGTTCATCACAAAAATTTACTGAGTTAAATTTTTCATTGTAAAATTCATGTGCCCCCATTTGTGCCCACACTGATATACAAGCAGGAAGGTGAGAAAAACACACATATACGGGACGGCATATTGTCACAGGCAGCCCTGCTCATGTTTCCCGAATTTATGAGCAAACAGTAATATCTAGAGTGGAAGTCAGAAATGAAATTGTAATTGTTTTCATTGTTCACTTACACATTGTAATTTGAAAACAGATTCTCAAAAGTGACCTTAATTTTTGGATACGGATTTTCCAAGTGCACAGTCTTATATGTCTATGCATATTGCAATGGACATGATTGTCACTGATCTCAAAGCTGTAGCTATTCAGTACCTATAACTCAAATTTCAGGCCTCTAAAACTACATAGCAAAAAACTAGGCCAATGCAGTACTCTTTTTTCCTTTTTTTTTTTTTTTTTTTAAATTATGGATACCTACATACTTGTGTTATCCATCTCTTTGATGGTTTTGGTACATTTTTCAAAATGCCTTGAAATCATCTGATGTGGATACAGTATATTTTTGTGTTTGCATTATCCTTAAAAAGTTATAATACGTTCCTAATATTTTTATTCAATTTTTGTCATATTTTATGTGCTAGTCTAATCAATTTTAGGTACTCTGCATTTTTAGTATCTTCAGGAGAAAAGTACTATTAAGAAAATAATTTATCAAAGTAAATATGAAAAGAGGGGTTTCTGAAGCTGAAAATATCTTGGAGCACTCTTTTTTTTTTTTTTTTTTATTGTAATTTTTGAATTACTGACATTCAGTAGCTATCAGAGCCACCACTGAAGTTAGAGAGTTGTACTTTAGTGTGTTTATCAGTGATTATGGCATAAATGTTTTCCATAGCACCCAATAATGCAAAGAGGCTTGAAACTTTACTTCTTAATTCTTGTAGTGTATACTATGAAGGTGTTGCTGGTTACAAATGCAAATCAATTATAGGCAGAAACAATCCAAAATTAACAAATCTAGTGCCCAAACAGTAAAGAGCAATCACAATTTGTAGTGTTCCTTGGTTTATTGGGCAGAATTCTATCCGTATCCATTTGGCTTGTGGTCTGCAACAATTTTAGTGAGTACAGAAGTTGAGAGAGATAGTGGCAAGTCAGCTCCCATGAGAAGTTACTTATTAGTGTGCAATGGGCTTAAAGCTTTGCTGTTCTGATTTGCTGCATATACCAGTCACAGAATTTGAGACAATTTTATGATGGCTATATTTCCAGTCTCCATGAGGGAATAAGAGTAATGTAAGGAAAAATGATAGTACTGAAATGCACTTTGGCAATCCACCTGATGCAAACATCTCCTTCCCTCTGGTCCTGGAAATGTTATGATAGGGCCACTTACCCCAGTTTTACAGCAGTCTCAGGAAGCCAAGGCAGCTGTCACCCACTGTAAGCCCTTTCTATACAGCCAGGATGGCCGAAGGAGACTTGGTTCATGTAAATCTGCGACATTTCTTATTTCATGCCAACACTTCCAAAGCTTTTACAATTTAGAAACAAGTTAGAGGAAAAGCCAGGAAGAAACAAGAAAAAAATTGACTGTGTTTGCATTTGTGTGCACATTCCTGGGATTTCACAAATAACCTGTAAAATAAATAAAGCAGTCATTTGAGAGAATACTCCAAGGAATTTGCCTTTCTAATACTTGGTTAATGACATATGAGAAATGATTCAGCATGAAGAATAATGAGGACATAACAGTATGTGATGCTACTAGGTTACAGTAATTTTTCATTTTTGATTGCTTTTATGTGGGAAGGAATGCAAAGAATGTAGCATTGTATTGCACTGCTGATCACTTGGATCTGAGAATGAATGGTTTACAATCTCCATTCTCACATCTTAATCCATTACACGAGGGTTTACCGTTGGCCAAAATTCTGAGAGATGTCTACATCAGAAATTTTGATTTCCAAAACTTGTCATAGATATCTGGCAATCCTACTGTATCACTGGCACACAGGCAGTCTTAGCTGCTTGTGCCAGTTACATACATTCTCACTGCAAAAGGCAATTTTGCAGAAGACATGACGCCTTTGTATGTGGAAGCCAGAATTTTAGAGCTACAGGCATCACTAAATACCTGGAGCACATCTGCACAGGCATTTTGCCTGCACAAGTAAATTATGTGACATTTCTATAACACAGAAAAGAAAGCTCTTAACATTAAAAATGAAGAAACTGGTGAAAACATAGAATGGGTTAGTTGGGAAAATCACATTTCTTTTGATTTTATTATTCCTACAAATTAAACCTCAGTTTACGGTCTCATAATTTCACTTCTGTTTACAGAATTGCTTGTCACATGAAATGTTTAAGATTATTCAAGTGTGTCTTAACTCCTACCAATTACGATTACATGGAATACAATGATCCTTGCCCCGTAGGTCCAATGGCTTCCAGATGTGAAAAGTTAACAATAGAAAAAGAATATCATATGCTATAGAACTTGATTTAATCTTCAGTGGTTATATCTGATGATTACTTTAACAGCAAAAATTATTATGTAATTGCAACTGAAAATATAATGCTTGACTGCAAATTCTTGCAATGTTTCCATAATATATGCTACATTGTTATTGCATTACCCATGATGAAGTCTTGATATACAGAGTTTGTAAAGCTGTAAGCCACTGAATTTTCAATACCTTCTTTTTTAAATGTATGGGTTTTCTTCCCAACATTTAATCATTCACAATCACTACTCAGATGTGGAACAGAAGTAGTATTATTCCCATCCTGTATTTATCAGTAAGCAAATGAAAAGTTCAGTACCACTTCTATTGAAATATGTGGGAAGGCTTCTAATATCATGTAAGCAGGACCAGTTTCCAGGAAGCCCTGAAATGTAATGAAGTGTTTGTGACAGAAATACAGAACTTTGATCTTGTAGTCCTAATTGAAATATTAAACATTAGATTGTCTTCCTTATTTCTCTCTCCGAAACAGTTGGAAAAGAGAAAATACAAAATAGAGATAAAAGAAGATACAGGAAGGAAGGACTCACTATAGAATACTGCTGTATTTCCCCAACTTAATTTCATTCATATTTTTAATACTTACTTCTTAATAAGTTAATATCTTAATAGCAGGATTAGAATTAATAAAGAGACTTCTGTGACTAACATGCAGAGCATAATAAAACATGATTAAGGGAGAATGAGCTGGTATTTTTTCTTTGGAAAATACAACATATTTGATTCCTCTTTTGCTTGATATTTTGCCATGAGGTTCTATCAGAAGGATGTACAGAGTGGCTGATCCTTCACGATAAGCGTTAATATGGACTACAGGGCAGTCACCTGTGCATAGGGGTAATCAGAACAGTTGATTTGATGGTAAAGTCTTCTGAGCAAGGTATATCCTTTAGACATATGTCTCTGCAACTCTTATGCTGTACTAGGACTTTGTCTCTGATTTTTAGACACTCTTAGATGATAAGCATTAACGTAAGAAAAACTAGCACAGTGAAAAGCTAAAACATTACAATGCAGGATTTTAAAGACATAGTGGCTTCTAAGGAAAAGAAGTAGAAATAATTGGAGATAAAATAATTCGCCAACAAGGTAGTCTGTTACTTGTATGAAGAGTCACTGTAAAAGAATTATTGAAAAGATAAATTCCTTAGGACAGGAACCTTACATCTTTATCCGTGTGTAAGTGTGCATGTAAAAAATGGAAGTAAACTATCTTTTGAAGAATGAAAAAGCAGAGACAATATGTCTGTGTATGATTCCAAGGTACCTAAAGATGCAATAGAAGGAAACAGGAGCATATTATTCTCTGAAAAAAATGCAAACTTAATTTAATGAAGCTCTTAGCTGAGAGAATGAGTTGACTAGTTAATGCAATTAGAATTCTTCATTTGAGCTGTCTTACTTACTAGGTCATATCAAGGAAATATATGGTCATACTGAAACAGAGAACTGCTCTAGTAAAAATATAGATTTAAAAGTATGTATTTTTGTCTATGAGGTACATAATGACAAACAGTAAGAAAAATAGTCCAAAGTGGCCTATAATCTATATCCACATTTGACATATGTGTTTAAATCTCAAATGAATGATCTTTCTGAAATTCAGTTAATGGGAGAGAATCGATAAGTGGCATTAGAATATCACATATATTTCTCATCAGAACTAGACATAACCCTACTGTAACATGTTATTTTTTTCCATTTTCTTTGAAGGGAAATATCTGGGAGCAAATTCTGAGAATACCCTTTCTCCTGGAAATAATTAATGCTGTCCCTTTCATCATCACGGTAAACATATTTGAATTAATACATTTACACATTGCACTTTTATAGCTGCACAAACACTTTTAATTTTAATTGAAGTAAACTTGGAACTTACATGTGGATGGCAAATTTGTGCCTGTGAGAACAGAAATCTGTCAACAAGAAGAATATTGTTTGCTACTTGCATGAAGTAATAATACAGATAACTTTCCCCTTCTTCCCTGATAGGGGACAAAGAAAAGCAAAACCCTCTCACTCAAAATACAGCACAATCAATAAAATAAACCAGCTAGATATTAAAATATAAGAATCTCTGATGTCTAAACTAAAAACTGTCTGTCCTTATTTTATCAAATTATCTTATGTACAGTTCATCACAGAGAAAAGAAAATATTTAAAATGTTTTTTAAAGCCATATCTCACACATTAATAATAAGTATTTTTCCCCAAGTGTTTCATTGCTGCTTGAAGAAAAAAGCTTTCAATGAATTTGTTAATTTTTCTTTCAGATTTTCTGGCCAGGATTAAGAAACCTGTTTATTCCTGTGTTTTTAAATTGTTGGCTGGCAAAACATGCTTTAGAGAATATGATTGTAAGTATGACAAAATAAATAACTATTTTAGAGTTTCTATTTTTTTTTTTTTTTAGCATATTGTCTTTAGTGGGATTTTGGCAGTACAGTCCACTGTCCAACTTTAATAGGAAGCTAACCAGATCTGTATGTAGATTATACAAATGGTCAAGCATTGCTAAGCTGCTTTCTGCATCAAAATCAGAAAAAAAAAAGATTTCAAGTGAAATCTCAATTAGTATAAATTGTTACTTTGCCAGTAAGGGAAAGTTGTAATGGCTGGTTTTTTTTATACTCTTCCATTCATACACAGTTTTAGGGAACTCAGCTTCTGTGCCTTAATTGGTCCTTGCAGCCTGTAATTTGTAAGCTAGACATGAGCAGACAGACCTTAATGCAGTTTGCAACAGTATCAGAGTTGTGCCAGGATGAACAAAGAGTTAGTTGAATAATCAGAGAATCACAGCTGGCTGTTTTGCAGCCTCCTTTATGATCAGCAAATTCTAAGTGCATTTGAATGACTGCATTTTATCAGAACACTATATAATTCCTCCAAAGAATCAGTTCATGCCTTATTAATTCGAAACTAAAAATAACACCTATTTTCCATTAATATAGAATGATCTTCATAGAGCCATTCAACGCACACAGTCTGCAATGTTTAACCAAGTCCTCATTTTAATATCTACCTTACTATGTCTTATCTTCACTTGGTAAGTTGCCAAAACTCCTTTGTTTTTATTATATATATTGACTTTTCTTCCTTTACTACATGGTGATAAAACAGGCATTGTGGAAATCATGCATTGCAGTAATATGCTTGCAGTGAAAGTGTTAACTAGCACCTGCTACTACTGGGGTGCTCATAACACTGGATTTGGAGACAGAATGTGCATGCATGGGAAAGGAAATCATTGTCACTCCAAGGAAGGAAATACAGATGATGCAAAAACACAGGAGAAAGGAGTGAGGGTAAATTTACATATTACCATATTTACATATGTACCAAGAGTGCAATCTCAGCAGAAAAGTCACTCAAATTTGAAGAGTATTAACAGAAGTACCCATACTAAGGTCACCTTCCTCTGACTGGTGAGAACAAGAGAAAAATATGAATGATCTCAGCTTTATTTCTCTGATGACCAAGTCAGGTTCCCATGAGGAGTACAGGGGACAGCTGTTAATAATGTAGATTGCAGAAAGTTTAGATTTTATTAATCTAGATTGCAGAAAGTGGTGGACGGTAGGTTCAAACAACCAAAATGTGTTACTCTGAGGAAGTTTTTTCTGCCAAGACCTTGAAAACTTAATTTTGGAAGTATGGTCAAAAATCTGTTGAGGGCATTAAATAAAAACATACGCAGTTAAAGGCATTCATGAGCTGCAGATTATTGGACACTAGGAAAAGATCCAAAGGAAACATCACTTGATTGCCCCATTTTTATATTATGCCCTAGGGATCTGCTGTTGCCCTCGCCTGGAGGCAAATAAGACTACCTGAGTCTTTGGTCTCGCCCAGTATGGTCATGCTTACATTCATATAAATGGAGGTAGTTACAGTATATCTAGGTAGTTTACTTAACATAGAGAGTTTTCTCAGCAGTAGTGCCTGAGAAGTGAATATCACATACAGGAAAAAAAAAAAAAGAGGAAGAATGTGTGTGTTACAAGACTGTGTACAAGGGGGCAGTGAACAGAGAAGATGATTCTATGTGAAAAGGCTAAACCACCTGGATTTATTTTGCCAAACAGGGTGCCTTTGGGTCAGCACACTGATAAAGTTTGGTCTGTCATTTTGGAGACACCAATTGGTTTTCTCTTAATTTCTCTAGCTTGTTTTTCTTATAGCCACTGTTACGTGCTGCCAGCTCTTCTGGTAATAACAGTGTAAAATAACACAAGGCCTTCTCCAGTCTTGTCCCTCTCTTTTCTTTATAAGAAGAGGAATTTCTTCTAGCCAGTGCTAAGTGAATGGTCCAATTTTACCCTTTGTCTTATGGCCACACAACTGCATAATGACATATTCTTCCAGTTTTAAACAGTAACAAAATTTTGTGATGTTAAATTTCCTACTGAATATTATGGCCCTTAAAAAGGAAATTTTATATGAATAAGGACTACAATACTTGAACCAAAATGCATAAAATTCTATCATTGTAGCACTTTGACATTTTAAATTTGCTCTAATTTTTCTTTTTAATTTTTTACAATATAAAGCTTTCTTGAGTAAATATGCCTTCACCTTTTTTTACTAAGCGACTTCAATATATTACTGAATTGCAGAACAAAATATGTATCCAGTTCTCACTGAAGTAAGCTAGTAACAAAAAAGTTTCCTAAGAAATCGCTGTGATGGTCCCTGGTTGAATAAGGTATAGAAGCTGCCGCTAAACAGAACATCCTGCTCACCAGTAGGCATTTTGATAACTGACAGTAAAACATGCAGAAAATGGCAAGCTCACGTGCAGTAATTATGTCTGGTCTCAGCAGTCACAGATACCAGCTCATTATAGATCATTACAGACTGGCCTAATATTGACCCTGCTAGGCTGCAAAATAAGATAGGAAGAAAACACCCAGTAACGCAAAAAATAAGGAAATGAAGCATTTTTTGAATGACTAAGAATAGCTGTTCAAGCATTTGCAGCTTGCCTAAGACTGGAGTTCTATTTAGGCAATTGTTAGTATTGCTTACATGAATACACATAATGGCATATTTGCACATTTTTACACATCTGTGTATGATTTTATATTACAGAGTATATTTTTTAAATATCTAAAAAATTCTGTATAAACAGTCAAAATCAATTGGCCTAATGTCTTTATGTTACGTCTATGGTGAATTTGAGACAGCATTTCATTTTAAGAGATACAGTTTAGAACTTACATGAATTTCTTCATGCTGAAAGAGGAGCAAAGTCCATTTCTGGAATCTCTCCACTTAAGGATGGCTTTCACCAGGCTGATCTTTCACATTTTCTGCAACAGCAAATAGTAACCAAGCATATTCCTCCCAAACACATATGGGAGCCAGCACTAGAGTTATCCATACATGTAATGGAGCACAGCACAAAAAGCTTTTAAGCTAGCACTGATCTGTTTTCATGACATTGTTTTGGTTACATTTAGAGATACTGCCTTGGTCCATGAAGTACTATAGCTTCAGTAATGCAAAATTAATAATTCTAGATTAGTAGCTTGAATACAATTCAGAGCACTTTCCCTTTAGAGTAAATTCAGTACCATGGGGACGTGCTCATGGTGTGCTTTTGGCACTACTGATAACTGCACTCACTGTGCCTCCCTAATGACCTTTAAGGTTAATGAAATAACCACTTTCAGGCACTGTATGGATTAAATAGTAACACCACAGCCACCCTTAGTTCCTGGTTGACAGGCTTGCTTTTACTATCTGCTTCAATAGGAACGAGATGCTTTCTTTACTTCCTTGTGCAAATAACAGAAACCGGTAGTTCTGAAAAGAGTACAAAGTAGCTGGATATGTACAAACATATTGGAGCTGACATGTCTCCACTGATAATTCTGAAAGTACAATTTTGCTGCAGAGTGTATATTACAGGACCTTTTCTGAAAGCTTGTGAGTTTACAGAGTAAGAGGATATTTATATCAGAAGATACTTATATCTGATCTTTGTATGGGTGCAAGTTCAGTGAGCAGGAACATGCCTTTGCTGTCTGTCTGTCTGGCCGGAACTGAAATTCTGATCTCTCAAATGTGGAGGAACTGTTCAGTCCCGGTCATTAGAGGTGCCTCAGCACACCCAGAACCCTGGGCAAGAAGCTGGCTGAACCTCCTAGTCTCCCAGTGGTTTACAATGGAGGGAGAAAATTTTATATGTCTAAGCCCAGTACATTTTTACTTGTTCTTCTAGTGTGTAGACAACAGCATTGCATTTGTTACCATTTGACTGGTGGCCTTTCTCAACAGCAATTTACTTTAGAGTTCAGTTTGGGGGATCTATATTATGTACAATACCTGCAAGAAAACAGTATATTTATAGAAAACATTATTTCAAAATATAAATGCATAGAAGGAGCTCTTCCTCATCAACTTTCCTCCCATCTGCATGTAGCAAGTATTTTCAAAATAACTTCTCCCATAGCTAGCAGAAAACCTGCAGAAAACCCACAGATAAATAATTAAGTTGTGCCTCATGCATCATCAGCAAACCTATCAGTTACATTTCCACAACAGAACCTTGTAAGCGGTGGTTAAAAATGTAGGTGCGTTCCAACTTATGTCTTATAACTCAGGTGTAAGCTTTCAGATGAAAAGTTAAAATCTAATGTTTACAGCTAATTGGCTAATCTCACAAATTTTAGATGTCATGATTCAAGCTGTCCTTTACTCTCAGAATATAGTGGAAAAAAGCTCCTTCTGTATTTTTGTGTACAGCTGACAATTTTCAATGTTATTACAGAATGGTAATCACATAACAGAATTTTTGTCTTTTTCTACTCTTTTAGTTTTTATCGTATTTGTCTATGGATCTGGGTGTAGAACTCATTTGCAGATAAATAAATTCCTAAGACTAACTCCATGTATCTGTAGTTGACAGATTTCATAAAGGGATTTGTTGCTTTTCTTCTGATTTCAAAGCCAGATTCAGCTATCCATGATTTTTTCTTTCTTTAAATACCTCAGTACCCTCCTAACCAGAGCAATTACACATACACAAAAAGATGTGTACTCCTATATGACAGACCATTCAGCAGTTACTATTGATAGAGTTCTAGTGAAAGTTACAGACATAGTCAAAGTATATGTTGTGTCATTTAGCTAATGGTGTTTGCACTTGTTTGTCAAATGAAATACTAATTATTTCTGTAAACTGTACAAGAAGACATAACAGTGAATGACTATTTCAGGCATCTTTCTGTGACACAGTGAATCATCTATTAAGAGTTATTTTGCTTTTTAAATCTGTGTTAGTCATATATCACCAGTGTAGAATGATCAGCTTGTGAAAAAAAGGTGGCTATGAACTGTTAGAAATGGACATTTATTTTTTTCATACTGAAGACTAAGAAGCCTGCACTGACTTTGCTTATGTCTTCATTGAAAGGTCACTGAGGTTAATCCTAACATTTCTTACCCTTCGGTGCTTTCAACACCAGATGTTTCTACACACTGAGTTACAGATTCTGATGAATGTAGTATGCCAATTCTGTAGCCTAAATATCAATTACACAGTCAAAATTCTCATCTGAAGGAAACAGTATGAATAAATTGCTTGTAGGGATGAAAACAGATCCAGACAATGATCTCGTCCAAACAAGACAAATCAAGATCTTCAGACTTGGAACACTATGTTACTGAAAACAAACGAACAAACAAAAACCAAACCAAAACAAACACCAAACAAAAAAGGATTAATCTTATGTAATGTTAGAGAAAGCAAGGCATCTCAGTGCTCCAGTTCCATTTACAATCCATAAGTACAGACAGACACCTGAGAGGGCAATGCAGATCTGCAGGGAAATTGCCACATGGAGGTCTGTGCTTCTCTGCCCTTCTCTGTTGATTATATCAGGAGCCTACAATGGCAGCTCTCCAAGAAAGATGCCTAGCATTTAGTAGGATGAACTTGAAGAGTGTTGGTGGATTATGTAATGTAGAATAAAACATGTTTTTTTGGGTCTACAGTTCTTTCTGCGATGTTATGTGTTGTTGTACAGCACCCTCAGTGCTCGGACAACCTCAGTTTATGGTTTAGAGAGATTTTCTGCATTCAAAAAAAGCACACAGTTAAACTGTAATTTTGTCATTTCATTTGATCAAATCCAAAGATTCTAAAGTGGTATAGCACACAAAGTCTCAGCATCTAACAGACTAAATAGGAGATGGAGAATTTAAATCCCAGAATATTATAGAACATTATTGAAAGTTCTAAGTAACCGTAAATAATAAAAAATAAATTATTCAACTGTTCAGGAATCCTACAAAGTATAAAAATAATAGTGGTTTTACTTTTTTTTCTCTGAAATAAAGCAGATCTGTCAGGGCCTTCTTTGTTACAAACGAAGACTCTCTATTTTCTGTTAGGAAATATTCCCATGCAGTGCTCTCCAAACATAAACAGATATATCTAGAGGTAGGCCAGGTAGCATGTTGTACCTTCCAAATCTCTTGTACCAACTACCACCCTACCCTTGTCCTGCTTCTCAATTGCTCAAATCAGGGCAGCGTGTATCGCTGGTTTTCCTGTGAGTATATGCAGTTAGAATTGAGGTCTACTGCAGACACTACCTTAACTCTTCCTTAAGTTATGGAAAATTTGACAGATTGTGCAGCCTCTGGGAAGTCAATAACAAAATATTTGATAAAATATCCATTTGTTATTTGTGAACAAATAATCTATAAATTTAATTAAATTTTATCTGAACTATTTACTTATAGGAAAAACCGCGTGCGCAAACACAAGGACAATATTTTCATCAACTTTGGTAGGAGAAAAACATTGTATACAGAGTTTATATTTTCTTAGGTATAGAAATTTCTAAGGTGGCTTTGGTAAAATCTGCTGCATAAGAAGCCTGTGAAAACAGTGTTGCCACAAATAGTTCTCAATTTAGATTGCAAATTCAGACAAAACTCCTACCTTTTCTAATGGAATATAGATTTATGGGATGGGCCACGCCCCTGTGACATCAGCTAGCACTGGGGATCATTTGCTTACATCTGTGTTATTAGTACTTAAGGGCCAAAGCCTTAGAAAAGACTTGATGAGAAAGTGCAATGAAATATTACAATGATAAAACTGTAACAAAAAGTCCAACTTGTTTATTGGATTAATGCCTTTGCTTATTTTTATGCAACTATTGTATTGTGAAAACACAGAAATATTACCATATTTGATTGATAGTGTGGTATTTGTCATAATACATTTTTGAAAATATTTTTATGTTTAAGTTGAAGAGTTCAGATCTTAGAAAAGCATATGGGTGATTTGTGCCGTTAAACAGTGCTGCATATGGAGTATAGGATACGGACTTACGCTACTAAAAAACTGGTTATTTGTTTGTGAAAAGCAGAACAGAATTCATGTTTATTATAGGGAGAGCAGAAGTATGGTGGCCTAATCAGAAGTCTTTTTGGCTACCCGTCAAACATGGTTTCTATGGAAACCTACAAAATTATACAGTGATTTTCATGCGATTTTAGTTATTAATTTGGTAGTGACATAATATTTCCTTTGTTAATCCTTTTAGATGTTTCTACATAGTTATTTCTAAAATAATTAGGTCAGCATCTTTCCCATGCTACATGCAGGGAATTCTTTGCACAGCTGATGTAATGGAACATTTAAAACTGAACACAGAGACCAGTGAAATTAATAATAATTTGAATAGCTTATTTACTGTGGTCTGTGAAACAAAGTCATAAAGGTTTGAGAGTTCAGTCTAAATTATCTTCTGAGTGTAAGAGATACATTTGTAGTCATCTTGTCTTCTTTTGAAAATAAAAAGTAATCAGAAAGACTAAGCAGTAGCTCAGAAAGCTGCCCTTCACAAAGCCTTGGTAAGATGGAGTGTCAACAACAGACTATTTACAAGCAAACCCTTCTTCTTTAAGGAAAAAATAATATGATGGAGATATTTCTTCTGTTTTATTGCGCCCTGGAAGATTATCTGGGGTTTCAGGTACTTGTGATCTTTCCAAGTTACATTCAAAGCTTTGTGACTTTCTAGCACAGGTTGCAGATCATTTATTAACCTGAAAATCAGTAGTTCCAAAGTGAATTTAGATAAAGGTAGGCAAAGTTAAATTGAAAAAAATTGAAAGACAAATTAAACTTATGTACATTTTTTTGTTCTCTATGTTTGTATCACACAATATTTAATATTTTCTAAGGTATGTAACTCGATGTTATAGGTCAGATAAATCATCCTTTGAGAATTAATGCAGTGGCAATTTCACAGTCTAGTAGTGTGGTGTTTAAATCAATATTTTTCATTTATTCTAGGAAGAATTTGCAGCATGGATTGCAAGACATTTACTCTTGGTGGGAGTTAGACATTAAATTACTTTCCATTCTAAAAGTTCCAGCCTGTATCTGGGAATCAGTTATGATCATTCTCTTCTAATAATTTTTTTTTGCTCTGTGAAAGTACTGAAAATTCAGTATTCAGAATATCCATATTTAAGTAAGGCGTAAATTAGATTCAAAACCAAACTTCTGCCCAAGAAGGAGTTAAAATGTCACTCAGGTTCTTTCTCAATATTTCCCCAATAAATTTCACGTGATGTAAAAATCTCTCACAGATATCAAATGATGCTACTATTTACAATAATTATGCATTGAGAATATTTAGGAGGGATACACAATATTTTGCAAAACATTATGCACTCTTAATATGCCATTGAGAGAACTTTTTTTTGCTTTTGTTATCATGACATCTTGTAATACAGTAATAACATTACCTGGCATCAAAGAAAAATTACCATTATGAAAGGAGGAAAAAACGTAAATGATTTTGAGTCATATACTGTTTGGACTGTTAGAAATACAGTTCTAAAAGACTACATATCCACAGCATCTTCTCTTTAGCAATCATATTTTGAATTTTGTGAGAGATAAATGAAATCAAGCTACTGCTAAGATTAACTAATTCTGGCCTGCCAACACATGTAAAGCAACACATACGATTCTTCAAATTTAATCTAACTGCAGTCCTGTCCTTGTTCTTTTGCAGTGACATAGGAAAAGATGGAATGACTGTAAGTCTTAGTAAAATTAAAAATTAAATTAGAAAAGCCTGCCTTAATTTTCTGTGTCCCACTGATGTACATAAGGACAAAACTGGGGCCACAGCGTATAATTCTGTATTTGTCACGTGAACCTCATGACATAATAAAGGGGGATTTGGTGAAAATCTAGAAGTGATTATCCAAAGAGCAAGGACAAACAAGGAATGTCAAAGAGAAACAGAGCACCATATTCCATTACCAGAAATCAATTACCATATTTTAATCTGTGCAATATGCTTTAGAGCTATGTACGTCTTAAAAGTATCAGCACTTGAAAAAGATCCACAGAAAAAATGCAATTAGAGAAAAGATTTTGAAGATAGAGACACAGGGGGTGATGGAGGTAAACTCAGTGGGCATGCAAGTCATTAGGATGTGGGTCCTTCAGTAAGCTTGAACACGCACACATATACCTGCTGCTGAATCACAGGCTTGTAACTAGATATATTGTGTGAAAATGCATATGTTACATATGCAAAAGATGCGTGTTACCTTCAGAAAAGGGATGACAAGAATAACTTCGGTAAAATAAAATGCTAGAATAAAAGTAGATCTGGAATCCAACCAGAGCCTGCATATTGTGAAATACTTTATCATAATATTGGTAGCAAAAATCTTAAGTTTTGCTTTGGTTTTGGGAGGATATCATAAAAGCAGGTGAAGGTCCCCTTAGAGGGACACTTTGATATATAAAATATCACAAACCTTTGTCTTCCATCTCTTTCATTACAGGAAGGCATTACCTTTCACATATTTCATTTTATCTTTGCAGTAATAACAGATACTTGCATGCTGTTGTTGAGAATGTTATATCACTTTAGGCAGTAACAAATAGAATGCCATGTGTAACAACGGATGACTAATTATGTTGAGGATGTTACTTCACCATTTAAAATTCAATGCCTGGCAGCAAACCATCATCACTCACAATTCCTGGCTCAAAAATGAAGTTGTCATTAGCATGCAGACTTTAAAAAAAAAAAAAAAATATATATATATATATATATATATATGTATATATATGTATGTTCATTGACTGATTCATTAGGCTGACAAACTATTTATTTTACTTTTCTAAAATTTGGCGTTTATGGTGATTTATGCTAACACATTTAACTGTATTATTAGATACCATCAGTTATTCTGGTTCTCCGATGAGCAGTAACTCATTATGCTGATTTGTAATCAGCACAACTCTTCAGTGATTTGTTCACTTTTATTGTCTGTTTCATATTTCAACTGTATTTTAAGGGTGTAAAGTTTAGCAAAGTTCATATTTCTGAAATCAGAAAGAGTAAAGAAAGATGTTGATAAAACTTTGGCCATACTAACAAAAGCTGGCACTAGACACCAGGAATTATTCAGTCACACTCTATTTGTATGAGGCATAACTTTATGGAATATTGAAAGGACAGTGGCTTTGGCAGAGCTAGGGAGATGTTATGAGATGATCTAAAAAGAAGATGGATTTTAGTGCATTTACAATAGATTTTAAAATAATTTTAAAAAATCTCATTTTTCTCTTCTGTATACTTCTGTATACATTGGAAATTACTATAATGTTTAGACAGACCGTTTTGAACAGGTGAAGGCTAGAGGCATAGACAGTTATTCACACATAGTATCACATTTGGGTGATAAATGCATTTAAAATTTAAATGTCCATGGATTCCTCCAACTCCTCTAACTCACCTCTGTGTGTCATATTCTTTCCATGAGCAGTACAGACCCCATCCCCCATGCTGTCACATGCCAAAATCAGTTACCGAGCTTAAAGCGAGGAAGTAAAGACTTAACAGTATGATTCATTACAAAAACGTTACTTGTAAATTCAATCTCTGATTATTTAATGGGAATTCAAAACAATTTTTTACCGAAACACACAGTTCTGTCAATTGTTTGACCTGGTCACAGTAACTTAGTATCAAAATGATGTCAAAGAGTGTTAGATTAATCTCTAAATAGTATCTCAGTTCCAATAAATTTGTATTTCTAGCGCTGTTAGAAGGTATTGCTTTCCATTCTCCCAGAGTTCCCCAAAAAGCAGAACTCTGTTAATAAAATCCATTTAGGGTATAAATCAAATAAACAGCCCTCTGATTAATGTTTTCTGTACTTCCATTGGCAATTAGAAACTTATCCTAAAAAAGTTAAAAATAGTGAATTTTATTGAGTTCTGTTATCTCTCAACCTCAGTAAAATGTCTAACTGTATACTTACAAAGAAACTTGAACATAAGCTTAAAGTTGAATGTATGCTCCCAATCTTTGCAAAAACACAGCTCTATTTTTTATGTTTGTGAAAGTTGTACATTTCTGCAATATCTATGAAAAATTATATATACTGTCTATTAGAGTGGAATTGCCTGAGTCACAGCAATAAGAAAAAATAATTGGTATTCACTTAGTAGACACTTAAGTACAAACTGTGGGTTGACTTTACAGACTGAAAACTAAACAACAGGCATGAAATCAAATTGTCCGTTCCTTTGGGCACAGAATACCATATATAATTACATTCCACAGCAAAGCAGTATGTTTACTAATATATTACAAAAGGAGAAGAAGATCATATAAAAGATGAAGCTGTTTAAAGGTATCCAGTACATTATGGCCTCTCGTGATCACATGCTTTCTACTGCATTGCTTAACTCTGCAGTATAACAACTAAACTCTTCAAGGCATTCCAGTAAACTTCTGAGTTACCTTTTCGTATTTTCAGGACATGTTACTACTGGCTTACATTTAGGACAAACCTAAGACAACTGCTGAGAATGAGCACTTGTAGTTAATTTGTTTTTGAGTTTGCAGTGTGATGATATTAACAAATTAAATACAGTCCTATATTTTGCAAGTTTGTTATCATTAGTGATGAGCAGTGAAAACAAAGTAAATGCAAATATTTTATGCAAAGAAGTTCAGAATAAAATTACTGATGAGAGGCCACAGCTACATGTGGGTATGTATGTACGTTTAGTAGAATTGGATAAATATGGCAAAAAGAGTGACTGGGAATCATGTTTCAACTGTGCTCCTTCACTCAATCTTTTTTTTTGTTCACTAAGCTAATGTTCTCAAACTAAAAATAGAAAAAAATGCAGCAAATAAAGTTTCAGTCACCTTTAGGGCAAACATGAAATGCTTCATCTTGAATATTCAGAGTGGAAGTCTGATTTTAAGGGCTGTGAATATGTAGGAAGAATAAAATCCTACTGAATATTTTCAATCAGCTAAGCAATCAAGGGGAAAATATGCCAGAAAAAAACATAGCAAAGACTAACCGTCTGTGTAGTGTGCTGTCAGTCCTGGTAGTCATGGTGATCTTCTTTCTTCACCCTCCCTGCCTTCATCTTTCCAGTATTATCATCATTAATCCCATATTGTTTTGCTGGCTACTTGAATCAGGTCCCCTCTTCACTCATACATCTGCTGGTTTTTGGTCATCCTGATATGAGCTGTGCTCTTCCTTTAAATGATGAGTGTAATCAAGTATGCAATTTTGAGAATGCAACTGGTTGGGATTTTGCCACAAACCATTATTTAACAATCAAAAATATTTTTACAATCACACCTCACACATCAGAACAGTCCTGTGAAGTTTTGGATTTCATTGATTTTTAGAAAGAGTTATATGCACAGACTCATTTGAATTTCTAGCCAAACAAATTAGATTTGAAGGCTTTTCTTCAAGCAAACTTTTGGTCCAAGCAGGTGGCCCAAAGAAGAAAACTCGCATGGAATAATAAAAACTTCCATGACTTTCAGAAAGATCTTTAGTTATTGTAAAGTTCAGGCTTTTTCACTCAACCAAAACATTTCATTGAGAACAACATTAGGACTCCAGTAGTATTAACAGTGAGGAGCAGGAGAAGAATGATGATGAAATCATGGAGCTTGCTCATCAGACCAAACAAGACACAGACATTCTGAGGTGTGCAGGTCTTCTGGCTCATTGCTATTAATAGAAGAATTACTACGTTTCCAAGCAGAAACTCAAACCATAAAGGAGCAGCTTTTGTAATATATAATGTAATATATAATGTAATGTAATGTAAAATAATATAATAATATGTTTATATAATTATTTATATAAAGGAGTTTTAAAACACAACTTTATAATGAGGAAGAAAATTTTTACAGTGAGCATGGTAGAACACTGGGCCAGGTTGCCCAGAAAGTCAGTAGGTGCCCCATTCCTGGAGACATCCCAGGCCAGGCTGGACAGGGCTCTGAGCAACCTGAGCTGGGTGAAGATGTCCCTGCTCACAACAGGGCGGTTGCACTAAATGAGCTTTGAAGATCCCTTCCAACCCAACCTATTCTATGATTCTGTGATAATTTAAATAATATGCAATGCTGTTATTTTCATTGGTAGTTCCAATTATTGTTAAAAATACTAGAGAATGTGCTTACATTAATTTTTCAGCATCTTGAACTATTATTTAAAATAACCATCTTTAATTCATAAGAATACACACATCTACTTGAAAGGTAAAGATTAGTGCAATAATAAAATCCAAACCAAAGCAGATTACATTTTCATTTAGGTTATCACCAAGCTTTTGCATTCACTGATCTATACATATTCACCTGCAAAATGAACTCCTCATTTTAAGTGTAAACATTGTGCAATAGAAGGAGCACAGCAGATCGCTGTCTCTGTGTTCCTACATAATTGCAGCATTTCACAGTGATCTTCATTTGGGCTTCTCAAAATGTTCAAGACAGTCCATCAGGTTCCACCTGTCTCCTCTTCATATCTGTGACCCTCTCTTTTATTTTTCAGAAAGATTATTTAAAGCACAGCAAGCAGATGCCATGAGAAACAGTTATTTCTCATCAGTTTGTAGCCTACATGTCTGGGTCTTCTGTTTATTCACCCTTTAGTCTTCCAAGTGCATGTTCTATTGTTTTTCTCCAACCTGTATTTACTATTGGTCTGAGTTTCACAGCAGGATAAGCAGTGCAACAAAGACCATTCTTTCTTAATATTACTTATCTGTAAATTTCTGAGAAATTAATCTTTGTTTATGATGTTATTAACAAGATAACTTTACAACTGGAGGAAAGTAATTTGTGTTGTCCCAAAGCAGTTGTTTTAATAAAAGCAATAAGGGTAGCAAAAGAGAGTTGCACTCACAATGCAAACACATGAGGAGTTGTCAAGGGGATGTAAAAATGGATGGAAGTGTAAAAAAAAAAAAAAAAAGAAATCCGATAAGGAGAGAACTTTCACCACCAGAACTGAAGGAAAGCTAGGAGGAAAATTCCAAAATCTTGTTCCACAAAAAGCCTGTCCTAAAAGAAAGGAACTAGGAAAGGAGAAGTTGTCAAGTTTTGAGTGTAAGATAGATCAAAATGAATATTTAATAATATAATAAAATTAAATCAATTTGACACTAAAATATGCTATGACTTGAGTTAGGTTGAAAATAAAATCATGTTACCAGTAGCTTATAGAGTATATCATAATGCTGTACCAGTTGTAAGGTTGTAAATCATTTAAGACTGATCCTGCCTTGAGTGTTTGTAAAATTGTATTTAATCAACTCTCTTCCTAAACATTATTTAATTCCATGACCTAGTTATATGGGAATAAAAAATTTAGTAAACTAGATATGTTACGGACAAGCTACCCAAATAGCCTGAAGCTAAAGTGTTCTACCACTGTAGATGCACACAGGGAGCTGCAGAAACCGAATAAGCTGCCATAAAGGAATATTGGTGTCTGGGATTTTCCGGGCTTTGAAAGATACTACACATTTCAGTGAGATCTGGAAATGCTCTTACCATAGGAGGCTTTAGTACAGAATACATGTGAACATTAGAGAGGATTCTTTAGAGTCAGGAACTGCAGGCTTGTTTATAGCCAATAAATGTGTGTGAGACAAAGTGTACCAAGGCTGGGATGGACACAGAGCTAACTGAGCCTCTGTCAGAGAAAGTCTGCTCTTGGGCCACAACTAAGGTATGCATACTGAATTATTATTACAAGTTCTTTTGCAGGCAGAGCATTTCAGCGGAGAATCTTTCCATACTGTTTTTGTTTATTCTTTCATTAAAATGTTACCTCACTCAGTAGAAGCAGGACACTGAATTACAGGAGTCTTCTGCTTAATCCAGTGGGGATGCTGGCCATTTTTTCCATGTCAGTCCTTTTAGAAACTTCATCCAACTTGAGAATCTTTTGCCTCTTCTTACAATCTCTATCAATATCATAAAGAGGAAAGAAACAGGATGTGGGTTTGAATTCACAGTCATAGAGGATGATTGTAAAGCTGGATCTTCCATCTCCCCAGTAGCAATCTGACCAATAATGATTACTTCCTTCAAAAAGGAGCAAGTAATAAAAAAGACAAAAAGTAATGCTTTCATAGTAGGTATAACCTGATCTTAGAGTTTTAAAAGATTAAGTTTAAATTTCTTGATTACTATTGGCTTCTCTTAGCCAACCTGCTATGATTCAGGATTTGTTTGTTTTGTGACAAATCTGATGATTAAAATCCAAGTTTAGCGTGATTAAAATCTGGCAGGTATATAATTTATTTCTGTAGTGGCAGTGGTACGATACCAGGCTTTGGAAATTCAATATAATTTTTTATGTGTTACCTCAAAACAAACTTAGGTTCAGACAGATATCCAAACACAGTCATTGAGCTGGGTTATGTTTTTTAAGTTTTCTTCATATTTATAGGGATTTTTATTACTTGTGCTAAGAGGATAACTGTGGACTGCGTTCTGTCACTAGAAAATGAAATATATGTCTATCTGGTCATAAATCAATACCTCTGTCTTCAATTCATATCCTGATTCTACACAGTGGGTTAGTTGCTTCTTACGCACATTTAACAAATACTCAGATAACGAATCTTTCAATTGTTAATTCAGTTTGATCGAGGGACTGTGGGTGGTTTGCATAACAACTGTTACCCTGAGGAGTGTTTCAAAACTATTGTAAGAAACATTAAGCATAATGTTCCAAAGCATAATATATTGGGTGTATTAAATAAGAATTTAGCATTTGAATTTTCCAGCACAACACATATAATTTCTGAATACTGTAAATGGATTACTTAGTTATTTTTTCTACGAAAGGACAGGTATGTAATATTACCTTATTCTGTAACACCCTACAGGTGAAGAGTATCTGGTGTTTGAAGTACTGACTGCATGATTCTTTTTCTGAATAATCACTGATTCCTGTGAGCAGTCCAAAACCTCAGACGCAGCATGCTCTCATCTGAACCAGTACTGATGCACTGGAGTTGGAATGCCAAGGGTTACTTTGTTTACCATCAAAGCTCTGGGCCAGACTGAAAGCATACAAAAATACAGATAGTTCTTTGGACTGAAGTGTGCACAGATGTCTTTATGGAAATACACTGAGCTGAATGCTGCCCACAGTGGGACTCTACTTGTGCAGTCTCAATGACCACAGTTGGTTTATTGCAGCTCCACTTCTTATTTCACAAAACTCAGTAGCAGAAGTAGAAAGGTTCTCACTCAGTCTCAACAAATATTTATATACAGTTGGTCATTTCATAATATCCTTTTCTGCTTAACAAGATGTTCTGCAGTTTCTGGATGTCACATGGCTTACTAGTGGAGGTTTATTTTTATAAGTTGAGATTTTGCAAACATGAGCTGCATATAACATGCTGAACTTTGAAAATGCTTATATTAGACACTATGGGTAGACATTAATGAGATCATCAAACACCACTATTTAGGATAACGATGCAATGTAATACAGGAAGAGGTGACCTTTCCAGCTGAAGAGAAATTCAGAATTCATTTCTGATATGTTAGGATTGTTGTGTAGTGAAAGAAAGAGTCCTGCACCCCTACCTCAGCTTTATTCAAAGTCCCACAGAGCCGAAGAGCTTGATTCAAAGCCTGGTGAAGTAATCTGAGTCCTTCCCTTCCCTACACTTGATTCTGAAAAAAAGGGAGAGTGTTACATGGCAACATATGCCAGCCTCTGAAAAGGAAATATCCTGGAAAAACAGAAAGATTTACATTGGACTGTCTGATGAAGAGGCATTAGAGTTACAAAAATACCTGAGATACTTGTTGTAACGTTAACTTTGCCCTTGAATATTAAAAAGCCACAATGTCCACCAGTATCTTTTTTTTTTCTTTTTGTCCAGTCACTGAAAACATGTCAGCATGATCTACTGTATTCAGAGGATCATTTGTTACCAACTGAGAAGAACAAGTGTATTTCTCTACTGACTTACTTTAAAGACAGCATAAAAACTTTCATCTTTCCAGTCAGTATTTCTCCCTCATTCCTTTCACTGCCTTGTATGCATCGAATCATTTGTATGTCCTGGAATTCAGTTATTTCCGCAGATTTAGGCCACCTATATGGAATGAAAGGAGCAAATTGGAACTTCTCATTGTAATTCCTGATTTTTCATATATGATACATGATATATTGTATCAGATTCAGTCATTTTAACATTTTGGAAATGGCATATCTACTTAAACTAGTCAATTTTTTTCTATTTTAATGGTGTTTATGGAAAATTGATTTCCAGAAAATAAATGTTTGGAATAAAACATGTATTAGAAAAGACCTGAGAAAGCATCACAGGGCTTGGAAAAAATGGAAGCATTTGGTTTTCATCAACTTAGAACCGCAGCTTCAGGGCATTTGAACAGGATAGACTTTTTATTATTGGTCAGAGAACTTTTTTATTGTCTCTTCACTCATCCCTTGTTCTTTGCCTATTCTTCATTATTTACGTAAGAACCTGAGTTTCTGCCAGAGATCACTAGGTTTCTAGGTAAAGTGGTCAGCAACACCTTCACCTTTTGTAGGACAAGACTACACGGGTCAGTAGTGTCTCACAGGAAGAAGATAATTAAAATTCAGAAGACATATATTATCATTCAGAAACCAACATACAATATTTCCATATGTATCTGGTATAGTGAATGAAAAAAAAAAACACTTTAATGGCATTCCAGTTATATCAGTATTCAACACAGTTTTGTGAGGTGTAAACTGAGTGTTTTATGATTCTATTATCTAATTCTACAAGCACTGAGAACTGCTTTTCCAATGATGTCTAGTTTTAAAGTATCAGACAAAACTGTATCTGGCTCTGCATTCGTGCCCTGAAGAAGACAGAACATCCCAGAGAGACAACTTCCAGTAGGAAAAACTGTTTGCCTCTCTACAAAGCAGGGCATTCTCCAGGTACAGCATTAGCCCTAACATCACTTCGTTTCAAGGAATTAAGACTGGCACCAGCTTAATTTTAACATCTTTGGCAAGTTGTTTGCATCTTTTGCCAATTTGAAGCAGAACTTTTATGCATTTATCAGACTTCTAAGAGATAATACATACTGCCCAGAGTGAGACTTAAGTATGAACTGTTCTATAGCCACATTTTATTTTTGGTGTAAATACTGAGGAAATTTCTGAGGAAATTGGTCATCGTCGTCTTCAGTATTTCATGGTGTTTGAATTTTACCCATAGATATTTGCTACACCTGATGGTCTATCAAAAATTTTGCTGACTGATGGTTCATTCTAATTTTTCTCATAAAGAAAAAAAGGTCACTGACAGTAGCATCAGAAGATTTTTAAAATAATGCAAACAGCAATTGGCAGTACAGACCAATCAAATAATTGTAATTTAATATGTAATTTGTCCCAACATCACCATCCTGTGGTAGGATATGTGGAAACTTTGGAGAGTTGTGGGTGTGAGAAACCACTGGGAACACTTAATATGTAGAATTGCTGTATTTCTGAGTTATTTCAGATGTAACTTCTGTATTGCATAAGCATTGAACCTATACCACAGAATATCACTGAACTCAACAAAATTAATCCCCATTGATTTCAACATATTAATTAGCTAGTCCCTGCAGCTAGCTACTTAAAACACAACAAAGTATTTATACAAGTTGAAGCTCAAAGTTAAAGTCCAATTAAAATGCTATTAGATGCTACCTAATCCTGAAGACAACTAAGTATCTCTAACTTTTGGCGTCAGCCTCTGGTACATTTTAGACCTCAAGACGTTGTACCCTTAAACAACAATTTTGTCTAAAAAAAAAAAAAAAAAAAAGTAGAAATCAAACATGTTTGGCAACAATGACAAATTAAAATACAAATCAATATGAAATTAACCAATATAAGATTCTGATCAAGGACAGGTAATATATAGTACTTGCAAATTGCTGTCAATATGCTACTGAAACATGACAATCCGACAATCTCAGGGGTTATTTTACTCTACAGCGTTTACTTCTGTACGGCATGTGGAGATAGGTTATTTACAAAGAAAAGTTAGTTTTGGCACATAAAATACTTAAACAAACAAAGATTCCTGGAATCAGGAAGACGACTTCCAGTAAAACAAAGATTGAACTCTCAAAAGTTCAAATGCTACCTAAACTAAACATGACTAGTCTTCAGAGATTACGTGTTACTATCTTCACTTTTTGTTTTTATAAGTGGAGTGGTAGCAGAGTGTTTAAAATCACACTTCTGTTCTCCATAAGCTTGTAATAAATTTTCCGATACTACTTTTGCTTTGGCAGACCTGTGGTTTGGTTTTCTGTGGCTTTTTTAAACACTAATCTACTCCATTAAGGCAATTTTGTGTTACCGTAACTGCTCACTTAGATCCGCTATGAAAAGACACATTTGCTGGATTTACAGGAAACCTAAAATTGGTACAGAAGGTGCTGAGTTGGGCCCTAAGCTTTAATTAGGCAGTTTCTGCGTACTTAATATTACAGTGGTTTATTTTCTCCACATGAACAAGTTGGTGTGAGCATTGCCTTTGCTGAACATTCCTCTCCTGCTTGAAATTATTATGTTTGTCCAGGGATGACCAGGTAAATTACTGATACTTCATGGGATGAAAGAGGAGGAGGAAGCAAACAAGAATAAGGAAATAAAAATACCATTGTAAAATATCAAAACAGCTAAAAGATGAAGTCTAAGTTACCATATATTTCATTATGTCAGGAAATCACAGAATCACAGAATGTCAGGGATTGGAAGGGACCTCGAAAGATCATCTAGTCCAGTCCCCCTGCCGGAGCAGGAACACCTAGATGAGGTTACACAGGAAGGCGTCCAGGCGGGTTTGAATGTCTCCATAGTAGGAGACTCCACAACCTCCCTGGGCAGCCTGTTCCAGTGTCTGTCACCCTTACGGAGAAGAAGTTTCTTCTCAAATTTAAGTGGAGCCTTTTGTGTTCCAGTTTGAACCCACTACCCCTTTTTCTATCACTGGTTGTCACTGAGAAGAGCCTGGCTCCATCCTCATGACACTCACCCTTTATATATCTGTAAACATTAAGGAGGTCACCCCTCAGTCTCCTCTACTCCAAACTAAAGAGACCCAGCTTCCTCAGCATTTCCTCATAAGGGAGATGCTCCACTGCCTTCATCATCTTTGTTGCCCTATGAGAAATATGAGAAAGCAGGCAAAAATGCATGCTATCTGTACTGGTACATGCAGTATTTGTGCATCTTTGAAAAACAATGCTTAACACTTAATTTACAAGAAAAAAAAGAACTTGATACTACTATTCATATGAAGAATTAGGTTATATTAAAAGATGTCAGGAAGTTGTGGGGAGTGCAGTAACTAATCCGTGTAGACTTCACTTCATAGACAGCCAGTAATGTTCCACTGCATATACTATGCGATGCAATCAGGTAGCCCAAATCAATAGGAACATGCTTTAGATGCTGAACAATGTTTTTTACAGACACTGGTTATGAGATTAAAGTATAATATTCTTGAGGGAAGAGTAAAAGAGGTAATATTTCATTTGGTAAATGAAAGTTGTTTCTTGAAAGCCAAGTTTGTCTGCAGTTTTGTGATCTCTGGCTCTAATAAAAACAAAAGGCAGAGCAGCAAAGCACCCAGTAAAATTAAGACTTGGTAACCTAATTTTGGATTTATCATTCCTTTGTTTTCAGGGTTAGGGCTTCAAGTACAGTTTGGTAGAACTGCAAATGAGGTGCAAATAATTTTGAGGAAATAAATTGATTTGTTCAATGAGTTGTTAAAAGAGCCAAGTTTCTGCTTTGGCAGAGAAGAAATGGCTCCCATATCTTACTGACTTTAATACTGGTAGCTAAATGTGAGAAGCTCTGGCTCATGCCCACCAAGTTCAACAAGAAACAGCTTAAATCCACAACGTTTTGGATCAGGCACAAGATTATTTTGATAGCGTCAAGGAATAGGAATATATATGACTGTAAGGAGTACATCTGGTAAAATGAAATCTTGGTCTCGCTAAATTCAATGGCAATGTTACTGTTCACTTAGAAAAGGCTGAAATGGTTTGCGATATGTGAACTTATTTTATTTAAGCTAAAGTATGATTGGGTGGGCTGGCTACAGAAAGTTCATGAAGAAAAATAATAATAAATAAAATATGTCCTTCATTAAGACTTGAGATTTCCTACCAGCAAACTATCAAAAATTTTGCTAAGGTTTTACACGCATACATACACACACATAAAAAACAAAAGAAACAAACCAACACAAAAAGAACCACCAAAAAGTGTACAAACAATACTTATGCCTTAAAAATGTGAAAAAACTCCTAGGGTACCTTTTTTTTTTTTTTTTTTTTTAACATTTTAATCCATCCAGTTAAATACAAAGGGTATAACTGACCCTCTTGCATATACAAACACCAAGCAATTTCACAAGCACCGGCATCAGAGAAAATACATTTCTACCAATGATAGGATCATGCACTATGCTTCAGTACAAACTCATCTGCAGATGTTTAACACACAGTGCAGTGGTGTAATAGTTCTGCTCTGCAGGAGCCATATCACTGTATATTGCTGCTTTCCTGGGCCTTATGACCTTAATTCCTGAAGTCAAGGTTATGTGAAATGTACCCACAAAAGACAACTGAAGAGAAGAAATTGCATCAGGATGATCAGGAATAATAACAATGAAGAATTAAAAACTCATCACCATTCTGCTTTTAAATTACATATAATTTAGGTGAATAATGATATTAAAACAGTTTCTTTTTCCATACATGGATGCCTCTACTCCATGTCTGAGACCAGAGAAAACTTCCTTTCAGTCCTTCTGTTAATATTCTCAGGGTCAAAAATATAATTACTGGTTTTGTCCAAAAAAAAGAAAAAAAAAAGGCAAAAAAAAAAAGCAGCAGCCTTGGGAACATAGTGGAATTATGGAAGATCTAGATTACAACTCCAGTGAAAAATGTGGGACAAATTGGGTAGAATGTAGAAAAATCAGTTCTAACTGAAGTATGAAACTTATGCAAACAACAGGGGGGAAAAAAACCCTCTATCCTTTTATGAACATTTTTTTTAGAACATTTTGAGATGTGTGAAAACTACAAATGCTAGAACTGTGAAAAGGAAACTGGGAATTTGATCCATATGTTCTGGAAATGCCACTGCCCACAGCTATATTATTTTTGGAGAACAGAACAGAGAACAGAAGAACAGCTGTTAAAGCTGTTATAAACACAGGGTCTCCCTGGTGATGCAAAGATCTTACCTTGGTAGATATTAATGAGTGACTATTACCTTCTGGATACTACATATGAAGAAATCATCTTTGGTATGTTCTAGAATAATTACTATGGAATGTGATATTATTTATCAATTATCTCTCTAATTTTCCAAGGAGAAATCATTGCACTAACTCCAAGGGGAAAAAAACACTATTCAGGGTGTTTCACACATTGATTTTCTTCATGTAGGTGAATACAATTTAAAAGCCTGAACTGATCTAAGTAATTCTGCTGTATCAGGGAAGATTGTATTTTAAGCTTGGGAGGCTCTATCATGGTATATTTTTTCAAAGTGAAATATTTTTAAAATCTGTGACATACGAAGTAGCAGTAGGATCTGTGCACAGATTCTCATACTGCTGCTCAAAACCAAAAGCACATCATGCTGATTACAAGAGAAATTACCAGTTTAACTGGGCTACCATTTACTTGTGTGACTAGAAGGAATTAACTTCATTTGTTTTGCTATCTGCTACCAAGCCTTATATTTGTATTCTGTACTTTTAGCCAGCTGAATCTTCATATCAGTTGGCATCTTCCACTGAAGGCTGACCCTGGATGCTTATTCCTCTGACAATTCGATAGTCTGCAATTCTCACATTCAGTTTATTCTAGACAGTCAGTACCTAGTTGTACCGACGTCATCCTTCTAATATGCAACACGTACACTCATAACTAGTTCATGCTAGTAACTCTTGCCACAGAAAGGGACAGAGACCACCATAAAGAGCAACAGATTTAAAGAAAGCAGAATGTACATTTTCTTGGCCATACCAGCAAACTCTCCCTGAAAAAGTTAAAACATGTTTATAAAAAATTCTGAATGGTGGCAACTATACACCATCTGTTTTGTTCTGGTTTAGAAAGGAATTGCATCAATCCATGATGTTCTATATACCAGCTCTCCCTCACAACAGCCACTAAGCAAAAACTAGCAACAAAGTAGTGACTATCATGTTGAAATGATTGAAATATTAGTTTCTATTATTACAAATGACATTTGAAAATTATATTAATAATAAACTTCTAATTTGTACTAATTTTTTACTCTTTGAAAAAATGTCTTTGCTAAGTAATTTATGAATTTTGAAAATATGTAGTTCTTTGCACATATAATCATCAAGCCTGAACTGACCCAAAGTACAGTTTTTATTTTTTGTGTCTTTATTCATTCTTTTCTATATAGTATTTGTGGAATTCAGCATCTGGAACGAGCAGGAAACAGGCTGACTCTCTTTGACTCCCTTTATTTCTGCATAGTGACATTTTCCACTGTGGGCTTTGGGGATGTTACACCCAGGATATGGCCTTCAAAGCTGCTTGTTGTCATTATGATCTGTGTTGCTCTTGTGGTGTTGCCCATACAGGTAAATGTGGATTTTTCTTCTCTTCAGAACTGTTTTTAAAAGAAAATAATAACTGAAATAATTTATTGTTGCTAATATTATTGCATATAAAATGTCAGAAGAAATAACCATGTTCTGTAACTCCTATTCTGGTTTTTTCCTTCCTTTTTTTCTTTGTTCTCCTATAGTCTAGATTTTTACTAAAAACCAGAACACTAATAACAGTTTTCAAGTGCTGTTGAAAGCTTTCTGTTACTGTCCTGTAGCACAGACCCCCTTCATCCTGAGGGATGAGTTTGTTATTAATGGAACAATTTAGAAAACAAACAAAAAAAACCTGAAAACCACCAAACAACAGTAGCCAGCACTTTCTTTATGAGTATAGTATTTCCTCTGCAGGCTCTCCCTGTTTCTAATCTTGGTCTCTCCACTTCCTCTCTCACTCTTACAGCTCAGTGCTAACTTGAAAAAATCTCATTAAATCTGCAACTCAAGCAAATTGACTTCACAGCTGTGTATGTCAGTACACACATACAGAGCCAACAGCACAGGCGGGAATTTTTGATACCTACTTAAGTTTAGGATTTCTAATGGCTTCAACAGTAAAAGGCTGATTTATGAAAATCCAAGTATTTCAAGGAGTCAATCAGTTTCATTAAATTTGTACCAAACATTTTCCAGCTCATTAGGTGAGGCTTGATGACAGAAACCCTGAGATTACATAGGAAGCCCTGCCAAGTTATTAGCTGTTCCACACTTGGTGATCACCCAGACCCTCTGCCACAAAAAAGGATGTGGGGAGGCATCATCCATGCTTTTCAAAGCTCATAGCAGAGCTGCTAGACCAAGAAGCTCTGAAGGTTCTTGCACAGCTGTGGTATCCAGACTCTGCCTCTTTAACAGGGAACTAAATCTCACTGTGAACAGGCCACACAGAAACCTTGTGAGGTTGGAAGCTCAAGCTTTCAGCATTAATTTTCTTGAAAGTATTTGAACATTTTAGTTATGCCTAAATATTTAATGGCTGCATACGCAGACACATGCACTACCAGAATTACATTCCCATTCAGTGGAAATTTAGTAAAATATATATTCTAGCAAAAACTAAAATATGCTTTGTTTAAGAAATCTGGAACTTCCTAGGAAATAGAAATTTCATCTTTCAGGTAGTTTTGGTAGACACTTCAGGCATAAGAGTGCTGCAGTAAAGAACTTGGAATCTACTGCCCTTTCACATAAATTTATCTATTATTAGCTACTTTATTTTATAGCTTTGTGGTGATAATGGGGTTTAATATAGTTTTCCATACACGGAATGTGGGAGGCATTCTCTCCTGAGCTTCTGTCCTGCTGTGATATGCAGTCAATTATTATTCACGATTCAGTCTCTCCATTAGTTGAAAAGAGATGAGAAACAGCAGCTATCACACATATATATAGTTAAATTGAACCCAGTATTAAATGCATATTACTTACAAGAAGTTTTGAAATGGTGTTTGTATGTTTTATTACACGTTACAATGGCATCGATTGTTGAATGCTCTTCAAAGGATTCAGACTAATAAAGCAATGTTTACTGTTAGCTTGGATATATTGTTCAGCAGGGAAGGGCAAATTTACTGTAATAACAGCTGCTGTGTATTTAAGTTGTATCTAAATTTATGAGACAGATAAGAGAGTATACAGAAGATCACCTTCAGAAATTATAGAATTTCTGAGTTATTGCCTAAACTAAGTAAAATAGTGCTTCTATCCAAGCATCTGTACTTACAGTATACACTTAATTGTGTGAAAATTTAATCTTATATTTGGGGGAAGCATTTATGTCACATGGCACTGGAAAAAGAGAGGTCAGAGGCATAAAATAAATAAAGGAAATAAGGTACAGCCTCCATTCTTTTCTTGAATCTTGAGATGTACTGCAATCTCATTATATTTTAATGGATTTACCCTGCTAGTTGTGTGTGGTAGAGACTGGCTCTATGCCATGTTTTTCTATCACCCTATATTCATCTTGTCCACTTATTAGGGAACTTTTTACAAAGAAAAAGACATTGTGGGCTAAGGGCAGCTTTTCATAGAGGCATGAGATGAATGATGCATTGTTAAGTTGATACAGTTGTTAAGCTGGTACAGTTGTGCTGCACATCAGCTTGTCTATATTTCACTGACAATTGTCATCTCTTGCAGTTTGAACAGCTGGCGTATTTGTGGATGGAGAGGCAAAAGTCCGGTGGTAACTATAGTCGACACAGAGCTCAGACAGAAAAACATGTTGTGCTGTGTGTAAGCTCTCTGAAGATTGACTTACTTATGGATTTCTTAAATGAATTCTATGCTCATCCCAGATTGCAGGTACTTAGAGTGGAGAAAAAAACAACAAAACCTCAAACCACTGATTTTTTGTAGACAGCCTTCTGAAATAGTCGTTAATTTGTAAAACTGAATTTGGGAATAGCTGACTGAATTGGGAATCTATAATTGCAATAAGAAGCTGAGATACAGTATGGAGATATCAATTTTAAATTGAGGTAAACAGACTAAATAGATATAAATACTGTCTTGTTGAATTATGCCAGATCTTTCAGAAACAGATACTTTCACCCAAATTTCTTATATTCTGCCCGAAACTCCTCAAATTATTTTTTCGTGTTGTTTTGGGACTGGATCTAAAAGTCCTCACAAGTCAATGCATCTTTTGGTTTTTGCATTTTGCTTTATTTTTTTGCCACCATTAGGAAGATGAGATCCTTTTGAAGTTGTCGACATTAAGAAATAAATAGGCATGCTTAAAAGGATGAAGACCCTGAAAGATTACACACAAGAGATTATTTTTAGTGTACATGTATTCCCTAGCTAATGCAAACAGATGTCATATCACTTGTTTTGATCATATAAAAGCTTATTTATATGGGACAGCAATTTTGATTAATTATAATTAGCTTTGCTACAGACCATTTCTTTTATTATATCTTTATGTCTTTTACTAAGTTACCTGTGGTACCATGTTTCATTAACTAGTGCAAAAAAATCACAAAAATACAGTCTGCAAGTTGCTGAGCAGCAACTGACAAATCCCAAATCCCAAATATTCACCAAAATAATTAGCTAGTAAGAGGCATAAGCAAAAACACAAAGAAATCCAGTTCTTTCTAGATGCAAACACACTGAAATCCAAAATTTAGTTAACTAGCCTGAAGAACAAGTCAGGCCCTGTAATACACTGGAGACAAAGTAGGAAAGTCCTAATGCTGCTTCTGTAGCCTAAAAGAGCTTTATACATTCCCTTCACAGTTGAAATGGGAAGGTGAAAGATATACATGGTGGACTGGATCCAATGCACTAAGCTTTCTGTAAAAGTCTGTATGTACTAAGGGAGACTTCGATGACAAGCCTTTCGTGTTCCATTCATCTTTCCTTTTCACATGTACACACAAGTATACTTCAGAGCAACCATATCTTTCCTAACAAGAACTTTCTGTAGCACAGGAAACGAGTTTGGATCTGGCCATTAAGGAAAAATGAATTTTGTTAAAAACTTCCTACATTTTCCAGCTAGAATGACAGAAATGTAAGTGATCTCTTAACAAAACAAAACAAAACAAAACATGCTCATGTGGGAGCAAAAAAGTTCCTGAATGGACTTTAGTTGTCACCCTGGAGTCTTTTGTGAGCAGTTGACAACTGTCCAGCCATTTTTATTAAATAACTCAACATTTTAAATGTGTATTGAAATAACTTTTGTCAATTAAATTTGGGAATTATCGGAGACATTTTTGAACATCCTGAGTCTCTGTTGACTCATTCTCTAGCAGCAGTAGATGGTAACATAAAAAAATAACATGACTATTCCCCCTTATGTTTTTGACAGGACTATTATGTCGTTATTTTGTGTCCTACTGAGATGGATGCTCAGGTCCGAAGGGTGTTACAAATCCCAATGTGGTCTCAAAGAGTTATCTATCTGCAAGGCTCAGCACTAAAAGATCAAGACCTGTTGAGAGCTAAGTAGGCAAAAACTGATCAATCTTGATTTTTACTTTTGTTTCAACTCATACTGTTCTGTAAATAAGGTTGACAAACAAAAGTTGTGCTACAATGAAAGCATGTGTATTTAGAAAGCAAGGCTCTTTGTGATATAATATGTTTTTCTTAATATCTGAAATTATTAAAGGAAAATATTTGTAAGTTCTTTCATTTGACCTAAATTTTCTTCACTGTCTTTACTTTTCAATTTTTAAAGGTATTGAAACAGTGTGCCTGTGATTTCTTCTGAAAAAGCAGCACCGTAAATTCCAAAACTGCTAGAATTTGTTTCTGTCCATTGAGCAAAGATGGTAAATGTGATGCTAGTTCTCCTGACCAACTGAAGGGGAAAAAAAGTAAACAAAATTAACTGTCACAGTTTGAACCCATTTTACAGTTTTCTTTCCTTTCTAAGTTCAGCCCAGTAGTATAATCAACTCCTCTACTATACCTCCATATACTTTTCTTTCAGGACCTTCCTCTTACCACATACTTTCACCACGTCTACAAAATCCACTCTGCCAGTTAATAGTGAATGACATTAATCAAAACACTTCAGTCACAGTTGCTAACCGCACCCCACTCCCCCCACTATTGCTCAATCACTAGAAGGTGTGATGGAATTCACAGTGGAATTAACATAGGAAGATTGTCTCTTTAAACTCTCCAAATAGAGAGAAAGGTGATTCTTGGCAAATAACTGATTTCACTTATATATGTTGTTCTTTATAAGAATTTATTTAGCAACTAATATAGATACCTAAAATTAAGCCAATGCCTGAGTATTTGTGTCATTCAGCCTTCTTTACCCCAGGGGAGTTATTTCTGATAACTTAATCTGTGAGCAGTCTAGTGAACAGTGTTACTTTCTCAGATTTCTGCCACTGAATAAACAATTACTGCTAAATCTGCTTAAAATTTGAAAATTCAATAAATCTTTTTTTCAGGATTAAGAATTTTCTTTTAGAGAGAGGTGTTTTGGTTTCGTTTTTTTTTTTTTTTCTTTTTTTTTTCTTTCTTCGTTCTTTCTTGCTGATTTCAAGAAGGAATTCCTGTGGGGATATAGCTGATAGCTTGTTTTACACATTAGAAGAGAAAAATTAGGCTGTTCCCTAAAGATAATCTTGCATTTCACTTATAATAACCTGGAGGTAGTCAGCTGTGGAACTGTGCTTTTTTCCTGCAGCACAGGTAATTGAATGTACCTGTCAGAGAATAATTTTCAGCCTCTCCTGAGGGAAGAAGCATAGTGGGAATTTAATAGAACATTTAATATGAAATATAACTCAGTGCCTAAGACATTTGCCTTATTTCTTTCTAATGAGAACATAATGTACTGAGAAGATAACAAGGCACGTGGTAAACTTCTTATAAATAAACTAATGGTTACTACCACCAAAATATGCAAGTGTCTAATTATCAAAAATTATACATATGTTATACCTAAAATGCAATGTCAAAATAACATGATAAAGGTCACACCGAAAAGTAAGGGAATACCAAAAGCTGTCTGACTGCATAAGTAGTAAATAGTTAACTAGACTGTATTTTTCTTTATATACCCTAGTACACAGTTTGAATTTACACATATGATATTTGTCTTGCTTCCTTCAAGAGCTTCACTGTGCAGACTTTTGGTGTCCTCTGAACAGTGTTCATGTGCTCAGCTTTAACAAAAGAAACAGAACTAATTCTGTCACAAGGAATCACATTGATACTTAGACTGCTCATCAGCACGAGTGAGAAGTTCATACCTACTTCAGCATTTGAAACAACACAGTCACTAATTAAAAGAGCTCTTATTCTCCATGCAGATGAGCTCTAGAAAGTGAACAGCACTGTCACGCTCAATTATTTTCCCCTACAGCTTTGTTCTGTGTTTTGTCTTGACCTCAAATATTTTTTTTCTCTCCTTCCAATTTCTTTAGTTAACCATCACAAATCTTAGTCCTCTTTGTGTCCACTCTTTACTAATATTATACTTTTTCCTTTCACAAATTTCTCTTCTATATATAAAGTCTCTTTAATTTCTGCCATCTTCAAGCAGGGGAACTACTAGGAGGTTTTTTTGTTTTTGTTTTGCTGGATTTTTGGTTTTTTGGTTTTGGTTTTTTTTTTCTCAGATTCAGTTTTCTAGCACATAAAAATGGTGTAATTGATAAAGCTTTTTCAGTTTTTAAGACATCATTTGTTAGTAACACTTCTCTCATAAGGATACTTTGAGTTCTAATGAATGTTTTTAACATAGATGCTATTAGTCTTTATGTTGTCTAAGTTCATGACATTCACAGATGTTAATCTCAGGTTAATATCCTTGTCATCTGTGGCTGAAGTGATTTAAGAACTTAAAAAAAAAAAAAAAAGGTTAAAAAGGTGGATATTCACACAAGGTTTCATTTCCTTATGAAATCAACTATATATACTGTCAGCCCCAGTTACCTCATCAGCTCTGATCAAAATCTCATCTAATTTCACTGAATTCTCTTTCCTGCAACTTTGTTGAAGGCCTTATCTTCTTTTGCTCCCATGATTAGCTAAAACTCCTCATTCAGCTGCCATGATTTCTTCCTAATCAGCACTCAGAAGTGGCCTCCTGTCTTGTCTTCTCCACATCAGCTGCATTTGACATTGCTATTTTGGATATATTAATTTGCCTTTGTTACAATGATTTTTCCATGTCAAGTACATTAATCTTTTGATACTTCCCTTGTTTTCCTACTGATAGGTGCCTATGGGAACCTATAATACCAGACCTTATCCTTCTCTTCTCTTTATATGTTCTCTGAATGATCTCACACAAGTCATACAAATTTAATCACTGTTTCTGTAGTTAAAAGCTAAAAAGTTGGCCAAGCTATCTGACATGTCATTATGGATATCGATTCATCAACTTCAGTTCAGTTGCACACAGTTTTAAATACACCTTAATTTTTGCTAAGCTTGGAATCATATTGTAGAATATCCTGTGTAGACTAGGCCTGCATCTTGCAAGTGTTTTCTCACACAAGCTCTCATTTTTGCCCCACTTAATACTATATTTATGTTCTTGAAAATCTCAACTTCCTGAACCCTTGTTTCAGAACAGTCTGGAAATACTATTTACATAGAACGCCACTTTGCCTCACTGTAGGCTTTCCCTGGCTTACTCTTCTTTATTGCGTCAAGGAGTGACCCCTTATTCTTCATTTAGCCTGCAACTCCCAGTTCTTACTGAGTGGTAACGTTCTGATAAGTCTATAATGCTATTCTCTTTCACACGTACAACAGATTAACATACAAGTCTCATGATTTCACCCATGCTGTCCCTTCAATCTAGGATGAATTTCTCAGAAACATCTGAGAAAGTAAGCCCAGTATTCTTCATCACATCCTCTCTTCAGACAGTTCTCTGCTCTGATATCTAGTGAGACTACTTTCTACCATGATAATTTTTATATTCAGGTATTGTCACACCATTTCTTCCTGCTTCCCATGTTTGCAAATACTTTTGTTGTCCTTTGTCATGTCACTTGGAGCTTATATGAAAAGGACTATATTTTTGTTCTGTGTTTATATAATACCTAAAAGAATGGGCTCTCAGTTGTAGCCTAGGGTCCCAATTGTCTAAACTGTTACTAACAACCATCAATTCCATTTTCTAGCAGCAGAGAAACCAAAGATTTAGGAATCTCAGATCCCATTCAGACTCAAGAGTTGCTGTAATGAGGAGAGAATGCCTGTTCATTTTTCCCAGCTTCTGTCTCACTTTTTTACCTTCTCAGGAAATGCGTTCTGATCATACCTGTGCCTTTTTGCCCAGAAAGTCCGCTTTTCCCAAGGAGGTCAACCAAGTCTATATTTCTTTACTTCCATGTACAAGGACTCAGTGGAGAAGGATATGAAGATCTGAGGCAAGAGAGGAAAAGGAAACTTCGATGAAACCTTCAGTCAGACAGTTTTTCTCTGCACTTCCATAACCACTCTTTTTATTACATAACCAGTCGTACCCACTAGCGAACAACTGGGCATTAAAAGTTCTCAAAGAGACCACAAACTGAAAACAGTTAATTCCTTTAATGCATACATGCACTGAAATGTTTGTTATTTATCCCAAATGCATTATTCTAGTACATCTATCCACCTTTCTACTATCACTAGGCAAGACAAGTCTATGTTATCTGCCCCATGTCATTCATTCTTATCAATAACAACTTGTACATGTCATACCCTTACACACTATAAAGACTGGTACTATTTATTCACCTTTTATACTCATGGCAGATAAATATTTATTGTGCAAATCAACTTGGTTTGAGACCACTCTGCTTTTGCTACTTTGGCACAGCTTCTGGCATCAGGGAAAGAAAGTTTCCCGGAACTTAGTCAAGAAGTCCTGGTACACCATGAATTATTGCACAAGGTGACTGCTGCTGACATTCAGATAATGCATGAGAACAGACAGACTAAACTTCCTCTGTATTCTCTTTTTATAAGTGTACAAGACTATAAACTGTGAAACACAAGTCCACTGAACTATTTTGTTGGTATGTAACAGGCTTGTCTCTCCCTACTTCTAGAATGGATGATGCTGAAGCTTGTTTCATTCTGAGTAGCCGCTGTGAGGTGGACCGGACAGCAGCTGTAAGTTTTGAAGAAATAACTAAGAATGAATGTGCATGCTACTTACACTTTTACTGCCCTTATTCCATCTCAGGGACTCAGACTTCTGTGAACAGAAGATTGAAATCAGCTGATTTACACAGAGACTTTGCATGTGGGATGAACTTCTTGTCTCAGTTAAGATATCAAAAAGGTTGCTATTGGATTCTATAAGGCCAGGTTTTCACAAACTTATGAAACATGATGTAATGGCTCATTTCACATAACATACATGCTTCTAATTTATTTAGAAAATAAATTACATGACCCACCTACCAAAGAAGTTAGGATTTAACAGCACATTTTGTTATTTTTTTTAAATATGTGAATTTATACATTCTTACAGAACTTTAAAGTACCGTAAGAATTCAGTACTTTCAAAAGACAATTTTCCTGCTGAATAAAACAAATTTTTATGCATTCCCTCCTTTTTTAAGAACACTGGCAGAATACCATGTAAGCACTATCATGAAACCTTATAGATATATGGATAACTCAGTCAATAATCACTCCGAAGGGTAATACTAATCCATGTTTACTAATGGTAATACTAATATCCATGTTTGCTCTAGATATGCAAGTCAAAGAGGTAAATTTAATAAATCAGAAAAGAAACATATATCAACAGATTGGTGTTTCTATTCAGAACTACTGAAGTATTGAAAGTTTACTACTAACAAACTAAAGACTGAATAAATTAAAATAAATAAATTAATTAACACATTTGTGACTAATACCAAATAACCAATTTATCTGAGAGCATTTGACCGTTTTTCATATTGATCAATTTTAAATATGGAAAAAAGCACGATTCTTCAAGTAAGTTACTATGGTTTTGCCCATGCTATTAGTTATTTGCTGTCAGGTAAGTTACTGTCTACAAAGGAAAACCACTAATAGAATACTGAGTGTTTCTGTGATAAAAGAATAAACCAATTTTAATAAGAACTGAAACTCTTAATAATAACAACTCTTTAATATGAACTAAAACTCATCAAACTAATGAAATTACCTACTAGTCACAAGCATCCAGGAAAAAAGTCAACTGAGGAAGGATTTATGGACAGAACTTTCAATTTTACACCATGCACTGCATGCTGTATTATTGCACACTTGCCTATTTGGTTCAGTCCTGAACTCCAAAGGAAGATCAGAATAAGTCTGAATATTCACAAATTAAGATGCTTACAAATCACCTAACAAGATCAAACTAGCAATTATGTTTTAAGCTATCTAAATTTGCTGCTACAATAAAACAAATAGCAATTATTTTTCTGATTTTTAAAAACAGAGTAAAACATAAGAAACAAGGTGTTTGCATTATATATAGTATTTCATAGTATATTCTCTGTCTTGCTACAGTTACTTCATCTGTCATCAAAACTTAGTTGTTTCCATACCTACACATATGGTTTATTAGAATAAAGAACAAAAACAGTAACATAAGCTGCAGCTAGCAAGAAGAAAGGATTATTTCTTTGTTAAGCAAATAAGCCCCTCAGAAGCAAATTTAAACAAAAATAATGTAATTTTTTTGTAGATTATGAGCATGCTGTAAAACATGCTTTATTCAAAACTGAAGACCCATGCTGGACCCATTACTTGCAGAAAGCCACTGAACTCCCTGAGAAATAAATCTGTGTTCATGATATAATATTCAAGCTTACTGTAATAAGAGCTTTGAACTTGATTAATCAGCAATAGACTCCTGAAAACAAACTAGCGAAAGCCACTGAATTGGCAGCAAGTAATCCTGGAATAGTCAAGTAAGGCAAGCACACTGTTTGGAAAGGACATTGGTGCTAGTGTGCTTAAAGATAAGAACAGGCAACAGTTCTTGCAAATACCTGAGAAAATACCAGTAACTTCTGTGAGACTGAAAAAGAGCCAAACTGCCTTTCCTGAATTAGCCATGAAGTTCAGAAAAAAATCAGCTACGACATCTCATTTCACAAAATACAGTTGTGAAGTGGTTAGAAACAAGAAATGCCATACAAGCAGAGCATGTGATTTACGTTGCACTTGGTATGTTTATGCAGTTTTAAGGACAGCTGTACCATCTCAGGATTCACTTAGAGATAAACTGTTCATCCGTGCTCATAACCACTCCAGAATTTATAGAAAGAAAGGACAATTTTCAGCACTGCTGAACATTTCTACACGGTAGAGCTTCCAGCCATTCTGGGCAGCACTATCTAGTTTTAGTTTCAGAGTCATGGCCAGCTACAACTCTCTCCAGGCAGCCTTTCTGCGCCCAGCATGCCCCAGGAAATACCAAAATGATACCTGGCACATCTCAGCTTCCAGTACTATCTATTATCAAAGCTCATTTATAATTGTATCTGGCGCATACAGGCAATTATCACCAAAGACACAATCCTGTTACCTTCCTCTGGGACAGAAAGCCCTGTTGGGTGACTGGCTAGTCCTAATGGCACAGTATCTCCACTCTAGCAGTGATACTCAGGGGCAGTGTCACCTGAATTTTTTTAAACAAGATGTCACCTCTCTGGTTTTGTTGGTTAGATTTCCTTTTCACAGGGAATGCAATTATTTGTACTGCAAGTAGAAAACGACAACTGTTTTAATTTTTTGTCTGTTTTATTTGACTGCCCTCTAGAGCTCTGAAAAGATATGGATTTAATTTCCTACACTGTTCCAGGTCTAGTCACAACTGAGAACTTCAGTAATGTAGCACATAAATTTCAGTTTGTCACTAGGCTGAAGGAAGTTCAGTTTTCATCCCGGTATCAGTCTTTATAACTAGAACTGGTTTTTCACCCTGCTATGCTTGAGAAGCTGACAAACTGTTAGGAGGGCCTTGGATCCTCTCCTACATCTGACAGGTGTCAAAATGAAAGTTAACAGAGGCATTGAGGAGATTCCCAACCAGAACAGCTGTTGTTAACTCATGTGATTTTTCAAAGTGCATGAGGGTTTTTATCTCTCCAGCTACAGTCCTCAGCAGAGGATCTACTTATTTGCCATGGATACCACTGGCTGTTTATTGCTTACTATTTCATTAATTAATAAGTGTTAGTGCAAAGTCTGTGTGCCTTCTGACCCTTGAATCTCAATTATAGCTCAGAAGAAAAGTACAATAACAGATGACATGCAGTTACTTTATAAAAAATGTCAGTTGCTTCCTTTTTCACTTGTAGGAATAGGACTTCATCGAGCATTTGCCAGCTTTCCAGTCTCCTCCCAGAGACTTTCCCTTCTCTAGCAAGACAAAGCTCTACCAAATTTTATTCTATCCAGTGCTATTTTGACATCTTAGATCAAGATGTAAGCTGCTCATCTGCTGTAGCAAGCAGGACAAACATCTGTTTTCATTCTGGAGGATGAGCTCTTAAAGAGAGTTCAATTGTACTTAAGTCTGGATGACTTTTTTTAAAATTTGAGTGGCAAGTATAGAAGAGTACTCTGTGACACACCATGAAGTTGGCCAGTGACTTTCAATGGGCTGCCTACATCAAATTGCTCCACAAAACTAAGGTGCAATGCATCTGCTGTTTTAACCCAAGAAGGGATGGGAAGAGAAGTTTCTTTTGAATTATCCTATTGATATCTCTTTAATAGGCTGTATAAGAAAGATCACTTCTACTGCTGACAGCTTTGTTCTGATGCTTTCTGAAAATTCAGAGATGGTTGGATTCAAGCATGCACCTTCTTTTTATGCCCTTCCATTAATCAAATTGTACAACACTGCTACACTGGTAATCTAAGTTACACTACCTCAACAGCATCACAAGATGGACACACTGTATAGGAAGATACAACTAATTTATCAAGCATGTGTGACAAGAAAAAAATTAATAGAACTATTTTAAAATAGACATTAAATCAAGGTCTTGCTTTGAGTTCTGATGATTTAAATTCCTGTTACACCCACTTTAAAACTTACAGCTTTTGATACATGAACTTAAATACCACCTGTATATTATTCACCATTGGTATCAGTGGTAATTTTTGATCACAGACTGCCATTCCTTGTGTGGAAAAGCACACAGAAGAGAACACATGTTTTCCTTCTTCTCTCAATGAAGCATATATTTTATAATGTGAACAGAAGCATAATTTTGTTTCAGTTATCTCTGTTTATAGTGTGTACATATACACCTCCTTTTTACTTGGGAGAAATGTGAACATTTTTTGAAGTCACTGAAATCTAGTATAGAAATTGTACATCTGTAAAACAAAGAAATGAATTAAAGTGCCTACCTGTGTTTTCATTTCTCTCCCCTGGAGTGCTTCTCCAGAGTGGAATTTGGGAGAGTAATTGAGCAAAAAAAAACCCAGAAACCCAAATAACCAGATTTTGTACACAAACACAAGTATATACCAAGTGAAAAGAGAAAAACTGAACGATAATGTAAGGTTATTATATTAATAGTACATATACACTGAGTTGATCTTATGAAGCTATACAGGGCATTTAAGTAACCATTTTATATATATTATATATTTGTAGACTGCTTCTTCAAAAAAAGAGTTAGCAAATGGAAAGCAATATATAATTTGCAGTGTTAAAAATGCAAATGTGCCAAATAATCATCAAGAGATTGTAATTTTAAAGAGCCTTTCCCTTTCCTATACAATTATCTAAAAATATTTCATGTTGCGATTCAGACTTCTAGTTTTAAAACACTCACTTCCATGGGTCTAGGTTTGCTTATTTTATAAAATGGTGTCACTTGAATCCTTTTAATAAGCATTCTCATTCTTATTTTTAACAATTCTTGCAGGCTTTTTAGACTAAATAATTTATTAAAAAATCTAAGAAAACATGTAATATTGAGAAGAAGAAGAGTAAACTTTGTCTGAAATGTACAACAAAAACTGTATTTACTGCCACAGTTTTGGTTTACCGTGGTAAATGTAATCTTAGCCCATATATGTGGTATTTGAGAATGAAAAAAAAAAAAATCTAAATTTCACTGAATATAAACTATATTTCTATGCATGTGGCACACAAGAAACAGCCTTTTCTCACTAGTAATACTAGTAATATCAAACCTTATACAGTGAAGCCACACTATCACTGCAGGTTACTCTGAATGTGTTTCCCTGGCACCTTCTGCTTAAAAAGTTTAGGTAACATCTTCAACAACACAGGCTTTTAAAATCTGTCCCAAATCCACTCCCAAACCCTTTATTTCTCCTGTAGTATATCTGTATGACCACCATCCATCCCATTAGCCAGCCATTTGCTACTTCTAAAGTGTGCTGGCATTTCAGTCCCTTAAAACCACACAGCAAGAAACCCTAAATACAAAAAAAAAAACAAAACAAAACAAAAAACAAACAAACAAAACAAACACACAAACCAAAACCAAGGAGGTTAAGTTGCTATAGAAAAATTGAAGAAAAAGTGACTGCATACAAGGAAAACTTACAGCAGGGTACTTCCAAGTTCTGACATCTCCTGAAGGGGCACAGCAATTCTACACCTATGAAACTGTTAATAAGAAAAATATGAAAGAATGTATTTTGCCATCCTTAAAAGATCTTCCTCTTATGACTCCATTCTAGTATTTATAGTAGAATAATTACTTGCTAACATCTCAATTGACATTAAAATATTATGGTTTGAAAATGTCAATTACACTCTGTTCCAGGCAGAGATTTTCCCTTGTGTTCATGAGTCTGACTTTCTTATTGCTGATGCTGCAAACATAATTAATCATTCTTTATATTTTATCTTTTAATGCCACCAATTTCACGACTAGGCAAGACATTTCAACCCCAAAATTGCTTCCTATGTGCAGCTCTCAAATATTCCTTTTTTAGTTCTGAAGTAAATAAAACCTGATGGCTGATACACTGAAATTAGCCATATTTCATTAAATTCAATATATGAATGTCTTATCACATACTTTGCTTTTATGGGATAGCAAAATTCATCCTGTGGTTAACTCACTCTTGAGAAGTTGCAACAAGTACCAGAATTAACAGGCTGGGAAATCTGCTGGAATCCTTTGGTCAACAGCTGGGTAAAATCTGGTGTCGGTTATGTAAATATTTTAGTTGAACAAACATGTAAATCTGCTTTTAATTGAGTTTATATTTTTTTTAGAATTATCCACAATTTTAAACTCCTAATTTGTGATGTCCTCATGTTATTAAAATTCTGAATCTCTTTGGATATATCTAATATATCATTCTTGATTAATTAGACATGACTTGTCACTACCATCTAAGCTTTCACATAGTTCTTCCACATCCAGATGCCACCCCCTCCAAATTATATGATGCTCAACATGTGCAGAAAGGTAGGAGAGAGACAAAGTACCTTATTGGTAGAACATTTCTGGGAACAAACCCTCTGTTCTGCATTCCAACAAATAGAATATATTATACTAGGATCTTAGGATAATGGATGAAGGAAGGAAGTTCAGGAGGTGTCTGTTCTGCCAGGGGTCAGTTATCATCACAGACCATGTTGCCCAGGGCTTTATCTAGGCTGACGTGAAGGGTCCAAGGATGGAGACCGCACAGCCTTTCTGCACATCCCATTCCACTGCCTGCCTGTCTCTTTTCAACTGACATCTATTGTCTCTTGTATTCCAACCGTGCATCACTGTGCTGAGCCTGGCTCCATCTGCTCAATACCCATCCCACAGGTACTGGGGGTGGCTGTCAGACCCCCTGAAGCCCTCTCTTCTGCAGGCTGAATTAGCTCCATTCCCTCAGCCTCTCTTCACAAGGCCTCTGCTTATGTCCCTGACCATCTCAGTGGCCCTCTGCTGAACTCAGTCCATGTGTCTTTGCTCTACTGAGGGCCTGAAAACTGAATGTAGTGTCTAGATACAGTCTGAGTAGAGGATAATCACTGCCCTCCATCTACTCCCTGTGCTCCTGTTAAAACAGCCCACAATGCTGTCAGCCTCCTCTGCTGCTAGGGTACGCTGCCAGCCCATTGTCTGTGCCTGCATATAAATATTTATGTATTTAAATATATGTAATATACATAATACTTATATAACATGTATGTAAACATCCACACCAGCTGGTGTTATAGAGTCTTAAAATGAGTTTTCTTCAGGAGTCAGTCTGATAAGAGGTTTTTTCCTAATATAACATGGTTGTTTCTATTTCATTGTCATCATCTCATACTCTTCATTCTAGGATCATCAAACCATTCTGAGAGCATGGGCAGTTAAAGACTTTGCTCCGAATTGTCCTTTGTATGTCCAAATACTGAAACCTGAGAATAAATTCCACATCAAGTTTGCAGGTAAGTGTGAGATTTCAACCATTTGAAACACTTCTTAGTACTTGGCAATTTGTTTCATAGGCACGAGCAAAGTGAGATTCCCTAGGCATTTTTACTGGTTAGAAGCAGATTAAAAGTGCAGTATTTTAAGATAACATGGGCTGTATATATCCTAACAGTATTAAAATGCCATGTTTTACATTAAGGTCTTATTTAAAAGCACTTTTAAGGATAATTGCTCTTTTATATTACATAATATACAGAGTAGAATGATTTGATGTATAACAGATTGTGAATCCTTAATTATATAGATCCAGGGAGGTTTCCAGCTTGCTATATTTGTGTCTTTAAATCACTTCTGTCTATTGAAACATAGTGTTATGAAGGGGTATTTGAGAAGATCTGCTCAGAAAAGGCCAAATTTATCCAACAAACAACTGAAAGAAAAATAAATCTTCCCATTGGATTTTTTTCTAAGTGGTATGAAAAGCATTTTTTAAATTACTTTCAAATATTTTTGAGAGAGACATATAATTTAATTCTATTTCCAATAAAATGCATATCTTAGAAACTATGACATAAATGCAAAATTATATTAAGAAATAAAAAAAATTCCTCTCTTTTAAGAAGAGATTACCAGCTTTAATTTGACAAACTACTTCTCTGCACCATGTAGGTAGGTCTCTCTATATAAATACACATATACATATTTACATACAGACATATATATGCTCATGTGCAAAACCACACAAATATTTTTATATTGAACTAATTTTGCCTGTCTTTGGAAAAATACCTCTGAAGTAGAAGCAAAGCTTTCCTTTTCAACTGTAATTTTGAAAATTCAGTTTTCTTGAAGGGTTTCTAAGGAAGAAAAGATTGCTGATTCCTACAAAATTCAAAAAAAAAAACTCTATGGAAAAATATTAGTCCCCTCCATCATCCCAGAATGTGATGAAAAAGTAAATTCCAGTGCAGAACAATTCCAGAGCAACAGTTAAAGCTGTAATTTTAAAAGCTACTGAATTTACCACTAGGTTGGGAAGAAGGAAAAAAGCATCAATAGCAGTTCTGAAGTTATAAAAGTGTAATCTCAAACTATGAGATGGCACAGCAGGGAATAAGACTCATGCTGTGACAAAAATGATAGTGCTTTTTCATCTCCCCCTTGAAAGCACACAGCACAAACATAATCTCTTCTCCCTAGCCGTGGCCACTTTTCTTCATTGGTAACTGTGTTAATTTGTTGTTCCTGATTGTACTTTTAAGATAATTTCATTATTCTTAATGACTTGTCTCTGTAGAAGGTAGGCATTCAAAACAGGTATTTTTTTTGTATCTGTTCTGTCTCAGATTGAGAATCCAGGCCATTTTTTTAAAAAAGCAAACAACAACAAAACAACAAAACTTCATTTGTAATATTTCCTTCGACTAAGTTTAACCAATCTGGTATCTTAGTGCCTTCCTTCATGTTCTGCAGTTCTTTCTTCAGGGGCTTGAGGAGACCTTGTATATTCTGTGCCTTATTAGCTGTCTCTAATATTAACTACAGTAGTACTGAATTGAAGTCTAAATATTTATATAGCACTTTACATTCCCAAGGAATTTCACGTGGATCACCGAGATCACTGCATCAATTTCCACACACGTTGCACAGCTGCAAAAGCAGAGAATTACAAGCTTTCCTTCAAGATTAGCGCAGTCTTATTCATATGAAGCACAGGAAATTTTTAATGCAGTTTTAAATTCGGTAAGGTTATGAACATGGTATAAACACCACCACAGGATGCTTACCTACTGCAAATAGGCCACTGATAGAGTCATGGAACATTTGTTTGCATACTTTGTCCAACAAGGACTCTACTTTGGTTATTAATCTCATCCAACTCTTCTTCATTCTGAAATACTTACCCAGTGGGGGCTGTAGACTATAGCCCTGTCCAGACTGCTTACGAATAAAATTTGTCATAACCATGTGGAAGATTTTTCTAAGTGCTTTTCCTATTATGATTCAGGACTGCTTTATTACTGCCTTGATGCAAAAGCTTCTTTTAAATTTTATATTCCTTTAAAAAATGACTCCTTTCTTCTGGAGGTTTCCCAAAACAATATTGTGCATTTTTATGAACCTGAAATATTCAGTAATAGGATTTCCACACCCCCCCCTTTTTTTTTTTTCTTTACACACAGGTTTAGAGACCATGACTGTCAAAAAGAAAGTTTCTGAATTTAGGAAAAAAAAACCCAAAGAGTTCTGGATAGTCCTCCTAACAGAAGTTTAACTTTCAACTATATTGAAAATTTATAAAGCACTAGAAGCCCAGTTTCTCAGCCGCTTTATATTAGGGTGACCAGTCATCCTAGGTTGCATGAGATGGTCCTGAAATTGAGACCTTGACCGCATTTCCCCATAGAATATCATCCTGAAGATTTTCTGCCCAAGGCTTCAGAAACGTGATACAGGACAAGAAATGTATTCCCATCTCATAGACAAAACTTTAACATTCTTCCACTCTTTAATGAGAGTACGAGAACTTATTCTTGTCATCACAGCAAGAGAACAGAAACAAGTGGCACTGGGTAATATGGCCTGTCAGAAGGGAATGTTTCCTGTCTTTTCACTTGATGCCAGACACACACCCTTGCATCTTGTGTTTTCTCATGTATTTTTTACAGTGTAGTTTAGGTACTTTGTTTAAAATGGTAACTTAAGCCTATATTAATACAGTAGAAATATATCTCTGTGCTTGAAAATGATTATTCAGTGGAATGTTCAAAGCACAGGGCATAAGTATTTGTCCCAGCAAACTCCTTTTCAAGTTCAGGGTGTGAACACTATAAATATACAGTCACTGCAACACAACAGTTACCAGATGGGCAAGGAAACACAGTATCACCATTGTTAACCATTTTAAGTCTTAAGCTGAAGTGCTTTGATAATTCCTTAGTAATTTACAAGATACAAATGCCTTGACATGCCCTTTTTTTGTTTTTTTTTTTTTTTTTAGTAACACTGCATTTTCCTTCACTGGCGGTTACATACGGTTTTCTTATCTTCCTGCTTTCCCTTCAAACACATGGGGCTACAAAAGGCCATGTACCCTTAATACATGCATCTGGCCTTGCATTTCAGCACAAACATGAAATGAAGTGGAAATTGCCCACAGCAGAACAATATTTTTATGCGACTCAGGAACTGGAGTAAATTGCCTGTTTTCTGAGTTGAACTTCTGTATATCAGCTAGAAAATAAATTAATCACCTTTAGCTAGAATATTCGTAAATTATGTATAATCACAATTCCAGGGGCTGGGGATACATTTTGACATTCTCTATTTATTCAAAATGTGCTGATGAATTAGCACAGATTGGTGAAGTCTGACGTTAAACCTTCAGTAGCTTATTCAAAAAGAACATAGTCCAGATTCACCAAAATGGATATTGAATGTATCTGATGATTATCCAATTACAGATAAAAATAGTCTAGAGATAATGGATGGGCATTTTTCTCTATCTGGTCTGGTACTGATCATGTTAACATACCAAATTGATAAAAGTAAAGTTTCTCAGAATAACTGTGTCAGGTCTAGGACATTCTTGCCACATGGCTGATGCTGCAGGCATAAATCAGTATTTTGAGTATGTTTTATCTTCAAGAACATTACAGGAGTCATAACTCACCACACTGCATTACTACATCTATTTGAGACAGACTTAGCAACAAATGTTCTGTCAAAATATATTTTCAACAGAAACTACAGCTTATGGAAATTCTAGATGAAGTATTTTTTAGTATAAATGCAATCAAACTACGTCTGTTTGGTAAACTGATTTGACATATTTAATATTTAATTGAAGATAAATTGCAGTTTCCTCTGCTGCTCCACTGCCATACTGAATGAATAATTCGTTGATTATAGTACCCACTGACACAGGACCTGATGTTCCAGACTTGAGGAGTGAGAGGCCACCCAGCTGCCACCCTACTCACTTTAGAAGAGAAAGCACCAGATAAAATTCTGTATAACCCTCACTACAGCTCTACAATAAGTCCTGAATAAAACACAGTAATGTTATAGGCAAGGTATAATCTATCACATCATTGAAGAAATGAGTTATTTTTGACCTGATCTGTGTCTAATACAAGAAATTAACTCCAGCCAAGAGGAGAAATTTATAGTACCTCTCCTCATGTTTCAAAAGGCTACAATATTTCTAATCATAGTACTTAGATCACTGAAGAATCTTTCACCTGATGTTCTCAAAGTATCTCTGAGAATTCAAAAGCTTCAAAACACTTCTGAAGTAAGTAGGATAGTATTTTCATATAGCCATTTTACAGATGCATAAAAAGTAATGAAAGGGATAAGTAGCTCACATGAGGTCAAAGTCTACAATAATAGTGGAAATAGTCCTACAAGTCCCAGCTCTATGGCTCTTGATGTACAAACACTTGACAACACAATGTGAATCTCTTATACACGTGAGATCAAGATGGCTATTATAGGACAACAATCTCTGCTGTGTGCTATATTCTCTGTTAACATGATATTTTACCTAAAATCCATTCAAAATGTCCACCATATTTGTTAGAGAGTATAGAACATATGCAGGATTTAAGTCTGAGCTATACTTTTGATTTGCATTGCGCCATCCATGATTTATTAATAGTCATTTATATATACTTAGGTTAGTAGGTACAATTTGGTATAAGTACAAGATCTGAAATAACAGATGACAAAATAATTCTCCTATATGTTTTTTCTTGGTCCTATTTTCAAAAGTATTATTTATAATATAACAATGTTCTAAACAAATAAGGAGACTTCATTTGGCAAAATTGTATACAAATTCAAAAACATGGAGAATTCTTATTCCTTCCATACCAGGAAGTCAATATTCACTTTCATAAATCTTTGCCATCTGACTAATGGTAATTGTATGCAAATATTCCATCCAAGTAGTAGACTACACCCTACTCTCTCAAAAATCTCTAGTTTAAAATTCAAATAGGTTTATTAATTCCAAAACCACATTTCTGACTGAAATGTTTTCTGCAGGAAATATTTAATTGCTCTAACTGAAATATATTTAGGGAAGGAAAAATCTAATTTTGTTCTATATTTGACAGTGTCTTTATATAACTAAATTCATTCCTTCTCTATCACATTTAAATAGACCTTGATCTTCAGAAAATGAGAGAACGAATTTCTCCTTTCAGCAGTGAATGATTCTGATACTGAAAAGCCTCTAGAAATCTCAAAAGAAGGAATACAAAGTATGACTTCCTGTTTTCAGCCAGTGGCATGGTTAGAGCTATACTAGTAATACAAATTCTGACTAGAATGTAGCTCAGTAAGAGAGGTAACGTGGTTCTAGGGAACTCAATGATACATTAGCGCAACTAGAACTAGAGATACGTTCACATCTAGGTGGGGAGATTATTTGCTTACTTTCACTCAGCAATGGCTTGTGTTTTGATCATCAGCTGTACTACTTGTATTATTCTTTCTCATCAGAAGCAAATCTCTTCCCATTGAAAGTAATGTAGACTGAATCAAATGAAAGTAATGTAGACTGAAGAAAAAAATTACTTATTGTGCAGTAAATGCCTTCATGACCTTAGGAAAAAACTTCTTCAGGTTTATATATTGACAAGAAGGTTAAATTGTAAGCTTTGTACTTATCCTTTCTTATATCTATTTAAATACTGTCAGGTTTTGTGAATTACATTAAAGAGTAATTTCTGTTTCCTTTTCATGTCCTTACCAACACTGGAGACCATTAAACTCTGATCTGAGTTTTAAGCGCCAGTCATCCAAGTTGAATAACAATTCCTACAATACTGAAAGCATGTGCAGAAGATCTGGCAGTTTTAAGTACAAGCCAGTATAGAGGACTAGATGTAAAGCCCCTGTTGCTTTCTCTTCTCACTTCCTCTCCCTTAAATTCAATTTTAAGACAAAAAAATAGGTATGTCTATAGTGCTGCTCCATCATGGCAAGTACTAATGTGCAGACAAGGACTAGAGTAAAGATAATACAAAATTGTAATAAAATGGAAAAGGGAAAACAACCATTCCCCTTGTCCAGATTGCAAGGAGGCAGCAGCTGTTAGCGGTTCCTGGGGGCATATTAGTCAAAACTGCGTCACACACTGAAGTGCAGTGCAGAATCCCAGAGCCACTGCCAAATAACTGGTCTGCAAGCCAGTTCAGCCTGTGTCATTGATCAGCACCTCGGCATTGCAGTATCCTAGGTAGGCTATTTCCTGAACACAAATTATGTCTCTGTACAATGCTTCATGTCTCTATACCTGTTTCTGCAAAACTGCAGAAGTTGAAACAACAAAAACAAAACAAACTGCAGAAGGTGACAGAAACTAGACCACCCTACATGGCTTATTCATACAACTAGTGCAGCAAGAGAGTGGAAGTGGGATTCACAGAGCCATTGCATCCTCTCCAGGTGTAGCTGCAGGACAGAAAGTATAAACTGGATGCGAAATTACTCATACAATCTGAGACTGCACAGATGGGGCAAATCATAAACAGCTGCTCTCTGGGTTCAAGTAGAAGATGAAGATCTGGAAGCAAATTTTGATTGTCTCCATCTTCATCATTTCCCTAGACAAAGAAAAGAAATTATAGTTTTGTTCAATGGAAAATATTTTTGTAAACCAATTTATACATATATATATATTTTTTTTACAGATCATGTTGTGTGTGAAGAGGAATTCAAATATGCTATGTTAGCTCTAAATTGTATATGCCCAGCTACCTCTACATTAATCACACTGCTGGTTCATACATCTAGGGGACAGTAAGTACATACTACCATTAAAAAACAAATGCACAAAAAAGAAAAAAAACACAAAAACAAACAAACAAAAACAACACAAAAACCTCTCATAAAATTATAGCTGATATTCTTTGGAAAATAGCTTACCCTGGACTCCCAGAAAACTACAGTTTCTGAAAAGAAATTGGAACTCTCTGCATGATAAAAATAGCAAGATGTTTTACTTAAGATATTATAACTTCAAGGAGAAACACACCCCAAATATTTAAACATTTGTTGCATGCTGTTGTGCCACTTCCACAAAAGAAGATATGAAAAAATCGTATTTCCAATTCAGTAGATTAAATTTTGGACCTATCACACAGTTCTACGTAAGAACACCAACAAGACCAAAGAACACCTATTTCAATATGTTAATTTGAAGGTCTATTTTTGTACACATATAAAAATTCCTATATATTGAGCTCAGGAAATGCTTTTCTGATAACTTATAAAGTATTATTTGCTATTCAGTGCCTGTACGTTAAGAGGCAAGCAAACATACATGTGAAGAGATGTTTTTTAAAATAACCACACTGCTGGAAGGGATATGGAATTACGGTGTCTCTACAGACTGCATAGTTACAGCTGAACTTCTCTATATTTACCAAAATAATTTTACCACGTCTAGTATGTCTCTGTTATGCTATGTTCTTGGAATAATAAGGTATTCTTATTAGAATGTTGTGGGCAGAGAGAGGCATTAAAGAGTAAATATCCAAATATAAATATATCCTGTAGAAATGGAATGCGTACATATAAACTGCACAAGAATACATTTGAGAGTTTAGTAAAAATCCATACCTTTTTCAAGTAACCATGGACCCAGTAATATATTGATATTCACAAGCAGAGTATTTAACTTTCTATATGGCATTTGTAGTATTCCCCTGTGCCCAGGATGGGTAAAACTAAAAATATTGGTAGAACTTTTACTACCAAGAACAACAAATGTCAAAATGGTTTTAATGGCACTAACTGTACTAGAATTTGTTAATAACCTGACAACAAAATACTGCTTTTCCTTACCTCCCAAGAATCATGGTGAAATACATTCTTCATCTGCCTAGCTGTCATTATCTGACATGCACTCAGTACAGAGCCTTTTTTAGTTATTTCATATACATACATAAAAGCAGAGTAGTACTCCTAACAGCTAGCAGAGAATTTTCTGTCAGCACAAAACCATTTCTACAGATTCCCAACTGTGAGGCAAAGTAACTATAGTAGAATTCAAAAGCATTTATTATTTGTTTTGCAATTAGAATTAATCGATGTGGTCAGGGTTGTTAAAGTAACTGATTTCTTGTCTGGTCATTGTATACTAGGAGCAAATTTTATTTATTTTTCTGCACAAATAGTTGTCAGCATTACTTTGGATCCTGACAGAAACTTACAAGCTTTCTATATAAATACAGGAAAACTGGAAAAGTGAAAATGACTAGTTGTCATTCTTCTACTTCAGTCAGCACTCATCAGAGCATTTAATCTCAGATGGGCTGCAAAATACTGAAAAATGGCAAACTTTGGACATCTGAGAGCATGTGTATTAACACTGGACAAAGTGGTTGAATAGATATGACTGTTTTTTAAAACCACACTATTATCTGTGGAAGTTTAAAACAAACACACTGGACAAAAAAACCCCCTTCAAAACTTTTTCAGATTTGAGTAGTCTTGACCTTCACAGCGCTAAAAAATAAAACACTCAAAATTCAAGTATTTCTCTCCCAAAATACCACTTTCTAGGCTTTCAAATGTAATATTCTTGCTACTTTGTTTCATTTTTGCTAAAAAGTTACATAATTCCTAAACTGGTGGTGTTTTTCTTCCTCTTTTTATTCCTTACAACTTTTAAAAATCCCTTGGAAATGCTGGAATATGTTAAAAAAATCTAATGTGACCTTAATTTTTCATTGTTTTGTACAAGTACACAAATCTGTTCAATGTATTATAAAATCAACCAAGTCTCACATTCAAAATTAGGAAGTGAGGACAAAGGTATCTTTGAATGATAATACAGTAAACTAAAACACATGCATGTAAGTTAGAAACACCCTGTCTTCTGGTATTGATTTGTGAGGAGACTAGGGAAAATGTTCATTTTCTAAGCAACTTTGGCCAGATCAACTTGCTATTAAAATTAAGGAGAAGTTTGATGCTGTTTATGTGGTCTGGCTTTAGACTTTAATGCTGCTCTTCAGAATAAACTAGATGTAAATAATCCCATTGTCTTCTCAGCTGTTTATGGAATTCAAAACCTCAGTCTGTAAGACACCAAAATTCTACTTTGAGCCTTATTTCTAATCTTATTATTGATCTAAATTGTTAATCTCAACATTTATCTTTAAATGTTACTTAATTATCTAATTTAGTAATAGAGCTTTACTAGGGTTTGTATTACGACACAGAATATTGGAAGAAAATAGCCTTTCTGACTTGAACTTAATGTGATCTTTACAGAGCAGCCCCATGGGAAGCTTTTAGACAACTAACTGGAACCAAACAGACTTTAAACAGGTGAACATTTCTTTTTTTGGGGGGAGGGAGGTGAAAGATGGAAAAAATTCCCTTTAGTCACATTTCTACTTCTGCTATTCTACATCTAGTGCACTGTTTGTTAATAGTGTTGCAATAAAAATGGTTTACTTATTTCCATCGTGAAGCAAAATGTTTCTACACTGAGAATGGAGAACCGTAAATTGAAGAAAACCAGGCATTGTGTTAAGATATTGAAAATGTTTAAATGAGCACAAAGGAATGTGTCCTGATATCTTGATATCTTAGCTCCAAGTGGCAAAACACCCAGAACATTTGTCAGTTTTATGAACTATCTGCATATATATATGTGTATATATGCATCTGTTATATCCAGAAGAACTCATACAGACAGAACCTTGTTTCCAGACGAAACTTAATAAAGGAAGAAGTTCACAGAAGCCCCAAATATGCAAGTTTTGGTGTTAGCTGCAGTTTGGAACATTTCCACTAATAGTCCATTTAGATAAAGAATGTTAGATGCATATAGTAAAGGATTATATGCCTAATATAGTTCAAGTAATAATCCATTTTCTTGCACTAAAGAAGGTATATACTTGTCATATATACAAGGCACAGTAACTGAAAACATCCACAGGGTAAATGCTGAAGATGACTGATGAGCAAATGCAGAAAAAAAGTCTTTCTTACAGACGAAGTGACCTAAACCAAATGGGTCCTTCCAACATAAGTTATTTTGATGATTCTTTACCTGTCTTCAAATGGGAACCAGAAAATCTGCCGTGGAGCATCTGAAGAGGCTACCTTTATGAATAGAAGGAGCATGCTGTTGGTTTCACCCATCATCTTTAAATTGCAATGAATCTACTTATTATGATGTGAATTTAAAGTAATTCTGCCATATCTCTCCTGATATTAAAGTACATAATCTTATATGCTGAATACTTAGCAGAAAAATGCTCTTTAATTCATCAAAATAATCTCTGTACTTACAGTGTTACCAAGCTTTGATCTCACGTATTTATTTCAGATTAGCCTATGGGACCTTTCTAACAGACCTTCGTAGTTTCTATTGCCATGAAATACCATTCTGATTAATAAGAATTTTACATGAATTTTTAAATTATTCTCTTTATCTGTACATGTTTCAGAGAGAGTCAGCAATCACCAGAACAGTGGCAGAAAATGTATGGCAGATGCTCTGGTAATGAAGTGTATCATATTAACCTGGAAGAAAGTACTTTTTTTGCTGAGTATGAAGGGAAAAGCTTCACATATGCTTCTTTCCATGCACACAAAAAGTATGTTTATTTTCCTGTCAACAATTAAATGTTCAAATAAATAATTATTTGTTTTGCCTGCAGTGTAGCTCTGCATTCAAAGGTGCAGTATTACAGACTACTCTGCTTCTGGGTTTATTAATAAATAGATTAATAATTAATAAGTAATAATTAATAAATATCCTGCTAGCTCAGTCTGAGAGAATAGAATATGAAGGATATATATGATAAACCTGATAACCAGAGAGATTATATGAGAATACCAGTCCATTTCCTTGTCCAAAACAACCTACCAAAGGGTGGCTGGGAGGGCGTCAGTGTATTTTTTTTAAATTAGGAGTCAGCTGGAAATCTGACCACTTTTGTGACATGTTCATTTTATGCAAAATTTTCAATTTAGAGGTGGTACATGCTGTATTCTGGTGATGGTTCAAATTAAAACCGTGTTTTTCTGTTAGATTATAATGCATCTTCTTTGGGTTCCAGATCATGCAATCACTTATTCAGTGCTGCTCTGTGAGGTGAACATACAAATGGAACACAAATAATGTATAGTTGTGTCTACTTGACAAAATGAATATATATATATATATGTATATATATATATATATATAACCCTGAAAACTGAGTTTATTCTCATAATAAATAAGAGAAATATTTTTTTTGCTTTAATTCCTTATTTTTCTGTCACTAATCAAACACGTTTCTAGGAGTGAATTGCAAAAATGAATTCTGAAAATGGTTTCCATTACATATGAATAATGGAACAAGTTAACATGATGAATACTTTTTCATATTATAGGTCCATTCTTCTACTAATATTTTCCCAGAAGGGACTATTCATCTGACAGAAAAAAAAAATCAAGAGCATTAGAGGAATATCTTGGAGATTAAGAAAAATGCTGGATTCAGGTGCCTAGGGATTCATAAGCTCATGGAACTATTTGATCAGAAGTGGCCTTTTGGGAGATCACATTTTTCAAACATATTTGTCGTCCAAAAATTGGCAAATGTTAATCATCTGCAAAACATATACTGGAGGTTCATTTTTGACAGTGGTAATTCTGGTATATACAGGACTATGCAAAATGAACCATGCCTTTCCTTTTCTAATTAAGGTTTGGAGTCTGTCTGATTGGTGTTAGAAAGGAAGATAACAAAAACATTTTGCTGAATCCAGGTCCTCGATATATCATGAGTTCTACAGATATATGCTTTTATATAAATATCACCAAAGAAGAGAATTCTGCTTTTAAGAAGCAAGAAAATAACAGAAAAAAACATGAATCAAAATTATCTTATCATGGAGCTTCTAGATTACCCGTACACAGTATAATAGCCAGCATGGGTAAGTAAAAAAAAAAACCAAACCAACAAAACAACCCACCTGCTCACAATATATTCTCATTCAATTAATAGTGCATTTTAAAGCTTTTAACAGTGTATTCAAAAAAAATTATAATTTAAATGAATACAGAAGAAATTATAATACGCAGAAAGAAAAATTACTAAACACTTGCCCTCATGTTTAAAAAACAGACATAATCCCCCCTCCCCCAAACCAATGGAATTTGGTTATGTTTTTCTTTTACTTGACAATATGGCGTTAAACTGCTTAAGCCTGTTGTATAAAAAACTCATCATAAAATATATGCAAGGCAAAAAACCTGGAAAAATCACATGGGTAATTTCTTTGTCATTCATAACTGGTAGTTTGCAATAAGTTTTCAAAAGCTTCTTTAATTAAAAATTCCCCTTGCTTAATAAAAAATGTACAGGTTGTTGATGCATCTAAATATGAACTAAATATATAAGGTGTGGTTTTAAAAAGTAGCTAGCAAGAAAATATAAATTACTGGTCAAAAGAAGTGCTACTTTGCAGGAAAATGCTTCTTCAGGTTTAAATATTTGTTACATTTTAATGTAATAAATGCAATCAATGTAGTATTGCTTTCAGTCTTTGGCCACATAGCCAGGTAGTCCCCAATAAATATGAGAATCTCATTCTAATGATTTGACAACCACACTGAGAAAATGCTTTCAACGCTACTTCAGGAACAGTGGCTATCGATTTGCAAGACACCGGCTGCCGGACGTCCAGTGGACCTACACTGGCTCTTCCTTCTGAGGGAGGTAAAGAGGGCAGACGGCCCAGTATAGCGCCTGTTTTGGAGGTGGCCGATGCGTCCTCCCTTCAGACATGTGACCTGCTGAGTGACCAGTCAGAAGATGAAACTACTCCATCAGATGATGAAGCCTCTACAGGCTTTGAGTATGTATATTAAATATAAAATAAACAACATAATTTGAAAAGCTACTATTATATAAATAGCATGAATAATTTTTTTACATACAGATCAATGCAAGCATGACTCATAATTATCAAAGTTATGTAGCAAGCAAGACCCGTAAAAGCCAGTTACAGACTGATTCTCTCTTATGAAATGGTTTATCTGTTAGGAGAATGTAATTTTGCCTATTTTGAAAAAATAATTTAAAAAATATTAACTCTTCAATTTGTTGGAGATTTTCTATACTCAGTTATAAGGACCTAGTTGTGTATCACAATTTTTAATAGCATTTTTATGACCTGTTTTTTCTTACACTCCATAAACACAGGCACCAATTAATTTGTTAACAGATAAGTACTTCTGTCCTGAGAATGCACTGATAATCAGATCATTCAACAGGCTACGTGAACACTGGGGATAAATGTCCGACTTCAAAATGTAGGCACGACAAACAAACCCAACCAACCCCCCCCCACCGCCAACAGTATGAAACAAAAGTATTAGATGTGATTTAAAATGCTTGTTAGCATGTTACTGAAAGTAATGATGCATTACTCAGACAAAACCAGAAGATTCAATTCTGTAACTGCCATGCACATAAGCAATTATGTTTATTTGGATTACTGACAGCGATGTTAAAACTGAAATACACAATTAAGCCAGTGGCTCATCCACCAGTTTCCCATCTCCAACAGTGGCAAGCATGAGATGCCTCAGGGAAGATCATAAAGCTCCAATAACAAGTCATCTTAAATCTGCAGACTGAAATACCAGGATTTAAAAGGCCTCTTATTAAAAACTAATGGCAATTAGAAAGACCATCTCATCAGCAAGAGGATTTGACGTTTAAAATCTATTCCAGCCATGCTGAAAGTATGTTATTAAAGCAAGAAGGTAGTGACCGCACTCGATAAGTGTTTGAAAGAAAGATGGAGAAGGAAGAGAGGAAGTACCACAGGTACTTCTGTTTTCTTTCCTTCCTTAGAAGTTTCCAGTACACATATTCAAAGCACTAGGACAGCACACTGTGATATGTGAGCTCATTTCCAAACATGTCTATACGAAAAAACCCAAGCAAAATTCCTTTAGTTCACAAAAGCAAGATAGCTCTCAGTAAATCATGTCAAATTTGTTGAAACAACAAAATATATTCCCTCAGTCCTTAGTAAACATAGTTCATTTCACGTACTTAGATCTGCTAGTCTACAAAAAACTGCAAACCCTAGACATAGGTATAAACGTCGCATAAAGTAGTTATACAGTCAACTGTGTTTCAGTAATTTGCTATACTGAAAAATGTTTGTTCTGTTCTAGGTATGCCAAAGGCTATCCTCCTTACTCTCCATATATTGGAAGCTCTCCCACATTTTGTCATCTTCTGCATGAAAAAGTACCCTTCTGTTGTCTAAGACTAGATAAGGTACAGGCAGTTTCTGTTGGATAAAACTGCATTCTCATTTGTCTCTTGCATCTGAACAGAGTTAAAATCTAGTTTCTGCTGAGAAATGAGGTTTGTTAGCACTTGCTAAGCTGCAATACTTTCTTGTCCTTGTCATCCGCAAGCATTTGTTTATGTCTAATCGGGTCTATATCAGGTAATCTGATACAATTTTCTGTTTCTAAGGGTAAAAGCCTTTAATATCACAGCTAAATTAGTCATATTCTCAGAATTTGTTTCTTATTTTGATTTTAGGGATGCCAACATAACTACTATGAAGACGCCAAAGCCTATGGATTCAAAAATAAATTGATTATAGTTGCAGCAGAAACTGCTGGAAATGGCTTATATAATTTTATTGTTCCACTCAGAGCCTATTATCGACCAAAGAAAGAACTAAATCCCATTGTATTACTCCTGGATAACCCGTAAGTATTTCTTTTGTTTGTGTCTGATACGTTTTAAACTCGTTTTACCGTTATTCCAATAAATGATCACTCTTCACATAGCCAGCTTAAAATCAAAAACATTATGGCACATTTATCTTTGAGAAAAGTTGATGATACTGTCATATAGAAATTTGACTTTTTACTGACTGCAAATGGCCATAGTGAATTTAAATGTCTTTATTCTTCATGGCCAGTGTTTCAGCTAAGTATTTCTTAAATATACGCAAACTTATGTGAATGTTACTGCTAAAATTAAATAACTTGATCAACACTGTAAGAAGCAAACTGTGTAACAGTTTTATAGCAACATGACAGCACTTCAGACAACAGTAACCTACTTAATACAAGGCATTTAGTGACCTGGACCAGTTAGGTATATTTTCAATAATTTTAGATACTGAAGTAATCAGTTCTTTAAGCCAGTAGGACACCCCCCCTCCATTTTATCTACAATTATATAAATTCATGAAAGAAAATTATAACCTGCAATGTTGTTGTTGCTACCATATCTGTCTAGAGATCACTGAAATTCTTGGCCTTTCTTACATTTGCTGTTCGACATTAAAGACAAATTCTTCCCTGGCAAGATTGATTCATTTATAATCTGACTATGAATGAAAGATCTTTTTTTTGTTGCAACACTTTGGTACTGCTCAAGTACTTAAAATCACAGTTTGGAAGACAAAAAAATGGAGATTATCCATATACATAAAATTAGATCAAACTATAACTCAAAGAAATGGCAGCAGCAGAAATTTCTTACAGGTTCCAATTCCAGGCTGACACTTCCCTTTGCATATGTATGTTCTCGTTGAAGTGATCTATTATACAAAGGCTTGCTGTGAAGTGTCCCACTTTTGCCTCAGACAGCTCTTTAGTGAAGCTGTATACACCTGCATTTGCAAAACAGAAGCTTTTTAAAGTACATATGACACAAAGTGAATCATACAGATTACTAAAAGCCTAAATTGGGTTTAAGGATTTCGGAGTTGTGATTTTTTTTTTAAGATTCCAAATGTGAGCACACAGCGTCCTCTAGTGCTTATTCTCTTTTGCAGCTTAGTGCCTGAGTTTACATACTTTCATGCTGTTGTGACATTTTATGGCTAAAACCACTTTTTGTTAGCATAAAGTAAAAGCTATGGTTGCTAATTAAACTAATACCCTTAGTGTTGTATCTCTCCATGTAACACTTGCAATGAGTCCTCTAAAAGGTGAGAATTCATGGGACCACAGAAGCCACCTAAAAAGCCAATGTGCTTTTCATCCATGCACGAGGTGGAATTCAGGCTGCAGTTCAAGTCAATTAGAATTTCGTAATTTACTTCATTGGACAAATGAAATCAGCCACCTTCAATGAAATTCTCTGTGCTTTGTTGTTATATTCCTATTTCCTCTGTTTATCAAGACAATTTATTACAATATGCTTATTCCATTATCTACACATCTCATGTTTTAAGATTTTTGATGTTTCTTGGTACATAAAAATAAACACAGTAAAATTTATGATTAAAGAAACAATGCAATAAAATACAGTATCTTCATTTTCGTATTCTATTTAAAAAATAAGGTTTCATCTACGATTGTCTCATTGACTTGAATGGAGGTCTTAGTACAAAATATAAATGATGATTGGGTTCCCACATTTTAATTAAAAATTCTCACTGCTTATTTCAAGTATTCCTAACTCATAGATTGGAGTATAAGTTGGTAGTGTGTCTTTGACATCAGTCATTCATTCTTGTATTTGAAATTGTACTGTGCCATAAAATTTCTGATTTAAGAAGTGCACTTATTAACATAAGCATGGTAAATCTGATCATTCTTTATGATCACAGCAAACTGTTGATTCACAGCTTTCTGAATCCTATTTCCTGTTTAAAGTGGTATTATACTACCAAATTTTAAAATAGTTTGTTTTGTTTTAAGCTACCAGTTTATCAAAATGTTTTAGAAAAGATACTGCTGTTGTGATATTGTGTTTCATTTTGTAATCCCATCTGCTGCTTAGGCCAGATATGCATTTTCTGGATGCAATCTGTTGGTTTCCAATGGTTTACTACATGGTGGGCTCTATCGACAAGTAGGTGAAATAACTGTTAGAAAATCTAACATTGTAGTGCTCAGTGGTTTGTTGTGTGTATTGTCATTGCATGTTTAAGTGTGTTCTATTTGGAGATGATCTTTTTGCATGCATGGTTTGTGTCTGTGTGCTATAATTTGGGATTTCAAATTTATGACTTATGAAGGATATAATTAGTCAAAAGTATGACAGAGAGCACACATTAATATCTTCAAGAACTATAAGATTAGCACTTATTTAGGTGCATCAACATGTTTCTACAAATTGTGAGACTATAGCTCTGATTCTAGTGTCATTCTGTACTTAGTTGTAATTTGTTTTGATTTACTGACCAGTGTTTTGTAAAGATGGCTACAGAATGCAGACAGTACTGACAGTCTTGAATGTGTCCAACAGTCTTCATCTTCCACTACTTAATATATCACCTACTCCTACATTTCTGTCTTCACCTCTGCTAATATATATTTGCATATCTAGGTTTAGCAACATAAATTTAATGTGAAAATCCGGCAGCAACAAGAGAAGAGCAAGGGCTCATTGGCATTTTAGTAAAACTCCTGTGTGTAGAGCATCAATTTAAAAAAGAAAGTTATTTGCTTCACTACATAGCTAATTCTGAGCTGGGGCTACAAACCCATAATACTCATTCCCTGGGTAGAAATCAAATAATTTATTTCCTGCCCTGAATTAACATAATCCAGTTTCTCAGTGAGAATTCTGGAGACTGAATGTTTCTCTATCTCAACCTGTTGTAACAAGGGCTTTGAAACTTCTCATAATAGTGGTACAGTTACGTAAAGATTTACCTTGGTGATATCACAGTCACTGTGAGATTTGCCAAGCATCTAGAGAAATGTTTTTCAGTTGCTACATTTCTTCCTCTAAGCCAAAAAAGTTGTCTCAGGTTGTTACGATCTATTACTTCTGTAACTATTAATTCCACAACAATTATAAAAAGAATTCATACCAGAAGAATAATTGCATTGACTCAAAGTGTCCGAAATAATTAATACCTCGAAGATGTTAACCTATTTTTATTAACACGGAAAAATAAGCTTTAATGTAATTTACTGAGTTTATTTGAAAAAGCAAGCCACCACATCCCTCCCTAAAGATGTTCTTTTGTTTTTAGAACTGTGTGCATTAAAAAACCCAAAGAAGTATATAGTCTTTGAAATAAGTGATAATACAGAATTGTACACTTTACAGTAATGCTAGCATGAACTTCTATATATTTTCTGACAATGCAATTGCTTTAATTCCTGGTGCAATAACTAATTATATTTAGTAGTTTGTTGCTTTGTATTTTTGTTTAGTTTTGTTTTTTTTTTTTTTGTTGTTTGTTTGTTGGGTTTTTTTTGACATCTCTTTTAATCAATAACAAGACTTTAAAAAAGATAGTTCATATTATTCTCTGTTCTTTCCTAAACATGTTTTTAAATCCTGCAATTAATAGAAGTTGATAATCTTTAGTTAAGAACTGCAATTTAAAATAGACAAATTTTCCTTTCTTATTTGAGAGGTATAGAATACATTCCCAAACTGTGACCTACTACCTTTTAAGTATCTAATATATTTGTAATTTGGCCACCTGGCATGAAATGTCATCACTTTCGAGAGAAAAACACCAAAGGAATTGCTCTCATTTACCATTCCGTTTTGCTAGAAGAGGATGGTCTGCAGAAAAATAGCTTTACCAAAATTCGTAGCTGGGATGAACTTCATAAAAATATATCATCAAGCAGTAGAAATGTGTTCTACAGTCGTCAGGTAAAAATGATGATAGATTTGTAACTGAACAGATTTCCCAACTGTGTAGAAATCTATTTAGTATTAAGAAAGCTATAGCTAGAGTTACCTGAGAACACAAATCAGTTGAATGTAACTGCTAAAATAAGAATAACTGTTGAGTTTATGAAACTTTGAAATGCAGAAAATCTGGATATTTCAGAATATGCTGCTGCTTTCAGGGATCAACTCGAAGAGAAAAAGCAAACATACTCAATTATAGGTCAGAATTCTACTTGTACACTGAAGTTGTTAATACAGCCCATATAAAATACGGCCTTTCTGGTTTTGTAGTCAACCACTGATAATACTACACAGATTCAAAAATAATTACATTATGCATTTGTTTTGGAAGAATATGTATAAGGTGTAAAATAAATACCACTAATTTTTAGAGTTTTCCATATCCAAAATTTCAAAAGGAATTTATAATAGGTTGGATAACCGTAGGAGCCTAAGAAGATCATTGCTGAAAAGAAAAACCCTATCAGGACAATTAAAAATTAATTAATATTACAGATTGCCAAATGAGAAGCAATTATAATGCCAAAACAGCTTTTCACCTTAGAAAGTAAACAGAATGATGCAAAAAATTTAGTTTCCCTTGGAAATAATGAAATTCACATTACTAGGTTCCCAGCACTCTTTATCATTACAGAAAAGTGTTTTCAAAACTTTTTTAGAAGTGCTTGGTTCCTGTGGAAAATATTATTGTTAAAACAACAAACATGCTTCATTTTGGAAACAAAGCTATAATTGGAAGCGTAACTCAGTGGTCTGTGAGTACTTTCTATGGTCAGGCTTCACAGCAAGTTTTGCCCAGCAGAGTGCAAAGTTTTACTGATGTACAGCTGCTCCTAAAAACCTCATGACAGCCCTCCAATTCATAGATCAACCTAAAAGAGGAATGTATTAAATGTTCTTGCAGAACCTTTATTAGCATTTTGAAACCGAAATATAATTTTGGGAAAGAGCAACTCAAAGCATTTATTTCAGTCCTTTTATTGCCAAAATGAACTGCAATGAAGCCAAGTTGCTGTAGCATGTAAGCACATGCTGTCTTCCCAAGTAATGGTTAAAGGCTTATTTTTAAAAGTTGAAATAAATTCATCATTTTAGCAAAAGGAGAGGGACTGTAACAACCTACTGAAGTGCATTCTGTATGACTTCAAGGAAAATAATAATTCATATTCTATCAATGAATTGAGATGTTATGCTTGATATAGATTTGAACTTATGTACATGGAGATGAAGGGAACCAGCAACTCAGCCTGTGATCAGCAAATTCCAACCATTCCTAATCATTTAAGTGTTCCATATTTAAGTTGTTTGTTTCTTTCTCCCTCTTTCTCTTCACAAAAGCCTAGATGACTTATTAAGATGTGGGGTCACCTTTGCAGCTAATATGGTGGTGGTGGACAAAGAAAGTACAATGAGTGCTGAGGAAGACTACATGGCGGATGCAAAGACTATTGTAAACGTTCAGACACTCTTTAGGTAAGGTATTTTGGCAATCTATCTATACCTCTTCATTAATTGTGAAATACTTAATGCCTTTTGTACTCGCATATAATTTTTTTTTCCTTTCTTCTCTTTAAGTTTTCTCTTATATGGATTTGTGTTTTACATGGGCAAACCTTTTCCCACCCTGCTGAGCAGTACACTCAGAGTACTGAGGTATTCTCCTGAAAGCTCACATTAAATTCTGTGCATCCCACAACTGGGTGATCACTTTAAAAGTCAGCTGTCAGGTTTGCAGGAAGGAAAATAAAGCTACTCTTGAAGACTTAGGACCAAAGATAGCTGAGAAAATAGATTTTTCCTCACTGCATCAGTCTTTCACAGTAATGACAAAGGCAGAATGAAAAGCAGATCCTTCTGAAGGGTAAGGAATGCATCACTATGAAGTTAGTAGTAAGTGTTCACATTTTGAATATTTAGTTTTGAACAAAAATGAGGTAAAAACCTCATGTGTGCAACATTACATATGACAACAACATACTATCAATAAGAGTCGTGAAGGAATAACTCAATACAGAGTGAAAAAAATGGTGAGTTTAGTAAAGAGGACAATGGGGCAGTGCTGTGATGAAGAGCTTAACTGAGATTTCCTGTTCTTTTGAGAACCTCTCCTGATTAAACCCTCACTTTGTGTTAAAAGCCTCACTTGCGTTTTGGTACTTGTTCCAACAAATGCTAAAAGATACATGTCCGTTTAAACTGAAAAGTTCTTTCTTAAAAAACAAACCAAAACACAAAAAACCCCAAACACACTATACAGTCAAGTATGAAATGCCTCGCTGATTTGGGGCTTAAGCCTCATGCTTCCCTTTGTTTATCCCATTAAGACCTGGACAAAATGAGTTCCTTCCCTAGGGGATGCAGTATTATTCAGCATTCCTGGCCTTTTCTGTGTCAAAAGCCTTCCACATGAGACCAGAGAGAGGTGCATAGTATAACTCTTCTGAATCTGTGTTTCAGAAAGCTCAACTTATTAAAATTTTATTTCAAGGGAGAGATTTTTTTTTTAACTCAACCGCATGAGAATGCAGTTAAATGCTTTTAGCATTTCTGAATGTGCTCAAAAGAAGGAAAACCTATCTTACATGAGAAACTTTAGTTCTGTCTTTTTCTAACTCTGAGTTTTTGAATTTATACCTAACACAGGTATGTGTGTTTCATAATCACACCTAAATTTAATTCAGAAACAATAATGGAATGGGCTAGAGTATCTCACTGAGGTTGTGACATACCTCAGTTTTTCAGAAATATATTTTACTCCGAAATATAAAACAGAAATATTAGCTGAATAATACAACTTACAAAGCACCAGTCGATTTTTCCTGTAGTTGTGTTCTATGTCGTAAAAGCTACTAAACAAAAATCCCAAATCAAACAAACAAAAATCATAGCAGTACACTATGTACTATAGGTATCCAACTCCAACTTAGCATATAATCATTCCATTGTCTAGCACAATACTTACAACTAGATGGCAGCTTTAACTCAAGTATTAACTATATGTCTGGTTCAGTATAATTTTAAGACTGCATTATACTTTTTACAAATATCAAAAGAATTCTGAATAAATAATCTTGGTTTGCCACTTAACAGAAAACTTTGTGAACTTTCATGGGTAGTGTATTTTATATTTTTTTCTATTTTTTACCTAGAATACATACAATAATTTCACTGCATTTTTATCTTATCTAAAAGTTGTAGAAATAAGTAAGCTTGGGGAAGAGGCATAAGGTAGTGGCATTTACCTGTTCTACACAATAAACTACATTCATTGCACGAGGCTAAATATTTTTAAAGGTTTTTTTGTTACTTAATAATAGCTAATAATATTAGAAACTAATGAAAAAGGGGTGGGACATAGTGGGGAACAACAGCATTTAACACAAACCATAGCGTTAAAGGATTTTAAACCACTGGTGTTTTGCTAATATATACTGTTCTTGAAGACACATCAATGAAGAAGATTCCACTTAAGTCACACCAAGCAAAATGGGAAGATACAGGGTAATCTAAACCTCATTGATTTGATTGACTCAGATCATCAAGGGTTGTGGACTAGCCTGAGGAGGTGATCTAAGCGTGCTGCAGTACTGTCTGGCCTCGCTTAGCAATTCTCATATACCTGCTCTGGCATTATTTCCTGATTACATAAATTAGTAATCGTGCTTTACCAGAAGAGTTGCCCCCCACACACACTTTAAGGATAGACGCATTGTTTATAATGACAGGGTTATTAGACCCTGTCATTAGGCTAGAAACTGTGCCATACCAATTAGAACTGTGACACACAACTAGCTTATCTGACTTAATTACAGTTAAAGGAGTAAAGAAGTGTGACTCAAATGATCACACTGACTAAGAAAGGAAATCTTTAATCCTTTGGATGGGAAACAACAAGGAGAAATTACTAGTTTTGGACTGCATCCTAGCCATGCTTTTCACTTTTTAATATGAAAGCCAACCATTGAGTGCCTTTTGACAGTTACGAGTCCACTTTAGCAAAAGAGTGGATTCCATCAGGTACGAATTCTGTATTAGGAGTGTTTATATTTACTCTTGCCTTCTGTTAACTAATGGGTTTAAATGCTGGTGTTTGGGAGGCCCTGTTTTTAAGTTTTTATGAGCTTACATCTTCAAGGCTGTGTTTCAAGTACTTCAAGAAGCCCTTTGACAGCAGCACACCTAACAAGTCAATAGTTTGGCTGGTATCTAGCAGTCAGCAGCAACATATAGATAAATCAAATCGGGTGTTGTGAGGGCATTACATTGTTTTCTTAGTTTATCCTTTTTGGTTCAGGAAAGAACTGAATGCACATTTTGCTTGTCTGATTCCCAAATACCAGTTCAGCAGCAACCCAAGTCTTCCTTCCATCAGGCTGATTAGGGCTTCTTCCACCCCATCCAGTCCTCTTTTACCTGAATGGGATAGAAAAGAGGGATCTTTGCACAGGAGTAGCCTGCTCCGGTGCTGAAAGCTTGTGGGCAGTGTGCCTTACACCCAGGGCAAGAAGCAATCTGGCCCCAACTGCTGTGAACTCATTTCCCCTAATCCTGCCAGAAAGCACTCAAAGTAAAATATGAATTTTACCAATACTGTGTTTGAAACTGATTTCCTAATATAGATCGGTTTTCATATCTTGCTGATAAACTAAACCCATCTTTAACAGAAACCTAGTAACCTGCATTTTTTTCTGAAAGTTGTGTATATTTTATCATCAGATCAGCTTATAATTTCCTGTTGCTTTTAGTTCTGCATGTTATAGTGTTAGTCTCCAAACATGAATGCCTGTCCCTTAATACAGCAATACAAGAAAATTTCCAGCTGGTAGAAGCTTAAGTAATTATATGATATAGAATTAATGCAGAGGAAGGTTATTGTCCTTCCTCAGAACTTTAACACATTTGTTAAGCTACTTAGTAAGTACAAGTTCATACCTACAAGTGTGATATTATCAGGGTTTTTTTCAATTTACATGAGCACTTCACAGGTTTTTATAACAGCATAAAAGTGAAGACATAGCATGGTTGTATCTCAAGGGTGTGGTTATCATGTATTTAATCAATATGTGTAGACTCAATTCCCTAAGGGCTTAACCTTTTGCAGGACATAAATAGACTTTGTATAACAATACTGCACCACTCAGTTTGTATCAAATTCTGACTGCAAGAGCTAAAAAGGTACAGAAATTCCCAAGCATGCACAATGCCTTTCAAACTACAGTGCACACAAATGGTCATTGTTAAGTGATTCACATTCTCAGCCAGTTTTCCAAGTCCATTTTTCCTTATATGATCTCATGGGGACAAGATAACTGCTAACATAAGGATGGCCAGCATTACTACCATCATATGATCAGAACATGTTTGGGATTGTGTGATCATTACCAGTCTACCTTTGGACATCAACACACCTAGTAAACTATTGCAATAAGATGGCATTAACACTTACTGACAGATAGTTCTTACATACGTTTCCTCACATTTAGGCTCTGCTTGAATTGCCATTTCAGTGACGTTCCTCCCTACAAAAGAGAGGGAAAAAGACTAAAGACTTGCAAAAAGGTACATTGCATTCCATTTGACACTAACTTACTAAATTCAGCTTCCAAGAAAACCACTTTAATTTTTATCTCAATTAAACAGAAGACTCATTAATGATGTCATTAGTACTACAATTATCTCTTGTCATATGTAGATAAGTACTTTCAGGATCTGCAGAACAGACTACAAATGCACATCTCATTTTCTGATACCGATCTGTAGAGAAAATAAATAATCTGAGTTCTATTTCACATTGTTTAATATTTATTATGATAAACTATAAATTTCTTTCCAGTTCTTGTTGCCCTGAGGAATGGGGAGCGGCTCATTAGTCTCCTTCATGAAAATCTATGTAATTCAGCCAGATCACAGTTAAACTTTCTTCACTCTTTTATTGTTATTGGAAGCCTTAGTTAGTGTTAACTTATACATGTTTTGTATATGTAAATATTTCAAAGTGCCAATGTAAGCACACATAAGCACAGATTTTCTCAGCAATTTAAATTGCTGAACTCTCAAGAATTATCAATTTTCATCTGTGTTGATCAGTCTGTGGACACAGAACATATAAACAGAACTCAGAAAAAAAAATGAAAAGAGTACATGAGCGGGTTCTAATAAAATAGTAGTTCACACACACCAGATACCAAGTGCAGGCTATATAGTTTTGCATTTTTTGCTGTTTGCATTTGTCATTTTAGTAGTTATTCAATAAAATCTCTGGTAATGAAATCAAGTGGTTCCTTCATTAAAATATTCTATAAGCTCAACCTTTGAATGTATGTTTGCTTCTTTGTGAGTTCTACAGATCATGTTTTGTAGTTTCCTCTGCTATTATACCAGCATTTCTTTATGCCAAAAACCACCACAAGTTTCAGGCACTTCATTAAAAGCATGAACATGAGCACAAGCTATATAGCATCATGTAGAGCCTCATATTTGTGAATTTTTATAATCAGAGGTGTAACTGTTACATTCTTTTAAAATACAGGTTGTTCTCAAGCCTAAGCATTATCACAGAACTAACTCACCCAGCCAATATGAGATTCATGCAGTTCAGAGCCAAAGACTGCTATTCCCTTGCTCTATCCAAATTGGAAAAGGTAAGGATATTTGCCTCCCCAGCCCCCAATTTAAGTGTTATAATTTTAACACTCTTTCTGATTTTATAACAAGTGGAAATGGTGAAATAATTCTATGGTTGCAGAGCTAATGTAAAACATTATTTTTTCCAAATCAGAACAAATTTGATTTGCATTCCATCACTTCACAACATAATATTAATCCACCAACCCTCTGGACAGAGGTGGACACAGAATTTGCTCAAGGAAAATTGAATATTTTTGGATATCTGAATATTTAGAGAATATGGTTTCTAAGATGCTGCCACAGGCAATTAATATGGAAATACTGTAATTGACTAAACACTTGAAACATATACAGGTTTTATTATAATGCCTTTTTTTATTGTGATTCACTTTAAAGGCACTATTATTCCATATTCTGTATACATTTCCATGTATCTGTATGGAGTATTTGCAATACTGTGACAGTTTGAGAACAGCAATTATTCTCTGTCGAAGGGCAGTCCTAGTGACCATAAGGATAGTAACACAACTTAAATGCTAGATAAAACCTTCATATTCTATACATTCTAGTGCATGTGTTGGCATCTCCAAGCTATGGAACAGGGAGGCTCTACAGAGATAAGTTTAATTTCATTTGTTTGTCCAAAATACTATCACTAAAACATTAGATGGAATATACAAACTAATTTTGTGCATCTGTTTAACTTGGTAAATTCCAGGATAAGCCTATTTTTCATAGATCTTAGCTGGTGATCTGATCTACTACCTCTGCAGCCCACAAACCCTACAGTATCACCTTCGTGGTCTTTCAGGCCCTTTTCTGAGTTTATGAGAGTGAGACAGATAATATCACTGTGCCAGTGTTCAGAGATCTTTCACTCCAGTCATCTCTTTCTCCCCTTGCTATCAGTCTAGTTATTGCTGCTAGGTTCTTTCATGTAGCCTCCCAGTCTCTTCTACCTCAGACATCTTGCATATCTTAGAAAAATTGAATTCATTATGAAATCATTGTCATTATACAGAATTAGCATATGATTTCCATTTCCTAGCTGTAGAGTAGATTTCCAAGATATTGTGGATTTCAAATATTTCAGTATTTACTGTATAACATTTGCATAGATAATTTTAATATATATTTAATAAAACCCAGCCATTTAATGCAAACATATCTTTATAGGCCATCTCCCACTTTCTTACACAGGAATCTAATTCAAGGCTATGTTCCAACCTAACGTAGTTCCTTGGTGTAATATAACTGTCAGCAATTTACTTTTTTTATATATATTCCCTTGATCTGCATAGTTTAGTGATGAGGGGAGATAACAATAGTAAGAGCTTTCCTGGTATGTGGTATCTAAATTTGCTTCTGGAATACTCCATGGGCTGCAGTCTGCTTCGATGTAGTGAAACCAGGATTTTTATCTCAGTTCTCTTTCTTGCTTTACATAGGCTCCTTCATTTTTCCAGCAAAGGTTCTGGAAATCACTAGAAATCGTTTCATTTCTTCCCTAACTTTATTAATGTATTGTGCAAATGTAAAGTTGTCAATACAGGTTGGAAGCTAAACAGTTAATTAACTTCCTATCCAAACTACACTATCCTAAAATAGAGGTAGATAAATTACCTTAAAGAAAGAACATTTTCTCTATTGCTGTTGAAGTTGCCTGCTGGTGATATTTCCCACTCATTTCATCTTAACATTTACAGGGAGCACTTCACAGGTGGTGCTGTAGTTCATTTGATGTTTCAGAACTCCCTCATGCAAAATGAAAGGCCATTAAAAACTCGAGTAAAAATTATCTAATGCAGTCAAATGTACAGTTGATTGTTATTTCTGCATTAAGCACCTCATTTTGAGAAAGACTACAAAAGTCGGGCAAGTTGTCTTCAGGTAGTACTGAAACACATGTGCAAAAATGACTTCAACCTAATGGGCTGCAGAAGAAAGACATGCAAATGGGAGAAGTCCATCTGCTGTTGCAGCTGCAACTTTCCTCATTTTAGAAATAAATTAATCTGAACACAAACTCAGAACTGACGTAAGAGGAAGCAATGGCCCTTATACAACAGAGAAAAGGAAAAACAAAATACCCATGATCTAAACTTAAAACTTACGTTCTCCATTTGTCTTAGACTATCTTGGCTAAGATTCACACTTTAGTTTCCCATTATTTTTTTTTAATTTTGCAATTAAATAATCTCAGGTCTTAACTGAAGGATAAAAATTCTAAACCTTTAAGTGATTATTGTAAAATATGTATAAAGTCGTGTCTTTTAATCAAACCAACACTATGATTTCATATATTCTGCAAGGATAAGCATGTACTTGTTAGGTCAGGAGAAATCTGTCTGGGATAGCCCAGTATATTTGCAATGATACACACAAAGCCAAACATTTTTCTCATTCAATTAAGGACAAGGCATGCTGTCCTCCATTTGTTTTTCATGTTGTCCATGTTTTAAGCAGATTTGATGTAACATTAAGTAATAGCAGACAGTAATGGATTATATAAATTGGTACCTCTTAATTGGTTTCTTATTTTAGATGGTTCTCTAATGATTTAATCAGCTACAATTCTAAAACTGTATAAATAATTAACGTACAAATTTGGCAGGTTTTTAGAAAGCTGTTCCAGATCAACAACAGAAAATGAATCTGTTCTCGGAAAAAGGGTAGAACAGAATCAATTAAAACCACATAGTCCAAAATATTGCAAACTGTTCTAGAGACGAAGTGTTATTGATCCAAACTCCCTGATGTCAAGAAAGGTACTGCAAATAGGTTTCCATGCCCAGATTTCTGATCAGTCTTTTATCTGACATAAGCAAAAAATGACATTTGCCAAAACTAGCAGTGCACTGATTGTGCCCTGTAATAAGCCACTACCTCTGTCAGCTTTATATATTCTCAGCATGACCTCCAAGGCCCCTCCCAACCCCCAAATTCTTGTGTGTTTCTTAAAGCAACTTTGCATGTTTTGTACACAACAGTTGGAGCCTATCATGGCAGTTCCCTTATTACTGCCTATATTGGAGTAGAACATATTAAATCACGGTGGGCCCTAGGTCTCTTTCAGTCACTGATGGAGTGGCCAAAACAAGGCTTCATGTTAGTTTGGAGTTGGGACTTTCTTATTCATATCAGAATTAACTGTTCTGAAGGAATAGGTATTTATTTAGAAACATTAAAAGCATAATGAACCCTAAAAAGGATTTGATACAAATATAGATGGGGATAGAAAAGAGAGAAATAAACTTAAAAGCTTATGTACTTGTCCTCTGGACAGATATATTCTCTGGTAGTCTGACAATATGCAAACCCAAAAGGAAATAATTAGTTAACTTCAAATGAAATGGCCTGTATGGAGGAAGCATACACTAAGAACTTTTCAAAACCACAAGTGTGTACACCTGTTATTACTTAGAAAGAAAGCTGTAAAAATTCTAAACTTCATTACTTGAGCAAAGCAACAAACATAGGAAGAGTGAGGGTGAAGTAAAGATCTCTATCTAATGACAGCTGTGTCTTAAAATGCTATCTGTGTATGTGAAATCCTACAGGATGCACTCGTGCCATGATCTTTTATTTGCATTCCTAGAAGTAATCTAAGTGGTTATATCTCCTTCCTCATTAATCCAAAAAGTGTCTGCTGGGCATCACACTTATTGTGAAATAAAACTGCTCGAGCACTCTGGCTTCTACATCTACAGCAGTCCCTGGGAATTGAATAAATCTGCAAGTAATAAAGCAGACCTCAGGGCAAAGTAAAAATTGTGTTTCTGACAAATGTCTTTTAAAGAAGAAAAAAAAACCACACAAGCCTGTAATAAGAGATAGTATGATACAATAAAATAAATTTTTGAAAGTGGAGAGAATAAACTTCCAAACTTCCATTTCAAAATAAAACTAATAATAAAACTAATAATTTGATGTTTTTGTTATAGTCTTTCAAAATCCAGCATTAAAAGTATTTTCTCATTTTTCATTCCTTAACAGAAAGAGCGGGAGAAGGGATCTAATCTGGCGTTTATGTTTCGACTGCCATTTGCTGCCGGCAGGGTTTTCAGCATCAGTATGTTGGATACGCTGCTTTATCAGGTACTATGAACAATAATGTGACTTATTTTAACACAGACATGCGTTGTTAACACCTATTTCATTGTACTGAGTTGTTAGATGACCCTGTTTTCCTACGTACAAGCCATTAATGTGCATGTCTGTACCAGGAACAAAGGCAAAAGATAATGGAGCATGTTCCACATAACAGTACTAACTCAGTTGTGAACCCAAAAATCACCTTGCCCTTGAACAAATTCTGTTGTTAAACAGTATAATACTGTTTGTGAATGGGGATGTGCACAGGGACACTGGAGTGTGCACGTGGACATTTCGTTCACTGGCACATGGGTAGGTTTTGATAAGGCCTACATAAAATACAAATTATACAGACTAACAACACTTTTACTCTGCAATAAAAAGGCAGTGCCCATTCCCACAAAGTAGTGTCTCTAACCATGAAAATCAACAGAATTACTTTCATGAGTAATTTATCAGTCATCTGCATTTGCTGATAGAGGCTTTTATTACTTAATTGTGTCCTGTCCTCTTACTCATGTTGACTAGACCACCACATGACCAATCATCCTATCTTAAAGTAACCTGTTCTAGCCATAAAAAGAAATACATGCAGCAGTTACAAAGAGATAGTGGGGGAAGACAAGGCAGCGCTGAACCTTGTTGCCCAAGAATCCAGGACAGAGCTCCTCATGGAAAAAGAAGTGATGACAGTAAGTGGGGATAAGGGAAGGGCAATGGCTTCAGACAGTTGAAGAAACAATATATCAGACAATATGTGGTCAGTACAAATGAAGGTAGAAGTTGCTGATTTCAGGATGGAAAAAAAGGAGAATATTGCCCTCGCTCCTTAGCCATGATCACCTTTCTGCACACCCTGACACACTGGGATGCCCAAGCAGCAGCCCCTGGCACTAGCACTAGCCTTCAAGGATCTAGCTATGCAGAATAAGCAACAACACCACCGTCACCCATGTAGTCTGCTCACCTAAGCAGCCACCTACTTTGCCTATGTGTAGAGGTAGCCTGTGGATGCTTTTGTATTCAGGTGCTAAACATTCTTTCAGGAAAATTAGTTTAGTTGGTATTTAGTGCATTAAAGGGTTCTCTCATCTCAATTCTACTTCCAAATAAATTCTCTGAAAGCAGATTCAACATAAACAGAAAAATTCCCAGAGCTAAGCTTTTCTAAAAAAGTCATTAATATATAAAACAATTGTGTATATGACCAGGTACTGAAAGCAGATAAGCCAACAGATGTAAAGCCATTTAGCAAATTATATATGTTTTTGAAATGAATGTATTTGCTTATAAAACATATTTTTAATCACATCCCAGAATATCAACATCACATAGGGAATTTTTTTTTTAAGAAGCAGATTAAGACACCTAGGTCATCATCAACTCCTGCCAGCACATAATTAACTTCAATATTTTATATTTGCTCCTAGGCATGATCAGTCATGCTATGACTTGACAGAGTAAAACCATTCACCAGAAAATGTTTAAAACAAAAAAAACCCTACACTAATTCTCACTCAATTTCCACACATTCCTTCTTTGAACTCCTACTTCTCAGGTGAACTGTTATTTTTCTAGAATTATCTTTCTTATTCAAAGTTACAAATACTGTAACAGCAAGTTCTCTCTGTTCATTTTCATGGTCCTATCCTTTTCTGTATGATGTCGTTTTCTTCTGCATGCAAGGAACATAGTAAATGACATGGGAAACAGCAGGGTTCATTTGGTGCTTCCTATTTTGGCCCAAAAGCTTTGAGGTATCTTTAGGACACTGATTGAAAAATGAAAACTTGGTCTAGCATATACTTTTGAATACATTTGGTAATCTAGTGATAATCCCATAGCATAAATAATGCAGCCAAGATAATTAATAAGGTTACAAAATATGTGTGCTTTTCAAGAAGGTGATCATTGGCATTTACCTCATCACAACTGGAAGATTACCAGTACGAAAATTAAAATAGTTGAATCATTATGTATTGAAGTAAATCTGTCTAGCTTCTGAGTTTAAACAAATTCAGATGGCAGAACTCTAAAGGATTTATATAACACTTTTGTAACTTATTTCTTTATTAAAACCCATTTTCTAGCTCCATATCTGCATTAAGACAAAAGAACTAATTGTGTTCCACCAAAGACTGATAGCCTGCCTCAAATGCCACCCTACCACACCTAAAAAGAGGTGGCAATGAACAGTCCTGCCACAGTTAGCAGAGCACTCACATGGCCCTCTGATTCCAGCAGCACAACTCATAAGAAGTAGAAATCCCTCTCATTTTAGCTGATGTACTGTCTGTTCCCCGTCTTAGTCTACACTTCTACACTTATCTTTGTTTTTACCTTTTAATCCATCAGCAAAACACTTTAGTTAGCAGAGCAACAAGCCTGACCTCAGATAAGGCAGATCAACCCTTAAAAAACACTTGTTTGAATTAACATAATAGCAGTCTCACCTTAGTATCACCCACTGCTCAGTACTGCAGTTCCATCTATCATACAACAGCATTTATTTTGCACGAGAGATCATTATTATAACTCCACACCTAGTAAGGCCAACACCTTACTTCCGTGGATCTTATATCTAACGTTCATCTTTGCTTTCACAGTGTCTTATTATGCCTTAGTCTATTTGAATCCTGTATGTAACTGAACTCATGCAGAACCAAATAAGAAAACCTACTTTATGTAAGTAGATTTAGCACAAAGGAAGGGATAGCTAATTCTACAATGATCAAGATACTTAAAGAGATTGATCGTGAACACAGATGTACAATTTCTTTGAAATTCACAGATGGTGCTAATGGTTACCTGCTTATTTGTTCATTAAAGCTTTTTTCTTTCTTTTCTGTCTCTCCTGTTAAAAAACTTGCAGTCATTTGTGAAAGATTATATGATTTCTATCACAAGACTTCTGCTGGGACTTGATACCACACCAGGATCTGGGTTTCTTTGTTCTGTAAGTTATTAAAAAAATGTTACAGAGTACCAGAAAAATTCTGTACTGCCTGCAAAATACCTTTACTTTCTTTGTACAGCACTTTATCTCGATAAAGTCCAAAAAAGGCCACCCATTAGATAGAAAACATACCCATCTTTAGTTACTTCCATAGCAAAAAACACCCCACCCTGATAACATATTCTATAAAGGACAATGGAGAATAGGAAAGACAGGAAAACACAGGTAAAGTGCATTTTATATGAAACAGCAATGACAGTTCAGCAACCAGTTTTAAAAATTAAGTATACAAAAGCAAGGAAGCACTACCTATATTGTACAGCCTGGCTAACATATGCACAATGCTATTTCACAACACCCTTTTCGATCATAGGCAATAAAGGGCAGAACTCGATTTTATGTAAAGATAAGATGTATTAAATTACTTTAGCTTAGGTGACAAAGCTGAAAAGTCATCTTGCTATTATATATGTCAATATTCTCTAATGTAGAGTTTTATATCTATTTTCATATGCATGTATACACATATAAAAAATAAAACCATAAAAATTATTTGTTATTAAAAATCAAACCCAGCTTTCAGATTTCTCCCACACCCATTGCACCCCAGTTGGCAAACAGATAAAGAAAAGTTATGTACCAGTTGCCTTCTGGGAAATTATAAAGAACTGCAAGATGTTCTCAAAAAAGAATCCAGTCATCAGTTTGTTGGTCAATTAATTAAGCTTTCTTAAGTGAATGCAAAACAATTGAATCTCTGGAAAAGGGCTCACATATCTTGAAATGAAGCTAATGCAATAGTAATGAAATACTTGATATTAATTTAAGACTTTCTTATGCCATTTATGCTTAGTGTATTACTTTCCCCCCACTGCCTTCTCCCCAAATACCAGTCCACAGTCTAGTGAACAGATATCTGGCTGCATTCAAAATACTTGTGCATTCTCAGTCCCTTCGTCACCAGTTTCTTACTGCTGCCAATATCTAGTTCATTTTTTAATATAATTTAATCAGATATGAAGACTGGATGAAAGATGCCATGTATGTTTTTAAGTAATTTTAAAATAAGAACAGAAGTATTTTCATAATACTGAACCATACTGCAATGTCTCCCAAACAGGGAGAAAACAAAAGAAACAGTGTCTACAAACTCAATAGAAGTTCCAGATTTGTTGTGGAGCAAAGGTGCAATACTACTACAATGTGATCATTTCCAGCTAGTGTTTAGTTTAAAAATTTTTTCAAGAGTAGTATAGTGAACAAGCATTAAGCCCTCAAGAGTTAAAAGTCCTCCTTCGTATTATTATTTGTTCAGATGAAAATCACAGAAGAGGATCTATGGATTAGGACATATGCCAGACTATATCAGAAACTTTGTTCTTCTACAGGAGACATTCCAATTGGAGTCTATAGGACAGAATCTCAAAAGCTTACAACATCTGAGGTATGTCAGATTACAATACTTTTTTTTGGGGATTTGATTACAGAGAATACAACATTCTTAATTCCTCATAAGAATGGGAACCATTTATTTAAAGAATATTGTGAATGCCGTATAAGCAAATGCACAGAATTCCAATAACCCACTGAAGGTCTGCCTCTGCTGACACGTAAATGGTCACATTAACTCATGGGTCGCATTCAGCCCAGATTCATGACTACCCAGACCCAGCCTACATACTGACTTTCATTCCTGTCCTCACGGGCAGAGACCTGGCTGCTGGAAGACACAGGGTAGCTCAGGCGCAGATAGGCTGCGATAGGCATGATTTTGTGCTGCTTTTGAAAGAAGGTTTGGGTTTCTTTGGTTTTGCTTTGTCTTTAAGTAGTTTAATTTTTTCATTCTGCATACAGGGAAGGGCCATTCTGCACACCTTTCTCAATGAGCACTGCAGAAACTGAATACTCACCTAAGTAAATATTTAACTTTATCACCTTCATTTATGGCTTCAACTCATTTATCCCAGTGTTTCAAAAGTTCAAGCTAAGGATTTACAGATTCCAAGAATCAAATGACTTGTTCTTTTATGCAACCTCTCCTAATTAATCGCTGCCTTAATCTCTCTTGTCATTTTCCTCTGAAGTCTCAAATCTCCATCAGTGTGGAAGAATGGGAAGACACTAGAGACACCAAAGAACAGATGAGTTATCGTAGTAATCATCGTAACTCAACATCTAGTGATCAGTCTGACCATCCCTTGTTGCGACGAAAAAGCATGCAGTGGGCCCGACGGCTGAGCAGAAGAGCACCGAGACACTCGGGTAAAACAGCAGAAAAAATAAACCAGCAACGAATGAACCTTTACAGGAGGTCAGAAAGACAGGAGCTTGCTGAGCTTGTGAAAAACAGGATGAAGCATCTGGGCCTTTCTCCAGCAGGTTACGGTATGATTACTGTAATAGTTTAATATAAACATTAATGTTATGCAAGGTGAACTTATTTTTAAGAACTGAGAGGGCCATAAATAAACAAAATATTAAGTGTATGATAACGTGGGGGGTTTTTGTTTGGCTTTTATTCCTTTGTTGTTGTTTTGTTTTCTTTTTTTTTTTTTTTCCTTCACTGAGATAAACTTGCTGGAGTGTTTTTAATTAGTTCTATTATGACCCATTCCTGTTTTCAGATGGAAAGCTCAGAAGGCAGCATGTCAGTTACATTTATATTTAGCACATACAATCTGTGTATGCAGAATATATAAACATTCCCCTGTCGCTGAACAGCTGCACCATATTTCCATAAACATGTTGAAATATAGATGAAGACAGAACTGTTGTGAAGTTCACACATATATCAAGGTGGGGAGTTGTTTACATATGAAGGATATTGGATTTCCCCTACAATTTTTAAAAAGGCGTCACATTAATGTATATATACTAAGAGCCTGTGTGAGCTTATCTAACTATTTTCTAGACAGAAGTACTTACAGTGGTGCAAATATGTGCAAAGTTGTACAAAGCATGTAAAAAAGTTATACATACTAGAAAATACCCAATATAGTCATTTACAGCCTACAGACAGTATATTAAGAATACTTCATTAACAAAATATTTAGGAATTGCATTGAAACTAGAATGAGGCTGTTCTCTGACAAATAATTTTCTGTAAAATGCTGAAGAGGGAAAATAACACAGAAGCAATGCCTCTCCTTTTTTGTCTTATCACATTAAAACTAGTCTGACTGCAGCACCCCAGGAAGAGTGCCAAGAGAAAGCTGTATGAAAAACACTGCAATGGCAGCTACAAAAGTGTAGCAAGACTCAACTAGGCAAAAACCTTAAAAAAAAAAAAAAAAAGAAAAATCTGTCAGCTTTCATTTGCAACATACCATTATTTCTTGCCTTTTAATTATTCTTCTAAACACTGACTTCTGTTTATACAGCATTCACATTTCAACCCATTGGCACAGGTGATAAAAGGAAAATGCTCACTAGTTGAGTAAGGAAAGGGAAAAAAAGGTTTATATTGATTAAATCTGGAAATAGATGAAAATGCTGTACACCTGCTTTTAACCTTGCTTATCACCTGAACTCAGTGCCAATTGAGGCTGGAATTCCCTGCTTTCCACACACTAACATAAGCCACATGACAGATTGGTAAATTACACTAAACTGGGATGCATTCAGAATTGCATTGACTGAAAAAAATGCAAAAGAACATTTTTAGAACATTCAGAAAGAAAACCGATACTTTGAGAGTTGTTAACTCAAACGATGCTCTATCAGATAGTTACAGTCCACATACATTTGAAAAGAAGTTGCTAAACTTACTTGAAATCAGTTTGACACCTGGCACTTTTTGATAGCTCTGTGAACCAAAGATGATCTCTTATCACATTTGTTTCTAGGAAATCATACTTCTCAGATTGTTTGTAAATATGATTAATTTTTTATTTTTTGGTCCTCTAGATGAAATGAATGATCATCAGAACACCCTTTCCTACATCCTGATCAATCCTTCTCCAGATACAAGATTAGAGCTGAATGATATAGTGTAAGTTAAAGCATAAATCCAAAGAAAAATCACAAGATCTATGAAGTGTCTTGTTTGTACATTCTGCCTGAATTTATTTTATTATTTTCTGCTGGAAAAGAACCCTAAACCTTCCCATTCACCAAAATATTGAGACTTCTAGTTAAATAGTTAACTAATTATACATGTATATGTGTATATTTAAAATGCACACATAAATATACACGTTAGTTATGCTCTTGCATATTCTTTCATCCTCCTTTTACTCTGTGTGTTTAAAAGATAATCTAACCAAGTTGCTGGATACCTTCACAGAATAAATATTCTTATTAAATTCTTGACTATAATTTAGCTACCCAGTCTTAATAGAAAGATCATCACTTTGAAATCAGTGTTTTCAAATGGAATTCAAAGATCATTAAAGTAAACAGCAGTCTACCCCTGAATATCATGTCAAATTCATGCTTAAGATAATTCAAATACAAATGGCAGTGCCTTAACACAGGAAATCTTTTCACTTGCTTTCCAGGAATTTTGCAAACTAAATGGAAGGAAAAAAAAATAAATAAATGTGAACACAGATTTGACCTGTCAAGAAAGTTTTGAAAGTCCAGAATTTTAGATAACTTTCTGGCATTGTCTCATATTGAAATCCAGTGTGATTGCTGTGTTAAGGTCCTGGGCCATTTCTGCCTCTGCTGTGCTCTACTAACATGCCCCATCTGCTCCACACCAAAGAAACCACATAGCCCAGTCATGCAGGGTCCTCCAGCATCAATGCCAACCCACCTTACTGCTTGCTCGCAAGGAGAAAAACTGTTTGAACGATTAGCCCTCCTGATACAGAATCATCATAGGGCTGTGTAGGACTGTAGTATATGAAAAGCACAGCATAATATTAAATGTATCACACTGCAGAGGCAATTATTATAAAACTTACTGAAATTATTTGGAATACTATTTTCATTTTTATGGAACTCCATGGTATGATATATACTAATATTTAAACTGTAAATTCACATACTGTTACCTAATCTGTCTAGGTATCCTGCATTCCATTTATCTTTCTTGGCAAAACCAAACATACTCAACAATCCATTATTGCACAATTTTGGAGAAGTACTGAACTTGTAGTGTGCTACCTACACATATTTAGCCTGTAAATGCACCTGGTTACCTAGTTTGATGTACATTCAGTTTCGTGATTCTTCATGAGTGGGCCAGTCTCTCAGCTTAAGCTCGGATTTGTTTCTTTGTTTGATTTGTTTGTCAAACTTGACACAAGGATCATGATCTTTGTATCTGGATAACTGTTAATGCTTCAGTACCACAGATCGTTATCTGATTATAGTCCTCTTTACGAGGCAGCCAGTTCACCTTCATGCAATGGGGGATTATTAGTGCAGAGTCAAGGAAGAAGAGGTTGTTCTCTTTGTACAGTTCTCTTAGTCACAAATCCCAGAGCAATTAAAAGGCTTTTTCTATTTGTCCTTCCTGCTGACAGCTGGAAGACTAGTCTTCTGGGGTTTTCTTCCTCCCCTTCTCCATTTCACAGACTTCCTCCAGCTGGTTACTCTTTCATCACACTTGTTAGCTGCACTTTTATGCCAACGTGGTTTATTCTTATACAAACATTTATTTCTAAGCATATCTGTGACAGAAGCCAAAATCTGCACTCACTGTAAGTCCTATAGGTGCAACTTTCATTTTCTGATTGCACATGCTTATACAATTTTAAGTGTTTTACATTCACTATGATCCTATTATATTTGTAATGCATTGTAAGTACCTTATGTAACATACAACCCTGAACCACCACATGAGGAAGTCTTCTCAGCTTTTAGAGACAGGTTGCACCCAAAGCAGCATTTACAGCAGTTGATTGCTCAAAAATCTTTCTTTTGTCTTTACATTTCTTAGCTTTGCAAGCTAATGTTTCGTATTGTGACCCGATGGAGCTTAAAGGACAATGATCTCACTCTTTTTATCGAACAATTAAAACAAAAGCATTTACATTTGAAGTATTTAGTATGTTCAGACTTTGCCTTAATAACTCCGTATTTCATCTAGACTATTTGCCTTAAGAAACAGGTACTGAATTGCAGCATTTTCATTTTATAGCCATGAGATTTTTGTATCAAAACATTTAACATTGTGGGTCTCAGTAGAACATTATGTTCTTTTCTATATCAGAGTTTAGTACTTGAAAATGGATCTTGCAATAACAGTCCTTATTGTCCTTCATTCCAGAATTAGTACATGTATTGTTGCTAACACTGGCCCTTTCCTTATTTAAAAAAATAATAATTAAAACAACAACAACAACAACAACAACAAACACACAAAACCCCCACAAACCAACCCCTCAAACAAAGTAAGCAAACAAAGCAAACAAACAAACAAAACCAAACTGAAAACAAAACCAAAAAACCACCATAAAACTCCACTACTGGATGTTTGTTCCTTTTATTTACTTATATATATATATATATTTTTTTATATATATATATGTATGTAAGTTTTTTTTTTTTCTTTTTGTGGAGATTAAAACTCTCCTTATTTGGTCTGCGGTTGATGCCGATGATGCCCTATAAAAACATGAGATTGGCAGATTCAGATCAGAGAGTTGCAATTGGCAGTTCCAAAGTTCAGCAATCTGCAGTGACATCCAGAGATCACACGCAGGAATGGCTTATGCAACAGTGTTCCAGACATGCCTATGAGAGGAAGGTGACCACTGCGATTTGGCACCTGTGACACCTGGCCAGTTATAAACCCTCAAGGCTCTAGCAGCTGTTTATCACATATTTAGGCTTCTTATAATTTTATCGAGGTTTATCACTGTAACAGCATGTTCATTTGTACTTAAGGGATGCTGTAACTTACTTATTTCATGCTGCTTTGAAGAATTTTTCAGGGTCTTTCAGAATTAAGTGTGAAGCAAAACATGCTCATTATACTGATGTGCTAGTTTGACAGAAGATGGGTTAATTTTCTTCATGCAGTTAGAAATCTTTCTTTTTCATAGCTAGCAGGTTCATTATTTGGACTTAGTTTGAGAACAAGCAGATAACATCCCAGCACAGAGCTAGTGTTTTTAATTGCTCTGGTCTGAGAGCAAAGGGTGTTCTTAGCGCTCTGCCCACGGGTGTGACGCATCGAGGAAGTGTGGCATGGATGGGGCAGAGCTTGACTGACTGATCCAGACCGATCAATAGGAGTATTCCGTCACATTAGCATCATACTCCAGATTTAAGAAGTGAGGGCCTTCCGGTTTTTGCTCTTCCGCTATCTCTCTCTCAGGCATTTTCTCTCGTGTGCATTGTTTTTCTTCTTCGCTCTTTTTTGTCAGAGCCAGGGGATTTTTTGGTGTGGGATGGTTAGTTTGGCTTTTTGCCATTTTCTGCCTTTTTCCTCTCTTTTCTCTCTCTGGGATTAGCTGTGGGACCAGGTGTGGCTTGCTGAGACTGGCTGCTCAGTTGTGGACAGAGCTCGTGAGGAATTGCCTTGAGTATCTTTTATTTCTATTTTATACATATATATACACACACATATACATATATATATGTATTTACTAGTAGTGTATTAGTATTTTGTTACTTTATTAAACTGTGTTTATCTCAAATCAAGTTTCTCTCTTCCCTTTTGATTCTCTTTTCTCTTGAGGGTCTGGGGAAGTGGGGAGCGAGCGGCTATTGTGGTTGTATTGCTAGCTTGGGTTAAAACACGACAACTGAATGGGAGAAGTTCATGGCCTGTAGAAACAGAAAATTTCTTCAAGGCCACTGCAAAGTAATACAGCAAATTTTAAAAGCACAGCATGCACATGGTCTCTATTTGTATAATTAAGCATTTTCATTTGGATAATGAGAAGGTAGAGCTAGATAGACATAGAGAATTAAGATTTTTGAGGATATGAGAGAAAGGAGTCTTTCACATGTCATTTTCTAGCATTTCATTTTTCTTTTTTTGCAAAAAAAAAAAAAAACAACAGTGAAAACCAGGACTTGAAACACAATTTTTAGTGGCTTCAATAGCACTTCTCATCTTTGGACAAGTTTAAGATACTGGCATTGAATCTAGCTGTCTGCTCCTTTAGGAGTACAGTAGCACTGGAAAGCATTGATTGATTGATTGATTGATTGATAGAACACTGAAATGTTAGTTCTACAGCAGCACAAATCTGCTACTGCATCAGGGCCAAAAGCTTTCCCAGATCAGATAGTTTGTCACTTGGGACAGCTGACAAAACAGTGCAGAATTTACATTTACAAATTAATGGGAAGCTCTTCCACCATTATCCTAAGAAAAGCAGTTATTTTAAACATCTCAAGCTTAGATTCGAACTCATGAGGCATTTTCCTCAAGTATTCAGATGTCCTAGAAGCTCTTAGTTCTGGTCCGTCTCCAGACCATGAGCCTACATCAAGATTATCAACATCATGCTTTTTATTTATTGACCACAGAGACAAGAATTATTCATTGTTTTCTCACAAAATTATTTTAAAAATGGCTCTGTGGTCTGCTTATCTCTTCTTTAAGGCATAATGAATAAAGGAGATGCATAAAGAAATACAGAGGTACTGGCAAAGGAGCTGTCAGTCAAAATTAAGGCTTAGCTGTGCCTTGTACATAACAGATGATGTCTAGGCAGATGAAATGTGAAAATCTTTATTATTAGCATCTGAAATGAGTGATGTTACTCAAGCGTCAAACTTCTCCAACAGGAACTAGACTAAGGACCTTCAAAATAAGGCTTCTTCAGATCGTTTCAACATTACAACTCTATGTGCTTATTTTATCCTTTCTCACGCCAAGTCTTTTTAATAAGAGTCATAATTTCTTTTTACAGATACTTGATCCGACCTGATCCGTTGGCTTATGTTCCAAATACTGCACCCAGCCGAAAAGACAGCTTCTGCAATACAATGGGACAAGACACCAGGGAGGAGACACAACTTTGATACGTAACTCATCACAAAATTAAGAGACAATTTTATACATATGTTGTTTCCACTAACCATTTTGAAAACAGAGTGGTACATTTTATTCAGATTTTGGAAACAAAATTGAGAAATGTGTTGTCTAGAAACTCTGACTTAAGGATTGTCAGGCTTGTGGCCTGTTCAGTATGGTAGTTGAACTTTGTTAGCTTAACAGAATTATGACACCTATTACTATTTAAATAATATGAACAAGTGGTTTAAAAAGTGACAGATTCCATCATGCATTTTGCTTAGATGCTTCCAAGCATATTAATCAAGGTGAGAGCATGTCAGTGCCTAAGCTTCTGGTCTACATCTGTAAAGATTATCTAACGCCCATAACGAGACCATGCATAATTTGTAGTAGAAAATAAGTTAACGCCTAAAGCTGCCAACAAGGCTTTGCGTGTCAAGAATCCAGCCTTTGAAATAATTTTCTGTCTCAGCTTGTCACCCATTTGTATTAGAACAGGCTAGTTCCAGTCCCATTTTAGCCTCCAGGACCTGAGTGTTAGGTCTCTGGGTTTATGCAGACCAGGTTAAATGACGGCCTAGTAACACCTTAGAGGTTGAGATCTGAGACACATCCATGGCAAGAGTAGCTAAGAGGACCCTACCTGGAAGAAAGTCCCTGTCATCTCACACAGGCAACCCCCCACATTTGCAAAAACTGCAAAGGTACTATCTGTGCAAAGCTTCAAATGATGGCAGCTCAGGTGAAATATAACCCTTTTAAACTTAGTTTTTCAACAGAGGCCTAAATAGGTTATGATACAAAGTGAGAGCATCCTTCAAGGGAACAATTCAAACCATAAGTCCTTCTCATTTTTCTGAATATGCCAGAACTGCAACAGTCCAAAGTATGTACATGCTTGGTCATTCAGGTTACCCAAATATGATACGTTTTCATATGAAAGTATGCATCACATTAAAAATTGTATAAATTTATAACCCATTCGATAAAATTAATGTAATACCTTGTCATGTGAAAAGGCACCACGGATATCAAGACTTAGTTTTGGCTTTAAGTACTCAAGAAAGAAGCTGGTAGTGCATGAAACATCTGAAACTGCTACAAAATCTCCAGTCTGCACAGATGAGAATGCTGCAATTGGTTAAGCTTTCTACAGAATTAAGCACGCTCATACATGATCTTCCAAGATCACATTCTTGCTTTGCCATCTGTCACACAGCAGGAAGAACATGCTTAAGGTAAACCACTCCTGTTACAATTATCCATATAGAACTTGTACAAGGAATTGGGCAAGCAAATTCTTTGAATTCGCTGATGTCCTACATGTACAAAAAAGCAGTCAAAATTGTTCATATTCTCTTCTATATTATTTGGTAGAAAAACTACAATTTACTTCTGAAAAATAAAATACCAAGTTGCCCAGTGAACAACTCATGGCTGTGAGTACACTTACCAGTGTTGTAAGGATGTTGAAATCAAGTCACATGGAACGACAGTAAATCTGCTATTATTCTCTCCCTTACTCTTAATTCTTCCAAAACTTAACTAATGTGTTCCATAAAAAGTCAGAAATCCTACAGCCACAATTATAAAAAAACACAGAGGTTTCAGAGTGAACTGAAGCCGTCAGAAGACAAAGAGTACCAGTTTTTAAAGGAAAAAGGTAACTAAAAAGCAGAGTTTCTCAGCATTTTTTTTTTATATTGACACACTGAAGTTTGAAAGGGTTTCAGTGATTCTGCATAGAGTCCATAACTGTCCAGTGTTTTTCCACATACAATAGTCATTTATCAAATTATTCACAGGTAAAGACAAAGTATTTCAAATGTTTCCCTGTGGGGGGGGAAAAAAAAAAATAAATCTGACCAGCTGCACAGACTAAAGCCTACAATTTTTAAAAAAAATGGTATATGGTACAGGATCTTGTCCAAGATCTGTCATAGAAGTTATCCTCGAAGAGACTGCATGTGCAGTGTGAATAACTTCCTACTTCTAATGCCTTCAGTAAGAAGACTGTATTTCAGTTGAATGTTAAAAAAAAAAAAAAAAAAAGGCAAGTTTCTTAAAAATGTTGACTCCAAAATATTAGAATGATCCTTTGTTTTGCACTGAAGGCCTTCCTAATGGAGTCTCAAGTAGGCACAGGATTCCAGAAACATGCCTACCCTTCAGCTGACAAGCTAGATACTCTGCTTTCTGTGTGATTTACACACTGGGTACAGGCATTCCCTGTACACAGCCTGTTGTATCCACCATGGATTTAAGGACTCTCTGCCCCAGGGATCTATAGCTAGAACCTGTTGCCTCGCATTTGACAGCCTGCAAAGCAGAAGAAACAAGCAGTAGGTGTATCAATTTTCCCACCCAAATGAGAGGAACTGCTTCTCAGCTAGAGTTGAATAGTAGCATTTAACACAACCTGATATTTCTCCAAGGTTTCATGAATCTCTAATTGCTTATTATCCCCAGAAGATTTGCTAAAGCAAACACAAAGACAGCTGAAGACACTTACAGTCTCTAAAATGAATGAATGCCAATCTTTCTGAACAAAAGATTTGGATCTCTTCCAAATCTGCTAGAGATGAGCAAAGTAATAAAAACTAACAACAGTTTCTTATGAAACAGAAGTTCTAATAACCCCTGAATAATACAGCGCAAAGTTCTTTTGTTCGAATATACTGTTATTCATGTTGAAAGCAGAACACCTTTGCTTCCTCTGGCCTTCTTCACAATCAGATGCCATTCTGGAGGGATTTAGACCTTTCAGGAACCATCCTAAGCACCCCTATATTAACAAAGAATGAGACCATGCGCACATACCTTCCACAGCCCTAATGGTCATCCTGCAGGCAATCTTATCTTCACATACTTCTCACCATGATTAGCAGAAACATAATACAAGTCTAGCTGGACTGGAGACCAGACTGAGGAGTAGTAATCTCTGTGCTCGGTGCTGGAGAAGAGATGATGAATTTCTAGAATCAGCAGTTCCAAATGACTGTTCAACAGAGAAGTTTTGTCTGGTCATAGTTCACTCAGTAGATAAATTTAGATCACCAACATAAGCAACAGATGTAATCCTCAACCAGTTGTCAAAAGTCAGATAACCCATAATTGTTTCTCTCAATTTAAAAAAAAAAAAAGTATTATTTCAATTTTTCAATTTATGCTTAACTGTATGTATTTTTTTTCTTGCTGACTCACTTCTGCCAATAACTCAGAGATATCCATGTTCCCTAACGCTACCTTAACACATACCAAACAGTTCGGTACCCAGTGTCACAATCCTGGTGGAGAAAGTGATAGCCAATAATAATTACTCCATTCTCACAAGAGGATTCTCCAACAAAGCGAGACCTACCTATGAAAAGATGTTACCTGGTCTACAATAAAAAGTCATAACACGTTTTTCAGTGAAATGGGGTGTGTTTCCTTAACTATTTCACTCCAGTTCCAGAACACACATAAAGTCACACACAAAATAAAAAGCATACAGTTTTGAGTTTTTAAAATGTCCGGCAGAATGAGTTAGTGAAGTTTTCATGACATTTTGACTTGGAAATTAAAAGAACAATTGTTTCCCAGCATATATATTTCCCCTCCCACAAACAACTTCCTACTACAGCTACTCTTTAACAACTTTAAAGTACAAAAATATATATTACTGAATATTTCTTATACATCTTTGTTTACCACTGCACCAATGAAACACTAAAGAATAGATTGCAGGCTTCAGCAGTGGAGGAAAATGGAAATGACATCAAATGCACCAGAAGTAACACACAATTCTGCATTTTCTAGGAAGCTAGGGCTGACAGTAACCATTCTGTAATTTTGGAGCACTGATGCATGAGGTTTTGCTGCATTGAATTCCATTTGATATCTGAGGGAAATCAATCACTACTATCTGGAAATGAATTAATAAAAAAACAAGCAGCACTGTGTCGTGACATCAAGTTGTACAAGGTTGTAAAAAATACTTTCTCAAGGCACTGATATAAATGCAGAATTTATAAAATAAAACAATCTGTGTAAAATATTGTTGCATATTCTTGATATTATATTAGAAACAGCCCACCCCACTTTGAAACAGACATACCTTGAGTAAATGTCTAAAGAGCTGCACTTCAAATTTCAGCCACTGTTCCTTGTGCTTGATGCAGAATATGCATTGCAGGGAGACATGAAAAGAGTTACTAATTCATATTAAGCTACAAGAGATGACCAAGACTTTGCTTATGGTCATCTTCTGAAGTTAATCCAAAATATTAATGATGATTTTGTTATATACCTCATTATTGCCTACACTACTAATGGAAGAATGCTGTCAGTAATGGTAATTCAACACAAGCATAAACTCCTGTGGCCTCCCAAGAAGCTTAAAAAAGCAAGTATTTCCACTTCATAAGGTTAAATAAAAGCATCTGAAGTTTCTACAAATTGAGGTTTTCTGTATACTGTTAGAAAAATTCACAACTGGCCCATACCAACCAAGGAGAGAGGATGTGATGCAAAGTATGGAATTAAAAGAGTAGATATTCATGTGCATGAGGTGTACCAGTCAAACTGGAGCACCCCGAACGTGACTCTACGCAGGGCTCTTATACCTTTAAAGCGTTCAGGTACAACATGATTTCGTTAATCATGAACACCCATATTGCCAATTACTTATAATAGTAAAACTTCTCTAGATCATTGCCTATTTCATCCTCTTGTCTTCTCACTAGTATAGGCTGGCTGATGAATGATAGCTAGTTACTTTGGCAACTGTACAGCATTTAACAGTTCAGTATTTACTCCCACTAGAAGTTATAAACCTTCACAGCTTCCGTAAATGTCCAGTGGTGTAGAAGATGCCAAATGCAAAGCATCAGTATATTTGTACTCTTTTCTTTGAACAGCTGACGAGTCTTTGTTAATGAAATCAATTTTGCTGGTTGCACACTCAGCTTCAGATGGAGTGGTGAAGCCTCCATTGTTTTATCTGCATTAGTTACTGAATGACTTGTAACTTGGCTACAGTTCAAATAATATGAGGACGTGTCTACATATAATTCAAGATCAGGATCTGGAAAGGGCACGTCTACTACAACATCCTTAAGGACTAGTTTGGTTATTTTGTTTCCCACCCCCGCTCCCAGCTTCACAGGTTATTACTGCACAATCGTAATGTGGTGTTCCTTCCCCACATAAAGGGTTGCAGGGTTCAGCTTATTACATTGTTTAACTTAATGGTACAGGTGTCAGCTATTCAAGTTTCCACGGTTACTAACAAATCATCATGTCAAGAACACAACATTCTGTAGAACTTTTACTAGAATTTTAGAGAAATAGTGGAGGGTCCAGCAAAGCCCTAAGGGACCTTTGTCCATGTTTTAGTTGTATCTTTCACCACATAAATGCATAAAGGTCTTGAGAGTTCAGATGAAAAGGTATACTGATTTAAGGTGAAAAAAATATCCCTGATACATATTTGACAGAGGTAATTATGTTCATTAATCAAAAGGCTTAAGACTGAATTCTCATAAGAAGGGAAATGTATTTCGTATTCAGAGGCTCCTATAGTGACTGTATAATAGGTCCCGGCTAACTACATTGAAAAAAAATATTCTTTTTCTCAGTAAAAAGCATTTGATAACTTTTACCTTGTTCCTTTCTCAGGCTTCACTTTTATTACCAGTTCTGACATGTTTTCTGAACTTCTAACCACTCTTATTCCTCCTCTTCAGTTCTCTCCAATGGATTGACATCTCCCAGAAAGGACAAAGGGAACTCATTACTTCAGGTGAAGCCTAGCACTGGGGGAGTACAATAGAAGAATTACTTAATGTGTCCTCCAGGCTTTTTCCCTCTTCGTACACTCTGGGAAAAATTCATCTTTTTTGTAACTATTAGATTGTTGGTGCACATGATCTGCTATTTCAGTAACAGGTATAGCTTGTGACCTGCTTTGTGCTGAGACTCACTTCCACATGGCTGGGCAGCTTAGCCAATATGCTACCTTTGTTTCTTATTATCTCAGACAATTTCCACTTTATCAGTCACAACATCATGATTTTAGTACATTATTCCAAGCTCCTTGAGAAGCCCTTGGTCAATGCAGAATTCCATTTTCATAAGAAATCACTGCAAAGTAGTCTTTGAGACATCTATATAATCCCCTCATGGTAGTTTAATCTGCCCCACAGCTCCTTATCCTGTGTTTCTGCCCCACTTACAACAGCGACAAGTACCTTGTCATTAAAGCCTTGGCTGGTTATCCAAAAATGTGAGCATATTTTCCCCATATTTCTGACAAAGCAATAAGTATCTTCAGAAAGTTTGCAATGCTTTTACATAGATTATGGAAATATTGTAGTTGCCATTATAGTCACTTTGGCCCTTTTCTGAGTTTGGCTTAAGAAACCCATGTGACCATTGTGACTATAGACAGAGCATTAACCACCCTATTGATAATTTCTTATTTATATACTACGTCACAGAAGATATTTGACACTTTAAAGATATACATAAACAGGTAACTTCATGTAATAATCTAAAAGCAAATAGATTTGCTTGTATTATATTAATAGCTATTCTTATATGTCTAAGCAATGGCAAAATAGATAAAACTTTCTTACACACAAAATAGTTTTCCTAGTTTACTTGATGTGAAGCATTTTGTAATGATGCCATCTTGTGACCATGGTGAAAATTACACTCTATCCAGAATTACGGCAACATTTAATTTTTTCCATGTATTTTTAGGCTCAGGCACCTAGTGAACAGACAATGTTAGAATCAATGTGATGGCAGTGGGTCTTTGTCCCATTTCTTTACTTGACCTAAAACTGGGTCCCTATGGTTAGGTTTTCATCATGTGGCTGGGTCTTCAAGAGAAAGTCCAAACAGAAGGTGCCAAACACAACTCCCAATAGTTTCTGAGTACTGGAAAGAAAACCGCAAACAAACAAGAAACAAAACCACACATGAAACAAACAAACAAAGCCTCCAAATCCCCACAACTCATTTGCATACATAGAACTGGCACTAAAATTTTCTTTAAAACCTATGTATCCCGTATAGAGCCTTCTATCTGGATTTATTTGTGAATTTAAATATACTGTTTTAACTTTAGGGAACCTAGGTCTCTGCAAGGATATTACCTCACTACACACAACCACCTCAACTATTATCTGAATTTGCTAGTGTATATAACAAGACGTGAAGTCAAGGTAGTGGGAGCAGGAGGAATTCAACTCAAAATTTGGAATTGGCAGAGAAAGATTATATTTTAAAACAGCTGGTGCTACCAGTAGCCTAATGGGAATCATTTGCAGAACATACTTGCTTCATTAATCCTCCACCTAGAGGTGTCCCCATTATGAATGAGACAGCTATTTTATACTTTACATACTCACACATCCATGCAATTGTTTTCTTAAACGTATCAGGACAATATGCAGGAAAAAAAAAGCAGCTTAGACACAGGTTAGAAACAACACATTAAGTTAAAATTTAATTTTATTAAATTTATCTTTCACTTGTTTGTTGCAACTGTGTCTGGATTCTTAAACTAAATTTATGATGGGCACGAAAACCAAAACTACATCAGCTTTCTTTATTAACTTTATTACGTGGCTGGGTTTTTATACAAATTAGGATAAATTGGAAGAGCAATTTATATTAGAGATGTTTGGCTAATTTATATTTTATAATTAAAAGTTCTGACAATAATGAGTTACTTAGATCAATTACAACAAAACTTATCATAAATTTAATTATGAGTGTTTATGCGTGGTTAGTTCATAAACAACTAGTCTTCAGGATTAGTGTCTCCTAATGTCTTATGTGGATTACTGTAAAAGCTGCAGAATATTCAAGTCTTTCTTCCCCCTGCACTTGGTTAATCATGAACTTTTATAATTTAATTCAGCTAAAATTGACACTTTGAAAGCTTCATTCTTTGCTAAAACATGAGCGCCTTTTTCTGTTGCCAAAGGGGTACATACACACGGGAAGTGTTGAGTGTTTCTGTACAGCAGTCATTGGCTGTAATTCAAAGGGCTTGTTCACTGGGGGGATCAGAACTGTTTCTTCACCAGTGTAACCGTGTGCAGTCTTAACTGTGTACGTCTGAATTTCACCCTTATCTTCCTTTATACAGTCCATGATCTGTTGCATTTGGTAAAATACTTTCACTATCTAAAGCCACATTGTATTTCAAGGAGACCAAAGTGATGTTGATCACTGGAGCTCCCAGGATTGCTAGGCAGGAGCTATCTGATTCAAGCACAGGTTTTCAGGCTTGTGGTTCTTTTCTAACCCTTTATGGGTAAGGCCCCTTAAATGCAAGAGAAAGATCACCTTCATTTAGGGCTTGCTACGAAAAACTAACCTGTATCAAGAACTACATCCTGCCTAGGAAACTATGCCACAAATTCCATCCAGATTAAATGCTCATGTTTAGGCAATTCCAAAGAAATACCAGAATAGTGATCTACTTACCGCTCATCATCTAACTTGAACAAAGACATCTGCAAATCCAGACGCAAAGGTGTTTGTCCTATGGCATAATTGTTTCAAAAACATTTAATCACATTTAAGTTTTAAAATAATGAGAAGATATAAAAGATAAGCATGATGAAACGCAGAGTTAAATAAAATTTAAAAAGCACCTTTACCTTCCTGAGTGAGGACATCTATGCCGTTCTGTGAAAACCCTCACCTTCTGCTAGACACGCAAGAATTTACTCTCAGTCCTGCCAGTCAAGAAGGATTCTTTTAGAAGATATTCAGCAAGTTGTTATAGGGTACTCAGGTAGTTCCATTGTCAGGACTTGACAGCTGTCAGAAAATGGACCTAAAAGGCCAATATTTTGGTATTCAAAAGGCAGTTTGAAATAGCAATTTCTTAAAACAAAAATATGCTCTTGAATTGATTTTTTCTTTTAACTTCACATTTCAAGGGGAAACAAGATTTTGCACTAAGATTTCTACAATTCTCCCTTAGGCTAAAAACTACAGAAGTCCAAGTATGCACTGAAATAATGATAATAATAATTCGGTAAAGGTAATCACCATGAATTGAATGATAAGTATAAACAACAATCGCTTTTCTGGCCCTCATGCCAACGTTCAGGTTACACAGAATAGAAAACATTTTTCACTCCTATGGAAAAGCTTTGTTGAAATGCTTATAGAAGTTGTACTGGTGGCTATAAGGAACTAATTCAGAGTAGAACTAACAATTTCTATAGGTCTAATAGGTATTCCTAGGTAGTAGCTTAATCTTAGCTGGGCCTCTAGATGGTAGTGTAATACCACTAATAATGGCATGAGGCATAACAGAATAGAGCATTGTCACTTTTATCACTGGCCAATAACCAGCTCATATTACCAAGTAGTCATAACATCCATGCATTATCAGTCTCCATAGAACTAGCTGGTAGATCTGGTTCAGCTTTTATTGGAAAATTTTCTGGTTTACACCATCTGAATGTGCGTTCTTATTGGCTGTGACAGCCAAACCATTATTCCCTTGTACAGATCAGGTTTAAAACGCTCCACTGTAAAAATGAAGAAATTTTTTATGTTTCTTTAGAGGAAAAAATTAAAACTGCCATTTTACTCTGCTAGCTAAACAAATACTACTTATGTCAGCAATCTTGTGGGAAAACAAGTTCTGAGAGGATTTAGAATGTATCAAGCAGCCTTTTCAGTACATACTTTTGTAGTACTTTAAAATTGTCTTATTCTGTTCTTGATGTTTAGAGTATTTACTAATAAACTTAATCAGTACATAATGAATTTATGCATAAATTACATCAAGAAATATAATCGCGTCTTCTGTATTAAGTAACGGTTTACAATGACTGAGCTGATTGCACAGAAATGATGTAATGATTACTTTTGATTTATACTAAGTTTTACCTCCTATGGACACAGTTGCTGAGTTGGGAAACTAAATTTTCAAAATAATTTCTACAAAGCTTGAAGAAAAAATAGTTTTCTGGTTGTTACGGATACCACAGTTAATAGACTGAACCTTTATGAAGACACTGTGCACAGTACAGTGTACCTAAAATAATGAGATATTTTTCATCTCTTTGATCACTTGTGAGACTGGATTTTGAAATGAACGATAAGATACCCTTTTATTTAGGCCATAGTATTTGCAGTGGAAGTGTGTTCCTAGCAGACCGTGTGCATCACGGAATCCTCTTGACTGGACCGAAATTCACACCACAGGAATTTCGTGAACCTATTTATAAGAGTGTAGTTTATTCACACACTTCGTGAACAAATAAAGAGGGTTTAATCCACAGTTTTCTCTAACACAAGACATATAACTGCAAAAATCTCTCTAACTGTATCTAGAAGTCTGATTCAATGCCTGTTGAATTATATATGTTGTTCCTATACTCTGTAACTGTCTTGGGTTCTATGCTTCTGAAGCTAAGCAAATATCAAGCAGCCACAATCCTGAAAAACTAGATACACTTCAGTGCCATGTAAAACAGAAAGAACCTGTGAAATCAAGATAAATAGCAATCTAGTCTCCTGAAACAAAATATTTTGTCCTGAAGACAATAAATAGAAAAGCAAATGATCAGATAACTTCAGCCACTAAAATTCTTGGCCTTTCAAACACAAAGTTAAACCAGTATCTCCTTGTCAAATTCTCAAATATTTTCATCACAGTTCTGGATTATATTGTAATATTTTAAAGATGAGATTGTGATGGCTACTGGGAAATTATACCATTAACAGGAATATTTAAACATATTCAATATATATAGCTGAACTAAGAAAGCAATAATATCTGTAATGCTAGAAAATGGTACAGAAAGTGGGTGTAACCTCTTCCTTTTGGGATTGTTCGCATTCTTCTTCAGTTATACTCTCCCCATTTCTCTTACTGATTTTTTTCTACAGCAAATAATGTAGTAGTTGAATTATTTAATAAGAATCACCTCCTCAAGGCAAGTACAGAAAGAAGCATTTGGAGATGCACAATTTTTTCACTGAGTTCTAATGTTCTTCCAATTCCTACCGTTCTTTGAGCTCTCATATAACTTCTTGTGGATTTAGAATTCAGTTTTGCACTTCAGAATACTTAAAATGTAGTTTTGAACCGCCATAGTTATTTTTTCATCACATAGAAATAGCATTTACATGGCAGCAAAAAGGAAGCTACACTCAGCAGCAAAAGCAGTAGAAAGAAAAATTTATTAATACTGCATATAGACTTCGCCACTTTCCAGAACAGTACTTCGTTGTGTAGTTCCCTTGTGATCACAAGTTGCTAAGGGAAAAAAAAAGCCACCATTCTCTGTTAACCTCAGACAAAATACAACATGCTGTGGTCATAGGAAAGGGGATAGAGAATTAAGATCTGAAACAACACTTGCCTGTGCTAAGGTGAAAGAAGGTCATTCTAAACAAAGGACCAAGACCTTTGGAAAATTTAAGGCTAAAATAATAATCGTTTGGAAGTTTCCAATGCTAAATTTTGAAGAAAGAAGCTTTTTACATACTGGCTGCTCAGTTTGCCTGTCCTTTAATTTGTCTCTTTTGGTACTGTCTTCATGGTCTTAGAGAAGAACTTTTCACTCCAAAACAAAGTGGGCGCTGAAATGAACCTGGGTTTCACACATCCCAGGAGAGCACCTCAGTTACTGAAATGATACACACACACACACACACAATGTTTTTTTCCTGCTTTTTGTCTTCTATTGCAGGTCTGAATAGGGGAAAAAAGAATTTCGAATAAATTTAAAAGGTTTTCATCATTAATTGGTGCAGCTGAAACACATTTTGAAATTGGATAATGTTTCCAGGAAGCTGTCAGCATTAGTAAAAATAATTGAGGTCTATTCATGAAATCCTGTTAACCCAAATTTCCTCCAAGGGTGCAGTATGAAAGAATGCAGGTTTTGTCCCTTCTCCCCCCCCCCCCCCAACTTGTTTCTGAAATGTGGGGGATAATTTGCTAACAGGAAAAATAATTTCTTATGCACAGCTACACAAAGACCACAATGTAAAATAGTGCTTATGGTTTCCTTCATTATGGAAGTTGCCATAGTTGCTTTATTTCCTTATAGAGAGAGTGATATCCTAAGGTTTTTGTTGTTGTTGCTTTTTGTTTGTTTTAAATAATTGGTTCTTCTGATAGGCAATTCAGATAATTGCTTACAGTGCCATCAAGTTATGGATGCATTAAAGTGCAGCAGAAATGAAATAACCTCAGTGCTCACGATGTGTCCAAAAAACTTGGATATTTTAATAGGCTTTAATATATTTTGTCGCTGGAAGTCACTTTCACAACTCGCTGTGCAAGAAATTATTTAACTATTGCCAATCTTTCCTCAGATATCAAAGGCATTAATTAAAATGCAATTGCATGCACTTTATTGATCTTTACAATGCTTTCCTCCCACCTTCTAATAAGTAAAAAAGTATGGTGAAGAAATCCCTCTTCAGGGTGAACTTCAGCAAGTAGGATGAGAAAAAGTTTGACAAGGTCTTGAAATAGTCCTGAAAAAAAGCATTATTTAAGCATTAGGATTGTGTCTGAAGATATTAGGTAGGATATAGAATTAGTAAAACTCTTATCTGAGTCAATTACTGTTTTATTCTCCTCATGCTGCTGCTTACAGCTTTCCTTTTCTTCCAATTTCAATGTAACTTTTATGACTTGTATAAGATTATTTATTTGAAATAGAAATCCTAACCCCTGCTAAAATGATGCAACCTGCTTCAGAAACAGTGGTCTTTTCATTTTTTAAATTTGATATGGAAAAACAACCCCAAAAGATCTCTCTTGTTCGCATACAATAAAATGCAAAAGCCCCTCTATAATATAATACATAAACTTCATTTCCTGTCTGTGTTGCAACCCAATATACTTTACATTAGCTATTACTTCTGCAAATTCTCATTTTCTCTGTCAAATGATGCATGAAAGCTAGAATCACTAGAGCTTAATGGAATAAGCCTCTTATCAGAGCTATATATCAAAGGCATCCCTCTCCGAGCATCTAAGGACAGAAGGATCACAAGTTTTAAAACAACTTCAACAGATTTCACCATAGGTCACAGGGTCTGAAGTTTTGCCCATGCTGTTTACTGTTCCCTTGCTGTGGAGAGAGTGGTCAGTGTTATACTGTTATTTGTTCTTTACAGGCTTAAGAGTGTAGGAGGTCAGCATGGGGTTACAGCTAAGAAATTATGTCAAAAGGGATTTCTCTGTCCCAAAGAAGCACTATATTTGTCTCTATAAGTTTGGAAAACAACAACAACAAACACAAAACAAACAAACAAAAACCAACAACCAAACAACGTCACCACAGCCCAAATAATGTATAATTGAAATAATGTCTATAATAATATCAATAATAATATGAAAAATGCAGTAACAAATACTTGCTGTAACAGGCAAGAAGGAGGTGAAAAATAGTTTTATAAATGCAAGACTGTGGTCACAGAGGCTATGCCCAAAGAACAGAAGCACAGGTTTTTGGTAAGCTACAAAGAATGATGAAGCAGGAAAGGAGAGAGAAGCAGAAATCAAGTCCATGACTACCTTGACCTGGACTGACTGCCTCTGCATCTCTTCTGAGCTTGTGGTGACAGTACTCGACAGATGGAAGGCAGACAGGATGATTCAAGTCCCATCCTGGGAAAAAAAAGGCAAACAGGTATATGGATAGTTGTGTGCCTGCTTAATGAAAATCTACTAAAAAATATTCTTTAGGTACTTCTAGGGAGGGTGAAAGTCCAGGACTGTGCAAAAGGTTCAGAATAGAACAGTGAGAAGCAATTCAGAAAATATTTGATACATGTCATCTTTTTGCACAATGTCTAAAGTCAAACTTCAGTTTTCATTTTCTTACATCATGCTTATGATGTTATGGGAAAAAGTGAGTCTGAGTGAAAGCATTCAGGTAGCTGCCAACCATTACTTGCTTTGCCAAAGCTCCTTTTTCATTATAAAGTTGCATCTTAGCTCGATCTTCTAACTACGTAGAACTATACAGGGATTTATCTTATACAAATTCTATGCTTGATCTTCCTAGTTGCATCCTCTTTGGATTCAGTCAAGCGGTATTGGATTTTTCTCTCATGAGAAAATCTGTGCGCACTTAACTAGAGCTATGGGAATCAGCAAAATAAAAATAATAAGAAAACAAAAACTACAAGAATGAGAACATGTCTTAGGTTTTTCTCATGCATTTCTACCAGAGAGTACAAAAAGAGACAAATGAACACATGAAGCATTGAAATAGATTTACACAGGAAGTGTTTGAAGTTCCTGTCACTGAAGAGCTTTAAGAACAAATTAGATAAACTTCAGCCTCGAGCGTTAACCTACTTCAGAGCATAGGGATTCCCCTGATGATCTCTGAAGGTGCTTTTTTGCTCCATTTTCCTGCAATTACTACAATATACGCATTTATAAATAGGTTATTTATGATCTCTTAAAAAAAGAAGGAAACAAACAACTAATATACAAGTCACTTGGTAGCCTTTTTTTCAAAAGGAATTCCACCCCCCCCCACCCCCCCGAAGTTAATTAATTCTCTTCAATGAAAAGATTCAGGGTTCCCATTAATTTCTGAGATTTTCATACAAGTATATGACTCATATTCTGATAATAATTTATCTAAGTCACACAAAGGAATCTGCATTTTGTCTTCAGTTTTCTTTCTATTGACTTTCGCACATTTATAGGACATGTTCCTTGTTTTGAGACAGTGGCTCTGTCATTTCCAGGTCTTTCTATGACATTGTGTTTATCTGGGATGATTTTCTCTATTTTATCAGATTTCAGCAGAGGGGAGAATCAAAGCAAGACTGAATCATTTCAGTAAAACCTAACAAGGTGTCTGAGCTGCTAAAAGTTATTTGCATGTTTTAAGAAGCTGGAAAAACAGATTTCAAAAAGTTCCTGCTGTTGCAGGAGGACATAGTCATGTAGCACTAGAAGACTGTTTATGAGTATTCGGCTCACAGGTAAAGTAGCATGAGCAAGAATGGGACACAGATGAAAAAGTGCTGGTAGATGGCAGGTTTATCAACTTCTTTTCCACATAATGAAGGAACTGTATGGCTGGAGGCACAAAACTGAGATTAATTCATTTCTTTATTTGTGAGACCATGAAGGTTTTATTTTTGAACCATTTATTTCTAGTGGGCTTCGCAATTATGTGCAATTTATTTTAAAAGCTGTGATTACTGAAGGTAAAAAGAGCACTACCAGTAGGCATGCTATGAACTAAAGTCACATACACTCCGTGTTAACAGATATGTTTGTATGAAAAGCAACTGAAGAACATCTCAACTCCTTAATGACACTTTCAAATTCCAATTCAACATTTCAACAGTTCAAAATCCCAATTCTGAGGAGCGTTGGCTAAAGATTTTTATATACTGTGATAATATATATTTCTTCTTGCTTTATTACAGTTTATAGCAAACAAAATTATTTTTTTTGTTCATTAGTTGTTTGTAAATAAACTTCCCTTAGCCATACTATTTGATGAAAATGCTTATCAAAGATTTTGAATTAATAATACCTGCCTGCATAGTTTTTGCAGCAACTTAAACTGATGCAGTCAAAATCCAGGCTTCACTTAAATAGAATAATGATGGAAGAGCCTCAGACAACATGATTTGATTCTGATCCTTTGCCCTGGATCATCAGGAGAAACAGGAATTCAAAGGGTCAAGATGAATAGCATAGAATCATAGAATCATTTTGCCTGGAAAAGACTTCTAAGATCATCAAGTCCATCCATTTATCTATTCCTGCCAGGTTCCCCCATAATATTTTGCCTACCGTAGCTATACAGTTTTCGTCAGGATCCACCCAAATTCCCTATGGGCAGATCCCACTTATAATGCTTTTAGCACTGATTGAAGGATGTTTTTACAAGGGGCAGTTGCTGCACACACTGGTTGTTGTTTAACTTTGTGCACACATATCTTTGAGTCCTGTAGTGCAGAACAAAATGCTATCAAAAGGTCAGGAAAAAGGGAAAGGAGGAGTGAGTTTCACACCGGCAGCAATCACTTCCCACGAGAACTACCACAAAACCACTGGAATTTTCAGGTGTGAGGCCATGAGAATAACAGCATGAGAACAGCAGTATGATGTGCTACATTGCGAAGGAAAAATATGAAACTGTGGGACTCGTCCAGATTCTTTCCACAGTGCTAGCCAAATAACTGAAACCTCAAGCCAGGTGATAATACAGGTCCCTACAAATCCCAAGCACCTACCTTTCTAGGTAGACTCTCTTTGATTTTCAGTAGGTTCTTTAAAACTCATGCTAATGCCATTGTGCCAAGGCAATGAGCAGAACTGTCTCAAAGGACAAGCGCTGACGCAGTGAGCCAATCATTTTAGTGTGATGCACAGAATGAAACTGGGAATCCTTAAACCTGGTGATATAAGTGATGTCATTGTATTCATTAAAAGGTCCAGATTCCTGACATATCCAGAATATAAAGCAGATCTTTCATTTTTTGCTTCGAAGTACCACAAGTTGGCTGAATATTATTATTTTCCAGTTTTAAAACATCAGAAGCAGAGAGCAGAAAAAACACTATATGATGTGCACTATCAATTACATGACACAAAATCAACGCTTTATCCTATAAGGTCCAAAGTCACATATAACCTATGTAAAGAGAATCTATAAACTAAAAGTTCAAGAATAATGCAACCTGACTACTAATCCAAAAAGGCTGAGAGTGATCACAGATACTAGTAATAAATATTGAAGTGTTTCCATCATGTTTAATGATCACTTTTTCTGTTAAGAAAAGTGTTTCTAAACCTTGTTATTGTACTGAAAATAATGAGCTGTTTCCTCTCCTATACACATCTACTAATGTAAGGAAATGGCTGAAAATCAATGCTCCTTTCCGAAGTCAACAGACTCTTTACAGGACTTGCTTTCTCTGAAGGTGAAGTTGCCTTATCAGTTCATGAATACAACGTGGTAATGCTGTAACAATAAAAGAACTAGTGCATTTAGCAGTAACCATGGAAAACTGTTCAAACATACCAGCATGCCCACTACATTCAAACGGTAAAAAAAAAAAAAAACATATTTAGGGAAATGTGCATAACTGCACCATCCTTATCAGTATCAAAGCAAAATCCATACTTTTCCTAATATCTAATTACACTGATACTGTAGCAGAGATAGTGCTGCTAGATATTTGACCTAATTCTTAACAGCTAATACTGACTGCTCATATACCATTTCCTTACTTGTGCAACTCATTAACTGCACAGGATTTTACACTGATGACAATAAGATCAGAATCTCACTTCCTGAAATAAAAATCCAAATTGACAAAAGCCAGAAAATGCAAGTTAAGTGGCTCCAAATTTCAGCCACAAATCTGTTGAATTAGCAAGGTGTGAAGACAGTGAAGGCTATGTTTTCCTGGATGATATTTAGCTGCCTTTCACTGACAAGGGACACTAGTTCTATTTTACTCTGTTTCATGTATTTTTATAGTAACCACACACCTGGATCTGCTGTTCAATGCAAGTTAACAGCTGGAGCTGGTTAGTAGAAAAAGGAACAAATTTTAAAAATAAAATATCATCCTAGTTTAGATACCAAATTTAGAAAAGGATAAACACTTTAACTAGATATAACATAGAGATACCCAGACATAAACAGACAAAAATGTCCACAGAGATGTTCATTAGCATTAATATAACTGAAGTATTAGTTATGTTGCTCTTTTTTCTTTTTATGTTATATTCTTATTTTTTAAACAGAAAATTATCTCAATATGATAAACTGGGCAGGAAGGAAGCAGAGGGAGAGATTGTATTTTGCATATAACAATCAATGTACGTGATCATAAACATTCTTTGGAATTTGAGTAACAAATCAGGCAGCAAAAACCTTACAGGAGGATAAGCCTATGATTTGAATTGTTTCTAGTTATTATTGTGAGGTTACTTGAATTTGATTCTAGGTGAGAAAAAGAAAACTGTGAATTAAACAGAAGTCTTGTTTGAAAATGCATCACAACACCCAGGCGTTTTCAGATATAAGTATGACATTAATCCCTTGATTAATTGTCTCTCATCATGAGAACTGGACCACTGATACAATGAAGATCTGTTCCCCAGTTCACTACAAGCCCCCATATCAACCAGAGTCTAGACGCTCTAGCAAGCCTAATCCTGCTCTTTTTGACTATCACCTCTACTAGTCGAATCTTTGTCAGTCAGTTGTCACACGTACCCTGCAAGATTCCTATTTTCAATTCTCTATTTTTCAGTTTACCTTGCTGTCCCTACCATCATCTGCCTTTTTGCCTCCTTTCCACTTTTTTCACTCTATCTCCAGTAAAGGCCACTAGAAATGTTTTGATTCTCAATCAGATTACGAAAGTCCTTCGAAAATTTCAGATATCTATGAATTGTCTCTCTTCCTGCCTGACTTAAAACACACCTGAGGGAAAATATGTATCTGCTCTCACAGAGGGGCTGCTGAATGTCACTTGTAATTCCCACGGAAAATCATGACAACAGAAAGTTTGAAGGAGATGTGAATCTTTCTTGTCAAGGGTTTCCCCTTAGCTGAGCCCAAGTCTCTGCCTGGTTCCTAACCAAAACCTTTTACCCTCCTGCCTTGCTGCAGCTATGCAGTAAGTGCATGTATCTGCAATTTAGAAATTAGAAGTATGGGTATAACAACTGTTGTTCCTTTCCCAAAGTGACTCCTGGAAGTGACTAAACACTGGTTTTAAAAATTAAAAGGAAAAACAGACATGTTCTTTGCCCGTGCTGTATCCCTCTGATTTCAGTGGGCATTTATCAAGGGTCAGAAGATTCAGAATTGCAGACTAGAGTAAATCAACTGAGCCAAAGTTGGAAATACAGTTGCAGGTTAGCCATCTGAGCTTATCCCAACCTTGCTATAAATCAAAACAAACAAAAAAAAACCCAAATAAAATTGAAGACAGTGGATTTCCATTGCTTTGTACAGGTGGGTTTGATGTCAAGTACCCAATGCCTCATGAGTATCAGTGGGCCATCACTTCATTCCTATGCATAGAGCTTAGAAAACACTAGCATTTTCTTCCACTTCACAGAAACATAAATTGTCATTTCAGATGGAGGGTCAATGAGCGATCAAGCCGGAAAGGGCAGCAGGGTGAGAAACTGGTGACAGCAGCAGGCCTGTGAAAGCAGCTTGTCTCAGCCAGGGACAGTGCTTACTCCTGTCCTTCTACTGTCTCTTTTTTGTTATCTGACATACCACCTTCTGTTATCTTACTCTCATTATGACCATCTTCCACCTGCCTCCCCCCACGTCCCCCCCCATATATGAGTATGGGGAAGATCTACTTTTCTCTGAACTTTGGTACCAATATGAGTTACTTGAGTGTGGGTCACTGCAGGTTAGAATCAGGAAGAAGAAAATTAAGGAACCCAATTTATCTTTAGTTCTGACAAGAAAGTGCTGTGATAATGCATGGCACAATCACTCTAAACAAAGTATGATACAGCTTAATTTTTAGTTCGAAGTGCACTAACTTGCATATCTACCCAGAATGACAATTACTAATAACTACAAACAACAGAGAACACCGTATTGTTTGTTGTGATTGCATTTATAACTCTGAACCACCACTGATGGAATTGCCAAAGTAAGCAGGTTCAGTTCTTCCTCCATGTTCATACAGGCCTGATTTCCTCAGATCCTGACATTTTATAAATGTCATAGTTTATGAGGAAATAATAAAACTCCAGATAACACCAACAACACCGTGACCTTTAGCTGAGGAATTGCTTTAAGTTATTTAGGAAGCACAGTAAAGAAATTCAGAGGTGAAAATTCAGGTTCTAGTAAGTAATTGAGGACTTCAAAGGTCAGAGATTTTGATTTTGCAAATTACCTGCTTCAGCTACATGTTATAAACAGCTTTAATTGAAAACTTGGAAATTTTCATTATTATTCAGAATTGAATTTGCTTACAATGACTTGTCTAATTAAACCTAAAGGCATTACCAGTATGAATGTTACTGCTTAGGAAGTTGCTTTTATGGATATGTTTCTATAACAGTATTTCTGGCAGATACTCAACAGGTGTATATTTCCATTTAATGAGCCATTCCCAAAATAGAGAGAAAAATATGTTTTGTCTATATTTAAAAAAATATTATCAGAACTGTTTAGAATATGTGTAAGCACTATCATAGCTTGAATAGGTGTCTTGAAATTAGAGGAAGAGTTCCCTACTCCAAGGAGTATCTGTTGCGCTTTCTATGAGAAAGCATCACAGAGTGAAGTTATGGGTCTCCCAAGGGGGTGATCCCTTCACCCCATCCAAAGCAGGGTTCCTCCATGCTTAGAGGTTTGCTTAATTTTGGCAACTTTGTCATTTGGAGATACTACATTTGTAGTGTCCAGACCTGTTATATCTACTAGGGGCCTATGCATGTGTATCCCAAAAGAATTACACAGATGTTTGCTCTGAAGAATTTGAATTCAAGAACTGAGAAGAGCATACCAGTCCAGTTCATACTGCCTAAAAAAATGGAACTGGACACAGAATGGCAAGCTATTTAGATTTTCTAATAAGATAAAACATTAAACCATTAAACCATTGCTGAAAGTATTCGATCTTAAGCTGCATGAAATGTGAAAATACAATAATCAGCAGCATAACTGAAAACCACCTAAACAATACTTAAGCCAAAAAGCAATATGTGTAGAAAACCAAAAAAGATAAATATAAATTAGCATATTTAAATATGTAGATAATTGATAAAGTGTATTTATTAAGTCAATGAAGTGCAGACTTATAATAAGCACAGTGATAATACTATAAAGGCAGAAATAGTCACTGATTTCTTGCGTGCTGCATTTGAAACTAATGCATGAAGAACTAGACATTCCCTGTGAGGTTGTGATAATAGAAACTTTGCTATAAGTAGCACAAGACACATGGGACTGCTTCTTCCAAAACTAAGTGTTACTAATCCTGGAAAAACAAGGAAGATACCCAATGTAAATAAGGTATGTTTGTTGCGACAACATAAAAAGATAAAAAAAGATCGGTGAGTTTGGAAAATGTGGACTACAGTTTACTGTTACAGGAGAGTTTTAATTGCTTGTTCAAATGATATAAAAACCACAACTTGTGGTTTAACACTCTTGGGAAATCTGAAGTTGTATCTTTGAGATAGAATAATATTATAGAGCAGGAAGTTAGAAATATACTCAGAAGATATTTTGAATAATCACTTCAGCATGAGCTCATATGGTAGTTGTATATCTTCAAATATTACTGAAATTCTGAATATATATACACATATAAAGAGATGTTTTCTTGCCTTCCACAGTTTCAGAAAAAAACTGGCAATACAGAAAATAGTACAAAGAAGTAATTCACATTTACCTTAGTCTAAGGTTTCAGTGACTCAACTCAGCTCCTGAAGTACTGTGATCACAATTGCCGAAATTAAAAAAATCCCCACGATTGACAAATGGTGAAAATAAATTAATTGATCAAAGTCTGAAGCAAGCATTTTGTTCCAAAGTCTGCTGTCATTACTGTCATGCATGTAAAAATACATGTAAAAATACAAGCACCTGCTAGAATGGTATGAATAGTGATACTCCTGAAATATGTGCTTAAAATTACTATTAAATTAGTAATTATTTTGTAATAGAAAAGGAATAATTTGAGTAGTTTGGCACTCCTACTCCAATAAGCTATAAATGTTTCTTCTGGCACAAGCACTGTGGATTTCTGAACTCTCAAAGCAGCACATGTAGAAACATGTAGGTAGTAGGTTGCTTGGTAGCTTCATATAGAATTTTTATTCTGTTGATGAATTAATGTATTCTCAATATGCTGCAGTTCACGCTGCAACATAAGTGTCCTGGTTCAGGAACGGCATGGCAACCACCCTCAGGTTGCTCGGTCCATCAGCTTGCAGACACCAATGTGGTGGACGGCAAATGGCGTTTATTGGTAGGTAACAAAGCAATATATACCTTGAGTTTTACAACGTCACATCCGTCTGCTCAGGTAACACATGAAACACTACACCTATCAGGGGAGGGGCCACTATCTTCACGTACAGCGCGAGATCTTCCAAACGCAAGACCCTAACTACCAACACAATATACTGCAAAAACAAAACAAAACAGTTGCTTTGCTATAACTGTGAATTAAATTAGTACCATTTAGTAACGCTATTTATTATAAAATATCACAAAACAATCCAACTTGCTAGCTTCTTGAGTCACATACAATGAACTCTTAATGCCTGAACTGTAGGAAGAGATTTCTTTAAAAGTTCTCATTGTGCTAAAAGTTATTCTTCTAAGTCTTTCTCCCTTCAAATGTTGTGACTGTCAATTTGTTCCAGCTCACACTTTCAAATTAATTAAGTCTTGGGTTTTGTGTGTGTTGTGGTTTTGTTTGGGTTTGGATTTTGGTTTTTTTTTTGGTCAAACACCTCGGTCCAGCCATAGAGGGCTTTTTCATGCCACTGCTCAGTGTATTCCAGGAAAATGACAGATCATTATATCTCAGTTCCTCAGCTACCTACATATATAATGTATTTTAGAATAAAAGATGCATCGGAAACAGCTAAAACTCAGAGCAGATGAAATAATAGAGTTTCCTGTTAATAACAGGAACTCTCTCACTCACATAGAGTAATGTGGGAGGAAAAGGCCTATTTTGTATCCAGATATAACTTTGTCTCTTGCTTAAATCTTGAAAACAAAATTTGCTGTTACAGAGTTACCTACTTTTAGATGTCAGTTCCACATGAAGTTATAATTATGGCTGTGCAATAACCAGTGTTGCTACTGATTAACTATAAATGCTTTGCCAACATTAACCTATTTTTTTTTTAAACTTAACATGCAATGATGATGAAAGAGCATGAGATCTATCTATACAGATTTTGCAGTGTGACTCTAATGATAACCTTTAATATTCTTCAGCAAAAATCTGTTAAAAATAATCTCTCTGTCATAGCAAAGAGTACTATTATATCTTCATTTTTTTTTCTACAATAGTATTTTGCACTCATATTGCAACTCCTACAAAAATGAATTTTAGAAGACCTCACATACACTGTTGAAGCCAAGTTCATAAAGCAGCCATGACTTAATACAATAATTGTTGGGTATTAGAAAGAAGACAGACATTGGATTTCATGTGTAGAGCGTCACACGGAAAATATTAATTAGAAGTTATTAGGAACTTAATCTGAGGGTTGTTTAGGAAAGGTCAGTCAAAAGTATTTCAAAGAGGAAATGGAAAGAACATTAATATCTTTCCCCTTCCCTCTTCCATCACTAAGCACTCATTATGAGACATGATTAAGTCAAATGTTTGAAAACCTGCTACTAGTTAATCACTTACTTTATGCAGCAGAAGGTTAAAGACTGTTCCACGTTGCACTGAGCCATCTAATGAGACACTCTGATGACTATTGTGTTCAATGGGCATCTTGCCCTTGAAAAATCCTTAGAAACTGAGTTTTCATCTATGTGTAGATTTTTTTTCTAAAGAGAGAAAATGAAGAATCTCCGTACAAACCATTCACCCCTAAATGAAATTAGCACTGTAAGGTGCTGGGATCAGGAAAGTGAAATTATCCTTTCAAGACTCACCAGTAAGAGAATGAGTTCAAGGTATAGTATTTCATTATTGCTTCATCAAGAATGAGAGGGGAAAAATACCTTGTTCTCATTCTTGAGGAAATCTTTTTTTGCCAAGTTTTGCTGCAACAGCAGAGCAACGCCATGAAGCAGAATCAGGAAGGTTTGAGTTTTGTGAGTGAGACATTGAGAGGTCTCAAGGTGGGGAGATTGAGGTCTGATAGAACAGCTCCTATTAGGGCTTCTGATTCTGTTACAGGAGGCTGTGGATGTAAGTGGGGATCTCTGACGGTCTCTTCACTGATACATTACATCCTTCTCACGTGCACTGATCATCTTTGAGGGTAACTTCAAGAAGTTACTGGGTTTGGTTCCCCAGTGCAGTAGAGCTTCTTTTTTGTTGCAAACAAGGCAAAAGACAGATGCTGTGAGAACCGATGGTGGGAACATTCCCTAGAAGTTGCTTCAGTCATGCATCTGACCATCATAACTTGTAGCTGTATCTTCTTCTACAATAACTTCTACCTGTGACTGTAAGGAATACAACCAAGAGAAAGAGGGTGCAGTTTGGACACCATTCTCAAGAAATCCTTTAAAACAGAATGTGTTCTATGGTCTGCTACAGGACTATAAAATAGACTTCCATCTACTTTACTGATACCCACCACTGGATGTCTGATTCACATTTGCTGAGTCTGTGGAAAAGTGATCACCACAGCTGCCAATCACAAGTCTTAAGCATTAAAGCCACCCACCTCAGATCTCATGCTGCCTTTTCCCCTCCAAATCTACTCTGTCCTTGAACTGGAGATTTAATTCAGCTCTTCCAATGTCATGGTGTATACATTGTTATTTCTCTTGGGAGTTACTAATTTCTACACAAAATAGGTAAATATTTAGAAGAGTAATCCTAAAAAGGGAAATCTGTGCTGCTCTCTTGTCCTATCTCCAGATGCAAGGGAATGTTTTTAATGGAATTATTTTTATTTTCTATTTTTGTTGCAGTAAACAAATAAACAAACCAAAGCAGTTCAGTTTGCCTTTCATTTGGTAAATTGCAAAATTGAAGAAAACTAAAAAACCACCACTAAAACTATCAGCACAAGCTAAGGCTTCATTTTTTTGGAAAAAAAAAAAAGTAAGCTTTTCAGACTACTTCCTCCATTATAAAAATATCATAATTAACTCTCTAAGATTAAAAGTTTTATTTAAAAAAAAAAATGATGTAAAGTTTGAAAACACAGAAGAAGTTTGTTTTTCCTTTTTTTTCTGTTTTCCTTCAATCAGTACAAATATACTCTCAAGTTCAGTTCTATAAATTTATCAATACAAATCTATGGAAAAAGGGTATTAAGGAGCAGACATGCCCCAGCACATAACTTCATGCTTGGCTTACTCATAATTTATGATGAAAAGAGCCTTCACTGTCTCACAAATGTAACAATCCACTTCACCACACCACTGTATTTGAGACAGTGAGATACAGTCTCAAATGCACCGCTGGAACAGCCACTTCTGTCCATTTACTGGATAGAAGATGTAATTAACCGTATCAGAGCTGACTGTCTGAGCACACATACTTATGAGATACTATGGCTTTACATGCTTCCAAAAAGCATGGTTTAGATAGAGGTTGCTTTGTTCTTTAGTACTAACAGGTAGTTGACAGTGGATTGCTCCTACAGCTTCTTGGCAGCTGTTGACCTTGGTTTTATTTTCAGTTGACAGTGTACAGGGCACACAATTCAAAGTAAGATGTAATATTCTTATTTTTTAATGTCTAGCAAGTACCAGAGGACCATCAGATTGTGCAGTTATCTAGTTTATGACTTAGTACAGCCAAGTGCTGAATTGCATTCCTCCCCTGTTGGATAAGAGAGTAAGGAAGGAGAGAAGGGCTCCAGTTGTGTTTCCATTTCAGCTACCTGGGAGTCAGAGTGGAGCTGGGTTTAATGCTTCTCAGAAAAGGTGTACTTAATTCTTCAGTCCACTTGTATAACAAACATACGGTGTTTACCTTGTCCTCTGTCATTTTTCCTTTTTCCAGTTCTATAGTGGACTAATAAGTCAGTCTGTGATCTTAGTCAGTTATTTATCAGATTCCTACTGATGTGGTAGCTTCACCCCATAGAAGCACAGACTGAACTTTAACATTGCAGTGCCCTGAAGGATATAGGTATTGTAGGTGTGAAAATTTAGCATTTTGTTAATTGGGTATCATGTGAAGACGAGCAGGCAGAAGATGTGCAGATGTGCTGCTGGTTGGGAAAAATGCAGTCCTGCTTATTGAGGAGGAATTAGAAATGAAGGATAATTGGAACTTAATTTAACTACTTTGTTTTGAAGGGCAGATACTTGAAATGTTCCAAAATTTAGGCCTAACAACTGCTTTAACCCCTATTTTACCCTCCAAACATTCCTGAAAAAAATAATAACATTCAGAACCAAGTGAGATTCATGTCTCATGAGTCCCCGAGACATTTGGGAAGGGGTATGAAGTACTACTCATATGAGGCAATCTCTGCTGCTAGCCTTCCTAGCTGAACTGCTGCTTTTGAAGATGTTTAGCCCTTCCAGCCATCTCAGTCACAAGTTCTGTTAGAAAGCACAATAACAATGCTCTATTTTTTTGTAGGAGTGATTTGTTCCACAAGATACCACAATGTGACAAAGTCTTTCAAAGAGAAAGTAATTTTCAGTTATCAATGTAGCACCTGTAATCTAAATAGTTATTAGTCATTCCAAAGACAATGGCTCATCTGTTACATCTTTGGAGTTGGAAGTAAATTCAGAATGGCAGTATGTCGCTAACAGGAGGAGAATTTCCCTCTATTTCCAAAGGGCAAGGAGTGCACTCTATGGCCATTCATTTTAATAATGAGGTACTCATCACCTTGAAAAACAAGAATCTTATTTCTCCACAGAAAACAAGGCAGGTTTTCAGCTGGCTATAGGAATTATAATTCTGTGTCACTGTTTTTATCTAAATGGTTTTGGCTACCTTATTTTATTACATATAAACCAACATATTCCAGGTTTCACAATACTTGTTGAGCAGACAGTCATCCATCTTTTTATAGACAGATTAATGAGAGATTTTATGAAGAGCTCATTTACAAATTATGTCTGAGACTGTATTGCTAAGTCTTGTCTATACGAGTACATTAAAGGTGATAAAATATTTAGAATTCTTTAATGAATCTATTCTTATCTCTAAAAGAAAAGAAATGAGGGCAATTCATGCACTTAGTGCTTAATGGAAAAGGTTTATGTGCTGATACATACTGTTTTGTTAACCTTCTTCTAGTTAATTTGTTATATATTATTGAAAAGCCTCTCACAAGATGCAGTAAAAGAGCTTCTCTTGTAAGCCAGGCAAAGTAATTAACAGGGTAGAGGTGCCCTGGGTTTATACTACTGCTGATATAAACCACACTTCTCTCTGTCATCTGCTATATATTCAAGATATTATAGATACAACCATTCATCAACCCTTTCTTTTACAGAAGAAAAAAAAAAAAAATCCTTAAAGGTCTCCCACCATTCCTTCCCCAAAATAACCCAGCCCCAATTTCTTTGAGAGTCCAATGCTAACTGCAGAAGTCATGACTCCTATTTTTAATTTACTGCACCCAGTCACAGAGTTTGCAAGTCCAATGAGTAAAAATATACCAAACAACTGAAAGAGCATTTCACTGCACTGTTTGCTATTAATGTGATTCAGCTTTCCTCTGATTTGAACTATCAGACCTCTTGATGACCACAGTTCTGTTTTTATTCTCATAGCCTTCTTACACTGTACAAAAACTGCAGATAAAATAGAGGACACATTGATTTGAGAGGTTTTTTTCATTAGCTGTGATGAAAAAAAGAGGATTATTTTCATTAGCTTCAGTAGCAGTGATTTTATTCTAAAGCACATTTTTCTAGATCAACTTCAGCCAAATTCACCTATGTTTTAACTGAGACTGGCAAAAATCTGGTTCTTTTCCTCCCATCTGGCCCATTATTTTTCAGCAATATATTCTGATATTGAAAAGCCATACTTCCTATTTTTTAAATTTTCAATATAGTTATTCCCTATTTTGATTCATTTTCACCAGTGAAGCATGGTAGATTGGATTTTCCATCCAAACACTGCTGGATTCTCTTCTTTCAATATGAATTACTACTGATTTTTTTTTTTTTTTTCTGGTAGTATCACAAACAATATGGCAGAAAGGTCTTAACCATAATGGAAAACAGATTTTTCACATTAGAGTGAGGCATGCTGTATCATTAAAGCAAGGGACTGAGAAGTAAATGATCTAGGTCATAGAGCAGCTGTGGGCAAATAATTTAGAACAGTCTTCTTTCTGTAAATCAGACAATCAATTTAGATTTCACATATGCAACATTCATGAAAATCAAGTCAGTCATCTGAAGTGCCCATATTTGGATTTATCAGACATGCTTCATGAGAGAAGTGTTAAAGTCTCTGTGACACTTTTTCTCCTTACCTAAGATTAAAAATGTTTTGGTTCTTTCACAAAGGTATATAATGAGGCTTAACTAATTAATTTCATGTACCACTATTACTAAATAATTAAACCTCTTAAAGAGCCACAGATGAAAGCTGCTAATGAAACACTATTATTAGGAAGGTGGTGGTAAGAAACGTGCAATTCATGGTAGTGATAGCAAGTATTTCTAATGAGGTCACAACATACCTCTTGCGCTTTCTCATTGGGTATAATACTCTATTTGGATTGGAAAAATAATGGTTACAGACATTTCTTCTTTAATGATTATAAGCAAAAAGTGTGAAAAAGATACTGTCCATTCTATTCCTGCAAATTCTGACACTGAAACTCTGACAAAATCCTTTCAGCCATTGCATTTCTGTCTGAAAGAAGACATTAAAGGTATAGAAAGATTAGAGAAGAAACTGATTTAGAGTTTAACATTATCCTCTGACCTACCACATATAGTGACTAACGTGTTTTTAAGATTAGAGGGTATGTCCAGACAGGATGTGGAAAGGTTATATCTGAATGATGCAGCATTTTGCTGCATAATTGCTGACTATTAGAAGCAGATTCCATTGGAACGTCTATCTTTTACACTGCTTGTCTCCCACAAATGCATAGTTACAAATCAAAACCCTGCATTTTCTACCACTTTGTTGAAGAGTTATAGGACTTTTTTTACCCAATTTATGACTTTTAACAAAATCATCTAGACCTATGTGCCATTATAATGAGTCTGTTTTTTGCAAGTTTTAAATTCAAAGTTGAATAACAAAGGTCCCCGTTTTACTTGCAGTACTCCTCATTTAGCAAAGACCTCATCCATGCCCTAAAGATCAATTTGGTCTCAAGCAGGTTGTGCTCACGAGTCATGTCTGCTTATTGTTTTACAAGTCCCCACAAAATCAAAGAATTTTAAGGAGGAACAAAGACACTGAAGGTGATGAACCTGACCAGAACTTCAGAACTTGATCTCATACTGGAAAACGTTTGAGGCACAGGCCAAAGGAGACTCCACCTTTTTTTTTTTTCCCAGCTGAGCTGTTTTTGCTGCACCAAGACAGCAGAGAAGCCATACTTCAATGTCATCAAACAAGGAAATGAAAACTTTTAGGCTTGGTAAAAAAAAAAAAAAAAAAAGTATAAGTTGTAGCAGCTACTTTTTACATTAGAGATACTTTTTGAATGCTAAACAGTGCCTAATTTCCCAGGTCATTAAAAGCAGGCCCTCCTCCCCATTTCCTATTATACCAGATAGTTGCAAAAGCAGCACTTGAGAAATCAAACCTTTTTGTGTGAATTCTATTTCTCTTACCTTTGAAAAAACCTCAAAACTTTCTGTCAAACCAATTCATTTCTATAAAAAGATTCTCAGCAGCTAAAAGCTTTGTGATCTATTTAGCACATCATGAAGGCATAATGTTAATTGTTTATAGCAGTGCAGATAATTTTGCTGTTTATGTTCCAGAGAACAACTTCCGCAGAAAATTCACAAGATTACTGCATTTTGTAATAATGTGTTCAATAAAGCAATTTTTTGCAATTTTTTTCTAATGTACATTTGATTTAGTTAATGCAAAATCTGTAAAAAAAAGTCACACCATTAGTTATATTTCAATGTCATGAATTCAAATATCATATATACTTAGAAACTATAGAAGTGAAGCAGTATTATTCTCCCTGGCTGAAGTAGGTCAACTCTGTCCCAGCTTACATCTCCTGAGATGCAAATAATATTTGACTATACTTTCTTGAAAAGTGCTGTAGTCTACAAGGATTTTATTTTTTTCCCCATAGCATCATGCAATATTTAGTTACACCTTCTGTAATTTGCCATATTATGTAATGCAGAATTCGAACCCCAAACTAGACAGTAGAGGGAAAACATGGTATCATTTTGTGATCCTTTATTTTACACAGTGGACTGCATTCCCCAATAATTTAGCTATGCGATTTTATGTCAAAGACGGTTGAATGGAAATGGTACTCTGAAAAAAACAGACACGTCACTCATAGAAAAAAAAAGCAGCTGACAACAAAAGAGTTGCCATAATGTAGCAACTTTACTAGTCTAGTGAAGTGCTATATCTGAAAGGCAAAGGCATGACTAAGATTTCAGCATCTAAACAGGAGAGTGCTTAACAACCTGTCAGCCAGTTCAAGTTGCAATTAGAGAAACTGCATACTTTTGTATGTTAGATGAGTGATAGCTTTTCAAAATGAATAGAGAAGTGTTTAATCCAGAGAAGTGTCGATGAGCCTTGGTAAACAAAGAATAATTTACATCAATAGGATGACTTCATTATTTCAAGTAACATAACTTGGTACATAGTACCGTCTAAGTTGTGCTACAGACCTTTTTTCCTATAAACTGAGGGTGAATGAGTTGCCATGTAACATCTTTCACTATCAGAAGCACTGCAAAGCATGTTAACAACTAATATGTATGCTGTTAGCTTGTTGATCTAAGCGCAGGACGTAGTACTTGGCATTTTTGAACTTTGTACAACTGGCCTCAGCCCATCAATCCAGTCGGTCCAGATATCTCAGTATGGCCATCCTACCCTCCAGCAGATCAACACTCACACCCAACTCAGTGTCATCTGCAAACTTACTGAGGGTGCACTCGATCCCCTCATCCCAATCATTGATAAAGATACTAAATAGAACTGGCCCCAGTACTGAGCCCTGGGGAACACCAGTTGTGACCATCAGCCAACTGGATTTAACTCCATTCACCACCACTCGTTGGGCCTGGTCATTGAGCCAGTTTCATACACATCAGCCTCATATACAAATTTTCAAAAAGGAGTGAGTACTAAATCAAATTTATGATCCTAGCAATAACTGGGGAGGTCTGTGTTGCAAGTGGCAACATCTCCTATAGAAGGAATTTAGATAGCATTGAACTACTGAGCTAATAGAAATAATCTTCCTGTAACACCACAGATTTCAGTCTAGTCTAAAACACAACAATTGAAAACCCACCATTTTATCCATTTTCATGAAACCCAAAATGACCCTTTGCTGAAAATTTCTGAAACTTCTAAAAATTCAGAGCCCCCAAATTCGTGGCTTCTGGGCACAGCTGAAACTGAGAAAACTGTGAAGTGAGAAGCAAGTGTTTCAATGGGATTTGAAATCATAGAAACAAAAAGGCTATTGTGTGACAACTATTTGAACACACTTCTAGAACATTTTATAACTTCAAGGTATTTTAGAAATGTTAGTATAATTTGTTACATGAATCAGCTGAATGTGAATTGGAGGGGGAAAAAAAGAGTGGTTTTTTTCTGTGATTATGTGCCAAGATCAGAGTAAGCAAGCCCCTTCAACGTTTCCTGTTCCTATCTGAAGGATCGAAGATGACTGGTCGGCTTTAGAAACTTGTCAGCTAACAATCTAAGGAAGGCTTGTCTCATTACAGATATCAAATAATGGTAACAAGACATATGATGACACTAAAATTTATTTTGTATAAGGAAGCGTAATGGCTCAAGGGACTGGAAACAAATTTCAAATGTAAAGTCTCCAACTTACTGCTTAAAATTCATAGCGGAAAACATTATGACCATGCAGGGGCTCTTTGATGGAAATTGTGAAATGAATGAGTGTTGGCTATTGATTTATGACAAAAACCAGACAGTCCTCACTACTAAGTATCACAGCCATTGACTATTAGTCCTGCTATGAATTTTAATAGAAGTAACATAGGTTTAATGAGCTTTGAACTTGAAATTAAAAAAAAACAAAACCACAAACCCCAACCAACAACAATAAAACCCGCAAACCAAAATATCAACAAGAAAAAAGCAAGCATATGCAATATTTTGATTTATATGATTTGAAAGAAATTATAATGGAAATTGTAAAATAATAGCTTCTATTATTAATAGCTCCCATTTGTTGTAGTAGAACAATATTTAGCACACAACAATCATCAGAAAAGAATTACCTTGAGGCTAAAACAGCTGTGATTATCAACCACTAGCCTTAAGCTATAGAACAAGAATGCTCTTATAATGGAGGCAGAAGAACGTGATCTACTTGGCTTCCTGCCTAGTCACACTGGTCCATTATAAGTAACAACACTGTGAAATAAATTAATCTGATTTAATGGCTCTTACATACTATTTCGGCCATCTCTCTAAAAGAAAGAAAAAACAACTAGTGATATTACAGATATCCTATTACCACGTCCTGACCTACAGCTCAGAACAGCACCTATTATATTAGGCATCAAAATCAAACAGTACCAGAGCAAGTTAAACTTCATTCTAACTTAGTGCATATTATGACCACGTGGTTATCTATGCCAAAATTTTTTGCAGCATTGCCACTCATCTGTGACAGAAGATGTGGGCAAGCAACAACCAAGATGAGAAGCAATACGACAAGTTATGCAATGAAAAAAAAACTCATCATACTTGATGGAGAAAATTATAAAAAGACAACAAGGTCATTTGTCAGTCAAGAAGTCTCACAGGGCCAGACACAAAAAAATATATGCCTTCTGGCACAACCAAGTCACTCACATCTGAAGTTACAGTCATCAAAATACCTACACAGCTTCTGTTTAATACTAGAGTCTAGATGGAGATATCTAAAATTTACCATTATTTACTCTCAAAAGATATCTAAAATTTTCCTTCTAGGCTTGAAGAAATGTGCCACTCTATTGATATAGATGAACAGTTTCAATTAAAATCATAATTCAAAAGAAAACTTAGGCAAATTTAAACTTTTTTTTTTAATAGTTAAATTAGTCTCAGATACTCCAAGGATATCATATAGGGAAACTTTCTGAATTACAGAGGACAATGATTCAGCCAAAATAACATTTTGACACAAATAGCCCTAAGATGCATGCTTCCTCAAAAGGTATTAGAAGAAAGACAAATTACTTATGCCTTTAATTGCATGAAGTGTGTGAGGAAATCATTAAAGTATATACAGGTCTTTATCAAGAGTATGGATAAAAAGATAGTTAAATGTCAGAGATTTCATTAACTTTATAACTGAAGATTGAAAACTGGCAGAGTAGAAGGTAACAAACCATGAATGGTTGTCATTATAGGCTAATAGAGTATTAGATGATCCTGATTTCATAAAGCTAGTTGGCATGAAGGTACACGCATAAACACAGAAGTGTGTATATACAAGTTAGTAACATCCTCAAATAATCTCAATCAGGCACACTGGAGAAAATGATCCATGATACTGTGACTGCTCATTCTACTCCCCAGACTATATGATTTATAGATAGGACACAAAGATTTATCATGATAATGCAAGATACCTAATGTGCTTTTAGCAGGGCTTTATTCCACAATCTGCTCTAGAAAAGAGGACTGTTAAATTTGCTCAAACCCTAAAAGGAGACTATAGTGTAGATTTTAAGAGATTAAACTCACCGGGAAAAAAAATAACAACAATACTATGGTTAAGCAGAAATAAATATATTTCAGCACTCATAGAGTTAGGTTCAGCTTGGAAGACTATAAATGAAGAACTAATTAATTACCAATAGAGATGAATAATTCAGATATGAGATCCATATCATTAGCCCAAACTTTCTATTCTGCCTGATCCCCACCTTCTCTATGTGAGAGAGTAAATCAGCCTGTACAAAGTGGTTTCATTGGAACAGTGATCTGATGCTTACCTGTTCATACTTTTTCTTTCTTTCTTAAGATGGGTATCTCTGTCATGAATTTCAGAGGACACTGGATTCAAATTTCAGGTAGATTCTAAGGAAATCAGTCTTAAAAGAGGCAGCAGAAGTTAAAATCATCCTTCCTACAAGGAAATATTTCCTCCCAAGTGTGATGGGGCAGCTTAAAATGATCAAGTGATATTTTGTTGTCCTCCCTTGCTGGAGCAGAAATGACAAGTCTGACAACCTTATTTCTGTGACACAACTTGAAAAATCATATTCTTTTCACATCCAAAATTTAGTTTATGTTCTCTCATGGTAGCACCTATTTAACAGTTTTTTATTATGTATTTAATAAATTTAATTAGTACATTCTATATGGATTAGCAGTTCTGGTTGTTTTAAGAGCATTTAACGTTTGGTGCTTTGATTTCCAGAAGTACAATATGGAAACTATTAATGCCTCTTACTACATTTCCTGAAAGGAAAGACACTGCATTACCCATCTAGAAAAAAGACAAGCAAAAGTGTTTTCAAGGAAACAACGTTGCAGATGCAGTACACATAAAATCAAATAGATTTTGATCAATGTCTTGAAGAAATTTTCAAGAAGTATGAAAAAAAATCAGTGATCTAGCCGCAGTGACAAACCTCAAGCATTTTATCTACCCTATATATGAGGGCAGGCATAATAATGCCAAGTAAATACATAAATAAATAAATGGATAAAATCTAGTTCTATTCCTACTGAAAGCAAGATCATACTCTTTGGGGCCAGGGTTTTAGTGAAATCAGACCCCAGAAAGGTATGTTTTCTTCTCCTTGTTTGTTTTTCAGGAAAATGTAATAGTCTCATTTAATATTATTTATTTGTCCTTGTTGTTCAGTTCCTTGATAATTAGAAGACAGTTTTCACCACTTGTCAGGCAAAATATTATGTGGAAGCCTAATGATGCCACCCCCAAAGCATCATTAGGTTACTTGATGGAGGATATGATTTATGTATGTTACAGAAGCATTTACTCCAGGGAACCTTCTCAAATCAGCAAGAACAAAATTTTGTTCTCTGGTAAATAGAAACGTAATGACAGGCTATTAGTTTTGGGTGGCTGATGTTTGATTTCCTGGAGTTATAAAGAGAGTCTGCTTTTGTTCTAAAGGCATTATATATTTCTGTGATGGAAATAATTAATGACTGCACAACTTAGGTCACTACTGTGCTAGAAAACACTATTCAGTTGTACTCTTACACATATTTAAGTTTTAGAGGGTAAATCAAATTCAATCCATATTTTCAAAAAGAAAAATCCTGCATATTTGCAGGCCTTGTATCAGAGCAGAAGTTTTATTTTTCAGTTTTGCTTAAAAACTTCAGGTTCAATTTTTCCTTTGGTCACAAGGAAGTGCAGTCAGACAAGTATGTCAGATTAAACTAGAGAAATGCATTAACTCACAGCTACTCCCGTAAAACAGTGCCGTCATCTATGGAGTTGAACAGCATCCTATGAAGTAGATTAACAGGATGAAGACGTTATTAAGTACCAGAAGAAAAACACAACCACCAAACAAAGGGTTGTTTTTATTGTTATTTTCCCCTTCACCCCATCAGTTACAGTATCATTAGCTCCACTGAAGCCTTAAATCTAATGAAAGTAGGAATTCTCACCAAATCCCTTTCTTTATAAGGTCTCCTACTAAAGGAATACATGCAGAAATGTTCCCTAATGTAAGTTTAATTATGCTTAGCATGGAGGTAGACACACTCTGGAATCAGTCACCTACCAACTATTCCAGGCACCTAGTTTTTCAAACTACTTTACAAGCGAAATATTTCCATTGATACTTTCACGCATAAAATATACATTTGAAGATAAACTAAACTTGGGATACACTGAGTATCCCAAGTACACTGACAAGTCAGTTCTAAGGCAAGGTTTATGAAGTAATAGAATCCATGAAAAGACAGCCTGTTCAAATTTACTCAAGGTAGTCATTCAGTTAAAAGTTTGCTTGTTACTGGAAAATAAATGAAAGTGAGAGGAGGCAAATGCAGGTGGAATGAGAGATGGGTCCACCAGATAGTGGTCTTTAATTTTAAGGATCTTATAAACACTCTAGTCTTGTGTAAGTGCAAGAAAACACATCCATTCACAGCATTACTGTGATACTGTGAAACAGCCAGTCTAACATATATGCTAATATGCATACAAACACCCCACAGTAATTCAGTGTGGCAAGTAAAGTTTGTGAGTAATGGTCTTAGAAACATAGGTCCTTCTCCTGCTAGTATTGTCTGTGGAATTATTACATCAGTGGTGATAAAGTATTATGAGATTGAAATTCTCTGCAATTGTTACATTAGTGTTTCTCACTACTGGAGTTGATAGAGCTATAGGAAATCTTACTGTGAGATGTGTAGAAATACAGAGATTTGGCTGGGGTACAGCTCTGTGAGAGAGGTACCAGAAAGGCCAAAGACAGAGCCATTATTTTTTTTTATTTTTTTTTTAAATCATGTCTTGAGGTTATTCCATTTTTAGGTCCTGAAAATGCAGAGAATATACACAGTTTTTACTAATGATAAGTAGCATACAGATGCCTGGACAGGTTAAGGACATTTGCTCCTTAACTTGCTACTACAGAAGTTCTTCTGACACATGGAAGTGAAAGAGAACATTCGCAAAACTTCAGTGTGTTCTTTTCTTCTACCAGGTCATGTAATCAGAGCTAGAACTACTTGCTTCATTACATAAGCTATAAATCACCCTTTTCATTTTTATGACCCTAGAGATTTCTCCCTTCCCCTGGTCAGGCTACTATACATTTGTCAGTCTAAGTGATGCATAGAGTTTCTAGTGCATAAAGTCAGCAGTTGAGGCTACATAGGTATGACGAGCATAGTAGTACTAACTAAAATAAAATACCCAAGATGTTTAAAGCTCAGGGTAAAAAGCTTAAGTTTTTAAAGCTGCCTCATAGATTCCCCCTAACCTCTTTGGCTTCTGACTGTAATGCCTCAAAATTCTCTAGCTTGCTCAAAAATACCAGTGTAATGTGACTTTACAGATAATAACCACTGAACAGTCATGTAAGACACAAGATATCAGCAAAATGTTGTGTGTTTTTTGTTTTTTTTTTTTTTAGTAGGAATACTGACACAACACTGGGCATAAACATTTTCTTTACAAAACAGCACTTATGTTGTAGAACAAAATTCAGGTATATTTGCATTTTTTTATTTCACTTCTTCATCAAACTGATGTTAATAGAAGTAACCTTAAGGTACAACGGAAATGAAATTGCTGAAGGTATCAAAAAATATTTTACCAACCTCGGGCTACTTGGGAAATGAAGTGCGGTTATATAGAGTTTTACTGTGAAGTAATTATCATAATTTACATTCTGGGTTGTTAGAGGTACAATCTGTAGCCAAATGTTTCTAATCCCTTGGGTCCAATTACCTCATGATAATCATACCAGTTGGTGCCATCTTTAGTTTTACTCAAAATACAGTGTTCAAAGGTAAAATAGATAGTTTTTGATTGTAGAGAAACTTGCAGACTATATTTTTTTTTTCTGGTGAGTTACTATGTGGGATGTGTAGTCCTTAACAAACAACCTGTCAGCTGTGGATTCCTTTCCAGCAGTGAAAAATTTTGAGTAGCTCAGACTACTCTTAAGAAAAATTCCTAAACCTATTTTTTGGAGGAAAAAAAAAAAAAAAAAATCATTCCAGAACCAGTAACTCCAAATGGATCAGAGGTCAGGTGGAAAGGTGACAAGGAACTTGGTAGCATCAACCTTTATAAAAGATGAGGAATCTCTTTTGACCAACATGATGTTTTCTTATCACATGTAAAAAGATAAAATTAGGTATGTTCAAACCTTAGTGCAAGGTGAAACCAAAGGAATTCACTGGACTTTTCGGATCAGTGAAATAGAAAAATGTTCATCAGCAAAATAATTTTGGACATCACTACTGGCATGTCAACTTACAAAACTTCTGGCATCAGCCTCTGAATTTCAAGATGACTTGCCATGCCCAGCAATGGCAAGAGGTGCTGTAAGCGGCAGGAAACTGTCATTGCATAACTTCTACTTCATTCCATAGTAACATGTGACAGTATATTGCAGAGAATCATTTCCACACTGAAGGTACGTGAAATAAGTTTACAGAACCAATTATACAAAGTCCCAGATGTCTAAAGTAGTAGTGAAGTGTAAAGAATGCTAATATGTGACCTGCATAAACAACATCGTCACACGCTGCACTGAAATTCACAGATACCTGAGGGAACATCTGTCTAAAAGCTTCATGAACAACTACAAAAACTACTTAAATATGCATTTCCCAACAAGTAGCAGGCTACACTATGGTGACTTTTTATTTTAAATTTCAAAGACTTTTGAGGTGAGCTACATTGCTGAGTATATTTCAGATGCATTTCCTTGGAGGGCAGATGTTTAGGTATCTAGATTAACAGAACTGGAATACAGAGGTTTGAACCTGGAAATCTCATCTGTAACATAAATACTTTAAAACTCCCTTAAATAACAAACAAAAACATCCCCAAAACCCAACTATCCTCAGTCTTCTAGAAATAATACTACAGTGTTGGCCCATTTTAGCCACAGAAACTAAGCATCATCTTTTCTTTAGAAGTTACTAACTTTTACATAACTTGATCATTCATATGATAATATGTTTTGCAAACTTCAGGTATTCTAGCAGTCAATCACACTGTAACAGGTCTAAATGATGAGATCTGGTGCCTGGGAAGTGGAGATCAAGGGTAACTCAGAACATACAGACTTCTAATAATCAAGGCGTTACTGTGTGTTTCAATGATATCAGAGTGACTACATACAGTAAACAGTCATCACTTTAGAATATAAACACTAAAATATAAAGCTTGGTCTGCTATATTCTGATAAAAAAAAAAAAGAAAATTTGTAGCTATATTCCACCACTAATATCTGACACAATTCTGAATTAGAAATCCAATGGAGGCAAAATCAGAATGTATTCCAGTAAATAAACACTGGTTATATGATTTTTTAAAATTTCTCTCATGGGGGAAAGAGAAGAGCAGAGAACATGTATCAGGTGTTAGGAAAGTAATCCTGTGATACTTCATTTTTTCTTTTTATAATATTCTTGTTTCAACTGAATTTATAGACCTTTTACTTTGATTAAATAAAACACATGCCCAGTTAAGACCCTTGAAGCATACAGTAGAATAACAAAGAAGGATCAAATTGAATGGGAAGATATGAATAACAGTGACATGGTCTTAAGGGCATTGTAATGCACCCTGGCTGATCTTACCATCATGCTTTTTGAGCTAGTGTAAAAAGCAGCTTCTTCCCCTAAAAGGCTCTGTAACAGAAGCAGTCAATGTCTGGTAAATACATGTGCAGCTGCCTGAGTTATGAGCTGCAGGAAAGACAGTATCATTTTAAAGGTGTGTTTTCTGAATGGATCACTTTAACTAGTTGTTCTACGTTACTGTTGTTTTGTTCCCACAAAAATCAGTAAAAACGCTTTTGAGGTCCTAAATAAAATATCATACAGTAATATCTAAGAAACAAATTCTTGCAACCCTTACTGGAATAAACCTTCAGTGTGTTTTTTTTTGTGTGTGTGTGTGTGGTTTTTTGTTGTTGTTTTGTTTTTGTGTTTTTTTGTTTGTTTGTTTGTTTGTTGACAACAGAGACATACTTTCTTCATATTAGGTCAAAACATATTTCTCTAAATATAGCCATGTAATTAATGAGAAAACCTGTAATCTCTAGCCAATGATCTATCAAACATCATTCTTCTATCATAGCTGTAGACCTATACAGACCTATCCTAGGTCTTTAATACCAACTCTTATGTAGGATAGCTTCTGTGGCCAAGATCAAAGAAAGACAAAAATTACTGACTGTACCTCCTAATGTATTTCAGTAACAGCCTTTGCCCAGAATTGCAGCAAATCTTGGAATCAAGTGCCCGGAGACTTTTCATGTGATGTGAGCAAAATAGAACTCTGAGATATTCTTCCTGTAAAAGAGAAAGACAGAAAAATACTTCTCCTTTCCTCTTGCTGGATACAAGCCAAAGGTATTTTTTTTCTTCAAGCTCACTCAGGCACCAGGGTTCAGGTGATAACTATGTCCTTAACCAGAAACCAGTAGGTTCAGCTAATACGATAAGACCTTAGTAGAAAGTTACATAAGGATACAAGTGGAATTGTAAGATGGAGTTAATAGTCTCATCATAGGACAATACATTGATTGTTGTCTACCAATAATCACAGGTTAGTGTTCATGTTTGGGTCTGGTTCATCATTGGATGAGCAATTAAAATCTTGTACGAAAAAAAAAAGGTTAGAGCTAAAACGAAACTTGCAGGACTTAACATAATAGAGGGTGTTTCAAAAAGATGGACCCAATTTGAAGTCACTGTGTCTCTGCAAACATGAACCACCCATGAATGAAATGCTTACAGTCCATACAGCAGGTGGAGGGAACATACAGCATTATAAAAAGGCTACTAAAACTTGATAACTCATTAAATTGTTTGTAAATTTTTGTGTAATCGTAACGTGTTGGGTTTGTATTTTGACACAGCCTGTAGAGTGTGAAAAAAAAAATCTTTCTGTGCACAAAACAGTCTTTTTGTGCTATACGCTGTGCTCTATTATACCAGACTACCTTTTCATGGTAGAAATCAGCCACCGTAACAATTGACATTTCAGAGCAAATTCATAAGACAAAATACCTTTTTCTAGGAATGATCAGATTCTTTTTGTCTTTTAAGGAAACAGATTGGATATGGAACCAGAAAGCTTCTGGTCAGTAGCTACGTTATTGTTTCTGACATGAAATCAAGCATAAATAGAGAGGAAAGTAGTAATAAGGGTGCTCAGGTTTTCCCTCAAACTTGATCCAAATCTCAAACAAATGGAATGCTGCCAAGGTGCTAGCATTTGTAAAATAGCCCGTAAGTTCAAGAAATATATAAAACTCATGCTCTTAAGAAGCAACCCAGCTGCTATGGTATTTCTATGAGAGTTCTGATATTTAATACACCAAATAAAAGTTACCATTGTCTACCTCAGAGTATGGCATTCAGTGACACACAAACTCATGGTAATTACGATGTCTCAAGCACATTAACTAAACTACTGTTTTAAGTGGAAGCTAATTGACGCAGGCTGAATTTTCGCCTTAGCCAAAGTAAGCGTTGCATTTCTGGGAGAAAGATGGTTTCTCATACAAAGTTCATTATCTCATTTCCTTTAAAAGGGCAGAGGGGGAAAAATCCCCATACTTGTCTACCCCTCCTTCCACCACTCCCTCAATGTTAGAATTTCTTGAAGACTCAAAGAGAGCAGGATCCCATATTTCTTAACACTAGCAACTGAATCACGCTTTCATTTTTTTAGGTCTTTCTTGAATCTTAAAACATGAGAATTGTTTAACTAGATTTAACTTTGTCCCTTAATCCTGTAATCTCAGACCTTAACTAACCAGTATCTCATGTCTCAAAACAGTGTTCTTAGTATCCTCAAAAGGAACATCTTTCTTGCACTTTGAAAATCAGTGCATATATTACTTATAACCCATATCAAACCTTATTACCATAGGTCTGGATCTCCAGCTTGTATGAACGACTAAAATTCCTCTACTGAATTCATATGGTTATCGCTAACTCACTTCCATACTGTTATAGAAGATACATAAGGACGTTGTTACTGAGGCTTTCCAGTATATGTCATCAATATCCCTTCGCCGCAACTAAGGTAGAAGGATATGGTCTGGCAAGTAGCATGAATTTAAGAGCATCCTTCACCCGCTGAAAAAAAGGCTAGCAATATCTTAACAGAGCAGACAAGGAATTCTTCTTCCCACCTCTGAAGTTAGTTACTGTGAACCAGAGGCTATACTTAGAATGCCATTATCAATCAAAAGCTTTCTGTTATTTAGGAAAATGAGAACTCTTACAGTACATAGTTCTAATATACAAAAATGGTACATTAAGGAATTAGCACTAAGATATCTATTTTTTTTAATCAGTATTTTAGGTAGTGGAATTTCTTTATAACTGCCAACTCCACTTCAAAATCAAAGAAGACATAATAGAGGTCATATTTTTCTCCCGTGTCCAAAGTATTTATGGTATTTTATCATTGCATTAAAATAGAATATTTGTATCTTAGAAATCTCCTTTCGATCTGAAAAGTAAACATTATTATTACCGGATGCTTTCATGCCAAAACATTATGCAGAGCACATTAGCAGTTCACCGTCCTTCATAAACTGTGAGAGAAGATATGAGACAAAATATGACATCAAATATTAAACATGAGTTCAGTCACTTTGGGTAAAGCAAGAGTTTATTATCATGGAAAGATGGAAAAAACCCTTTTTTTTTCTTTCTGTAGAGGCCTTGTGTTTTTCTGCTTTCTATTGATAAATAAAAGAACACCTATTGTAAATATCGTGGAGCAGTACAAGTAAGGCTGAGCAACAAAGTGAAAAGGCTTGAAATTCATTGAGGCATAAAGAAAAAACACATAAATAGATCACGATCCTGCTCTGGTGCATCAGGTATGATTCATGCCGCACTGTTCTGCTACACACTACTTTAGGATAAAACATTTCTGTGGCTGCAGTAAAATTTCCTAACACAGTTTGATGTGCTTCATAGTAAGCATGAAATCTATGAATTCTAGGCACAGGAAACAGAATAGGCCAAGTCTAGCCAGGATTCGCTAGAAGACTGATGCCTCATGAAGAACTCAAAATACAAGTGCAGTGAGGATAAAAAGCTTGTTCTTCGCCACATTCTGCTGTAGAAACAGTGAGATCCTTGTCCCATTCCTACAGAAAAAAATTGCAACAGCTTTTATTTTCAAGGCTGGAAGTAAAATTTAAAAGGAAGATGAAGGGAAGTTCCTCTTTTTTGGGTGGTCACTGTGAATTCTCTTATCAAAAGCTTCCTGCATCATCTCAGCTACCAGGGCAGGCTAAGTTATCTTGAAAATATTGGAAAAAGGTGTTTTTTTTACAATAATAGAAATATTCTGATGTTGCTATTGGAAATAATTTCAAAAGCCTGGAACCAATCACCGTGAGCTTTGATGGCAATAGGTATGAAGTTTGTCATTACCTGAAACCATATCTTTGGTTCCCTTCATACATTAAAAACAAAAATTAGGCTGATGAAATTATCTTTTCCTCCCTTCCTCCCTTTCAAGCTTGTAATGAGAAAATGCCCACCAGCTTTCAGTCAGCTTTGGAGCAAACCCTGAATCTTTCTAGACCAACACTTTAGAAATTTTTGAAGAAAAATGGAAAACATTTTGAAATTCATTTAGATCTTAAAGGTGTGCTCATACATCTTCCCATATCTAAAGCATTTTACACATTGAGAGCTATAGTAATCTAGAATGTATGACAATGCTTTATATTTTGGATCTCAGAAAAATAGAGCTGAGCAGCATTCAAAAATATCCTTTTATTGTAAAAATGTATCTAGATCACAATGCTGTGAAGAAAATAAACTTTTTCTGATATGAAACAATTATACTTTGGTTCACCTGAAAGACATGGTTACTCAGGATAAGAGGAATAAAGGCTAACTCAGCCATTTGCTCATCTCCTCTGATGTGATCTAAGTAGTTTCAACCTCTTTTGAAATTATTTCTCTATGGCTACCTTGAAAAGTTATGATCACTGAAAGAAATTAATAATAAATTATAAGAAATATTGAGCCTTGTTAAAAACAAATAGCTGTTCCCTGAAGGCTAAGGTAAAGATTTCAGTTTTACTTTGAACATTTTTGGGAAAATCTAAAAATATCCGTTAAGAGAGAATGTAATGGAAGGGGAAGCAACAAAGTGAATGCGCTATTTCTTTTACTTTTTGTCCTTCTCCAGAATTCATCAGAAGCAATTTTCAACAGTTCAGTCTACTGGTGCTCTGACTTCCTATAAGGAAAGTTAAGCCATAAGGAAGATTGTACTTATGTATTCCAAAGCTAAGCTGATCCTTTGCACAGGGAATCCCTGTCTCCTTTTCTTTTTATAAGTACTGGGTAAGTACCAGTAAGGAGATTCTGTACTGCAAGAGAAGAACCAGAGACAGGCTAAGAATTGTCATTCCAAAGATTTTTTCTGCTTTATTAAATGATGGCTTTTTATCTTTAAGAGCTTTAAGGCAGTGGTGTGTGGTTTTTTAGTTGGTTTGTTTGTGGTTGTTGGTTTTGTTTTTTTTTTTTACATTAATAATAGAAAACCCTACAGCTGAAGGAAGAAACTGTAAATTTAGTGGATGTATTTCTCATGTTTTCACAAGATCCATTGACTTCATTAACATTGATTCACATCCAACATCTGCATAAGTAGTCCAGAGTGAGGTTTTTTTTTTTTCACAGAAGTCAGACCAATAAAGAAAACCTTAATGTCGGGCAGAAAATAATAGAATTAATTTCTAAAACTATTACCAATAGTTTCCATATAGTATGACAATGGAGGAGGAAAATCACACGAGAAACATTTTTCACTGCAAGATTTTGGAGAGCTATTTAACTCCAGAGGTGTAATTGTTTTGTAAGGAAAAGAAAATAGTTAAAAATTGAAGTATTGTTCACAATTACAATAATGCCTTTTTAAATTTAAACTGATTTGTACAAATTGAAACTGTATAAATGTAAAGGCTTTGAGAACAGCTACAAGCTTTCATTTCACAGCAATTAACTTGATGTAGTTCTACCAATCTGACCTGTAGCTTGCACTGAACTACAAAGTTAATTTGTCTAAACATGATCTAAATGTATGTTGCATATTTTCTATTCTGAATTTAAGGGGAAAAACGGATTTGATTTTATGTTTTCTTTACAACACAGTTTCAAAGTGGAGTTCAAAAAGCTTTTTGCAGACAATATGACTTTAACCTTCAAAGCCAATGCTTTTCTACTGTTTATTTTAATTATTCATGATCATATAATTTTAATGAGGTAGAAAGTAAATATGGCACCTGACACACATTCCTATTACTGCATATAATTGTTTTTAAATAACATTTTACCCTGAATAGGATTTTCAAGTAATTTGTTACACTACATGAGCATATACCTTTTGATAAAAACTATAGGACAGACAACAACATCTTGCAAGTTCCAAATAATTGTTCCATTTTTTTCCTGAGGATAGCTATGCTTACATGAGTCTCTCTCACCTCTAACAAACACTTAAAACCTTCATCACGTTATGGATGTTTACACGTTACATACACACTTACAAATATTCACTGACTGCCCTCCAACACAAATCCTCCAGATTTTTCCTTTTTCTGAACTTCCTGATTTTAAGATAAGGCTGCCTCTAAACTACTTTATCAGGAAGGTAATTTTAAAATTATTTTTTGAGATGGTTGCATATGCAAAAGCCTTAAGTAGATCAAATTTGTCATTTTTATTTTGAAACGACTACACTTTCAGAAAATAATCACACACAGAGAATCAAAGAGGAAACATTTCTCCCACCTACACAATTCAGACCTTTCATTCCAACTAGTGATGTGATTTGTCTTCAAAAGCTGCACAAATGAAACCTCTGCCACTCTTCTGTGTTATCTATTACAGTGTTTCAATACCATTATCATTAGAAATTTTTTCACAATTTAATCTAGATCTTCTTTGCCTTAGCCAATTAAGTCTGTTACTTCCTGTCCTTCCTTCCATGAACACAAGGGCACAGATTACTGTCAAACACAGACAACTGTTGCAGAAATACCCACGAAATTCAAGACTCCCTCTTGCTATTATCTACTCTGGGATAAACAAACTCGGTTCCCTGTAGTTTTGCAAGCAAAATAAGAGAAAAACAAAGAAACAAAACAAAAAAACCAAACAAGCTTTAGTCTAATTATTTTCATTTAATTACTTACATTTTCAGCAACTGAATACAAAAACTGTGAAGGAAAAAAATGTTCTTATGTAACCTTTGCCGTATTGTTTTATTCAAGGAATATTTAATTAGTAATCCTATCATATACACGACAAAATCTTCACCCCTGCAAATTTGGGGGCCACTTCAAAAGTGAAGTCTTTTTTATTATGGAGTATTTCCTCTATCCCAAACTTACTTTCTCATACATGCCTAGAAAAATAATTTGGTTTTACAAAATAATTTTGCTTAGGAAGAGTAGAATACAGGAAAAAAAAAAAAAAAACACACCTGTGGAAAGATTTTCTGCATTTGGTGGGCAGCAAGGGCTTGAATTCTAAGAATGCTTTTGCAGACAGATTGCAAAGGGGTATTTTGCTGATGAAATACTGTGACCCATGAATCTATACAGGAGCCAGAAAACTTGTATCTGAACCTGTTAATGGTGGTGTCAAATAGCCTGGAAAAAAAGTTCAGGTGGAAGGAAAAAATTCAGAACAGACTAGAAAAGTTAAAAACCAAATCACAAAAAAACAACCAACCAATCAACAAATTAACAAAAAAGGTTGTGCTTCTGTAACTAGACAAAAATAACAGATCTGTGCACACCAGCAATTTGGGATCAATAAGAAATAGACTGAAGTGTGACTGAAATCCACCTGTGACTGAAGAAAGCATTACACAAATGTAAAGTTAATGTTCTAAACCTTCATGGACCTTATCACATATCCAAAGCCTGACCAGAGTCATAGTTACAGATTCTTTTCAAACTATGAACATTTCCGCACAAAAGATTTCATTGTGAAGTCCTTCCATTTATTGTGCTAGTGATTAAGGAACCAAAAAGACCCTCTCGACCTTACTTGAGCCAGCTGATAAGGTACACAAAGAAAATATTCCCTCTTTTGTCTAAGGCAAAAGCAGCTTCTCCCTAGCCAGATAGCTTATAAATTTGTGTTACTAATCACTCATGCCATTGTCCATAACCATTCTCTCTCAAACTTTTTACAATCTACAACTAAACTAGTAAATGGTTTTTGTCACAAACTACTCAGACTTGAATCATTTGTACATCTATAACTATGCAGGAACAGATCAGGAGCTATAGGGAATGGTGACCCTCCTTACAGAAACATGACAGACCCTCCCTAGCTAAGCTGTCACCCCTATTCTAGGGAACAGCAAAGCAATAAAGACCGTTCACATTCTCTGTCGTAACCTAGCAACCTTCCTCCCACACCCTGCCATCACTTTCCTTTTTCTACAAACTTTGTTTCAGACAATGAGAGCTTTAAGCCAGTGTCATACTGATATGCCAATGCTACTGTGGAAACACCCACAGCAGCAGCAATGTAGTTCTCATAGGAAACCACGGCCTAGGTGACAGCAGTCAGCCCAGCTCATTTGTGTCAGACATCTATTAGCAGAATCAGGCTTTATTTTATGCAACAAACTACCACATAGATTTCTAGCAGCAGTTTGAAAATAAAGCTATCTCAGTCAGAATCTAAATATATTATCTGTAGAAATAGCTGGGCAGAGTAATTTTTCAACACTTTTTTGAGGTATCAAGTGTGACTTAAAAGCAGGTGAACAAAGAGGGACATTATTCTAAAAATATAAATTATTCTGCAAACACAGAATGAAAAGTTGAGTTTCTAGTACTCACCTTTTATCAGTTGGCTATCCATCTCTGAGAGCAAGAGAGAGAAATTGTAAGTGTTTCAAAACAGCATTGTATTTCTCTTACAAGGTATCAGTTCAGGTGCTAATTGCAATAAGACATAACATCCAGAGGAGAAGAGCTCAGTCTACACAAAGGTTTTTGGTGAGGAAAAGGGATTCATTTGTATGTGGAAACTAAAACTGCCAGTCATTCCTATAAATAGCTTATATGTGGATGATATTGCTTGTGATTTCACTTGTTGATGGGGTCCCATTAAAAAGAAAAAAAAAAGAAATCACATAATGGTTTAATTTTTTTTAATAGAACTGGTTGATGAAATTAGCATTTTCTGAAATCTTGATGTGAACTGAGCATTTCAGCCCTAAAACCAAAACAGTCCTTTCTCACACTTGGCTTGCTGAGACACAGTGTTTTGTTCCAGCTGTGAAACTGCACTCTAGAATGCCCGGTGCTTACCAGCGCTGAGCCTGGAAGGATGACTGAATCCAGCTGCATATCATTAAAGACCAATGTATAATTTCTCTCCACTTCTGCCTATTCCCACCCACCCCCCCCCTTTTTTTTTTTTTTGCTAGCTTCCTAGCTAATGCATATGCTTCCCCTCCTCCTCTTCTATTGGGGCATTTTGATTCATGAATTCCACTGTCTGAAAAGACATATAAAGAGAGCTATCACCCTTTTAACGGTGGCAACTTTGACAAGTATGATATGAAACTATCATCCTCATTGCTGGCACAGAGAGAGAGGCATATTACTGATGCCATCCTTTAAGTAAAGACAGACAACTATTAACAAAAAAAAATGCAAACAGCTGCATTCTAAGTGAGATTTCTGCATTACTAAGCAACATACTGTAATAAAGAAAAATATATGGTGCTACATCAAGGATTATCAAACACCTAAGAGACCCATAAAGCATAATTAACAGGATACTGAGGATTTATAAAGCCGTAATAACATAAATTTGCTATTCGCAATTTAAGTGAAGCTGAAGAGTTGTACATTTCCAGAAGTCTTCACATGCAGGTGAACAAAATAAATTAATAAATCAGATTGGTAAAGAATACTGCTTATTGCAATATGTACAGCAATAAAGTTCAGTAGTTTCACTGTAACTCCAGAAATGGAAGAGAGTTTAAAAAAGAGAAGTCAGGATTGTCCATAGCAAGATAACACATGACAAGCCAGGCTATGAATTAATAATACACTGACTAATTTCACTCATGTAGACAGCTGCAGCACAAGAATGCACTCTCGGTAAAAACTAAAAATATTTGCTAGGGAGTACTGAGAACCATGCAGTGAATAGTAAATTCACAGCTGGCTCTGTACAGTTTCTGCACAGACAAGCCTTCATCTGAAGTTCCAAAGTGACTCTAATTATTCAAAATGCCTCTCTCTGAATTTGTGCATCAGGACAGAAACCTTAAAAAAATGTTACTGCATGATCTGCATTATGTTCCAGCAAGAATATGTTGAAAAACATAAACAAAAGTAGATTCAAAATTAAGATGCTTTTTTCATTGCAAGTATATCCGTCCATTATAGGTAGGTATTTTCTTGCATGTATCACCAAATCACTGTGTTACAAATTCATACCTTTCTACAAGCTTGGCTAATGAGACACCTACAATCAAACTGTATTGACTCCAAATGGACCTGCACCAATTCACATGGGGAAAGGATCTACATTGAGACCTGTTTATTCTTTTGTATCATTTCTGAGCTATACCAAGACCTTTTTATTACTTTTGGTTTAGTAAATACTTTGTGTTTTAAGACAGGGTTTGCATATGTTAAGCATGTTCAGGATGAATTATTCAACTGCATGATTCAACTGATTAGATGCAGTGTGAAAGGTTTTTAATTAAAATATAGGTTTTGTCAGGATCTAAGAGGAACAGATTGCTCTCAGCAAGAGAAAGTTTTCCATGCCTCTTAAATTACAGACCATTTAATTTATGAATGACAGGAAGTGAAAAGAAGTGCTAGAACCTAACTTTAATCCTCCTTGTATGGCGCAAAAAAATTACTAAGAGACTGACAGGTCATTAATATTTTTTTGTCATTTTTATCTTGTAAATTTCAAAAGGGTAAACCTAACTTATCCAAGTAACTTCATTTCTCAGCAGACTGGTAGACTTCTCTTCTTTAAAGCACCTTTTACTTTCTGGGTAAATAGTCTGGGCCTTCTGCAATTTCCATTGTGAGCTTCTCCAGAAGCTGAGCAAAGCCAGTAAGTGTTCTCACTTTAGAGGCTGAGGTGGTTTTGCTTCACTAGCATGCACATTGAAATAGACAGACAATTTCAGAAAATTAAAGAGGAAAGGGTCAAGTGGCCAAACTGTAAAGCAACAAAGAGGAAAATCAAGGATCTCCAAGACACAGTCCCAGAAATCCAGAAGACTGACACTGATTCCACTAGAAATAATGTTATTTTTCAGAGTCAGTACCAACAAACAGTATTTCATAGTCATGTGGAACTACAAAAATGGAACAACTCAAAGTGATAGTTACAATCCCAGAATCAGTTTAGATAAGAGAAGAACAACGAGCACTGCACTTACCATGTCAGAAAAAGAAATTACTTGTATTAGTTTCTGAGAAGAAAAAGCAAATCACCTCAAAACTCTCGTTTTGGAATTAACCAGTAATGCCATATGATAGGACAGAAATGACCATCAGCTACTCTACATTTACAGTGAGTCATTAGAATTGCCTCACTGAAATGATGACAGTTATGTATATATTGTAAGTGTTAAGGAAAGGATTAATTAAAATGAGAAAACATTTTACAAGAATTTTAGTAAAATAGGTTAATTGGAATTATTTGGTTTAAAAAAATTGAGCATTTATGCATACACATATTAAACAGATTATCACTACAGAATCTGTCAGTTTTCCAAATGTTACTCTTGTAAAACTCATCCTCAAAGTAATTTTGGATCTTTTGTGACACAACTCAGAGAAACGGATGTGTGGGATTTACATATTAGGTCTAGATTAAACAAAATCTTGTGCATACTACTTTGGAATTGCAAGACTGTGAAATCGAAGTTTCCAAAATGTATGTCTTATCACTTCTGCTGTGATCCAAATAAAAGAAAATGTATATTTGGAAACAGAAATTAAAATAGCATTAGGAAAAAAATGTTTACAAATACTATCAAGAAAAAAATACACATATAAATAAGCACAGTTTAGGTCCAATGCTGGGCTCACGTATGAGGAAAACAAAAGCACAGGAACAGAATGAGAGGGAAAATCAGTTTTCCACACAGGCAGAAAGGTGGTCTCACATTTCTGTACCAGAAATTCCTGGCCCCTGTAGCTGAACAAATGGGGACAAACCTCAGGGAAAAGGCTCATGAGTTTTATGGAAACATGAAGCAACATCTGCATGTATAATTAAGGCAAAGGATGTACAATGCTACAATTTAAACCCTTTGGAAAGTACTGAAAATCTACCAACTGTGAAGCAGAATGTAATGTATAAACAATCCGGTTGCAAAGCAATTTAGAAATTCAAGAAGTGATGTAATTCTCATTATCATTCATGTATCACAGGCAAGTAATAATAGTACTATGAGGCATGGCTTCTATTAGCAAAATTTTTGTCTTGATGCTACCATTATGGTTTTCTTATGTTGACAAATGACTACTGCCCATTCCTACACCTGTCACCCTCTCCCTTATAAAAACTCTTCTATGTTTCTGTTCTACTTAAAAAACAAACAAAAAAAATCCCACAAATTCAAACAACTGTTTTCATTTTAGTTCTGTTTAATTACTTTGTTTTCCATATTCATTTATGTCATGCTTATATGGGGTTACTGATACTTGAATTATTCTGCTACATGTTGATAATCAGGCAAAATTTTATAAACAAATTATTATTTTATAAATATTTACATTATTATTATTATTTTCTAAATAATATTTTTATTATCAAATTATCATTTTCTAATTAAACTTTGAGAAATATTAATTCTGCTTCTTTGTAATCATTCTGAATATATACTCTCCTATTAATATAACTGTATTCTGGATACGATGTATTCTAGGTGTATTCTGAATCACATTTTCTGTATGGGGAAAATAACTTGGGAGCAATATTCAGATTAAGTTATTAAAAAGAAAATATTGCTTCGGTCTAAGATTCATGTAATTATAAAAATAATGCAACTTATCTACTGTACAGCAGAGTTACAATTTCCAGAGACTGTGAAGATGGTGTTTAAAACATATACCTAGCATTATAGATCTACATAGATTTTCTAAGAGTCTGGATCCTACAAACTGAATTTTAATACAGCAGACCCTGCAGCAATCTCGGCCAAGATTTTGCACCAAGAGTTTCTTCCAATCTTCCAAGAACTTGCTTGGTTTTCAGTAATGATACCTACTGAGGTATCTTCCATGGAAATCATGGAGGCTTGGAGCTAGACAGCCTGTCAAGTCTACCTGTCTAAGTCTGCCTGTCTTATGCTTCAGCAAATTCAAAGATATTCAGTGAGGCATCAGCTATAACCAGCACACAAATGGAAAAAAAAAAAAGCCATTTTCACTGTAGTTACCTTCCAGCTGGTTGCCCATGAACAAACATACTGTGATTCCAACTACTTCTGTAACAATCTTGTATTTCTGATAAATAAAGTTACTGTCCAGGTATTCCAACAGCAAGCATGATAGTCTGTACCTTGGTTCTAAACAGTTCTTCCTAGTCAACACAGACATACAGTAAACACAGATGAAAACCTATCACCCTTTTATGATTCTTGAAGCATAGGAGTTTAGAAGCTTCTTTACAAGCAACAAACTTCTTCCTGTTTTTAGGCAAACAGCAGCAAAATACTCTAGGTTTGAATAATAGCCAGCAAACTCATGCTACAAAGCAGAGCAACTCCACTTATGGAAAATTTCAAACCAGTTAAATCCGCACCTTGCACAGGTGCAAACTTGATGCTTTACAACCCATTTTTCACAGAAATTTCCAGAAAAAGAAGTGTGTCATGGTGCTGACCAGAATATTTCATATGAAAATATTACTGATGAAGAACAAAACATTTTTTAATAATTGCACAGCAGAGACAATACACTAGAATAGAGATTTTAAATTAAAGAGCAAAAATTGTTTTAGACAGCATTTTTAAATTTCAATTCTGAAAGTCAAACTTTTTATTTCTAAGAAATTAAAATAAAAGTGTCAGCATTTCAGTTTTGGATACTGAATTGGTCTACCAGTAACTTCCATTTGTAAATGCTAATATACGTATTTTTTTTTTTTTTTCAAATCAAAATAAGACAATGGTTCTTTTCATCGGAGGCTTTCCATTAACATGTTGAAACCCCCCTAAGCTGGTAACACATTGTTCATGCTGAAGAGGAAATTCTGTAATTTTTTGGCAATAGATCATTAAATATACAAGTTATAGCATAACACTTTCATATTCTCAGTATTTATGAAAAATATTTCTAGTGAATTCATCAGCTGTTTAAGGATTCACCAGTTTACAATCTAATTTTTTTTTAAATGAACTACTGTTACTAATGAGCAAAAGAACACATTTGTATGTTAACAGATACTGAAAAAATTACACTGGAAACTTCTATGTCTTCTTTTACTCACGAGGATAAAGCAAGATCATGGAAAAAGACAATAAAAAGAAAAATAGTTTACCCTTTATCCACCCAAATCAATAGGTTAATTAAAAGAATCTTAAATTACATGACATCGGAATGCCCTACAGAAATGAGACACACTAAGATCTATACTCTCTTTAGGAAGGACAAGATAACCTTAGCCTGGGCATTAGATGTAGTGTACAAAATTGATTGTTTTTGTTTAAAGAAAATGATTTTAGGGTAAATGAACAGAAACCTATCAAAAAAGAGACAGTAAAATATAACTTTGCTCTACCAAAAAAAAAACATCTTAAGCACTGAAGTTAATGAACACAAACTTGATGTGACTGTGACATTCTTAAAATGTTTTTTAAAATATTGCAATCACACTGTTTGTTTGGTTTTGTTTTGTTTTGTGTTTTTTTTTTTTTCTTTCTTTAAGCAGCAATCAAATTTAATCTCAAAATGAAGCTTCACCCTCGGAAAGCAGTAATGGAAAACCACCAACAATTTTGCTCTTATCTTGTAGAAAACAGGGCATTAATGAATCTCAGAAAACTTATCTGAAGCTGACATGTACGCCTCTAGTTGCTGCCAGATAGTACCAAGGCAAAACCAAGCATACCAAGATTTTAAGTCTCCCTAATCTAATCAAGGGATGAAAATCTGAAATGTCTGCAGGGGTGTAGGGACCAAAGTCCCTCTGGCTTAAAACAGCACATAGTCAATTCTGTTAATTCATGCATCAATTCTGAAAGTAGGCTTTTATTCTGTACGATAAAAGACCTACCCAAAGAAATTAAAACCACATTGCACAGATGGGGGCTCATTGGTTATTAGCTTGGATTCAGTATGTATATAATATATATATGGTTGCACATATAGTAATTTCATGCCCAAGCTGGTGTCATCTCAATGCATTCTGCTCTGTCATGAAACCCTCAGGCTACTCAGATAATCAATTGTGTAACAGAGACTCCATGACTTAGGCGTGAGGCAAAAGGCATCTTAAGCAGGCACACTGTTTTGATCAGATAAAATCTGATACTGAAAGGGTCAATTCAGATGCACCAACATAAGAACTGAGTGTTGCTTTAGGGTATCAATGACGTCTGCACACAGTTGATGGACATGACATGACCTGTAGAAGACAATGCTTTTTTTCCAGCAATAGCTGCAAGACAGGTAATACAGCCTAGTACTTCTAAAATGGTACTAGATGCTTCTGTTCAGGACACTGCATCACGTCCAGGGGTGTATAAAAGATTTTCCAGGTTAAGCATTAGAGTTTTAAAGGAATTTCAGTCTTATTGCCAATACAGACTCACTCCAAAGTGGCAGGACCAACAATGATATTATTAACTATGATGTATTTAACACACATAAGATGGTGATTAGATGACATGAAGAGATATAATAGATATAATTTGACAACAAATAAAATTTTTCAATAGATTATCCATTTTATAGACACACAGTTTGATAGCACTCTTGCCGAGAAGAATGACAATTATGGATATTATACATAAATTTTTCCCCGCCAAACTCTCCAGCCTGTCCACCAAGTAAAAGAACAAATATTAATAAACAGAATAAAATGAAGTGTTTCATAATCATAATGACTTAAGGAGTTCATTTTGAGAGTGGAGATAGCAGAAGTGGAAGAATGGGTATTTGAACTGCAACTAATTTCTGCAGCCATTTATGCAGTACCTCTAGTGAAAATGCCACTGCTGAGCCACAAGACTCAGAGGCATGAGAATGCAACAGAGGTGGCACAGAATTGAACCCCTGCAACACACAAAATGTAAGTATTTTTTGGGGGTGTATTTGAGGACGCATTTTTGGAGAAATTCAAGTTAGCCTATGTTAGATACTGTCAGTGAGACTCACTCAAGTACACTGTAGAGAAGCTTTAATTGAAAGCACATTTCCAATGATTTACTTCAGGCACTGACAATAAACGGGTCAGGGCAGCACAAAACTCATTATGAGCTAATTTATATTGCTATGCTCTGTGCTGCTGCAGTTAGACCAACACAGTCACCTCAGCTGAGAATTTGTACATTATCCTGTCTCTCTTAATAGGCAGTTTATGTTTTAGGATTACTAGTGTAATCCTATCAAATTCAATGCTGCCAATATGTAATCCTTATTAATTTCAGTGTTTTCTCAGAGTTGCACCAGATCGAAAGTAATCAGCACAAGTCAAAATAAAAGGACCCTTCTCTGGATTTTAAGTCCTACATACACACTGAATATACATCTCTACATTATAAAAAATTCCTGCTTTCACAAATTGAATACAATTTGGTGAAAAGATAAAACGGCCATAAAAATGAAGTAAATTATTTTTCCTAATAGAGCAAGAAACCAAATGTCTCTAGCTCAGGGACAAATCATCTAAACAGTAGAATGGGATGCAGTCAGTATTGCTTTACTGCTTTTATAGTTAATGGATGAATGTAAGAACTAGGCATTATACAAGCCCGTATCTTCATATTCTGCTAAATGCAAAAATGGGATTTCAGCACTTAAAAAAAGGATTAAAAAAGGAATCTTAACTCTTAAATTCAAACCCACTGTTGCACGTCCTCCTTCAGCTGCCATTTAAGCCTCAGAGGTACCTGAAGTACTTTAGGAATATGTCTTAAATATCTTCCAACAACTAAAATTCTACTTCCAGGTAACCTTTAAATCTTGACATGGCCAAATAACTCAGCGCTTAAGATCAGTCAGGTTCTATCAACCTGTCACACTGAATTGCTCTAGAGTTCTTTAATTGCTCAAAAAATTGCTTAAATTGCTCAACTCTTTCTCAGAAATACATGGTGTGGGGATAGAAAAGAAAGGTAAGAAGAAAAGGTAAAAGCTGTCCTATAAAACAAATAATACTCAGAGTACTTTGGTTTCATTCATGCATATACCCAGGCACAGAAAAACACAGATCTCTGAGGAGACTAGAGAGTATCACAAACTCTTTAGGCTATTCTGCAAAAGTGACACTCTTCATCTTTCTTTAAAACTATTCAATAGTAGCAGTAGGCAAGTAAAAACATTTATGATTCATTTGCATGAGCAGACTGAACACTGATCTGTGAATGAGGACACTGTTCCTCTGCTAGCAATTTAAAAAATGTATTTTACATTAAACAATCACTAAATAAAACACACAATAAGCTGGGGTAGGGGTGGAGTCATGCAACTTCCCGCTCAAGGGACAGTTTCAAACATTAAGGCTCTAAAGTTAGGCGACATGTGATTGCACATTTCCATTATCTCCATCTGAAGGAATATTTTTTCTTTTTTCCTTTTCTTCTCTTCCAAGGTGTACAGCTATAGGAGAGAACAACTGCGGTTCAATTGTTCTCTCATACTTCATAAAGAAGTTCCAAACATATTGCTTAAAAGAGTAACTTATCTACAGTCCCTTCAAAGGACAAACTTGCTTTTAGGTGTCTCCTTCAGGAGACAGTTCTAGACCTAAAATATGACTGGAAACAGATGCCATCCTGCTGGGGCATGATACTGAGTACGTTTCAGTCTTCACAGCTCTGTATTTTTTTAATTTTTTCTCAGTGGTTTTCTGCTCAGTAAAAAGTCTGTGTTTTTTTCCAGTTTCACTCTAATGGGACAAAGTTCGAAATCACTTAAAAAGCAAATACCTAATATCAAACTAAAGACTCTACCTGAATCTAGCCAATGCTTTTAGAGAAGCATTCCACTTTTCAGGGAAAAAATAAAGGATTTTAGAATTAGGCCTCTTATTTGGAAAAATAAGCCTTCCAAAATGAGCTCTGAGGTATTTTTTTCATTAAAATGTTTCACTTACCTTCTAAACATTTAATCATAGTTCTATGTTTTACTCAAGTTAAAAACCTCACTGATTTTCATAAAAACATTTAAGTTCAGTATCTGAAGCAGGAAAACCAAAGAACAATTAAATCCAGATTGCTAGACAATAATAGTAATAATAAAAATGATTCCACAGGCAAATTTGAGGTCGTCTTTGAAAACAGCAAACTACTTTTACTTGTAAAGGACATCTGTCACAAACTAATACTGAGCTGTACTTCTAAACACACACATGGATGCAAAATGAAATGATGCACAAAGCATTGTACACATCCAGCAAATATTTGTGAACATTACACCAAATCACATTATTTTAGGTGAAAATAAACACCAGAACATACAAACCTACAGCTGCATTTTCAGATGAAACTGGTGTTGTTCAAGCCAGGTACTTGCTAAATGGTGCCAGGACACTGAAAACATCCTAGACCTTCCTTGATCTCCCTGGCTATATTCTCCATCTCTCCCCCATCTCTGCTTTTGGTCTCTTACTATAGCTGCTCTATGTACTACTGTTCTCTGGAGCTCACTAGACTAGATATGAATTATCTATGATGGTAGAAGGTAATATTTCATTATCTGGAGCAGTAGATACCATCATGCAAAAAAAATCCAACAGTGCACTGCTAATTTACAGGTAGGCTTACTTAAGTGGAAAGAAGCATATCCACAAAACCTTTTAAATATTGCACCTTTTTTTTTTTTCATCTATCATTCTGTTAAAGGCAGCAAACAAGTAATTATGTAACTAGTTTATGGTGCATTTTTGTGTATGGGGGGCATATCTATAATCATTTTTATTTCGAGGAAAGATATCTTTCCCATATATGATGAAAACCACAATCCTAAAATTTTGTACGCTGTACAATTTGTCATTCTTAAGTTCTAAACATGCAAAGCAGCTGCCACTTAAAAGATTGAACTGAAAATTATTGCAGTGGCATTAGAAAAACCCAAATGGAAATAAGAAATAGAAAAAAAATCATAAAACAAGCACAATCATATGCATGAGTTTCAATGAACTGATCAATGGATCCACTGTCTTTATTAAACGAGGTCTTCTTGCTGAGACTATTGTTATGGGTTATTAAGCACCGTCATTGCTATTTACAGACTGCAGACACCTGTCCACTGAGAACTGGACTGAGACCAGCTTGGAAGAGTTATCCTCATACAAATGAAGCTCCATATGTTCAAAGGGCTACATGAATGAACCTTGTCTAATAATTCCTCACAGGATCATCCTCAATTTGGAACATCATCATCATGGGGTCACTGTAGAGCAGAGGGATGAGGAGACATAATGACACTCCCCAGAGTGAGAAAAAGTAGTGCCAAGGATAAGGAATTGATAACCTTGCAACTGTTCCTTTGAAGTCTGATGCAACAGACAGACTTCTGGTCAGTCAGGAAAATCTATGCATTACCTATTTATCTCCACAGCATTTGCTGACTTTTCTGGAAATAACCATTAATTTCCTATTCTGAAGAAACACAGATTTGCATAGCTGCTAATACAGTTTAAAGTAGGCTTTTTCCTCTTCTAAAATTAAATGCCTGCAGCTTTACCTTTTTTTTTTTTTTTTAACTTTCAAGTATATCAATAGAGATAAGTATAGAATCTACTCAACATGGAAGCGCTTGATATTTTGTCTTTAAGTACTAAGCAAATATTATAGTATCAGGTGTTTTAATCAGCCTAAATCCTTCCTGTCCCATGAGAAAAACCCAGATACTCATAAGGACTAGGCAAAAAAATAGGCTGATCAGCACAGAATATACACCTGCTTATTACAAATAAATACATCACATTTTAAGATCTCAAGGACTTAACCAGCATCAAGAGTTTCTGAGTGAGAAGATATGGAAAACTGATAATGATTTTTCCACCTTATGGAAAAATATAATGAAGTTCATTGGCATAAGCAAATGGATAAATAATATTGTTATTTGTGAAGGCAGGAATTTGCAAGAATTCACTAGGGAGGAGTGCATTTCAGTGAGTGTGTTACACACAACGTGTTAAGAAAATAAATAAGAGAAACACTCAACTACCAAGAGAGATTTCTGTGCTCGAAGAAATATACACCGTATATAAAAAAATCAAGATTTTAAAATCAGCCCCAGGGTAGGAAAGACAATAATATGACTCTGTAATAATTGGCAATTGGCAATTAACTCAAATGACTTTCAGCTGGAAATATTATGCTCATTTTTTCTAACAAAAATGGCATATGCATAACATTATCACACATATGATGACAAAGGGACAGTTTGATTTTCCACCATTCTGTAACTGAAAATATATGAACAATCAACCAAACTGTCCTGTAAAGGACTGGAGTGTTTCCATTCCTACAAGACACAATTGATCTTCCCTATTGTACTAATTTTCATCACCTTGAAGATTTAGGCTACAGAAAAATCAAAGAGCAAAGCACAGTAGTGACTACAGTAAGATGATAACAAAAGGGAATTTTTTCACTAAATTCTCAATTCATCAATACTTAGCAAAAAGAAATCATCTGGATCTCATGAATACCAAACCCTTATCTCTAATAAACACAGAAAACACCAGAGTGCTGAAAAGAAGTTACTATCTCAAAGTAACCTGTCCCTGCAACAGGTCATTATTCAATATTGCAAACAGCCATAGAGTTCGGAACAAGGAGGAAGACGCTGTTGATGCAGGAGGATACAGGATAATAACAAGAAAATAATCAAAAGCAATTGAGTAGACAAGAACCAAAGCCACCAGGAAACCAAAAAGTGGAGGAAACAGAGTTAAATTGTAGACAAACTTAATCAAAGAGATGGGTAATGCTGAAGTTAGTAAAAAAAGGTGACAAATGAAAGGTATGGCATTTTAAAAAAGAAACTAGAATGAAATGTCCAAGAGAAAACAAGACTTTCGATAAAGGAGGATGAGATGTAACACCTTTATCAGCCAAGTGAAAAATGAAATTATAATGCTCTCAATAAACATAGCAATAACACAGATAAAATCACATCTAAATCTAAAACTAAAAAATGAAGAAAGGAAGTCACAAATCAAGATATACTGGTTACTTCCAAGGCTGTTTTCCATTCCATGTAAAATTTAATTTTCCATTTCCCTTATAATAAGACCATATATTAATTTCACATCCATCTCAAACTGAAATTAGAAACAGCTCAACCAATGCTGTATGTTCAAACCTCTAATTTAAGAGACTACTATTAAGACCCAAAAGGGAATACCTCATAAATTAGCAAAGTTATAAAGTTGCTTGTAAACAACCTTTTCTTCTTATCTGGCTATTCTAAGACTTTAGCACAAAATAAACAAAACACTTAATAACACGCTCCCTATTAATCATACAAGGTAGCCACCACTTTTGTCAGCTCTCCTTGAAAATATAAGGATCTGAATGAAGAGAAGGAGCTGATCTATAGAGTCCAGGTTTTATACTCCAAATTATTTTAAAGGTTATCTTTATCTAGATTGTAAGCTCTTCAGTGCAATACACTTCTCTTGCATGACTTATCATGATCTACCCAAGAAGATCTAAGAAGACAGATATTTTCAGGACACTTCTTCAACACAAATTAAGCAGTATTGCTGTGAATATATCAGTAAGAACCGAAAACACAAAGAAGAAGAGATATTAAGCAGAGCAAACTGACTTTGAGCTCCTTTCCTTCTGGCTGTGGGAGCTGATTCTAGGTCTGTGAATATTGCATTGTGAACACAGGGCCAAGCTGTGTTTCATTACACTTTAATTGCCTATTTGTGATGTAATTAGATTAACATGTATGCAGTGGTTGTTTTGGGTTTACAGCAAATATCAGAGTTAGCAGGAACACAAATACTAAGATGATGGCTTGGAGCTGACACAGTCATCACGTTTTGTATTCAGCTGAATTTTTTTCCCATAAATATTGTAATTAGGACACTCAGGCTTAAGTGATAGTATGACAGACAAATTTGAACTAATGGTTTTCTAATAGTCACCTAATAATTCTGGATGGTTCTTGGCCCAAAGTGAAAATACATACCAACACAATACATATATCTATCTATAGCTATATATCTCTAAGGATTCACTACGTTGCTAAATATATGTAACATTTATCAATTTTAAAACAAATAGTTGTACCAGTGACAGCAAAAGATTTAATTTCACAGGAGATAGCCAGAAAAGACAGAAGATAAAAACAAGGCAGGACTTACAATTACTAAATAATCATATCCCATATTTTTTCTATAATTTCTCACAAATTCTCGAAGATTCACTGATGGAGTTAAATACAGATGTGACAGAAGTTTACTTTTCACAAAATATTGGCAACATAATGCTAATTTGAGACAGAAATAAAGGCTGGTTCGAATGCCCTGTACTTCCTCAAATCAGTAAGACTGATTATTACTTTCATGAAATTTCACATGTGTTGACTTAAATCAGTAGTTCATTCTTCCATTAATTTTTCATCTCTTTCTTCATTCTGTACTTAGATTTTCATTTAAAACTGGATAAAGTATGAGATGTAAGTCAATTGTTTTTTAATCAATAATGTGATTTATACATTAATTCATAAAAAGATGAGCTTGAATGTTGACTGGAAAATGCCATTATACAGAACACAATTTAATAGAAAAAAATGTGTGCGCCATTTAGAATAGGTACATTATTTTTGTTTTTAAAGGCTCCTTTTTACCTAGGAACACTGCATAAAAAGGTTTGCAAGAAGGTGGAGACTTTCTGTTCCTTATGCTTTAGGGATTTTATATTTTGAAGAACTTTAGCAATCACTTCTACTACCAGACCTCCATATGCCCTTTAAAAGTAAGGGTCCTGAGTGAAACAGCCTTGTAAAAATTTTACTCCCAACAGCAGTTCCTAGAGAAGTAAGATTTTATAACATAAGTTGAAAAGACTGCTAGAAGTATTCTGATCCCAAGCACCCAGGTACTATTTGACTTAATTTTCTGAAGTAAATACTATTGGATTATTCTTATGTAACTGGGAGAAATACTGTTCCTATTAGACTTAACAAGCAATGCCCATAGTTAAATAAAACATGTGCCTTGAAACACTTCAGTAATTCATTGTTATCTACGGTTTTATTTATTTAACAGAGCGTGTCCCAAGGAAGCAGAGAAATATGAAGAATTTCTTTCTTCTGGCAAGGATTCAGGAATACTATGAGGTATACAATTAACAGACCCAGAAAAAGAATAGTGCATGGGAAGTTTACCAGTAACTTAAAAATCTTCTTTCTACAAGGACAAAGTTACATTTCCTATCACAGGACAGTGATCTGAAGATAAATGGGATGATATGCAATTGTGCCCAGAGTAATGACAGGTCCATCAAAGCTGCACTTGTCCACATATCAACATACTGTGACAGAATTAGTAGGGACATAGCTAACATATGACTGAGGAGCATGTGTTTAGGTGAAAAAGTATGTTGCAGCACTGCAACACAGCATTAGCAATAGCTACCATGAAAAAACCTGCTCAACAAAAGAAAAAGCTTGTAAGTTTGTCCTGAAGAAAAGTTGATTCTGCCCTGTGTTCTTTATTGTCACTATGGCTGGTTTAGCACTTACACAACGGTTCCACACAAGGCTGCTCCTGTTTGTTGTATAAGTCAGTTTTAGAACATTTTGGTTTTGCTCAGTGCTTTTGTCCTGCAAGGATGGACAGTTCATAGATTAGGCCTTTCAAAATGCCGTACTCTAACACAACCTTTTGGTCTTACTGAGGAGCGTGACAGTAATCCAGTGTGTAATAACAAAGAAAAAAGACTCTATCAGATCCTGCTGAACAGTCTGGCTTCATCACCAGATGCTGTAATAAAACAGTGACACAGCAGGCAAAGCAAGGTTGGTCTGTGCTCAGGTTTCTCAGATGATTCTATGATTCTGTGATTTTAAAGGTTATCTTTACCTAATTATAAGCTCTTTCCTCACTGTATCACTTGCCTCTACTAAAGTTCTTGAGAAATTATATATTGGAAACTACATATATCTACAGACACTTAAGGGAAGGCACTTATCACCTTTGTTCAGCTAAAATAGCTTTTCAAATAAACAGAAGTTGTCATCGTTTTCTTTCATTTTTTCATTTTAATTTTTAATACCAAGTAATACGCATTGACCAATATTTTGATCAATGATAGAACTGGAATTTGAAATAAGTGAACTGTTACCTGAAACAGTAGTTATTGCTTGGTTGTTTTGGTGTTTTTTTCTTAAACAGTGAGGCTGAAAAAGAAGTTTTTCTTTAAAAAATAGAAGAACATTGTTTGAGAAAAAAAAATCTTTTAAACTTGCTACCCGACATTTCTCCTTCGTACAAACGGTGTTGGAAATCTTTAATGTTAACTCAGCTTTTTCAACTCACTTAAGACATATTCCTGTGAAGTGCTGAAATCCTTACTTACCAAAGAAAGTCTGACAGGGCTAAGAATTTATTGACCTCATAAAACTAGCTCGCTTGGAAAGTTCTCCTGCTAATGTTTTTATTGTAAAAAACATCACTCACACTGAGCAATTGCATGCAATTTAAGGTTACATAAAATGTATTATTAACAACTTTAGAGTAAATGTATACTACCAAATAAAATTAACACTCAAACCTCTTCACCTGCCAAGGAGAAAGTTTGCCTTATAGGTTAGCAGGGATTACTTAGAGATATTCAGGTATAAAGACATAAACTCATAGAAATTTTTCCTAATATCCAATCTAAACCTCCCTGCTGCAACTTGAGGTCATTTCCTCTCATGCTGTCACTTGTTACTTGGGAAAAGAGGCCAACACCCAATTTGCTACAACCTCCTTTCAGGTAATTGTATAGAGTCATAAGGTGAATTCAACTCTACATTATAAGGAAATAAACAAGTCTGATATAGAGACTGTGAAGAAAATGATTCTTGGACACAGTATAGTCCAAAATATGCCTTTTACTTCCCTGACTTTCACAGTTCTGTATACTGGGATGGGGAGAGGCACTGGTCATCCTTCATCTGAAGTGAGGCTGTCTTCATTCATTACCTTTTCTCTTTTTATTCCCAAAGACGGCACAGAGTGAAGTCACCAGAACACAAGCTATGGATCTTGCTTTAAGCTTATATCACAAATCAGAGCAAGAAAGTGTAATAAGCTCATATTTGTAGCTACGAAAATTAGAAGGCCCAAAATGCTCATACATTTTTTAGGTCATTTCCAGCTTGCACCAATATTCTTTCATTTTCCTAACCAAGTTCAGGTTAAAAACATGAAAAAGACTAACAATTCATTTTTGCATTTCAGTATATCTACCAGAAAGGCACAGCAGCTTCCTTCCCACTCATACAGCAGTCAGTGAGTAAAAACAAAATAATTAAAAAAAACCCAAACCAAACCAAACCAAAAACCCCCACTTTTCTATAGGAATATGCAAAAATGGATAATTCTTTACACTCAGTTTTTCCAAGCAGAATACTATTTCACAGAATACTGAACCTCTCTTAAAATAATGATGTCATGAGATCACAAAGTGCATACTACACTACAGCTTATGATGATTGTTGCTTTGCTTAAAAAAAAAAAAAAACAAACCAAAAAGCCCCAAAAATAACAAACAACACCCCCAAAAACATAACAAAAAAAAAAAACAAAAAAACCCAACAACAACAACAAAAAACCCACCAAAAAAAACCACAAACCCAAACCAAACATGCAATATTGCTAAATAGATTTTTTTAAATAAACCTAGGCTGAGAGCATGTAGAAAGAATTTCATTATCTAATATTTTCATGGCTGAATAAAAATTTTTAAAAGGTTTTGTAATGGAAACCTAAGCATAAAATTTAACTAACACACTATTAGTGAAAATTGCTATCCTCCTTTTCATTGCCTCCCAAAATTTTAATAATAATGCTACGGATTCTGAATTTTCCAATTGTTAAAATAAAGCATGGCAATAAAAACCTGTGACAGATGCTACAATGTTTTAGGCTTTTAAAGAATGGGAAAAAAATCCTACAGAGCTAACAAGGTTGAAAAGCAACCTAGACGGTTCCTCCTCAAACTGCATCTGTGAAGCTGATTACTCCTATTCAAGTGCATTGCCTTTCATTTGTCACTACTGACTTTCCTGTAAGTTTTACAGATCTGTTTTGTTTTGCGTGTTGTGGTGTGTTGGTGTATTTTTTTTTTTTCTTTTATGATGATTCACGTGTCCTTCAGGGGGGCAAAATATCTTATAAAAAAAGGAAGAAGGCTTATGAAGCTCAGTACGACAGTAAGTGTTAGCCTGGTTTTAAGGGAGGTATTGTCAAAAAATACTACTTCTTTTAGTCATAACAAACAGTACAAGCTATTGTGAGAAAATACCACATCTGGGAAAAAGAAAAAACACACAAAGATGTCTTAAAAGGAAAAGAATAGTATACATGAAATAATCATTGTGTCCCTCATTAGTATTCATTCCTAGTTTCTCCTAAGTAACAAAGGATTATGGCAAATGGAAAAAAATTACAGGAACAGCAATATTTAAAATACAGATGTCACTTAGCTCACCAAACTCCTTAGTTTCTTTTTTTTTTTTTTTTCAGGCTATAAACAGCATGCCAAGTAAAATAGTTTCTGTGTGTGGTCATTTCTATGCTTTAATATATTTTATAATTTTCTGAGGAACCATTTCAATCCAATGCAATAAATGCTAGAGGCAACAGTAGGCTATTTATGATTTTCTTTCCAACTGAATAGCTTTACTATATGATTCCAATAACTGTCAGTTCTATCTAATAGCAGAAGAATTTTCCATTTATTAAGTTCTGCTTATTTCATTAATCTATTATGTGCTCTAGACTGCCTCTCAGTATCATAGTTTGTCTTTCCCCACAGATCATTCCGAGGCACCTACCAGGGAACAGCAAACCAAACTTACTCCACTATTCACTCTTAGTTTGCAACCAACTGAACCCATTAGTTACTTCAGAGGCATTTCAAATGGTTGGCATTTCATTTAAGTCAGGCTATCAAGATCACTTTTACAAAGGTTCACAGAGTAATTTTACTAAGATTTATAAAGAAGTCCCATTTCATGTCACCCTGTATCAACACGCCTTTGCATTCTGCGTGGCCTCTTTTCCTCAGTACTGCAGCCATTTTCTCAGGGGAACACCAAAAATTAGAAAACCCCTCAGAAATATGTCAGAAATCACTGGTAAAATGTCCTGGTGGTCTGCATACAGAGTACCACTATTTGAAGAACCCTGACCTATTATATATTTTTTGGCATTAGAGGATTATCTTAAATTTTTGTATTGCTTGAATTAGTTCCAAGCTTGTCCCAGACTGCCGGTGTCGGAGCTGCCCGATAAAGAGTCAGCACAAGTTTAGGATAACAAATTTATATCCCATGAACACAATCCTGGTATTTCTGCAGTCTGCCCTACCTATATTCTTGGCCTTAAGCCATGTATACAATACAAGGTTTTGTTTGCATACCTGGATGAATGGTGACATGAAGAACTGAGAGTCTCTACTACGGATATAAGAAAAAAAAAGGCCACTATAGTTCTTTCAAGAACTTTATTGCTACCTCTGCTGACAACCTCCATCCTTGCTTCTTGCTCTTGTTTTCATTAATGCACGACAACTCACGATTTCCTCACTGAAGCTGAAGTTCGTATAGTGCATGCCATTTGGTACAAGGAAATCTATACTGGTGATTCTAAGAACACCTAATATTTTGAAAGACTTTGATGGATCTTTTCACATTAAAGGCAAAGCGGTTATCGCTAGAATTGGTAAAACCCTGCAAAACAGCTCAAGTCTCTGGCTAGCTGTCAAATGGTTTGGAGGAAACAGAGTTAGCTTTAATTGGAAAAGCTAGATTCCCCACACAGCCTTGAACAATGCCCCTCTCAAGGGGAGAGAGGAAAAGAAAAATAGAAAAAGCTTGTTTGTAAAACTATTATATAAGTCTGGGATAGTAGAAATACAAGAGTACTTCAGAGACTTCAGTTTGTCTTTGATTTAGCTAATCTCTAGAGGCCTGCAAAGCCAACTATACAAGCTATAAAAATGACTAAATAGTTGAAATCTCACAGAAGGCTGACACTCTAAATCAGCATTTTGTCCAGTTAGTCAAGCATCTCAATATTGTCAGTCAAAACTGCACATATCACATCTGATGATATTTAATTCTGCTTCTACCACTAGAATGCTACAGTGTTTCAGGCTTTCATAAATACACTGTGGTGTAGCATATTTCAGAATATGTGTACATAAATAATCTAGTCCCTAATAAGACGATCTCATGCAACAACACTCTCACAATCCTTCATGTTTTCACATACTTTTTTATTGACATTCATAGATGCAGGAGAGGAAATGTTACCAGATTCGGGCATTAGGTACTGCTGAAAGATTCTTCGTGAAAAACTACTATCTTGCAGATTATATTTGTAGCTGAAAGTATTAGGTACACTCTGATGTTTCAGCTTCAGGTTATTGACTTATTTAAAGGATTGGCGGCTAAGGGATTGCACATTTGCTATTAGCAGAGATGGTAAAAGCCTTAAAGAAAAAAAAAAGAGAAAAAAGGAAGCTTACAACACCATACACTAAATGCCTGCATAGGCTTTGGCAAACATGTATCTTAAAAAAAAAAAAAAAGAAATAATTATCGATTTTTCCTCCTTCAGCTTGAAAATATATTAGCAAAATCAAACAGAGGCCACAGTCATACAGGTTTAATCTCTCATGTAAAAACTACATGTTAGCAGCAAATATGCTTTTTCTCCTTCTGTAGGTAGCAGTAAAATGCCAGCAGGCTTGAAAATTCTCAATTTTAATTATATTTTTAAACTGTGATATAATCAGTCCTGTCACTCCATCAGTCACATGGGACCTTTCTGCAGAATAAAGAGTTAGTTCAAACATTTCACAGTGTTTGCTTAGTTGAAGCAAAGACAATTACAATTGGTAGGCAGAAAGGATCCTTTATTTTTCTTGTTCTCATAATTTTCCAGAGCCAAACAATCTAAGTGCCTAGGAGCTAGCACCCAAAGTAATTAATAGGTCTGAAATGACAGAGAAAGCTCCTTTCCTAAGAACTGAAATTACACAAACTGTCAGACCTTTCTCTCTATTAATTTCTCTTTAATCCAAAGCACATAACTTCCTGAATTATTATTAGACCAATAGACTAGACTAGTAAAAAAGTACTGACAACTGTACTCAGAGAATGAAGGAAATTTTCATTCCTAACACACCCAAACAAGTAACCAGCAGAGATCAACGGAAACCCCAGCATGCAGGTAATGTACAATACATAATCTGTATGCAAGCAACAGTCTCAATGTTTGCACAGCAGCCAAAATGCACTGCACATGGATCACAAACACTTCAAAGACCAGGGAAAGCTAAATGACACTCCCAGAATAATTCTGTCAAGTGTAGTGGCTTACACAGGTCGATTCAGAATACCATTCTCCACACAAAATAAAGTACCATAAAAGGCATGCTTTCAGATATTCATTTTTAGGAAGTCTTTAAATGTGAATTGACTCCAGAACAAACCTTGCATTTAATTCTCCATGTTATCTCTACCCATGGTTCCAATCAATCCAATTTCTTTGCACACTTGGGTTGAATTTCTAGGGGAGTTTTAAATGTGAATCACACAATCCTGGAAGCAACGTCCAGAAGTCATGGACCTTATCTTCAAGATCTATTTTATGCTGTCATATATAAAGTCTGAAAAGACACTGCCACTGGTAAAGATGCCGCCTTTTGATTACATATCTTTGTTTTACATATTTCTTATTTGTTCAGTGTGGCAGTCACCCGGCTCACGCTGTTTCCCATTGCTGTTAGAGAACAATTTTAACCTGCCTCTGGCCAAGGAAAATATATCAAAATGCATCATATTCTGCATGTGGTCCTCTCAGTGAAGTTTACCAGTTATCCTTTCCCCCCGGCAAATTAGAGACGTCACTGCAATTGAACCAAGTGGACACAATACAACGGGTCATGAACCAGTACTGGACTCATCACAGCTCATTTCCAAAGCTTTCAATGACAGATTCATACATAGCCCAGTTCTGTTCACATTTTTTCAATAGTTTTTGGAAGATCTTGAAAAAACTTAAGTGTCACATACTGAAATGTTAACAACGGACAGAAGAGACACAGCCTTACAAATTTTCTGCAAGTGACCAATGTTAGCTATAACTTTCCTCACCAAAATGAAGTCCTAAGTAACCACATGACTGTTCAACACTGACTGACAACAGAACACAAATGAGAAAAATATACTCTGGGAAGTATGGTAACAGAACTCAGAAAAGATTATAATCATTAACTATCCAGATGGTGCACTTGCTGTTGCTCAGTTTTGAATAGTGAATTAAGCACCAAAATAATAAAATTCCGGATGATCTGCATATTTAACAGGAGTTTGTCTTTCCCAGCTCATCCTAATATTAACTACAAAAAGTGGACACAGATGTAATTCTTTCGGTTATGTCTCTTTTTCCTTTCTAGTGAACCTCTGTTTCTTCAGACACAGATTTTAGCATTTGTTTTCAGGTTGTCCTACTTGTAGAAATTATTATCTATTCATAGAGCTGGTATGCTAGTAGCAATTTGTAAGAACAACAAAAAAAGCCACAGAATTTCACTATGTAGCTCTTCAAAATGTAAATGCTTTTCAGCACACAACTGTGTGGTAGCCACAGATACTACAGGTAAGCAAGTCAGGTGAATGTAAATGAAACACCTGTGATCAGACAGGCTGCACATCACTTATAGCAATACCAGTGTAAACAACTTAACCAAAGCTATAGGATTTTAAGGTTTTTAAATAGAATATATTTTGAGAGAACTTACAGAAGGTAAATGTTCAGTCTTTGATTGTAGCACAAAGCTGTTACCAGAAAACAGAGAGTGATCCAGCTTTGTCAAAAATCAGTCTATTGGAGAAAGAAGGAAAGAACCTATTTTCAAGCTGTTAAAGTACTGTATACAAATCTCATGCAAAGTCCTCTAAAGAATTCCAGAGATAACAGCACAAGAAGGAAGTTCAGTCCCATATAGAACGCCCAGCAGCCACAGCTGGTTTTATGCCCGTTTCAGTCACATTTTCTAACGTCATGTACAACCAAACCTCATACTTATTTTAATGTTCCATCTTTTTAGGCACATTCTATAACTGTTCTGTCTTATCATGTGGACACAGATACTGCAGCCACCAAAATCTTAAGACTCATCATAAACCACTATTTTTTTTTTTTCATAAATAAAATAGCAATAAATTGAATGATGATGAACAGAGGCATCAGAGTGAAAAAGAATCCTGCACTGTGATGGCTATCCAAGATGTTTAATCATTGTCTCCTGGTCAGATATTTGTCTTTACAAGACTGTAATCCCGACTATATAAATATTTATTCGAATTCAGCTCTAAAAAATTCCCTTTCCTTTAGAGAAAACCTACTGGAATCACCTCTTCCATTCCCAGTTTCATGCAAGGTACTCATTTGCTTTGTTGAGTGTATTTGTTACAATGTAATATACCTAACTATTAGTGAGAAGTCCTTTGCAAGCCCCATCTACCTCCTGTCTCTGCCTCGAAAATGTTAAAGAAAACCAGACTATTTACATTACCATCTGCTGCCTAGGGGGCAACACCTGAATGATCATGAAATAGTACTCATTGAAAATTTTACAAAAATCTTGGCAACAGAAAGCAGTGAAAACATTTTCTTTCTACTCAATTGATAACAGAGGTTGCTCAGAGGATATTTTTAAAAGTTTAGATTTTTTGAGTGAATATTAATACAAAATTTAAACTGTATCTTCAGTAAATATATCTACATAACATTTTGTTGTAGGAGTGCGGTGTTTACCTCTAAACAATAAACCGTCTATAACTTAATGATTGTGAATACTGATACCTGTGTAGTATCTGAAAATATTTGCCCATCTTGTATATTTTCAGTTATGTAAATGAATAAAATAATCTGAGCATTCTCTGATAAAGTGAATGCCTGGGGTATTTTTGCCTAAAAACATAATCAGCCTTGCACTGAGCTTACAGCAAGTACACCACCCAGTTCAGTTGCATGGGTAACTGATGGCTGAGGAAAATTCTAACAGGTAATTTTTACCCTGATGTTTATCTGAACTAACTAGTGAATTAATGGATATATTTATAGGAATCAGGACTAATGGCCTGAAAATTTGCACATTAAGAAAATATTTGGAAAATATTATGAATAATGAATAATTCAAAAAAAATACTAACAAATTATATTGTTCCACCTCCATGTTGACAGAGGAAGCATTACCATCATTTTTGAAAGCAGTCGGGGTGCAAGTGACTAATCCATTTCATTCTGCAGTCACATCTGCCCTATGGTTGCAGCATCCTGAAGGCAATACAGACACTTCTCTGCTTTTTTCCAAAACCTTTCTGACAACTTCTGGGTTTTGCCCTCAGCAATTTCTGTCTCTGTTCTTTGCTACTCTAAACCAATGGAGAAACTTTTCTCCAAAAAGCAACAGTTACTTGGGAACAGCATGTCCCAACTGTTACTTCCAGGGCTATAACACTCTAGATACTGCTGAAATTTGCTACTGTGAAGTCATGAGTACAAAAGTTTTGTGCTTCAGCAAGGTAGAACCATTCCTACTGGAAGTATACCAGCAAAGTATCTCATCAAATCATGCTAAATCCTAATTTCTGGGTCACAGAAGCTCTTTCTTTATCAAGGTCTTGGCATCTGCTTCTCAGGAATATCCTGGAATTTTAAAATAACAAGGAAGATAAAGAATTCACAATATAATAAAATCAGATTAAAATATTGCCAGTTCTATATCAGAACTCCATAAAACCTATTGAAGAAATTAGTATTTTTCAGCATTAGTTATTTATTACTATATCCAAAGGAAAAAAAAAAAGTAACTAATTCCCACTCCCTTCTTAGGTCCTAATCATTTGAGGACTGTTTCTTTCTATCAGTGACTTACGAAACAGAAACAAATACAATATTTGCTGCTTTCAGAATGTCTCAAAAGTAAGAATGCAAGCAATATTATGGGTTATTTAATAATTATATATCATCAATAGACTATGGGCCTTTTTATTAGTTAATGGTATCACCACACAGAATTAACTGTAGATGTACTTCTCTATACTTTCAACAGCATTTTTCACTGTGGTCTTTCAACATGCTCATGTACAAGAAGCCCGTTCCTTTTGAAATGTGTGCTCCCCAGCTTGCTGCAGGTACATCTTTAGGAATGACATTTCTATTACCAAATTAGTATATCCTGTTTCACAGGTTTGCTTATTTCAGTTATGTTTTCTTCATTTAGCTCTCATTATGCTTAAACTCATATATTTAGGGCACGTGGGACACAAAGATAACTATTGTAAATGAATTCCCGAAAGGTATAAAACAATCCCCAAGTTTTGGGTCTTGGAGTCACAGTTTGCCTTTCAATGAAAATTCATTATTTAATAGACTTAAAGATTTAGCCCCTAAGTTGAACAGTGGATGCAGCGACAGGACGTTGATCTAAATAGCTACATAAAGCAGGCAGGACTGGGAAGGATCAAGTGGATCAGCTGTATCTTTGCTGGTTGCATGCAAATTGATTTGGGGCATATTAATTTAACATGAAGATGTGTGAGAAGTCCTTTTTCTGTAAGTGACCACACAAAGTTCCATCATACCCAGCACTGCAGATGAGAGACAGATGGTACTATACCCTGGCGCAGCATCGAGAATTTTTCATATTAGAATGAGGATTTTATGATTAAAGGGACAAATTTTTGTCTCATTATTTAAACAATCCCTGTTTTTGCCAATACTAATAGGTCTCATTTTCACTTGCAAGAGAAAAAATAATTTTCCTTGGTGAATAAAAAATTATCAGTCCAATGCCACAATGATGTATTTCTTTCCAAAGTTCTAAGATTCTGAGCATTTTCATATCTTCCCACACTGTGATGTTAATTACAGCAATATTTTTCATGGTATTGCTGATGCGCTTGCCCTTACTACAGGAATATCACTAAGCACTTTTGTCACTCATGTTTTGTCAGTTGATTCCGCTCACTTTCTTGTAATTGATTAATGTTTTTAAATGGTGCAATGTAGAGAAAAATGCATCATTACCTTGCTTTCTACGTTCTCTATGTTCTAAGGCATAGTGAAAAATACAGTACACATTGCAAGTAGGAAAAGGAACTCACCTTTAATGTTTATTATTTAGGTTTTTTCTTCATCCTAGCCTGACTCAGAGCTACCTGGCATAAGGACTGCAACATTTAATAAGCAATCAGCTGTCAAGCTTTGTCAGAAGAAAAGACACAGCACTTTTAACTGCATCTTCGTTAAGTCTGCTTCAGCTTTCCAACTACTACATTCAAACTGGACACAGACCTTATATAATGATAGCTATCCTCACATGAATATTTTGTTGAATTAGACTGAAACCAGCTACAGCGTTAAAAGGAAGAGAACAGGCTGGCACATTGGGTGATGTTAATGAATTGTCCCAGAGGTAGTAGAGGCACAAAGGATAAGTCAAACAGCTAAGAACATTAAGAGCAGCCAACTTCAAGGTGACTGGACAATCTAATCTTGCCTTGTCACTTCCTGTGGATAGAAATTTGAGGTTAGGTTTTTGTTTCAGCAGAAGTGAAGAAGTGAAAATTACCCTTTTGATTGCATGCATATTCTTCCTTACTAGGGAAACATGTCTTCTCTGACAACAGGCATAGTGAGAAAACTAATTTCTAACTTTAGAAAGTTCTGTTTTCTCAGATTTTACTATACCTCAATGTCCATGATATTCCAGCTCCCTGACTAACTCTACTGCTTCAGAGAGCTGATTTCCCAATAACAAATCAGTTCACCTGCCTCCTTATTTTGCAGCAGCCTTGTTGGGTACAGAGTATTCTCTTAGCAGTAGGTTCCCTGTACATGTTTCATTGTTCTCTACAATCTACAATCTTTTTTGACCAGTGCTCCTATTATTCTTCATACTTCTACCTTTTTCATAGTCCTACTTCCCAGTACCTATTGTCAATATCTGTTCTTGTCACTGTTACAGGATGAAGAAAATATCAATTTGAATAAAATTACCAAAAAAAGACCATCAGTTTCTGTGAAAACATTTTTCCCTTCCTGGGTACAATCAAGAAAACTCCATATACGGAACATATGTAAATATTAAATTTAAAAAAACCTCAACAATATGGGAAACAGTTCTGTACGAAGATATCCACACCCATTAAAATAGCTGCTTATACTGCATCATCAGTTTAAAAGAAAGTATTGAAGTGACTTTGTTTGCCGCAACAGAACTCTAAGAGGTGAATATACTTCATTACATCTAAAACACATGAACAATGGCAACGTTGTACTAAATTTTTACTTGATAGGGAGCTTAGCTGAATTTGCCTCAGGCAGCAAGTAAATTATGTTTTATCTCCTTTCAATGTCAAGTACACAGTAATGCAGAGAACAAAACTATCGTACAATTTACGAAATTGGTACTCTCTTAGGGGCATACCTAACCATAGAATATCTGCTTATATGTAATCGCTCCTTCAGGGTTCATTACCTGTGTATTTGAGGAAAATATGCATTGTACCATACTGTATTCTCTTTGAACTCTGGGTAAGTAAGGACTCTGTTCATCACAACAATCACTTCTTAATTCACCCAGTTCAGCCCAAGGCTGGACAGGCAATGCCTTACACATGGCTTATTTTGTGAAATAACTGCACCTCTCAAGAGGCATATATTGGAAGATATGTTTTAGAAGGGCAGTGTTTATTTAGACACTTGATGCACCTGTAAGACTGTTTTTATCTGTGCAATCTATGAAGTACATAGTTCCATGTGAACATTAACATGAAATTATAAAAAAATGTTGCGGATATAGCTCACATCCTGCTAAAAAAACCCAAACCCCTAATACATGTCACAAATCTCTTCTGCTGTAAGAACATAGGGGCTGAGTTCACTGACCCAAAGTGGGCACAAAAACCAGCATCAGATGCTCCAGAAAGTGGGACAGGCACACACTTAGTGCGCCTGGTCCTGCCCTAGTTTGCACCAACATAAAATCAGGAGTTACACATCCCAAAATCTATTTTATTACATCAATTAATACATTCATATAAGTGTATCTTCTAGCACAATTGTGATATGAAGGAAATAAATGATTTTCCTTCTCCCAGGTTAACTTTGGAGGCACAAAATGAGAAATAATTATACATCTATCGAATTTCAGAACATTCTGCATATTGTTTGAGAATTAAAAGGAACCTGAAGGCCCACAAAAGTCACTGAGAGGTCTTTTTCTTAGACTTCTACAGGGTTTGTTTCAAGCTTTAAATGCAGGGCTGATTGGCTCTTCCTGTACCATAGTCAATCGTTCAATTATTGAGGCAAGTACTATTAACCAATCTTAACAACAACAACAAAAAGGCTATAATATCTCCTTTAGCTCTATTACAACCTACCATGTAAATCTGCAACTTCATTTGGACATTTAATATCTAAGGAGTATTGAGGGACTCTAAGATTTACCTGATTGGAACAATTCACTGTAACAGTCCAAGTTTATGATGGTCTGTTTGGTCAACCAGGCTGTAATGTATAAAGAAACAGATGTAAGAGTTTTGTGCACAACTCAGTGAATTTCCATGAGATTTTAACTTATTATTTTTGAAAAATCCCAGCTTTAGTGAGTCATTCTTTATTTATACAATGGAAAACATGGTATAACTGTTGGAAATAGATATATCCTGATCTTAAGAGACTGTAAAAGTATGTGTATGGACTTTACTATTTTTTGGTGTTCAAAAACCAGCATGTAACCAAACTATCACTGGTTGATAATGGTCAATGCAAAATTTCAACTGAAAGACAGAAATATAAAATGCACCACTTACTGAGAAGTGCTCCAATCATTTAAGAAGCTGAAACTTAAAAAATACTTTAGCAAACTTTTGTTCTTTTTGTGTTTGTTTTCCTAATCCAGTGTCTATTTTGTATCAGACTGGTGCCTGGTGTCCCCTGACTGTAGACTGGGAAACTGATGTCAAACATATGTCCCTCTTTTGTAGACATCTCATGTGTCTCAATAAACTAGATTCACACCTGTGATAAGGAAACGGCGTGACTTCTTTCTGAATCACAGTAGGAGAGAGAATAGAAGCCATTGCTCCTTCCCCCTCACTTTGTGTCCTAATTCTTAGTTTGTAAATGACCAAAATTGCTTTCTTAGAATCTGCATCTAGGACAGAGAAGTAATTTAACAGAGAAGGTTTTTGTTACCTGATATTACTTTTTTTTTTATGAGGTAGGTGAAAAAATTCCTCAGTAGCACTTCAGTATACAATCATGCTATGGCATGTTTCTGCTAAAATCTGTGCATTTTGTTTAGTATTTTCTGTCTATTCATCTTCAATAAAACTTTTACAAGTACAAAGGTTCTCTTAATATTGTATCTGATTTTACTCTCCATTGAGCTAAAGCAGCACTGCAGATAAAAAACAATTCCAAAACCATTTCCTTCTCTCTTTTCCACCAAAAATATGTGCATAAATAGTCTATTTCTTATTGTTGTCTTTTGTTTCATTTGTTATTGGCATTCAAGCAGCCAAGTTAAATGCAATTTAGTTTTATCTGGAGATGCATTTCCTAACCAAATGGGCTTCCTTTTTCCCTAGCTACCAATTGCTTGTATAAAAACGCAATGATGTTCTAGTCTCAAGCAATTTAAAAGATCAAGACCATCTGTTATGTATTATTTGGAAATGATGTAGACACATCTTTATATGTTGATGCAAAAAAAAACCAACCCAAAAAAACCCATCACGTTATTAACATATTTAATTTGGGGAATAACACAGATTGGTGTTCCCTAGCTAAAAAGTTACACCTGCAGTTTTTAATTCTGATCCAATAAATCTTTCCTCATGAGAGTTGTTATTATTCATATGAATACAGAAGTACTGTTTCAAGAGCACAGTATACTTCACACCAGCTTGTATTGTATCAGTGTTCTTTCCTAGGGCTGCCAGGCAGGCAGGTAGGAACTCATTACTCAGTAGACTTGCAGAACCTTCACCTCCTGAGCACATGGAAAGCTTTGCTGTGTTGCATCAGACTACACAAAAATAACAACACTGGTTCTTCTGCACTTCTAGGTAATGTGGAATAATTGGTACCTTCTACACACAAGAGCAGTACAGGAATAGTAACTGTACTGCAAGTGCATGACAAACACAATCATCAGTGCTTCTCTTGGTTGTAATTTTGTATGGACACCCAATCTGTCCTTGAGGCACATAACACTGACACTTGTAGGACAGTTAACAGAGTTGTCTTAGCTGTCTCTCACATCCTTCACCATATCATCTGAACTGCCTTGAAAGCCAAACCCCAGCAGACTGGGACATGGCAATATGCAAGCTTTATGTGCAACTTAAGTTGTGATGTGAGGGTAGTTCAGTCACTTTTCTCCTTACCTTTTACATACAAGGAGTCAAGAGGCATAGTTCAGAGTCTGGACAGCGGTACGCAGACACCTGGATATACTTTGAAAGCTTAGAGAAACCTACTTTTTTTTTTTTTTTTTTTGTAAGCAGTGTGTACCAGCTTGTATTACTGAATAATATTCATTTAGTAAAGTCAAATATAAATTAGTGAACTTACTTAAAATATGGTTCCATAGGTTAAATGGTATAAACGGTTCAACAGTGACTGTTACTCAGGATATTTTCCTAGTCAAAACACAAAATAAATTTTAAATTAGTAGAAAACAAAAAAGTTGTTAAAGGATATGCAAACTGTTTTGCCTACTAAGCTGATCGTTTGCACTGTAGAAGTCATCTTTCAGATTAAAGGAGTTTTCAGTTGACTGTCACAGGAAAAGAACATGGGGAGTTGCATTATTATGTGATACTCTAAGATGACAAGGTGACACACAAGGGAATCATAATGTGGCCCAGCAAGACTTCTTGCCAACTGAAGTATTACAGATAAAATTGTCACAAGCTCACGAAATGGCTCCCTGAGCTGACACTAAGTGACAGATCAGTGCACTGCCAAGAAAATAAATATTTAAATTTCTTAGACCATTCTTTAAATGTCAATAGCCTGCATGGACAACAAACATGCAAGATTCCTATTACAAATGAGATCACAGAAATTAAATTTTGCAAAACAATCCATTGCATTATGGCACCTTGCGTAAACTGCTGTGGATTTCAGAACATGCCAAACAGCTTCTTTCCGCAGCATCCAAATATATGACAATGTAAAAACCAGGAAGAAAAAAAAGTAAAAAAGGGTTCTATGCCTACTGCTCAACAAGTGAAAAATAGTATGTGCTCTCTGACACAGGGCTTTTCTCAGGTCTCTGAAGCTGTCAGGTTTTGTATTTCCTTGACCATTAAACAAGATGATCATCGACTCCCTTGTCTTGTGCAAAATCAAATGCATGGATGATTCTTACGAAATAATAACTTCCCAAAGGGAGGGCCAGGCCAGAATGCTAGTTTTCAAAAAATGCCTTCAATGTTTTTAAACTTCTTAAAACAACAGAAAGGAACTGAATGTTAGGATAAATGGCCTAATAAGTGCTTTGGGCTGAGAAACAACATGCGAAGAACATTTGGGGTGTCTCCAGTGTTGATTAGAACTAAGTGCTGGGAGAGTGATGGACTTACACAACTTGACTTAAGGCCTGTTTCAAGCTTGGTGACAGTATCACGCTGTCACATCAACAGTTGGATGCCATGGCCACAGCAAGACATGGCAAAGGTCTGAGACAGAATCCTTCTGCAAAATGGCAGAGAACAATTTAAAGAAAGGAAACCTAAAGCACACAAAGCACTAAATGCACAATGGGATACAAACTCAATGGCTTGGAAAGAAAGATCTGGTTGCAGAGAATATTCAAAGAGAAAGCACATAGACTGGGCTTCATTTAAGAGAGACACTACTCCAACCCACAGCCTGTGCTGTGGGGTGAAAGAAACCAGTAAGAAAGCTGTGGGCAGCAGGTCAGACTTTGGGAAAACAAACAAACAAACAAACAAAAAAACCCCACAGTACCTGACTGACATAAGTCTACTGGAGGATGGAGGGTTGGTTGTCTTTTGTGTTGGTTTTGCCAGTTTTGTTTGTTTGTTGTCCTGTTTTGTTTTCTCTGCTTTTCTTTCCTCACATGTTATCAGACTAACACACACAATGTTTTTAGACTGTATTACCCTTTTAATTTGTTAGGTTCCCTAATAACCAGCTGCAGCATATCAACAAAGCATACTTATAAATCCATCTCCCTAGTAGGATTTTGTTTTGTTTTGTTTTGTTTTTTTTTTGTTAAATTAACTTTTGTTTATTAAAAACTGATAAGATTTATAAGCTTCTGATGCAGACTTTTCATTAATCACTACGCTACATTAATTATTCTTAATTGAATGCTTTAAACAGCTATATATTGCCATTTAAGTCTTAAAAAGTACTTACACAGCCAAAATTAAGCAAGTGCACAGCTACACTTTTAGACTGAGGTCACAGTTTAGCACTCTAAGATTGATTCTGTAAATATATACATAGTAAACAGTACTAAATAAAACCTTTCTTCAAAGGAACGCAACTGTTGTAAGCTGAAACAACCTCTTGACCTTTATAAAAAAGCAACAATTATAGGTAACTTCGAACAATTATTAATATGGGAGAAAGTCTCTCTGATGTAACCTTAAGTAATCTCTAATGCTGATATTCTGTGCCTTCACTTTTCTCCTTAATATATAAGAGCAACCAAAGTTGAAAATCTAAAGCTTAGTTTCACAATGACAAACTTGAGGTATGAACTTCTTGAAATAGAGAGAAAAATAACAAACAAACAAAGAAAGAAACCAACCAACCAAACAACAAACACACACACACACACAACCCCGGACAAACCACCTGGAATGAAACAAAAAGGTGGGGAGGGAAAGACTGTGGCATTGCTGTGACCCTGGAACAAGCCCTTCCTTTCAGATTTCCTCATTTAACATTGGAATTGCAGAACAGCACAGTCTACCCAAGAACCAAGGAAAGTTCTTGCACTGTACCCATGTTGTTGGAGGATGCCCCAGCTCACACTGCAAGCTCCCTCCTTCATCTGCCTTTTCAGCTCACTCACCCAGCCACACCACTCGTGGCAGCAGCTTTGCAGTCTGCCGGTCTCCAGGTTCTCCCAGGAAGGCACCAAGAGCAATGCAGAGGCAGTTCCTACCCTCTTGGCCAGCCAGCCATAGTTCTTCCAAGAGCACAGCATAACAATCCCTGTAAACAAAAAGACCAGCATTACTTGTTACAGTTGACGGAAAAGTTAATAAGCTAAACTGTTTTAGGAAAGGTAGTGATGCCAACTGCAAAAGTGCATGGCACTCTGTATTTGCTCTCATTTTGTTTCTCCAATTAGCTTCTCCCATCTCAATGTCAATCCTTCCTGCCATCACCAACCAATCCTGCATTATTTGCCTTATTTCTTAGTGGCAGTAAAATACCTGAGTTCAACCTGCTCACAGATTTCTTCAAGCTTGGAGTACACACTGACACAGCTTGATGGGTATGCGGTATATATAGCTTTTTTTTTTTTTTTTTTTTTTCCCAAAAAAACACACCTTAATTGATTTTTTGGCTTGCCCTATCCAGTATCAAACACTATATATTTGTATTAATATTCTATAAATAATAACTGCAAAATGCAAGCTGAAGTTAAGATTACTGTGTTTTGACAAAGTATTCATTCAAATACTCGACAAGAAAAAACTTCTTGTCTTTCTTTTAAGTGCTTATGCTTATATGACAGATACGTGTACTGTTCTCACTTAGCAACTTTAACTGTCTGTCTTATTTTTAATTTTCATTAATACTAGGTTCCTTTTAAAAGAAATAGAAGAGACATGAAGAGTTTGAATTCTGAAGCAGTTTAAGAGTTTAATTTAAATTATGCAATCAGGCACAAAACCAAAACCAAATAACGCACAGTACCTTTGCATATTTATTTTTAATCCACAAAAACATTTATATCAAGCAGTTTTAAGTCCCACCTCCATATTCCATCTCCAATAATGGATATAACTTCACTATAAAAGAAGTTCACATTTTAAATTTTAACAGTAAAATATGCCCATCCTGAATACAACACACCTGTCTCCATGTCATCAGCACCTTGTAGAAATGGCATGAATAAACAGCAATTGAAAACTCTGTTGCTGAGGAAGCAAAATAAAAAGAAAGAAAAGAAGAAAAAGAAAAAGAAAGTGAAGGAAGTAAGTAGAAGACCTGTGAATATGCTAGTATTACATTATCATATAGATATTTTTCCAATTAATTTTTTGGGTTATTCTGTCAGAAAGACTTTTGTATAAATCCTAATTAGATGATCCAATATCCTTTAATTCTCATAACAATGGTAACTCATGACACCTACTATATACCAATTAGATCTCCCAGTAGAAATGATTGCAGGCTTCTTTTGCTCTCCTTTATTGAAAAGACAAGAAATTACTTTGTCCTTCACTAACTATTCCCTTGGCCATAAAAAGGAGATCTCCTTGGATTTTAATGAGGTTAAAAGAGGAACAAATTATGCCAGGCAGACATATAAAATACTGTTTCTGAAAAGAAATTATTTGATAGATCATTTAAAGCTCATAATTTTAGAGGAATTTAAAGAATGTCATTATCTAAAATACTCCATAAGATAAAGAAGTCAAACTTCCACCTTTCTAGTTTACTGACATAAGCTGAACTCTACAGAATTTCATTTTTCTTCCTCCCTAAAAAAATAGAATTAATAATAGAAATTCTTCTATGTTTGCACAAAAAAGAGAAGTATAATTATCTTTATCCAGTTGTACTGGGAAAAACCACACATCTCTTTCTAGAATATATGATCATAAATAGCATATTCACACAGAATGCAAGTGAAGCACAGGATATTCTGTAGAAGACAAATGCTGTTGAGTGCTTTGATGCAACACGTAATAAAAATCCTGCGCTGACTCTAGGACACTGGTCCTGCATAAGAGAATCACATGGAATCATTTAGGTTGGAAAAGATCCCGAAGATCATCGAGTACAACTGTAAGCCTAACACTGCCAAGTCCACCACACTAAAGCATGTCTCTAAGCATCACACGCAAACGTTTTTTAAATACCTTCAGGGATGGTGACTCGACCACCTCCCTGGGCAGCCTGTTCCAACACCTGACAACACTTTCAGTGAAGAAAGCTTTTCTCCATTTCCTATAGGAAACCAAGAGCCCAGGGAGACTAGTCCAGGCACTTCATGCCATTACTTCCAAAGTGATCTTTGCAGATCAACATCTCTTCCACATCCCCTTTTCCATACATAAGATTTCCAAGATTTCCATGGGCTTTAGACTGGCCAAGAAGTTTTCTTTAACACCAGTTACTTCAGTAGCATTTTCTAGAGTAGCAGATGCATAACTGTAGAAAACCATGTGCAAGTGTCCTAATTGTGAACAAATTTAACATCTTATTCTATCAAACAATGGTTGTGATTCTTGATTACAAAACTGGAAACAGAATTATGTAAGAAAAATAGATGTAAATAAAACTGGAACCAACATTAAATCAAATTATTGCCCTTGCCATCATTCAGAAACATGCCAGGGCATTTAACAGCCAGAATAACACTCCAGAGAACAACTTACGAGTACTCTGTCTCTTACAGGGATAACCTTTTGCTCCTTTTCCTGAACTTTTCTTGTTGGTTTTCAATGCAAAAACAGCCAAAGATGCTTCAAGATCCCTTAATTTCCTTATAAACTGAAATGTCCTGTAATATTATGTACAGCCTTTATTTATCCTCTTTGTCTATTTAAGTATACTAATGAGGCACCCTTTAGTTCGAATATGACTTCTCTTTCATGGGTAAAGAGGTGTCCTTAGAGAGCTGCTTTTTGGACTTCTGTTTGTCTTTATGTCAGAACTGCAATTATTAAATTGTGAGATTTAACACATCATCCATTATCTAGATTTTTTTCATTGAACACTTATTCCCCAACATTTTGTTTGCTGATTCTCTCTAGAGAAACTACATGTGACTAAATGGTGTTGCACATCACTGAAAAGCTCCTAACACATAAGCAAGTTAATAATTATTATACTTCATTCACACAGAAACACCGCTGGATTCATTCCACATCTAGAGACCACGGAGAAAGTGAAGATCTACTTAGGTTGTATGAGCTGCCTTCAGTCCAACTACATTTGGATAGGTAACAAAATTTTAGAGCTGATGATTGTAGTTCCTCTTTCTACAGTCAAGATCTGCATTACCTTCTGCAGCTGCACATCTTTGGCAGAGAGATGTCAGGTTGATTAGGCTTTCTCATGAGCCTAAGTTTAGACCTTCAATCACTGTCCTATTTCAATATTACCAGAACGCTGTACTCAGTACCGGTTCAAAATTACAACAGTAGTATGACAACTTGCAGTCACATTTTCCTTTTCTGTGATAACTGTGGACGGGACAATGAAAAATTAACTGAAGAGAAGAAAAAAAAGATTAGCAGTGACCTTGCTCAAAATTACTGCAATCATGAGAGTTCTGCTTCAGTTTACAAGACAGACAGGAGACTAAAGGAGATATAACATATTAAAAATGTGCAGAATCTGCAAAAGGGTCTGCCCTTGGCTGGAAAAATCTAACTGTTCCCTGCTTCATGAGATAGTGTCTTAAAACTCACTCTCTCTTCATCTTGTGTTATTTTAGTCAATAACTTGAGTGTAAAATGAATGCATTTTTGCAATAAAATGAAGATAGTACTATTGTTTGTACACTTTCAGCAGATGTAAGAGTTGTAAAATATGAAGATGTAGGCCTTTTCTTTCATTTAATTGACAGGACATAGTGAAATTTCTGCTGAAGAACCTCAGCTTGGTTTCTGAAAAATTACAGAAATGACTGCTGCTCTGGGATTGGAAGAAAGATTAGTTATATCCATTTGTTCTTGGTTGTACATTCATTTAATTCATTAAAATTCCCCAAGGAAACATAAGACCAGACAATATATAAGATTTTCCATCTTTATGTTGTTGGACAGTCACCCACCAGAGTGTATAATAAAGGTATCACATCCATCATTCAGTTATGTGTTCTGAAAACTGCAAAGGATGGAGTCAGCACTGCTAAGCTATGTCCCAGTTGCACTCCATATACTGAGCTCTGTGATACATCTGCTCTCTCTGGCAGCAAGGAGAGTCCAAGTATTCTCTACCATGCACAATGCTAGTGTGGGAGATCAAAGGGAAAGCACTCTGTTTTACAAGGCACTTATATACTAGGTAAGACTGTTGCATTTTAAAAAGAGAGGTGTTATTCAACATCTGGGTAGTCAGTAAAATATTTAACCAAGGCGACTGATGTCCCAGGAAGCTGAAACTGCTCAGCACACCACAAGAGTTTCTCTGCTTTTTCTATGTAAGAAATACTTATTGACGGCCATTGCTTCAGTAATAAAAGCTTGTCAGGGCAAGTTTGACAAGAACAACAGAAAATTATGCAATAAACCCCCAGTAATTTATATAATCCATGCTAAGGAATGATTCTTTAAGAGCCTTTACCCAAGACTGACTGCTAATTAAGTTAAACTTTGTCATGCAATGATAAAATAGCTGTTTTCCAGTGAATGCTCACAGCATCTATTGTTATATCTTGAACAGCAATTTAAAACTTAATTTAACATTGAATTTGATCCTCTTCTTCTACAAGCATAGGATAATTCACATCACTGGATTTACCTACAGAAGAAGAACCCTACAGAATAACTCAACCCTGTCTACCAGGGAGTTTTGATATGGACATAAAGAAAATCAGGAGTCAGTCTGCATTTTATGTAATTTTGAAAGTTTTCCAAATCGCCACATGAAGCACAAAACCTCAAAAGTCATTATAGCTCAGAAACATTTCTGCCTTAAAATGCAGTCAGTTAAGTAAAATCAGCAGCCAAACCCTTTCTGCCTAACTGATAAAAGTCATAGTTAACCAGCTGACCAGATTCAGCCACTTAAGATTGCATACCACATGTAAATCAGAAATGTGATGGGTACTCAGAATGGGCATTTCAACACAGAGGAACCAACATGGAGCAACGAGACTACTCGCAAGAGATAGGCAAGTAAGACACATTTCAACATCACTGTATTCACTTTAGAACAACAAAGGTAGGAAAGCTAAGCAATTTCATGAGGAAGAAAGCACATGCTAGCAAACAGTGTTTGATCACAAGTTACAGACTTGGATTCCAATTGATCCCAGCTGCAGCTACAGCCATTTCCTTTCTAAATTTATTTTTCCTTCCACCATTTACTTATTTCTCTCATTTTAATTTTTAGCCAGAGCACGATGTATTAACCTGACTCTGAGTTTTTGTGGAACCTGAGATACAAGGACCAGATCTTAGCTGAAGTTTCAGTTCGTATTATTACTGCAATACAAACATCAAATTACCAGAAACCTGCTCACAAGTTTAATATCTTATTTAATCAATCAATTTTAATGATATTTCAGGTACACAGGTCTCTGGCTCATTTCTGCTCTTTGTTATACATGGAAATAAACATTTGTTCATACAATTTTTTTCTGAAAATTGAAGCATGTAGTAAAACATTAAAAATACTTTTAATGGTCCAGACACCTTTGTACTTTGGGAATTGACTTCCAGTGCAGGGGGGTTAGTCACCACCAAGACACACATAACTGTAGTTGGTTATGTACATGTAACAACCTTCAAATAATACATAATAATAATAAATGCTTATTGGTTGAGTGCACAGTTTTACGAGCTACAGAGATTAAGGTTTTTGGGACTGTGCAGAAGAATTTATCAGGTACCCACAGCTGTCCTGGACTTCACTGTATCCAAATAAAGGAAGGACAGGCAGCAACAATAACTGTGTAAGCTGAATGCTAGTTCAGGATTCTGATTTCTCAATCTGTTGTACTCTGAAGCTGCTTTACTGAACACATGGCTTACCTAATTGAGGGTTTGGACCAGTACCAAAATTACAAATTGTGTATGCACATTGCAGAGGATAAAATTATATATGTACTACAAGAAACTAAAAATAGGGGATGAGATTCATAGGTCATAAAATGAAAAGAAAGAACTAATTACTGAGGAAAAGAGAAGCAAATAATTAAAATCATGAGCTTACAATCAGAGGCAGAAAAAATAAAACTGAAACCCCAGCAACTTTTACATGCTCTGATTCACATCCAAACAACTATAAACTCAGCTGTGTATAGGAAGTATGTCAAATTTGCCTCTCTTTCAGGCACCCTCTCCACGTAAAGAAGATGCACATCTAAGCAGTTACAAAAGTGACTATGCAGCATTCTCTATGAAGTGTGAAAAAAACTGTGTAACATACATATAGCTTTGCAGTTACAACCTATGTGTGACTCGTGCTGGAAGAACCACACTGCGGTATTCAAATACTTGTTGCAGCCAAAGGGAACTACAATACATGCAGTGTCTGTAAGCCCTTGGACTGCACAGCGCTATCAGATGCAGGACTTGCTCTTGTAGAGCCACAATAAATAGAGCTCCTATTTCCTGTGACATGAAAATGCATTATGGGTTTGAAATCACATAAAATCCACTATCACAGCTTCACAGACACCGGTATTTGTGGTTCAAATATGAGTAAGGTGGACCAAAAAATGGCTGACTTGCTGATCTCAAACAGTTGCGACCAGTGGCATGAAGTCCAGTCACAAGTGGTGTACGCCAGGGGTTGGTACTGCATCCAATACTGTGTAATAATCTTCAGTAATGGCCCACACAATGGGACAGAGTGCACCTTTAGAGTTTGTAGATGAAACAAAATTGAGAGAAGTGGTTGATACACCACATGGTTATGCTGCCATTCAGAGGAACTCAACAATCTGGAGAAAGGGGCAAACAGGAACTCATAAAGGTCAAAAAGAAATACAAAGTCCAGCACCCAGCAAGAAATATCCCTGTGCACCAGTCCGTGATGAGGGATAAGCAGTTGAAAAACAGCTTGGCAGAAAAAGACACACTTCAGTAAACAACTAGTTTTCATGCCTTTTTTTTTTTTTCTTTTTAAAGCTTAATGAAGTACTAGCTAGTACATAGAGCTAGCACCAGAAAATGCTGTCAGCAAATGTGTGGAAGTCAAAATTCAGAAATTACAACTATATGGAGAAATACAAGCTCTCAATATCCTATGATTGTTGTAGGTAATGTCAAGGCTCTTATGATCCTAGCAGATTTATTTGTGGAGATGAGATACAAGGATCAGATCTTGGTAAGAGTTTCAGTTCCCATAGCTACCGCAATACAAACATCAAAATACCAGAAACCTGGTCACAAGTTTAATATCTTGTTTAATCAATCAATTTTAATGACATTTCAAGTACACATCCTATTGTATTAGTACTAGGCAAAATCATTGTATATATGACTTGAAAAGCTAAAAAAAAAAGTGCCTGATTTTATAAGAATGTTAATCGTATAATAACTCAAGTAGGTGTCTCAGTAGGACTAGTGGGAAAAGAAACTGCTATGTTGTAAGGGTTATATAATCTACCTCTGAGATGTCTAATGTAATCCTGACTGTAAATATTTAGAATACAGATTTTAGGACAGCACCACTATTCATAGTCCTATGCTCAATTATGTAGGACACTAGTGCAGAAATTATTGGCATTTCAAAGCCGACAAATAAAATTTTTCTAGCTGGACTATGTGTGACACACAGTTTCAGAAAAAAACAACAGTAAACTTTTTCAGGAAATATTTTGTATTACCATAAGAAAATATATTTTACTAACTTCAGGAAGGTCTGTGTTCTTTTTCAATCACTGTTATTTCAAGGAGAATCAACTACATACAAGATTTCCAGTAAGCCTCTAAAAATTATGTACTTCACAACCTAAGCCTACTGATACAAAAAATGGAAATGCAACTGACATTTAATCAAATGAGAAAACTCTGATTTCAACATAAAGCTAAGAGTAGATGATTCATCCTGTTGAATTATGTAATTAATTTCAGACAGTATCACAGAAAGGGAGGAGTAAAAACAAAACAAAACAAACAAACAAAAAAACAAAAAACAAAAAAAACCACACCAACACAAACACCAAACCAAAACATGCAAAACCAAACAAAACACCAAAAAACTACAAACAAAAACGCCTAAAACAAAGCATCACAGATCCTTTCATTTTTTGATAAAAGCTAAAATTTAACTCACTGAATCTTAACAAACTGACAATAGCTTACATGAAATAAATTTTGGAGTTGTCAAAAAGCTAAAGGAAAAATATGCTTTCTGGTTTAATCACTTGTAAAAAGAGTCTAGAGTTTATAAAATTGTGACTGCATATAAACTTTTTTTGTTTGTATCAAGGTAAATTCCTTGACAGTTTCATATAAACTGTCACTGAGGTAGTGTGTAATACCTTTGTGAGTCAAATCTCCAGGTCTCAGCACCTATATGCACCATGCTTCCCTATCTCAGGGCTTATCTCACTTGGTCAAGAAAGTGAGGCAAGAAAGAAAAGCACCAGAAAAAGCTCTAGAAAAAAACTGTACTGAATAATAAGAGAGCAGGAGTTTCAATAACTATCAATGCAAAATCTTTGATGAGGACTAAATTAATCTTGAAAAGACTACTAGATATTTTGATTAGAAGAGGTTATTTTGATTATATAGGATTTGATAAAATTGCACTAAACTATAATCTGAAATTCCCACTTGTCTGACAAATTATCTGAAAGGTAATAATTTACATGCTTTGCTATAAGGGAGAGGTGCTTCACTGAGCTGTAATAAAGTTGTGGCACAATCTGTGGAATTTAAGTTTAACTGTAATATAAGGATGAAATTCAACTTCGCCCTGTTGCCTTATATCTAGCCATAGCCTGTATTAAATTTCTTTCAAAATATGTAGCATGTTAGGTAAACATGAAAGAATTGATCAGAATATGATATACACTTTGCAAGCTGTTTAAAAGCCATCTTCAAAGATCAGAAGTTGGGAGGCTACTGCATTGCTAAAATAGTGCTTCTCAGCATCTCTTAGATCACTCTCTTAGTCATACCAATTAAAATTGTTGAGTGTAACAGGTGAGAGAGTTCTATAATTTTTAGACTACCTGAAAATCCCACTTGTCCAATTAACCTTACACTTATAGATCAAAGGTGTGTAGAACTTTTATTTACTTATTTTACTCCTGCTTTACAAAGTACCTGCATTGAAAAACTTATCTTTTCTTTTTCAAAGTCTATGGCACCACCTTAGGATCACCTTCATCTGGCCACTCATAACTTTTTACCTTTCTTTTGCCTGTGAATGGAGGGAAGCTTCAGGTCCTAAGCATACAGAAGTTTTACATGAAGTGTTTTCCTTTGCCAGGGACATACCACATATTTAAGTTATTCCATAGCTTCCAGAATTCTTTACTACACTTGAGAATTAATCAGTTCCTTCACAACAAACATTTTCCTACTAGCAAAACCCAAATGCATTTATATTACAAGCTGCCTGTTTGAAGCTTTTGTGGCTTAGTAGCTCTTTGTTTCTTTTCCACTGTTTACCATCGAGAAAAGTAGTGCTTATCAGCAAGGACAAGGCAAGGTAAAATTTTAATGTTATTCTTTTATACTCAGAAATAGAGAAAATATACTCTTTCGAAAAACAAAGATCTACAGTTATTTAATGAGCATGCTGGGCACACTGGACAAAGCACTCATTCAGCTGAGCATTTAGTCTGTCACCTCCGAAATTCAAATGGTCTGACTGTCAATTCAGGTATTCTACTTCAGAGATGGTAATGGTGCGGCATTTTTATTATTTCTGTGAAGGAATCATTTCACAATCTTTCAGAAGTCAAAAGATGTAAATGAAAAGGAAGTAATTTTCAGCACTTTCTTTTGTGTTTTTGTGTTGACTTCATGAGTTCACTACATTCTTAGTCAGCTCAACTGTTTTTAGACACCCCTTCACCTTCTGTTCTCTTGGCATAAAAATCTAAGAACATGTAAATACTATTTAACTTAACATTCTTGTAAGTATCAAAGAAACAAAGAAAGACAACAGCACATGTATTTTAACTGTTCCAAACTTGAGGCTGTAAGTATTGCAGACTTGCAATTAAGAAAAAAAAGAACACAGAATATATTTTCCCAACTGACTCAGTAAACAGGTAGAACAAATCCTCTTGTAAACATACAACATTTCCCAGAAAACAAGAACACACTTCCGGAAGACTGGTCATTCAGGTTATTTTAAAATACAAGTTAATTACTTCTTAATTTACCAGATCTTTAAGTAAAGAATTCACAAATAACTGAAAATGAAATTTTAAAAATAATCAAATTCAATTTTATTCTTCAAGTCAAATGGCTGTTTCTCTGCCTCACTGCGGAAGCAAGGCAGGAAAAGAATCTTACTTTTGTAAAGTGAATTAGATCTGAGCATGAGACCCCGCCTGGACTACTGCATCCAGCCCTCAGGAGAGGAAGGACATGGACCTGTTGGAGTGGGTTCAGAGGAGGCCACAAAAATGATCAGAGGGCTGGAACAGCTCTCCTGTGAGGACAGGCTGAGAGAGTTGCAGTTGTTCAGCCTGGAGAAAAGGCGGCTCCAGGGAGACCTTATTGTGGTCTTTAATACTTAAACAGGGTTTATAAGAATGGGGAGAGACTTTTTAGCAGGGCCCATTGCAATGGGACAAGGGATGATGTTTTTAAACTAAAAGAGGGGAAATTCAGGCTAGATATAAGAAATTTGTTTTGCAACGCGGGTGGTGAAACACTGGAACAGGTTGCCCAGAGAGGTGGTACATGTCCCATCCCTGGAAACATTTGAGGGGCCAGGCTGGACAGGGCTCTGAGCAACCTGATTGTGTTGAAGATGTCCCTGCTTATTGCAGGAAGTTGGACAAGATGAGCTTTGAAGGTCCTTTATAACTCACACGATTCTGTGATTCGATTTAGAATTCTAAATAGAATCAGAAATTGGATAATAGTTGAGGTTAAAAGGGACATCTGGAGGTCATCCTGTCCAACTCTCCTGCTCAAGGAAAGTCACCTAGAGCAGGCTGCACTGGACTAAATATTACCTCTTTGCATAAGCATGATCTTTAAGAAGGTATACTCCATATGACTTGCAAAATTGTTAATTTCTGATGGAATATTCATAGCAGACACAAAGAGATGAAAACTGGACAAAACTAAAGCTCAGTGTTTCAATTATGGAAGAACTATGAATGACCACAGAAACCATGGAATGCATAGACGTTTCTTGAACTTGGCTTTCCCTTGAGAAACTGTATTAGACATGCTACTTATGAGCACTCTGTACTGTTCAATCAAAAAAACCAATCTCCAACATCTAAAACTGGAAAAGAAATGAGATAATATTTCCTTATAAGTGTTTGGAAAGTTCTCAGAAATCAGGCTGATAGTGTGTTAAAATTTTAGAAGATACTGATTTACTCAAGAGCATATTCCTGGTCTTTAAGAGACAGTTTATAAAAAAAAAAAAAATAGATTGATTGCTCTCTAAAATGAACATACAAACTTCTTGAAGAGATCATTCAACTTCCTAGACGAGCAACACTACAATTATTAATGGGTGATGATACAATTCAATAATGGATTATCTACTAAATGACTGAAACATTTCTCTGCAACAGAGTCTTGGTCATGACAGCAACATTTTAATAAATATATTACTTGAAAATTTTTCATGTTTATGAACTTGAATGTTACATGAGTGTTTTTGTAAAATTTTAAGATACCGTGTTGATTACAAAATTATTTTATATATTAAAAATCTATTTAATTTCCTTAAGGGAACAAACCTGCATTACTCAATATACAAAAAACATATGTTTTTGGTAAATCTAATAACTAGGTGATCAAATGTAGGGCTTGGCAATTAGCACAGAAGTCAGCAACCTATAGTGGGTTTCTGAAGATGATACCAAGAAGAATGCTGCAAGTTTTTCACTTGGAAACAATACTGCCCTGAGAAAATTTTTTACAATCACTTTTTTCCCCTCTAAGTTTAGGAAGAAAAAAGTAAAAGACTGATGACCTCTGCAGCTTAATCATATTTAACAAGAGTGCACAGCAGCTTACATAGGTATGTGGTATTTATAAAGTATAATTAGTTTTCTATTTTTTTTGTTACCTCAGAGATATTTTTAGCTGTTCCTTCAGTCTCAGTATTCCGAATTTCCCTCACTAATTCCTGCTTAGATGGCATTTTAAATTGCGCTTATTTTGTTAGTCAAGAAAATTCAAGTAGACTGCCAGACTAGAATTCTGTAACTAGAAATATTACTGGAAATCATACGTACTTGTTATTATTACAACAATATGTTGGCATGCCATGGAACTGAAAGAACATGTTAAAGGAAGGAAGTTAGTACACTAACTAAAAAAAGGATACTATTACATATCCCAGACAGGTGGTCATTCTTGTTCCAAATAACAGCCCCTGAGTTTTATTCCAGTGTGGTTTGTATTAACATTAATCTACAAAATAAGTGTTACCTTGGAGATTAAACTTTATCCACTCAGCTACATTAATGTTGGGTTTCTTGCCATCAAAATACGGTCACTTTGATAATACTGAGTAGAGAGTAAAGAAGAACAGAAAAACAATGTGTTGAAGTTATCTTCCATTTCCTACTGCCTTTAAGTAGTCAAAGTTAACTGCTGAGCACAGCAGTGAGTGAAGGACTCATGCAGTGAGCAGCTGCCTAGCTTGGAATAACATGTGTTTAAAACCACTTTCTGCTACAGGTAATTTTGTCTTTACAGTCCAAAAAACCTCCACTGCTCTCAAGGACAAAGCTCATGGTACCAAGCTGCCTAAAAAGTGATTTCCTGATTTCCTCTAGATCAGGGTTGTTTTTTTTTTTGTTTTTTTTTTTTTTTTTCTCCTTTCTCCTCTTTCTCCAGTTTAAAAGTCCTAGATAATAAAAATAATACACATGGATTAGAGAACACAAAACAAGCACGCAATCGGGTAAAAAGCTGAGTTACACTCAATCCTTTCTCATGTCATTCAAATCTAGGGTGCTCCCCAGTGTAAGGAAGTTGCTGTTCAGACCTCCTGTTTCCTTAGTCAGCCAAGCTGTTCTGGGGGACTCATTCTTCTAGGCCTAGATAATCAAATTTCCAGGGACTTTGGTGAATTTCCATAAAGCTGATGTGATGCTTAGCAGGACCCAGTAGATACGTTCATTCAAGTACTGATTCCAACCCCAAGTCATCAATAGAAAAAATGACTGTTTTTTAAGGAGACTGGATCACATTGAACTATAACAAAAAGCATACCTCAGGGACTACCTAAAAAAAGCAGAAAAGAATACATGCTTTTAATGGAATGAGGTTTTACTACTTCACTTATTGAGATTCTTTAAATAACTCTTTTTCACATAGGTAGTATTAATGCAGTCAGCTGAACTACTCATGCATTTAAATTTTTTTCATGAAAGCTGCATTGTTTACATTACTTCTGTGTTCTCAGACCCTTTTAAAGTGGTTTCACTGTAGCACAATCAATAGGTTTTACCTCTTCTTCTCAAAAGACAATTTCATCAGTTGACTAACTGATAGGCCTCTAGCTCTGCAGCAAAGTATGCCATAAACTTATTCTTGTAGTTGATGGAATACTAAAACATGAAACTAGATCTCTCTAATACTTAATTTGCAGGAAAAAAAATAAATTATGGTTTTCTGTTTACTTCTGTTCATAAAAACTAGAAGCCTTGGGACATTTCACCTATGAATTAAGAATGTTGTTTCATTGTTACTGAAAAATTCCTAGTGCTACCTTTTAAAATTGTATTCCAAGACTGAAATTACATTTTCAGTTATCAAATAATGTCAAAGACACAATATTTTATTTTTTTAATGAAAGCAATTAATGCTTAAGTTATGAATGAAATCAGACACTAACGTTTTGATAAACTGGCACACAAGCGCAAGTCAGATATAGGTGCTATAGATTTTCTCAGTAACTTTCACAGTTCAGTCGTCCACTTTTCCCAAATGTCATTTCATGTGCATTCATACAATGTTCCAAACACAGCTCAGTCATGCAAAAGCGAAGGAGCATTTCTTGAAAACACCTCAGGATCTTTTTCTCATTCGGAAGGTAAAATGTAAATACTGATGAGATACCCCCAAAAAATGCTAGGCTGTATCTGGTGTCCCAACATTTAGTAAGGCTCACAAAACTCACAAAAAAAATCAGAATGGAAAATTTTTTCAAGTCAGATTACAAAAGAGAACATTAAAGGCTTAACAACAGACAACACGATGGCTTATTAAATCTTTTCTATTCAAAGATAATTTTACATGTCATTATTCTATGAAATCTGTAATAAAAGTGCATTTCATCAGATTTTCATAAATAAATCTTTCTCATCGTAAGGTGCACAATCATAGATTAGAAGCTGTTTCTATAGTGTGAAAAAAATTATCATGCAAGCTCTGAGAAGAGGCTTTTTCAGCCATAAAGAGAGAAAACAAATTATATGCCTTATTTGACAACAACAAAAAAATTGACTCGAATTTCCAATATGAGTGCAAATTCTGAAAATTATATTCAGTGTGCCACACTTCTCTGAAGATTTTTCAAAGATCAGACATTAAACATACACTTACGAAAGCTTTGAAATCTAGGCTCCATTAAAAATAAGGCCCTACAAATCAGTATAAAGCAAAAAAAAAACCACCAACATTATAATAAAGTAAATATAACTGAGACTTAGGTAATAAAGAAAACAACAGTAGCCAAATAACTTAGGCAACAACTCCAGTGTACGGGCTTTGTATTCCGAATTAAAAAATTACGAACTATAAACGACAACTATACTCAAAGTCACTACGTTGAGCAGTGATCACTTTATGGTTACAAAAAAAAGAAAAAAAATCTTCAGCAGGCCTTCTCAGATATTTAAAAGTCTTATGTATGCATAAATGAATTATGTCTAGACTGGTGCCTCCGCTGCCTGAACACAAATCTGTGCACATGTATGAAGAGAACAAGCAGCTCTGAATCACCAGGGCATTGATCCCATTTTTTCTGACTAATACTCTTTAAAATAATATAATTCCTGTAACGTGTATACGTCAGATGCACCCAGTTTTTGGTGTCTCTATTGTATGCAGGATTTGAAAGCATTTGGCAACTTCTTACAGAAATGCTGATATTGCTTATTCTAATAAAAAGTACAGAAACATCTGTTGTCTTAGTGTCCAATATTTAAAACATTTTATATTCAGTTGCATTTGAAATTTCCATAGGGGGCAAACTTGATGCATATTAAGGCATATCTGGTCACAAATTTCTTTTATTTACTCTTTCTGCCTCAATTGCTGCCTTTTTTTTTTTTTTTTTGTAATATCACACAGTATGCTCATATAGATAGCAGCCATTCCCATGCAATCAAATTATCTGCAGCATTTTTTTTTGCAACTGCCATTTCAAGCATTAACTAACAGAAGTTTTTTTTAAGTAGACTTAGTCCTTCCTGTGGCTGTAAAACTGTACTGATAAGACACGGTTGAATTTTGAGTCTATCTTTTTTTTTAATTCTAATAGAAATAGATTGAGCTCTGAATAGATAACGACTCATACAAAAAGCACAGAACTGCTGAAAGAAAGTATGCTACCAGAAGGGTTAGATATAATATTGAGCTGCCAAAAGAAGCGTCAATAAAAAGTAATATTCAGGATTACTTTAAGGGTCAACAGATTTTGAGATTTTTTATTAAATTAGGACCTATTACGTATGAAGCTGCATTATTATGAAACCAATCAGATCCTTTTACTCCCAAACTGGAGGATCAGGAAAGTACTGCATAGAGAGGTTTGTGTGTGTTGTGGTTTTTTTGTGTTTTGTTTTTTTCCCCACAGAAGTCCAGTTTTGACATTGTTACTTGTTATATTTGAATATGACTTTTTTTCTGTTCACATGAGCTGGGTAGGCTTTTGGCAAATGTACACCTTCTCCGAGGTCAACATGGGAAAAGCCTCTTTTGATTAAATTTCCAGTAAGTTCCTATACTGAAGCTATGCTATCACAATTCTAGTATGGATTGTGCTCTAAGGGAAGAAAGAGTGTAGGTGACTACCTTGGACTGAACTCCAACTACTCTGAATGCAAATTATACTTCATTTATCTATGTTTAGTGGTATTGCACTCGGGAGCAGCAAAAGTGGCAACGTATAAACTCTTCTTTCTGAGGATCTTTGCAGCTACATGCTCCTTTTCACCTTCTTGCGTGGAGAATGCCAACTGTGACAAAGTATGCAAATTTAATTTAATGCTTTAATGCTTTGTCTCTTATTCATTAGGGAGCTTTTTTTTTTTCTTAATTAACTTTGTAAAAGATGACTTTGACCACTTTCAAGTCAAACATGCGTTTGTAATTCATAAACATGCCAAAACCAACACTCTGCTCTTTCTGCTGACGTTTTCATACATTGTTGTCCTACAACAGATGGCTGAATCAAAAAAAAAAAAAAAAACAAGCAACAAAAATTATAAGATAGGATCTGTAGTTATCACAAAAAAAGTTACAGAACTCTCTATCTAATATAGTGATGTGTGTAATCCTGGTAAAGCATTTCATGAGCTTGTACCATACTACCAAAAACCCCTTCACTATGTTAGTATTTCTCTGGTCAAAACAAGCTGCTACAAAATAAAGAGTCCTGTCCCTTGCTGAACTAGGTAGCGTTGGAAAATTCCATCTGTCTCCATTCTCGAGTATTTCGTGTCAGGTACTTCCTATTGAACACTTTCTCCACATCCTTAAGTCAGACTATGTGCCCTCGTTCCAGCTGCTTTCTCTCCACTTCTGCAGTTTCTGTATAGTTAGGGTAGTGACAAAAACACAAGCCTGAGAAGACAGATTACATGAGAACATTTGTAGACCTCCTCTTAAAAAGAAAAAAAAAAAAAAAGGTTAAAGATGAACTCATGGCTTCATAGAAAGTAGGAAAAAACCCAAACAAACAAACTTCCACTTGAGTCACAATTTCCTCAAAGTCTTGCTTTACTGGAAGTCTAAGTTTAATAAATAAATAAATAAATAAATAAATAAAAGCTGTTCATCAGCTTTTAATTGCATCGAAATCAGAACCATATTCCTAACTTAACAGACCACCAGGGATATAGTTAGGCAAGCACTATGGTTCCCCCCCTGCCCTTCACTGAAGAAATTCAACAGCACTTCTCTGACTTGGTAACACAATTCTTGGGTATGATTTTTTTGAGATTTTTCTTAATTTCACAGTGCAATCACTGTGGCAAATTCCTGACTTCATTTGTTGAGTCAGTTAAAATAGTTGTTCTCTTTCCTGGAATTCTTATTATTTGCAAGATAAATACTAATTTAAATGAACTTTAGATTTTAAGTTGTGTGTGGTTTGTTTTGTTTTGTTTGTTTTAACTTCAAATATGAATAAATACATCAGTAATATATTCGTTCAACCTGCAATAGGACTGGATTCTAGAATGTACCACTAAGAAGCAAAGACAAGAAGATGAAAAATATAGAAAGGGACAGGACATCATGGTGACACCATTGCATATTTAATTCAGAACTCACTGAGGATGATATTTATGGCAGGACACGCTGTACTTGGCCCAGAGAATGATGTTAGGCTTGACGGTAAATACCCAATGATTATTTCTGGGGTTTTGAGATGTTTGGGAGAGGGAGTGGGTATTTTTGTTTGTCATGAAAGCTCTTTTAACCTCTGAAAAGGAGGGTTATTTAGATCACTTTTGCATGAATAACACTTATTTAAAAATCCGATCAAATCCCTACATTTTCATTGCGTGCTGTGATCCTTCAAGTTGACCCTGCTGTGACTCAATCACATCTCAGCTTTTAGCTTAAAACAAAATCTAATCAAGTCATAGCGGATTTTTACCTCCTTGCTGCAGTTTGCCTGAAGTAAACATGTTTGTTTATTGAAAGTGATATTGCTTAACTTGCATATCAAATAGAGAAATCTGTAGAAATACAACAGCAAAACTCACAACCTGCTTTGGGATGACACGTAAATATTAACTAAGCAAATGTGGGAATAGGTGAGATAATACAAATGAGAAGTGACAATTTTTGTTTGTTCCAACTGGTACATGTGGTCTCAGAGAAGCCTAAAGCAAACCTGTTTGCCCTCACTGTATGAAATTAAACATAACAGGTATATACAGGGAAGTAAGACAAAAATAAAGACCACACTCCCCCCCAAAAAAAACCAAACAACCAAACCAACCACAAATTCCTACTTCCTTTATATTTTATATGGGAGAATATAATCTCACAAATTTCCAGTTTAGGAAGGTACAAGCAACAGGTCAATGTTTTGCATTCTTCTCCGTTCTGATCCTTTGTGTTTACAAGAGTTACGTCAAAGACATCAGATACAAATGGATGCCAGACCTGGCCTTAAATTTATCTTTACAGAGAACTTACATAGGGTAAGAGCAATGGCTACGTGATGCAAGAAAGAAGAGATGGTTAGAGGCTAGGCTTGAACAAGTGACATACTGAGACCAGGTGACCTCCCTAGGTCCCCTCTTATCCTCAGTCATTTTATGGAAGGAAAATAAGATTGCAAGATTTTTTTTAACATTGCAGAGATCTCCAACAGCAATAAATGAAAACAGAAGCAGGCTGCAAGTCTTGAGTTTGCTTGTTCAAAACTGAGGTTTCTTTAACCTTAGATTAATGAGTAATTAACATCAAACCTTATCATCAATTACAGTGGGCTTAGTAGCAGTTACAAAGAGATGAGGCTTAACAGACTTATTTCTACTGTCAGACATTTAAAATCTTTAAGAGAAACAATAATGTTGTTAGATACGGAGGAGAACCAAGAAAATCTATCAGAGAAACCAGTTGGTTGCCATTTTTTAAAAATTCAAGGTGTTTCATGATAAATGACAAAAAGCCAATATAAATATTACGTAGAACTACAAATGAAACTAATAATGCTAAAGAAGCCTGAAAAGGACTCAAATAAAGGTAATGATGGAATAAAACACAGTAATACAATTAATAAAAAGGGCCCACAGAACAAAAAAAAGAAAAAAGTTCTTCTCTTATATTTGTTGAGTTTTTGTTTTCAGGGCAAATGGAAAATTTGCTCAATATTCTTCAAGTCAACTAACAGGAGTTATGACACTATAGTACTTTACAGAAACCAGTGGAATTATTCCTGTAAAAATGTTTGTGTTTTTTTTTTTCCTCTCTCTCTTTAGTTTGACTTAAATACTCAAAACCCGTAATGAATATGAGCATAAAAATATTTTATTTCTTTCTTTTTTTTTTTTTTTTTAAGGCAGGCTTCAATATTTGGGTCTTTAGATTATAGCAATTAAATGAGCAAACTTTTCCATTACTCGTACTTTTTTTTCAGCTTTATACTATCTTAGTTTTTATCATATCTTATCTGTACCAATTTTAAGACATACCAGCCATCTTCCATTTTTACTTATTTCAAGAGAAGAATCAAATAACCCTCTCCCTACTGTTTTCTTATTACTCATTCCCATGACATCTCATCAGCAGAACAAGTTTGCCAGGAACAAGCTATCAGAGCAATTTGTACTAGATCTAGTTCAGAAACAAATTTAAAATGATGTATGAATTGTGCTAAAATCCCCACTTTGTCCAGAACCCAGCATGGCCATTCCCTCCTGTTCTCAGAGTCACACGCAGAAGGGCAAAGCAGGATGCCACGTCCAGTGCCTTCCCTCTCTTTTGATCATGCATGCAAGATAATCTCAAAGAAGTGCACAGGACAGTTTAGTACTGCAAAGACTGATGCGAAGAAAACATTTTGTATGATCTGTGCCAGCTGGTTAATGTAAAACCACCATAAAACAAAGATTGCTTGTTTCTCACAAGGCTGTTAGGCAAAGGTCAAAGGCATGCAGTCGCAGTTTTTAGAATAAATACCTCAATTTTCCTACAAACCAGAAATTTACAAATTATTTGGACTAACAGTCCACTATCAGATTTGGAAATCTAGTGTCCTTAATGCAGTTCATGCCTGAGCAGCACAAAGAACTCACACACTTGACACAAACAGGTCCATCAGTTCACAGTCTCAGGAAATATTTTATGCCTGCAGGCAGGCATCAAAAGATCATTAAAATTCAGTGGAAGTTAGTGACTAATTCCTATCAGAACTATAGAAAATTCTAACTAACAAGCTTGGGAACATTGAGGCTAATAAGTGTAAATGTAGTTATTTTTAATTAAAAGGCACAGTGCTACTAAGGACCATGAGCATCGGAAAGTGCACACAAAGCAGATGTCAACCACAAAAAATCAGGCAACATAACTCATTTGTAGATGGAGTGACTGTTTCCTAGAATTCTTTTCATCAGCACTTGACTGCTTGTTTGTTCCAGCAAATTACATTTTGTTAGAAAATATCAGTTTCACTCTATGGGAATGACAAAAGATCAATAAAGTCACAAATATGAGGAACGTATAATATGCTCCTTCAAAGTAAGGAATATTGACAGTCTGTATGACAAATTGTTTCTGCACTGTTGGAGAATATTGTGACATGCTAAAGAGCATAGCTTTTGCACTTCTTGTCTTTCTTTAAAAGGAGGAAAATTAGATCACTTTAGGAAAAATAGTTGTAAAAACTTTTGTGTTAAGATTTTCAGATTAAATAAACAGCAAATAATATACAGAACATTGCAAATGTGTCAGTCACACTTTTAATTATGTTTTAACATAATATAATGTACATATCCAACTTTACTGCTCTTTTCTTTTTTTTGCTATGCCTAACATGAAACTCTGCCTGTATACTGCAGTAGAAAGTAACAGTTGAAAATTGTCGAACAAACTGCAAGCAAAATCAGATTAAGAGAAGCAAATGGAAGCACCTTATTTAAACTGTTGGGTATGTATTTTTGAAAATATCTAAAGTAATTTCTGTATATCTTAAAGTGAAATGTTATGATGTTCATCTACAATGAATTAGGCAAGTAAATCAGAAGCTAAAGTGTAAAAGCTAGGATAAAAGCCTAATACTCAAAACATCAAATGTGTAATTCTGTCCAGAAACACTTACAAAAAAACCAAAACACATCTACGAAAACCAAAACACACACACAAAAACCAAAACCAACCAAACAAAACCCAACTTTGATGAGGCTGTGACCAGCAGTATAACAAGTCACCCAGTTATTCTTCCTGCCCTCATTATAAGTTAGAAACATATATTGAGGACCTGATCATTTTAATAAGTAGTAGCAAGTTATGATTGTCATAACCATATAGATGTTTTCACATCTTCCTTTAACAATGAGGAAACATCTCCTGCTCATCAACATACAGGAACTAACTAATTGGTCAGATTTACTACAGGCTTTTTATGCTACCTTTGAAACATATAGCATGTATATGCACCAGCAAAGAGAGCACAGTGACAAATGGGGGAGCTATAGGTAAAAGAAAAAGCCGAGTAATTTAGTCTGAGTACATTAAACAAACCATCTAAACTGAGCAAAATCTCTGCATCTTTGTAATTTCTCTCAGTACTCTCTTCAGACCTGAAGACAAGCCACAAAATAACGAAACTGGTGGATAACTAAAGTGTCACGTTTTGGCCCTTTGGTTGGTTGGTTGGGTGTTTTTTTAGACTGACCTGAAAAAAAACGAAGGACAAACTGCTGTGTGACTTAAGTGGTGCTGCGTGTCTAGAGCATGGATATCTACGTAATACATGATCTACTTGCCTCTGACTTGTTTTAGCCATATCTGCACATTTCCAAGCCATCTAAGCAATCTCCTTTGAGGATCATTATCCAAATTAGAGTTTGCATTATATTTATACTTGTAGTTACAGATATCTTCTGTGTGCATATATTCCATACATGACAATCAATTCTCAAGTGCTTTTGAGCATGTCAAGCATTGAAATTCTTTTGCATTTAGGATCTCAGTTAAAATTTATGACCGATCATGTCCAAACCATTGGGCAACAATTTCTCAGTAGACTCCAAGAATCACTATAGATGAAGGTTTAATGTGACATATGTTAAAGGGAGAAAGAAGTTGGTATTTTTCACCAATGTGTACAAGTTGCCGTAAACCTAAACTGCTAAAGTTGCTCAGGGTGTAACTGCTGAGCTTCTGGTCTTCTGTTGCATTGTTTTGTCTCTAACAGCTCTCCCAGGGTAATAGTTTTGTAATAGATGATGTAGTTATGCAAAGATAGTTAGAAAGCAGTAAAGGGTATATCACCACTTTCCCATACTATAGGTTCATTATTATATTTTTCACTCCCATGTTTTATATACATCAAAGAACTTTGCTCCTTTTTGAGTTCTTCAAACAGAATTGGAAAAAAATACATTAAAAGCCTAGGAAGAGGAAAATTTACATAAGGTAGAGGAAAACCATAAATATTGCTAACGTGTGTTCTGGGTTTTCTATGATGTTTCTGTGTACACAGAAGTACTTGGCAACTCTTTTCTAAAAAACAGTCACTCCCCTACAAAATTCCTAATGTCTGACAGAATACTATAATCAAATGGATTGTTATTTTCTTTCCATCACTTTAATACACTCGGGTATTCTTAGATGAGTATACTAACAACACTGAGACATTTTGTAGGAATAAAAATTTCTGTGTAATAATGAGGTGTATTACACAGAGTGACTTCACTACTATTACATTGCAAATCAACCCTGAGATTCTTAATGACAAAGTATGTAGACTCAGGAGAGAGGTGGCTGTATCATTCACAGATGTCTCCTTGAAAGTAGATGCTTTAAGTGGCAATTGCATAGTCCATAGAGAGAGATAAACACCATAATCTTGCAGCTATATGTACAGTGCAACTATAACTATAGAAAAGGAAATTTCAATGAAAATAAAGGAATAATAGATGGCAATAATTAGAGTTTATGATAGTTTGGGGAGACTTGCATGTCCAGGAAGAAAGATTTACTAAATTAAGTTCAGAGAACCTAGTAAAAGAAGAAGAAAAGTATATTTTTGTACCTTTTTTTTCTTCCTTAATCTACAGGAAGTCGTATGCTGGTGACTACTACTAAACAGAATAGAGTGTGGTAGAGAGTGGGAATTATCAAGTGAATAGATTTCAACCTTCCAAAGGCAGAGGCAATCTCTGAGTTAGGTGCTTACATGCTTTCCAATCTATTGTGATCTCTAGGTGGCACTGTAGGATATTAACTATATGCATCTTCCTTTTTTTCCTTCTGGACAACAGAACTACCTTCACTTTCCTGAAGCAGGGACAAGACTGAAGGCATTACATGTCCTACATCACTGTAAGCTTTGATGTGTTCTTCCATCAGTCTGCATAGGATTTTATGTGATTGGGAGATGTTACTCCTGAAGATACAGGATAGTGGGTTTACTAACAAAATGGCTGCATAAAACATCTCACTTCTTAGGTTAAAAGCCTGACTACCACAATGGAAAAGAAGATTTCAAGCAATCTCCAGTGATTCTGGAGATTCTGTAGGACTGTGTTGAGGCAAATCTGCTGAAGAAGAATTCACTGTGGCTGTCTTGGATAATTCTGAAATGCCTAGCACAAAGTTCTGAATGGAAAAGATTTTTAGCATTTTAAACCTAAAAGCTCATACTCAGTCTAAATAACCAGCACTTTGAAACAACATTTGGGATAACTTCTAATTATGAATGGAAAAGTGCTGATATAACATGATGAAAAATGTACCACAGACCACAAATACCCTCACAGCTGAAGGCTTTCGCAAGCAGTACTTGTTAAGTACAACTGACACGTGCTCTCATCCTGCTGCCTTTCTTCCCTTTTTGTCTTGTTTCTGCATAGGAGGAAGGCTGGCTGCTGTTGCTGCAGTTAGCTGGAGTGAAATCGAAGCAGTAATAATGGTCTGTGCTGGAAACAGTACAGGCAGAACACCAACTGTCACCTTCTCAAAGAACCCAGCCATTTCCAAGCACATGGAGATACAGCTGGGAAGACTGGGCAAGGCTTGTGACAAACACAGTTCTTGTTTGGGACCCAGAACCAACAAGTTGCTTCAAACGTAGCTCTTGGCAACTAACTGGGGATTTTTCCTGCAGTAGTGGAGGAAAGTCTCTCTTTTCCTCCTATTCCCTTTCCTTAGTGGGAAGGGTGGGGATTAATAGACAACATCTGCCACACTTTCTTGTTGCCATTCTCCTACTAGCACTGCTATAGAGACTCTGGGCATAACCAGATGAGCATATTTCATATGCTGAAACCCTGGAGAGTATAAGTATTAACCTTACACTACTGTATTGTCCTAAATGAAACATATTGTTTCTGAAATAAAGGCACTTTTTATTGCCATCGTTTCAAAAGGCAGACTCAGATATCTTATTTCTGATAGCTGTTCAGTAGAAAACAAACCAGAAAATACATCAGTCCTAATTCAAGGCACATCTGTGTCACTGTTGATGCAAATGATATATGGAACAGTCAATATCTATCTTCAATGTTATATTCCTGAGGCATATGTACATATGTGAATGATAGGATAACTGATAGAAACAAGAGGCATTTTCTCATGTAGGCATCTCATAATTCAGCATAAAACAAATTTGAAATTTGTACCATTTTACAGTGGTTTGGATTTAACCATGTGTAGAATATGTAGGAAATAAGGAAAAAGGCACTGCAAATCTGCAAGAAATTAGCCAGTTATAGTCATTTATTTATGCTGTTTCAGTTTGGGAGTTTTGTTGGTTGACTGGTTTGAGGATTCATTTTTTTTTTTTTAGTACAGATATGTTACCTTACCAATCAACATTACAACCATCTCCATCAGTTATGTCTCAGATTTAAGGAGCAAAAAAATAAACAAGTCAGAATTTAGTATTTTGTACCTCATCCTATAACTGATGTATTCAGGAGTAACTCTGTGAGAAACTCAAAAGAGACCCTAAGAGAGAACTTGAGTAGCAGAGTATACACAGAGGGAACCCTGCAACCCACTGTCTCTGTGTAGGAGAGCTGCAATCACTGCTGACCTGCTTGACCTTCCTTCCAAAGTGCACCATCACCTCTGCAGAACAAGGAAGTTATTTATTATGCTGTGCAAGCATACCTGGGATTAAAATGTGTCAACTACATCTAGTTTCCACGCTACCAATTTTGTCATAAGACAAGCACAACTTAAAAATACCTGTTTATTGGAAAGCATGTAGATTTTATGGATACTACAGTGCTTGCTTTGATTTATATATGACAAATTGAATCTTTTTTCCTACATTAATTTTTACTTTTACAGCTAGTCTCCTGGATAACTCAAAGGAGCTAACTTGGCAGTTTCTACAAGTTACCTTTCATCTCTAGGTTTTTGAACAGATATAGCATACTGCACAGTGTAAATAAGTTATAGAAAGATCTAAACACAGTAAGAAAATATATAAATTTCTTCATTAATCCTTGGGAGAAAAACTAAATTCTCTTGGTGATAGTTATCCTATCATTCACATATGTACAGCTCTTTGAAAAACACTGAGCTGACTGAGGTTCTGGCCTCAGGTGCAACACTGCTCTCATGTAACAAACCATAACTCTTAATTAGAAAATCCTAAATACTATAAAGAAACATCATCGTAAACTTCTGTGAGACATGCATACTATAATGTATAATACATTCTGACAATTTTCAAACCAGCTATTTATACAACATATGGTCCTTCCTCATCATATCCAAGTTCTGTGCTAGCACATTTTAGAGTTCAGGTGAGTCACAACATAAACCTGAAGGAATATAATGACAACTCCGATCATAACTCACCACTGATAGAGGCTGAAAACAGTACAGAAGCTGAAAAACTCTGAGTGATTCAGAAGAAGGGCTTTGAAGTCAATGAACTGCTGAGTGAGGATCTTATTCAGCAAGATACAGGAACGCCCACCTAACTTCAAACATAGAAGTAGGCCAGCTTGATTTATTTGCATTATGTCACCTTTATATACAAAATGCAAATGAGAATCAGATACACCTACTTCAAAGAGCCTGCTCCTGAAATTGTAGTCTGAAATGTAGTTGAGTACATAACTGAATTCCACATTTTTACTGTCTTTATGAACCACTAGAGAGGTACTGCCTTATACTCAAGTTCCAGGTATGGTTATTTGGAGCTATTTCTTATAACCATGTCATTTTTCATGTTTCTGGACCTCTCAGAAGATAACAAGTTTCCGTATCCCTGACGAATAATCCTGAGTTATAGGCAAAGTAATATGACACGATATTTCCACAAAGCTCTTGGAATAGAAAAAAAATAGTTAAGAAAGTGTAGAAAACATATGTATGAATATATGCAATCGCATGCTACTGTTTGGGAAGATACTCATTTTTATAAAACAGAATCTTTGCATTAGGCAAAAATTTAGAAAAAAACAGCGATACCTGAAATATTATGAAGCAGAACTCCAACTGGTAAAAATGGAATTTTTGGATCTGTGCATGTAATGCCAGCTGCAAACATGCGTCTGTGTCGAACTACAATGAACAGGAGATTGTGACTTCAGTTTACTACAGGTTATGAATATTTGATTGAGAGTGCTCTACTATGTTAATGAGATCCTTATGGGGCACAAAAATAGAAAGTTAGCTCAGGGTAGTATCACAGCAATGCAGTCATCTTTAACGTAAAGTAGAATTTGATCCTCAGTGCATAACATAAAATGAATTGTTTAGCACAAATAGTTCTATAAGTCAATGAAATTACCGTGTAGACTGTTTTAAAATGTCATGGCAGTAAGATGAGTTTACTAATGCCAGTAACTTTCGGAGAGTGTAGCATTCTAAGGGGGCTGATGGCGTCATGTTTCCCTCCTTTGTCACTGGCAAGGCTCTAATAGGATTGTCTAATAAAGACAATTAACATAAAAATAGTCTGATCTGGGAGTCTAGTCTGTGCTTCACAGGCTTTAGTAATTTCTCAGAAGTGCTGCAAGGACAGACAAGATAATGGGAAGGTTAGAATAAATGAAGAGACAAAAATACCAATTTTTGCATGGTGTAGACTATTCATAAAAGGCAGATCAGTTTTGGGGAAAGAAGTTTTTCAACTGGAAAAATTCAACAGCCTGCATGAATTACTTACTCTGCATCCTAATCTCCTATTTTTTATGTTTTACAACTTCTACCATAAAAAAAAAAAAATCAAAATAGTTCAGATTATAGAGTTTTACACTTGAGTTTTAAATAAATCATGTTAAATTAGAACTTGTTTTTTAATGCATTGTCTCTGCATAGATTAAAATACATCTTCATTTCTTTCATTTATCATTGTAGCATTCCCTGTATTATGTGTTTGCAAGGCACATACTAAACAATACAGATTTCTTAACCATCTTTTTAAGTGGTCATTTTTCGTACTGAACATCAGGTTTTCCTCTTAGTCCTCCATTTATCTATCTTATTAATTTACAATTTTCATTTATGCACTTGGTGCAATGTAAGTGCAATTCTGTAGTCCTACAGATGCTAAAATTATACCTTTCAAAAGGCAAGTGCTATTATTGAAAAAAAAAAAAGATAAAATAGTTCAAGTTAACATACATTTTCAATGAATGAAAATATTTATGAGGTAAAAAGAAAATCATGTATACAGTACCTTCTTCATTCTGAGTGAAGAACAAAAAAAATACACAAGGCCAAAGAAATATAGTTTGAAGAAGCCTTTTGGGAGGTGGGTATTTCAAATCAAGTGACTGTGACTGCCAAATACATAATTAAATTCTGTATTTAGCACAGTGCTGTCTTAAAAAAATACTGCAGGGCATTTTGCTATTCCATCAGGGGTTCACAACTTATGCATTTTCATTTCCTTAGAAGTCCTCCAAAAAATGGCATTGCCTCCCAACCTTCAGACTTTCTTTGGGTTGCATTCTGGAACACATGCTAACTGGAGTTCTGAGTTCAGGTGTGGAAGAAAAGGGGCAAATAATAACCATTTTGATAATTAAGGTACTGGTTCATGTGGAAATTATCAACGAAAGAGAATAAAGAGAATAAAGATAAAACAAATTTCTAAAAAGTAACATGCCCACTACATACGTACTCTGAATTCCACTTCCTCAAAGCCAATTAAGAGTGTACCATCATATTATAGCAAGGCTTTTTTTAGGGACTGATCTGTTGCATAAAAAATTTGCAGAATAGCATTAAAATCGCAACTCTAGCAAGTATACAGAAAAACACTGTGCACAGTAATCTGCATATTCATTTTGAAGCACAGGTTGCACAGCACAAGGAAAGATCAGTTTGAACACATAAACCTAAATGCAACTACTGGAAACAGAAGCAAGTCTCAGAATAGCACAGCTCACAACTTCATGCAGAACACCCCATGCTGCTGCAGGCTTGCAAGGCAACCAACACTAGCAGTGCAAAAGAAAGGAGAATGCTTGAAATAGCAGTCTCGCTCTTTAAGACTGCAAAATTTGGGATGGTAGCAGCAGGGGGGTGGGCTGGGGAGAAATCTAAAAGAAAAAATCCTTAAGTCAGAAATAAAAGACAAAGGGGTGTGAATTCACTACAGATAATGTTAGGTAAGCTGTGGACATGAAATGTGATTGAACTCTTGCAAAATAAGCTCATGAATCATATTAAGACCAACAACAACAACCAAAAAAGGACATGAGTGAGCTTTGGGGAAAGCTTCAATTCGAACAAAGACTATAAACGCAAGAACACTATTTGCATACATAAACCATTCAAGATTCAATCCAGGTGAGAGGGAGCCTAAGAAGTCCATCACCAGTGACAAACCTGAATTACGCAGCAATATTCACCAAAATGTGAAAGCCAGACACAGGAATTCCTAGAAAGAATTAAACCGATAGCAATAAGCAGTATTTGCACCCATTTCACAAACTATAAATTTCAGGAAGAAAATAAATACTTAAAGTTTATAATGTTGGAATTCTTGTAAATGAAACTATTACAAAACCAGAGTACTTTTTCCCCATGCTGTTACTTACGAGAAAACTCGGTGTTACTTGGCAATTAGCGGGGGGAGGAGCTTGCTTCTTTTCACTGGAAACTTGGAACAGCTTATAGAACCTTCAAGTTCTATAATATTTTTTCTTCTTTCAATTGACAATCTCTAGTTCAGACAAATTATTTTATTATCACAATTCACGCATGAGATTAGTATATCATTGATGCTTCTTAGAGCACATCACGGTGTTATTTGATTGCACTACTGCCATTTTACAACATTTGCCTAGAAGATACGAATATCTTTTCAATGTTTAGTGCTTTGTAAATAGAATATACTTATATCATTACATATCTGAGAGACTATAACCTGCCCAGCTTTACAGCAATCACATGTAATTGTTTACCAAATCCCTTTTCCTCTCTCATTTAATTTCCGCCAGTCTTCCAAGTGCTCTTTTCTTCATTCATCTATGGCACCTTTTTGTTTCCAATCTCAATCTTTTCCACCTGTTTGTCCTGTTTTCCAGTATTCATCTCTCCTTGTCTCTTTTTTGTAACGATGTTTAGACATCTATCAAATCCCATTCTTCTGTAACATTTGATTGTATAGCAACAAAATTTGTGCATCTTGTAGAATAGTGGGTAAATTCTATTCTGAAGGCTGACTCACATTCACAGAGTCAGTCACAGAATGCATTACTGATCTTTGCTCTTTCTTGTTGCATTACCCAAGTCTGCAAATTACAACACGCTTTTTCATATTCTACAGAGGTGTATGCTTTCAATGACTGTGAGTTTTAAATGCTAAGTGGAATCAGACTAGCTCAGATACAGACATTATGCTTTCAGCCTGCTCTGTTACCACAATGGTGAGCCTAACAAAGGGACAGACAAGGCACCTGGATTATTGTAACCTCTTAGAATTCAGACTTGGCCATAGTAACAAGTAGGCTGGCTTAAGGCACACGTAAGACAATAACAGTCTAGAAACACTGGTGTAATTGACAGGAAAAGCTGGCCCAAAAGCTGCCTTGTCTAACTGTAGAGAACATAGACTGCTGAATTATCACACATTTAATGTTCACTGCAACTCAGGGCCTTAGCATATTAGTGCCATATTCTCCAGTGATACAACTGCTGCATTTCCAAGTTGACATTCAGCAATAGAACTATACCAGCTACAGACTTGCCATTTTATATCACCCCATTATGCTAAAGCTTGTTTTTAAATCCCCCTAGATTGAACAAAACATGTCTACAGAGCACGTTCGGAAATAACGAATGTGCTCCCTTGCCAGCAAGAAGGCCCAACTGCAATGCAGTCCCCCTGCAACAAAATAATTGTCAATGAACTAAAGTAAAATCTTCCTCTTTAACAATTTCTATTGCATAAATACTGCAAATGTAGTCTTGGGACTTTGGCTGGACTGTTGTGAACATTCATGAGCTTTATTAAGGCTTGCAAATTGCTGCTAACACTCTGTACTACTAGTTCAGGGCTAGCAATAGTAATTGTGTAATTTACTGTAAGGTGCAGAGAAAACGGACCATTCAGGCTTCTGGTGGAATGAAATAGCACCATTCAGGCTTATTTCACTTGCCATTAACTGAGAAGGTACTTCTCAAATTAAGCATTAGTTAACAAAGTGTTTGTTCTGCAGACCTTTATGATTTAAGCTCTTGCTACATACTTAAATGTTCAACTGAAACTTTGAAAAGTACTAAGATACAAAGCCAAACACTGTAAATTCAGTTATCCAAGCCTAAAGCTTTCTTTTCAGGATCACTTTATGACCGTTTATCAAAACCTTTGATTAGTGAGGATGAAAACACCTTGCAAATCTTGTCAATTGTTGTTATCATCACATACTTAGCCAATATTCAAAGCAGAACTATGTTAGGGGACAACAGATCTAACTCAGGTATCACATTTGTGCTTTGAAACTCTAAACTTGACAAAGAAGTGAAGAGTCAAGGATACACAGACACAGAGAGCACCACAATAAAGAAGGTTTTAGAAAAATAGGAGTCACAGATGCCACAGACTACAGTAACAACGTTCCTTTTGGCATGAAATAGTCATAAATAGAGTATTAATGGCTCTAATGTAAGATGTACATGTTCAGTGTGCAACTGTCAACTCAGGTTTTTCTTCACACATTTGATTCCAAGAAACTAAAAGTAAATCTTGCAAGATTAACTGTGGAAATTGCCACCTCCCAAACTTTTTCCTCAAAACAAACTAGCTTCCTGTGCTATAAAGAAAAGTTACAGTTATTACATATGATTTATTGCTGATTCTTTTTATTTCTAACAATGTTTTGGAACAAAAGGAAGTTAGTTCAGCAGTGTCATGAGGGCTGTTTATGAAACAAGCAGCTTGAAAGCTCTAGTGATGCTCTGAACTGAGGTCTATGTCCACCTGAATAATTTGATAAGAATATCACAGAAACAACACAGAAGAGAAAAACACAATGTCAAGAGCTGTCTGAGACCTTCTTCTTTGATCCCCTTCAGTAATTACTATCAGCAGCACCACAGTGGCACTTCGACTCCACACCCTCCCACGCTCCACCCTTTTTCTTGAGGGCTGACAGATGTAAATCTGCAAAGAATGTACAGTAAGAATGCTGCAATAGTTGGATTTGAACAACAAGGAAGAGATTGTATGGTTTTTCTTATATACTATATAGACATAGAGATGTATACACACACATATGAAACCCATTCACAAAGCTCAACTTAAACAGTGCAACTAATTGATATGCATGATCTACAAAAATCAATAAGGAAAGAAAAACTACAGCAGGGTGTTATATTTGAAGAATCCAACACCACGAGGGTTTGCATTATCAAGTAGTAACATGTTGGTGCTAGGTAGTGTTTTTATCTCAGTAAAACAGTTCTACAAAGATTCTTTTAATATGCCTTTAAAGGACACAGGATATAGCTAAAAATGAGTCTGAAACGGGGTACAAAGTCCACAGCTATATATTACTAAGGATACATTAAATCACAGATTATTCTTGAGAGCTGAAAACCATATTTCTGCCAGCTTCTTGTCTTCTGTCATTTCTGATTACTGATGCAATAAGTGTCAATGTTAAAAAATGACTGTTGAAGTATTCATGCTCGATGGCTTAGGATATCATAATGAAAGTACAAGCTATATTAATCCTCTCATCAATAGAAGCCACAGGGTGCCTGTCATACTTCATTTTTATGTGCCAAGAATAAAACTGCAGCAAATGAAAACTGTGTTTATAAATATGGACAGATGTCAAGTGTTTTACATAGTTACCCATACTGGTATTTCCTATGAAAGGTTTCCAGGCTTTATAAAAAGCTGGCAAAGCCATACTTGATGATTATCTATATTTATATAGATATTTTTATATTAATGCTGCATGCAAATTAGATAAAAATCCAATTAAATTAATAGTCGAATAGAAATAAATTAATATCTCAGTCTGTCTCAACACTTACAAGTTATGCAGCCAGGAAATGGCTAGTAGGGCAAATTATAACACAGAAGAATCTTAATTATTTTCAACAGGCTCAGTATGTAGATCTCCCTATGAGATAAAAACAAAAAACCCACTACATACACAAAACAAACAAGCATTTCCTTGATTTTAGGCATTTCAGTAAGAAATGGAAGATATTCTGCTCAGAAATGCATCACACAACTTCATACCAAGCCTTTTAATTGGCAAGTGACAGTTACCATTACTTTAATAGTACTGAAGAAAGTTCACTGAGATGCAGAGCAGATTATACTGAAAGGCAAATTATGATTAGCTCACCTTACACACAGGAAGTTCAAGGCAAGGGGAGAAGATATTATTTGCTCAAATTCATATGCTTTTCTCCCGGCTCAGTTTATTGATTTGTAGCCTAATGACCTTGCTAAAGCTTGTAGAAGTTACTACAGTCTTCACAATAACAAGTGATTTGGTGATATAAACAGAAGTAAAAATTGAACATAATTGAATATTGTTAGGTAAGGCACACTGCATAGAAAAAAAAAGATAACTGCAATTTAATCTACACAATACCTGAACAGTACCACTCAAAAATGGGACTCAGGAGATAGAATATATAGTTCTACTGAAAAAAAGTCATCTCAGTAATTGCAAAAAAGCAAACTAAACACTATTCACTGACACTATTTACAAAGAAACATAGCACAAAACAGGAGACACGATAATGCCATCACACAAACCCACAGAGACCTTTCATTCTACCTGCTGTGGCAGCTCTGATTCTCTCATGGAAAACAAATAGTGAAAATGAAGAAGCTGCAATAAATGACATAGCTGATTTGTGATAGGAAATTATTGCAATGCAATGCAAAGTGAAATAAAATAGACCATTTTAACCTAAGAAGCAGTGACTCGCAAAACAGCATGACACAGATATATATTTAAAAAAAAACAAAAATCACAGAAAATATTATTTGTTTTCTCCCCCACCCAGTATAAGAACTAAACCAGAAGGGTGTGTATACTGGAAACTTAGATGGATTCAAGTTTTTGAAGTGAACACTGAAGTGTAATCCATCCAGACCTAACATAAAAAATTAAAACAAGACAAATTTGCTATTCATAGTCTCTAGAAACCAGGACCATGTTCAGAGAAAATCAGTGCATCCTATCCCAATTTTTATATTTTTCACTGGGAAATCACTATTAGCACCTGCTTGAAAAAAATCACTGGTCCAGGGGAATGTGTAAGTTAGACAAGATTAGTATTATATTTTTACATGGATTAAATTTTAGATTCTTTCTGCAAGTATCTTTAATGTTAAGGGGGATTATTTAAAAGAATGAGGAAAAAAAAAAAAGGAAAGAAAGCACTAGAACTCTTTCGAGGTAAATAACTGAATTACGAAATTTGTCTCAGAATCACTTGGAACAGCAAGTTTAATATAACCTACATTCAACAGCAGTCACTTGAAGAAAACATGTTATTGGGGTATCTTTGTGTATGCACAGCTAAAATCAAAAACTAGACTAGACAAGTCTAGAAAAACATATCTTCATCCCAAGAATTAGGTCTTTATTCTCTTTCATGTTTTTTTCCCTTTGTTTATGCAAAAATATGCTTCTTCTGTTTTAAGTTAAAAAAAGGTAAAAAAGGTTCTGGCTTTATAATAAATCAAGTTCCTAGTGGCTGTCTTATCTCTCAGGAAACTCCTGAAGCATATAGCCTAGTACTCTTCAGTTCTTATAATCCACAAAAGCAATGGGGAAAAGACAGCACATACACAAACGACAAGCTCACTTATAATAACACAACCTAGAACATCTCATAAGAGTTGTTTACTCTACTGATATTGAAACAGAACATGGCAGCAACCTTAAACCTGGTGTTCTAGCATTCAGAATGAAGAGCTTTAACATACATTAGATGTCCTCACATTACTGACTTATCTTCCTTGCCCTAGAGTGAAAAACATGGCAAAGACAAACGTAATGGCAAAGAAAGAGTAGAGGAGAAGTGGACGGACGAAGAAAAGAAGAAAAACATGGAAGACAGCTTTACAGACTGGATCAGGGGGAAATCAGAGAGTCCTGTGATGTTAAGTTAGAGTCCAAGTGCTCAGTCTACAATTTGGTAGAGAAATCAGGAAATAGTGAAAGGGAACCTTGGCAGATAAAGGAGGAAAACGATTCTGTGTCTGACACAGACTTTGGCATCTGTTACTGTGACAGAGCACAAACTATGCTACAAAGTAGCCCTGTAGTTTCTTTGGGGTAGAGCTCTACCCAAGATCCCAGTTAGTATACACAAAATGCTCCCCGGGGAGAAAGACAGGCTGCAAACAGAAACATACTTGCCAGGAGCTCAGACCAAATCATACAACACTGAATATAGCTGTATTTTTCCTCTGCAGTGATCACATGTACTCTTAGCCAAAAGAATAACAAGCAATCACTGATAGTTAGCAAAATACCATTGATATACCTCCAGGTATCATAAAGCCATACGTGAAGTAATTGAAAAAATAAAATGTTACCTTAAAAAATATGCCACATAAAAATAATACCTTATATACCTTATACACCTTATATAAAGCTTGGGAATGTAATATCAAATCATGGCTCAAATCCTAGTCTTATTTATTGGCAATACAACATTGTTTTGTTGATCCAATCAATATACTTGAGTGAGAGTTTTGTTTCTTACTGTCCAGTACCTCCAGTGAAGCTCAAGAAATTGCTGTCAGGTGCAAACCTTAGAATTTTTTGTAAGCTTTGTACTGAGATAGCAAGGCCTCCTAACAGAGCCTCCTCAGGTGTGCTTTGTCTGAACTTTATTTCACCTGCCTCCTGCTGCTTCATTTCACCTGATATAGCTGCAATAGCACTTTTTCTTATTGAGCAGGTGTCTACCACTAATTTGTTTTACACTTATCATTGCCTAGTTTTTTTCATTGCCGTGTTTTTTCAATCCTAACATTATGATGTAGTATAAAGAAATGCAGAATGTGCACATAATCATGATTAGTATGAAGAAATACAGGGAGTGCACATAATTATGGTGTAGTATAAAGAAATACAGGGTGTGCAATATTATGAGGAAAAGGGGTGGAAAGTTACAAAATGCATGTATAATAGCAGTTTTAAGTGCATTATTGTATTGAGTATTGAGATTTTATTCCTACATAGATATATTCTTTCCCTTGCTATAATGGAGAGTCCCAAACTAATAATATTGATGCTGTGAAAATTTCAGTTACACTAAAAAGAAATTATTGACTTCACATATAACGTGCATTTCCCTTTGCCTAAAAACCTAATTTTGAATGTAACAGCTTATATGAAGAAAATAGTTTAGGCAATCACAAACAGAAGGAAGCACAGATTTGCTCTTTGTACAGCAGTCAGCAATTTGTATTAGCTACTCAGAGCAACAGTTGTAAATTACCCTCATGATATCTTCTGAATGTGGTTCAGAACAATTTATTTCACAATTAGCCTCAGTAGCTCCTAATTAACTCCTGCTGCTGATATCTACTGAAGAGTCAACAGTTAGTTGCAAGTTTATATCATTTTTATATTCTGACATTTGAAGTTGAAGAAAAATAGAATTATATTTCTGCTAGAATGAACTTGGTATTAGCAATTAGTTCAGGAAATCTGACATAATAAGTGAGCTTTCCGCATAATCATTAATAAAGATCAGACCTGTATAGTACACCAGGTAACGGCTCCTTCTATCAACATATTGAAGTAAAACTCTTAAAATATTCTTTGAACCTTCAACATGTAGAGTGATAGGACTAATGAAAATATATTCACACTTCCTATAATATATTTAAATAATTCTAGTCTAAATTCATTTAGATATGATACCAGCAATAGCAACAAAGGCTCTTATCTACACCATATGCTACTAGAGAATGCAGTTTGCGGTGAGAATCTTCTAAGATTCCCACAGAATTCAGCAAGATCAGATTTTACATGCATATCTGCACAATATAGATATCTGCAGTGCAAACTATGTATGGAGAAGGAGGCATTTCAAGCACTTCATGCTATAGTTTTCTACAGAGGATTATGTTGGGTATAATGCTACAGAGGGTACAGGACACAACATGGAGTATTTGATATAAAATTGCAGCATGACTACGAGTAAGTTGCACACAGTAGGCTCCTATGTAAGCTCTAATCTTAAGAACCTACTGGGATGCAGGAAAAAGCTAATTAAAAAGATTAGTGTTTGTCAAATTATGTGCAAATGAAAAAAAATGTTGAGACACTGTAGGCAACAAGAAGTAAGACAGTATCACGAGAAAGCTAGCTGATGTGTGCTTTAAACTAAAACAAAAGCAAATACAGTAATATTTCATATGAATGCTGAGGATTTGGTTTGGTTACACTCCAGGTGTTTCTGTTTTTTCCAATTCAGCAGCAGAAGTTCCTGTTGCAAATGTCTCTATGAGCAGCAGCGCATTTCCACTGCCAAACCAATGTGTATCTTCGTCATGATACCACAGTGTGGAAATTGAGAGTTTTTATTAGCACTCACTCTTCTTCCTAGATCTGTGCAAGCAAACATGGAGAACCAAAAAGGGAAAACTAAAAAACATTTCACATTTTCTTCTGCTGTACATGCTTATGCTAATAATGAGGTATGACTAGCATTTGCTTCACTTACAATCATCATCTTACTGTAAACAGGTTAAGGGGGGAAAACAGTTTCATTTTAATAACATTTACATTCAAATACAATATCTATGTGTCTGTCTTGTGATATGGCTTTAGTCCAAGTGTAAGATAACAGGAGCAAAATAAGGATGAAGTACTCTATGTTCAAAAGTAATAAATAATATTAATAGTAGTAAAATGAAAATTCCCCACTGTCCTGAAGTATTTCCTTTAATTTATGTTGAGAAGACAGAATGAAGGATTATCTTCATTTCAGTATGCCATGGTTAAAAACTAATTCATTTCTCTTTAAATCTGGACTGTTGAAATCACAACATTTAATACTAATTCTCGATGTCCAGTGATGATGGGCGAGATTTTTGATCCTGTTTTGTTCTGCATTTTGTTAGAATGCTATAAAGGGGCTCTGCTGTTTGTAGAATGAGTATGACAAAAGGACCAGTCAAAAGATTTGCTCAGTTTTGGTGATAAAAGAAGTTCTGAGCAGACTGCTGCAAATAATGCCTACCTGCAGTCTTGGAATATTTTAGCAGACAAGGTTAGTGAGCAGCTAAAAAATATAATTACATATTAAAGTTTCTGCATAGATTTCTGTTTAACAGTCCACGTACTAAGATGAGAGATGAGGATGATCACTGACAAGCAAGTGAAAGAAAAAACAGGAAACAGTCATAGCAAAGGATTAAGGTAACTACTATACTACTAGGTGAAACTAGCTACAACAACACTGCTGTCAAATTAAAAACGCTGTATAGCACTCTACTGAGATTCCTGTGCATCACACTAAAATAAGCAAATTCTGCTTCCACTTTCATTGGTTGACTTTTGTTTTAAATAAAATCCCTGTCTCACTGTAGGAGTCAGTGAAAGTCTATGGCAGTTAATAGGAGTCCTGTCATTAATTTCAAAATCTTTGGGTAAACTTTATAATAGTAAGTGCAGATTAGAACTATGCTCATTTGCAGTCCAAATACAGATTCTCTTCTAAACTTCCATCATAGACAGGTAAGAATGATGCTGCTGTTCCACCACCAGATTTGAGTCAGCACACCAGATACAAGACATTTGCAGATTTCTTCTCTGTCTGTACAAGAATGGAATAAAGACAGTTTAGTCCTGTATCACACTGCATGCACAGGACAAGAATTTAACCACTAAGAAAGGAAGTAAAATTCAAAAAATTATTTGTGTCCGTATATAGAAGCATCAAAACAAAAACTACAGTTCCAGTGCACTCTTTGCAAGCTGATTGGGGAATTTAGTGAAATTATGAAGTGGACATATTTATACAGAATATATAGTTTTATCATTTTTCCCTCAAGGAAAACAAAGGAATTCTACAAAGCTGTTGCTAGATCAATTATCTCATAACATTTTACATGTGGCCACTTCACAGAATTGACTACTCTACAATGATAAGTAGAGATCTAGTCAAGTAAATGCCTAATTTGATATAGAGTCTTTAAATAGTAAAAAAATACTACAGCTCAATGGGAATATTTCCATAAATGACAAAGGAAACAGAAAAAGAGTTCCAGAACAGATAATGGAAAGAAAGGTCACAGTATCAATAAAGCTGTTGTTTTGAAGTAGACAGAAAAGGACAAGTGTATGAATATACTTTTCCGTTTACTATTTTTAGTTTATTTCCACTTATAAATCAGGTTATGTTGTAATACTATCTTTAGATCAATCAATATTCACTAAAATAAATCTCCACATATTCCTCTACTAGCTCAACAGCTTTTCCCTATAAACTACATCTTTACAAATTAAAGTAAGCAAGTTACTGAAATACTATTTATAGGAAACTGCTACTAAAATTAAACACATATACCAGATGGAGGTTCCTCTTTTATTTGTACCCTCTGCATTTATGCAGCTGTGTGTTGTTCACACCAATCTAAAAAATGAAATCTCAAAAAATAAAGCACTCTATTAAGTCATATTTCTCAAGGTGGAAACTACAAAGCACATCCTAAAGAACTTAATTCCAAGGCTAGATATTATACAACTTCCAAAGCGCACCACAGGAAAGCTCTGTCCAGAATTACTGTACTGTATGATGGAACCAGAGGCAGAAATAGAAGAGTAGTAGAGGAGGTCCGTGAGCAATCCCTGGAATTATAATTCATCTCTTCCCAGAATAATATTGTATCATGAAAGGTTTTGGCTCTATCAGACATGGGGGAAGACGCCAGCTCTGTACACCCCCTGCTATCAAAACCTTGCCACGCAAACTGCAAACAACTGGAGGAAGGCAGAGGCAGCTCCTCCAGCCATCTCACACATGAAGTGTGATGGAAGGACGGGAGTTGAAAAGAGGATTGAGGTAATAATTGGCTTGTCCTGTACAGGAGACAGTATAATGTAAATTAATTATTTAAATTGATTTAGGATCCCTCGAGCTATAAAAAGAATGCCTAAGTATATGCCAGGTTGGATAAAGCTTTGAGCAAGCTGGCTGATGGAAAGTGACCCTACCCACGGCAGAGGCATTGGAACTAGATGATCTTTAAGCTCCCTTCCAAACCATTCTATGATTCTATGATTTTAAGCATGTGGATAAACAGCGATATATATATTGCCCTAGAGTGGACTATATTAGAAAATGGCCATTTAAAATTTATTTCTTAGCTAGATTTTACAAAATAAAAATCCTGTGGTTTTTATTCCCTTCTTTTAGCCTACCTTAAGTCAGAAATTATTCTTTACTCCTGTTCAATAACAGAACTCCTGGGAATTTTCCCTTTCTAAATTCAGCATAACTTATTGGTACCAAAAGCCACTCAAAGATCAAAAAGAGACACACTTAGTCAACATTACATCAAGCAGTATATTATTCAAGAAAGTTTACTCCTTGAACTGTTTGGGACACCAAAAATTGGCATGTATTGTACAAGTCAGTGTTGTTACCCGTTGCTTCTAATTTATTTCTCCATCTTGAAAGTAACTTGCACAAGGAAACAGTATCTGAATACCATTTATGATCTCTACACAATTTAGTAAAGCACGTGTTTCTACTGAGGATCAAATTAATGTGTAATGAAAATGACTTTTTTATCAGTAATAACCTGATATATATATATGCATCAGAAATCTGACATTTATTTACAATCAGGGACATCATGTCAGTTATATAAAGCAAGGTAAATTGAAATTTAAGAATCAAACACTGAAGTATGTGTCTCTGTACTTGTTGGAACATCAGTTCCTATCAGACAACACTTTCCCTAAGATTCCTATAGCTGTCCTTACAGACATAAGATTATATTTAGCAGCAATTTCTCAGAAAATGTTCTTCTAATAATAAGCTAAATCACATTTCAACCACTTTGCAACCATTTTGTTGCATTGACAGAAAGTGCCAAAGACGACACACATATAGTGAAACAAAGACTAAATATTTACATAACAAAAGCTGAACTCATATTTAGTTTTAATTCACTGATCCAAGTTCTTCATCGTTCTGAACCTTAGGAAACCATTAATACTAGTAGCAAAAGAACCTGAGCATTTTACATAAAATAATTTATTCTAAAATTGTAGTTTTTTTGCTAAATTGCATGTTCAGATGTGGCAGCAAACAATTTTCATTCAACTGTTCTTGATGTTAAAAGGGACACTAGAAGCTCCCTGAAAGCTTTATTTGTCAATGGCAAGTCTTACCTTTATCAATGCAATAACATTTCTGTTAGCTAATGCACGTTTAGACAGTACTAACCCCTCTTGAAGATTTTTGGGTTTTTTTTTTATTTTTTTTTTTAATCTGTAGCATGTGATAACTTATTTACTATTGTAACTATTTTGAAGATTAAAAGAAGCTCTTAAAAACCACTTCTCTTTTCAGCAGTGAGTGACAGTCAACTAAGCAGACAAGTCAAAAGAAAATCAATAAAGACAACCTAAGGTCAGAAGTGAGAAAGTCAATGCTTGTACACAGTCAAAGCAATGGATTGGCAGTAGATGAAATTAGAAGTAACATTGTAAGCAAACACTGGATTTTGGTTGTGTTCTTTCTTCTTTCAAAAAGTCATACATGCAGCTTGCCTGATTGACTCAGGAACAGCTGACCTTCACTGAGTAAAATCTACTCAGAAGTTCATATATATCGCTAAGTCATCAAAGTGTTATGGAAATACGCTCTTCTTTTTTTCCTGCCTTAATTTCTGCTAGTTATAGTTACTGTAAAATAAGAGATAAATCTGGTCACATGCAATGAAAAATTAATTTTTGATAAAGCCATTCTTGTTCACTGCTCATTTTCAGTCATGAATATCTAGGTTGTAAACTCCTGTTCTTATTAAAAACATAGTTTAAATAGAAGATATTTTTCAGAAATAGCTTGCATAGAAAAGTTCAACTAGTTCTACTTTCTTTAGGAAAATAATAAAGGGAAAACTGTCGGAGGAAGAGCTGTTAGTGAGGACTTCAATTTGTCATACCCTTTAGTACTGCCTTGGATATGCTCAGTTTGTCTGAACTCCAAGAAGGTTGAGAACTAAGGATTCATAAATAGTATTAGCACCAGATCCTCATTAATTTACCCTAGATTGAAACAGAATGCACGATTTTACATTTGGAACTGTAGTGACTGAGCTTTTATCCTATTTAGGAAAGGGGAAAATGAGTATATCCCTGTTTAGAAAAAAAAAAAATATGATAACAGCAAAACATATATATAGCCATAGCTACTGTCTGGCCCTGTTTCAGCTCAGAACTAAGTGACGTAGGCTGCTTGATATTCTTAAGTGCAAATAAATTGACAAGCAAAGGCAAATGTGATATTCCAAAATAAGCCAAACAATAAAGCAAAACATCTGAATCTAAAGTAGTTAACATCACACAAAACTATTCCTAATATACTTACAGGAATGGAAAGTTGATCAAAGAGAAAATTGCTGCTGTGCTGATGTGCTTATCTTAAACAAGTTCATATTTCTATGTCACTGTATATTTGTTAAAAGCAAAATTTTTCAATATCAAGTTATTAAAAATTGACTGGTTGCTGAAGCTCAGAAACAACTCCAGAGGGTGGGCAGCAAAATTTCCCTTGTCCCTCACTGACTAGAAAAAAGGAATGTAATTAAAATAACCTACTGCTTCATATTACCTGCAAGTGAGCAGGCTCTTTTGTAAGGTTTTCATTCTGTTGTTCAAAACAAATTCCCATTTGATATACACCGGTTTTCACACATTTCATTTGGACAGCCTCTAATTCATATCAACATGAAAATATACTTGCATTCCCTATCTGTAAAAATACATGAGATTGTAAAGCATTTCCTATCATACACACTGTGAGGCAAGTAAAGAAATGACATTCTAATTGATACTTATTTCCAGTGTATTACAACACTGTAAAATCCATTACTATTTCAACTTCCATGATTATTTGGGCAGGCTTAGAACTAGTGAATTTCTTGGATAAGATTTTTCATAGCTTTCCTCACTGTTACAACAAACAAAGTAGGAACTTGCTTCCTTTTGCCACGCTTATTACGTTTTGGCCTTGTTTCATTCTGTTTCAGGTCTTTGTTACACACCAACAAAGTGACACCCTCAGTCAGATGCATCCAGATGTACCTACAGCATTGAGTGTGCCCAAAGAAGTAACTCAGATGACTCTACTGGGAACAAAGAAGGTTATCATTGATTTTAACACATCCAGTATTTTATCCAACATCTTTTTAAGCTGTCAAAATGCTACAGCCATTGACTCACCAAAGATTAGCTTATCAGAAATATGAATCTACTGTAGAAGTCCAATAAGATAAAACAAGCTGAGTTCAAGAGTTTGCCACAAAATTTGTTTTATATATGCCATATCTGGTGATTCTTAGAGCATTGGGTAGGGTATCATTCTCTCAGAAAGTTATTCTCATTAGTAAGTTGCTGAACACATATTCTTGAACAGTCTGTTGTAAAGTCAGTTTTACTAGAAAGAAAATGGTATTGCAAAAGGGTACCAGATTCAGTGGCACACTTGAACTAACATCAAACAGGCTAGCTAGAAGCAGCACAGTTCTGCTTAGTATGGCTAATTTGCTTAAGTCAACCAAATCTTCTTTTACCAACCTAGCAAATCTATTTCTGTGTGACAGTACATGCGCATGAATAAACTGAACTAAAAGCAACTTTTAAAATAAAATATTTAAACAAAAAAAAAAAAACAAAAACAAAGAAACCACCAGCACAACCTACCACCCTGAACTTAGCATCTAATTATATCTGGTTTAGTCTCAAATTTAAATTAACATTTCTGTAATACTCAACCATACATCTTATACTCCAGCAGCCATTTGCCTTCATCACTTTAGAATTTTGGACCACCACCAACTAAAAAGATTAAAAAAGAAATAATCTGTTGCTATTATTTCTTGTTCAATTTCAGTCACGTTTTGATTTTTTACTCATGCACAGAATATTTCATAGACTTTCCCAAAACACATCTTCTAATAAATGCTTTTAAAATATTTAAATATAGTAACCTGAAATCTTCGACTGTTATTGTTCTGCTTTATCTTGAATGTAAAGAACTCTGAATCATACTTACAGCTGATTTTGGTAAGGTATTTCTTTCTTGAAAGAAACGTGTTCTTCCACATAATGAAGACCTTTCAAAAATGTAGGATGCCACTTTATTTTTGACAGCCTCCTAATAGCTACTCCATAAACATAACTGTTAGATATTTCAAAGTGTTGACCAATGCTGTTTCATGTATTCCAGGTTGGCAGTGAAGTTTACTGGGTAGAATTTGACTTTGTATTGATACTATAATTGCTCTGTAAGATTTGTTCAACTCTGCTTTGGTGAAGTACACACCTTGACTGAGCAAAATTAGAGCATTTCAGAAGGAAGCTGCATTAATGGCTATAGTAGCATACCAGACAGCCAGTGCTCTGTCACTCTGTTGCATAAAGCATCAAAAATCTTAAAAGAAACAAAAAGGCAAAGAATGAAAAACATGGTATTAATACCTGCCTTTAAGATGATACTTTTTGCCTTAACAACAGTATTTAGTGCTTCACACCATATACAAAGATTAAAAATGAAGTGGTCAGTCACATTCCTTTTGAGGCCTGTGGCAGAATGCAAACCCCCCTCTCCGCCCCCCCCCCCCCCCCCCCCCCCCCCCGCCTCCTTCAGTATGGAGGGAGTAGGCACATCTCCCTCTCTCTGCTACTCGAGGCTAACAGCTTCTTTTGTTTGGCCCAGAGCACCCTGGCCAGGGCCATTAGGAGAAGGGAGTGCCAAGGCGCCAGTGAGCCGCTGGACTTCTGTGACCAGTGTGGGGGATGTTTGGAGGCTTCAGGGGCACCCCACACACGGTGTGGGGGTGCAGAGAAGCTTCTAGAATGCCTACAGTCAGGTCTGATCAGCCAGTATAAAAACGGGACTCTCTCGTTGAGACTGGGCCCATTGTCGCTGGTCTCTCGGAGCGCGAGCTGAAGATGCTGCCGCCGAGAGCCCCCTCCCCGGGATGGAGACCCCACTTGCCTTGCCGCCACGTGTGTGAGTAAAACTTCTCGCAAGATTGCGAGTATATTTATTCTTTCCGTGCACATATGCACGTGTAACTTTCCGTGCTTAATACAAGCACGTATAACTTTATTTCCTTGCACAATCGCGAGTGTATTTATATTCCGTGCACATTTGCACGTGTACTTTAAATTGTTTCCTCACACAATTGCGAGTGTATTATAAATTTATCCTCGCACAATCGCGAGTGTATTTTCCTCCCGTGCTTCCACATAAGCACGTGTAAGTAAATTAACCCTCGCAGAATTGCGAGTGTATTATAAATTTACCCTCGCGGAATCGCGAGCGTACGCTTTACCTGTATCTCTTTAAGAATAATCCCACACCGTGTTCAGGCAAGTGTGTACTCCTCTGGGACTTGGGGGTGGTTCCGGCATTGTTTTGGGTGAAGCCACGTGCATGCACTCTGTGGACCTCCTGTTGTACCAGTTGCTGCCCCTTAATAATTTTCCTCAACTGATACCCGAACCTATATTTAAGTCACTTTTGGAGTGCTAAAACCCTGTTTCTCGCCAGTTTAATAAAAGTTGTTTTGGACCCTGTTGTCCCTTTAACTAGCCTCGGGGTGCCTCCGTGACAATTTTTGGCGCAGCGAGCAGGGTACCAGAGATGGAGGAATTATTTAGAGGGTTGAGTAATATTTCTGCAGCAACTTGGCATCTCGTGGTGTGTTTCCTTCTGGCCGTTTGCTTCAACTTAGCGCGGGATGTGCGTAAACTTGACTTCCAAATAGAGGAAGAAGTTTTGCGGCAAAACAAATGCGCGGGTGGGTTTTGATCAGCTGTAGTATTGAATCAAACACCCTAGTCTGGTGTGTTTGCAGTCAGTGGATTTTGTTGGCTTCTTTACATGTTCTGTGCATGTTTTATTTGAAAATGTACTTTGCAGAGATTCTAGCTTCTTTGGTCTCTCAAGTCTAACAAAAAATCCAAACCACTGTGAGGCTGTCATGTGTAACCAGGTATTCTTCCTTGCTTATTGTCTATGTTGTGATTAAGGTCATGACAGCTTTGCATAATGGAGCATCCTCCAAATACCTGTCAACCAGCTAGCTATACAGGTTTTTTGGACTGAGCTGTGGAAAACTAATTGAATAGCTGATCCACCCTATCACCCCAAACAGAACTATTCCCTGACTCCCTCCTTTGCCGTCAGGAGCAGGAAACCCTGAGCACAGGGTGTGTTAGTTCATTTCCCACGCTGTTTCTCAGCTCAGTGCATTAGCACAGGTCATGGTTGGTGATGGTTCATATTAATTCAACAGGCTAAAAATTTCAGCAGTGCACGAGCTGGATGTGTATTTGTCCATCTCTGTTTAAGAGTCAATAACAGGGAGGACAAGCTAGGATGTTGTCCTTTAGTATTGTGGCACTGTTGTCTTATTTTCTTTTTGTAATGCAAAAAATGAAAGCCCAGTTCCAAAGGAACCAAGGCCAGTAGAATTTTAGTTATTCAGCATTTTTCTGCATTAAGATTTAAACTTTATTCTAGCTTGCAAAGATAGGAAACAAGGTTTTCTAAATTATGGTCACCAAGAAAAGGTGATACTAGAAATAACTACTGTGGATAAGACTGAAAGGGTTATCTCTAAGAAAACTAACATATTTTCATCTCTGCCATGGTTACAAATATTTGCTAGACTATGAAATGACCTTGGAATCCTGTAGCTGCTGACATGGACATCCCCTAAAAAAATAACACAGTATTCAGAAGTGTAAGTAGTTATATAAAAATTGGCCCATACATTGAAAACTGAGAATAGCTATGCTATTATGTAGGCAAAGCATGTGAATGACAACAATAACTTCATTGCATTGACTTAAATGTACTTTCTCATCTGAAAATTATTTCTTGTGCCAGCAGTGTGCAATCAAGGGCAAACTGGAGCACTCTAGTAGAAAAAAAATGATAAATACCTATTATCTATGTGTGCTCTCTCTTGCAGGTTCATTTTATAATTGATAGATTCAACCTTTATCTTTGACAGTAAGACATATTTTTTTAATCTGCAATAATTTTCTTAATCTGTCTCATACAGTGTAGAGCAGTAAAAAACACACCCAGAGAAATATATTTTAAGCTAATGCAAATGATATAACATTAAATTCCTTTGCATTTAGAGATATGCAAAGTAAAATTCACATTTATGCTTACCAGTTTTTATAAATGGACACAAACTATATAGAAATTTCCTTTACTACACTTAAATACATTCTTTTAATTCAAACAAGAACTACCATTTGGAATAAGTCATCATTTCTGTCTTTATATTTCTACATGCCAATCATAAACTGGCTCCAAGTTTCCCTGAAACTTTCAGCTACATAACTTATTCTTTGTCTCTCAGTCAAAACTATTGCATACGTGTTGCACTGCTTAAACAAGATATTTCTCTACCTAGACTTGTCGACAAGAAAGATAAGATAGTATTGGTTAATAAGAAGGCATCTGAGCGGTAAATGCTTGATGCCATTTCTTTCTTTAAAGAAATTTATTACCAACCATTACATACTATGCTATGAAATCTCAGCAGCAACAAAAAATATAGTGCAAAGGAATTCCTGCTTGGAACTATACTGAGTTAACCTACACAGCCAATGCAGTAGAGGGTTTGGTTACCAAAAGCAGCTTGTCCTGGCTGAATGAAGAGACATCAAAAGACGCTTTACCCAAATAAGACAGCAAAGCGCTCTTAAAAATCCTGCATTCTGGTGCGGTGCCAACGTTCTCACTGAGCAAGAAAACATAACTGATTTAAAAGCCCTGAAATTGAGGCACCTGCATCAGAATTTAGATCAATATACAAACAAATAAAATATACATATATATATGTAATATTTATAAATGTATATAAATAAAAGAGACCTCAGATTCTACTTGATTTCTAATGAGATATCACATTAACAGATGTAAAACTGTTTTACTGATCCAGTGGCTTGAATATCAGTTTTGAGAACAAGAGAAGTCTGATCTCTACTACTGCAAGAGTACTCAAATAGGTCATTTGTCCATAGTTGCAGCAAAAGCATCAGCAGATTCCTAATTTCTAATTTGCAATTGTCTCACGTTGCAACACAAATGTAGGATCTACCAGTGAAATTTTATTAAATACAAATAAAATTAGCATTATAAATCAAGTTAAATTTTTCAGATGAGGACTATAATTTCAGATTTGCTGCAGCTTTTGCCTAAAAGCCAACTGTAACTAAAGATACCCAATATTTAATGTTAGGACAAGGCATGTCATAAACTCTGGTGTCATTAAATCACATATATTAAATTTCTAATCAAATGTTGAGTGTTAAAGATGATCGCATTGGTATTTCCGATGCAGAGGAACCCCTGCACTTCTCAAGATAAATGTCCATTTGCATCTGGACATAATTTATAAACACAAATAACTATGCTACACAAAGGAGAGAGTTATTGTTATTAAAAAGGAATTTTGTGGGGTTTTTTGGCTTGTAAAATAACCTTGAAAATTTAAACACTGTAGATGACTATAGGGTAAGTTCATCTGTTGTTTGTATCATTGGTACTTGGCTACGAGTAGAAAATGCCTGTTTGTTACTTGATTCCTTGCTACAGATCACAAAGACTCAGAGCTCTGAACACTCAAAACTCAGTTTTCCGATATAGATTTGTTAATAAACTAAGCATCACCCCCTTATCTTTGGGATAATATCAGAGGTTAAGTTAAAGTTGCCTCCTCACCAGATCTACATTTATGATCTTACTGTTGCAGTGTCCCTGAACAGGTTTGGACAAAATAATATTTTTGTATAGTTACAGCTTATGGCTCTGCCAAGTATGAATAGGTCAAATGGAATCTGTATCAAATCAGCTCTACAGAAATACTACTAAATCTTAAAAGTCACAGGCTACCAACTGGAGTTCTATGCTTTAGGAACTAAATATTTAGAAGTTTTCAAAGGCATATATTAATAGGCATAGAAGTCTTGAAGATTTTCTTATACCGCATTTAGAGTTCTTTAATGTTATTGATTTCTGAGATGGTCCCGATTCACAAGCATGCAAGTGAGAGGAGAAGGAAATAAAAAAAAAATCATCACCCAGGAATATAGATTTGAAATAATAGCTAAAGGCAGCTTTTTTTTTTTTGGCATGCGGGATAACATTTTCATGTATTGCTTTTTTTGAAGAGGAATTAATCCAGGGGGATTTGTTCAGGAAAAACGTCTTTTGAAAGTAGTAAACATCAATGTCTCAGTGTAAAAAGAAATCCATGTAGTTGTCATATGCAATATAAAAGGTCGGTTTTTCAATACACTTTGTATTCCTGACATGCAGATACACATTAATGTACCAGCTATAGTGCTCTACTGAAAACGTCTTTTCCAATTCTTAATCCAGCCTCCTAGAAATGAGTGGCTGACACTAAAACCCTTCAAACAGGTTAGTCTTTCAAGTGGGATTTGTGTTTTATATGTCCTTCTTATTGTAATGGAAAACACATTGTCCTAACGCCAGGTTCTTAAAGAGGGAGTGCCCGTCACAACAAATACAATAGTAATTCCAGGATTTACAAAGTAATGGCAACAAGGTTTCTCTTAAGGATGGATTTCAGCTAATCATGTAAAAGGATTCCATGCTTCCTTTAAAAAAGCCCACACTTTAAAAATGTAAATAAGGATGAAATACCATGTGTTTATAAAAACTTGGGAGGATTATGGAAATAGGCATAATCATGCATTAGGGCTGTGAGATTATATGTGGAATTTACATTCACAAACCTCGTGGATTCCATTAAAATCTATGAACTCTCTGCATACTTGCAAGACTTAAAACTTTAGTGGAAACTTCAGTAGAAAGCTCATAATTGCTTTTCTTTTTCTTCAGTCTTGGACTCTAGTTCCTAAAAGCTTCATCATAAAATTAATAATCCCGGTCAGCAATTCAAAGGCAGTTCCACTGAACAGGTGATTATTCTGAAACATAAGAACTTTGATTGAGGACTGGTTGTCAGGTCATTCTGGCAATGAAGTCACCTCAAAAATGTCTGTGATAGTTGATGGAGGCTCATCGGTGAGGAAACTCTTTTCAGCCTTCTTCAACAGCTCGACCTAATGGCCAGCAACACATATCAAAAGCTTAATGGGAAAACTATCTCCATGAACTCTGGAAAATTATTATATAATCTCAAAAACAGGGAAAGAACACTGTGTGAGTTTAAGTCTCAGTCTCTTCAGAAGGTTCATTGATACATCAACTTCTTCTCTTCTAACCCTTAAAATCAATGGTGAGGTTTAAATGCTCTACACTGCCATTTTCTTTTATTAATAAACAAACTAAAAACAACTCATAACTTGCTTGTACACTGAAGCTAAGGTCGTATCCATTAATATAAAAGCAGTTACCCTTTTCTCTCATATACCTTCTCTTTCTCTGCCCCTAGCTTAGCATATTTATTTAGCTTTCTGAGTTAGCTTTTTGCCACCTGAATGATCTCGTTTGGCTTATCAAAAAGATGAAATAAGAGATGAGACCTAGACAAAGGGTGGGAAGTGGAAGGAAGGAGTATGTGATTGAGAATAAAGACAGACTTAGAGGGGACTGGGACTGTCTTTACCGACTGCCTAACCATACGTATCTTATTATCAATTTCTATAACTTGAGCAGCAGAGACATTCAAGATCCTTGCAATGACAAACTAAATATATTAGTTGGGCAAAAACTCTGTAATGAAGCAACTAAATGGCTTCTAACACTCAAAATATCTTGTTGAGAGGTAACCAAGCTTTGTTGAAGTGGTGTGGGGCTGTTTGTTAGACGTATCTTGTTCCATCTGTTTGCTCATGCTGCTAGTACACTACAATTCTCAACTTCAGCAAGAGTCTGTGAAAGGTTTTATTGAACATTTATCTGAAAGTGGAAGTCTGACAGAGCACAAAGCAAGCAATTTGACTAAATTCCAGCTCTCAGGAGGGAATGCTATACAGATGATCTATATCTTTGAATGATGCCTAGACATTTTTCCCAGGTTCAATGGCAGCATTTGTACTCAGTCTGAAGTCTAGAATCTTAAAATAATTGAAACACATAAATGACATCTAGAGACATGTCAGACAGCATGCTTGACCAGATCCAATCATAAACCAATCGAAGACAAGGATCCAACTACCAGAACTAACGTAGCCTTGTTTGGTTTTTAAAATACATATTAAAAAACCTTTAGCAGTTTCATTGGAGCAAGACCAGCAGCCATAAGTTAATAAATGTTTCATATAAAAATAAATGGCAACTTTCTATTAAAAGAGAAGACTCGAACAGCGTGTTTCATTGCAACTGCTGTAATGAATACGTTCCACTAACAGAGCAGGATTTTATGTCCTCTTTGCAAAGGTAAAAAAGGGGCAAAGACACCACTTATCTATCCTATGTGACAAGTCACAATCACTAACAGCATGGGCCTGATAACAATGTGGATTCAAGGGAACCATTACTGGTTTACACTGGAATGTGCTAAAGAAGAATCAGAATCAAACACTGGGGTTTAAAGCTGAGTGCAAAACAGCAAAGGAAAAAATCCCCTGGTGTATATTAACACAATGTGGTATAGATCCATTGTCTATAATGCATTGGACTGCTTTTAACTCTCAGCCTGAAGACAAATCAATTTCCACAGTTTGCACTGGACAGAGACCAATTGCTACCCTGCTTTCTCCTCTTTCCTGCTGCTTAACAGGGCTACAAATAATGGTTTAAAATTACCCTCAAAGACCTACTCACACAACTTTCAGAGCAGAAACCAAAATAACTTAAATGATCAAATAGCATTCACATTGCAAGGTGAAATGTTTCTGAAATACAAAGAAAAGTAACGGGTAAAATTAATCCAGAAATTCCAGTGGTGTACAGTCATTGCAAGGGCCCTGCCTGGATTTGCAATAATGTAAAGCAAATTTAAGAGCCATTTTAAAACAAATTCAAAAACAAGGAAGAAAACTTTTGACTATGAAAAAATGTATTACAGAACATTTACCATCACTCTGGCATTGCAAAACAACTATAAATCTTGTTAAGTAGCCAACCAAGTGGGATTTGTATCCACTGTGCATTGCTAGAGAAAGAAAACAGCTGAAGTACAATGACCATTCTAGTTGTGTGCAGATACGGCTGATGTCTTTAAGGTCTTTAACAGACAAACCTTTCTGATATTGTTATAAGAAAAAACACACCACCCTCACAACACCCAGAAATCAACATTAAACTAATAGTGCAAACCTAATAAACATATTACAAGAGAAGCACAAAGTTTGTTCTTAAGGGCTAATTCTCAGTTTGAAGTATATCTGAAGGTCAGTACTATATTCTGTCTGCTCTGCAATTACTACACATAACACTTAGCAATGCAGTCAAGTTTAGTAAAATATTTAAATATTTGCTCAACTTCAAGAGAAGGGGTCATTCACGCATGTCTTATGTGCACTGTTGATGTGAAATTTATGCCTAGATATACACAACACTTATAACCATAACTTTATTCCCACTTCAGTCTTAGTGTAAGGTAGCTTTTAATAGTTCACCATCTCACGGAATTTTGCTCATCACAGCTGAAATTCTTCTAACCTGCTCTTTGTGATCAGATCAGAAAAGTTCTTTTGGTTGTGTTTCCACAGACATACCTGGATTTTTTAAAATTATGCCTGAGAGTTTACAGATTATTAGTTTGGCTTCCAACAGTTCTTCATACATAAATGTGGCATGGATCAGCAGATGTTTCTGCTTAAAACTTTTTCCAGGTCCAGAAGTCTTGGATTTTTATGGAGATCCATTACTCTCAAAAGGCCACAAATTAAGTAATGAACTTCAATCTTACGTATACTGTAAAATTCTGTGCAGAAACAAGATACAAAAAGGCAGCTTTTGGAACTAATGACTAGACTAAATTTTCCAGACAGAGGCAGCCTAGAAAAGGCCATATCTTTCACTGGAACATTCTTGGAGAGTTAAATGTGAATTTCATTGCTGTAACTGCCACACTGTTCACCGGTACTTCCAAGTACGGAAGGTGAGATATGACACCATTTATTCATTCATTAAATTATTTATTGTACACACACACAGATACACACTGATCATAAAAGTTACACACATATTCAGATGGTTAAAGATATAGATCAACAATGGCTTTTTGCAAGTTTTTTTGCAATTTGCATACAACAGACAGTGATCAAATCCAACTGGAAGTCACAAGATTTTGTTTCAGTCACAGGAGAAGGCAGTTTTAGACAAGATTTTTTTAAATGTCACTGTAAATTGTTAAGCTGGACATTCTGATGAGCATAATAAGTGTGATACAGTGTTTTTAAAAAGTGACTAAAGTGCATATACAGCCCTTGGAGGATGCGCTTTCCTGCTGAAATGTTGAAACTCATGTAGGAATCAAACAGAACAGGCCTAGAAGAAACAGCTTACTAAATATGTACCAGAAACCTAGAAAAAAAAAAATCCTGAGATAAGGAATATAATTTTAATTACTGATATTCTAAACTCTATGAGGATTTGATGACTGTTAGTATATTTGGTATGGATTTGCCAGAGGAATATCCCAATCACCACTGCCTGCAACTAGCTATACAGCTGGATACAAATCTCATTCTTCTCCACTCACGTTATGGTTATATTTACGCCATGTGAAATATACTGAAAATTTATTGTAACTTAGTCACAAAGTTAGGGATTTTGGCTTTTCATAAAACTCTGTTGCAATCTTCCTGTAAGAAAAAAAAGTTTGAATGCTTAGTCAATATACTAAAGATATAATAGTGGTGATAATAGTAATAATGTTAGCTGAATTTTTTTAACTAACAAAAGATTAAAGATTTCAAAAGAAAATCTGACATGTTATATTGTCTAGGAAATTAAAATGTTTTCTGTTTTTATATATAAAAGGCCTGACCTTTTGTTGAACTGTTACCCTTGTAGTTTGCAATGAACACAATGCTATGCTACACTAATAAAAGACTACTGTATTCCTGTACTGTAAATTCTTATTCTCTATTCTTTCTTGACTTCATAAATATGAGAAATATTGTTGATTTCTAAAATCAAAATTAACTTTTTACGCACTCCTATTACACATTGCTAGTTTCATTTCACTAATACATAAGACACCTTTACTATTAATAGCATCCCTGACCAGAATCCATAAGATTTGGATTGTTGGCCTGGATGATATATATAGTTAAATGATTTCTTACAAATATTTTTTTGTATTTATCTTTTTGGAAAACAGGGTTTTTTTGGTGTGTGGTGTTTGTTTTGTTTGTTTGTTTGTTTTTTAATGTCAGTTTTCTTTACTTGCCTAGTGCTTTTGGTTAGCTGCTTACTTAAATCCATCTCTAACACAATTTTAAGTATTGTGAAACAGGGACAACATTTTTTCATTTGTGTTGTTTCATTAGACTGGGAAGAAGAATCAATAGTCCCTTATTAGATAAAGACATAATGCCTTAAATTGAAGCAGTGACATATTAGGTTACTCAAAATGAAACAAGTTCACACAAGGATAGCTAAGAAGAGGGAAGAGTGTGAAACACCAAGAAGTGACAAAGCTTTCAGCTCAAGTTTGTAGTTTTATGCTTGCTATTTGGCACCTGGAAAAGCACATAATCTTTATAAAATATGCATTTAAAAGTAACTGAGTCAGATTCCTTAGAAGGAAGAAACACAGGGAATTTTTCATACAGAGCAGCTTTGTACTCATTGATTACTCATCATATTGTCATCTACATAATTACATATAACTTATTCTTGTAATATGCATACTTATTTATGCATGAAAACTCCTATTCAGTTTTCCACTAAGTCATAAAAAATGTCTGAAAGAAAATGGCAAATACTATGTGTAAAAACTTTAAATCAATACCCTTCACTTCAAGTTGGTAATTAAAGCTAAGAAAGTAAACTTCTCTCAGGATACTCAGGCTATAACTGGTTCATAAAATGCTTTTGGAGCCCTTCTAGCTTATACAGAATTGTGAGGGAATCATTTCAATTCCAAATGTTAAATTTGTAAAAGTTATATAGAGTCATTTTTCCAAAGAGAATTGAACACGTAACAATTCGCATCTTTCTGAAAGTTCATGAGGATCTCTAAAGGAAATCTTACTCCTATACATGCTACAAACTAAAGCAATTCATACAAACATACTCAGATCAACCTTATCTAACTAACTCTAACAATGAAACTACAGCATTTTGAGCTGTGAGATTTTTTCAAAAGCAAGTAAGCACTCAGTCCCACTAGAATCAATAAAAATTACAAGTGAATATAGACATGCACACAAGAATTTACCTAGATAATCTAACCTAAGGGCTCTCTACTTTTATTTCAAACAAATGTATGACAATCTTATTAAGGTTCCCATCTTTCCATAACATTGCAGTTGAAGAAGAGAAAAACAAACCCTCGTAGAACTTCTGGTAAGATCTCAAGAAATAGTTTACCTTACAAAAACACAGTAAAAGAGAACTAACTCTAGCAAAATACTGACATACCAAATATTAACAGGCTTAAATAAAAAAATAATAATAATAATAAAAAAAAAAACCCAAAATGTAAAAATATGTCCAAACAGGAAAGAAGCAGCCATTAACTGAAGGGACCTAACAGTACTGTGGTGCATATAATAATTATACTATATGCAAAACACTGTCAACCTACTGTCTCTTCTGACACATGCAGCCCACTGTTACAAACTAGAGAGAAAATCGGTGCCAAATTGAGGCCACATTTCCCTAGGAAGTACCTATGTTGTGGGGAGATATCTTCTGTGCTTTAGACAGAAAATGTACTACATTACATTTTTTGTGACTTGTGTCAATGACACTTCTTCACTATTATTATTTGTCAGCACGGTCTTCTATTTGAGTTCTGTAATAAAAATACATGGGGGTGTGAAGTGGCTGTCTATTTACACAGGTGGAGATATACATGTACGATCATTTATTCATCAGTTCAACAGTTTCATGTGACAAGTACGTATTTTATATTTCAGTTACTGGTTCCTTCTTCAAGAAAGAGAGTATACCTAGTACTTTACAATACTGAGGATCATACACAAAGAGGATGGAAATATCTACTTTTTGTCCATTCAATGTTTTGGTTATGTTGTACATACACAGTTAGAGTAAGAGGTTCAAGAGAATCTGTGCAAGTTACTGTGATGTTTGCATACCCAATGGTCACAGTTGTTTCCCCTCCTCTTACAGAGCCAGATTCTGCTTCTTATCAGAAGCTCCCAATCCTCTGTGAATCTGATCCGAGTGCTCAAGAAACTAAAACCAGTACTAAACACAGATCATTTGTCTTACATTCGGAGCATTCAAGTTTAAAATAGTGTATGAATTATGGGCTGTTATTTATCATTCATCATGCCCTGCCACCATAAACACTCTTGTTTTAAGATTTCTATGTGGGGAAGTGGTGGTTTAACCAATAGCATTGCAACACTGTACTACGATTGTAAATCTTGGCTACTACTGTGTTGAAGAAACAAGAAGAAACAGTTCTTATATGGATAATGCTTTGTATTTTTCTCTCACAGACCAATACTATTAGAACAAATAGTCTTTGCTCCCAAGATCTCTCTCAGCAGAGGAGCTAAGTCAGTTAGAAAAACAAAGGCTGTCCATGTATAATATAATCCATGTGTAGTATTAGGGAGTAATTGAAAATGTATAGTGGATCAGAAAATTAATATAGTCTCTAGTCCAAAGTGTGAGTTGTCAGTTATATCATAACGGAATCTTCTTCTGTTTTTTTGAGTTCATTTATTATTTAAACTGGGCATAAAAAAGCACTGGCTGTTCTGTTTGACAATCAAACCACATATTAACTCTTCTTGGGAATAACTTATATGCCTACTCTGATTGCAAACAGTAGCTAGAATAAATAGGACTATGCTTACTATTACTAATTTTTCAGTGTGCTTTTCTAAAATAATGACCAATATGCACAGAAATCACCTATCTTGTGAGAAAATGCAGGACAGATACTACTGCACAAATCCCAACATATATCTAGAATTTAATCTGAAACAAACAAACATATAACTTGCAACAAAATCATGTAGAAACACAGAACTCAGCATCTTTGAAACTAATTTCTGTATCAAAATCACATAGGTCTATTGGCTTGACACTCCTGGCACATTTGCAGCATTAAACAGAAGTAATAATTTGTTTGTAGTTCTCCCTCACACTATTAACATTTGAATAGTTACCACTTTGCACCATGCTAGCTTTTATATGGTCCAAAAATATAGCTAAATATACAGTTCAATTAAAAGACTATTATTATGACTGGTATATTTACTTCCACCTCCTTCCCATCTTGACCCTTCAAACATACCTTGAACTGTAAAAGGTTCTTTTATACCTCGTTCACTTTCTTGAAGGATGATGAGGGCCCGTCTCTGGAGCGAGGTGGAAGGTTGGCAGTATTTTAAATGTAACTAACTCCCCTGCCAGGTGGTGTTGGCAGTACTGAGGGCCAAGTTTAAATATCGTGGGCTTTTAAAACTAACAAACAACCATTCAACCTATTCAACCACCGAGCCTTATCGTCCATAAACCTTAGCATGATTAAGAATTAATTCAAACTCACAGGATACAAGTCTATCCTAATGAAAAAAAATTATGAAACATGGAAACACAGAACCAGTTTGTTCTCTCCATGTATAATTGCATATCTTTATGTATATGCATTTATAGGAATTTAAGAAATAGGTAAAACATCAACTTTTCTCATAATATTGCTTTAAACCAATTTTCCATTCAGTGATTTGAAGTTTTCGTCAAGCAGCAGATCTGGGTTTCCATAAACAGTCATGTCCTCCAGCCCTTAGTCCTTGCCCAATGCACTTTGGTGAATACCCAGACAGAGATAAATGAGAAGAAAGGTATTCCAGTTGATCAGTTCTTCACCTGTTCTTCGTAAAGTAATTTTCTGCTGGTTTAGATCCCTGTGCTGACTCATTTTAGGGACAGATGAGTATGTGTGCTGGCACAAGGGGAACTGCACAAGAATACAATTAGATGTGCAATTATTAAATTAAAGCATATGAAAATATTTTAACAAGCATTATGTGGGCGTAGTAAAATTTTGGTGCTTATCTAGATTCCTGCTATGAGGGATTTACACTACATACTTTCTTTTTATTGTAATTTCTATGGTAAACTTTGACAAAACAGTCCTTTGCTTAACTGGCACTTACTTTCTACTACCGTAATATGATGTAATAACCTCATACCTCATAATAGACAGATTAGGTGAAGTCAGAAGTAAAAGGAGTAACAAGACAATGATGTAAGCCACATCTGATTTTTTTTCCCAGTGGACTTAATTCTGTTAAGCGCTCTTAATATACTTTTATGTCAGATTTCATTAAAGATTTGCAGACAAATGTTTAAATTCCATGAAGGAATTATGGAAGATACCAATACATTTAAAGCTTGTACTAAAAATTAATCCTTATAATGCACTCTGGTTACATTCTTCCAGCCTTGGCTTATATTTGTTTTAGAGATGTCTCAGAATTCATACAGAGTTTCATACTGTATTCTCCATGCAGGCTTACATAAAAAAGATTAATACTGCCTCACTTCTGCAATGTAGCCACTGCATGGTTACAGCTAGGTGAAATCAACTGTGTCTAAAATAAAAGCACAGGCTACAGTATTTTGAAGAGAGTTCTAAAATTCATACAGCATTTTCTTCTCTGCAAAATTTTAGCATCACACTGCTTGAAGACCCTTTGGAATTTATACTCTTCCATAGTGCAGACAGGTCAGGCTTGAACATTAACTCTACAGAAAAACTACACAGCAAAATACAAAGGATGTTGTGTTAAATTAAACATTTGAGAGAAACTGAATTTATGTAAGTAAGCCCATTCCTCTGTCAGCCTGGGGACATTACAGCATATTATAGCAAGCACTGTTAAAAATCACAAATTAGTTCCTTATTTATCCCCACAACAAAGACTACGGAAAGATATGAAAAATAGAAATTAATTTGAAGTAACTAAGACATGAAGATAAAAGAACGTATATTGGTCGTATATTGTTTACTTAGAAACAAAATAATAGATTCAATATGACTGTTTTCAACTCTATGAAATATTTAATCTAATTTAAATAAATAAAAAATCTTGAAGCACAAGGTGATGACAAGTGTCTTTGGCAACCTTTTATTAAGTACTATCAGGTCATATAATAATTATTTTTTTAATAAGGGTATTTAACTTATGTTTTAAAGTAAAGACTAACCAGAGCCTGAAGACAGAAGTATGTTTTATTTAAGACAAGCCTTCTTTATAAGAAGTGAGTGAGAAATAGAAGGCATGAAAGGAGTCATTAGAGTGGAAGACAGGAGAAAAAAATCCCCAAAAAAATCTACATGACTAAATGAAGAGTCAGATCCAAAATAGATTAAATCAGGTCTGAAAATCCTGAAAATTAATTATTTGTTATACGAACAATACATCTGAAATTCATAGAAGGATGGGGAGGTGTGGGACTGTGGACACAGCACACAAGATGACACGACATGACCCAAAACCAAAAAAAATCCCACCATAGCAAAAGATACAAAACCACGAGAGAGGTTAAGGGATTTCTCTCCTGTTCAGAATTCAGAAAACTTCCTATTGAAGTTGATGGAAGGCACCTTTTACATCAAGCTGTGGAAGCTGTGTGAAAGGAAAAAAGCTACACTATAGCAGAGTGGTGAAAAACTGACAAGAATGGTATCAAGCTGTCTAGAATGTGAAAGAGAGTAAGAAAGGACAGTACTGAATGTCAGCTATGAGTAATCTGCTATACTTTCTAAAATCTTCCAGTATATAGCTTCACAGAAGTTATGAGGCACTTAAAGGTGTAGAAAGGTACAAGGCTAGAAAAAAACCTGTTTTCAACTAGGTGCGTAACACTTTCTGTTCAAACCACAAAGTGCCCACAGTCTTGCAGTGGAGCTACCTAGAGCTTCTCTCTACAGCAAACCCCATCAAAATATCAGAGGTTTTTTGTGGTTTTTTTTTTTTTTTAATGCAGAAAAGCTAATTTTATTTTAAATAAAAACTAGAAATATATTCAATATAGAGAACACACCTACAAAAGATGGAATGAGAAACATTAGCACACAAATCACCTCCTGCCTACTCTATCCTGACTTGTGAAGAGACAACTTTTTTCCAAACAAAGAAATGATTTTTTTGGTGGCAGCAAATTCTGTCTAGTTCCTTCCAGTTCCTAGAAAGTTCTTCCCATCTCTTCTGAAGCCTGGCTAGCTGGCACTGTGCCTTGCTACAGTCACACACTTTATTAAGCGTAGCCTCACAAATTTGTGTTATGACTCTGCTGTCCACAGTATCCTGCAGTGTCCAAAATCTCCTTCCTTGAGGCATAGTAGCTCCCCCATAAAAGCAGTCACTTCAGTTTCCTCATTCTTTTACTTTAGCAAATATTTGCTATAGACTGAAAATATTTTCTTCAAACTGATAAATAAACTGAACCTGATTAATTAAATCTGTACCTGTACTCAATAGGGTTTTTTTGCCTACCTTCTCTTTGTTTTGTTTTTTTTTTTTTTTTAACAGTACTATAAACTAGATTAAGAGGTACTGGTTTCACAAAAGTCAATTTCATATTTCCACCACATTACTTATTTTCAAAATTTTTCTTTTTTACAAATCTCCAGGTTCAAGGTTTTCTCCTGTGGTTCTCTCATCCTCTCTCCTTTCCTTCTATCCATCAGCAGCCTTCAAACATCTAGCAGGTTTTCAAAACTTTCCCATTAGAAAATAAAAGCTGTTTGGTGGTCAGTTACACCATCCAATTCATTCATCAGCTTCACTGAAGTTATTGAGTACCTCAGGCTCTTGAAGACTTTACTCCATCAATTGACCTAAACATGAAAATTAAAGAAAGGATAAGAAATCCCCAGATTGTACTTCTGATACTGTAATATTCGCATTACAGCTAAGCATTTTATTAGAAGTGAGGACTCTTCACTCATTACTTTTCTGCCATTTTCTGCAAGTACTGTAGTTGAAATTTCACATTCTTTGGTTTCTTCTGCCTTCATATTCTCAAAAAGCAGAGCTCCGTCAGTTTCACTGCAATCAGACTAAGCTAGCAAAACATGCTTTTCATAAAATTACTAGAAAAAAATAAAAACAAAGCTGGCATGAAATTAGGTTACACAGTATGAAATTATTTACAGCAGCTCACCAAGCACTACCTCAGGGATAGTCAGTGTCTGAGTCTGCAGAATTTATGCAGCTTGACTATATTACATCTGGAGGTCGACAGCTGGTTATTATGCACACCTAATTTGTCCAAGCAGTAAATACCAGAAGTAGATAAATCTCTTCACCTAAGGCTTATGGTTCAGCTGGGTCAGTATTTTATGTTGAAAATAAAATGTACAATAAATTACTAGCAACTCATTCCCACACTTCCTCAACAGTGCATGATGCTCCATAGTGTATATACACTAAAATGCATTGTCTTTGATCTAATTATCTGGCAATCTGATTCTTGATTGTTTCCCAAAGCAATTACAATAATAATTTAAAATTCTAACAGTTCTTAGATAAATGGCAAAGGGTATCAGAACAGTTAAGACTACAAAGGACAGCAAAGGACTACTTATGGCCTATAAAAAGGAGAGAAAAAAAACCCAGCAAACTGACCTTTGTTAGTGTGGTACTGAAACTACTTTAATATGGGCTAAGCCTATCCCTAAGAAGAATGCCAAGAAAGCTGTATGACAATGCTAAAAATTAAATTCTGTCTCAGATATTATCCTCCATCATAAGAACACCTGAGACAACCTGTATCTTCCATTCTTACGAGATGACATCTCTGTAGGAAGACAAAACCCAAAGTTCATAGCCATTTCTTGGACCTGCTTGATCTATATGTGAAACTGAAGGGAGTTGTCTCTTTTATGTGCCATGTACTCATCTGAAACAGCACAGGGTCTCTAAAGAAAATGCCGCAGCAGCAGGCCAAGGAAAAATTAGCTTCTACATAATCAGTAAAACAAACATTGAAGTTATACCCAAGGTTTGAAAATCACATTACCAAGTTCTTGTTCAAAACTCTCTTATGCATGATTAAGTTCTTCCTTCTTCAGTGCTTAAAGACTGCTTAATTTTAATCATGTACACAAGCTTTATTGACTGTACTAGTTAAAAATGCATGTTTAAGTGTTGTCTTAAGCAAGGATGCTTATTCATCAGAGCCTCAAGATTTGTTCCCAAACCTCACAGAATCAATATCTATTGTATAACTGACCATAATGGTTTCTAAACTAGAGTTGTAAATAGAATACAGACTAAGAAGAACAAAATATTCTTCCCCAAAGATGACACTTTTTACAAAACTTGGTAACTCTGGATGTTTATGTATACAATGCTAATATCCACAAACAAGCCTTCAAAAGCTGTTGGAGAACAACAGTGCAGGACAGGAAGGGATGAGAGATTTAACTGGAGAGCAGAGAATATTTATAGATTCCCATTGTATTTCTCGGAAAAAAAAACATGGCAACCTTTCACCAAATACCATTCAGCTAGAATCTACAGCTCACGGAAATGTAATACCTCTGCTAATTTCAATTTGGGTATCTCTCAGCATATGCAAACACTGACTTAAACTTTACAACGGTTTTATGAGGATACGACTAAGCATGATTAAACAAAATAAAAGAAAGCTGACCACAGAAATAAGCATTTGAAGAATGAGATTCTCCAGATAACAGTTTTCCATCTCATTGAAAAACTGAATGAAGGCAAATAATCCAAAGAAGCCTTTCTGTATTTGTTTCATTTTAGTGCGAAAAAACAATGTTTATACAGAACTGCCGCATAAGTTTCTGTTCAAATTACTTTCTGACTTAAAAGTCAATTTCTAGCTTTTTCACAACTCTCCACATGCGAATGGATTAGTCTTTCAAGGGCTTAACAGGCTTGTGCAGGAAACAGGGCAAAAATAAAATCTACCAGTATCATAACTTCTAAAGAACAAAGTTGATTTGCTATCACTGCCTCCTATAGCCACACATCTTCACTCTAAAGAAATATGAACCAATAATTTTATAGAATACTGTTTTAAAATTAAATAGTAATATTTTCAAATTATTCAGGTTTATTTTTAATATAATAATAATTTTGAAAACTACTTTGTTCATATGGGAGAATATACAACAGGTGGGTTTTTTAATATATTTGGGAAAAAAATATAGCAGTAAAAATTGAGCCCCCCCAAAAAACAACCAAACAAAAACCCACAAACCACAGCTTCTGGAATTTCTGAGAGAATCCATTCAATATTCAACTACCATCAAAGGCATGTCATTACTTTGCCAAATTGAACGCCCTAAGATCGCTAAATCAAGCCATCATTTTTCAGTTGTAGCAGATGTGCTAAGAAATACAGTAAGAGTCAGCTTAAAATTCCACTGCCTATTGTCACTCCATTATACCATTACATTTCTTGTGAATATATTTCATCTTCATGTTCACCCTTGCACTCAGCTTGTTGCTCTATCTCAGCTATCACTTACTCAGATTGCATGTATTTATCTTCTTAATGTTACCTCATAAATCATTCTCTAAGATAAAAATTCTTGGTTTTCTTCATTCTCATCTCTCCTTTAGCTCATTGCTTTTCAAACAATTTACTTGTATTTGTTGCCATTGAATGCAAAAGTCTCAAAATCTTAATAATAAATCAAAAAAAACCCTGATTTGGGGGATTGAAGAGGAAAAAAACAAATATTCAATGATAGTGTTTTTTGTAAATAACAGCAACTGAAGACTACAGCAGTTGCTGGAGAAGTTCCAAGCAATCTCTCTTACTACTGTAAATATTATCTCGCTATATCTGTTCCTCTGAGTTTTATTTGTACCCCATTGACAGTACATTATAGAACAAGGGATGAAGGGAAGGAAAACTTGGAATTTTTTCATTTGAATGTAAGACTTTTGTAGAGTGTGAACTGTCATTGTTTTTCTCTTAAAAATTATTGCTTCTAGATGTATTTCCATTCACTTATTGTAATTTGCTAAATGGATTATTTACATTGATCTGCATAACTAGTTTCCTAATATTAGTAGAAACTGTTTTAAAATACACACTTCATGATAACATATTTAGTACATATTGATAGTAAAAATTACAAACATAAGCAAGAAGAAGTCTAATCAGGCCATTTACTTTTTGTCTTCATTTGAATCTGCAATATCTGTGTGTCTTCTGAAATAATTGGTACCAGAATTCGTTTCAGAGATTTGCTGCTTACTCTCCAGTCACAAGGAAGAATTGGTACAGTATTAAAAACCTGCATTACAAGAACCAAAGGATGAGCAATTTATGTTCTGTGGCAAGCTTAGCATTCTCTACTGTTCACATTCAAGAAAATATTTTCTACATGGATGTTCATAACACAATCCATGGGGAAAATATTGTGTTTTTTAGATAAAATTCTAATCAAGAGGGAGCTATAGTAGCTTTCCTTTGATTTCCATGTGTGCTAGAAAAAAACCACTTTTTTCCATACTATAGATTGTCCTTCACTGTCCTGTTAGGACATAATCTTCTATTATTAGATCTGAATACCATAAATAATTAAGTATAATAAAATAAATACATATTATGTTAAGATCACAGTTTTCCACCTAAATTGATAAAAATATGGCTCACTTTTAGGGTTCTAAATTAGAACATTTTGAACCTAAGTACATTAACATGTTCTCCCCTAGCATCTGATGAACCTACCAGGGTCATATATACGTTATAGCTTGAAGCTACAACATATCAAAAACCCTGAAGTTCAAAACATTTCACATGGAAATACATAAACCTCAGGCATACACATCTCCTTTTCACGTCCCTGATGGATTTCATTACCCTCAGTTTCTTTACCTTCAGCACAGTTCTCAAATCTCTCTGTTATGACTGCATTGTTCTCTTACAGCTTTCCTTACCTAAACAGTGCCACTAGCTTCAGAAATGCCCTGTTTTATTCAGCTGTTTATCTTAGGTAAGCGATAGTTTAAAATGGACTTACAAAGCAAATCTAAGCCATGACTGCCAGCTAAAAATTTCACAGACATTTAGAAAACAAACCAACAAACAAGACACCAAAGAAAGCCCCAGCATCAGCTCTGAAAACATTGTGTGGAAAGCAAGCAGCTGCCTCTTTATTATTTTTTTTTTTTAATTACAGAAAATATTAATTTATCAAAATGGGAACTTCTTGTTGATACTGATACAGACCAGCAGAAATAGAACACTGCAAAAAGACCTTCAGGGTCAGCAAATCGGAAAGAAAGCAATCATAGAATAGTCAACTAGTTGTTCTAGTGACACTCATCTGCAGAATGGGGAAATCAGAGGGAAATCACTGCTCTAAACTGGCCAAACAAGAAATTATCTCACTCTTACTGTTCCAGGAAATCTGCAGTTGTATCTCAGAGGTAACACAAAGCAATTATCTCATGCTATTATTAAAAAAAAAAAAAAGAAAAAAGAAAAAAAGTTCCTTCAGGCTGTATATAGAGAGCTTGGTAGACAAGGAAACTATATTAGTATCAACTAATGAGTTTTTCAGTGCTGAACAGCTGCACTACATACTTTAAAATATGTGATATGAGGATAGTACTAGTTAGTCTTCTAAACATATCAGTCAGGATTACAGAACAGTCAAGATCACAGCATTGAAAGCAATATTTAGACTCAGGTGTTACCATGTAATTTACAAGAAATATCGAAATATCCTAGCAGAATGAAATATTATCACTTCTAAACATTTTGAAATAAAAATATTCCCTACATAATACTACTCTGGACCTCAAGTCTACACCAATATCACTTCAACAGATTTGAGAACATACTAGAGGCATACTGAATACCTATTGAGTAATTTAAAAGTTAAGTTTACTTTTAACTTGTAGAATTTTGACTAAGTAATACAACTGAGATACATTACCTTAGAGACACTCGTGACCATTAAAGAGAAGAACTAAACCTGGACTTAATGTTCTGATCCTTAAAAGATTTCATCCATCTTGTTCCTCTATGAATTTCTCACGTAATTGTGCGTATGGGTCCTCACACCTTTCAGTAGCTTATCCAGGCAGCTACTGTAATTCAGTAGCTTATTTCTCTTTGAGAAGGAGAAATTATAATCTGTAGATATGTATTCTACATTTAAATGATATTTATAGCAATAGCTAAGAATTCTCTTGAAACACTGAAATCAGTAGGTGAAATAAAGTCCCTGTTTGCACATAGTTATCTTTCACGACATAAACAAGAATGAAGCAGTAATGCCAAGCATCTGAATATTGTAAATTCTGAAGAAAACGCAGTTGGGTCACAAATTGCAGACTGATGGTAAAGCTGATTAATAAACGGCACAGACCATGCCAGAGTAAAGCCAGAAATACAGTATGTCAATAGTTTTGCCAGTTCACTGACGTTCATTACATTAAGATCAGAAAAATAAAGGCCATATTGATTCATTAGAAGGCTTTTTTGGTTTTGTAAGTATTTTTCAACTTATTTCTGCTCATCATGTACATTTGAGATAGTTATTTAAACACCTTTGTAACTGCCTTGCAGGTTCTTCAGTGTGTTTACTTGATATTGTGTTCTTTTGACTTTCCTATTATGTTTGTAAAGACAGCAACAAAAGAGTAAAAATACATAAAATCCAAACAGCAACTGTCTGCAGTTTGTATTCCATTACACAAATTGATTTATAGTGTCTGTAAGATGCATTTCACCGTGGAACTCTCTCCTGTTTAAGCACTCAGCAGGTTCATTTCATGCTGCCACTCCATGCCAGCTATAAAAGCCCATGTTTTGTTTTGGTACCTTTGACTGTCTGTATCCTTCAGTAAGAGAAAGTTTACAATCATAGCTCCCTCAGTATTGATCAAAATCATTAAAGTCTAAAACATGAAACTGTTGTGAAACATAATTTAAGATAGCACTTAGTCATAAAAATGAGGAGACATAATAATTGATACATATCCCAAAACTATTCAAGAAAAATCTTTAAATGCAAAATTTTATGTAAATGTTTATCTTCAACAGTCATAAGTACCTATACTATGTCTAACTAGTAAGGACTCCTTGTCTTCACCTTCATCTGTATTCCAGTGATCTCTCCAGTGATCTCACTGTGTCTCTGGACATAGAGAGTAACTGGAAAACTGAATTTTTACTTCCAGCTTCCCCAAACTTATTTCGTGACCTTGATAAAGCTATTGGTGTAAGCACTGACGGTGTGAAAATATCTTTTATACAAAACAACATTGTTTTCCCAATCTAACAGAAGCCTGTTACTAATAAATAATAACAAATCTTGTATTTGAGATTTATTTATTTAAAATGTGCAACCCATATTGTCATACTAACACAAACTGCAGTGTCTTCAAGACCATAGGATATTATGGAAAGTCTGTGAACTGAAGCCAACTGGAAAGAGGAAACAAATTAGTTTCTCAAGTTTTGCTGTCATTGAGATTCATGTGTTTGAACAGAACATTGGTACATTTGGCACAGGAAAAGTCACATTGAAGATTTGTGCAGGTTTGCACATTAGAGAATAGTAGCGATTCGTAAAAATTCAGTTCTTGATGTGCTCCACAGATTAGTATTATAAAGAACTATCAGCATATGTGGTAACAGAAGGTGCTTTTACTGTAATGTGTAAATAATGCTTACCCAAGGAGAACTATTCAACTTCGCCAAAATGCAGACAGATACAACCATCTCCTCAATACTGAACAGTGAACACTGAATACCGAACTCTCAATACTAACTATTTTAATTGAATGATGCTACTCAATCTAATTCTACTGACTAAAAATGAGTGTAATTTATTCAAAGTTCATTCTTCATATGATAGCTCTTCATAAAAGGCAAATTTTACATTTTCTAAAGCATTTATCATTGCCAAAGTATTTATGAAGGCAGTTTGTGTGAATTCTCCAAGTCTACAGCACAGTAATTTGAATGTATCTTTGAAAGTATATTACCTCTGCAATTTAGCTATGCAATAGTATCTCTGTTGGCAGTCATACTTTTCCTGTGAAATCTGTTGAAACGCATATTGTTACCTAATAGGATTAACTCTTTGATTGTTCAAGCAACATTTTCTGGAAGAAACAAGTTCCATCGAAACATGTTTTAAAATACATTGGCACAAGCCTGCAATCAATGCATAAAATACATCTAACACACCCTTACTCTTTTTCAGAAACCAGACAAGATTAATTAAAATACATTTCTGAAATTTACCAACTCTTTAGATGGTTAATTCTGTAGAACTATGTTCTAACTTCTTTATAGCCAGTTAAAGAAATTTGCATTTAGCACAGTGAAATGAAATGCTTCTCTTCTGACAGTATTATTCTAGATAACATGCAAAGCGAATAAAAAAGGGGTAACAATGTCACATCAAACTAACTCATGAGCACAGTGGTCAGTATTGTTCTATGAAGTCAGGTTTGAGGATGATTAATATACCAAACTCAAGCTTACTCATAAAAAGGATCCTGCAAACCCATAAATCACATAAATCAGTTTACCAAAGTGAATCCACTGTAATTAAAAGGACAAAGATTAATAACAAAACAAAACCAAACCAAAGCAAAACAAAACAAAAAACAAATAAAAAACCAAACCAACACCACAAACAAGTCTCTCAAAATGGGCTACCACTTATCTGGATAACTTTCAGTAATCTGATGGTGCTTTGACTGTGGTATTTATAATAAAGTTATACACCTCTGGGTCTTCTAGTTCATTCTTTTAACACTAAATTTATTTGAACTAACAACTTAAACTTCACAGCTTTGTAATACGTCCATTTAATAAGTACATCATTTACCACAAACCTTTTTTCCTGTCCTGCTGCATGATAAGATTGGTTAAAAATAGGTAAGAAAGTTAAATTAGTGAGACTGCAGGCACCAGAGCTACTTCAGATACAGTGAAAGGTTAAAGTTACATGAGTCAGAAAAAAAATCTAATTTTATTTTTCTACTACAATAGAGTCTCTAGAGAAAATTTATTTTTTTTTTCCTTTGTCCAAAGTTATATTTGTCCCTACCTTCGGCAATTTCTAAAGTGTTAGTAACTATTTTTTATTCCTAACATTTAGGAATTTCTAACATTTTTAACCTAACATGAAATGTAACTGCATCCTTGAATTCACAACATGCAGAAATTTTTCTTAAGATCATATATTTAAAGCAAATCAAGTATCACTTATTTGGAGATATTCCACCTGGTGATCTCAAATGAGACTCTGACAGCTTACTACTGAAACTGTCTCCTTCCCTAGAAGTGGAAGGCCCCAGACAACCTAGTATCTAGGTCAGATAAACACATACACAAGAATGTATACTTATAGCCTCATCCCAGTAAGAAAACTGGAACAAGACAGCCTCACTGCTGCTTAGTGACATACACTGCCATAAACCAAGTTAAAAATACTATCACCTGTTTCTTCTTATAAAAATTCTAGGTGTGGTTGAACTGCAGGTCAAAACCAACAAATATTTAAATATTTAAAGGCACGTGACTGTCTTGTATAAAAATGCTCTCAAAGGTATAGATTTTATGAAGCAAAAGGTATGTTTTTTAATGGCACATTTTTCTCATTTTTAAAGGAACACATAACTCAGTCATGATGTAAACCCAAAAGTCTGTATTAAAGTACTTCCTGCACACCCAAATTTCATTCCATCATATTTGTATATTGTTCAGAAAGCTGTCTCTGATACTGCATACACAGGAAGTTTTCTAGTTTTCTTCTTCTTCAGGCTATTCAGTGACAATGATTTCAACCAATACACAGAATGCAAAATGCATAATTCTTTGCAGATACAGCGGTGTAATGAGATGGGTCCAAATAACAGCAAACACTCTAAATTCAGCACCACCCAGATGACCTGAATCTTATGCTGGTTTTCAGAGTAATATCAGATCATTTTAATGGGCAAAGGGTCTTCTGTATGCACAGAAGCATGTAGAAGGCTTCTGTTGGAAACCTTTTAAAGCTTAACTTTCCTTTTATTTTCAATATCCGTGTATTTTTGTAAAGCTCGAGTTTAATTATGGTAGCACACAGTATAATTCATTTTGCATATGAAGAGACATTTTTAACATTTTGTTTTGCCTATTTTAGCTGGAGAACAAATAAAGTGCAGAACTGTAATATATGTGGTGCTATAGTTATGAAATTATATTTTTGCAGGAATCTCTTAGGTAATAGAGAATAATAAATTGGCCTGATATACAAGTCGGTAATGTCAAAAGGTATTTCTATATTCAAAAACTAATGTCAAAAGCAGGACAGAGGCATATGAAAGAAACATGACTTGTTAAGGCCACTTCGGAAGAGCATATGAAGTGATGCAGACTACTACAAGAAAAAAACAAAACAAAACAAAACAGATTTGTTTTCTCGAGAATGGAATGACATTACAAAACAACAACAACAACAACAAAAAAAAAGGTAAAACAAAACCAAAAAACCAAGGTATCCATTGCACAGTACAAGATGATCAAGGCATGTAACTTTGGAAAACTCATTATGTTAACAAAACAAATTCTATTCTGTACCATATTGCTCCAATTCAAAGGCACTTGCAAGCGATACGAAGTAGAAGACACCATATTGGTAAAAGAAAATGATAGCTACACAAATGTGGTAGATCTGATTTTAAAAATTTATTCCAAATTCAGTACATGTAGCAATGAAACTTCGATCCCATTAATGTCAAATGTAGGGTACCACACATTTCAGAAAAAGTGTAGTCTGTGCTAAAACATGACATCATGTCATCATTGCTTGCTGCTCAAACATAGCTCATAGGTTTTCACATGTTCCCCCTCAAACTCATCCCCAACTAAAAAAAAGAAATTTCAGTATTGCACTGGACATGCATCTAGAGATGGAAGACTACTCAGAACAAATTAAATAGCAGAGATCCTGTGTTGGTAAGGATCTGACATTCTAGGTACTGAAACAGAAATAGTCCTAAATACTTGTTAGTCAGTTCAAGTAAACATCTCAGGTGGTGCACTTAATTGTAAAACCCACTGAATACAGTAGTAGGCTATTTCTAACTAGTTTTCAGGTACTTGACTATTGGGTTAACTTCCCTAGTGGAACAGTTTAAATGCAAGACATATAGTTGAATTATGCCTCTCTTGTTAGTCCTAGGAATTCCTCCAGAATTTTGAAGAGAGAATAGTGTGATAATGGTAGAGTAGGATAAAGGCTACAGGTAAAGTGTTTTTCTTTTATTTTGAGATATACAGTCATATTCTTGAATCAATTTAAAATACAGTATCTGCACAGATTTGGGCTAAACAAAAGCAGAAGTATCATACTCAGAAGACTAATGAGTTATTTGATTAAAAATATTTCAAGACCATCAAGAAGTGTTGCAAAGGCGCTGATGGGGAAGAACTAATAATCATAAAGGCCTAGAAGAGTCAAGAGTCACAGTTATGAAGTCAACCATCTGATTAAGCTAAATCAAGACAATCAACACTTATTGTGATTTGAAATCTAGCATAGCATCATGAATCACAGCAGCTCCAAGCTTTCAGAAAATAAAGAATGGATGCATAATTGCACAACTACTTTTCTTCCAGAATAGTACATCCTCAAAGTCAGGAATATTTCCAGAATTGGAGATATGAAATAGAGGCTTTTAAACACTTTTTTGGCAGTGGTACAGTGTTTTTAACAGTTGTCATCTCTGATATTTTTTTTTTTTTTTTAAATCAGGAATCTTACTAATTAGGTTCATTAGTAAATAAGAGAAACAGTCCATGAACTCAGGATTCACAAATTATTTATAATTGGATTACATAATTTTTATGATTGGATCTTTTCTTTCTAATGCAGATTTCTTTTCCATTTGGCAATTGTCTGGAGCAGCTAACGATTGCTTCAAACTTATTCATTCTTAGATATTACCCACTAAACGCTTTTGGAAAATATTTCCTGAGATGCAATAAAACATTCTACTTCAGACTAAATATAGTAAACTTGAGGGAAAGCAAATTAAAACAAAAAAAACCTCACAACAAAACAAACAAATTGACCAAAAAAAAAAAAAAAGCCAAACCCAAGTAGCACAGTAAATTCAGTAATAAGAGTAATAAGTTGATTGTGAATAACCTGCATATACGAAGTAGGCAAGTCTGGGAAAACAATTTTGTCTCAGAGGCTGTTTTTATCAATATTCTGAGAGAAAGGGTGTTTCTGCAGGAACTAGGTTAACTAATTCTCTTACCTAATCATCCTTTTCTTCACCAATTCTTTCTCTCACCTTCCATGACAGAACCTCCTGATGTGGTTAACAGAAAGGTAAAAATCCATAATCCTAGTTTCTCATTCAATGTTGATCTCCCAGTGTCTCTTATTTAAACTAAAGAGAAGCAAAGAAGATTCATGTAACTTTCCTACAGCTGATTTATTTGTAAAGGGCTAAAGTATTATCAGTTATGCCAAGTGCGATCAACAGTAATATGTTTCTGAGAGGTGTAGTGTTTCTGGTGGAATTAACCAGACTACACAGATTCAGTAGACATTCTCAAGCTACTTCCCAAGAGAGTTATATGCAATTCCTTGATGCCACTTTTCAGAACAAGCTCCGCGGCATGCAGTCAGAACATTAATATATTACTTAAGAAAAACTGTAAGCCAGAAACACTTTCTGATTTAAGTTTTGCGCCCTGAATGCTGATCACTTGCTGTTATAGAGTACAAGAACACGATCTCCATGTTTCACTTGCAGATGATTACTTCTAATAGTATTCACAAACATTACTCTTTAGGTCCTGTAAATATCTCCAAGACCTTAAGACAGTACTAGAGATCTGGACCAATTAACACAAAATCAACAAATTTTCCTCATGTCTGACTTCAGGGTTTCAGAAGAGCTCTAGGAGGCTCTGCTAGCAACACGTTAACACTACAAACCATTAAAAAAAAAACTAAGTAAAAACTACAAAGACTGATCCACAGAGACCTACTTCAAGTAACATGAGTATTTCAAGTATTAAGATATTTGTTCTTCAATAATGACACAAAGGAATCTCTCAGATAGTAAATGTCTATACCTACATATTATCCCAACATAGATTTTTTTTGATACATGGTACGACTGAAACTGGATCATTCTACTAAATCTAAATGGGCATAATTTCAAAAGAGTATATAGTCCTGTTCGAGTGATTTCACTACTGTTTTTAATCATTCTTACTACTGTCTATCTTACTGGTACTCAGAGATAGAACTGATGGGTCAACATTTTTCTTCTCTGTAGCTGTATGGATGCCTTTACAGTATAGGAGGAGATACTGGATGATACTCTTACACTGAAATTTATTATTTTTACAAAGTCCAGCTAAATACAGAACCAAGTTATTTAATCATATGTATTTGACACTAAACAGTCATGCTAAAACAGAGATACTAAACAAACAAACAAAAAATCTGCATCTGTTTATACAGAACATTCTGAAAACAGAGACAACTGAAAGTGCATCTGCTAAGAACAGTCAAAACACATTTTCATGAGAATCTGAATGCTTCTCATTCTGATCCTATAAAGCTTTCTTTCCCTTGTTTTCCCCAATGCCAATTCAAAAAAGGAAAGAAATGTGCTGAATAAAAACACCTTGGCATTTAGATGGCTGTCCGTATATAAATTAATATGTTAATTACACTCTCACGAGCTGCATATAATGAGATTAGCAGAGAAATGAGATTTGCAGAGAACACTTAATATTAGGCTTGAATAGTGAATGTGTCCAATTACATAAAGTTTTTTATAAAATGGGTCATTTACATAAACTTGCTAGTCATTAAAATTTTAATTTATGTTAATTTATTTTTTTAAAAGAGAGAGTTTCTTGAAGATATTACAATCTAAGGAGTAGCAATTGCCAGGTGTGACAATAGAGACTAAGAGCGAAATCAGATAACAAGAGAGTCACCAACATAGCTTCACTATTAAGGGCATTTCTCCTTGATCTGACCTGTTAGGTTGCTGCTGCTTTATTATGTTCAGATATGCAATACTAAAGTACAAGGTAAGTCTAACCACCTCTGGAAAATCTAAAATACTCTATAGATTTAACTGTTCAGTTTCAAGTTTGCTCAAAAAACACGGATAAGAACTGTAATAATACAGAGATTTTTTTCATCCTGATTCACTGCATAAAGTATATACAATAACTGGCTACACAAATGCTTTCACGAATATTTGAAGCATCTTTTAGTAAATCAGCAACTCAACTTTCTAAAATTCACAGCAGAATTGAAATTTCTATGTTAAGAACAAGATTTAATGCTGATATAAAAGGCTGAAGTTCATAAAAACATTTACAGTTAAAGCAATTTTCAGACCTGTTGCCAATTATAATTTCAAGAAGTCTCTCTTTACTCCATTTGAAAAGTGGAGATGTTTATGTAATCTTTGTTTTGCAGGCTGTATAAGGAATAGCTTGCCAAATAAATGTTACAGGGTTTGAGACATAAAAATTTACAAACCATTTGTTCTTTAAAAGCCAATAGAGCTATAAAAATTTAGACTAGCTCTCAATATTCTTTAACTGTAATATATTTTACCTGAAAAAGTCACAAAACACAGTAGTATGTTAATTATTCATTTCTATCTATGAAGTAGATGAAAAGTGTGTAACGCTACTATTAACATATCAACTTTATCCTGATAAATTATTAAATTATTAAAGTCATTGCAACATTGGTCAGTACTCTATAGGTATCACTAATTTTCTTTTCATACTAATAAAGGAAGCTGAACTATTGATCTCATAGTAGGGGAAAGCCAGCTGATTGGATTACTCAAGAATACTTCAGATATGTGTATTTCAACTACAGCTTTGAACCAGATCATAAGGCAAGTGTTAAAAAGAAAGTTTTATCGTCCAAAAAAGAAATTGAAAACAGTAAAATGTGAAAGTCCCAAATTTCTCCTTGAAAAACAATCCCCCTCCCAAACCCAAAAGTACCGCACATCACTTTCATTACTGTTTAATATAACATAAAGGTGATGGAATGCGTAATGAAATGTACATACAACACCAATCTACTAAGCACTTTATCTTCAAAGGTTCAGGTACAACATATGTTAGTGAGAAATCCCTTTGATGAGCTGAAATACACAAAACTCTCCACAAACGCTCATTTCAAAGCAAAAGAACCTTAGCAGTCCTAAATGCATACCATCACTAAACCCTACTAGCAACTGACATCACTTAAAAGTGTGAAGAAGTTTCTCTTACAAAATGAAATAGATACTAGTGCCTCCTTGGACACTAAGCTTTTTTACTGTATGTAGGGGAAAGCTTATGAAAGTTCATAAAATAGGCAGAAAAATATAGTAACAGTAAGCTAATATTTTATTTTTACAGTTTCATTAGATTTTCTTCTTTTTTTTTTTTCTTTTTTTTTTTTGTCCCACTTGCTTGGGAAAGGACAAAGCATCAGCAGAGTGGGATTTCATCCAAGTGGCAAGTCCAATCCACCCTGTAGTAAAAGGCTTCTCAGTTACATCGGTGAGCTCTGGTTTGTGAAACAAACACCAAGAATGAAATAAATTAATATGAAGTCTCCAAGCTTTCAGTAGAGCCAGCACTCCACCCACTTGGTACCACATAATACTGACTAACGCTGCCTGTATTTCCTCTTGCCCACCTAGTGCCTGGACTCACTGATCCACTCACCAATAGGCTTCCATTCTTTTCCCCCCACAAATGTTGTCCTGAAAAAAATAATTAGCAACACAATTCTAAAAGCAGGAAAAGCTAAATATTCTTGTGCTCATTTTGTTCTCTCTGTACCTTGCAGTGATGCTGTACTTTTGGTGTACATATAAATTATAACACAATCTCCCTGGTCTTAATCAACTTTTTAATGGATGGTATGTTTACCTTTTAGCATGATACTCCATCTCATTCTATCATCTACAGACATTAACACACACACAATATGCCACCACACATGCTTCAATGTTCACTCCAATGTGCTAGTTTATCTCTTTTTTCAGTACATATGCTGCACTGTGATTTCACCAGTTCTCCAATTGTTTTTATCAAGGACATGCTTACTTTTCTACTCACACAGCTGCCCTAATCACAAAGATGGAATATAGTTACATTTATCTTAATAATTCATTTAGTATTCACTATAAGCTGCAGATGATTAAGAATTGATGTGGTATTCATATGAATATCACAGGCACTTCCACACGAATTCCTCTGTAATCCAGGACTAATGAAATTGGCACTACGACCTCGAGCATATAGCTGATAATACATGAGAAAGCAAAGAGCTCCTTTTGCTGAAACCTCTATTTTGAGACAAAGAAAAAATTTGTCACATGACATGAAAAATTGGATACCATACAAATAATCACACCACATAAATATTCTGTTCAGGAAGCATCAGAATGAAAGACAAGGGTACTTTGAATTTTTCTTCCATGCCTATAATCAGAATTCATGCCCATGATGAAGGGAGGGGAGAGGTGAGGACCTATTTGAAACTATTTTGATCACTTATGATGTCTGAACAGAAGACTGATACGTAGTTCTTATGAAAAGGTTAGAAAAATACAACAGTCAATCTGAGTTTCATTAAAATATTTTCAAGCCTGTTAATAATACGTCATTGTCCCTTTCATATTTCAACACTACAACTTCTCTGAAGACAGCACGACTGCATTTTAATCCCTGCAAAAGATCAAAAATATTCAGTCCATATACATATCTGCACTAGTGGAACAGAACTGCTGTATCAATTATTCTAAATGTGGTTTAAGCTCTAACAGATATTACCCTTAATGAGAGGCTGCTCTGTTCATAGAGTCAACTTACAGTGGTAGCTACAGTATGAACAATTTATTACCATTTGGTTTTGAAACTAAAGCTATTTCTGTGTTCAGTGAATATTAACACAAGGTAGTCAACTGGGGCTAGCCCCTCTCAAATTCACTGTGGCTCTGGGGACATCAATATGTAGACGTGGTCTATCTAGACTTCAGCAAAGCCTTTGACACTGTCTCCCATAATATACTCCTTCAAAAGCTGATAGCCCGTGGCTTGGACAAGCGCACTCTCTGCTGGGTTCAGAACTGGCTGGAGGGCCGGGCCCAGAGAGTACTGGTGAATGGGGCTGCATCTAGCTGGTGGCCAGTCACTAGTGGTGTCCCCCAGGGGTCAGTGTTGGGTCCAGTCCTGTTTAACATCTTTATTGATGATTTAGATGAGGGGATTGAGACCATCATCAGCAAATTTGCTGATGACACCAAGTTGGGGGGCAGCGTCGACCTGCTGGAAGGTGGGAGGGCTCTGCAAAGAGATCTGGATAGACTGGAAAAATGGGTTGATTCCAATGGGATGAAGTTCAACAAGGCCAAGTGCCAGGTCCTGCACTTTGGCCACAACAACCCCCTGCAGCGCTACAGGCTGGGCACAGAGTGGCTGGAGAGCAGCCAGGCAGAAAGGGACCTGGGGGTACTGATTGACAGGAAGCTCAACATGAGCCAACAGTGTGCCCAGGTGGCCAAGAAGGCCAATGGTATCCTGGCCTGTATCAAAAATAGTGTGGTCAGCAGGACAAGGGAAGTGATCCTTCCCCTGTACTCTGCATTGGTGAGGACACACCTGGAGTATTGTGTTCAGTTCTGGGCCCCTCAGTTCAGGAAAGATATTGAGGTGCTGGAGCGGATCCAGAGAAGAGCAACAAGACTGGTGAAGGGACTTGAGCACATGACCTATGGGGAGAGGCTGAGGGAGCTGGGGTTGTTCAGTCTGGAGGAGGCTTAGAGGTGATCTCATCGCTCTCTATAACTACCTGAAGGGAAGTTATAGCCAGGTGGGAACTGGTCTCTTCTCCCTGGCAGTTAGCAATAGGACAAGGGGACATGGGTTTAAACTCTGCCAGGGGAAGTTTAGGCTGGATATTATGAAGAAGTTCTTTACGGAGAGAGTGATCAGGCATTGGAATGGCCTGCCCAGGGAGGTGGTGGACTCACCGTCCCTGGAGGTTTTTAAACTGAGATTGGACATGGCTCTTAGTGCCATGATCTAGTAAATGGGCTGAAGTTGGACCAAGGGTTGGACTTGATGATCTCTGAGGTCTTTTCCAACCTAGCCAACTCTGTGATTCTGTGTGAATATTTCATAGGTTTCATGGTACCTATATATATCCCCAAAGAGTTCTCTTTACTATGATGAAATACTTAAACTGCTGCCACATAATATTGTTCTAGGCAGAATAATACTAACTCTAAATGGTAAGTTTGTTCTATACATCTGTTTTTTTCATCCGTGGAAAAAAAGTCCCCTTACAAATTCTGAGGATTTTTCCTGTACAGCTATCACAGGTGCTTTCAGTTTTAAGCATCCAATTTAAGAAAATAAAAACAATAGATAAACCATTAAAGTATGGTTTTATACAAGCATAACTTCATACACTGAAAAACCCCTGTCTCAAGAAAGTACTTCTATTAGTATAATGTTTCTTGTAAGTTTATCTCCTTTGAAATATTTGTATTGTCTTATGTATCAATCATGCAACTGACATGTGACTAAGATACTTGAAACATACACCAACAAAGGGATTATTTACTTCACCCACAGGACTTATTTTAATTCCACCTGAAGAAATAGCACAACACAAGGGTGAAGAGGTGAAATTAAATGGATTAGGACAGTTAGTGGTGAGATTAGATATTTTAACATACTTGTTTGCTCTTAAATTCTAAGAATGTATCCTCAAAACAGTAATCAATGCACTTACAAAACCAGAACTAATATGTTTTCTGTTATGTTTTTACAGTGAGCTTAAATAGACCTTATTTAGCTACTTGGGCACTCTACTGTTTAAAGCCAGCTAATTTATATTCAAGTATATTTTTCTTAAACATACATGAGACTATTAGGTTTACAACAACCTATTTATTACACAGAAAGAGTCTGATGCCACATGGATTTACCTACTGAAATGTAATGTTAACAGAGGCTAGTTAATTTATGTAAATATAAATAGTAACAAAGAGTACTATAAGATATATATGTTTTATGAAATAACATAAAAACACATTCAAAAAAATAATTCAAGTGCAGGCACAAAATTAAATACATCGCTTCCATCACTAATACAGAAAACCTCTAGTTGTCTTCCACTCCAGCAATTTCCCAAAGCAATCATCAGAAGTTAGAAAGAAATTTGCTAATTACAGACTAACAGCAAACTAAAACCACATTAGTATTGAGGAAAAAAACAGGCCAATAGTTGTATTTAAGCAATGAAAAGTATTTTTTTATGTATTTAGAAACTGTATACGAATAATTGATTACAAAGTTGGAATGCAAATAATGTACTAACTTTTGAAATATATTATATAACATAGATTATTAATGAAAATCTATAATTAACATTTTATCAAATTACAAATACCATGAGAATGCCACTTCAGAAATGTTATTTTCTCTTACCTGATGTATGCAACCATGGAGTAGCACTGCAGTAGTATCCTGACAGCTGTTGCCTACAGCATATGCTGAAGTTAAGCAGCTGACTTAAATTTCATACACTCCCAATACAAAATGCACTAAGGAAGAAAAAAAAATCTTCTTGTGCATTTATCACAAGCGTATCACGCTGATTTGAAATTACTAAAGCATGATTTCTAACTTTTTATTTCCATATATTTTCACCTGACTTGGTAGATGCCTCCTACTTCAAAGGACTCTGAGAACCATTGCTTGAATTACCCCTTATTCCTCTAGTGATAACCTCTAACACTTGCACCTGAAGACATAGAGTGGTAAAACCTACTTTTCACCTGGAGTTAGCAGGCAGCACAGGTGACAGCATTTTAGTTATATTCACTGTGTTACTGATGCAGAGGAGCTTGCAAAATGGCTCCCAATCTGTGGGACTGGACACATTGAACCTCACACTTCTGCAGACTTCATGTTTACAGGAGCCCTCCATCTTCTACTGAGGTGTTCTAGTCCCATCACAAATGCAGGTGATCCCTACTTCTTCTGTTGACAAGTTCACATCTAGAGATAGATAAATTAATTTTGCTATGTGTACAATTTTAGCTTTGTTTCTCTAGAAAGGGCTGGGATATAAATTAACAGCATGCTGACAGCTCCATGCAAGCTCTCGAAGAAAATTCTCAGTGCCGAGTAACTGCACTTGAACCATTCTATTTACTCTCCGCCACGACGATCCAAATAGGGCATTTGTGTAAGAGGTACTGCTTAGATCAAGTTTGTATCAAGTGTCATCCAAGTATCACAAGGGCAAACAGTCCAAAGTTGGGGAGTTTTATCTGTTAATTCACTGCCTACCACCACAAACTTCTGATCACTGATCCAGATACTGAGGAAAATGAGAACATGATCAGACAAACCCTTATTCTACCACCTGCCCATTCTCAAAATACCTCGTTTGCACTGTCAGTCCACTGAAAAGTCCTCTGACGAGGCAACAGATAGTGTAGCAGTTGAAGCAGGTGCCTAAAGGTTCCTGTTTCCCTGTTACTCACTGTCTCTGCTCTGGTGTGCCACCAGCAGTGACCCACAGCCACCTCACAGGTGCCCCCGCTCCAGCTTGGTGGCACTTCCCCTCAGGAACATCCCTGCTCTGGTGTAGCACATCCCTGCGGCAGCACTTCCCTCAGGAGCACCACCGTTCTGGAGTGGCAGCAGTTTAGGTGGCATTTCCCTCAGGTGTGTCCAACTCTGGCATGGCAGCAGTTTGGGTGGCACTTCCCTCAGCAGTGTCTGTGCTCTGGTGCAGCAGCAGTTTTGTCAGCACTTCCCCCAAGGGTGTTCCCAACATGGACATGGTGTGGCAGCAGTTTTGGGAGCACTTCCCTCAGAAAGGAACCATTCCTTCTGGGCAGCAAGCATCCAGCTTAATGGCTGCAGTCTTCTTCAATACAGGGAATCATATACTTGTCTGTTGAGTAATTTTGGCATATGCTGGGTTTTTTCTCCTGGTTCTCCCTGCTGCAGAGCCAGCTGGAAGTCATTGTCACTGTGAAGCAGTTCATGGCCACCCCATCAGCAGCCACCTGTGGCAGCCCTGGCAAACACACCTGAGGCCAGATCATTGAGAGGAGTCTATGCAAGCCCTTCCCACTGACTCTAAATTGTTGCCTCCCTGTTCACAGGAGAGCACTTCATGCAAAAAGTCATGACTGTTGAAAGTAGAGAGACTTGAAGTAAAATTTCAAGACAGTTTCTGTCTCTACAGACTCATTTTTAAAGTGCCTGTAAGAATTAACCATGCTATAAGAACAGGCTGATAACTCAGGAAAATGAAAAGGTCACAATGATTCTGAAAACTTACCCTTTGAGTCAAACTGTTTCACATTAGTGAAAGACTTACATCCCATATATACTCAGTAGTCTGTATTTATAGCAAATTGTGGTTTATTTTGAATAATTGCTTGTTCTTGGCTAAGATAATTGTGGTTCAGCACTAGCAACATATAAACTCAATCCTTTATCACTTCAGTGCCATCATACTCTTCTGTAATTCATCTTGATGTGTAATAGGCATACATAGCATTATATGATTTGTTTCTCCAATTGTTTATACCTCAGTAGAGCACAATGAACATCTGTATTTGGGAACTGGAAGATTTTCAAGGGCCTGACTCAGAAAACCATGGAAGTATATGAGGCTAGACTCAACTGTACAAAATTATCCTGGATTAAGCAATTTCTCTACTAAGAATCTAGTTCTTATTTTGCAGTGTCAAAGAAAAAAAATAAATAGAATTATTTATACTTCATTATTTATTTATACTTTCTGATTTAAATTGGCATTTTTATAATCCTTGTACTTCTTCCTCTAGGAGCAGACTTTATAACAGTTACAGTGATGAAAATAAGACGTTCAGAAAAGGCAAGTCAAATATGATGGAGGGAGAAAGATTTTTAGAATTACTCTTTTTTCCTCTCCCACAATATGTACCTCATGATTTTTATCAAACAGGAAAAATGTCACTACACTGCAAAGCCCAGATAATCTACAATTTAATCACTGTAATCTTTGGTCAAAGAAAGCTTCTAGATACAACATGCACTGGTATAAAAAAACTGCTTACTTCACATGGCACAAATCAGATTGGGATTGAAGTGTTTTATTGATTTATTAATGATATGCCATTAACTAGTAATCAGTGAACTAATCACTGAGGGTCAGGTTTTTAGGCAAAAAAATTCAGATAAAACAGTAACACACTGAAAAACTGTTAATAAAGTTCTACACATTACTAAATATCTTTTTACAAGTAATGATAAAATATTCAAGTTACACACACATACTCACAGCTTTAAGATCCCTCTACTTCTGGGGATGCAGATTCCCATGCCCCAGAATTCACATCCTGGGGCAACTTCTGCCAGTGTCAAAATGGATTTGAACTGCTGCTCTGTTTTCCACTTCTCACTCCAAGGTCCCTCACAATTGTTGCACACTTTTCATGCCTCTTTCATATTTCTTTTCAAGGTACTTCTTCATTGTCTTTTTGTAATTCCCAGGTTGCTATTCAATTTGGATAGTCATCATCCTCTTCAGCGGGATCACTGTTTGGGAAAATCTCTTAGGTACTTTTGGCTGTTCTAGTCACACAGAGTTATTCTCACAATACTTCTTGTCAACTGTTGCTGTCCAGGCCTTCCTCCCCTGCTGCCAACAAAGTATATCAGTATTTAGGCCAAAGATGGAATGAGCATAGTATGAGAAGAAAAACTATTTGGGAGAAAGTGAAATGGGGAAGGCAAAGGAGTAGATCAAAATCACAACAATAGATAGAAGGCTCACCTGCATTGAATCATTCAGTCCTGAAACTCATAGTATCTTCTTATAAATAAACATACAAAATATGATTTTTTTTTTTATGATTAAAACCATGGTGATTCAGATTATAAAAACACATCACTAAATGTAAAAGCATTTTAAAAATAAATGAAATATGTTTTTTATCAAGAATAATAAGAGCAATGAAGAGACTTTATCAAACCTGTGTTCATTTCACTTCTCTTCACCAATTTGCTATTTGTTGAGTGTAGAGCTATTCCACTCCAGTGGGCTTCTTAATGAAAGTTGAGCTCATCAGTCCTGGTGGTATGTCATCTGTGTTATTAGATGAATGCTTTTTCTGTACCAAACATTTTTCTCACTAGCTATAAATGGGTATGATTTTAGTGTATAATATATTAAGTATAGAACACATCAGAATATACATGACAGTAATTTGTATAAGGGACTTTAACTCTGTTAACTTGGCCTTCGAGGACAGAATTGGACTTAAAGGTCTTTTTGCTTCTTCAGTTTCTGTATTTTGATTGGATTTTTTTTTTTTTTTAAAGGTAGCTGAGCCCAACGAAGAACTTCTATTAGTCATCCCCTTATGTATACCATACATTAATCACTAGGAAACAAAACAAATGGAAAGGAAATTGTAAGCATTTAGTTGAATAATTACTAAAGTTATTTTTCAGCCAGTTTTTGCAACTGTGTAATTAAGGTTTACAAAATGTAGAATACTTACTCCAGCTCACCTCTTCTTGTTACAAAATGCAGAGCAAACCAGGATTCATTGTGTGTAGGTTCTACTCCAAATGTGCTAATCAGAATTCATGTTTCCCATTTAGAAAAATATGTGATGGAACAGTCTTAGTGACTTTGAACTCCTGCTTGACTTCGGACCAAATTGTCTAGCTAAACATTTTAAAATATGGAGCTAGCTGGAATGTAACAAAGTTTATTGTTGTTATTGCTTATGCAAAAAAGGTCTGACACAAAGTAAAGTAAGTAAATTTTTAAGCAGTGTAAAAACCACACAATTAGGCACCTTATTTTACCGGTACCATAACAATGATGACACTGTTACCAACGTAATTAACATCCTATGGGTCTAAGAAAACTCATAAAGTCAGCTGAAAGACTTGTGTAGACTTCTCTGGCCTTCCAAAATAACCTGTTCAAAACTTACCCAAATTATTTTTGTACGTCACAGAAAATATTTTCTTTAGCAACATCAGTTATTTTTACTTTGCTTTCTAAAATCAGAAGGTTATGATGAAACAGACAGAATTGGTACACTTACTCTGATATGCAGTATTTTTAGAATTAGGCTTTAATCATTTATGGCTTATGAAGGGAATATAAAATAATTGATAAGCAAGCCTTTACATAATTGTCAGTGAATACTGGACATTTGTTATTCCATACACTGACAATGCTGTCAAGGAAGACTTGCTCAGAATGTCTAGGATGTGCTTTTGTTCCAGTGTTCAATCATAATCAACAATTCTTCAAACAGTAATAGTTCAAAACGGCCCCAAGGCCCCGTAAAACAGGAACAGCTGAGCTCTGTGACCTTGATCTTTAAAAAAGGTAAAAAGTTTGAAGACTGGATCTGAATAGTAATGTTGATGAGATGCCATTTAACAGCTTTAGAATTTTCAAATATAATGTGTAATAATTTTGATAAGTGTTTAATAGTCTTAATGTTATTGCAGAACTTGCTGTTCCTAACTAGATGTAATTTGATCTAGTTTACAGTACACAGCCAGTAAAGAAATGAGAGAAATGCTGCAGAAAATGTGGCATGACCTTTTCAATTATTGCTTTGTCAAGGCATCTGTCAAGAGATTTTTCTTCTATTCCAAAGCAGTCAGACATCGCAATGAATGGTAGTAAGGTATAGCTTGTTCTTGGTACGAAGCCAGACTATGTTACACAGTAAGATTCATAATGCATTATAGTCAACAAGATATCAAGACACAAGGTGCATAATAAAACCAAATTTGTCTTGAGAAGTAGTAAAGGTCAAAAATTTTCTCCACTTTAGAAAGGAAGATATGAAAGGACAGGAAAAAAAAGCCTTTTCTATGTCCCTGCTAATACTATCTGTGATTATATGCTAGAATTTTTATTACACAGATTTATTTCTGAAACATTTTTAATAAGCAATTTTGCCACATCAGCAATGAAAGGCAAATGAGAAATGGCAGCTCAAGATTTGTAGAAGAATAGACATAGGCAGACATAGTTTTCTCACAAAAGGAAAAAATTGGTTAGATTTATCAAATTCCAGAGACTGTAATAGTTATGACAGTTTTTAGGAAGCTGCTAAAACCATTCTGTCTTCTCAGGTTGAAATGAATTGTTTCAGAGACAAAAGCAGCATGTAAGCCCCGCCCCCACCCCGAATAATAGTCTGTTTCAAATGCTTGTTATATAGTAGAGAAAAAAGTGTCAAACAGAGTATGTTCCAGCATCCATGCATGCATTTTCAAGTCTCTTTTTATTACTTCTTAGAGAACTGCAAAAAGTAAGAAAAGATACACATCAGTGGTATTGACAGTTCTCTCTCTTGGGAATGTTTTAGAGGCTTTCTAATCAAACTTCATAGATATTGAACAAGCTAAAGCTTAACAGTAATTACCTGCTGCAACAACACACTCTTGGACAAATATCTGCTACTCATGAGCAGTCATGCCTTTATTCTAAGGAATATACAATTGCAACATTTAGAATGTTTTAAAAGTTTTACTGGAAATTAAATGTATTTACATTACAGCTGTCTTTCTCTTTTCTCCTGGTATTTCACTTTACCTGTTACATTTCTCATTTAATTAAGCCTCCAATCTCATAACAGATTATATGCAGAAAGACCACCGAATCCAAAGTATGTCCCTTGGAGTTTTTCTACCTCTCATTCTACAACTGAGGCATGAGATCACATTTTTCAGAAAATAAATGATCTGGTGCAAGTTTCTGGATTTCTCTTTCAAACATAAGAAATAATTCATTTTATCACTTCCTATTTTAGAGAATACCTACATACTGATGGCAGGATGTATTTAGCAGAAGACAGCCATTTATTGAAACACAACGGGTTCAGCTCCACATTATCAATGCTACAGGATTGCAGAGCCCCAAAAGCTATACAAATAAGCATAAGTCATTATAAAGAACAATTCCAGGAATTGTCAGTCTTGTCTATTAGTGTATCAGGGAAGAAAGCAGGAAGACTGCTTTGCAAAGTGGTATTAAGTACCACTGAGGAAAGACATCATGATTTAGCAAATACTTCCTTTCTTGTTTAATTCCGTATAACGTTTCTAATGCTTTCTGATTCTTCAGTCAGCCCATCCGCATCCTCCCCCAGCTACTTACAAAGAAACACCCTGGGAGACATGCTTAGTTACAGCCCAGTGGCCTGCTTTATTGCCATTTTCTGGAATGGACTCGTGCTTTGACATGCCCAGTTACTATTATTTCCTTAAACTTTTCACACAGTGAATAAAGCTGAATTTTCTGAGGTGAACACCCACAGGGTTACTGCAACTGTCTCTACTGTAAAACTTTCAGTAGTGACATATGATTTTGAGAGCTTGACCTCCTAAAATGGTTTACAAATGAAATTACTCTCAGTCAAGAAAGCACAAATTCTTATCTCAGCAATTAAACTGTGCTTAGTTGCAAACTTAAACCCTGTGATTTCATGCCTCAGCTTGACTAAATAATTTTGAGTTAGAATAATGAAAACTTGCAACGATTGTGAGGGATCTTAGCATGAGAAAAGGATAACAGAGCAGCCATCTAAACCTGGTTTGGCACTGTCAGAAGTCACCCCACCAACACCATGACCTCAGATTAGGCCAGGCAGAGCATTCTCCCCATCGAATGCCATAAGCAGCCTACACCCAGCTAGAGGAGTGACAATGCACGGTGCAGCACCAGGGACCCAAATCTGGGTGTGCACACATGACCCTAGTGCCAGGTCAGCAGAATGTGGATTAGCAGTTTTTATGGAGCAGCAGCATGCACATAAAACTGGGGTGCCCACCACTCTAACAGAGAACCCGCACCCCCAAGAAGCAGAGGGAGGTGCTTGCAACTCACATGGCCTGCAAGAGGAGGAGCACACACACAGGAGTGTGTCACCAGAGTATTTGAGGAGTAGCTATAAAACGTTTAGAAAATTGTAGGTCTTCATTAGCATTTTGTGTATGTTACTGTAGATATTCTAAATGACTGGCTCACTGATAGACAGTTAATAGCATGCAATTGAGTTGCTCCAATCCTTATTTGTTCTAAACCACAAACTGAGCAGTTTTCAATGCAACAGCCTACCTTTCATTTTTATTATATGCAAAGTTTTGTTCTGTGCACATGACCACAATAGCCATATGACACAGCAGAGTGGAAAGATACCTATACGATCTCTCCGTACTACAGGTATTTATCCTGCCTTGAAAACTGTGCTAGTAGACCTTAGAGCTCTGACTTGTCTCTAAGCGTGTCAGCATACTCACAGCTATCTGCCACTGAAGTTAAATAAGAAAAACAATGAGCATATAGATGAGAATTTCAAGATACCATTGTCTTCTATTATGGCCCTTCAAGTTTTTAAAAGTACTCCTTAGAGCAATTAAGCTCTAAGTAAGGCAGGTTCTTACACAATTCACAGCTAGAACAAACAGATTACTGCCTTCAGAGGAAACAGAGATCTGAAATCACCTACAAAGAGAAAATGAGTGGGATTTAGTTCAGTAAAATTTATCCAATCTACCAAAAACAACCTTTACATTGATTTAAACTGCCGGTATGTGAAGCAAACTGAATTCACAGAAGGCAGCACCTTATAAAAAATGATCTAACAATAACCTGACAAAATCAGGGCAGAATAACTACTGATATCACAGCTGTGGTATACTGTTCACTATCTGTACTGCCTCAGTGAAGACTGCATATTTAAATAATTCTCTAACCAAACAGGAAGTAATGGAGTTAAGGTTTCTTGATGTAAACAATACAGGTCAGTCATGATGATCCTTTAGATCTTGGAGTATGGCCACCTGCCTAATACTTTACATTCCTCCTACCACTGCTAATGTTCCTCTCTTTGCTATGCAAAAGAGGTGTTATACTCAAGCTAAATTATATTTTAACTAAAAGGTTAAAAATATGCAGTGTTTATAATGACATTTTCATGAAATGTTGGAAATAGAATGAAATCAGATCAAGAGGAATTTCATAGTGAGAAAATGTAATTCAAATAAATAAATCAATTCCGTTTAATATTTATTTTAACTTAGTGTAGGCATCAGTAACTTTGAATTTGCAAAATACCTTATAACTTGTGTTTTATCAGTTAATATTGTTGTGTCTGTATGTGATTTGTTAGGCTTTTCCCCAAAGTTATTAGAGCATTCCAGTAAGTCTGGACATCTTTGATTACTGTCTAGAGAGGAATAAGTAACTTATGTCAGCCACTGGCTACAAATTTCACCTGCAAGAAACATGTACGCAGATACAAGTATTTAAATTTAAGGGGGACTCAGCCATGAAAGAAATTTGTAATATTGAGTAGCAGCACACTCTTTGACAGTTGTCTTTTATGTTCCAAGAACTTTTGCAATGACACCTCTTTCACTAATATTGTCATAGTGTAAACATCAATTTCTTAGTATGGTATCTGAATATATACAACAAACCAACTGAGACAAAAAATACCTTAAGCAAAACATTTGCTTCAGGATAGCATGAGTTCCTTACGATCCCTAAAGGCTTTCATGTTGCTTTCAATTAGATGTCATTTAACAAGTTCCCTGAAGTTTGGCTCTTGATGACAGCCAAACTAATCCTCTGACCAGTGACTTTCTCACTAGAAATAAATGAAATAGGTAATTATCATGTTTGCAGATACATAAAGATTGAGACAGAGATTAATGTAGTAGAACAATCATGATTAAAGGCAATCTTTATTATTTGGTAAACCAGGCACAAATAAAAAACATTAATATTTCTTAATGGCTAAATATATTGTTTTATACATAATTTTAAAAATAGTCTATGTTCTTTAGGGACAGAAAACTGTACTGGGAAGAAATCACACCAAAAAGAGCCCTGGGAATCATGAGCCTAGGGTTCACGATGTGACAATGCAGTAGAAGGTGTTAAGTGTACACTTTTGCTGCATATTTAAGAAATAAAACAGATACATTGTGTGTTTATTTACCATTATATAATCGCTATCAGAATAGCATCCAATGTCCACAGTTAGAAAATGTTTCTGAAATTGGAAGAGTTCAACTGCAAATGTCATTGAGAGTTTAGAAAACCTGACAGACTGAAGAATTTTAGTCCCTTTATTTTACTCAAGAAAAGACGAAAGACTAACAATAATGCGTAAATAACAATATGGAGAATAAAAAGGTGAAGGGATTCAACTTTCAAAAGTTCTTATGTTATTTGAATTTAGCATCTAAACATTGTTTTTCTCCTTTTTTATAGGGCAAGAGGGAGGGATGGATTAGTGCTAGTCCTGCAGTTCGTACATTGACTCTTTGCTGTAAGTCCTGATACTGTAAGTAATAATACATATATATTACTGTAGTTTGTCTTTATGATGAAGATTTCAATAATTCACAGCAAGTGCAAGTAAATTAGTGCATTTTTAATAATATGCTTATTTGTATAAACAAAACTGAACTTAATCATATTCAGCATAATACTTATTACATACAGACGAGTTCCTCATTTATATACAAACATATATAATACATATTACTGTCTCCTTACAGGAGGAATAGGTTTTATTTGGACTTACTGAAATAAATCTAATTAATCTACATAGAAAAAAATGATAGTGTAAAATATGTTTGGAAAATTACTGTAAAATTGCATTTATGAATCTCAAAAAGAGTTAAGGTTTGTTCCTTACTATTAAAATATCCCTTGGATCCTTGTTTCAAAATCTTATAGGAATAAAATCCTTTTTAACCCTTGCAATTTCAGAGACATAGAACACTGAATAAAATAATTGAAGAAGTTATAAAAGCTATGGGGATTAGATACAGGACTCTATTCTCCAAAATATTCTCCAGAAAAACGTTTTTGTTGACAGAGATTTAACTGTTTTCATGACTCCAGAGTCTGAGTGTTGACCTGAATTTCATGAGTTTAAGCTATATGTAAAACATAACACAAAGTGTGGAAGAAAGAAGGCGGCTCAGAGCCACTGCAACAGTTCTACAAAAAATAAAAACACATCAGAAAAATAAAAGTAAAATGAAATTAGAAATACTGCAGCCATGTAACATGAAAGAAAATAACAAATGCTATATGTTCTTTATGTAGTGAAACTTGAAAACAGACACATGTAGGAGGACTCTATAAAACAAAAGTATTTGCTTTAATTTAATTTCAGATGATTCTGAAGTATGGACCTCTTAAAAAACCCTACCTCTAACATAATATCCTGAGTTATCCATTCAGAATTGTGATTCTACAGCACACACGTGGAAAAACAATCATCATGGAAGTATGGTCTAAAGCAACTTAGAATAGTGAACACTAAAACCATGTCTATGAATTATCAATCTGTTTGAGTCCATCATAATTATAATCAGTGAACTCTTGTGAAGAAAGTAGTTTCATCAGTGAGAAGACTCACAGAAAAGCATCAGTACCAATAAACAACCTTAGGTTCAAATACCTGTTGGGTTATTTAGGAAAACTTTTGTACAAGAAAAACCAACCACCACCACCACCACCACGCATAAAAAAACCTCACAACATAATTTTGCAACAAATACCACTGAACTGTTTCAACTGCTTTACTTTTTAAAACTGATAAGTAACTCTGAACAGATTGTGATACTGTTTGTTGCTTTTTTTTTTAAACACATCCTCTACAATTGAGAGGTACACCAAAAAATAAAATAAAGGTTCATAATTTAGTTCATAATTATGGAATTTAGCCTATGTAAGAAAGAAACATAACATCAGTGCAGCTTACCTGAAAACTAAACGTTACAGCACTTCCTTCTGACAAAGCGTTAACTCAGGCACATTCCCTTATCACAAAATGTCAAAGCAGATCTGTCAGGAAAAAAGTTCAGTTTAGGACCACTTCAAAATAATTGCTTAATACTCAAATAACTATTATTAAATATGGTTAACTACCCTGAAAACAAGAAGCAACCAAAAACAAGGAAGAAAACACAGTGGACTAATATTCCACCTGCAGTTAATTGAAATCTTACTTTTTTCTCTCACTAACACCTATGGAGAAAAGAGCTCATTTTTTTTTAGATGATTTTGTCAAATTAACAGGAACTAAGCTTTTCTCCACTTTCAGTTGTTTGCCTCAGAGTGCAGATACCAGGAAATGTCTAAGAGCACTGCAAAACCTTTTAGTATTGATGACTGTACAAATTTTTGACCATGATAGCACCTTGCCTCCTTTCCTTTTTTGTTGTGACAGATAAGCCTAAAAAATTTCAAAGTTTCAACCTGAAGATAAGCAGTAAGCAGCAAAATGTTTGATTCTTATTCAAAGCTTATCTGAATTGCCCATACTTCCTGAGACCAGGCAGTCCCATAAGATCAACAGTTCTTTTACATTCCAGACAGTTCAGAAATACCAAGAAAACTATTTTTAAACTTTTTTATGTTGGCACTTTCGTCTCTTGAAGACTCCAGCTAAGACCTCCTAATGCAAAGCCATGCACAAGTAAAAAAATATGACTTAACGTACCTTTGTACGTTAAACAGTTATTTGATTTTTGAGGACTATTATCACTTATTTTGGGACGCCTCAACTGCCATCCTATCCTCAGTCACAGGCCTGCCATATGACTTGCTAGAAGTTAAATGCTATTAGTCACATCACCTGCTTCTGCATCTCCTTACAGTATATTTTTCTGTACTTTAAATGATTTACTTACTGTAGCAGGAAATTATGTGCTTCAAAAAATTTAAGTTCTGGAATGGATAAAAAAGCATATAAAAGAAGTTGCTCTTTAAACAATACTCAGGAAGAAAAAAAAAATCATACATGTCTTCAGAATAATTAATTCCAGTTTTATCATTTCTGCTAATGAAAAATTGGAAAGCAGTTTCAAAACAGGAAACTGATCCTTTCATAAGATATTTACACTGAGATGTTTGATTAAAATTCATAACATTATTGGATGTTTCTAAAACAATCTAGTCACTACTGTAATTTAAATAGAAATTAATACACTGTTTCTCCTCAGCTCTCCATTTGTGAAGACAGGTTACTCTCTGAAGAACTGGATGTTAAGTGTGTGTGACCGCCAAACACCATTAAGTGTCATTCTGGGAAGACAGGCTTACAGTTACATGACTGTGGCTGCATTTAGAAAAATCCTCAAATCCAAAGAACTGGAATACATCTCCACTGTCTTCAACCAATTGTTAGAAGAATGAGAAATAACAGTAAGTTCAAGACTTGTAACACTTTTTTTTTTTTGAGAATTAACAAACTCACTTTTCACTCCTCAAAAACCTAGCAGCACAATCGACAGATGGTCAAAATAAAAATGACCATGAACTATATTCATTTGATTGGATTATATTTACTATGAGCACCTAAATAATGTCTGACTAAACAAAACAAGGATTGAATATTTCTTCTTCTAGTCTACCTTATGAGGATCTAGATTTATTCACAGTAGCAACCTCATCTGAGATGCCCACATCAAACTCTGCAGGGGTTTGGTCTCTAACATACTTTAGAGTAGTTTCTCCCCTTCTATATGTATTCTGTGGGAAAACAGACCTACTTTTAATACTGCTTTTCCTATTGCTATTAGTATGAAAATACTCAATCATGAAAATGCAGTCACTCCACGTTACCCAGAAGTACCTTCTGTTTTAAAAACCAGGAGAGTTTTTGCATGTTTAACAACTTGTGTTACAATATTCTGGAAGATGAAAATACCACTTGCATGACCCCTGCATGGGGGTATGTCTTTGTGTGTCAACTGTTAGATAAAAGCAAAGCACAGCCACAGATTTACATACATATGTAGTTCATACTTGTGCAGGAAGATGGTTTAGCAATGTGAACCACACTGCACAAGTTCTTGAGTAGAAGTAGAATTAAATCATTCAACTTCAACCATTGCAGGTAACCACCCTCATTCTAGTCAAGCATCTCCTAGGAGAAAATAACTGTTCTATAACAAAACCAGAGGAATCCATGCTTACTAACTTGCATGAGACATCTTGAAATCTTAATTGAGAAAGCAGAGGAAATTGGTTTGCCTATGGCATTTATACTGCACTTGCAACACTTCTCAGCATCTAGTGTACATGTTGAATATCCACCAATCATACATAGATGTTTTTCAAGGTACATTATTATTTCTTTCTCTTTATATAGAACTTTCCCTCACTTGGAAATTGTCCTAACACATTCTACTAATGTGCATTTCAAGAGGATTTAAAGCAATTCTAAGGTATATAGTCTCAATTGCCCTATTCAAAAAGTCAAGCACTTTGTATCCCCTAATCAGAGACTAAAGTCTTCTGAATTTAGGAAAATGTTTGAGGCCCAGTGCTCAACTGTATGAACATCATTTTTGCATTGATTGTTGCAATAGTATCTAAGAACGGCCTGGAATCTAGAAATACAGAGGCCAATGCATAGAACTGTCTCACAATGTTCTGTTCTCAGAGAACACATCTTTTCCCTTCTTCATTTCTACTGATTCTCCCACTCTTTGTTTTTACCAAGATAAAGAAACTGTGTCTAAAATTTTTAGATTTTATAGTTTCATGTTCTATTTATCAACAAAGTAAGCAATAATTGACCCCAACTTCCTCTCCAGTTGCACCTTTATTTTTATAATTACTTAGAACTAGATAACCCAATGAATTAAAACAAAATATATCCATTTGACAATGTCTGTATTCTTTGAAGATTTAAGCTTTTTTAACTTTCCAGACCATAATGGGCTCCAAATTCTGAAGCTGCATGCAGAAGGCCCCCATGTCTGAGACTATTCCAGTTTCTGCCAAACCATATGGTACATCTTTATTTAAATGTTAATGATTTTCATGTTCAGCATGAACTCTTTGAAGTAATGCTGCATTTGTCTTTGATATAAAGTAGTCTGATATAAAACAGTTTAATTAAAAGTTAATTTAGTAAGTTTTCAGTGTGCTGTAACTATAATTCTTCAGCACCAAACTTTCCAATCAGGACATATTTTTAATTGGTAGAAGCATTACAGTGGCTTTAGGAAATCTTTTTCAATTAATTTGGAAGTGTTGTTCCAGCTAGTAGAATCAATGCCTCTTGCCATTTATCTTCAAGGGAATGTTTTGTTTCTAAGCAAATTAAATCCCAAAGGATAAAAAGTTGTATTTGAGCAGGCTCTCCAAATGTTTTCTGTTTGAAATAATTGCAAATGTGCTGGTTGCTTGTACAGCATATAATATGATTTCAACTTCTGTGCAAAGGTCCATGAAAAACATTTTTGTTATATGCTTTCACAGGGGAAAACAAATCCATTGTTTAAATAAAAATTACATAAACATTTCCTTGCAACAGCTAATATACTGCAGTTTTAATGTTAGTCTGACAGCACCTTACTGTTTCTTCCGTGTATTTTGTTTATCCTCATCAAAGCTGGACTTGACTGAAAGTAAGTGACACTTCCAAGTGCTCTAAATAAACTACCAGCAGGTGGTTGTGTGGAGAAGACTTTTTGACAAACCTCCCTGAGGTGCAAGTAATAGAAGTTAGTTCTACATCCTAGGAATAATATCATACTAATAGTCAATTAGCACTTTTGGCAACGTAGCATAACTGTTGGTGTTGTTGGCATCAACATTTATCCACAAAAAACCATGCAATCTGCTTCTGCAACTGAGTGTAGAACATCCTCTTTGCCAGAAACCTAAATGCAGGACTATTCCAAGTCACTATTCGCTGGTTTTTGTTCAAGAAGTACACCTACCCTTCAAACAAAAAAAAATAACCCACAAGTTTGAAATCCCACCTCACTGGATCCAAATTTAATTTGGTTTCTTGACCTACACGAAAATGCTGTGCTGTGATATTAGGTGAGATGTTTATGAACTGACTTTCCCCTGAAGTGGAAATGGGAGAGGTGCCTGAGGATTGGAGGAAAGCAAATGTTACTCCAGTCTTCAAAAAGGGCAAGAAGGAGGACCCGGGTAACTATAGACTGGTCAGCCTCACCTCCAGCCCTGGAAAACTGATGGAACTGATGGAACGACTCATCCTGGGTGCCATATCAAGGCATATAAGGGATAAGAGGGTCATTAGGGGTGGTCAACATGGCTTCACCAAAGGAAAGTCGTGCTTGACCAACCTCATTGACTTTTATGAGGACATAACAAGACGGATGGATGGATGATGGCAGAGCAGTGGACGTGGTCTATCTTGACTTGAGTAAGGCATTTGACAGTCTCCCACAGCATCCTTACAGCTAAACTGAGGGAGTGTGGTCTGGATGATCGGGTAGTGAGGTGGACTGCGAACTGGCTGAAGGGAAGAAGCCAGAGAGTCGTGGTCAATGGGGTGAAGTCTAGTTGGAGGCCTGTATCTAGTGGAGTGCCTCAAGAGTCAGTAGTGGGGCCTATATTATTCTATATATTCATCAGTTATTTGGATGAGGGAATAGAGTGTACTATCAGCAAGTTTGCTGATGACACCAAGCTGGGAGGAGTGGCTGACACGCCAGAAGGCTGTGCTGCCATCCAGCGGGACCTGGACAGGCTGGAGAGTTGGGCAGGGAAAAATTTAATGAAATATAACAAGGGAAAGTGTAGAGTCTTACATCTGGGTAGGAACAACCCAAGTTCCAGTATAAGTTGGGGAATGACCTGTTAGAGAGCAGTGTAGGGGAAAGGGACCTGGGGGTCCTGGTGGACAGCAGGATGACCATGAGCCAGCACTGTGCCCTTGTGGCCTAGAGGGCCAATGGCATCCTGGGGTGTATTAGAAGGGGGGTGGTTAGTAGGTCAAGAGAGATTCTCCTTCCCCTCTACTCTGCCCTGGTGAGACCACATCTGGAATATTGTGTCCAGTTCTGGGCCCCTCAGTTCCAGAAGGACAGGGAACTGCTGGCGAGGGTCCACCGTAGGACAACAAAGATGATTAAGGGAGTGGAGCATCTCCCTTATGAGGAAAGGCTGAGGGAGCTGGGGCTCTTTAGCTTGGAGAAGAGGAGACTGAGGGGTGACCTCATTAATGTTTACAGATATATAAAAGGTGAATGTCATGAGGATGGAGTCAGGCTCTTCTCAGTGACAACCAATGATACGACAAGGGGTAATGGGTAGAAACTGGAACACAAAAGGTTCCACTTAAATTTGAGAAGAAACTTCTTCTCAGTGAGGATGACAGAACACTGGAACAGGCTGCCCAGGGAGGTTGTGGAGTCTCCTACTATGGAGACATTCAAAACCCGCCTGGACACCTTCCTGTGTAACCTCATCTAGGTGTTCCTGCTCTGGCAGGGGGATTGGACTGGATGATCTTTTGAGGTCCCTTCCAATCCCTAACATTCTGTGATTCTGTGATTGTAGTTGCTCTCTCATGTAAAGAGTGACTCCACCACCACGCCTGGCTGGCCTGTCTTTCCTGAAAAGGACATAGCCATCCATGACCACATTCCAGTCATACATGCTGCCCCACCATGTTTCCGTAATTGCCAGCAGGTCATAGTCTCCTGCCCGAACACAGGTTTCTAACTCCTCCTGCTTATTCCCTATGCTGTGCACATTGGTGTACAGGCATTTCAGAGAGTGAGCTGAGCACACCGATTTCACCCTAGGGATGTGGGTATGCCTTCTTTCTCCCAAACCAGAAACATCAAGATAAGAGCAGGTTCATGTAACAAAGCCAAACATAGCTTTTGAAAGTAGACATTAAATCTGTAGAATCCCAACTGCCACCCAACAATGGAAACTCATCAGTTATGTATCCAATCTATTATCAAACTTCATCTAATTCCCCGCCCCTAACATTTTCTTAATTTCACAAATTTTCTTCTCATATTCTGTTCAGCCATCACTTATCTAAGAGATCATGATGCTCTGATCATCTCAAACCACAGAGTACTCACTAAAATTTCCTTCTCTGAAGGCTGAACTGTCAGTACGTAGCTGAAGTATATGTTGAATGACACTGTTATGGATTCACATTAGACCCTTATATTTAAGCAAACTTTAAAGGCATTCCTGCTCCAGCAGGGGGATTGGACTAGATGATCTTTTGAGGTCCCTTCCAATCTCAAACATACTGTGATGAACATTGCCTTAAAACTATAAGAGACTCATGCTTCACTTTCTTTAGGTGCGTTTAAAGAAATAACACAAGCTAAAGTATCTAATTTCACACGCAGACTTGAACTCTTCCTGTTCTCCAACTTATAATTCATTCATGTACTGGCAATAAACCAAGTTTGCATAGGCCTACTTCAGCCAATAAGCACTGTTCAGCATGAACTTCAATAAAACAGAATTGTTCTACCTCTTCAATCTAGAAACTCTTTAAACCACCAGTATTTGTAATCTAGATTTTCTGTCAGTTTAGTAAACAACTAATATGGTTTGGGGGCACTTGGGAGTGGAAAATCTATGCTCCAACACAAATTATAGAAATAATTGCATCATCACATAAACATTTGCAACAGGCTGAAATCTAAAGCCAGAAACTCAAGTAAAGTCGTCCTTGAGGTGGTAACAGCCAGTTAAACTGCAAAGCACATATCTGTGTATTACATGCAGGAAAGTCTTAAGTGGCTTCCTCAAACCCATGTTTGGACAAGACTATTTGGAACACAATGTGAGTACACTGAAGAACAGACCAGCATTAGGGCTATTTACTAAAATTCCAAGTAAGACTTCAAAATATTAAGTGGCACCTAGCGTGAAGTTAGATTAAAAAAAAAACACCCATCTGAATATAATCTTAGGGATTGAAAGCTACATTAACAGTCAGACTTGGTCTTCCGTGTCCTTGATAAATAGCCTTTGTATCCAGTTTAAAAAAGAGAGAAAAGGTGAATTTGACTACTTGCATTGTGATAGAAAGTTCACTTTATCGTCTAACCATTTTCCTAGATGAGGCTTTGCCCTTTAAAATGCAGAAAATGGTAATAAAAGGCTGAAGACAGAAAGAGAAGCTTTCAAAATTTAAAAACTGCCTCAAAAGAACAGTCATTTTATTCCTCTGTGCCAATAACTTCAGCAAAAAAGGCCATTTCAATATTACTGGGATAGATGCAAGTCGGACCTTTTTTGCTGTGAACTCAGGATTGATGGAGAACATGTTTTAAACTAGCCAAGGAGATTATTTGCTGTTAGGGCTAAACTGGTAACTTAGAAGCCTTTCTGGTCTTAGAGTCACCAGATCTGGTCACCTAAAGCATTCTGTTCACTTGGAATAAGTCACTTTGTTGGAAATAAAATTTCTTAGTTAGTACATTTTCATAGCTGAGACCCAGATTAAGGTCCTCTGCTGAATCGACTGGAGCACAAACCTGAATCAGGAAGGACCCTGTTGTCTAGACAGTATTCTTAATTATCCTGTGTGTCTCATGTCCAAGAAGACTGTCAAAGCCTCATTTTTATTCTAATAAAAACATATATCAGAACACTGAAGTGTTCTCTGAAAAGAAAACTTATGTTCTAGTCACCTTTATTCCCAAACTAGCGATTTTTCACTGAATAAACTTCTGCAATCATGTTTTCAGCAAGGACATGAATTGAAGTGAGTGGATCAGTACTTTACCACCTGCTGTCCAAGCTGATCAGACAAAACTGAGTTCTATTCCAGAAATAATCACATTAGGACACTATTATGCTAAAGGAACATTAGCACAGCATCATGCCTTCCAAAATGAGCTCAAGTCTGTATCTATCCGTTAGAGTAGCTTTAAAAAATATTGAAGAATTTCTGAAGAAAACAGAGATATCCACTCTAAAGATGTTCCTACTAGAAGCAAAAGGGCTAGAAGAAAATTAAAAGCTGAGCTTTTGAAGCAAAGCATTATAGAAGGGCAGAGATTTCACTATGTATTCTACAGCACAGAAATAGTGAAGTAATGCATGTAGTCAATTTTTTACCAACTCACCTTCTAAATCAGTGCAAAGTATTTATTGCATTTCCTTATTCAGTCCTAGAGAAGACAACATTATCTCATAGTAAGACTGGGAATTATGTACGTTCAGAAAACTTAATGGATTAATGTCCCTATTTGACTAAACATGCAAAACCTTCGTTGTACTTTGGGTGTGTTGTTGTGATCTAAGTAACATTGTGTGCACCTTCTACCCAACGTACATATGGTGAGGTAGCCAGCAGAAATAATCTCAAGAGAAAACACAAGATCTTATCTTCCATATTTCTAAGCTACAAATGTGCATTTTGATTGTAGTCTATAAGATACCTAGGAAGATTATTTTATACTAGTACACTAATTAACTCAGGAAGTTTGGGAAAAAAATTGTTAATTGAATTGTAGGATCAAAGTACAACATTTCGGCAAGAAATCTTTACTCAGTGTTTAACATTGAGACCTTTTTTCCCTGCTAAGTTCCTTTGTTATATTAGTTTCTATCTATCAGCATCTATAATAAATTATAAACATATTCATTGTAAATACTAAACAGGAAATGGATGTGTTCTCTTCACATTGATACAGGAAACCCATTTGTATTAGTACACATAAAAAGAACTATCAGTTTTTCGTAATGATTAGAGTGAGCTGGTTCTGGACTGAAGAATGAACACAAGCTAGGTGTTAGAATGCAGGATATGGTCTAAAACAAAATGGACAGACAGCTGGCCTGAGCACAGGCCACATGCAGCTGCTTAGAACAAACCAAGCTCTGAAGTACTTTACAATGTTTCCATGTGTGGTTTTGTTTGGTTTTCCTTTAGTTAAATGTAAGATTCCATTTAATTAATGCATGCTCCCTAACTAGTGTACCAGAGTTACTTTGTAAAAGCAGGATCTGCTTATATTCTTTCCACATGTTATCATGACTCCATTTTATGCTGTATTCAAAATGTATGTCTGCATTACAAAAATTTAATGTTGCTTTCGGCCAGTGGACCAGTCAAGGAAATTACATACCTGATCCACACAGATCTCAATATATATAACTGCAAAACCTTTTTCTCTCCTAAGTGGGAAGGTCAAAATGTCCCTTTCAAAGAGATCTTCAGCCATAATAGCAGAAAACCAAGGGAATACATCACTCAAGGTGTACTTTATAGGAAACATATCTCCTTTCTCTCATATTTCATGGTGAGATGACAGTGATCCTGTACGGTATTTAAGCTAAATCCATCAAGTGTAAAGTATTTAACGTGTAATGATTATTTCCAGTGACCTGCCATGATATGTCAGCATCTCCTTCAAGAAAAGGCGAAGTGAGCTGGTGGAATACAAAACACCACACAATGTTCAATGAAAAAAACACATTAGGTTGGTCACTTGTCAGATGTTATTCATTCCTTAGAACCAAAGAAAGGATGACGATATAAATTTATGAATATTTTATCTGAGGATAAAACATTTGGAACAATAATCAACCAAAAATGACTAGCTATTCTGAGCTAATTAATGTCCCATTTAAGCACTGATTGACAGTCTTGCACTACAGGATATTCTGTAATGGATAATCCACAGCGTGCAGTTAAGCCCATGTTACATTGCCTCCCATTTAAAAGCTGTGCTGTTTTTCTCACTCAAATATTTTTATATGCATGCAGCAGATGGACTCTCTGATAGTAGCTTGTGGATACCTGTAGTGTTTCTACTCACGGCAAAGACAGCAACATATATAAAGTAACTGGAAAATCTTTTTCAGTACAAGTATGTTACAGGTTCAAGATTTCTAACACAGGGCATAAAGTTAAAATCATGTTTGTCTTTCAAGGAAAAAGTGCTATTTTTCCCCTCTCTTTAATTTTTCAAGCTCATCATATTTTGGTAAAATCTATATCCAGGTGAGATTTGATGTGGTCTCACAGTTGTTAATTCTTAATGTTTCTTCCTCATAAAATTAAGATATTGTACTATTTGGAGGAAACACTAGCTATACTTAAACCACTAAATTCTGAAACAGAAAGCAACATCCTACAATCCAGTTCAAAATACTTACGTGCAATCCATGAAAGTTACTCCTGTCGTGAACTTCATGTAGTGATCCAGAACATACTGGATTAGAATACAACGAGCTATAAGGCAAAAATATAAGAATTGTATTTTGTTCGTAGCATGTAAGCAATAATTACTAGAATGTTATTATTTCCGTCATTATTTTAATGGGAAATAATTTCATCATTCATGTTCAGATGTGTGCCTCTTCCCACTCTGTTTTCCTTCCTCTCCTTCACATCAGAGTAGATTCAGTATAGCAGCATCCAGGAGGGCACGTGCAGCTTGGGTATGTAATACTCATTTCTAATTACAACTCTTATTTCACTGCTTTGCTAAATGCAAATAGTAGGGAGGTGAGGAAATCATTAACATCTTATTCTGAATTTTGGATGGTAATTGAGCATATATAGATAGGCAATTCATTACTCATTTTCTTAGGAATTAAATAATTCACCATTCAAATTAAGCCATTTGAAATCACTTCACCAGTCAGTTCATGGAAAGTAATATTTAATCACCACCCATTTAGCTAGGGTAACCAGCTTTCATTAAAATAGAAGGGAACACATCCTACCTCAGGTTATGTGAAAAGACTCAGTTCCTATGTCTGGCATTAGGACCCATGCTAAATTTGGGAATGCTATATGACAGCTGTGTCAGGTCAGATGACAGATCCCTGCCTTCTGTATAGGGTTCAGAATGACTCAGGGCTGTAACATGAGAAACCCAACAAATAGTTCTTCTAATTATCTATATGAGTGGTACAGAGACACCAGAAGCACCTACATGTGGACAAGAGCTGACGTTCAGAACTGTTTCCGGAGAGTTTTTTTCCTTTAACTACCAGGACCTTCTGAGAGCACTATGTCTATTTGTTAATGTCACACATGTGGCTTTTGGATTTTGGACCCAACATGACAAGCATATAGGGTACCAATCTTGACTAGATGGAATGTCATGTCTTCAGTGTGCCATTGTATGAGCCTTGCTACGTGTACTCATTGAATAGGAAATAACTCATTGAATAGGAGAGAACCATGTAGCCTAGACAGGCCACAGTTTTACTCAAAACATTATCATTGAGGTTGTGAAATAGTTCCTGCAGAGTTAGTTGGATCCCTAAGCTTTTTCCGTGAATACAGGTTTTTGAATCATGGGTTAAAAGCAATTACAGCTGGAAAGGGCTTGGATAATCACACTCATCTACAGAAATAAGGATATACAATCTTACGAAGTTCATACTCTGAATTATACAGTAAATTTACTAATAGCACTCTTCCTAGCTAGGCTTTAGTTTTGTCATACCTCATCTAAGATACATTTGTATTTATTTAATGGCAAGAATACTGAAAATGAAGTCTCAGGAAGTAGTATGTAAAAATAGTTTACTGTGTGGTAGTGTGGTGCACAATCAGTGTCACCTGTTTAATAGTTTCCTGCTTGTAATCTGTACTTACCTATACATGTAAATAGAAGGAAAGTCAATGCATCTTAATGGACATGTTGACTCATTAATAGCCCAGCTGGATTCGCAAGACAGCTGTGGTTTTTGTTTCCATCTCTTTATATTAGGAAGGCTAATTCAAACAGCACACTGAGGCAAGTATTGATCTCTTGGGGAGATTACCTTCCAGTGGGCTGAGTAACTTGAGAAATAAAAACCCTTAGCAATGTTTTTTTTAGATCCTCTCAAACCCGATCATCCTGTAAATGCAGGTAACACAAGAAATTTCTGTTGTTTAAACAGAAATGATAGGCATTATTTAATCATATTTTTAAAGTCCAATTTGCTGATTTTTGTTTTTTGTTGTTGTTTTTTGGGTTTTTTTTGATTGGTTTCATAAGTTTTTGTTTGTGTTTTTTGATGTTTGTTTGGGTCTTGTTTGTTTTTTAATCACTGAAGTGTCTTCCTAGTCATTGAAGACATTTTGTAGGTATTAAAAAAAAAAGAAAGGTGAGAGGGTGTGATACTGGATACTGTTTGTAACTCTTTATTTTGCTATTTTTTCTGAGTTGACTGTTTAAGAGAAATATGAAAACAGATTAACACTATGGAAGATTACACTATCAGATAGAACGGGATTACTTATAAAAAAATAGATCATTTTTTCAAACTTTGTTCTGACAACTACTGTACTTGTGGATTTGGAAATTTAGATCTGACTCCAATTCCAAATTCAGATTCCTACATTGTGATTTACTGTCAGTGTTGCAATCCAAACGATATATAGCAATAATGTAAGGAATCAGATGAGCACAAAACTGAAACATGCAGTAATGATAGATATCAATAATAGAATGCAAAATAACCCTGTAGTATTTTTTCGGTTGCACAGTATCTACCACAGTGGCTTTGACTGCTACATGCTGCTTAACGCAGCTGGCAACAGTTAGAAAATGAATTAGTTGTATTAAGACTACAGTTGGATTTCACATTACTGATCTGTCCTTCGCAGACGTCCATTTTACACAATTCCAGCATTTGTTATCGCATAGTTATCTCACAGATACATTAGAACCAAACCAACCAAACAAAAAAACCCTCCATGTGATTATTCCTGGCAATAGACAGAGAATCCAATTTAACTTTTCAAAGACAATTCTTTACAGACTTTGATCATCCCATTGTGCAGAAACTTAGATCTCAGGCTGATGTAAAATAGCCTTTTATAACTTAAACTTCTTCCTTATATTCTTATAATTTAATGGTAAAGAACACTTTCCTGGCAAACTACAGGGTGGCAGCCAACATTCTTCTTTTCTCTGACTCTAGGGAGTCATTCAGCTTAACAGAAAAATCCCTCAACTCTGCATTAGCATCCTGTGGAGATTTCAATAATAGGCTGTCAACATTTTTAGTTTCAGCAATTACCCAAGAGATGACTTTCTAATGAATTAACCAGACTGCTAATTTACTGGAATTGTCTCATTGTCCGTATGTTTAGAACTTCCTGCAAATGAAAAAATCTTCCTTTTTTTTTTTTCCTTTTCCTATCTGACAACTGTTAATCAAATTGCATTCATATTTAATTTTACTTAACTTTATTTGTGCTTGAGATCTTGTTTTAGTAAACTAATTTTCATATGAAATTGCCTTTTTGAGACATCTTCCTTATTTTTGTGTGAAAACTCCAAGACACATTCAAGAAAAAAAAAAAAAGAACACAATATGTTCCTTTTACTACCATTTATATGACTCCTACAACACAGCAAAATTAAGTCTTCATTCAGCTCAGTTATATTTGCATAATTATGTCACCACAGTATCAGGCAACCTCTTTATACAAGATCTTTAAGTCACCTTTAAAGAGAACTTATCAACTAAAATTAAAACATGAGCCTCTTGCATCAAGATTTGGATTCTGGCATGAAGAGTAAAAAGTTCATTCACTTTCTGAGATAGATGCCCCTTTGAGGACAACAAATCTACTACTTCAGCCACAACCTACTTGATCACATGCTGCTATCACCCTTGATGACCTACATTATTTAGAAGATCAGAATGGAAAAGAACAACCTATTCTAACTAACACTTATTGGGGACCATTTCCAGAATATATTTTAAAGCACTGAGCAGATTCCTAAAACTAAGTAAATACTTCATAAAAGAGGTGTGGTGAGCTATTCAAGAATATTTGGGAAATATTTTGTTCTGTGAACTGCAGACATCAGAATTTCTAAAATTATTTTCTGATTCATAAAATATGGATGGTATTAATAAACACACCCATTCAATTTTATACTAATGTACACTGAAAACAAGTACAACCTTAAAGTGACTACAAAAATAAAAATATCATTATCCCGAAGAATGTTCTTTGTTAAAGTTGTGACTGATCAACTCGAGAACAGACCCATATTTTGGGCACAATATCAAACTCAGATCCTGTTTGCCATTTCTTGCTTGGGTTCCTTGAATCACTGGGCTAAGGAGGAACAATGGGTTGTGCCAAAATGCTCTTCTGGATTTAAGAAGAATTAGTGTTTGAAGATTTGGTCAAAAAATTTCAAGTCACATTTAACCACCAACTGCTGTGTATTAAACAATGAATGACACACAGCTACAGAATTCCCCAGCTCACTTCATTTGTTCTTAATAGCTGTGGGACATCGAACAAATGCCTTTCAGTTTGCTTACTCTTACTTTTTTCCTACTTTGGCCTAAAAGCATCATGGCTCTTATTTGTTGTGTATTCCTAGACCACAAAACTCCACATATTGTTTGCTGCTCATATTTGCTATCCTACCATTTTAAGGTGTTTGGGGTTTGTACCTAGCACAATGAAATGCAAAAAAAAAAAAAAAAAAAAAAACAATGAAAGTAACTTGAATTACAATAATTGTAAATGGCGTCCAAATTAAGGTCTATTTTTAATATTGTAATACACACTTAAGAAGCAAGTCTGATGCACCAATATATGTCGTTCACCACATCTTGTTAAACAGGGGAATTTGAAAGTGATAAAAGAGTGCTTCTAACCATGTGTTAGAAAAACACAGCTTGTTTTAATGTGGCTACACAAAGTAATGGACTTGTATGCAATTATTACAATATTTTTAAAAAGTATTTAAGAGCTAAATAATTAAAAAGGGGATGGCAATCATGTGTTGCTATTGTATATTTCCCTCATAAACACTAGTGGAGATTATTGTTCTAGCAATAATATTCCTAATAAAGGACAATGTTAGTAAAATGAAAATATTAACAAATGAGATAAAAAAACCATGAAAGAATGGCAAAGATAATGAAATTATCCAATGATACAGAGAGATCTAAAAACCTCTAACCTGGGAAACAAATTGTCTTCAGATCTGTGTGTCCATTATTTGAGTTGTTTTTAATACATGTCCGTACATATACATGCACACATATGTATACGTGTGGATGTGTTTTGTACATATATACATAGAAAAACATTGTGCAAGTTCAGGGTTCCTGTAAAGAGCTTGCAATGTTTCTGTAAGTTTTGATAAATCTGCTAAGTGCCTCCATCCTGATAAACTTTCTGAAGTGCTTTGGGAAGGAAATATCTACTGTTGTCCACACATCAACTGAAATCCTTGAGAACACAATACAAAAATGATTCAGTAAAACTCTGTCTTGGTAACCTACAGCAGAGTCAGTCCAGGAAATACAACTTGTCTTATACTTTCTAGAATATTTGGAAAACAAACACCAACAAACCACACAAACAACAACAAACCCCAACATTTTCTTTACTTGTATCTAATGCTTAAAGAATTTTGAAGAAAGCATATTTCACATTCTATTAGAGTGTAACGGCCATCATTGGACCACTCTACAGCTGCACTGCACAAGGACAAGCTCTGTCAAAAGCAGCCCCTATCCAGAAAAATCACAGGAAACAAATCATACCATTCCCTTTTTACAGATGAGGGCATGAGGCCCAAACACAGTGAGACCCTCAGAAATACAAAAACTTTTGCCAAGGACCTCAGCTGAATACAAACCTCTCTGTTTAGGTCATTAACCATACTATCACTTTTTCTTCTTGCTTCTTTTTGTCTTAGAGCTAACTGTAGGGCTTTTATTTATTTACTTACTTTTAAAGCAAAACAGAAACAGGCTATAAAAACCACTGCTATTCCTCCAAAAAATATTGAATTCAATTTTTTTAACAATATTAACTTAGAGAGAAACTGTCCTGTATGCTATACCTTATTGTAATCCATAATTGCCAGTATAAATCCGTTTCCTATACCTTCATTCCAATAAAAACTTCAGTGCCATTAAGAACATCATTTCCATATTACATCCAAAATTGTCAGTTCTAATTGTCTAGCTGTCTGGGACATAGAGGCTGCTAATATTCATACTGAATGCTAAGCTTTTTACATAGACTAAACAATTTATCGTAATGAATGTTTCAATAGGTCTGTGGTATTGGGTTTCAGTGGTATTAAATTATTCAAATTCATTGTAGTCAATATGACCTTAATTTATTATATTGCCTTATTATAATATAATTGCTTTCCACATACTTGTTATACATCTTGATTGCTGATTAAGTTCTGTGAGTTTCCCATGGTGCATGGCATTCAGATCAGGCAGCAAATGCAAGCATTAATGCAGTATTCTAGACAGTGCAGATGCTGGTGAATGGTGGATGAAGAATAAAGACCAAGTAAAACTTTCTTTTCAGGTTTTAAGATACCACAGAGGTGTTTTTCTTTTTTTCTACCTTGCACCTTTTCCTAAAATGGAACGTGGGTTTAGTCCCAGGCACAACTTTTCTTCATTTGGGATTATGGTAACATACTGTGAAATATTTCAGAGATGTATAAAACAAAAGGACAACAGGTGACCTTCAAGTGTCAGGATCTTGACAAAACCTCACATCTTACCATTCTTAGAAATCTGATAACTTGACTTACTCTGAGCTGAACCTAAATGAAATTATTTAGGGTCTGGATAATCAGACTCGTCCTTGATGGTGTGTTTGAACTTTATCTTATAGCAGTGCTATGTCACATAATGATGACAAAACTGTACTTCACACTGATATCTCCTCTGTCGGTAAAAGAGCAGAATTGAGTAGACTTACACCAGCTTTCCCCAGGTAATCATATTATCACATTATTCTGCAAACAAATACTGTTCTGATCCTGTTAATTTTGTTATAATAACCAGAATAATTGACAGTTACGTGAACAAAATATTGGGATTTTTGTTCATTAGAAGTTTTCTGAAATGTCATGAAAAATCAAATATATATGCATGTGGTGATACTTTAGACTTACAAAAATCAAGTCAAAGAATTCAACTCATATATTTTCATTAAAGATAACAGAGCTGTTCCATTTTATCTCTACTAAAAACCTGATCATTGAGATTATTTTGTCGTAGCCATATAAACTCATTTTTGCTACATACCTTGTGTTCTGTCAGTTTAAGTTTACTGAATAAGTAACACATCTTTCTTTGCTACCAGCTACTCCTTGCACTGTAAACCCTGATAATCAAACAAAAGGGAATTTATTCTGAAAAATACACAACCCCTGGCTCACCCTCCCCCCCCAAAACAAACAAAACCAAAACCATCACAATAACTAAACAAGCAAACCACCATTGCCATATTGTATAACTTAAAACTGAGGTCATTATTTCCTAGGAGGCAAGTTGAGCAATTGTATTTCCCTCTGCTATATAAGGAAATTATCAAGCGCACAGTGCTTGTAGCTGCAAGTCACAGATTTCAAAAATATCTAACTACTGATTTTATGGAAAACCACATTAACTGTGATTTGTTACAAAAATACTCCTTTCTTGATGTTTGATTGTGATTTTCAAAACTGTAATCCAGAGCTATGTGTGGTACATCTGAAGTTAGAACAAACGCGAATGTTTCAAAAACAGACTGCAGAATGTTTCTCTGAAGATGGGTTTACATAATCATTTATGTCTTCCAGTAGTGTCAGTACTTTTATTTGAAAGACCGCTATTTTTTTCCAAAGTACCTCCAGTTCCCATGCATATTTTTATTAATGTATTTTATTAGTTCTTAAATTCCATTTTCACTGTGGGTCTGCTTTAGGGACTTTGTTCATTATCTACTTTGCCTGAAATTCTGACCTCTGGGTTATTGGCGGGAAACCGATTGCCCTTTATCTCTTTTACTATTAATTGCATAGTTAGAACTGAAGGAATAAAAAGTCATCATGAAATGAAATTACACAAAGGTCAACTGTAATGATGGTTTTTGTGTTCCCATGGTATTTGTTTCATGTTAACTTTGATTAAATTTAATGCTAAGAAGGTGATCTGAAGATGACAGTAGACTTTTCCAGGGTTTACAGGCACGGATAATTTCATATTGTCCATATTCTTGATACTATGTCCATATACTTGTCCATATACTTGATACTATGTTACTCTCAGTGATGCTGAGAGTAACAGTAGATATCCACAAGTGCTATTGATTTTTTCTTTCTGTTATTTTCAATCATTCATTTAAGGAGAGAACATCTAATAAAAGTTATCATAGAGTAATCATTCTTCTATTATTGAAAAAAAAAAAAAAAAATCTGAGTAAACCACTCCAAAAGCAAAATCAATATCCCTTAATACCAGCTATGAGCATGACTAGTTCTTTGCTACAGCAAGCAGCTCACTAATAAAGAGGAAAATATATTTGTTTAAAATTATTTTTAAAGAGAACTGTGAGTACTTCAGAGGAAACTAGAAAGCTTTTTAAAAAACCCAAGAAACTTAACATATTAGGGTTCACCATGAAGACTACACTACAAATAAACTCCAGAACTAGCTTAATCCACAGGTTCATTTAGTGCATACACTGTAGTCCCTGTAGCATATCAGCCATGCTGACCAGCCACCTGCCTTCATTCACATTCTGAGCAGATATCCCAATGCGAGGCATTAAGCTCCCTCGTCCGGAATTTAGTGTTGCTGTATTTCACTAGCTAACTTAAACCCAGATTAGGTATTCTCACTGCACCTGGTAGAAATTTATATCTTTAAATGTCACCCACCTGAAAATGTAGATTTTATTACAGAAAATTAATTCCTACGAATTTGAAGCATGGAAGCCCAGATAATCAAACAAACATCTCCCTGTCAACATTTCAGGCCCTTGGTAAGGGAGCAGAATTCTGCAATGTACAGGGGAGTAGCAATTCCACATCACTTTTGGTAGTTTATTGGTGAAATATTTTTTTTTAAACTTATTATATGCATCTGAATGTGTGTTGTTTTGTGTCCTGTCATCTTACTCCTTTCTTACAAAGAGTGTGCTTGGATGAATTTTATTGGAACTCCACTTATCATTTTAATGCTCATATCACTTTCTGATGGCCACCCATGTCCAGGTGGCAGCATCATTCTGGATTCTAGCCTGTTAAAACTAATCACTGCAGGCAAATCACACCCTTAAGTGAAGCATTAGAGCCAGGACACACCATGAAAGTTTCTTCTTTGTTCTTCTGTAACTAGGTCAAGTTTTCATCTTGTTCTCCACTGCATATTAAATCAACTTCAAATGCGGCCTGCACACATAAAAGATCATAAGATGCAAGACTCTTTCTACGAACCATTTCTGATTCCCCCTAATGGACCCCTAAAATTCTGAATTCAAATGAAATAGCTGTAAGACACACTGTAAGTGTTCCAGACATCCTACAGTTTCATCTCAGAATGGGATGTGTATTGGATTTTGTCAAGCAGACCACAAAAGAATCACTACTTTTTTCTGTATACATGAAAGGTAAAGACATAGAACCACATAAACATCTCCAATCCTAAAGATACCACTACATAAAACAAGCAAGCAAAATAATTTGCCTCATATCTACATGGACACAATTCAGGAAGCACCACCAGCCAGAATCAGGGACCATCAGCCCCACAAAAAGCAAGACAAGCCAACCCTCACATGAGAAAGCCAGCACTACTTTTTCAATTATTTCATGTTAAAACAGGAGGATTTCCTTCCCAAACCTCAGAGGTAATCAGCTTATCTTTACAGAGAAAGATTTCTTTTTAGTAATGTCTTTGGTTCTGGAAGGTCTACTAATGGAAATCAGTTTAGTAAAAAAAAAAAAAAAATAAAAATCCAGGTAACCTCTCACAACAGCATAACTCAAATCTTAACAGCAGGCTAGAAACAAGTCTGTTCTTCTCTGGTCACCCCTGCCAATACTTCACACATATGCTATGTAAAATAACAGGGCATCAAAGACATAGGAGGCTGGTCAATATTTGTCACACATACATGGCATTAAAGTACAAATGTTTGTCTCAGCTTATATGAACTAGGTATTTCTTTTCTAACTAATTTGAAAATTCCAGTCTGAAACAGGCCTAGGATCCTCAAAACAATGAATTCTTCTATCAGTCTGTTAATAATTATTCAATAAACTGTCTTCCAATTTAAAGTTTAGTACTTGGTATAGAATAGGCTCCTCTAACACTATAAAGGAGCTTAAAACAAGAGAATGAAGCAGAGCAAGACCTTGCTTGATAGGTGAATAACAAATATTTTAAAATTATTCCACTTTTACTCTATTGTGGATAGTTCTAATAGTATGCATATAATGTTTTGCAGAAGGGCTAACAGCAAGATATCTATAGGCAACCATTGGCATGGTCTCTTCCTACTGCTGTTACCAGCCACACAGAACATTCAATTACAGCATAAACAACAGGTGTGACAGGTAGTTCTGCCCTTGAAGCACAGATCAAATGATGTTGTAAATACATGTAGTATTCTTCCTTTTCAAGCATGCCGGTGAACTCGGAAATCTTTAAAGGCACATTCTTTATTACTATGACTTCAGCAGCTTTTCTAGATGTTTCAAATTTATTTTTCCATTTTCTTCTAGCAAAAGATGCAGGTGTCAAGTAAGTAGCAGTGCATGATAGTACCCATAACTTTGTGAGAAGTAAATTAAGTCGCACCAGGCTTCTAACTGAACTAGTAATTACACTTTTGGACATGAGAGAAAAACTATTTACATGCTACTTTAAGTTTCTCCCCCATTTTGTGTGTGTGTGTGCTGTAGAATCCTCTTGAAGATATAGGGCACCACGTTACCATGTAATAGAACTAGACCTGGAAAAATGCTTTGGATAAAAATTGTATGAAGAAAGACTGCCCAAGCAAGCTACATCCCAGTTGTTGGGACCATGCAAAAGTATTATGAATTGGATATAAATAGGATTTTTCTGACATCAATTTGAGATAATAGTATTTGCAAATGCAAGGTATCTTATTTATTCATAATTTTACATATAACACTTTGTCTATGCAAGCATGGTTCTAGCATGACAGCTGCTCCAAGTTAACCATTTGTGGCACAAAAGACAAATGCATATCCACTATGCTGTAACAGGGATTGTACTACAGTGCAATGGTTTTTAAGCTGTTAAAAGTGTAGGTTTGGGGTTTTGTTGTTGTTGTTGTTTGTTTGTCTTTTTTTTTTTTTCCCCACCTCAGGGTCTATATGCAACTCCAATGGATTTTTTTTTTTTAAAGGAAAGAAAAAAACAAAACACACAAATGAAAGCAACAACAGCAACACAACACATAAAAAACCCCACAAAACCAAAACACCTCCTACCATAAGAGTTTTGTTATTTACTCTACAGTAAAATGCTATTAAAATACCCAAATTACTGTATTTAACTTTCAGCAGTTCAACATAGAACAGATAGTATGCACTGAAGATTATTTTTTTACCTGATAGAAATAATTGTCTTCAATTAATCAACATACAGCTGAATTCAACAGAGCACTATATGGTCTCAGTGAACAGTCTCAGCACAATATTCAAAGTAACTGCAGGACTGTTAAAAAACACCAAAAAAGTAAAGAAGCACTGATTATTATTTGTTTTCACATTAAACGTAGCATTTGAAAGCTGATTCAAAGCCTTTACAATTCAGTGAAACAGTTCCTTTTGAATTCAATGAACCTCAGATGAGGCCTCTGGGAAAATAAATGGAAGTCAGATAAAGTTTATGAAGGATAGTTTTGATTAAAAATGAACCTTCAAGTAGAAATCAAGACAAAAAGAACTGAGTGCATTTACATCTATTTTGGTCCTGGTTCATTTGAACTACGGTAAATTTTACTGTCAGAAATGAAATTAATAATGGTAAGAGACTTCAAAATATAATGGTTAAGAAATATCATTAAGGTGCCTCCTGATCAACACCTGCTAGAGACTCTGCACAGTGCACTTCTGAACACTTGAGTTTGGAAACATTGGTTTTGTGCTAATTAATAAACTTTGGTCTGGGTTAGCAAGTGTGAAATTGCTACCATTTGAGATTTTTGGCTGTTTACTCAAACAACATATAACTTTACAGAGAATGAAAGTGAACTCAGTTTATGAAGCACTAGTCTCTCCAGTGATGTTTAGAGAAGGGATGCAGGAAGGCCACGTAAACATGGTCATTAGTTTTATTCAGTTATGTTCTTTTTGTTGCAAGGCCTAAGCATATTTGTATCAAAAGGTAAGACTAAGCAGTATACGTAGCAGCGCCAAAACTATTAGCTCTGAAGTACTGCCCTAATCTTTGATTCCCTTCTTGAGCACATGAACTTTTGTGAGACTGAGTGAAACCAGCTTATTTTGATTCCAAGGCTTTTAATTTCTGGAGGATGTAATTAACAGCCAAGTACAAAATATATCAAGTTTAAAGGAGCCACGCTGCAGGGAGCAAGTATTGCTGGAGAAAGGAGAAGACAGCATGAATGTTTTATCAGTTAGGGCCAGTGTCCTTTCACAGACAAAAGATAAATCCAAGCTTTTCTAACTGTAAATACTTTAATATTTTTCTTCTAGTAGTTGCTTTTTTAAATTTCACCAGGGTTTGAGGAGAAAAGACAAGGTGAGTTTATTTCACATTAAAGGCACTGAAACATATGACCAAGTATGACAGAAATGTTTTTTCTTCCTATATTACAATGCCTGTTTTCTCAGTAGATGTGAATACAGATAACTTGAACTAGACAGATATTGCATGAGTTCTCGGTACCATCTATAAAATCAACACTAACAACTTTTAATTGCCTCTTTTCTCATAAAAACCCACTTCACATATTCAGCAGATGGGGAAAACAAGAGGATTAGGGTTGAATTTCTGCTCCAAGTCACAGGGCTCTTCCGTAATGCTGAGTTGGTCACTTAAACTTATGTTTTCAAAATTACCTAGGAGACTAAAAACTAAATTAAATGCTTTGATTATCTATATGTAGAAAGTATTTTTTCTACTTTTCCAGATCACAGTGATGACTAAGTTCTCTATCCTTTCTGAGTTTTCTATATACTACAGCAAAGTTTTGGAGACTCTGTAAAGACACACTTTCCACCGAGCATCAGAAGCAGGGCAGCTCCATGGAGGATGAGCAGGAGCCAAGGGTGCCAGGCTGTATCCTCACTGGCTGATACCATCCCACACAGCCTGAGCATGGCAGGCCAGTTCATTGCAAACTGTGGCTCTTCAGGGAGCCCAGCCAGAAGCAGTAGGAGGCAGAGCTAGAGACAAGGCTACAGCGCAGATCTGCCATCCACTCAGGGGACAGGAACACCTATGGCACAGACCAGGGAAGGACCAGGGCCCCAGACCTGAGCTAGACGAAGGGCAGGGTGTATGGAAGGTGGGACCAGGTGAGGCTGGCCAGAGCATTTAAGGTCTACTGCTGCCCTTAAGGACACGACAGTATGCTTTAAAAGCCCAGGTGAATGTATTTCAGAAGTGAAATGAGTTTAATAGTTGCAGTCCAGTCCAATTTGCTCTTTATCAACATAAAAGAAAGCTTGCCCAATTGTCAGGCTGCCCAGGAGACAGCCAGTAATGAGATGACAAGAGCTTGGCTGGACTGAAGCGAGCTCTGTTGGCAGAGCTGTATGGAAAAGCTTGTAGAGCACCTGCTCCCATCATGCTTGGCTCTAGTTGCCAGACCCAGTTTCACAAAATTTTTACACACAATAGTTTTTCTCCTAAAAGGAAGAAAACAAATCACATAAAATATGTCCAAGGTAGTGTGTTTGTTTTAAATATTTAAAGCTGCAGAAGGAACCCACAGGAAAATGAAGAAAATGAAACACAGCTAACAAGATGCTATAATTCTATGATAAGATACTATCATGACTTTATAACAGAAAAGTAACAGAAAAATATAATCAAGAGACCTAAATTCCCCTGGCACAGTCTACTGTGTAGCACCTTAGCAAATTTTAGAGAAGCTGAGGAGAAGACTTAACAAATAATGATTTGAATTAATGGCATTTCATACTCTTTCTGGATCCATGGGCAGAATATTCTTGTCCCCAAAAAACACAGTTGAAAAATATTACCTACTTAAAAAAAGAAAACAAGGCTCTAGACTTGTATGGGTGATTTAAATTCAAACGTCACTACCTGCTTAAAATCTTGATTCTTTGTCTATGAACCCCTAACTTCCCTCACTATCTGTCTCCTTCAGTTACTATTGCTCACTCAGACCAGCTGCACAGATCCTGTACTCTTTCCCCATCTCCTCTGCCATTTCATCTACATTCTGTTTTTCCTCATTATCTTCAAATGTTCAGTTTTCAATTATTTTCAACATTCCTCTGCCCTCTCAGGATCTTAGTACAAACCATCAAATATTCCACATCACTCAAATATTCCAATTAGCTTCCCTCTTTTCATGTTAAGAAATTGTAAATATCAGGGATTACAAGATGTCTTAGACAGCAAAAAGCCAGAGTAAATATGTGTTTAGCTGTGAATCTGACTATACCAAAGTGGCATCTTTGCTGTGTGGATATGTTCCAAAGGTTTGCAAGAGCATTTTCATAAGACTGTACTGTCAGAGGGTTTATTACTTTGAGAATACTTAAGTATGGTAGGCTTGCTACATGCAAATAAGGATAAAGATATGTCAACGCATACATTTAACTTTTATTGCTACATGCTAATTGAACAAGATTCTGGGTAAGCCATGCTTATATCTGTATTACGTACTACTTTCTTAAGCCTCCACAAACACACTGTGGAGAAAAAAATATACGGAAAACATTATGTCTCTCCAATTCCAGCTCTGTTGGTATTCAATATAGATCTTGGGCAGCCAAATTATTATGGTTTATGAAAAAATTGAATTATTGTTCAATATGGAAGGCAGAAGTAAGTGGAATTGTAAATCGCTTTTTGCTGGAATTATTTGCTCTAATTATTTGTCACTGACAAACTTAAGTGCAGTTTTTATAAGCTATTCATATTATATTATCTGTACTCTCCAATACTTGCAATGAATTGTCACTAGCTCAGCTTTTGGATACAGGACAGAGAAGATATACTTAGCAGACTAATATTATCATTAATTACTGTAATTAATGCAAATTATGCAAAACCAGTAAAACTCAATTACCAAAGAAATAATAACCTTTGAACTGAAAATGCAACCGTAAATGCAGCAGTTCAACATGTAATGGCTTAATTATGGCAGAAAGAATGCTGAGCAGAGCATTTAGATTTTCATTCTCTGTACTAAGGCTGTTTATAAAAAGCTGCATAAGTTTATAGAATGCTAATATACAAAACATAAAAGCTATTATACGAAATCATTCATATACAGACAAAATATCTTAAAATCGCTTGTTTTGTAGGATTTTATACTGTTCTTTAAATCAGCTGTTTTTAAAAAGCAGTGCACCATGGATTGCTTGCAGTGGATAATAGCTGGATCTCCATTTTGATGGGAAAACTACATTCTTCCCTGATTTAAAGTAATAAAGTAGACAATTCTTACAAAATTACTAGAGTTTAATGAAGCCATAGCTCCATATACACCATGCCCAACATGTCAGTATCTTGAGGCTTTTTGGTATGGAAATATGCTTGCAATCCTAACCCAAACTCACTGCAACCTTTAGTCTCAGTTTGGGTCAGTTGGTCAGGAGTTTGGGTTTTTTAGTACTTATATTATTTATAATGCAAATACTATAATAAGGATGGAAGAATTGAAATGGTCTGTAAAATTATGCACCCAACCATAGAGTTTCATGAAAATCTCCTGCTCCTATTGACATAAAAGAGTTCTGGAATGTACGTCAAAGAATCAGAATTTCACCAGCTGTTGTATTCAGATGCAAGCTGAAGGGGTATTTCAGCTTCACAGCATTTAGTTTCAAAGCTCCCCCTACATCTTAATCCTTATTCCAATAAGCTTGTTATTTGGCTGAATAATAGGAAATGTTGTACTATTAATAGATTATATTAGTAAACCAACCACCATAGGACATTTGAAAAGTCAGCTCATGGAGACAAAACATATTTTTACTCCTGAAACATCAGCTATGAAATGACCTGGTTAGGAAAAAGGTATTCTTATTTCAAGCAGTGCATGATCTTGAGTGTGCAGGTTTATGCAAATGTTACATATCTAATGTAACTGGGCAAGTTCTCATGCATTTCTTTTATGAATCCTCCAGAGCTCTCCAATTCAATTATGTTGTTCAGCAGTCTGTCTCAAATATGAATTATGCGTGGTATTAGAAAAGGAAGTAATTCACTTGCTTCATTTTACTTTGCTCTACTTCGATAGCTTTCTTTGGAATAAAGAATAGCAGGAGTGTTTCCCACTAAACTTTGTGGCTTTTCATTTTAAAATTAAGACTCGCCATGGTGTCAGGTATCTTACAGAATTCTATCATGTTAAATGTGTGAAATCAAAGGTATTTCTTTAGAGGTGGTGCCATTTAAAATCACTTTGCAATCTAGTTGTAAGGCATGTAATATGAGTGCTTTTCCCTGCAATTCAGGGGATAATGACTCTTGTCAATTAAAAATACAGCTACTGTTTATCTGAAGAGCAAAAATCGAAGCTTTAACTGTTGTTTTAAAGCACATGTTAAATGGTGATCAGACACTGTAAAATGCCCGACAGCTTAAAAAACTGGCAGCTGTGAATACTACAAAATTCTCATGAGAATCAGCAAAAACTAGATAGTATAATGCTGCCGGTAAAATATACTTACTATCTGAAGCAGAGTATAAATGTCTAGGTAAAGTGTATTTTAAAATAAAATATAGTACATACAGTTATATGTATAAATAGGAGCTACATGTAAAAAAGTATTAACTATTAGATGTGTGCCTATTAAGAAACAAGTCTTACCAGATCTAAGTGAAACAGACAATGTTGTTGACTGTAGGCGAGATTTGGAAATAGGGTTTGTTAGTAGCTTCCTGTAATCCATCAATTTTAAAATTGATTTTCATCTATTAACAAAACACCTGGGAAAGTTAAAGGGCTTGATTCTGTGACTTCTCTGGAAGTTGGATTGCCAATTTGTGGCCCTTTTTTCCCCTGATACTGAATGCAAAAGATCTTATATCATGCTCTGAACGTGGTTCATGACACTTTGAAATCAATTGGAGCATCCTTTTCTCTAAATCCAAGCATACCCGTAAGTGTTCACAAGGTCATTGGCCAAGCCTTCGATTAAATACTTAATTCAGTATTTTTTTATTCTGTCTCTCTAAGTATAATCACAATGCAAAATTGCTTTGATTTGAACTCAAGTTCAAGAATACCCATTTTATAATATGTAGATTTTTGTACCACTGTGTATTCATCGTATCAGCCTGTTAAAAAGATTTTTTTTCAGGGTGCTTTGTTTGGGTTTTTTTTGTTGGTTTGGGTTTTTTTTGGTCTTTTTGGTTGGTTGGGTTTTCTCCTCCAATTAAGAGAAATGTAAAAGCCATGAAAACTTACCACTAGCTCATCTGAAAAAATGAAGTAAAAAGGCAGCCTTGGAACACTGAGCCCAGACATTGCCAGTGTAGTAAGTGAAAGTGAAACCAGAATCAATGCCAAACAAACAGATGGAAAAAAATAAGATGTTTGTTGGTCTGTATTACTCCATATAACTAACTTGCAAAATTGTTTCTTTAATCTCTGTAGGATTCAATTTTCTTCTTTTACTTTACTGCTTGTTTGAGTTTTGCCTTTTCAGGACTATAAACAGGTTTCTGTAAAATCATACAGCGAATATGGGGCAAGCAGTCACACTCATGCTAGCATTCATTTAGCTAGCACAGGCAAAATCAACTAGATATATCCCAAGCAACCCAGGCAAAACCAAGCATCCCATAGTATGCTACTGCTATTAGCCATGCTACCAAGCTCCAGCTTAGAATGCTTATACCAATGTGTACTGCAATTGCATTCTTCAGTTGAGCTTTTGTGGCTGATGAAAACATGCATAGCTAGGTTCAAACACTCTTGTACGTTCCCACACGACAGAAACAACGAATTAAACTCCAAAAGTCATGAAGTCACATTAGAAATCTCTAAATACACACACCCTTTATAAAACCATGTGTTCCTAAGAATACAAAAGTTTAAAGGATGACTTTAAAAATTCATCATTAAAAGTATTTGTATACTAATATTCCTACTATTTTTGTCAATTTATGACAATGCATAGTGTTAGCAATTCTTGGGAAAATGTGTGATTGTTATAGCGGGAATAGGCTTTTGAAACAGAAAAACCAGGCAGGAAAACTGTCTCAATAAAGGACAGCTATGGGCCTGTTGCCCACTTTGATTATGTGTTCTCCCAGTGGCAATGCACACCAGCTGCTCAGAGTGGTGATGTCCAAGCAGCTGTTGTCCTTTGTGCTGCCTCATGCAGAGCTGGCCCTGCTGCTCTGGGCCACCAAGAATGGACTCGGGATGCAAGTGACAGCTACTAGGGCCGTTACAATTCTTATAGCAGAATCCTCTTATAATATCTGTTACTATAATTCTTAGAATAACTTTTCTTACCCTGCTGAGAGCTCTAAAACTCCTCTTTGCATATTCTCATATCTTTAGGACCCTGTTATAAATCCAGACCAGGTCAGTAATGAATAAATAACTGAAATTAAAAGAGCACCCAAATAGCAGCTTCCTCCTGATGCAGAGCTTCACTTCCAAGACGACTTATGTCCATATCATACAAAACCATTTCTTTTCCTTGCAATGAATTGCTGGTAATTTTAGCAGGAATAGTATGGATATATACCCTGAAAAGCCTACATTGCCTCTCGCTCAAGGATGGTGTTTACATGTTTAGAATCCTGGTCCAATCAAACAACATTCAAATGGTTTAGATGAATTTAACCAGCACTTCAGTGTTTTTAAAATAACTGAGTTATTCTGCAATAAAGACTGAACAAAAGCCAAATGGGCAGAAAGGAACCACATTTATATCTGGAAGAAGATACTATCTATTGTCAGTTTCAGCAATCCTATTTCATCATTTCAGACAATTAAGAAAGTCCTTCCCATGAATTTCAGCATAACCACAGAATTTAAGTCTTATCTGTTTTGTGCTTTGAACTCCAATTGAAAACTCTAGCAACTTTTTGCAGATGTGTTTCTAATCTGTGAATAATGAAGTTCTACCTTCTCCTGCTGAAAATATAACCTTAACAGAAAGCCAATGGGGGGAAAAAAAAAAAAAAGGAAAAAAACATCACAAAGGAACACCCCCCCACCCCCATTTTATTTAGTGTTTTGAGGCTTGGACATTCATTGCTTCTCACTGCTCTTGGAAAATCCCTTCTTTCTCCTGCTCTTGGGAAAAAAATAAAAATAAAAATAAAAGCTTTATTTAAAAATAAAATGAAACTAAGATTTCTGCTGGTTCTTTTAAAAGACAAAAACAATGGTAACGGACTCAATTTTTTTTGCTGAAGGCTGTAGAAAAAGTGAAATGTGAAACTGTACTTCAGCTGAAACCAATGGAAGCTCTGCCATTCACTTTGGTAAGCCAAAATTCACCTAAATTGTTTCCAAAATTCATCTTTCCCTACTATGTTGGATGTCCTACAAACTGCTTTCCCTGTGTAGTGTTCATAAAATTTAAACATTTGACATCATCTTTGATGTCAGCACAACTAGAAAACACGTCCTGAGAGACAGCTCAATCCAGAGCAACTGGATTATTAAAGAAACAAGCAAAAAAATGTTACTCTCCAAAAGATGTACCCCCAGTTCTACAAATCCGTATTGATACTTGAACAGTTTTATGCATTAATGTTCATTTCCATTGCTAGTTCCTAGACAATTTCTTGTTCGTCTTCTTTCCTTATCTTCTCTTTTTCCTAGTTTTATCATCATGAAGTGTTCTAGGCTGTGGTAAGGTTGACTGTACAGGTTGGTTAGTATGTCGGAAGTCACATGAAAATTTATTTTTATATGCCTGATCTTGTTTAGCATGATGAATCTAAATTCAGTCTAGCAAGAGATGTTTGTCGTGTTCCTCAGAAAGAGGACTTGAATTGATCTGAACTCTTTGGAACATTAGGAAAAATTAGAGGAATGGTATGTTTGGAGATTTTTTTTTTCCATCCCAAGTTTTTATTTAAGTGTCTGAGACAAAGTAGCAAAATGTGCGTTATATTTTAAAATCCTCTAGAAATTCTTTTACTACTATTATTTTGTATTTTCTCAGAGAACTTTCATTTTGACAACTAAATTTGTTTCACAAGTAATAGTGCTGTGTTGTATACTGCCAATTGCATGGTTCACTATACAGTGAATTATACCTATAAAGTGGCTATACCCAATGCTGACTGCCTTCATTTATACCCGGCAGGCCCAAATCCTGCAAACATTTATGTATGCATAATTCACTGTGCATATTCTGAAGCGTATAGCTTTTGCAGGATCAACAACCAAGTAACTTTGCTTTCAGCATTTAATATTAACGTTTTGGTTGACAATTTTACTGTAGACCTCCACATGTTCTTCCCTGATGCCACTCTGATATAACACAATCATGGATGTCAGTTTATATTGTTGTAGTATCTTTCAAAAGATTACAATATTTAATGCAAATCAAGTTGTTTTCCTTAGCATCTGAGTTTCTGTTTATAGAAGAGATAGCTGCCAGGATTTCTTTAATAAAAGATCAGCGCTTTGGGAAAGAAAAAAATTTCCTAGTTAAACAATCTCTAATTACAACTCATTCCAGAGACAAAATTACTCCCTGAAAACACAGAATCTTGTACTGACCTGCACATCGCTTTGACACTTTTGTTTTACTGACAATAATTAAAAACAACACACAAATATGCTTCGGCTGTATCCTGAAGGAACAACTCCTGGAAAGCTGCTCCCAGTCAGCAATGAACACTGTAAAGAGCAATAGTGCTGCTCTGGTTTTCTACAACTCTTAAGAGCACCTTGATCTGTGAAGTTAAAGAGAAAGAGTAGGACTGGGCTGGAAAATGAAAGTAGTCTGCAGAAATTTGGGCCTCTGATTTTCTGAATTTCTGATTAATCTGAAGGACTTAGATTTGAGAGATACATGATCTGAGCTATTTAATTTCATTTTTTTGATATTACAGAGATTGTATGAGGATTCTGCCTCTGTCAGACAAATTTGTTCTCATTCCTAATAAACTGGAAAAATATTTCTATTTGGCCATTCTTTGGCCAAATCATCTTTACATAAGTGGATGAGCCTGCTCTTATTTTAATTTTAATTTTCGCTTCAATTGTCATTCTTTGGCAGCACAAAGTACTGAATTAGCTCTCCATTAACAACATGGAGATGCTGTTTGGGACTAGGCCAGAGCTCTAAATGTTTAACTTCTGCCACTGTCTACATTTATTATCTTAACAAAATGTTATTTCCTTGTCTCTGCTCCCATAAGTCAGTGTGAATTAGGGAGTGAATTTGGTACCTTCTGCAAGCCATTATCATGGATAAAACTACATGTTCTCAATGGACTGGGAGACTGAAAACACCTCTACTAATATGAACATTTATTTACACACTTCACCAATTTAAATGCAGCCATATTTTGACTACTGTGAAACAACAAAAATTATGTTGAGTAGCTGTTTTCAAGGAAATGAAACTACACATAATACCAATCATTTTTTGAAATAGTTTGTCTACAACATTTTATGATTAGAGTAGCCTGTATATCAGATTATAACCCAATGTCCCTCTTGTGCATTTTAATTACCCAGGATATATACAAGTATTATGGCTACCTGTTTAGAACTAAGCCATTAATTTACCTTCTAAAATAGAAATACTCTGCATCAGGACCAGACCTGCTGAGCTGGTAAGAGAAATCTCCAGTATTTTCTGAGCATTTTATTTTCGTTTTACTGAAATGATGCCCAGCTTGTAACGTTCCAGTGTGAATATGAAGTGACCCATGCCAATCTAGCAAGAATGAAGTTCAGTTTGGGAGAGGCAGGCAAAACAAAAAAGCAGAATAGCAATACTCTTCTGTTCCTGGTAAGGAACCCAGGCTTTCAGGGTTCTTCTAATCTGGGAAAATTTGCTGCTTTGCAGAATTTATGTCCTGGGAACACTCAGATATAAATGCAATCAAGTTTTGTCATTTTTCACCTACTAAAGATCTGATTCTCTCTCTGCATGTGTCATGTACACATTTAAGTTGGAGTATATTATTAGCATTACTACTATACCTCAGTAACCCATCGATAGATGGAATGAAACACAAATGCTTCTCAGTCTGTTCACTTCTGCACTGAGAGACTGGGAGAAAAATGTAACGGAAATTATTAAATGCTGGAGCGTGATTCAAAATAAGTGGAAGTGACATTAAAGTCCACTGGAACTATCCATCAGCTTCACTCTTTATTCCAATTTGCAGCATTTAATGTAAAGAACAAATGTTTGGTTGACATGGTGCTGTGCTGTCGTTCACCTATCCTGATTCTTTAAACTATGCTTCTAATAAAAACAACTATGCTTCTGATAAAAACAATGCAATCATTACAGGTCTGGCAGCGATGTGGCTTCCCAATATCTCTTTCTTTCATTGCCTCTTCATACAGAGTGCAAATGCACTACTGCATGGTAATATTAACCCCTTTGAGTGAGGCAGTGTTTATAAAAAAAAAAATGTTTCAGTGTAAAGCTATACTAAAACAAGTAAAAAAATTGTTACTGCTAAATTTGCAACTAATTGTTCTCATTGAGGAATCAGAACATATTCCTCACAAAATGAAATTCAGTTAAAACTAACTGTATCATTTAGAGAAGTATTTTGCTAATGTGAAGAAACGTACAACTATTAGTGTCTGGGCAACTGATTTTCTGCTAGTTAAAAACAGTTGAAAATACTACTTTTTTATGCATAAAATATCATGAACTGAGTCTTATTAATTTGATATTTGATACTTAGCATATTTAAAACCAAACACTAAAACAATGGTACAAGAGCTCATCTGCTAAAAATCAGTGTCATCCTCCCTGCTTAAAACAAAATATTTAATAAAGTCACTGGTAGCTTCAGAGGATCCGTAGCCTACTACTATACCACAGTCAGGTTGTCATAGAAACCAAAAGAGGTTCAGGATCATTTGGTATTTTATCAAGACATTTTAAAGCTATTTTATATACAGAAAAAAAATGTGAACTCTAATGTTCTTTTCCAATTTTCCAATTAAACAAGTTGATACCAGAAATTCAAACATCTATTTCTCTTTTGTCTTGAAAGTAAAGTAATAACTAAGGATGAGCAGACATCATTACCACCTGATGCTATTCTTGACTGTTAAATTCAGCTCTATAATATACAGAACACAATAAAAAGAATGGCTGATTACATACAAAATGATTAGAGGCTTTATGTCAATCTGCAATACACTTGGATGTTAAGAAGCATGAAAAACGCAAAACAGCTAGCAGAGGGCACACAAAATACTTTGAAGTGTAAGAATAAAATGCTGTACACACATTCTTGTGAAAGTGATTTATACATTACCTTGAATTTATTATTGAAGTCCTAGTAAACTTTAAGAAGATATGTGTTTGAAATTATTCTATTGCTAGATTTTTTTTTTTTGTTAAAGTAGAAGATTGCATGCAAAATATTTAATTAACTCGTGAAAAAAAAAAAAGAAGAAATAAAAATGTAAAAGGATTCAAGTCTACTTGAATATCTGCTGTTAAAAATAGAACAACGTTGTTGATGTAATGATATAATGTTAATAGTTTAACACAGACTAGTGGACTATTGTTTCTTGAGTGATTATAAATCACAAGTACAACTTCCAAACAACACGCATAGGACAACCAGGCAATCAGGCCAAGTCAGCATGGGTTTATGAAAGACAGGTCCTGCTTGACCAACCTGATCTCCTTCTATGACAAGGTGACCCACTTAATGGATGAGGCAAAGGCTGTGAATGTGGTGTACTTAGACTTCAGGAAACCCTTTGGCACTATTTCCCACAGCATTCTCCTGGAGAAATTGTCCATTCAAAGCTTGGATGGCCATATTCTTCAGTGGGTAAAAAACTGGCTGGATGGCCAGGCTCAAAGAAGGGTCGTGAGTGGAGTTAAATCCAGTTGGTGGACGCTGACAAGTGGTGTTCCCCAGGGCTCAGTATTAGGACCAGCTCTGTTTAATCTGGGGATGTTGGTCAATGGCCGGCTCAACATGAGCCAGCAGTGCGCCCAGGTGGCCAAAAAGGGCAACAGCATCCTGGCTTGAATCAGGAATAGTGTGGTCTGTAGGATCAGGGCAGTGATCATTCCCCTGTACTCAGTGCTGGTGAAGCCCCAGCTCGAATCCTGTGTTTAGTTTTGGGCCCCTCAATACAAGGAAGGCATTGAGGTGCTAGAGCAAGTTCACAGAAGGGCAATGAAGCTGGTGAGGGACCTGGTGCACAAGTCCTATGAGGAGCAGCTGAGAGAACTGGTGCTGTTTAGTCTGGAGAAAAACAGGCTGAGGAGAGACATTATCATTCTCTACAATTACCTGAAAGGAGATTGTAGCAAGGTGGGTATCAGTCTCTCTTTCCAAGTAACATGCAACAGGACAAGAGGAAATGGCCTCAGCTTATACCAGGAAAGAAATTTTCACTGAAAGGGTTGCCAGGCATTGGAATAGGCCACCCAGGGAAACAGTTGAGTTACCATTCCTGAAGATATTTAAAAGATGTGCAGATGTGGCACTTAGGAACATGGTCTAGTAGTGGACTTGGCAGTGCTAGGTTAATGGTTGGACCTGATGATCTTAAAGGTCTTTTCCAACTTAAACAATTCTACTATTCTACGATCTAATTCTTTGTGAGAAAAGAATAGGTACATTTAATGTTTGTGCACATGCATACAGACATTTAGGCACATACGTAGTGAAGAACAGAAGAAAAAAATAATACAAGAAAGTTTATAATCACCTCACATCTATATGCACCACAGCAAAGGATTACAAAAGATACCTGTAAATGAGACCATACCCATACATATAAGTATCTGTATAGGAGACAAAAGTGGATATAAGTCACAGACTTAAAAATATATTATTAATAGACAACCAGACATCTCAACATTTATAAACTGACAATGGAATAACACTATATCTGTTGAATGTCTCTGATTTGGAACAAATAAACTTGATTATGTTGGCAAGGAGAATTATTAATGTAGATGAAGAGAATTATAAAGATATTTAACCTCAGAGAGAGTGCAAATTCAATAGATATTTTTAACCTGATCTTTCAAGAAAAGAAATTTCTCTTCTTGTTATGAATAAAATTACCTTCACACTATCGTAGCAAGACATTTTTCATAATCCATTTCAATAGATGTTCATGAGAGCAGAAGGAACAAAATACCACCTAAAGAGAAAATCTCAGACCCAGATGAAGGATTTTTTTTTTTCCAGCAAAAAAGCTCTTTTCTATTACTGCATAAGTAGCTGCAGAATCAGTGGACAACCTAAAATAATAGTGAAACAACAAAACTGTAAATCTGGGAAGTAAAAAAAAAAATAAAAAAAATCAAAGCTTGGAAGTTGATTAATGGATGATAAAATGGTTTTACATTGCTTTAAATATTAAAACTTTCAAACCCAGGCAGATTAATAGTGCTTAAAAAGGCAATTTTTCTTATTCCTTTTCATAGTATCTACGTTGTCACAGTGGATCAGAATAATGCCATGCAATATTTACAACATTACTTTATAACATACTTTTTCTTAAATGACACAAGATCTAACATGTTGTTTACAAAATGAAAAATAAGCCTACTACATTCTGCAAACCATTTTTTCTGTGTGCAGTATAAGGACAGAAAACGTCCCCAGAGCATTTTCAGACTCTCAGCAAAACGTTTAATCTCTTTTTATTCTGTTGAAGATTATATCAACACCATCACCTTGCATTAATTTTAAAATTATCTTGTTTAGTCAATTCATGTTTACTACAGGAAAAGAATGACATCTGTAAGAATGAGCTTTGTCTCAAATTTTCTTACAATTGCTATCTGTACTTGAATTTGAAAAGGCAAGATAACATCAGTACTGCAACAAGCACGTCAGTTTTTGTTATAAAACTCCTGAAACTTCTATCCCTTTGAGCCCCTTCCATATCTCCCTGCTGTAAATACATGCTTACACCCTTGTAATTTTCCTAGTCAGAAGTGCACAATTTTAACTACTCTGTTGAATAAACTGAATCTCTGAAAGCCCAAGGATATGCAGAAACTCCAACAGCAGATAGAATAGAGGAGGAAGAAATCAATTGAGGAATTCTGTCAACTCTACAACTGAGTACCCAAAATAGGCTTCTCTCTTAACTTCTTTTGTGATTTTCCATACATCTGACTACAATTCTCTCCTTCTTTAGTTTTTCCTTTCTTCACTTTGGTAGGTTCATATTTTGTCAGAAAGAAATCTTTATTGGAGCTTTCCAATCACTTCTAGTTATTCTGGTCCTACTTGCACTGTTCTTTTCCCTTGCAGATGAAATTAAATTGAATCTTTCTTTGTACCTTTCATTTTTGCATTTTTAATGTGAATTCACTCCCTGATATACTACAGTGTAACAATAACCTCACTATGCGGATGCAAAATGAGATAATATATACAACACAAAAGTCAGCTGAAATTAAAGGTTTTGATCCTTTTTTGTTTCATATTTTTTTAGAAACTTTCTTTTTCCCCATAAAACTTGCTTCAACACTTTAAGGACTCCCTAGAGCACTCTGAATTTCCTGGATGTGTGCTTTACATCAAAAGCAGAATGAATCCTTAAGATTTATTGAACTGGATTTACTATAGCAGATGTTGGAAATGATAACATTGGATATTCTCTGCAATTCTGTGCTCTGAGAGCAATTTTGAACTGAGTGGGCAACTGTAGAGATTGGTTGTTAGGGGTTGTACTGTAAAATGATGTGCCCAGGTCAATTTTGTCTTGCAATCCCAGGTAAGGAATAACACATCTTCTGTTCCATTTCCCTTTTTCTTTTCATTTGGCTCTCTACAGCACTGGCCCTTGTGGCTATTTGTACTGATGCACTTTATAGAAACAAACTGTCTGCCATAAGGAAGACTCTGTCTTTACTCAGGCTATCAAACGGGGAATCTTTTTACAAACACCAAAAAGTCTACTCCCAAAACTACACTGAGACTCATGTATTTTTGCTCTGCGCCAATCTGCTTTCCCAATTCTTTCTTCAAAGGACAACCCCAAATAAACTGTTTCTAGTGGCTCTTCTGCCTTTTAATTTTGCATTAGACTGATTTTACTTCTAATAGAAATATAATATAGAATGACTCCAATATTCCCTGCTAGATTGTGGAGATGTTTACTCTGCAAGTGTTAAATTATAACAAATGCTGAGACAGGTGTGGAAATGCAATGTTTTTACCTTAACTATACAGGACAGATTAAGCATTTCTACATCTAAGGCTTCAAAATTTCAAAAGCTACACAAACCTCTGTAGATGACAACCTAAGCAGAGGACTTTATGACTAGCACAACAGTATACTACATAATATTCTATTTAAGGGAGGGAGGATAACTTCCAATCTTTCATGTGAAGTTACAGGAAGATAATATAAAAATAAAAAAATAGAGGAATAAAAGAAAAAGGCAGAAAAGCAGATTCTTCATAAATTTCACACTCTGCATAATAGACCTAAAGCTCTGAAATTCCATCTGTCCTACAGGACAGGTTATTAAAGTACCAACAGTTGTTTTCCTTTTAATTCTACCTCATTATATCTCATGAAATAGTTATAGCTGCAAACAAGCATGAAATAAAAGCTTTGTAGTCTCCATTATCATATTACTTGCCAGTTCCTTCAAAGCACCAAAGAAATTCAGGAGTTTCATTGTTATCATAATAAATATATCCACCTCTCTCTGATTTAAAAGTACTCATTGATGTGAATCATACACTTAAGCAAATATTTTTTTCTTTCAAGAACAGCTAATGATACCCAGGATGTTTTCCTCCTCAATGCCAACTGCGATACTTTAAAAAGTTATGTAGATATAATACAGATTATTTTAACATCTCAAGGTGCCCAAATATAAAGAAAGCTCAGATTTTTTTCACAGTTTGGGTTTGTCCTATACACTTCCATCATATTTTATTTTGGCTCTACTGTGGTTCAAAATATTTTGTTATAAGGGTTTTCATTGAAATTTGGGGAGTGATACATGAAAGGAATATAACTTTTTCTAGGAGAACATGATGGTATAAAAAAAGTCTTTATGGTATCACTGTGATTTAAGCCTTTTATACATTGCTAAACTTGATAACTGAGAATAAGCTCATTGCTAAAAACAGAGTACTCCTTGGTATGTTTTGTTTCTGTTCTGTCACAACGATACCAATGTTTGTTATTTTTGTTTTACACAGGTGTGGAATATCCATTACGGCAGTATTTTAACTAATGTTCAAGAGTTTCATAGTTAATACCAGGTTTTAATCTAATTAATTTCACAGTGTTACAAAGACAAGAAACATGGTACTGCTTGTTCACTGTTGGAGCTGTTAACATCCGAATCACTGAATGGCCTGGATTTCTTCTCAAAATGCAATTCCTTCTGTAGTTCTTTCTTTGACAGCCCAGACTGCCATCACATTTTGTTTATATTCAGCACATTTTATGCAACAAACTTTTTATGAATATTTATTCAGGAATGCCAGTTTCCATTACAGAGATAACAGAATTTTAAAAATAGTTTTGCTTTTTGTGGTAATCAGACCAAGAACATGAAGGCTGGTGATTAAAATGGATATTAAAAATGAATGCTGAAAGAGAAAAATGCTAATTAAATTTGATATATTCTACTGGAGTTCAGGTTCCTTTTACAGAAATTGTACAGATACAAGATGTGACTGTGTAAGGTTTAGGAAAAGCCAGTAATATACCATTATACTACTTCCATTATACTACAGTATTTCATTTGGTGTGCATTGAAGAAAACCTGAAGAACTTAGAAAGACATATTTCTAAATCAGGCCAGAGACTAATTTAGAATCACATCACTATCAAAGACAGAACCCAGGCAAAACAAAATAAGAATGTGTCACCCTGGAAGAAACGAAGGAGAAGGAAGTCATGAAGCACTACAATTACTGAAAGTCTTTCACATGGAAAGGAAATAGAACATAAGCCACACACAGTACCTGCAGAAACACTTGGCTTGATATACTAAAGACCTGCTGGAAAGCCTATGAAATTCCCACCAACATGCTTTTTTTTTTCATTATTAGCATTAAAAAAACCCAAAACAAAAAACACAAAAACCCCCACAAACAAACAACCCACCACCACAAAACCAAACCAAACCAAACCAAAACAAAAACAAACCACAGACAAACAAACAAAAAAACCAAACACTAAAAAAACCCAGCCCTGTATATATGGCACTGATAGCTTTCAAAGTTGCTGTTATATCATACCCTGGCACTGGACACTGAAAATTCAATACATATTTAATTCAGGGAGGAGTAGAGTACTCCAGAGAAATCCTCCAGCAAGATACTGACAACAAAACACACTATAATTGAAATATATTTATAGCAAACATTAAGGACATTGCAAATTTTACAAACTCAGTATAAATTGATTTCCTTTTCTAAAGAGCTCTTCACTCCTGCTTACAAGATTTGACTAACATTTTAATCACTCCATGGCCGGCTCCATGCCACACATGCACAGGATCATTTCTTATCTGACATTTTGAAACTAGGAGACATGCTCATTCTCATGCTATGTTGATGTCTGTTCTTTACTAGGTGGCTCTTAATCTGCTTATACCACTGACCATATTTCTCAGCCTTCTCTTGTCCTTGCCTCCAGTCTCTGGGCTGTTCTAATGAGTCTGTGGAGTGGTGGAAGCCTTGCAACATCTACACAGCCCCCTTCTTTTTTCTTGGCAAGTCCCTCACAGATTTTCTGCCTCCAGAGGAGCTCAAGAAGCTAAATCACAGGTGCTGCTTTCCAAAGATGACTATTTTTCCCGGTGATGGATTTCTAAATGGTCTCAGACTACTTGCTTTCCAAGTGAGTTGAAACTGATCCGGATCGTGGCCCTTAAACTGTGCAGTTTTATTCAAATCAATGACGCAAAGCCATAGAGAGAGTAACATAGAAAGGAAATAATGCATCTGAGATTCTGGGAAGGAGACAGACATCCTTATGTTAATACACGTACTAATACATAAATGCAGAATTGGTATTACAACACTCAGAAATGCTTCAAACCCAGGACTGGACTTGCTAATTTTCTGGTTTGCCGGACCAAGCTACTGTTTTCAGCTGCTTCTTCACCTTTACATTCAGAACTGGAATAGATCTCTGCTGTGAGAGTGCCTTTTGTTATTAGCTGCCGTGTCCTATACACCTCATTTTAAGAAAAGGAAGCAGTTTATAGAAGCAAACACAGCTACTGATTAGCTGTCTGTGCGTGTACTGCAGATTCAGGTGATAAAGGAGTTCTTTGGCTGCAGTGATTTCTAATATGCATGCCAATGCCTTAATCCTAATTATTAACGATAATCTTCCATGAGAGAATAGTGCCTCTAACTTCCATCAATATGTCTAGACATGAAGATATTTGAGTGTCCAATTCTAATTGTGATGGATAAGAGGGCTAAGTAACTCAATGACTTTGAAATCTCAGTCTAGGCATACAGCAAATCAGTAGACAGCGTTCTTCAGGTTAGCTCTTGCAACACCTCTTGGAATAACAGGAAAAAGTAGAAAAAGCTATGCTTGGAATAAGGTTTGATTTCTTCAAGTCTTGAATGTTTTTGTTTTTGTGAGGTTTAAGAGGAAAACAGCACAGAAGGAAGTGCAGAAGGTTATACCTGACATTCAAATATAGGGGGAATTTGACTTCACTGACTGTTATTAGAACTCGTTATTTGGGCAGCATATTGAGGTTAGCGATCCTATTTACAAAAGGTATCACGGGATCACAGTTGATATAGACCTTTTGAATTGTTATAGACTAGCTGATCCAAAACACAGAGTCTCTGAGCTCCCTGAAATCACGCTGAGACAGTAGATGAATACCTCAGGGGGCAATCATTTGCAATTCCTATGACATTTATCATTCAAATATTGACACATCCTAGTCATAGTTAGTTTGTGTGTATTACCTATCATGATAGCATGATGAAGTGCCATTCCAGATACTGCAGATAGCACAATGGTATCAAAGTAGTATAAATCCACATAGCTGAACACAACTATTTGTGCCAGAGATCACAGGTGCAACTGGACACAGGTGTTCTGCCTATGCTGAACATCCCTTCTAAGAAGCCAAATATAGTTTATTACCTATAACTTCCTTCCCTGCAAGGATAAAAAAAATAAGCATGCAGTCCCTTGATTTATCTGGATCTATGTTTTGCTTGTAATATTCACCAGTGGTAAACCTAGAAACTGAAGGTCTAGGGAAAAGAGTTTGCCTTAAGCAGACAGGGAAGAGAATATTTTCCATTGAAAACACTTCATTACATAATACTGGTCTTATGTGTGCAGAAGAAAATATCAGGCACATAAACACCAATCCCATTCCCTACCAAGAATAACTATATAGAAGACATATAGGTAAAAGTTGTGCCTCCACATCAGTCATGAATTAGGTGTTTGTAACATAAAATAGGACAACTTTAAAATTCTGAGAGAAATATTTTACGTTGCTTTCTTACAAAATTATTCATTCCAAAATATTGATTTGCTGATTTATAAGGACGAGAAGGCTGGGGTTTTCTTCTTTTTCCTTATTTTGTCATTTCATAAACTACTAAGACAAATTTCATAAGAAATAATATAGCAACGCAGATTAGTATAGTATTAGGATTTATTTTTAAAATGCAGCCAGCTAATTGGACTCTTTTGAAATAGCTTTTCAGTTAACCTAGTCTTTAACAAAAAGCCAAGACCATTGTTGTATGAAAAAAAAACCAACCCTGAGTATTTATTCCTAAACTTGCTGTCAGTATCAATCAACTTTTGATTCATTCTCTGTTTTGGAAAGCTGTTCATTTTTTCTGATGTTAAACTCAAGAAACAGTGAATTTGATGTCCCACAATATAGGTAATCAGTTTGTAGAATGCAAACATGTATAAATGAGAAAAATTACTGACTTGTAAAAGGCAACACACTAGCTGCAGAACAAATCTACAGGAGGAAAAGGAGGCAAAGAAGGAAAAGTGAAAAGAAAAAATAAAGAAACTTTGTCTGGTAACAGGGGAAGAAAAATACAAGCTGATTTTAAAATGTTATGGTATCTAACACTTAGCACTTTCACACCTGCAAACCTTCCCCTGTTTTTAGCATGCTCCACAAAACCAAAAAATAACCGCATGTCCCTCTTAGGGGAAATTTTTACCTCTATATTCAGTGATGGAAGTATTTATACAATTTCCCTTCAAGTGTGCAATTTACCCATTTATTTTATAGAAGTCTACAATATTTTTAATTTAACACATGCAATTATATAAGCCTGGTGGAGGGTTTTTTTCTATAAAATTGTGTTTATTTCCCATTATAACAGAAGCAATAACTGATAATTTTTCATGCTACATCATTGATTTTAATAGAAGTCAGTCAAAAAGTTGCCATATGAATTTTTATACCAGTAGCTAAGTGGGTTTCCTACGTGTTTAGCAGTTCCTGATTAAGTCTCTCACCTATTTCTGTTGCCACACTTTCAACTGTACTTTTGATTCTGTCACAAACTCCTCAAATTTTCTCTTTTTGTGTAGCAAACAGGAAAGCTTTAACGCAACTCACATGCAGGCTGAACTACAAATTAATTCATATGGGAGCCTGGCCAGCCCCCACCTCTGGACAATGTAGGCGAAAACAAGAACATTCAATTATTTTGGAGTAATTTTTGGCATGTTATAAATAAGTTTCTGTTCCTCAGAAATTCCTCTCCATCTTTTGGGTCCTATGTATCCCTCCAGGTAGAACTATCTACAGAAGCTATAGGGATCTTTCCCAAGTTCATTGCTTTGTGAGTTTTCACATGCCTTCAGAACATGCAGCAGTCTCCTGGGACACAAGCAGTCTAATGGCATCTATAGCTGGCACTGCGCGTTACTTTAGTAAAGCTCCTTGAATTTCAATGTGTTGCCTTTTCATCATGTGTCTGTTCTTTAAATAGGTAAGACAAAGAACCACATTTCTTCAATAATGGAAATATAACTCTTTTTCTCTCCAAAAGATATGGAGTGCACTCATCCTTGGACTTAAGGAAAGGAAGAAAAGGCAATGCTTTCCACAAATTCATGCACAAATGGCTAGTGAACTCTCACCTTTCGTAGATGCTATTAATTTTTTCTTATGGCACATTTTACTTTTATGGCTTATGCAAGATTTTTCCCCTTCCACAATTACCGAAGAGCCTTCCCAATTATTGATGGCTAAATGAGTAATTTATTTATTCATTTGCCATCTTTGCATTACACAGAAGCTTGTCTGCTAAACTCTAAGTGACGAGAAAAATAAGTATTTCTAGCTATGCTGCTTTTGTGGTTCACAGAAAAAATGGCAAATCCTTCTGTTCTCAAAGAGCCTAGATGGCCTTTTGAAATATTGATCCTGTATATAATAATATATGACTACATTTCACATTTAGCCATTCTTAGCCCCAGGTACTTGATAGCTGGTTTAAGAAGAGTAAAAGCTGTTGCAAATTCCCAAGCCACACAGCAGCTGTTAGAAAATCATTTTATCCCACGTAAACCTACACTGAAGAAGAAATAATTCTATCAAAATTGTGTGCAATACATATTTGCACATTTAATTAATAAAAAAGGTTAATTACACTGTTCTGCTAGCATGACTCACTTCTATGTTGCAGCCAGAAATCATTAATGATTTCAACGAATGCATCAAGTGAGTGGATTTTTCCTCTAGGGTTGCTTCTAAGTCTTCTGTGCTCAGCCAAGCAATAAGAGATATACACATATCTGCTGTGGTTATATTCAGAATCCCAAGAAGTTTGAACGTGAAGGAATGTCAAACAAAGCTCAGTAATAAATGAATTTTTGATGCCAGAATCAAAACAAAACAAGCAACATCATTTTTATATAAACCTTAAGTTAAAAATATTTCTGGAAAGCTGTACCTATGTGTCATGTGTCTTTCGCCATTTACAACTAATAAGCCAATGCATTATACAGGCCAATTATTTCCTAATAGTTACAATTTGAAACAGTAGGATAGATGATTTTTCAATAGAGAATATTAATGGAGGGAAAGTGATACAAAGATATTCACAGTTTGTAAGATGCAGCACATTCGTAAAGGGTATCTGGCTTGACTATGTTGTTACTGCTAGCAAATTATGATCATTTACTGTGTACCGTAATCATGTGATAAATATGTGATACAGAGAACCATAATTCTAGCTGGCATTAGTGGGACTACTGATTAATTAGGGAATGGTTGTTTCAGACCTCTGAAGCAGAAGACAAGATGCAACCAGCAGAATGTGCTCTTCCTTTAATATGAGGACACTGACTGCTCCTAGCATTCATGTAAGATTTGCATGAATTCCAGGAATAATATAGACTTGTTATATACAGCAAGGTGAAGGAACCGAGGGGGGTGATTATTGCTTAGTCACACTGATGGTTACCTTCGTAGCACACCTAGACCACACCTCTGGTAGATTCCTCACACTCAAAGATTATTCCTCAATTGGATGACTGATTACAAGAAAACAATTTTAATGCATAGAGCTTCAACACTTACTTTCTCCTAATTAACTGTGAGAATAAAAAGATTCAAGCTACTACAAACCTTTTTGGTCATCCTGACAGAGTTATGCAGAAAAAGGATACAAAACACTTCATTACTGTCATACCCCATGCATAATAACAGTGAGTACTGAGCACAAGGAGTGGTCCAGACTGATACGTCAGAGACCTAAAGACTCTGGCTCCACAGGCTTGCTCACCTCTGTCCATCAGCAAAATGAACCCATACTAGGTGGGAAAACACGTTAAATAACTCACTGAGATTTGAGAGAGACAAGTAGCATGTCTGACTAGGGACTTTTCAAGATCAAGACTTTAATGAGGTTCCAGAATGATGAAGATTAACTCCAAAGATTAAGGGAAATACACGTGGCATTTACAGTGCTTTTGGAGGAGCCACCTAAGCCACTTATATATGGTAATCAAGTAAGCAAGCTTGCTCAAGGACATTCCCATTTATGAAACACTTACGATTATTTTTTTTTTTTAAACGAAATGCATGAAAAATCCTCATTGGTTCACCTCTTTCCCAATGGAGCCATTATTTACTGATCTGTAGCTATTTATCAATAAATGATGTAATACTATGGCTGATTAATGCTAACAGCATATTTTGTGCTTTAGATATGTAGCAACAGTCGAGACGAGAGAACCGCAAATGCCTGGTCAATTTGTCTGAGCTTTATGCTGCATCCTGTCACACAATTATTTATTTTAAATTGAGAAGTGGTGTCTGAAACTGAAAAAAATTAACAGTTCAGGAAAATGTTTAAAATAACCTGCACCATGTATAAGTAGTGGAGAGTCCACATGAACCAAAAGAGAAAAGTTGTGGTCTATGCAAGCTTTACATCCATGCATATGATTAAACCTATCCAAAGTAACAGTGAACAAACCAGCCCATAAGGGCATATGAGCTGATCCTTTAAAAAGGCACTCACCAAAAAAACCTTGTCATGATTCTTTCATATACATATAATTTGTTTGCTGTTTCACTTTTACTGCACTGACTATGTTGACTGTTTTATTTCTCTTTCAAAGCACATTTTATTTCTCGCTGTGTAGCATCCCCAGCCCACCCCCCCAATAAATATCTTTGTATGGAATGTTCCAAATCAAGAAACCCTTTTTATCATGTTACAAATCCCTTTCCTATTAAGGAAAAGTGCCTAGTGAATCAAGTAAAAAGCAAAACTAACACATGAAACACACACACACACACACACAAAAAAACCCAAAACAACAAAGCAAACAAACAAATAACACACAAAAAAAAGCCCCAAACCAAAACCCAAAAAACTTTAAAGAGAAATATCATTATGTGAAACGCCACCTTCCAGACAAGCCACAACCTCTCTCTTAAACCAACCCCTTGAAGTCCAGTGAAATGTCCTACGTGTATTAGAAGCTTTTTTATAAAATATTCCTTCATAAAGTATTGCGTCACACGCTTTGCTAACTTCCTTCTGAGGGGCGTATGAACAAAGCACAAGCGATAGAACAGTAGCTGTGAACACTTAATTCTCCTTTCTCCATGAAAAGAAAAAATGATATATTTTTCTTGTAGACTTTGCCCGCACTGATTTCTTACCAGTTATTGAAAGGTCCTGTATTTCTAATGCACAAGATACTCAGCTGCCAAGAAGACTGGGATACGACTTCTTGTTCCACAAGCCTTGCTTGCACTGTCACAAGGGCTACAATGAAGGCAAACAACAACAATCACTACAACAACAATCAAAACCACTACACTAATTAAAATGCTCCTTAATTTGGATTTCCAAATTCAAGTCAAAACAGCAAAGAGATCATAATACTAATGCTAGGTCTTAGTTTGCTGCACATTTATTATTTTAAAAAACCCAAAACCTAAGAAAATACTCATTCACTGATTTTTGTTATGTCTTTATCCTCCCTATTTTCTCTCCTGCAATATTACTCTGTTACAAGCATGATATGTTATCTCATTATCATACAAAAACAGAAGAAAAAACAAACAAGTGCATACTTGAGGACACTCATACATGAACAAGAACTTTTATCCGTATCAGTACTGGAGAATGCGAGTAGATGCTGATGTACCTTTCCAATCTTAAAATCTATTGATTTCAAGTTGGGCTTGTGACTTAAAAAAAAGAAAAAGTCAAGTCTTTATTCATATGGTCCTGTGTTGAAACATTTTACGTTACTTGTACTGTGCATATTAAGACTTCTCTATTGTATACTTGTGTGGCCTACCTTCATTAGCTGTAAAACACAGCATTTAGAGAGACAAATAATTTTTCAGTGTGCCTGTGAAAATAAACAAGCTTCAATCAAAGCAATATCAGTTTGAATGCAGACAACAAGGATTCTAATGTAATTCCCTAAATTGATTTTTACTGTAGGCTCTAAATTATTTTAAACCCTGATGTCTAGGGAAATTAAGATTACATTGACATCTAGATTTCTGTGCTGCTCCTAGAAGTTTGAATATTTATACTGCTATTAGTTTGAAAATAGGCTGAGTCCCCTTCCCAATTAAATGGCCATTCTGACCACTTTACAGTTATTCAGAAAGTGTTCACCTCATCTGTATATGGCTTCAGCACCACAAGAAGACTATTATAGATTTGATTTTTAAATAAGACTTAAGAAGTATATTTAAATAATTTCTGACACCTCAACCTTCGTAAACTTTTGACATAAAAAAGACATTGTACTACAGTGTTTGAAAATATTGGCTGAAAATGACATTGGCAATGTACTGCTACTAAAATACATAGAATCATCTAAGGGATAGAGTTCTCCCTGCCACTACACCCTTGCATCCTTTCAATACTCAAAAAATAAAGGTAGGTTTTACAGCAACTACTTATGTGTAGTTCTCTGGTAGACAGTAAACAGTCAAATGAGAAAACCAGGAAAGATTCTGGAAGTCCTATTGCAATGACTACTTCCTTACGAGGAGTTAGGAATTTTTTAAGGGAAGAAAAAGGTTAAAATTATAAAGACCATTTAATATCTTTATCTAGCTGACAGTAACTTCTTTTTTGAAATGCTAAAAGTTCTTTCCTTGAATCTCCATATGTCATCTTTACCTCTGAATGAGCTAAGTTAAATGATACCTTTAGTACAATGTCTAGATTTTGAGAAATCATTACTTTTGTAATACTATCATGAGCTACTGACGAGAATCTTCCAAAAGGAGGTTTAACTAGCCTGAACACTTACTACTTTGTTTCTATGGGGTGCCATGAGGCTCAGACCTCCTGAGGGCAGACCTGGCAGGTTTCCTCAGATGGTTCCCCAGATGCTGCACAGGATCGCAGCTTCTCTCTGGTCCCCAGGGGCAGAGGATGCTCAGGGAGCAGTGGGAGCACACCTCTCTTCTGGGCCGCCCTTACCAGTGGGCTACTGCAATAAACTGCTGGGCAGCCTGGGCTGTGCTCTGATGGCACCAACACCTGAAACACACTTGGCCTAGGGCCTGCCCCAGCTGCTGGGTAACTTCTGTTGCAGGTACACACAGAAACACACACAGACATCTGCTGCCTTCTCACAGCAGTTACACTTCGCCAGCTCACAAAGGCAGGCTCAAATGGAAGAACATCACCCAGATTTGAAGCCAGGTGAGATGGACACTTCGCTTTTTCCATCTCATGTCACCAGGAGCATCTGTCACAATCACTAGCAACTCCAGAACCTAAATGAAAATATTATCATCTCATGTCCTCAACTCCAAACTGACAGTGTATCTGCAATCTGTGTCTAATGAGTTGTTTGTTTAATCATTTGCATTAGCGTTAAACAGATGTGAAGTACTATGTACATGCAGTTGCGCCACCACAATTCTCATTTAAGATGCAGGAGAACAGTGAATCAAGTCCACAGAATGCCACTAGATACAGTAAAAGGGTATCATGCTTTAAAATGATCTCACACCTGTTCTCAGCAAACCAAGAAACCACAATGAAAATGCTTTGAAGCTTTCCTATATCTTTCTCTTCTTACCCTACATTTGTACAGGCTTTGAATAGATACTGCTATTGAATGTATGCAAAAATTTGAAATGCTCTTTCAACACAGTTTTACCATTTCTATTTATGGAAATCAGACAGTGCATACAGAAAATTCAATTAATGTCATACTTGTTTCCCTAATTAAATTTTTCTAATTGCATTTGAAAGTTTGAACTATGCGTTACTATAGATGTTAGTACCAGGAAATGTTGGACTTCTCACTAATCAAAACATACATGAGTGATTATGAAACAGAACTCTCTTGTTAATTTTAACAGAAACTTAAATTTAGTCTCTGGCAAATACCTTGCATGTTAAAATGTATAAATAAATTTCCTTATCATAGTAAACATAACTGGAGATGCACATGACTGCATTTGCAGCACTTAGATTTACATCTTTCGAGTGCTATGCATGATTTGTTTAGTTAATTGATTTTACACATTCTTACTGATTTATGTATATTTATCAAATTCACAGCATGCAATTCTGACCAGGTACTTTCCCCACACAGTGTTTGAAATTCACACAGGTTTCCTGATTTGAAGAAAAAGTTGATTACATTTCAGAGAATGAAAATATATTTCCAGTCACACATGTTAATCCTTGATCAAACCATGTTCAAAAAGCAAACTGCAATTGCATAGATGTATATATATATATATACACACACACATATACGTCAGTGGCCTGGAGACCCAAAATTTGGTTGCATTCAATCCCTTTGAAAAGTCACCACATAAAACTGGGAAAAAAAAAAAGAAACAAACCAAGCTCTCCTAAAATAACTGTTTTTCTTTTAGTCATCATCAATTCTCCTGTTAGAAGAGCAACAAGTGACATTTCCTATTCCCTTACTAGTTTCCTCACACACAGAGATGGAAAGCTTTCAATATCTGCTGGTGGATTAGGCTGCATCACTTTTCATTGAAATAGATGGGAGTCCTCACATAATTTTTGCTGCTAATTCAGCTATCGGATCAGCAATTTTTAGCAGAGAAACAATATCGAACAGCTGGAGACCCTTAGTATTTTGACTTTTTACAGCCATTTTTGAAAGTATCTTTGTCTTTTCCTAACACACTGTGAGTCCACACCTCTTACATTCCCTTCTCAGCAAGCACTTCCAAACGCAGGGGTTTATGTAACAGAGAGCCTGGTGGTTCTAGAAGATCCAGTAGGGGAATAAATTAATTCCCATACACACACATACACCTACCGATAAGGTTGTAGAATGAAGAGAAATTTAATCTATCAGTGAAGAAACACAAATAACCAATATATGGTAACAGATATCCTGCCATAAAGCAAAGAGAAAACACACTGGTAACACTGTGCAGCTAAGATTCAAGTAAGAAATGTCTTCAAATGTTTTTTGAAAATAGTCATTTTTTCATTATTAAAGAGAAACAATGCTTCTGACTTTTTATTATGCTTAATCTCTGATTAAGAAATATTTTATTTCTACTATGATGCAAATGAACGTGTGTCCTGCTAGGAAAAGCTAATTCATCAACAGTTTAGTAGAAAATCCATGACACAGACAACACATCAGGGATCTGATTCATATTTACATATTTACGGATGAGAGATACTCTTCTCAGAAGAGAAATTTATTTATATTTTACTTCCTATCTTATTTCTAAAAGGTTCCTAGTAAAAAGTGGTTTGCATCAACTTCATCTGTGTAGCATATGACAGTGGCTTAAGGTTGCCAAGGGCGATTTCTGCACACCTCATCAGAAGTGCAAGAAAGGTAGGAGGATTATTAATCATGAGAACAAAACTGATTCGTGTTCCCAGAGTTTTAGAAGCCAACCCATCCTTAGGCTGGACCTGTAAAGAAGCAATCACTACTGCACAATTAAAACATTATTCAGAACAGAGTACTATTTTCACCTGCGACCACAAAGATGTGATCTAAAAGCTGAGTTCAGCAGCAAGTTAAGCAAGATACCCCATATATCTTCACAGGATTGTTTTCTAATGCCAATAGCCTATTCATATTCATTATTTTTCAGGTGAATTAGATTGGCCACTTTATGTACATGAGGGATTAAGTAAAATAGAGCTATTTCCTTTCTGTTCCGAAAGCAAGTAAAAAGGCTTTTAGGATTTGAGAGGAAGGAACATGAGGAAGCTGAGAATCATGTGCGTTTGATCTCTGCCATTTCATTTATTGAAGTGGAAGACCAAAAAATAAAGAGATGTTTCTTGACATGGCTGAACTCAAACAAGCAAAATTGCACATGATTTATATAGTAGAAATATGTTCAGGGTGAGATCTCTCAGTGTGTTCCCACATTGCAAGGATTTTCCTGTTCACATAGACAGTGCAGAGTATACAGAGTATACAGACAGAAGCCTATGGCTCTTTTGTGCACCATACTGCCACATCAAAATGTAGCAGAATTTTTACAGTTTGAAGTAAAGGTACGTTGTGCAAAGGCAACATGGTATTATGCATTTTCCACATTATTAGTATACACTTAATGTTTCACCTATTTTGATGTGGGAAATGGAAACAGTTTAAAGTGACAAAAAAAAAAAATCAAATACTGATGACAGTCTTGCTTCAAATACTGATGACAGTAGAGCTTATTTCTACAGTCCAATTCTTATCTTCAGCTGGTGCTGTCACAGAAGACGAGCAGGAAGATTTTTAATTTCTATGTTTTGGCAGCACTGATGGACAGAATAATACTATTAAGCTTCTGTTTTGGAAAAATGTAAACCCCAAGGCCCTTTGAAAATCTGTAGATATGAAACATTCTTATAGTAAGAATTTGAAATGGAAACCAGACAGATAAATATCCCTATTAATCTAAACTATTAAGTAAATATTACCCATCAATAGGACAAATTCTTACCTCCTCATTTTAAAATTTATTAATCTGTTTAATGATGAGAAGTTAAGTCTGCATAAAACAAGAAAAATGAAAAAAATCTGAAGTATAAATCCACTGACTTCAGGGAAGGTATGTTAGCTTCTACCTGGTCAAGATATGGACCACAGTGAATAGTGTGCGGTTATGACCAGCCACAGGTGACCACTTAGATCTCAAAGCAGCTTACCATGGTAGTATTATTATGCTTTAAAAGAAAAAATGAGTTGTAGAGAGAAAATAAAATTTTCTTAGGACTAGCGCATAAACAAGGGAATTGGATTGTGTTTTCTTCCAGACACCATTAGTTTCACGGGTTGTTTTAATGCTGTGCCACATAACTTAAATGGTTAATTTCATACTGGATTTATAAATCTCCTATGGAATTCATATTAATCCATTTTACTCTCTCGCAATTCAGAGCAAGGTGCTAATGAAAGGCTTTCTACTAGTTTTAAAGCATTTAGAAATAGTCTAGAAAGTAAAACAAAAGAACCGCCAGGTAAGAAAAGACAATGAAATAATATGCAACGCCATGTCTGTAGGTTTCTCCTACCCAGCTTGTCCCTGGGGGAGACACGTCACTGCTAAGGAGGTGGGCACAAGGGGCCTTTAGGGCAAAAGGAGCCAGTCAAAGGACACGGCAGAGCACATCGCTCGCATCTCCCACCTCCTGGGCACTGCACTCAGCTCTTACCCTTCCTAACAGCAGTTTGGCTATTTTTTTTCCCCAGGTTGGTACTAACACTTTATATACTACTTTACTTGTTGTTTGCATCCCCTACTACTCAAAAAAGGGCTGTAAATATGCTTGGTCTTGGTGGTTTTCCTCATTGCTTGAGAAGTTCATTCTCAGGTGAATATGATAAACTCATGTTATAAATAACAGTGTCAAAAATAATGTTACAGTAAATGTTATAAAAGAATCTCAGGTTATCAGCAATTGTTACCATGATGTCCTCCTCCTCCTCCAAACCTAGTTCTCCAAATTTCTCCTCAGAAGTCATATTTTCATTGACAATTCTTATCCTTCTCCCTGGATTAATTCCAAATGCTCAGTATGAAATGTGGTGATCAAAATTTGCAATAATATTTAAGAGCCCTTACTAAGCAGAAATAAAAGTACAAAGCCTCTGTTTTATCAGAATGCAGAAAAAAATGTCCTGATTCGTTTTCAAAATTCCTTTATAAATCACTGGGAAAAATCAGAACTTGTTTGACCTCAATCGTAAAGTAGAATGTTTAGCAAATCAGAGAAGTTCACTGTACATATTTTAAAAAGACCCCAAAGTCAGCATCTATGTTCCTAAATAGAAGCACTGCTTCAAGTGATGGTTTCACAACAAGAAAGAGCTGAAAAGGACACGTTCATCACAGGTATCCAAAGAATGAAAGAACAAATAAATTGAAAACATCATTATGAATCCTCTTCCTGCTGTGGAGGGTACTTCCTCTTCAAATGTATTCTCAGATTTTTGCAAATTTTTACCTTTGCTAGATTTGCTCCTCACTTTACAGAGAAATATTTACAGTTGAAGATTTGGGGGGAGTCTTGAGCTGTTGGGCTTTTTTTTTTTCTTTTTCCATTTCGGGGGGTTTATTTCTTCTTTTTAGCCGACTCTCTGTTTGTTTGTTTTTTGTGTGTGTGCATAGGCATTCAATCTTCATGTGCATATGAGTTTTGAGAACCCTGACAAAATTTGTTGCTGCAGACACAATGCACATGTTTTGATAGGAACCTGTCAAAAATTAGCACCTATTTTTCAGAGTATCAACAGCATATGGCCTCAAGGCTGCAAAAATCTGGTGCACAGAATCTAGGATGCTCTACAATGAGACAGTGCAACAAAATGGCATATGATTATTTCTATTCTTTATGTTGCAAAATTAGCTAGCAAAAAGTAAAGTTTTGAAACCTCTCTGGCAGTAATGCTACTCTTTCTTACCATATCTTGTTAGATATAAGTTGCTCTGCACTTTTATCTTTGGCTTTATCTTGTCATCTCATTTTAAAGGGGGACCAGGTTGTTGGGATGTCACCCTTGATTTCACAGGGGCTGTGCAGAGGAGTTCTGCTTTGTGCCAGCTCTGAAAAGAAAGCATCACACAGAACGTGGGATGTAGTTTCTTTTGACATCACTCTTTTTCTGTGCATTTCTCCTACCGGCTGCTATAAGCAGAGTCTGATGGGAACTAAGCACTTCTATTATTGGATCCCTGCTTTGCAATATCATAGTTCTTGAAATTTGGTTTACAAAAAAGCTGTCTTCCTGTGCTTTTATCAGAAATAAATTCTTCACTTAAAAATATTATTTTATGTCATTATGACAGCAAATACTTTCTATTATGCATTACTAATATTTATTTGAACGCTATCCCATTCCAAATTTCAAGAGAGCACTTAGAGTGACAAACTAATGAGAACAGTCACAGGTCACTCTAATTAAAAACATTTTTCAAAGTGCTGTGTAAGGCAATAGCAGCTATAATATCATTCATAATTAATTAAAACTTAAAACATTCAAGTGATTATGAAAATGCTATATGTGCAACTTTGCCAGTAAGGCTGTATGAAAGAAGATATATGAATGTGTTCTAGTTGTATCATAATTTACCTTTTATTCAAATATCTAATTTTGGTCTTTCTTATGATGTGATTACTTTCATAGCACAAATTTCAAAGCTGTGATCTGTTTGAATGAAAAATGATTATGACTTGATGTTCCAACTCCATGCTTCTACAAGATAATAAAATGAAGGCAACAGGGGTTTAGCACATTATAAGAGCATTAAGACTCTGAATAGCTGAAAAATATGGGGTTTTTGAGAAATAACGTGATGCCTCATTTTCATGCCTGCAATGCAGTCAAATATAATTACTAATTTTAAAAAAATTAAATTTCTAAAAACAGCTGATCTAGTAGTATTCCAAATAAGTAGCCATCATAATTTCACATCAAAATGGCTTTTTGATTACCTAGTTCTGGTATTATTTCTTGTTCTGCTTAATTTGTTAATTTTTTGTGTTCTCTAATCAAATCATTTAAACTTGTTCATTATAAAAAGCAGTGAAAGGAAATATACAATCCAAGAATTAAGCTGCAATTGCTAATACAGCATAAACTGCAATATTATTTTGACTCCCAGTGAAAGAATTCATATAGTAAGAAAAGAAATACACACATGGATGTTCTGCCATGAGTTGTCTTACAAATACAATGTGATTTGAAATTTGTTCGTCTGTTAACTGTCTGCACTCAATTCTGCTAATGTTTTGTACTTATGGACAGATTTTCTATATTGCAAAAATCAGCATTGGGGGCACTTTGTTATGAGAACACAATAAAAATTGTGCTGGAATTTACCATTAGGATTTTTTAATTACCTTTATAATCTCCCTCTTCAAACCACGTGCAAAGGTAGACCTCTTGGGGTCACGTTACTATATCAATATAGTAGATGGATAGTGGGTTGCTTATTGCTCCCCAGATAAATAGATGAATATTTTCTTTCTGTTTTTAATAAGTTAGCTTGCATGTACCATATACTTGTATAACACAGGCAATTTATTTTGAAAATCATCCTTATTATTGTCTGATTCATGCTACACTTTGATAAACAAATCCTGGAGTTTATTACAAACATGGTTTACAAGAAAACAGTTACAAGTAAGAGACGTCATCTACTCTATAGTTAGGACACGTCTAAGATACTTGGCTGCCTGATTACTATATCAATTAGGCAGACAGCTGGACTCTTTAGAAAAAATCTTGTTTCCTTGTAAAAAGCTCTTGAATAAATTCCTGTGATATTAAGATCTTCTTCTGTTATTAGACACACTGCACAAAGCTGTGAATAAGTGTTTCATTATTATATTGTTGAGATGTGAAGAACATTTACAGCAATAAAAATCACAAGTGTGTAGTTAGAGGTTTCTAAGATGTGACAGTCAAAAGTGAAAAGTCAGCATTCCCAAAGCTTTCTAGAACTACGGGTATTTTTATCATGAGACTGGTTTTAAAATAGCACAGGTAAGATTTCTTTCTCATTTATTTTTAGGAGTAAGATATTACCAAGCTTTTATTCTCAACCATGAAAACTACTTAATTATGTGTTTCTATGAGAAGTTTTAAGTGAGGAAATAAGACCTGCTAAGCCTGCACATCAAATTTTCTCACCACTTGGCTGGAGATGGACCAGAGGAAATGGCCTCAAGTTGTGCCAGGATAGGTTTAGATTGAATATTAGGAAAAAATTCTTCCCGGAAAGGGTTGTCACAAAACAGGCTGCCCAGGGAAGTGGTGGAGTCACCATCCTCGAAGAGATTTAAAAGTCATTTAGATGAGGTTCTTAGAGACATGGTTTAGTGCTAGAGTTAGGTTATGGTTGGACTCGATCTGAGTGTCTTTTCCAACCAAAATGATTCTAAAAGCCATGAGGTGAATCTAACCAATATCCTACTTAAAGAACAGGGAAAAGCAGATGTCTTCGAGTGTCAAAATACCATAAAATATATATGATGCTTACCCCTATCTCCAGACCTCCAAATTTAGATCTCTACATGATAAAGCTTAGCTAAACTACAATACTCAATTCTGTACTCATTTATTCAATGGTAAAATGAAGTTGGGCAGAAAAATATAAGACTGTGTCTCAGCATCTGATTCTTTTAAAAAGATATAAGTAGCAAAAAAGAAAATTGGAAACATCAGGTAAAAAATTCTTGAGAGACTGCTAGTTTGCTTTTACAAAGATTCCATAGAAAAACACCATCATACCAGGAACTGTAAAATATTTAGGCAAGCAGAGATCATCACTAGTGATAACAATTCTAATAGATAAAAAGATCCTGCAAACTCTCAGCAATCCAGAAGCAAAAGGAGCCAAATGATGAAATAAACACCCTGTTATAGATTTCTTTTTGTCAAATACAGACTGACCTTATTTTGTGCTGCTGTCTTTTTCTTACTAACGAAAAAGCAAAAACATCAGGCATTTTTTAAGTGTGAACTTCAAACTGCCTGTCCTGTCTGTAAGCACATCATAACTGAGATGACACATCTGAACAGAAACCACCATCATTTTACAGAAAAAAAAAAAAAAATTCTTTCCTCTTAAAACATCCTATTTTTAACCAAATATGCAGTAGCAGTATCTGCTTGGAGGAATTTTGTAAGATACACTGAGAATATTCACAAACCTGATCAAAAGTTCATGGAAGTGTATCCAGAGGACAACTGCTATGATTTGTGTGAAAAGATCATAGAGACAAATATCCATTTGCAAAAAAAAGAATTCAGTTGCAAAGAATTCTAAGCTCATCTTAAAATAAAGAAAATTCTCAAGATATTTATTTACTACTTTTACCACTTTCTGCATAATAGCATTTAAATATTTTATAGAATGCTATCTATTCAAAAGAATTTTAAACCATAGCCTATATTCCCGTAGAAACAAATAGTGAATACAAATAGACAGAATGTAAGACAGAGTAAAAGGCTTTTTGTAGCTTATCATGAACACATGATACATGTGCAGCAGCACTACTTTTACTCTGAGAAGAAATATTATTATTATTTCATTACTTGCAGGACTCACCAGAAGTTCCGTTTTAACAAAACCAAAAACCTGCTTGGGGAACCTGCACCACTAATCTATGTTTCCATCAGAGATCTTCTCCCTCTGTGTTTTCAGCTTAGAATAATTGTTTATAGAGTATTTTTGTTTATTATCAAGAACCCTACAGAAAAAAAAAAATATTGTTTATACATTTTCTTATTTCTTGGAAACAGCAATTATTTTTAGAATAGACAGGTTACTCTTGATTGTTTTTTACACTTTAACAAAATAAAATTCTACATGTCTTTTTTTGTGTGTATGTTTGTTTGTTGTTGGTTTTGGTTTCACTTCTATTAGACTAAGTCATCTGGAAGACCTGTTGGAATTTGACTCCAATTGACTAAAAACTTACTCCAGAGCCGTAGAACCTGTTTTTCATCTACTACAATGTCTTCTACCATTTAAACGACAGTCTTCGACAAAAACACACTTGAAACTGCAGAAAGTTCAGCCAAGAAGCAATCAGGAATCCCTCCTAAGCCCCAGCCCAAATAATGTGCAAAGAGGCAAAGGCTAAGAACAACAAACTAAATCCATCACTGAACAGCAGTATTTCTTCCAGGAGTAAATCTTTCAGAGAAACAAGTTTTATTAGATTACCTTAATGATTTCATTTCTGAAAATACTGTGCCATTAGATCCAGAGGTCACTTTGTTACATTGCTAATCCCAACACAAGGGCTCATCTAGAACTAAAAGCAAGGTAAAGATTGGATATTGGTTTAAGCACCAAAAAACAATCAACCAAACAAACATGGTAGGATTGCTTTGGGTAGGTCTAGGTCTTGACTACAGGATGTGGAAGTGATGAGACTAGAACTTCTACATATTTTATGCCATGAAGTCATTTGCTGTAGGAGTATGACACACTTCCCCTTACTGGCCAGCTACCTGCTGCATAAGATGGAACTACTCCTCTGTTTTGCATGTCAGGACCCGTTGCACTGTTCATAACTTTCTTTTCTTCCAATGATTATGCTGCATCCATTGACAAGTTATTGAACCAGACTCTTTTTCCATACATACACATCAGATACACCATACTCATATCCCAACCATCTGAAGTCATGTTTGAGATCTCAACTATTTCAGTCTACGGTTTTACTTCAAATTTATCCTTTAATTGTAAAAGTATTTTAAATAGATTCCATATCATTAAGTCTGTAATATAAATTGTTTCCACAATCAATGTATGTATTTTTTGTAATGTACTCTTTCGAGTTTCATCTCCAGTTGTGTTTAACTATGACTTTTTGTTCCTTCAGTCTCATTCAGTATTCCAGACCTACTTTTCATTATAATCCTTCTGCTGCTTTTGTCAGTCATTCTCTGCATTTGTGACATTTAGCATTGAATCTCATGCAGTGGCAGAAAAAAAAAAAAAAGGATGCTGTCAATTTTTTTACGTTCTTTTTAAGGAATGATCTGATAATGTATGATCCTGAGAAAGTAACTAGAGCTGCAATACATTTTAATAAGTATTGGTAAAACATTTGTTTTTCTTTAACACTGCTATGAAGACTGTTTACATTGAAAAAGTGCTTCCTAATCAGGGGCCTGGCTTAATATTAGTTAAATATTTTGAAGAGGAGAATCAGTTTAAAGTGAAGTTCCATACAGAATGGATTAAAACCATTACATAGTTTCATTTGAATAATTCTGCTCTTTGCACCATTGGCAGGAAGTCCCAAGATCAACAGAAAGAACTATTTCCAATTATTATCTAATCCCCTTTCCCTCTAGATTTGAAAGGTAGATTAAATTGTAAAGTGCACAGTCTACAGTTTAGAACTCTCAAATTCTTTCATCTACCTATTTTCCCCTTCTCCTAATGAGCTGTAGAAGAATGTTCAGCCACTATTTATTCATACTTGCTAAAGTGTTTGTCTGATGAAAAAATGTTTACCTTTATCCCTCCTTCAGCAGTCATTCCTTATAAATGCTGACCTCAAAAGTAGCCTCATGGGGATACAAATACTCACCAATAGATATTTCTGAAGTGCCCAATGGAGGTCTGACCCAAGGCAGCAGAAGGCCAATATGCTTTGACAGAATATACTAGCAAGTAAGGAATGTATTAGTATGGTCCATCTATCTCCATGGCATTTAGAGGTACAGTTGTGCAAAACCTTTAAACTGAAAAGGTTTCCTGAGGAATTTTAAGGTATCTGAGCCAATTTTGGTTGTTTGGGGTTTTTTGTGTTTTCTTTTGTGGAGTTTTTGGTGGCAGTGGTGGGTTTTTGTTTGGTTGTTTTTTGTTGTGAGGTTTTTTCTTCATTTTGATGTGCTTTTGTACGGTTGGTTTGGGGTTGTTTGTTCGTTTTTAAAGAGAATTTAATATGGGAACTCTGAAATGAGAGTCAGTAGTAGTCAGAAACCTCAGGGGTTTTTTAAGCTTCATTGTACACTGTTTGATAAAAGAAGGACACAGTCAAACCCAAATATCATTTAGGTGAAACTCAAAATTGTAGTTCCATCTGTGCATTTCTCACTTCAGACAGACTGCAGAGCTCTGACACATTAGCCGAACCATCAAGGTAAATAAGTGTAAAAAAGATTTTATGAAATAGAATTCTTGTCTAATCTGAAGCCATCTACTTCAGCTTTCATAAATCTTAATGACCCTACATTAGCACATACCACTTTCCCTTAATCACTATTTTCTATTATATTAAATCTGCAGTAAGTAAATCCATTTGGGTTCTTCTGAGTTGAAGATGAGATGTTTTGTAACGTAAGTGAAATTGCTTAATAGCTGTCTGCAAATCATATGTTTCAGACTACCTTCTCCAGAGGAAAAAAAAAAAAGCAAATTAATTGCTTAATTTAATATCAGTTCCTATCTTGATAATAGAATTTTTTTTTAATTTACAGTCTAACACTTTCTGTTCCAGAATTTTCATCTCAGACAAATGATGCTATAAAATGCTTTGTTTCTCCCTTTAACAATGTCATTGTTCAGTTCATTTGTAATTCCCATTATCCTGCTTTCAGAGGTAAATTGTCAGTGAATTCAGTCACTTATGACATGTAATATCATATTTTAGTCTAATGCAGAAAACTGAAATATAGATGAGGAAAAAAAAAATCTCATAGTGAATAATTATTATTAAAAAACTCACTAGGCAATAACAATTTACAATAAATGTATAGCCAGTAAGAAAGGGATGGGTTTTGTTCTTCTGGAATTTTCTGTAAGCAGTACTATGAGAAGGATAAAAATGTAAAAGTTATTGCTACAGCTCTTGATATAATATGACAATCTATAAAGAAACAGCTGTTTGACCCCTCTCTTAGAAACGCTATATGGGTTAGTCTATCGAATCAAGTGCACATCATCATCTTATCTTCCAGTTTCTACTGCTGCATCACAGATTCCATGTGTCCTCTTGTGGGACTGTGATAATTAGAGATAGCTAGCAGAGGCTGAGAGTTTGCAGAATTTAGAATAGCAGAATTTCTTTCTAAAAGGCATTTTTCCCTTGTTGAATATGGTATAGAAAACAGGGAGTATCACCTATAACACTAACATATACTGGCCAGGCTGTCTGTCTGAGATGACCATTAATTTCCTGCTCAGAAGAAAAATTATGCTGAACTACTTCTAATTGTTTATGTATTTTATTATTATTTTTTGCTACTAAAAGCAATCCTTTCTAAGATTCTATAGTCTGTATGTCACAATGAAGTTCAGAGAAAACTCCACAGGAAACATGAAACCCCCAAAAGTTCTGTTTCCTTATTATTATTTTCAAAACAGTCTCAAAGCAGCAGTGACAGTTTTTGTTTTACCAAAGCCTTCCTATTTGCTTTTTTAGTATTGTCTGAAGACTGCATACCCCTGCCCTCCACCCTGTCTCCCCCCATCACTCCCTCTCAGAAGAGACTCTTGCAGTCACCACTTGAGAATAAGCACCACACAACTCTCTATTTAGTCTTAAAAATGAAGAAAAGTCCCATAATTTGACTAAGCAGTTGTAGCCAGGAACAAAAATATTTTGCTTGTGCACTGTAGGTTATTAAAGAAATAACAGTTACATTATCACCCCTCTATTGTTCATGGTTATTATTTATGCACGCTTTATCTACTTCCAGAAACAATCACAGATATTTACATCTTTTACAGATAATTAATACGATTAATAGAAAACTATTTCTTCAAAATATTGGGCTATGACTTTTATCAAATACTTACAAAGCCGAACAACTTTCATAGAATAACTTGACAATGCTGTAATCAGGTCAGCAAGTAAATTGTATCTATTGGGTAGAACATCAACCACTATTAAAAAATTATCCAAAACAGTAAAGAAAATATTCAAACTGACTGTTGCAAAAACAGTACTAGTGATCTTCCTAGGGTGTTTTAAACTTAGCTACCAGACCACAAATGTCACCCATGATGCAATCACGGAGAGAACAGTGTCCTGGATTATACCTGTTATACCCTTAGAGACTCAGTGAAGCAGCTCAGTGCACCCAGTGTGGGTGCAGGACGGTTGGTTAACCACAGAGGCCTACGGTTCCTCTCACTGACAGCACTGAAGAACAACTTGTTCCACTTCATCACCCAGACAACTAAACATCAATTTCAATTACCTTTTGTCTTTTCCTATTTCACATGAATTATTTATTTAGAGGTGTGGTGTTTTTTTTGTTTTTTTTTCTTTCTGTCTGTCTAGTGGTATTGATGTTAGTCTAGATACAGTCGTATTTGGACAAGATTTCGATTTTATAATGGAAGCCCCATATTACACAATAAACCATATAACAATAAGCATTATATCTGATAATACTATTATCTTATTAATGCTATCAAAACCCATCAATAGTAAGAGACCATATTACTGATAACACAATATCTTTTACAGGGTAGTGAAATAAATTCTCATTCCACAATCCCTATTCTTTTACTTCCAGATTACTTTTATTTAAAAGATGAAGTACCACAGTACAACTTCATATGCTGCATAAAGCTACTTAGTCCAGACACTGTGATGTGCTTTTTACAGCAGATGTCTGAAATTTCTTTGCTATACTTTGGCTCTGCAGCAGACATAGTAAGGGAGGCAAATTCATTACAGGAACCCCAGGGACATATTAAAAAGGTACAGATCTCACACACACAGTTTTCTTAGGCATCATAGAGAAGTGAAGATGCTCATACACATGCCTAGAAGCGACATTTTATGTAGGTTTGAGAAACAGATATAATTGGCAAAGGTATCTTGATTAATTAATAGCAAGGTAGGATATTAGTCAGTATCAGAATCCTAAGTGCTTTTTAAAAGTCACCTGTGCACGACACAGGCAAATCTTTATCGCACACAGCCCATGACAAGCCATCATTTTTGCTACACAGTTACAGTGCAATTTCCTGAAGATTGTCTTGTAGGACAGTGATAAAACTGGGTTTTCTTTCTATGATTAAAGTTCTATGTCAGGTACAAAATACATGTGTGGATTCATTTAAGACTGGAAAAAATAGAGTAAATACAATTTAAACAAACTCCAAGCAAATAGCAGAAAACTATTATCAGGCAGAGTCATTTAATTTTCAAAATGAACATGATGATACAGACCATCCTACAAAATTTGTTTCTGATGATTTCTGTTTTTCTCAAGCTTGCTTAACCTTTAAATTAATTTTAACTGTAATGCAAATAAGAGAGAAGCTTAACTTTTAATTTTTTCTAGTTATTAAAAGATACAAAATTTGTCAAAAGAATTAGCCCTGTATTTGCTTAATTTTAATTTTGAGAAAATACACAAAACATGCAATCTACTAAATTCATTACTGTAACAGACTAAGCTAGTTCCTATGAAAGCCAATTACAAAGAACTGATTTGAGCAACTTAGCATTTGACAAGCTACAAATAATTTCAGTTAACAAGTTTATATATTAGCCTTATGTCACATTTTGCTTTTGTCAGATCACGTTCAGTCTAAGCATTTTTACTAAGCTCATTATTACTACGCTATTCCAGAGTCCCTTTTAGAAATCTCTCCTTACAAGCAATGCAATTTTACTCACGTTCTCAGAATGGTAAGAATATGCAATTTTAAAATAGGAATTATTATCATTTGTTTCCAAACTAGCAGAGCACAGCAGCTGAGGACCTACTCTGAAACCATATTCTCTACACTCGTGTCAGGGAACTCCAAGTTTGTATCAACTACAAAGCTGCGGAATACTGATTTTAACAAGAGCTAGTTGGATCCAGCCTCAGGAATCTCTGCATTTATTAAATTTCACAATGCATTTTGCGCTTATTTTGGAAGATACTAAAGTCACTCTAGATTCTCAGAATTTCAGAACTGACCTAACTATTTCCATTATAATCAACACAATATTAACTATTGACTTCTAAGAAGACAGCTAAACTAGTGGTAAGTAATTCTGAATTTGTCCTTTCAGAAACAATATGGATTTACTGTTTTTTTCCTTCAGGAGAGGGACAGATAGTGCCTGGCCTAATTTTAACATCCTTATCTAGATTTAGTTTCCCCTCATTTAAGTGCAAACTGCACCTGAATATAATCAATTGACGAACTATCTGGGGATTTGTCTCCCTGATAGAAGAAAAAAAAAAAAGAAAAGGTATTACTTAGCTGTTCAGAAGTTTTCAGTTTCAGGAATATAATTTCCAGTATGGCTAGGAATACAGACGGAAACCTAACATGTTTCATGGTGTTCAGAGAAACTCAGATAATTAAAAGTATTCTTATTTGCATTCACATTTTGAACATAATGATTTCTAAAATCCTTTGCCTATTAGGCACATATTTTCTCTTAAGGGTAAAATACAAAAAAAAACCCCAACCAACCAATACAAACACACCTACATTATAAAAAGCACACAACAAACCCTAAAATAAAGAGATGTGAATTTATCCAGACAGAGAGCACCTTCACAGGTTCAAATACTGGAATCTACAAAATTTGGTCTAAAAATAGATACCTTTTCAGTGATATTACTAGATTAACTTCTTTTTCTTAGACCTGCCAAAAATACATATGGAAGAGCATAAATGTCTAGGAAACCATAATTAAACAGGACATTTAAAGTCCAAGCCATTAGGCCCTGGCAATTCTTGATTCTGTCTTGACAGAAATTACTGAGCGCATAAGAATTCTGAATAAGGCAACTGTGAGGTTAAAATGTAGATGGAGAAAACAGGGCTACTAGGTAGAATTATTGAAGTAAGGTGAACACCAGAAGTAATGCATGTTGTAGCTATTAAGACCCTCGACTAAAATTAGCTAATTTTGTGTTTAATGTTTTTATAGTTTCAGTCGGCTGGGGATAAGCAGAGTGTAAGGTCTTCTCTACGGAGAAGGAAATGGAACATACTGATTTCAATAGCTGAGCTATTAAGCATCATTTTGTGATTTTACTAACTCATTAATTCTGATTTTATGGCTGCGAAATATTTGGCGTTTCTTTCAACACTTCATGTGAAAAAGCTGCTGTATGTGAAGCTACCATAAATGAGCACTATGAAATACTTAAATTCCACACACCTTGAACCTAATAGTGCACTAAAGAGCATTTAAGTGCCCTCTTTGTTATCCTGGGCAGTATAAAGCATTACACAGTGCTGACAAGAGTAAAGGAAAATAGTTCCCAAAATTTTTATGAGCTACACGCTGCAAATTTTTTTCTGTTTTGTTTGGGGCATTGGATTGTGTATTTGGCTGGCTTGGGCTTTCTTTTTCATTCCGTCTGTTATTCAGACAGACTGATGCTGTTTGGAGCAGAATTTTTTTTCCAGAGTTGCAGACAAATATGCGTTATAATAGATGGGCTCTTACGTGCAGTGGCTTCAGGGACTGCCTATTGATTTTGTAGCTGGACATATAGATCATGGCCTTTTCTGTGAATCTGAAACAGTTTCCTCATTAGAAGCTGCTCAGATCGGGTTTTCTTTTTAAGGACAACAATCTACGCATGATGTCTGTAGACAGGTCGTCTTCAGAAATTTCTCACTTATCATCAAACTATTTTTTATAGATCAGTGGTAAAGTATAAAGGAAGAACAAACAAAAAAAATTACTGACGGTACAATTCAGGGGAGAGAAGGACCCACAAAGAATCACCTACCATCTCTGTGGACGTCTGTACATTATTATAGGCGATATTCTGCTACTCTTTAGCAGTACTTAGCAGAGGACGAATAGCAATATCTATTGTCAAATGAAGGAACAATACTAAGCTGCCTTTCAGTAGAACTGAAAGGTCAGTACTAACTGGGATAACCATTCGTTTCAGCCACTGAAAGGACACACATCCTGCCTGTCAAGGGTGCTTATTTGGTTTATCCTATAGCAAATTAATCTTGCTATACAAAGAAGTGGGCTAGCAGCCATTAGTCAGTGAACCGTGACATTTCTGCACTCTGCATGTAAAATAACTCACTCAACAGAAGCTTATAGAGCAGAATGTGTAACAGCGACCCAGCCTACACCATGCAGACTACCAGTGTTTCTACTTTGTAGTAGAGTTAGAAGTAAATCCCTCTTGAAGGAACCTCTGAGAGAAAGCAGCCTACCTGTACTCAAGGTCCAAAAGCACTTAATATTAACAGGACATAATAGCAACATGCTCGATCACCTGGAACAGTCACTGTTTTTTAAGGGGAGATTTGTACTAGGTACTTACATGGTATCTTGAGTCCCAAATTTGCAGGGAAATGTATATATTGAGGGTATGTTCAATTGTACTATCTTCTCAAGCATCAGACCATGAAAGGAACCAAAGTTACATCTTTAATTAGGTGTGACTGAACCACAGCTGAGAACTTGCTGTATTTTCACTTGTCCACTAGGTCACTATGTTATCAGTTATGTGCCATTCTACCATAAGCAATTTTTTAGTTCTATGGCACGACATCTGCAAAATGTAACTGGTATGAGAGTCTTTCCATTGCCTTAAATAGGAAAAAAGAAAAGAGTTTGTTAACTCAAGATTCTCAAAATGCAGGAGGAGTGATACTGGATGTGGCAAGAGCTGACCAGGGCCGATTGAAGAGAAACCTTAAGTTCTTGGGAGCTTCGTCTTAGAACAATTCTTTAACATATTTTATATGAAGGAGTACATAATGTGTTATCTTGTTAATAATAAATCTACCATGCAATTCATAATAATATTTAATAAAATAAAAATGCATCCCCCCTTAACTAGTTGTATCTGACAGCACACAATTCAAATCTTTGCTGTCACATGGAGCATTCTGAGCAGAAAGCATGAAATATGTAAATGAGACAATTAGTCTGGAGATGAGACAATTGACGCAGACGTACACCTATGCATGAAGATTCTGGGGATAAGGAAAAGGCCACAAAGCACTCTTCCTTAAGCCTCTGAGAGCTGTGCCACAGATTTATTAAGAAGGAAAAAGCTACCTACTGAAAGACATTTAATACAACCACATTTTATCTTTAAAATCAAGTTCTAGTTAATGTGCTTCTATTCTTTACATGTGTTTATATGTGAACTGTAAATTGGATCAGATTGTCCTGTAACAGTAATAGGCCGAAAGCCTAATAACAATGTGAAATTAGCGTTCCTAAGTGATGAAACTGGATTACTATTATTAATGCAAACATAGAGTCTGGACTTCTCTTGTAAATACTTCATAGCAACTTTCAATTATCAATATAATTTTATGCTGCCACTGCCAATTTAGTTATGGTTCAAGCCTTTGGCAGCCACATTCACCTTGTGCTAGGGATCATGTAGGATGCATACATAGTGGTTATAGATCTGCAGAGATAGCACATATGTTGAGGATTCTGTGGAACAAGAGTTATTTCCACAAAATTAAAATTAATTTTTACTCCACAGATAATTCTTTGCCTTTACCCCAGGTTTTAGGGCAGTGTTTGCTGTGTGGCTTATTGTAAAATAAGGAAGCATTCTTTTTTCCAACTATCTTGCCAGTATTCAGAACACTTGATGAAAGTGTGTAGCCCACTGTGCCTCAAGATCAGTGAGAGATTAGTGCTTTCCAAATTTAAGGGCTTTTGGTTTTCACTGTTGTCGGTCCTCAGCAAGAGAGATTCAGAAGTTTCTTTGAGCTATATATACACCTTCACAGACTAGCTACAACTACTCCATTATCTTGATACATGTTTTGTACATTTAAAATATTAGTCCAAAACTTCAGATGGCATAAATAAATATATATCACATAATGGACCTCTATGCTTGTGTAATTGATGTTTTCGTTGGATTATTGTAAATACAGGTATTACAGAGCAAGTAGAGTACAGAAGTATGAACACCATAAACAGTGCCATTGATCTCTCAAATAATAAAAAGGGAAATAATGTGAGACAAGAGTTTGAAGCTAGAATGTGACCACTACATCTGTTAGAGAAGCAACTAGTAAACTCACACAGTAGCCCCAGAGTAAAGGCTGCAGGACTAAAGTTAAGAAAGAGGGTGTAGGAACCAGGTCAGTGAGCAGCAGACCAGTGTTTCATTGGGAGTGCACAAGACTGTCAGCAAACGTGTCCCCCTGTTACTCAGGGTTGGTTCATTTTCTACTGAGTTAATGACGGAAATCTACAGCAGTGTAACGCAATCTCATGAATGCATCATTAACTTCTGCAGGTGCATCTGGAAAAGCATGGTAGAATTGCTTTACAAGAAATATAGACAATTAATTCCTAATGAAGTTAGACCATGTGGTGTCACTCAGAATTCCTCTATATAGAATCTTCTGTGATAAGCTACCATTACAGGTACACCACCCTTTTGTCGTCATCTGGTAATCTGGAACGTTCACAAAAAAGAAATTAAGGCTAAGAAAAAATATAAACCACACACACACACACTTCCTTCTCCCTCACTCCCCGAAAATCCCCAAAATATCAAGTTAGAAACCTCCGGAGTATTCAAACTTGTGTCTTTCTGGGATTATCTGACCACAGTGACCTGAAAACTGCACAGATCATCACCATTCACTGTTACGAGTATATTGATTTGAATAGTCAGTTCTTTCATGGAAAAGCTCAGATCAAATAAGAAAGCTTCATTGAGGAACTTTCTCCATTTAATTAAACAAAAGATTATTTTTTTCAAGTTCTTAGAAACCATCAGTGCCTACTAGTCTCATTCTTTGAAGGAAACATTTAGTAAAGCAATATTCAACAGCACCAACTGTGCCCCCAAATGCTCCTTATCTTAGTAGAGTCTTTTTAATCACAGGAAATGTATTTCTGCAATATCCTTTGATCTAGAAAGCATCACTGAGCCAAGAGTTGAGGAATTATTTTTTTCTCATTTTCCTTTTACTTTTCCGTAGCTCTCACCAAGTGCTTCCCCTCATCATTGGCAATTTCGATTTGCTTATATTTTCCTATTCCCTTTCTCTGCTTGCTTTCTCAAAGGATACTCATCCTTCTATTCAGCTGGAGGTTGATTGTTCTAAAAATAAAATCTGAGATGGATGAAGAACACAAACCAGAATGGTTCTTGTGAATTTTGGTTTTCCTCAAAATAGGTACATATGGAGGAAACTAACCTTGCTGACAGTAGGTTTGGGTAGCTGAGGAGACAAAGGCAGGTAAAGCCACAAACATAGATTGAGTACTGGGTTCAAGGCCTATTTTCTTACTTTTCATAGCTACACGTAGTGCATGTTTGTATTTAAGGCACTGGTAAAATTGTATGTAGTTTCCAACACCTAAATACCTGTCTAATCACAACCTCCATGTTCCAAATAATAAATGGAAACAAAAGAGGAACTTGAATTTGCTGAACATCGGGGTGTCTTGTGATTTTAAGCTATTTACTACCAATGTTTTAATCTGGCATAGAAACCTGGCTGCTGATGAAGCCTCTTGCTTCATCCAGGCCCAGTTTTCATCATGATACCATGTATTTTTCACATGTGAAAAATGGATAAGTCACTCTTTCTTGTTGTTGCTTTGCAGATAGATCATGCTTCCTTTGCACAGAGGGTAACAACCATGCTGAATAAAATGGGGCCAAAGGAAAACTGGAGCAAATAGCTTGATGAGAAATTTCATTATCTGAATTTTACTCAAAGTGCAACTGTGAATGCCTATAGCTAAATGTACATTAGAAAATTGCCTGTTCTGAAGCCTGCCTTCAATAGCAGTTCTCATGTTCTGAGGGTGGTATTTTTGATCTAGGTTGTTTCCAGACAAATAGATATCGGTAACTTTAACATTCCTAGTAACACAACACTACAATTACTAAGAAATCTTTATCTATTTTTATTTAAAAATGCATTCTGTACATAGAGCAGTGCCAGAGTGCTAAGAAATCACTTTGTGCAGTACTCAGAAGACAACAGATGTTTTCTTAATTATCAGTCAGCCATCTTTCCTCAAATTTCATCCAAACTCCAGACACATCCCTCATGTTTCCACAGACCCTTTTACAGAAGAGATTGTTTCCCTGTGATGAGAAACTTCAGTGACTTGGTCAGTTGACTAGCCAAACTTCTCAATCCTTAGCAATGTTAATTTTGGAGGCCTAGAATATATATATTCTATCCAACACATTTATGAGATAGCCACCTTATTTAAATCCATGTGTGTGACTGTGTGCATAGTGTGTTATGTATATATAAGCAAAGAAAATAGCTAGCTTCAAAATGTATAAGACCAACCCCCAGTAATATTCCTATTCCAATTGCCAAGTCTGAGGTTCTGTATACTGTAGGTATGGATCAGGTCTCTCCACTCCATATTAATCTGAACACTGAGCTATAACTGTTCAACTTGGAACATATTACAATTATATTGCAAGTACTCTTAAGGCTTTTTTTTGACTGCAGATTTACAATTACAATGAGGACTCATGTCTGATTAAGGAGTGCATTTCACTCAATACTAAGAGCCTTGGGGTGAACAGCATAGAAAATTTATCGTGAATGCAAAGAAATGACCATATTACTTTTCCATTTAGCTACAGGCATGAGTTCCTTCAACACTGCTGAAAAGTTTTAATGATACTACAATATCTGTCAGAAATTTTTTTAAAAATATAGTGATAAATATGGTAAGAACCCAGTATTTGGCTGGTAAAATAATATACAAAGTATGTTTAAATAATTTATGAGACTGAAAACACATTCTGTCTGAAAGCCTTTTCATCATTTTGCACTATCAAAAAAGGAAGACTACCTTCACATAGTGAAGAAAAAATATTAAAATTGTAACCTCCTTGCAGAAAATAGAGGATTCTGAAAATCCTAATGATAATGAAACCCTAGAAAAGCTTCAGAGATAAGAAAACCAACACAGCAAGATGACTAGCAAACACATACCTGAGCAGAAAAAAAGCAGCTGCTCTTTGGAAATAAACAAGAGATCTTTCCAGTTTTAGGTCTTGTAAGTAGCACAGACAACAGATCTTAAGTACCAGCTGAATCACTCCTACTAATAGCCTATATAGACAGTGGCATTAGGAAGCATCTAGAGGAAATAATCACCCATGCCTTAGCCCATCTGGTACTATATTCAACAGAAGCAGTGAATGCATAAAAACTATGCAAAATAACAGCCACTGGACAGACTTCACATTCTTTAAGAATCAAGTGTAATTAAAACATACGTTGAAAGTTATGTTCCAGATAATAATGATGATGAATACACTGAGCAACCACAGTTTGGATAAGAGTCCTGTAAATATTCACCAAAATAAAAGAATTAATTGTTTAACCATAAAAATATGTTTTAGCATTGAACTGCACAGGACTGAACCAGCAGAGTAGCTATTGTCCCAATGTCAAACAGTTTACCAATCCAATAGGCACGTGAGTGATGCCAAAAGAAACTTCCTATATTTGCTCATTTTTAATTATGCTTAGTCACAGCACGCAGTCTACGATCAGAGAAATGGGTAAATTGCTTTATCAGCAATATGTCATCTTATGCATACACAGACTCACAACAAGCAATTTTAAGACCATCTTATGAATGGAGGTACCTCGTGAGATACAGTGAATGATAAATATTTTGTAATGAATCTTTTATATACAAAGATAGAAAATAGTTTTTACAATAGACCTCTGAACCTCATGTAATATAAATACAGTATCACCCTATTTCTCACTTAAGATCAAACAAAAAAAAAAATATGTACTGGATAACCCTGTGGGTAGATGACTCTCACAGAAAAATAAAAAGGGAAAGAAGTATTTTTTGCAATAATTTAAAATACTCCCAAGACAGTCAATCACCAAATAGATGGGAAGGTAATCTCAGGATTTCTTTTTGATTGATCAAACACAAACCAAGTTGTGCTCTGTAACATAAATGCATTTTTATATGTGTACTAAGTGCATTCCAATCAATCAGAAAACAAGCAGTGTTCTTATCGGTTTGGTTAATATTTCTCTTGATGTGAATGAACAATTGCTCATTCCTCCACCATAGTCACATCTTCCTGTGACGAAACAGCTACTCATTTCAGTAAAGACATTGTGCTTTCTCTTATTACATACCTGCTCCCCTGGAAAGAAACAGCTGCACTGCACCTGAACAGCAGAAAGCAGAGCAGAGCAGCACATTTCAAAGCTGCTTTAATTCCTGTTTCCTCAGTTTAGATGCAAAAGCTCCCATCCCATCTTTTCATCAAAATGCATCTTTCAAGTGTGTACACAAAGGATTTTTGCTAAGAAGCAATGAAAGAGACTAGATAGCACATGCTGAGAAAAGCCAAGTTTAACAGACAGCTTCATAAAACTAAAGTGACCTTTCTAACACTGCATCAACTTCACCACACTTTAAATTATGTTTAACTTTAGGAATGATTAAGAATTGCTTTCCCACAAGTATGGAAGATGCGACGAGATATCACAAAATCTCTATCATGATCTTCAGGGGGAAGATCCTGCCATCTCACTGCCTCTTTTACTTTTCCTCTAATTTAGCAGCATCCATTTTCATTCATGGAATTCAGCATAGTTCAAGCTACACCTTGAGAGTTTATGCAGTCCAAATCATCTACGCTCTCATTTTTTTTCCCGTAAAATGTATCTTTTTCCAGTTTTCCCTTTAATCACAGCAAATTCACTAGACTACTGAAAACTTTAATTGTTCATTTTCTTATCCAACTGCCATCTGTTCATTTTTGTAATGTTTCTGTCTATGTGTTTTTTTCCAAATATATTTATTTTCTTGTATGCTTAAAGGTTTATGTTAAAAACAAACTATGCTATTTTATGAAAAACAGGTAAAATAAATGTTATGATAACTGATTTTTGTCTTCAACGCAGGGAATACAAATATCACTGTAATAATGAGGTGCTGTTTTTTAAAATAGTTTTGGTTTTGTTTTTTTTTTTTTAATAAAAACCTTTCTCTGCCTTTTTTTCCACTGTTTACAGCAAAATGCTGCCTTCTTCTAAGCCTTAAAGTTCTATTGCCTTCTACAGGATGTATCTTTTCTTACCTATTTATTCAGTGGCCAACCCTGAGCGCTGGGCAGCTTTCCAGGATAAGAATTCGGACTTTAAGAGCCTGACCTTTCAGTGTTCTGCAGTCAGTGTGAAAGTTTCCATTGATTACAATGGCATTTGGAGCAGGGTCCTGGCCCTTAATGTGACCTTATTTTCTGCCTAAAATGTAAATTGTTGACAGTATTGGTAAAGGATGCTACGGTAATCAATTCTATTCCAGCTGTAAATTTGATTTTATTGGCTAGTGTAGCATTAGAGATATGTGTGAAGAATATTCTGAGCCAGCACCATATTGTAAACCTGACCTTACAAATTTAAAACAAATGCAGTAAAATCTTTAAAAACATAGACATATCCACTACAGTGCCATCAATATTTTTAAAAGAGTTCGTAGCCTTTAGTATCACATATCTAAAGATTTGAAGTTCAATACAGTCTTCCAAACAATGCAGTTGACTAAGTCTATAGGTAGCAGGAAACAGCAGATATTTTTTACTTCAATGAAAGAGAGTTTTCATTGCTGAGGACCTGGCCATTGTATTGTCTAATATGTAAGTTTACTAACATATAGTTGTAGATACAGATGTATATCTTGAGAAACTCTTTTCTTAGTTAATTGAAGTTAATTCATGCCTCAGCTGCATTAAAACCACAAGGTTAGCACATCATCACATCACAAAGATCCAAGTTCAGTACCAGCTCATACCACAGACCATCCAGGCAGTTTTCTTCAAATAGTACAGACTCAGGAGCTGCATTACTATTCAGTGTAAAGAGTTTTCAACTATGATGTGAAAAACTGACCTTTCTGCCCTGTGCAGCTGATGGTTCAGAGCCAGACATAGCATTTATTCAGCTTGAGCTGTCAGATAGAAAGGGCAAATATATCGGCAGGTAAATGAATTAAGCACTGTTCAGTAGTTAGTAATATCTAATTATTCATGACACATTTGTCATATGCTGTTAGAAGGTATAAAAAAATGTTAATGTCTGGCCATTCTATTCAGTAACACATCTGCTGAGAAACACAGAGTATATGTGTGTCAGGTATTGGTGATTACATTTCAGTTTTCTTCCACTCTCATAGAAAACATATTTCATAATTTTATTTACTTTCAAATGAACTGCAGCTTCCTTTATGAAACTGTAAGAGCTAAAGCTTAGCTTATGAAAAAGCAACATAAACAGAATGTGAAAAATCCATAGCTGCTTCAAAGACCAGTCTAATAATGCACTGTAATGTCTGCTATTCATAATCCTGTCAGAACATTACACCATTGCTCTGCATCTTTCCAATGCAGCACATAGTAGGCATTTTCATTTTTTTATTATTTCTAACTACTACTTAACTTTCTTTCTGGATTCTACACTACAGCTATACTACAGTCATGAACTCCATTACTGTTAATGATACAAATGCTTGACCCAAATCTCTATGAAGTTAAGCAGTAAGAGGATGAAGATTTATAGACTAAGATTTGCAGAACCCAGTACTGAAATGTTTAGCTTTGGAACTTACCCTAATAAGAGCTTTAAAATATCTGTAATATAATCAGGTATTTTATTTCCATAAAAAAGCAAGTTTAAAGAACTTCTACTGTTCCTCACACTTCAGCGGTAACAAAAACATTTTCAGTGTGAGGTTATCTTGCTTTGAAATAGAAATGTAAATATTTCTACTGAGGCTACTTCTGGCATCCTTAATGAAAGGACTAAAATTTCTGAAGATAGATGAACTGGTGCCAATCTATATAGCTACTGTTTTACAGTTACAGATTGAGCTTGTATTCATCACTATCCCGATTTTTACTATTCTTAGTATTAATGTAAACATATTTTATAAACATCTTCTGCATAAGGATTGTTTTGGTAGTTATAATAGCACTGACATTTGCTTGTCAAGTATGATATGACCTTATCAGGTACATAAGAAAGTCACCTCTTCCTCCTGGCAGTTTAAGTGCCAAACCAAATCAGTTCCATCACTTGGCACTCTGCTTAGCTGCATGTACCTCTGGACTTAAAAGTCTAACCACAGGCTAATTGACCTGATCTTTAATGGGAATAAAGATGTTTAATTCCTCTCATTTCAGTACAACCACATCCTTGACTGCTAGCTGAGAGGATCCAGCTAAGTAGCCAGTATTTCACACTGCTCAGATAACCTGCAGCACCTAGGAGATTCTGACTGATGTAAATTTTAACCATTTCCCCAACAGACCCAGCTCAGAGCAGGCAAGAACCTTTCAGGGTAGAGCTCCAAATGTACAGTTAATCTGGGGAGTCTGTAGCAGTCAGAGCATATATTTATAATACTAAAATTACTGTCATATGGACTTTTCTGTGTAAACTGTTACAGTCTCCGTCCTTTGAAGTTTTCTAAATCTATCTGGATAAAGCCCCAGGAAATGTAGTCTGAGTCCATAGCTGACCCTGCTTTGAGCTTGGACATGAGACCTCCCAAAGTCCTTTCCAATCTGAATTATCTTCTAAGTTTTCAGTGTTAGACAATATTAAGAAATCCTTAAAACTCTTATTCCTAAAAAAAGAAAAAAAAAAAAAAAAAACCAAAAAAGATGGATAAACTGATTCTTCCACAGCATACATGAGTGTTTAGATAATATTTCAAGGAAGGAAGTTAACAGGGATCCTCCACATGCAGTTACTGTCTTTTATTTATTCAGTCACTTCTTGTAACTTTTCTTTTCTAAATGACAGCCAAGTAATAACTAATATTATTTGCTAAATCTGAGCCATATATAACTCTGAACAATCCTAATATTACATCTGTTGTAAGGAGAATGTTTTTGAATACAGCTGTTAAGCACTTAGGGATACACACATCCTTGGTTCATGTTTATTATTAACAAAAATTAAAGCCCCAGATTAAGAGAGAGGGTATCTTTAGTCTCAGAATTGTGTTAGATTAGGTTCAATATAAATAAATCTCCTGAGTACGACTGTCCACAATTTTTCCCAAAAAATTACTTCAATTTAATGGAGTTTGGGATGTACTATAAAATTACGAGATGTACTATAAAATTACGTTACCCCACAGCAGAGCTCTATTCTTCTGAGTTTATTCACCTGAACTACTTAAATAATGGACAACAGGATTTATTTTGAAATTTTGTCATTCAAATTTAGAACTGTTTTGCCTAAGTGTATCTTGAAATAGCCTCTGTAAACTGGATCCTTTTTTTAATATGCAAAATATGCAGAGGAATACATGTTAAAAAGTCACATGCCATGAAAATAGACAATCCAACAAAGCTAAATGCACAAAAGCTGAAGTTGTCACAAATAATGAGGTAACATGGGGGGGAGCAACAAACAAACAAAACAACACACAAACATAAGCAAACAGCACTAAAGCAAACACAATCTCTATATTGGGTGAATAGGAGCCTGTGGGTAAAAAATATGCACTCATCAGTATGAATGTCTGTTAAGAACCCCTATTTAAAGGAATGTTATTCAGGCCCGCAAGTAAGTTGGAGACAGCTCAGCTGTGCTTATAAAATATAATGTCATACATTGCAATGGGAGTCATTTCCATTCATCATCAGTCATTCTCTCTAGCTGCAATAGGGCAAAGGCTTCATCTGTACTTGTCCTGTCCATCACGCTGAAGGCTTTGGCCAGAACCCCAGTAAGCTGGCAAGAATCACTTGGCAAGTTCATGACACTGTCATTTAAAACCATCTCTTTGGTGACCTTACCATCAGCACTGAACTTGACAGTGATAGTTCTCCCCAAAGAACTCAGAGACTGTTCCTTGATTGAATACAGATGGACTGAGATGATTTTCAAACCCATCATTCAGCACAAAGCTATTAATAATATCCTAAGCTTTTCAGTGCTTTCGATATATCAGACAGTTGCAGCCACAAAATGAACGAGAAGTACAAAGGCAAAGGAGAATGGAGATTGTGCAGTCCTGTGCAGCTCTATTGTGTGGTGAGGAACAGATGTGCCACACCTGGGAGAAAGGGAGAGTGGGCTGGTCTCTGTGAGACCCTCCCCTCAGCAAAACTACCCCTTAATACACAGGGGGTAGGTCTCAGTATAAATTAGATACATTTACTTCAATGTAGTTATGGCAAACTAGACCAGATTAAAATCTCCCACCTACAGTGTTCTAAAATTGATCAACAGACATTTTATTTCACTGGTGAGTCATGCAATCTGATATACAGGGAAAAAGCCACTCACAAGTAAAGCAAAACACAAAAAAGAATACAGAAAAATAAGAGCAAAAAGGACTGGAAGGCCTGAAAATAAAACTGCACATTTCAAATTGTAGCTCTGAAAGATTATTAGCCATTAATTATAGTCTACATTGTGAGGCCTACTATCTCATTTTCAGAAGTCTAAGTAGTTTATTTGCTTTACTAGACTCACTCAAGATTTTTTTTTCCCAAACAAATTTACAGTTTAAAATACCCTATGTGACTGCATTAAAATTTCCTCACACTTTGCATGTGTGTTTGGACAGCTTAAAGTATTTATCTTTATTTTGATATTTACTGTATTATTAGGGGCTCTTTGTGATGCCATGATACTGTGAACCATATGAGCACACAGCAAGAACCAATCTTTGCTGCCTTTCAATCTAATTAGATAAGACCAAGAATAAGACAAAAGATCAGAATATTTATTGTATGACTAATAGAAATAGACACATAAGAAATCAGTGGTAGACAAGTAAATCAAATATTGCTACCTCGATTGTCAGTTGAGCGATCCATCCCTATAGGACATAAAATCCCTATTGTTATCAATATGAGTACTTATTCCTCACATTCATCTCAGCCTTTGGGATAGCTCTTCAGAGCCTTGAAAGAAATGACTTGTCTGACACAGTTGCTCATTAAACCTGTTGCTCTCAGCTCAGCTTCCTCTTTGCCTTACTCAGAATTTCAGATTTTTGGGCATTTTCTAACTTGCATGAGTGGACAAAGGGAAGAAAATCAGCCCTTCTCCTTCACATGAGAATCTTGTCATTGATTCCATGAAGGACTGAGCTTTAATACGAAGGCCGGTATCTTGTGACTCCAGCCAGAAAAGCAGAAAAGCTTTTATCTCTACATAGCCTGGTAACTCAGTAAATACAGCATTGCCACTGCTTGGAATAGGCCACAAGCATTGTGGTAAGGTAACAGCACATGCCCTAGTACTTCTCAGTCTATTTAAAAACTACTAAATGTTTCCTTTGTTGCCACGTAGAGGAGTTGTTTTTTTTTTTTTTTTTTTTTTTGGTGTTAAAAAACAAAGAACCAAACAGATTCCAGTTTTCTGATAACACATTGTTAGTGAGATTGGCTGGTTAATGGTTTGAAAAAAAAATGTTACACTGCTTCATTTGATGCTTCATGAAATGAAGCAACTTTGTCATACTTCGCTGCATTTAGACCTAGCAACATGTCAGACTCTTCTGAAATAAACTGTGCACCATTGACTGAGACAGTTTCCTCTGGCAAACCATATGCAGTGAAAAATTCCCTTATGATTTATTTATTTATTTCACAGTAGGTTAGTCTATATTGCCACTACTCCAGATGCTGCAGGGCTGCTGATTGTTGAAAGGGAAAGGCAAAGTACAAAGAGCAGTCAAATACCGCTGAGAATAACTTTTTAACCTTTTCTTTTATCATACTGAGTGCCTATTGAACTTTGATTACCCATCTGCTTCGTGGCTGAATTCCTGAACTGCTGAGTAAGTATATGTTCTTCACTTGAAGTGGTGGTAAAGCATCATACAAAATCACAACATTTTGTTTTGTCCCCCTTTATAGCCAATAGCATTGCTTGTTGAACTCCTAGGTATATGCGTCTGCATTCTGTTTCATTTCTTACAGCTTTTCTTAGTTTAACATAAAAAAATATTATTCTAAATAAATACCTAGGCACTCAAAATTTATTATATGGTCTATGTGAGTTAGTACTGATAAAATAGATTCAATATCCTCCAGCAGTGAATAAATTTTAAGGAAATCTAAGTTCAGGACGCATACAATTTACGTAAAATAAATTATTTAAATACTACAAATTCTCAAGACTTCTAAGTCACCATCTTTCTCTTCTAGTCTTATCATTACACAACAAATTTACTTCAAGGTAAACTATCATGCAGGTAGAGTGCTATGCAAATGTAAAGCAACTTAGAACATCTAAGTACCATTTTAAAAAAACTTCATCTCCTAAGATCCTAATTTTCTTTTCAGGTAAGTGACATTTGGGGTTTTAACTTCTCCAGCTAGAAACTTGAGACATCAATTTCTCAATCACTAATTATAGATTCACAAAGAGATATATGTGTTTGTCATTTGGTATGCAAGTCAAAGCTTAGATCCTCAGCCACCCTGTATGTTACTTTTTCCCCCTTTGGATATTACAGGAATGCACTTGTCTTAAACCACATACACAAACATATCCCAAAATGGAAAGTATTGAATTTACTTCTGTTGACTCTGTTTCATTTTGTAGAAATATTCATTGGCACAAGGATGGAAGTCCAGTTTCCTCTAGCTCAGGGAAGTGATTTAACCACTATAGTTCAAAGACATTCTTGACTTTGCCTTGGAAAAAAGATTTCTCACAATCCACAGAATTTCCTGTAGCTTGATAATGAAAGCAGTTTAACTACTCACAACTCAACCAGATCAGCCCTAACCACCTTACAGCAGAGAATTAACAGATATAGGGTTTAATTTATGTTGTAGTTGTAATCCCTGCAGGACCTTACTGTAATTATTCATGTGTCTAAAACTCACTGAACTTCATTAAAGTAATCTGAAAAGTATTTTTGAGAAAATAAGAATGTGTAAATGAACTTTTCCAGTGGCAACAGTTTAAAAGTGTTTATATTTTGCCTGCTATTTGGTTGCAAGACCTACATAAACTAGAAGGTAAGAGGAAATGCTTAAAACAGGGGTTGTTTGTTGTTGTTGGGTTTTTTTTGTTTTTGTTTTTTGGTTGTTTTTTTTTTTTTTTTTAACATGAAAAACATTCTGTGCTAAGCAGCCAGACAATATTTCAAAGTAACAATATGGCTTGAGTGGAATAAATCAAAGATTTGAAACATATCTTTCTCCAGTCTTCCTGTAAAGCTTCTTTTTATTTTGTGTCCTTTTTGTGAAGTTTTTCGTGTTTGCTCATTGTGTGGGTACCAAAAAGCAAATATCAAATATTTTTAATTATTTAGGAATGCCATCGAGGAATATTGAGCTTCTCAGAGCTCCCAGCGATAGGATTCGTAGGAACCTGGGGTTTAAGAAGCTGCAAGACTTCCATTCTTGCAAATAATTTTTTCCTCCTTTTATGAGGTATTTGATGCACTGATGTTTCAAGACAAGAATTGGAAAGAAAAAAAAGTAAAGGTTCTGCATTCAGTCCTTCATGGACTAGAAAGGTCAAAGGGACCAGAATTAAATACTTGCTCAGCACCTCTATAAGGGGATGCTGAATATGTTACTGCTTATCAACATATCAGGTAAAAATTCCACCATTTAGTACTCTGCCTGGTGTGTTATAAAGAAAACAGTAAAATTCTAAGAGCACAAGTTACAGAGAAGACAGGAGTAGTGAAGTGTGCAGAGTCATAGTGTTGCTTTATCACTTTACATCTGCTGGGTTATGTTTTTTTTATAGCTGCCCCTGTCAGAGCCCATACAATTAGCTTGTTTGGAGGGATCTCTTGGGTAAATGCTGTGTAACTGGCTGAGGATCAGTATACATTTATGCTCCCTTCTATCGAGATCCATATAGCATACATATATCAATCCAGTTCTACTTTGCCTCACATCTACCCATCTATTGCATGGGCAACTCCTTGCAAGGCAGGACCAGGAATCAGTTTAATTTTAGTTTATCAAGAAGCTCTTCCAGTAGTTTTGATACTTAATACAACAGACAGCTGCACATTAGTTCCTTGCAGTTGTAGTGCTTTTTATAAGTGTGCAGTTCTAGATTCATTAGGTTTTAATTGTTCAAATAGACTGCAATAACCTTTATTGTATCACTCATCTCCAGATTTACTGATCTCTCTGCTTTGCCCATTATATCTTCATGTTCAAGTCTGCAGTATTCTTGGGCCCCCTTTAGGAACAAAGAAAGTTCTTTTTCAGGCACAGTAATTACATTTAACTTCTCTGTTTTTCACCTTCAACATGGGTGAACTGCTCCCCTTCCTTTATCTATGAGCAGAATCACTTGGGAAGTTGATCTCACTATATACAGTAGCACTTGGTTTGCTTTGTTTAACAATTCAGTGTTTTCATGAATACAGAGTAGGTCTTTAACACACACTTAGCAGGTTGCAACTGCATAAGCATCTGTTTGCACCTTGCCTTTCAAACCCCAGTGGTAGAATAATTCCTTTCATACAGTAACCAAGAATTGGAATTGCCTTTGTCAAGCCAAAAATATAGTTTCTTTCCACAGTAAGGTATAGTTGGACATAACAGAATCAAATTCTGAACCAAACAAGTTGCACAGTCACAGATTCCCTTTTTCCTTGGTGTGCCATGGGAACATTGCCTGACTGATTATTATGGTCAGCTTCTTTGAGAAATGCAGTCCCATTTATAGTACAATCTGGCTTTCCTGCTGTGTGAACTAAAACCTTCCCATTTAGGTTAATAGAACTACAGGAGAGAGAAACAGGACTATTGCACCGCTAGGAGCACCGATAGGCATGCTGTACAACAACTTTGTTTTTTAAACCCAGATTTTACATGTAATTATAAACAGTCAGTACTCTTCATGTTACTGTACTGCTGTTGACTTCATCATAGAATCATAGAGGGACAAACTATTGCTTGATTCTATTAATTATTTTTAATAACTTGAATAAGATTTGCCTTTACACAGTACATTCTAACAAAGGCTGTTTACTGAGTTTTTGTAAGTTGTATTAATACCTTCCTGATGCAGTAAGGCTGTTGTTTCAGCAGTTATCATTTCCTATAAAGTCTATTTAAAATAGACATTTCTTAACAGGATTGTTTGTTAGGATAAGAATTAAATAATTGATATTGTTTAGCTGTAGTCCAACATCTCATCAAGTTTCCACCAATCGGTGTTCTGGGCACTGACTAAACTGAATTCAATCTATCAAGTACTTATACCATATTTCCCAGAGCAAACTTTTATTCCTTTAGGAGAATGTAAACTTTCTCACTATTTCCACATCAAACGTTTCATCTTTTAAATTAGATGAAATGAAACAGATTCCAAAAGCTGCCCCCTGGAAATGCTGCATTGGCTCCTGGCAGATCTGCTTGAGGTATTTTATACAGGTGGTTGAAAGACAGTTTAACTGTGCAACCCATGACTTCCCTATTGTACTTTCAGAGCACTTTGTACCAGTTTTACTTATTTTTTATTAAAATCTTAGCTATATGACTAGAGTTGTAGATGTTTTGGTGTAGCTATATCTAAAGACGTTCACCCTTGCTGCGTATTACTTATGATAGTCTTAATATACAGCAACACATTTATTAATTTTGGTAGCACTTTAGAAGTCTGAAGAGACTGTTGCTTATTTCACTCATGACAGCACTGGACAGGCTAGAATACCTGCACCACAAAAGGGTAATTCATGTCATAATCTTTTAAGATACTAATGTTAATAAAGTTATTTGGGAAATCTGCTTGAAAAAACTCAGACTAGATGTGATCACTTTTGAGCTTTCCACTTGTAACTTCCCCTGATGATCTCCAACATCCATAATGCTGCTAACTAATGCATATCTAGCTGCACCGCTCTTCTTGCCCTTACAACTTCCAGCACTGCTCCAGCAGACTCTTTTCTAAATTTGATAACATACAACTTAGGGCAATCCCTCACTGTTTTCAAAGCCAGCCTCATCTATATAAATGATTTGCAGTCAAAAGAAAATCTTTATCACATGACAACAATAATTATTATAAATCATTGTTTTCATCCAGTGTGAAAACATTAATCAAATGCAGTTAAACACAAAACTGACATAAGAAATCTTGTCTACATCTGAAAATGTGTGCATCTTCTGAAGCTATTGTTTCAACTATTTGTACCCTTGCAATACATGAACTTCAAGACTACATATTCCAATCTTGCCTCTCTGAAACCAGCATAGGTCAGAGAAACGTCAAGAGATCAGACCAGTGAACACTACATAAAGACACCTTGACTCAAGATTACAACATGAGCAAGTGAAAATCAATGCCCTCTGCTGTTCTTCCTGATGGAGTTTTATCTGCATTTTTGCATGGCTTTCTGCAACCCGTCAAAGCAGTGGTGTGAGCAGGAGGAAGCAGACAACTCATTGAAATACCAATGCTGTGGATTCCCTCTCAGAATCTGTAAACTGAGCCAAGGGTGAGAGTGAAGTCATTTAGACTTCTCTAGTATGAGCAGGATAAGATGAGCTTCTTTTAATCTTAAAAATTACTCTAAGTAATTTAATTTTCAAAGCAATTTACGTGCTCTGAGGATGCTTCACATTCATACCTGAATTTTCAACAACTCCTTGTGCCAACAGAAGGCTGGCTGATTTCTCAGTGGCTCAGTAAGGACTCATGAGTGCCCCAAAAGCTGCAAAATAACCCACCTTTTCTTGAATTTCTCAAGTTTTTGAGACATCTGATTCTAAAAGAAACACTGGTCAGTACAACACATTGACCCCACTGGCCATTTTGGCTTTAGGGAGCCCGCTAATGGAATATTGAATCTACTTCACTACAAGAACCTAGATTTCACAACGAGGATCTCAATCTTATTGCCCAGCCTGCCATTTTGGCTCAGTGAGGGACATCAAATTCTGTACTGATTTCAAATGACTAACTGTATGACATGATATTATTCGATGTGTTTACATACAAGAAAATCTAGACCTGCGTATCCTAGCAAGATACATTTTTTTATCTAACACAATGGTATCAAGCTAAAAAGAAAACAAAACCTTCGGTATTATGTGGTATGTTATTCCTTTGGTAACTCTGAAATAAAATGAAATATTTTGAATAGTGTTATACAGTAATTCCCCTTTGACAGTAAAGCACTGTACTTTGAGTCCTCATCGGGGAAAGCACCTTTCTAATTCCTTTCTCTTTACAATGCTCACAAATGGAAATGTATGAACTCAATAACAAAATAATAAAATTTACCAGAAAAATCTTTGTCTGTGCTTTTCATTATCCTGGAAAAGACATAAATCGTGGAGATAGGTAAAGGCCAATAATTTAATTCAGCTTTATCCTTTTATTAGGCAAATTGTAGACCTACTACTAACTAAATAAAATAATATTGTACAGATTAGTTACATACTTTAAGTTCAATAGCTTAATGGTTACAGGAAGTCCAAATCACAGAATCACAGAATGTTAGGGATTTGAAGGGACCTCAAAAGATCATCTAGTCCAATCCCCCAACGGGAGCAGGAACACACAGATGATGTTACACAGGAATGTGTCCAGGCGGGTTTTGAATGTCTCCAGAGTAGGAGACTTCACAACCCCCCTGGGCAGCCTGTTCCAGTGCTCTGTCACCCTTACTCAAATTTAAGTGGAACCACTTGTGCTCCAGTTTGAACCCATTACCCCTTGTCCTACTGTCGGTCGTCACCGAGAAGAGCCTGGCTCCATCCTCATGACACTCACCCTTTATATATTTGTAGACATTAATAAGTAACATTAAGTAAGTAACTATTTACTTTGAAAGACCTTTTTTTTTCTCTTAAAAATAATGTAGAATTTTTCTTTTCAATGATAAAAAATTGCTTCTAAAAACCTGAGGCGTTATTAAAGCACAACAACATGAAAACAGAATGAGGAACATGAATGATTTATATGAGTAAGCCAAATTTGACTGCTAAGCACCTCAGAAAGTGAGAGTGATCAGTTGTGAGACTTAAGGTCAATGGTACAACATCACTGGGAATCATAATTTTAGTATGCAACAGGTTTTAGAGCCACAAGAGGGTTACTGTGGCTGTAAACAAGAAGCATCAGCAGTCAAATATAACTCCACAGCTCTGCAACTGCTTTATTACATAAATTATGGCAAATAACTTGCTATGGTACTTCTATGTGTTTGTTCTGTCACAATTACACCATATTTTGAGATTCTAGGTGAGAGTCACCATCAGATATATATATATATGTGTGGCATTTTATTGTACAATTTTTCTCCATCTATATGAAAAATAACAAAGATATACATCCTGTAAAAGACTCCATGATTCAAAATCCCTCACAAAGATGATTGCTGGGTAAGTTTTGCAGATACGAGGTAAAATGTGAATGAGCCAAGAGGTGAGAGTCACTCCTCTCTGGGCACTGCAGGTGCATCTGTTCTCCATGGGGAAAGAAAACTTGCAATGGAGGCTCTATGTAGGGGCAGGATCTTGAACAAAGACATTTTTTTCAGAAACCAGTAGGAGACTATTTAACCACTAAAAGAAACAGGTTCTCCACTATCAACTGTGGAAATAAAAGATCACAGTATTGGGCACTAAAAACAAAGACTATTGTTGACAGTACTCTTCTAGTCCAGCATCTAGACAGAAACAGCTGTCAATTCAACTTGGATGTAAAATTAAGATTTTTTTTTTTCAACATTAAAGATGTTCTAATGTCAACACAGTTTGAGCAAACCTACGTATAAGGTGTTTGTTATTTCTCTGAGCACAGGACTTAACTCCTCCCTGGAGTAGTTCCAGGGAAGTCGATGGAGTTGCCTGAGGGATAAACTTAAGGATGTTCAGATGACCGCAAATGATCAAATTAGTGCACTTTATGATATTATGTCCTCACCAGAGATGTTCTAACAGATTGCATGTGTTTCTAACTCAATTGAAAGGAACCAGCTAATTTAATTGAAAGGAACAAGTTTAAATCCCCAGCTTGCATTCACACTCCCATTTCTCCTGTCTCCTAGCAGGCACACTTATCAGTTTGTCCCTCTGCTGTTCCCTAGTTGATGACCTAAGGGACACACATGCTGACCTCATGTCTGCTGGGTAACAGTGAGCCTTTGCAGTTGTAGTCATTTACAGGCAGCCCCTTCTTAACCAACAAGCTTGTGCACTTACAATTGTGTGAATACAGAGCAATCAGAATAGTTTTAATCCAGAATAAGTCATACTTGACAACCTGGCACAATCACACTTACAAGAACAACCCTGGAAAATATTTTTAGGGTTTTTTTGCTCGTATTCCAGTAACACAGTAACAAATCTGCAGCTAATAAGATTTCTCATTTTCTTGTACATATATTCATAACGGATTGGGGGTTTTGGTCATACACAGAAACAAATGTCTGTTTTCTACCTTAATGTTGCTGTACCGTTGGTTTTAGAAGGTATTTCACAGAAGGATACACTGTGCATTAGGCAGATAAAACCTAACTTCCCTGTATTTCAATGTCCATTTTGTTTCCATGCAATAACTCTGAATATAGCAAGAGAACAGATGGTTTGTTTGCAGATGTATTTTCTGCTACCCAAGCAGCTTCATAGTTTCCTTTGTGTTTTAGGAATTAAGGACATATACCAGGACAGGTATCTTTAAAAAAGACACAAGAAGAAAGTTTGTTACATTTTTAAAATTGAATTAATGAACTCTGTGGGATTGGAGATATGTGCCAGTAGGCTTTCCTAGGTTTTTGATATTTTGTGTTTGTGACAAACAGTACAATACTTACAAGGGATAATATTTTAAGCAGGACCAGAGAGCGAGAAAAATAATGTAAATCTGTCTTCCTGCTTGCAATGGAATAGCTAACAGCAGGAAAACTGTTTCTGTATTTGAGAATATGAGCAGATCAATTACTGGGTGTGGACAACCTGCATTATTTTACGTAATTATGTAGATTCAGGAACGTAATTTACAATACCATACCATTTAATTTCAAAAAATTATTTCCTTAGCTTCCATATGCAAAACTTATCTGACTTTTTACTCTTCAAATTTAGCCTGTTGTCTGAAGACAGCTATGTCTATTAATGATATTCAGCTAATTTGTTATTCTTTTTATCCACTCCTCTCTAATATATTTTCTCCTGTAGATTAATAAAATAAGGGTCAGGCTTCAGAGGGTGACAAAGCATGAGTCAGTTAGGATGATTTATAGTTCAGCTGGGAGTGCTAACACACCATGTGATAAATATTCCAGTCAGTTTAAAGTTGTCTCCTAACAATGACCGTCAATGTTAGTGATAACTTCTCAAGCAAGAGCTGCCAGTACACAAGAGTTAATAATGGTAGAAAAACAGGTAAAGGGCTATGGACTGAGGAGCCCCTGGAGATTATTTAAATTTGCCCCTAAAAGAACATGACTGGAAAAAAGAAAGCAGATAATATAAAATCTTGCATCATCTTGGTTTTCAATTTAGAGAAGTATTCATCAGAATGTGTGCTTTTTAATATTCTTGATTGTATTGTATTTTAGAATGGAACTCTTCTCAAGTAGAAATACAAAGAAAAATGTATTTCTGAAAATGTATTGTATTTGCTTAATATTGATAGACAGATGGATCTAAATGTAGATTCAATTTTTTTCATAGGATCCACAATACACAGAAGATACTTCATTGAAGTTTTATTGCACGTTATGTTTCGAGTTCTACAATGAGTTCCCGCATTACTTAAAGAATATTGATTTATATGCAAATCCTGTTTCAATGATATTCAAATGAGACATGTAAGTTATTGTACTGCAACTGATTTCACAAATAACATTTATTTTTAAGCACTTCAAAGAGTTTGAAGCTTACCTGATTACCTGATTAAAAAACAGCACTGCAGCAAGGATTTGAGAGCCTAAAGAGGTTCACTAGCAAGCTATGAAAACTAGCATTTAACCTTCTAAGAGAAAAATAAATCAAGTTTTATATATTTGTTTCAATGGGATGTCTCTAACCTGTTTGACTTGAAAGCATGCTGGCAACATTTTATATTTCTATTTCAAATTATATTTTAATGTAAATTGATTAAAAAAAAAGAAAAAACAAGTGCATGTGCACAAAAATTAGCATTTTCGCAAGACAGACATAGTAATGAAAGTGCGATCGATATTGGGCAGCAGTTATTGAAAATCCTTACCATGCAGCATGGTGACTGGAAGACCAATGCTCCTACATTAGAGGCAGGAATGCTTTTGTGTACAAAGCCTGAGCTCTTGTACTGTCCTGCCAGAAAGACACAATTTGAATTGGGAACACTGCTTCAAAGATCCGTAACACAAAATAACTCCCCCTTCTGTCCCAAACTTTAGGTGACAGACCACAAGGCTTCAAAACTTTCAGGCTGCCTGGAAGCCCTGGAAGCTTCGCGTAAGGATTTAGAGAAGAAAAACACTGCAAGAATTCCTAACTTCCACTAGCCCTGGTTAGTTAATTCCCATGCTATCAGCTAGACCAAGGATTTGCAGGATTTGTTCTTGGCTTTACAGCATCACATCTGAGAATCTTTCCAAGCTGTTAATCCTTCTGTCCAGCCACAACCATAAAATCTTGCTGATTTGATCAGTCTGCTAGATCTGAGAGGTGGTCATTATGGCTGAGCCAGGAAGCTTGCAATATGGACTACTAAATTCAGTTACTTTAAAGATTTTCAAAACACTTTTTACATGTATTTCTTTCAAAAATGAATTTTTGGGGAAAAATTAGCCTTTGTCCTGAGAAAAAACCACTTTATTCAAAATGTCAGTCTTCCAGGGAACAGAGACAGCAACAAATTTTTGTCTTTCTTAGGCTGCAGAAATCCTAAAATTAATTATTAAAATATTAAATATTGACTGTCCACTACTGTATTCTAGAGATATTTCAAGTGTAACTTACTTTCTTTTTAAACACTACTTTATTGATGACAGAGGGAAAAAATGATTCATCAAGCAGGGATTTGCCCACAAGAGGTAATAAACACATGTTAGAGAAGCTTTAGTTACTGGCTCACAAGCACAGGTGAGGGCAGCATGTGTTCCTGAGTCATGTACTCATCCTTGCTCATATTCTGAACATCTACAGTATCTGGCACCCCATAGTGACACCCAAGTTTTGCTTCTGAAGCAGAAGAGGGCTGTCTTGCCTTGCTTCATGTGTCCCCAGCAACAGAATCTAACACTCCAAAGTTTAATGTGTGATTCTTATTATACCCTCTAACTATGTATGTGGAGTAATTACATAAAACATTTGCTCAATCTGGCTATATATAGTTCCTTAATGTTTTCCCGCTTAACAGTTACAGCAGCTAGTAATAACATCAGCTTTAATTAAATTTCATCTCTTATTTGAATGCATCCACTCACTTTAAAGACTGAGTCATTTAAGTTCTTACTAATATGCCTTTTGTAAACCAAATTCCTGTATTTCTGACAAAGGCATGCATTTAACTATAGAGGGAGCAACAGCAATGATTATAGTTAAAATTACACAATTATTTTTATTTTCTTTTCTTTCAGCATGATATTTTCTGTGATCAGTCTGAGACTGAAACGGAATACTAGTATGATCAAAAATAAAAGCATCATAGAGTTGGGAAAAATGCATGCCTTTATTATAATACTCTACTTGGGGGGGGAGTTAGGTGGTGTTTTGTTGTTGTTGTTAGGTGGGATTTTTGTGTTTGTTTGAATTTTTGTTTTGTTGTTGTTGTATGTTTGTTTTGGTTATTTATAGTGGTGGTGGGGTTTTCTGTTTTTTGATTTGTTTGTTTTTGCCCTCCCCCTTTAACAGTACTGTAACTGAAACAACAAACAGTTAAAGCTCAAGTTTACCAGAGCAATAGGTGTCAGATGGAAATAGTTTCTCTGCTTTTTTATGATGGATATTGCTTTTAATTTGAAAGCATTACAGATATAAGTCTTTGCCACTCAGGTGTTATCTCCAAAACTCATACATTGTGCAGTTAAATCCTACTCTGCTACCTTCACTTCACCTTCCATTAAGCATCTCTAGTGAATTACTATACAAGTGCTTGGATCTGAGGTGCACAGTAAATAGCAAGAACAGACAAAAATCAGTTGGGCTGCCTGGATCATAAGGATATGAACAAGTGAAAAGGTTAAGATGAAAGGGGCTGCAATTTGTCCTTAGCATCTTTCCTTTTAGGCGCTAACCCATCAAGCTGCATAATCAGAGAAATCATTTCTTGTCAGGGATGCTACAGGGACATCTTTGGAACACAACAATTATTTTTCCAGAACAAAACAACATGCTGTGACTTTGCCTCCAATGGTAACACTTCAGTGGAAGAAAAAAGCCACAACAGTGCCAGCAAATGGTTGTCTTTATCTTTAAATCTAAAGGTGAATATTTCAGATTAAAACAGACAAAAAAGTGAATTATATTTGTGAATGACACAGTTCAGCCTTGCAGGCTTTTTAACATCAGCTTGTGTCTAGGACTCAGTAAATGTATGATAAATCCTGAAATCAACTATTGTTAGATCTTTTAAAAATAAGAACAAGTATTTTCATTCATCATTTTAAACATGTCCCTTTCTAAAGTTCATTAAATCCTTCTGTTCTAGAAATAAACATCACTGGTATATAAAAAAAGTATTGCCTTCTCTACAGCACTCCTTTTAGATAGATAGATAGATAGACAGATAGATAGATAGATAGATAGATGATAGATAGATAGATGCTCTGTATTTTTTCTCCAAAGTAAACACTTTCAATCTTTTAAATCCCCCTCCTATGGAACACTTTCCTCATCTCTAATAATCTAGTAACCTGAATATGAATCTCCTCTATTCATGTTTAGGAAGGGGTTTACTCTGAATCCTTGGACTTTTGGTGCTATAAGTTATGCTGTCTGCCTCTTTTCAGGAGGCCGTAAATCCTTCCTCCTCTGAAGAGCATGGTATTTCAGACTGCATTTTCTAACACTTTATATTTTAGTGTTTCACAAGGAAGGGGAATGTTTAGGGCACTATAATTTCTACAGGGCATATTCCAGAGTCAAAGCAGTCAATTAGAAGAAGGAAGGAGCTAGGCAGTGTAGCTTTTAAAAGAGAGGATGTTCAGAGTTTTTAAAGGCTTATTGCAGGGATTAGCAAAACATTTTTTCTCAGATGTACAAAAATTAATCAAGGGTAATTATAAAAATTGTTCATAGAGATAAAGTTGAATTACTTATTGCAGATTATTCATAGTGAAGCTCTCTTTGCAGAGCAGAAGCAACAGTATTTGTTCAGGTTAAGAGCAAGCTCTGGTGCACTGAAAAGAGTACATGCACATAATAAGACATTTCATGACTACTATGAGGTTAAAAGGCCATCATTATAAAGAAGAAAGAATAGACTTTCTGAAATCAACTCATTCATTATAAACATGTTTTAGCCAATGCAATGGTACATGATCCTAGAAAGTTGCTTTCACTTTTTTGCCCTTGCCACATCTGTTGTTTCTGATTTGAACCCCAGCAGACAGTTTAGCTTGAAAATGAATTTCACACATTTGAACTGGTACTTGAATTACAGGCATGGCTAGTGGGATCAGAACGCTCTCAGTACCCAGTCTTAAAAGGAAGGAAGGTCAGTTTCTACAACAAGGTTCTTAATGACAAGGGTGAATAATTGGCATGTAATGAGTACTGAAGTACCCTACATTAAGTACTAATCTTCCAAACTGCTTCACAAGATAGCTATTTGCATCAGTATTATAAATAGCTAAGGTAAAACAACTATATTTTTCAAACCTAGTTAAACAAACTTACGAGGGACTAAGCTTTCAGCAAGATGTTTACTTCAGTGACCAAGGACAGGAGGTTTTAGAGAAAACTAAAGGTCTAGCTCAGAAAATCTGGACTTTAATCTTGTCCTGGAGCAAGCAGCAGAACAAGATATTCTGCCACTGCAGTCCTGACTTGACATGTAGCCCTGAGGTCTCCTGCCCATCTGTACAGTGCAAATAATCAATGGTTGGTTTTGGTAATAGAAACCTATTTGTAATAGCCCAGGTCTGTGTGGGGATAATTTACCATCCTGCCACAGCTGAACTATTTCTCATTAGAAACTCATTTAACACTAGCTCAGTTTTTTCTCTGGCACATTACAGAGTAGACTTACCCTCAGACGTTATATCATTTTGCAAAATAATCTGCCCCAGCCAGATTCTTTTTTCTAGACAGCTTAGATGACAAAAACCGGACCTGTTCTCATGTCTCCGTAAACCCTCCTATCCATTCTGTTCAAATAAATGGCAGAAATATTAGGTGAAGTTAACAATGGTCCCTGTAGCTTTATCCTGCAGTGTAATAAAAATGTCCCTAATTGAAAGTCAGTAAAAACCCTTGAAGTTATTTCCTTCCACTGTTTTTTATACAATTCTCGTTGATATCACAGCACCCAGCAAGAGAGGCCCTTCTGTTGTGAATTCATCTTTGCTTTTGTCATGTTACTCCAAAGTCTGCTTGATTATTTGCTAAGTATTATTTTCAACACTGAAAAACAATACAAGATGTGTTTTTTATAAATGTAGTGCCTTACTGTTCTTCCCTTTTGTTAAATCAGGCTGGAAACAAGAAGCAAAAATTGCTCTGGCTTCTCTGCAATGCAAAGGATTCATGTCATTGCAGAGTATGGACCTTTATTTTCAAGAAGAGTTCTGTTCTGTCATGATACCTTAACAAACACAAAATGCCATTATGTTAGTTTTACAGTGAAGTTGAAGTTTGCTCTGTACAAATACATGGCTATCAAAACTTCTGACTACTCTGATGATTGCAATCAGTCCCCTTAAATAGTATCTTATATTACTACACCTGCATAGTTTGACTGAGGTGGCAACAAGACATAAGCAATATTTCTTAAATGGCATCTAAAATTGAAAGAAAGAATTTAGTTCTTGCTGTTAATCATGTTTTTAATAAAACTTTTAAAACAGATCAGACAAACTCCGCAACACACAGTTGCAGGCATAAACAGTCATATATTTCTGAATGTCAAAAGTTGTAATCAAAAACATTTTGCATAGGTAAAGTTGGGCCTACAATTTAAAAATGATTGAACATCCTTCTACAAATCAACATGCAAATTACACATTGGAAGCAAATATAAAGATAAAAAAGGAAAGCTACGAGACAGAAGGATTGAATCTTGAAAATATTTTAATTACTCAGGGATCATGCCTTGTATTTGGAAATGCTATCGCAAGTTCTTTTTTTTAAGTGGGACAGTCTTACAAGATTTTTGAACCAAATGCCTCTTAAATAATGCTTATGAACTCACTAGTATGCAGTTTCTGCTGCTGCTTACCCATTTTCTTTTTTTATAAATCTAAAATTTAAGCTTGCTTTCATCTGAAAAATAAAATAAATATCAAACCTTAGATCAATGCTAATACTTGGACCCTTCAGTCATAATTTGCTGAATCACAGAATCATAGAATCATTTTGTTTGGAAGAAACCCTCAAGATCATAGAGTCCAACCATAATATCTGTGCCTCTTTCCAACACATTTGTTGTAGTGCTTAGTTTACATTCTCAACACCAAATTTTCTTCCATTCTTAATAAATTATAGATCATAGTTTTATCAACAGTTATTTAAAAAGATAGCATTAGATTCAATACATAAAAAACCTGTTATATTCCTACATAATAAGGGGATAATAATTGCTTTACTATTAAAGCATGGCTTACACTCTGACAGTGTCTTTTCTGAAATCAGGGCAGCAAAACAATGTTGACAGAAAAGTTAAAGGTTATATGCACAGCAAAATGTCACATGTTACCATTATGCAACATAGAAAAGGTTTCCAGTTATAGATTCCATTATCAACTGCATTTTATGTTCAAAGTACTTAATATGTCTTTTTTTACCTCACAATCCCACGTTGACCTTCATCTTTATGAAGATTTAAAGTGTGTACAATGCTGGTATTCATCATTATTTTAGCTTTCCTGAAAATAGCCTATTAAAAAACAAATGCAAAATATTGAATTTTCATCTCTATGACACTTTGGGGTTTGTGGTGTGGGGGTTTGGTTTTTGTGTGTGGTGTTTGTTTTGTTTAGATTTTTGTTTTATTTATTATTATTATTTTGTTGTGGTGGTGATTTGTTTCATTTTTTTTGTTTGGTGTTGTGGTTTGTTCATTTTGTTTGTTTTTTAAGAGATGGAGTCTGGCTGGTTGATATTCACTACTTACATAGCTTCGGTACACAGACAAAACTGTAAACCTGTGATTATCTAGAAAGTAGAGACTTAAGTGTTTCTGTGTGTTGCACATATATTCATAATACACTTTCCATGTACATTCAAGAGTGAAGAATAGTAAAAGCGTGATCAAAGTGATTGATTTTCCTACCAAAATGAGCCTTAAATAAAGCATTTTTGAAGTAAATTTAACAGTGCAATCACGGTATATTATTACAACTGTGGTGGTGTTCTCAAATTTTGTGATCACAGGCATTCCTCTGTTACCTTACTGCTGGGAAGTAGTGCAAAGTAAAAGGACTTACCGAGACTTGTATTTACACAGTTGTATAAACTAGTATTTCTAGAAGTCTAGAAGGGAGTTCTTCAGAGATTGAGTTCAGGTTTATGTTTGAAACTAAGATGATAAAAGAAGTTAGACTATAGTCAGTATTCTGAGAAATGCTATTATATAACCACATAAAATATAAATATCTCTAGTAAATATAATTTGTAAATGGAAACATAAGAGGATTAAGGGGACAATCAAGAAGATTAATTCACTAACCTTGCCCAGATATCACCCGCTCAGTGTATGCTGGCATGGTGACACTGAACCTCATGGAGGTATGCCAGTTAGACAGCTAGAGACTAGACCTACTATATTTCCATTTTTTACTTAAATTGACCCCATCATACACCTGAAATTAAAAAAAAAAAAAAAAATCACTAATATGTTATTAGAAAATTCAAATGACAAAACACACAAAATACAAGACAGCTTAGAGATACCAAGGCAAGCTATTTGCAAAACAGCGTGCATAAAATGGGTTAACAGGCAATATTACCAAGTGTCTTGGCAAATTAGAAGACTAAATCCACTGCATGGCTACTTAACCTGAATTCTACTGATTGCCAGTGTGCCTATAATGTCTTTATTACATTTGAAAATAGATTTTGGTACTTAAAAGCTATACATAAAACAGAATTAAGTTATGGAATGCTGACTTCTGAAGGACGTGTATATGCCTGCCATGTCTGTTGTAATCCATGCTCCCTTGGTACGTACCTATGTTCAAGACAATGGAGAGGAAATTAGATGCCTACAAACTGGAGTCACAAAAAAACACTGTGCATGGAGCATACTGTCCAGCCATTATAATATGCTAGAAAGGCTATGGCACAGTTCTTGCCTTTCAGTTCTTATCCTCTCAACCAGCAGGTAACAGCCCATGCCAAAACCATGAAAAAATTCACAAGGGATTACATAGTGCTGGAAGATCCCACGCCTCAATGCCTGTCACTCAGACACTCTCTTGCTTGTGATTTCAAAAAATTTCAAGACATCTGACATCTAAAGAGCTAGTGAGAGCATAATAAGTCGAAGACCTAAAAGACCTGACGAATCTTGAATACATAATACCCCAAGGCTTTGACCACTAAGCTGCATTTCATTATGCTCCTTCTGAAGAGGTTTATACAGTGCCCAGCTGCTCAGATACACATGCTGATTAATGCAGGTGCTAGAATGACTCATAGAGCCCATTCCCAAAGGTTCTCTTTCTCAGCAGTTAGGACCAGATAGAAAATACATCGGAGGCTGAAATAGTTGTCTTAGAAGCTAAAAAAAGTCTTACTTTCCACTTTCCCATTAGAGACCATTACATAATCATGATTTGACAGGAAAAGCACTCATGAGAAATGACTGTAGGTCAGGTGGATCCAGACTAAATCCAGAATGTAGGTGGAGGTTAAGTGCGATATAGGGACTGAAGGTATTAGCTCTTTCAGTTAATGACTTCCAATTCCAATTACTGTTATGGACATGTCCCTTACAGATGGTCAGATCAGGCTACTGATGTGATTTAAACAGACCAGAAGAAATATTCTGTTCTGAACATGGCATTAGTCAGAACAGGACAAGTATTTCACTTTTGTTTTGATGGTTTTGATACCATCAGCTCTAGGACAATTTGTCTTCCCCTTTTGCTGACTTAAACAGTCTGTTTAGCAATACAGTGACCAGCTGGCATTCACATTCTAAGAGGAAAAATAAATTCATTTAATGAAAGCATTTGCTATCACTTCAGCTTTTATTCATTTTCCACAGATCACAAAATAGAATATATATCCAAAGCCATAGCAAAGACAACATAAAGACTTATATATGCAAAGAACTTTCTAAACAAGTTCACCCATCAAAATACATTTTCCAATAATGACAAGAAAACTACTTTAGCCTGGAAATCTGTTTTTCATCACAGTGATGGAAACCACACTGCAACAAAGCCCTCTCAGAATGGCTGTTGATAAGTTCTCAGGCTTTTTATTTTGATAGCAAAATTAATAAACAAGTTCTGATGTATAGTGGGCATCTCTCTGGTTTTCTCTTCTGGCTGCATGGTCTAGGCCTATTTAGAAATCTACAATAGAGACCTTATAATAAGGTCTCTGCTGAACAAAATGCCTCTGTGTACTCTACTTTAATTTCTTCACACTTTACAATATAGATAGAATAATATGAAATGCTGCGGTTCTAATATGTATGTCTTTACTGGGTCACTTTGTGAAAATGCAATCTGAAGTTATTACAAATGATCTGCAGTATTGCTTTGAAGTTAATGTAAATTTTGGGCCTTAATGGGTACATTTTTAGTTCTAATAAAACCTTGTGGTAAGTAGAAATTATCTTAGTATTAATATTGAATATAATTTATTTTTTAAGATTATAAATAATAATCATCAGTTAACACAAAACTGATTTCACATAACATGCCCCTGTGGAGAGAAGTCTGCATTATAATTTCAACTACCAGAACATCCCTGTGTTTTCATTACAGAGCAAACACTTGATGCAGCTGCCCAGGAGCATCGTTAAAGGAAGAAGGTGCAAGCTCCAAGTCAGTTTGCAAGGGTGGCTGTTATGGACCATAGGGACTATGTGACACTGCAGTTCATCAACCAGAGAAAACTAAACAGGGAAATAATTTTTTATGCAGGAAGAACTTTCTGACAGCAAAACGTTTTGGGCACACATTTCTGATAACTCATCTATTCAAAAACCTCTTTGTTGATCTCAACAGTGACTCAAAGATCAAATTATAGAAGTGAAGGAACCAAAGATGCAAAGTAATAAACTGCATAAAAGACAAAATTAATTTTTGTCCAAAGATGAGTTTTCCTCTTTGTTAAAATGGATGTTGGTATAGCTTCATGGATAATTTACAATATTTAGCTGAGCTGTACACTGATATATTGATTTCATGATCTTGCATCATTGATTAATGGAATTCCATTGAAAATGTAAGAAAAATGCCTACAGTTAGACAGGCCTTTCACAAAAATGAAATAAGACTGTGAAAATATACTTTCTGGAGTATATTGAAGCAGTCTGCTTTGCTGAATTGAACTTGGTGATACTTAATTGATTTTGCTGCAACGACAAGACTCACCAAACCTTACCATTAAGAATGCTTAAGCCCACATAAATCACTCTTCAGTTTTGTGCAGAATTCAGTTGTTGTTACTCTGAGAAGCTACCTAGAATGAAAAACCCCAGGGGGGCAAGAACTAAAATGAAAAAACATCCTTCAACTCCACACAACTCAGAAATCACCCAAATGCCTGCCATTAACTTTTTTGGGGAGGAAAGTCTCTCCTAAGAGAATCTCCAACCTTCTAATTCATTTTTGTTATTAACATACACATATGCCCTCACATTCACAACAGCATTTTCCTGGTCACGAGACAACAGCCTCTACAGGGTTAGATCATAAAAGCTATTTATGTACCTAAAACAATTGATAGGAAACTACTTGGATTTTCAGCAGTACCTACACAGGTTATATTCTTGACTCCCACTGGAAAGAGTAATGAGTTATGCAATAAAATACGCTTTGGTATAAATTATGCCAATCTGCCACATGCTGTTTTCAAATTACAGCTGCAAAATACACTACACTTGTCCAAAAGTTATTGCTTTGAATCCCTGAAAATCTCTTGATCTGGGGCCAAAGTCCTTCATCTTACCAAGGTCAGTACTTAACATTTCATGTCTTTAATCAGTTTTCTCTTTCTACAGATAGTCCACCATTATTATTGTCATATGATTTCTACTGAAAATTCTTACAAACCAGTAGTATTATCTGCAGAGCTGAGAGGTCATGAAAACCCTGAAGCTGTCATTAAAATTCACAAACATTCTCTCATGAACTGTTTTACCCTATATATATATTGCTGCAGGGTGGCTCACAATATGACAGGCGCAAAACCAAAAATACACCTGAACTGCATTTTAATTTTGTCTTTCTCAAATTCGTATTTCAAAATAGTTTTCCTTCTACAAAGGCATTTCTAATAACAGCATTATAAACACCTTCAGATATATAAGTAATTGCTAATCCTTTTCCAGGTCATAATAGACTTAATTTCTTTCGAGAAATACCTGTCTGCAAAAGGTTTTTCCACTTTAAAACCATATTTTCTTCTTAATACCTTCTGCTTAATGCTTTTCAGAGAAACCGGGCTTAGGATTATATTCGAAGTGTATTCCTGAAATCCCTGTCTACACATAACATGCAGTCTTTTATATTGAAAAAAAGGCTGACTCTAAAGCTCACTGGAGTCAGAAAGAACCTGCATTTTGGTTGTTATGGTCTTTGCTTCTCAGTAAATGTCTCCTTCCTTTTTAATACTAACAAAGTCCTACCTTTGATTATCTTTTACCTCAAAGGTAGAAGCCTCAAGACTGTATTTTATGCCCCAGGATTGTGTTTCACCCCAACATTACAGAAAAATCCTTGAAAATACAAGCAAATTAATAAAAAAATTCTGATTGATTTTAATGAGGCCAAAACTTGATCCTAACAAACTTCTGATTTTTTTTTCCATTTAAAGCAATGAGACCTTTAATTTAAACAATCACATAAACATGCACAGGCTTCTCAATTTAAGTATTATACCACCAAAAATCTCTTCTTATAGCCTTGAGATCCATGACCTAGATCAGTTAACTAAATTCAAACTTTTGAAAATGGAAACAATCCTTTGGGCAATAATCCACCTGTAAAACAATAGCAAAAACTTTCCGTTACGTGAGATAACTCCAGTCTACACTGAACCTCATGATCTCAAGCAGCACCCTATAAACTAAAAATTAAATCTTGACTGTCCCCAGAAATAGCTGTTTTGACTGCAAGGCAGCTAAGGCTGTATGGCTCTCAAATGGTGGAAATACCGCATTCCCACACCAAGGCTGTACCATTATCAGACAACTCTGCTGGCATAGACTTCGATTCTTGGTAAAGCAAATACCAGTTGTGAAAAACAACAGTTGGTAGTGACTCTTCAGTCTAAGACTACGGAGTTATCTTGGTACACATCTGTGCACCCATCGCTGTATGAAGTGGTGGGAATCATCAAGATCTGTATGTGATCCAGCTAAAAACACACCTTTTGAACTCATGAAGTGTTACATGTCATGCTGTCTACAACAACATGTTGCAGGAATCTTCTAGGATCAGGTAAACTGGGCATTTCTACATAAAACTACGGAGTCATGCTCACATTGGTCTTACTCTATTACTCCATTCCCATTGGTATTTGTCCAGACATCTGGAGTCACCAACCTTGGAGATACTCAGGATGTGGATTAGCAGAGTCCTGCTACCCTGATCCGATTTTGAAGTTGGTCAAGAATAGTGCCACTTAATTATTCTATGATTAACTGATTCTATCAAAGTAGGTGGAAAAACTCCATGAAGTGCCAATCCGTAACTGCATTGTGCAACATTAAATTTACCTTTTCTGTTTAGAATTCTAATTTTAGGGATCCTAATTTTAAAATACTCTAGGGCATTTGATAAATGAGGGCAAAAAATTAAACTCTGAACCTATCAGTTCCTTCAAGAAAATCAGAGACAATAATTAATTATGCTGTAATTCCATAACTATACCCATAATCTTCCAAACGTAACAAATGAAAGTCTTACCTAACAGTTATGTCAAGGTTGTTATGTTTCACAATTCCAGTGCCATTCTGGTGATATCTGAAGTTTGATTTGATGCAGCTTCTAATACCTCCCTTTCATTACAAATATCTCCTTTGTACAATACATTATGCATGGACTAGCATCAGAAAAGAACAACAACAAAAAAAATACTGGTTTCCTTTTAAAAAAACATTATTTTCAATGTTGTGAAACAATTAATATATTTGAAACAGTTGGGACTGGCAATACGATAGCACAGTAAATATATATATATATTCCACAGATGCTATTCATCAAACTACCACACATTTTTCTTGCAGAGATCATGTATTTACCAAGCTTAAAGTTTGAGCGTGCAACACCCCCTTTGAAGACAGAATCACTAATTTTTCTATCTTAAAATCATTGCAATTGAGGACTGGTACCTCAAATTATTCTTTTGTAAATTCTCACATGGAAATAAGATAGAGGTCAAGTGATCCAGAAACAATATACTAAAGAGGAATTACTTCCAATTCCTCTTCTATAGCCAGTGCCACATGCTCAAACCTATTATGAATTTCAATATGAAATGCAGGTTAGTACTGCAAAAACTAGTAGGTCCTCAGTACACAAGCAAGCGTTCACTGGCAGTTTGTTCATAGCCAAGTGCACAATGTGCAAGATCCATATAACAATATCATATATACATTAAATCTCTATTCCCTGTGCATATGACACAACATTGCACCACATACATACTGCAGATGTTTCACTGGAATTCCACGTTTGGTCCCCACAGCTCTCAGACATCCATAAATCCAACCAATTACTGTTTAAATATAAAAGGTAAATCCTCAGCTACAATACAAACCAACTAAAACAGTTGGTTTGCCTACAGAAGACACTGAAGTTCAATAAGCTACGTAACTAGGGAAAAAAAAATAACCTACAGTTTTAAAAAAAAAGAAACAAGATAATGTTTCTACAGTGCCTAGAAATCAGGTGGAAGTGACTGTTCCTTTGCCCTAATTGGCCAATTGAGGTCCCTGAGCATGAAGGGAGAGGATTCCTTCCACTTGTGAAAGGAGTTGGCTTAGCTTTCATGGGAGAAAATGTCAGCAAGCAAAAGCCCAATTTGTAAGAAAGCAATGAACACCTTCTAGAAGCCAAGCCCCCTTAATTCACAGCGACATTCAAATGCAACCATTTCATTCTACACCTGTAGACTCTGTCATGCCACAAACATACGGCAGTGCAGTAGGTCTATCTGAGATGAATCAGGTTTTTTTCAGCCTTAATTTGGAAAACTGGCTTACTTCTGAAGAAAAGATTTCAAGGAGGCATAAATTACAGAGAAAATATAAAACGATTTCATACTGTTATAAAGTGTCACAGAAACTTAATAACTAAGAGTATAGTATTACATGTTTTCCCCAAAAAAGTATCTGTATTTTTGAAAAATGATAAGCAAAGTAACACAAATGCAGACTTGGAGGGGATAGGAAACACAGAAGGTTCTAATTTCAGACCATAGGTACTACCACCTGTCACTCAACTTTGCATGGACTAATGAGAACCAGAATGAACTCTGAAATGCTAAGGCCCAGACTTGCTGCTCTGGTAGTATACCTCTTTGGTTTTGCCACCAATCTTGTGTTTATTATGTACTTCCCCAGCGACGAACTAGTCTTAGTTATGATTATGTTTGTCCAACTATAAATACAGTAGATAGAATAATCTAGCAATAGAAGGACTAGACAACTTAAGGAAATTTTGAATTTAGAAATCATGGAAAATTAGTCAAAAAGAAAGAAAATGCATTGCCATTCAGAAGTGTCTGTGATTACAGACATTTATATTATTTCAGTAATTTTCAGAGTTGCCAACATGAGTTGAATGCCCAGATTTGGTGAATCTCAATGTGATTTACTTGTCTAGATAACAGCCTAAAAAAGGACAGAGATTCTAAATAAAGACATCCCTGTAATTAACCATAATCTTCATCCAAACAATTTTACAAACTGCACTTCATGACACGTTTACTACAAAAACAAAGTTATATTTTCACAGCACCCAGGACAAGAAAACGGCCATATTGTGTTAAACTCTGAATAAATGAAGGAAAAAGATGAACCTTGATCAGACGACTTAACATAAGCATTTACACCTTGTATATCTAACACCAACAGCAGTGACAACTTTTGACTGTTCTGCTTGAAATTTGACATTAGTTTATCCACACAGAGGGAGAGCCCATTCTGCAGCAGCATTACATCAGAATGGTTTCACTAAGGTAAATATCTGAAATACAGTTTTTGCCCTTGCTGAACATCTAGCTCTAAACAGTTTCTTCTCTGCACGAAAAGAAAGGATATATGACTTTTTTTGTTGTTCTTAAATGCTCACACTATAATCAAAACTGATTGAAATGAAGTAAAAATCTGTATACAACTGGGAAGGGCAGAGGAAACGGCAGTGCAGAAACTGTTTCACCCAGTGGCAGCTTGCCGCTGAAACGATAGTAGGCAGTTATATAAAACAGACACTACATAAAACTTCATTGCCAGTTTTCTAGCTCTAAAGGGTTGGTGCTTGACTTTGTCAATGTTTGTGGACATTGTACTGCCCATAAAGCTACTGGATTAGAAAATATATCTGGAGAAAATACATCTCCTAGTGTAAATGCATGCTGTAGTTTGAAATCATTCATATTCATTTTGATGTGCCTCCATAAAGAAGTATGATACTTCAGCTGCACATGTTGGCAAGCCTGAGAATTTTAAAAAGGCTTTACTAAGAGAAGTGGCGTGTTCAAACAGTGGAAAACATTCCAGAGTTTGCTAGGGGCCCAAATGCTACTTAACAGGGAAAAAATGCCTAAAAACAGAACCATATTCTCATGCTGTTCAGTGGGTTTCCCAGTGGGTGAGACATGATAAAATAAGCTTTAAACTCTGCTTCTGGCTTAAACTGTCTGAATGTGATAAAGCATATCCACTGAATGGGAAAATATTTCATTAAGAAATCTAAAAAGATGCCAGTGTCACTATAAAATTACATTTTAACAAGGAAACATAGTAGAATTTTATCCGTGAAACTCAGTAGCATTGTAAGACCAATCCATTTCCGGCTGAAGAACACAGACCTCCCCAGAACTGAATGGGAGCAGAATTAAGCAAATCCTGTACTAGCAGAGATAATTTTTTCTACCATTTAATGACTTACATATGGAGAAAACTGAAATCAGTATCTGTTTCCAGGATGTCTACGGGAAATAATTATCACAGTCACTTTGGATTTTTATAAACTTTAGTATGACGACATATAGCAGACAAAACATAGAAAAAGTCTAATACAATTACTAAAAGAGAAAAAAAGAAAGAAAGAAACGAAGTATCATGTACCCTTTTACCTTAAGCCTTGAAAATGTTGCTGTTTGGGATTTTCTTCTGTAATGTTTTGGTGATATGATCACTGATATCTCTCTGAAAGGCCAGGGAAGACACAAAGATAGGGCCAAGGTGAGAGAACTGTTATTTACCAGTTTTTAAGTGGATTAGCAGAATCAGAAATTTAACAGTTTGTTTTGTCCTTACTGCTTATACCAAAACTACTATAGTATTTCTCTTCTCAGAAATGAGCTCTCAGTATCATATCAGTTGTGTGAAGTCAGGATCGAACAATATGAGTAATATTTAAAGGACTTGCTTTTAGTATGTAAGAACCCATGATGTTACTGACAGCAAGTGATAGCTTTTTGATAGTAAATACTTCTAAAGATAGACGCCTACATTCATAGCAATCCCTCCTTCGATCCCATGTCAATTTGATGGATCTCCATAAATTACACGACATATTGAAATAAAAAGTTAAGAAGACATTTCAAAGATGGCCAGCCTAAACAGACTAGATAGCAAATAGAGATCAAGGTAACAAAAGCGTCTATTAAAACTGACAGATAATTGACAACATTATTATCAGCTTTAAAACCAGTATTTGTATCATACAGCAGTGAGAACTTTCTTCCCATAAGTTTATTAAAGCAGAAGCCAACAGAGAGGAAGATTCCCTGACTGGCCAAGTCAAACCAAGAGTTTGTGCTTGATGTTTTGTGAGTTCTGGTCCTGTTGCCTCAGCTACACTTCTTTCCATAGATGAGCTTGTTGTTGGCTTGATTATAGCATTAAACAAACCTGATATACAGTATAACATAAAACATACTATACTGTTTTTCATGTATAGTCTAAGATTGGGTAGTGCCTGAAGCTTTCATCGAGTTTAACTGTGTATTTCAGAAATAGCTTTTAGTAAGTAGAGAACTCAGGTAGCACATGAGAAGATAAACTGTGTTTCATTTTGTTTCAACAATTTTGCTCTAGCATACAGTTCCCCAGTGCCCAATAGTACTGAAGCAACTGACTTCACAAGCAGATCTTCTCTATAAAGCTCAGCACTTCCTTGGCTTAAGTCTTTTTGTATAACCTTGACAGAGATTGACTTCCTCAGAGAAAATTGCCACTCCCTTCTTGTCTCAGAGAATGAAATATAAATTGGCTTTAACTTGATCCTATAATCAATACATAATGTTTCAAACATAGGAGATAGATGATGCTTTGGAAGGTGAACCATCAATGTACAATACTCTGGACACCCACATGCAGATAACACAAACTTTTTCTTTTACTGCCAAGTGTTATTCAAAGAAGTATTTTATGTTTAGAGCTTTGTACCTTACAGGTTGTGCTGCAAAGCCAACTCTACAGATCAATATCACAAATTCCAGCAAAAAAAACTTTGTATGGAAGAATAACATCTTCTAAAGACCTCTTTATTAAATAAGGTAAGAAAAATGTATGTATGAAGTACAATTAAAAAAAAAAAAAATTAAAAAATGGTGTTGCTGAAAAAGCTACATTAACCTGAAGACTGTATGGGCTGTAAAACTATTTTATAAGCCCTAACAGAAATCCCATGTTGTCTATTAAAACATTTATCAGCAACCCTACAAATTTATTTCTTCTACAGCATAAAGCAAAATTGAAAGGAATAAACGCAGAGGAGTTAGATTAATAGTGCACAGATACAGAGTAAACTTTAAAAACTGTGAAAAGGAAGATAATACATTTTAAATTACACAGCACAAGAGGAATTTACCCAAAAAGCAACAGTGAAAAAAGTGTTGCAAAAGAAATGATAATACTTAATAAACCAAGTTTTCACTTTCCAGATGTTTTTACAGATAAGTCTGCTTTTTACTGCATGTGCTCTACGTTTTCTAGATTGATTCTAAAATTAGGATAAGTTTGACTCACTGCTTCTTTCTTATAGAATGGGGGAAAAAATCTATTCTGATTTGATATATATATATGTAGATATATGTATATATATATTTTAAACGCATCAAGCAACTTTCCTCCTAAGGTTGAGCATTTTGTGAAGATGTTGTATGTTAATTATATGATGTAAAGCTACACAAAGAATTTTATTTTAAAGAGTGAATGCATTTGAAGCAGAGCATGAGGGTAGACACTGCATTCAACTGAACATACTAGTTGGCAATTAGACCACATACAAAATGTTGAAACTCTCCAAGGAAGGAGAACTGATGTTTGCAGATACAGTGTCATCTGGGAAATAAACTGTCTGGTTGGCTTAGACTGTTGTTGTGTAGGATATTTCACAGAACACACTACCATTGATTAAGGTGTCTTTTTAGCCTAAATACAAGAACAACTAAACTAAGGAATTTGTACATTTCTTTACTGCATAGTGATAATAAAAGGCAACCCTATCATACAGTTTCAGGTACAAAGGAAAATCTGAATTAATTTAAACATCGCTGTAAAACAACATCCAAACAACAACAACAACAACAAAAAAGTTTTGCTCCTGTAAGATTACAATATGTTCTTAAAATAGAAAAAGGGACATGAATCACTTCAGTTAAACAATTCCATACAAAGTAACCATACTACTAAGAGTCGGGCATAGACCTAAGGAGGGGTGTGGAGCCACGTACCACCTGTATTATACATCATCTATAAATCTTAGGAATGCATGGCATCAAATTTCTCAACACTGGAAGAAGGTTACCCTTTCTGAATGTTTTGTGGAGAAGCATGCTAAAAGATCCTAGTCAAGCATCATTTCTTATTAATGTCTTCTTTACTTCCAATTCATAGGAGACCAAGATCCCCACTGATCAAGTAATGAAGAGACCAATAATGACCTGTCTCACATGGACACCCTGCTGAGAGCTTGCAGAAAACTCTGTTACATGCAGCTGCCTTGGGACAACACACCCAGTTGAACACACCCAATTTGTACAGCACCTGAGTGAACAACACCACAGATGATTGTGTTTCAAGATGTGCTAGAGCTACTGGCTATGGTCAGAGGTTTTTTTGAACTTAAAATTGACCACAGATCTCTTTCTGGACATTTTTAACTGCAATGGTTCCTGTCTCACTGGGGTATGCAACTCAACTGATGAGAAGTGCTGAGCTCTACAAGTTAAAAGTCTATGAAAAAAATCACACCAGTAAAAATAGTTTACAACTGTCTAAAATATTTCTGAAATAGTTTGCTACAAAACATATTTCCATTACACAACATCCTGTAGCAGTGGGAAAAATAAAAGTTTTACAGGACCTTATTTAAAATAATTAACTAGTCATTCAAACTCATACTAATATACTTTTTATGCCATACCTCAGTCCCCTGTGTTCATATACAACACACTATAAAAGTCAAAGCCTTTTTCTTTTTACAACAGACCATGTCTGTGAAGAAAAGGGAAAACACTCACGTGAAGTGAGCTCTAAAACTTTGACAAGAGTAAATTCACTTTATTCAAATTAATACAAGTATTCTACAGAGTGGAAACCATACCCACTTCTCTAGACACCAGGCGTTTCGTAGTTACATGGAGAGTACTAAAATCTAATGACTCTTCTAAAAATTACATGTGTGGAAAATGGGCCAGATGCTATTGACCTTAAAGCACTTTGGACCAAACCCTAAGAAGATGGGAAAGCCTTAACGAAGACAGAAGACTTAGATGAAAATTATTAACTAAATTGGCATTTTAAAGGGGTAAGAACAACGAAAAAAAACACAGGAGTTTCTAGCAGTTTAGAAGACATCCTTATAGAATGAGAGCTACAGATAAAGAATAAGGTGCAGAGAAACACAAAGCTATTTCTAGTAGGAGGAAACATAATTTGGTAATTTATACTAGTCCTGATTAGAATTTTGGCATGACTTTTATCCTGAACTAAAAGGAGAAGGAATGTGAAGTATGAATTATCCATATGATCTGAATCAAAATTTCATGTTGAATTCCTGAGTGGTTGCTGGCTTGTCCTACTTATTTCAGAGTAATTTCAATGTGCTCTCATAAATTCATTTGATTTTAAAAATCTAAATTGTTTTTTACATATTCTATTTGCAATATCACACAAGCTATGTCTCACTGGCTCATCTCTTACAGTAAAGCGCAATAATTTGTTTTGTACAAAAAGATCAAAATCAAGCACACAGAAGGCTAAATTGCTGTTACCTGCAACAGCCTGTGTTTCAAACACGTCCCATTTAAAGGTAAATAAAGGCCCATTTAGCAACTCTGGCATTTGGTTAGCTATACAATTTACCTTGCTGCAGGTCATAGCTTTCCAGTTATCACAAAATGATAGCTTGCATGGACTGTTTACTTCTTAATACAGTATATTACACTGAACAAAGACAAAACTACTTCATCCTCAAAATGTCTAGCAACTGCAAAACATATCAATAACACATGGCACAACACTACTTTCAAGGCAGAACAGCCCCATGGATGTGCACCATACTTTTGCTGCTGCAGAGGCTGACAAAGCATCCAGTTGTCAAAAAATCATTGTGCTCAGATTTGTAACTGAACTAGATTAAATATAGCAATGTGGGGAAAGTCTGAATAGAACAGCTATTGACTCAAGCAGTGATCAGAAATTGTATAGTCTTGAATTTATTTCTTGCTTTTGCCACTGGTTGGTTTTGAAATTTTGAAGAAATCATTTTTGTATCCTCCATGCTGGGAGGAGTGTCTCTTCCAATGCTTGTCCAGTACCTGACAGAAGGACCGAGGGTAACAATTAATAATTTAGCCTTTGAGTAGCATGAGTTGGATCACAGTAGAGCAAACTCACGGGATGCAGACAGCTCCAAAGAGCTGTATTCCTTCCTCAGATACTATACGATTTCGTGAGAAATTTTTGTACGCAGCAGGTCAGCCATTAAGGTCATCAGCAGTAGCACCTGGTGGGGCACAGCTAGTTCTCCCTGATCCCACTGAGGGACAAAGGAAGTATGAGCCCTTGGTAACTGGGGCAAAGCACAAATGCACTTGCTACCAACTCGGCCCATTCTTCAGCTGTCAGGTGCTTTGTTTGGCTCCTGGTGGACGTGCTAACACACAGCTCGCTGCTGTCTAACAGCATAACATCATATGAAGAGTACTATAAATATGCAGTTTGTGCCTGCATCTCAGGGAGCTGAAGAAGTACTGAAGTTCTTAACTTCTCCAGTACATAGGCGATCAAGGTCCTCCAAGTGTCTCCCCACAACACACGTTTAGCTTTCACAGCACTTTTGGTGCACCGAATTAAACGAGATGCTTTTCTTTGAGAGCATCCCAGCATATGGCTGACTAGCACAAAGTCATTCACTGTGCACCATATACCTTTTCCCTTCAGAAATCTTCAAACCATATGTTCATGTGGTGACAATGGATCAAGGGGCAAAGTAATCAGAATAAGCCCTTGAATCACATATAATAAAGATACACAGTGTCAGCAATAACTGCTTCAATGTACATATCATATTGCAATCAAATACCTAATGTAAACAAAGCCACAATTTAACTAATTTCAAAATGTTCTACATGGCAAAATCTGTGTCTTTGTGTCAATTTAAAAATTAATAACCAGGGTGATAAATTTAAAAGTAATTGATAAGAGCACACATTTTTTCAAATTACTCTGATTATTTAAAAAGAGTACCAGAAAACAAAAGATGTTCAGAGATGAGTGTAAAATTCCCATTTGAGTTAAATGACGAGATCACGTTTTGATGGAACATATTTAAGATGGTGACATTTTTTACTCAGTAGAACCAGCTTCAGACTGAAGTAACAATGTTAACTTTTAGGTTTAAATCAAGTTATGGGTGAAAATCATCCCTCACGTGCCTTTCTGTTCTGAATATTTTTTCAATAGTTAATCTTTATTCCACAAAGGTAGTTTTTGTCTTTTATGCTCTGTCATGCTCTGCACTTTTCTTTGCAAAATTCTTCTTTCTGCTCAGAGACACAGTTTTCTTTACAACTTCCAAATAGTTGTCATTTGCCTTGCTGGGACATTCTAATTTTCTGCCTCTTCCTCAGACATGTAGGGTGTGAATCCGATTTAATTTTCACTGACTTCTATGACTGTAAACTACCTCCAATGAACTCAATCATCGTTTATACATTGTTACAAAAGGAAATCTGCACAACTGAATTGTCTCTGATTCAGCTGCCATTAACTCTTTGTGATTGCCTCCAACATGTTGGCTGGTTTCTCAGGACTGCACTCAGATGGACATCCTTCTACTGTCAATAGAAAAAAGCATTACCGAGTAGCTGCTGAATAACTGAAAGCCCAAGGAATGTTACTGACAGAAAAGCTTACAAATTGAATGGCTATGAAAAATGAAAGAATAATAGAAGCCTGTTGATGCAGATTAGAGGAAAACTCCTATAAGTAAATTTTATGGAAGATGAAAAATATTTCTAAAGTGATCATTTGAAACTTATGGGAAATTCCTCCTCCTTCAGAAAAAGGGGTCCGTTTCCTATCACACCCCTTTCTGATAATTTAGACTCAGACATCATGTTATTTCAGGTAGCCACATATATAAATATGGAAAGTAATTTTTATTTCATAAATCAGGACCTTTTAGAAGCAGTCTTACCCATGGGTCTGTATTATGAATAAGGAATATATAAGCTTGCATATTGCTCTTTTTTCATATGTATCCATTGAATCCCTGAGCAGTAAATTTCCAAGGGAATTTATCTATAACCTAAGATGTACCTTGGACAAGCAGTGAACAATCTGGAGGCATAAAAACTAGTCTGCATAAAGCAATCATTGAACAGCAAACACAGTCTCCAAAAGAGCAGCATTTTCACAGGCTAATCACAGTCAAGACAAAGGGCTGATTTTTAATCGGGAGAAAGAAAATTTGGCACCACAGCTTGTTCAAGCAGCTGTGGAATTAAGGGCCTGTGTGGAGATTCAGTTTTAACTATTTTACCAATAAATATAATACCTTCTGTACTGATGCAAGAGTTCCTGGGTGAACATCCCAGGTCCTTCCTTCTGCAGTGTCCCATGCTTGCAGTATAATGAAAGAAAGTACAAAATGAAAACCATTTCGCAGATGGACAGAATTGGCATATTATAAGAAAATGTGAATTACCTTCTTGTGCAGTTACGATCATATCAGCACTATTTCCAGTTTGTTTTCACAAAGTCATTGATAGTAATTCCACTGAAGATGCACAACTAGGGTACACTTCCAATAACTTTTCCCTGAATGAAGTTTGCACACATTTATGAAAATGTTATTTATACATTCTGTATATCATAGTCCATAATAAAACAGAAAGTAAATGATTAAATAACTTAACATTGCCAGAACCCACTATTTACTTTATAAATTTTCTAGTGTGTATGATAATGCAAGTCAACAGATGGCTGCTTTTCAATTGGACAAGATTACAGAAATGTTTCGTTCAAGAATAAAAATATTGCCATAGAACCACTATGCTTAGTGGCAAGAATGAGACAGAATGACTGGCTGTGTACTTTTTCTTAGGCATTTCCATGAATATGGAATTTTGAGGGGTATTAGGAAGTGATCACACAGTTTCATTCAAAGAAGAGTGAGGCCCCTACACTGCAGAGATTATCCCATTGCTCAGGGCATTTCTGGCGAACATAGATCCTACGGTGATGAGGCTGGAGGAATACTGGGATGCTTTCATGCCTATCCTAAACCAGATCAGTGACGCCATGTAGAATCCCATCCAGTATGTTATTCAGGAACACAGAGTACAACAGAAAAGCAGTTCCACCAGCTTTCCAATGAGAAAGAGTGTGTCCCGATTCCCAACTACATATGCCAATTAAATTGTGTAACAGGAAAATTCTAGCAATTCCCAGTGTTGATGTATTAGCATTGAAATGCTAATCTGGACATTAATGTTAAATTAGTTACAGTGGAATAAAATTACATCAACATAAAAATCAAAAGAGCAAAGCATAATTTGCCACTTAAGATAAAATTTTTTACATGGGAATTGTAACAAATGATTTTTTATGTCAAGTTAATTGATGCCAAATAACAGTGAAATTCCCTTGGAAGTGAGTATTACATTCACATTATTTCCAATTAAAAAAAAAATGCATTATATGCTGTTAACATAAGCATAAGATTCCCATAGTCTGTATGTTGAAACTCAAAATACTGCACCATACACTCAGGGTAAAGCAACACACCAACACCACCCCCATATAGAAAAAGAGTAAAATGCAAGTTTTAAAGGCTCTGCCTATATTTAATGGTATTTGTGAAAGTATCCATCATCCCCAATGGAGGCTTTCATCTCAGTGAACACTAAATATTGGCTTAAACCAGCTAGAAATATTCTTGGCAGTAAATACCTGAATTGATTTAACGAAACTACTCAGATGGATAGTAGGCCAAACTAATTTCTCACTGCTATGGCATTTTGTGTTCTTCAAGTGATGATTAGTAAAACCAGGTTCTAGTTAATATAACTTCTTCCTTGGAGTAGAAACAATTTGTCAGGTGTGGTTTGTTTGTTTGTTTGTTTTTTCCTTCTAATAACTTTTATGAATTCTAGGTAAGTTTTAGACAACTCTTAAGAATAAGAAAATATGCAATAAAGTTAGATAAACAGTTTGAAATAGACTATATCCTTAATGGCAGAAATATAAACTGCCATATAAGTAGTATCTATATCTTATACATAGTTTTAGTGCTGTTATACAAAGAATCCACAACAGAAATCCTTCAGTTATGCATATACTTGCATTAAAAAAAAAGCATCTTGAATACAAGCTATGTGTGTCTAAAAAAACTTACATTATTAGTATATGTGTAGCAATTATTCATGAAGCAAAGAATTAATCTGATCCAACTGTAGGCTAAAATAGTTATCTAAGATACACAGGATGATTCACCACCATTTTCAATTTACAATAGAGAAAGCCTAGTTGGAATTAGAGAAGTCAGGTATCACTTTGAATTTTCCAAGTAATAGTGAGGCCTCCAAGAATTTTCCAGACCCAGTTTTGTTAGAATACATAATTCCATAAGTTCTCTTTCAAAATTGTGACTTACAGTCCCATTGACTTAAATGAGCATGAGTGATTTATGAGTCCTAATGTTCAGGTGGAAAAATAGGATTACTTGGCAATGGGTCAATACGTTAATCATCAAAAAGATATTTTGATTGCTTGAAACTTTTAAGGTTGGTTGAATGGAACTTCACACACTTAAAAACATAACACACTGCCTGCAAAAAAATTCTCATCCACATTTATTTTGCCATTATACCCACAAGAATGAAGAGCTAATCTCCCAGAACCCATCAAGAAAATGTTACGGTTTAATGATTAAGTTTTCTGCTAATGATTAAGTCTTCTGCTAATCTATGACGTAAACATCATCAGAATATTCAACTATATTTCTCTGAATAAGTATTCTGAGTAAGACACTGACCTTCAATGCTGACTACTTGTCCCCTCTTGTTTTCATTCCACCTTGTAAATTATTCCTTTTTAGAATCTCCTCTTAATTGGCAAAATGAAAAACAAGAGCTAAAGACGGATTACAGAAGCTGTATTCTATGGAAAATTCTGTCATAATGAACCAAAAAAGCATTCTTTATTCAGATAAAGCAGCTTTATCACCCCAGCACATAACTATAATAGATAGGCATGTTTAGAATGAACCTCACTGGACTATGCTTTTAAGTCAGCTTAGACACTTTTCCCTCCCTCCTCTTATAAATCCAATTTGTTTTTGAAAAATAAACTAAATATTTTAGACACAGAAATATATACTTTCATTTAATAAACAGACTTCCTTTCTTCAGTCCATCCTTGTTATTGATATTCAATCATTTAAAGCAGAAAAGATTACAGGAACTAGCTATGGGTTACAGTTTTCAAAGGTTTATGACACTGAAATGAATCTCTGCATCTGTGTATAAAAGGAGAGTGGACTGTGCACCTGCTGAATAATTTCAAAGGAAAGTGCAAGCAGGGTCTTCTGTATAATTTTACCACGCAAGCATGTAAATTGCCACATAACTGCAAATTATTTTTAAATTTCTACATAATAATTTTCTTTAACAAAAAAACCTGAGGGACAGATTTTTTCCTTTACTCCCACTACATCACATCATTCTAGACCTGCAGAACAGCTATAAACTGAGATTAACAGGTTTGCTAGACAACTTTATAGTCGCTTTTTGTTTTTGTGATAGTAGATATCAAGGAAAATATAGTAAAATTTGAGCCTGAGGCTTTAAACATTATTGCAGATACAGAGCTAACCTTTCAAACGTGGAATGTATAGGATGTCTGCCTAAGGCTGCAGACAGCTTGAAACAGTCACGTGGCAAGGCAGATACGATTCCCTTCATCTCAATGCAATATTAACTCATAAATCTAATCTGGCTGGCTATTAACACAGTTAACTGCTTAAGTGCTGATAAATTTATTATATTCTGGTTTATCTACAAAAAAGTAATGAGGAATATTTTTGTCATTTCTAACTAATCTCAGCAGTTAATCAGAAGATTGAGTGCACATAGTCCTACACTTCAAGCTAAAGTGACAGTAAAACACGACCATTCCACAGATCTTTCAGAGTCAGAATAATTTGTTAAGCCTGTTGCAATACTCACAGGAACTAGATCTTTTGCACTCACTGAGAAGTATGCCCTAGTATCTAGTTTGTATAGATAAAAGGAAAAAAAAAGGCAATTTTTATGATTGGAATTTGAATTCATTTCTTTCTTATTAGCAGCAAGAACAGTTCAGGATGAGAGATACTTAGTGAACAAAATGCTAAGAGACATTCGTATCAGAATAACAAGTCTACACACGCAGCATTTCTAACTAACAAGCTGTATAAAATAGGATGTTTCTGATTTATATTGACATTAACCATAGTCTAGGGGAATAGATTGGGAGAAAAATCAGGAAAGAGCTCAGCGTGGATGTCCAGGTTTATGACTCACAGATGAGTAAAATACCCATCTGCCTCTTCAGACAGTGTAGTTATTCATCAAACACTAGTGTAGATCTAATGGATACAAGTAGGGATGACACTTGTTTGCACGCTGTCTTTGAAAAAACAAATCTATAAATGGTGACGGAAATCATCGTACTTGATTGGTATGTTCGCTAACTAGCAGAGCTGGCATACTAAAAAGACTGAAAAATAAAATTGGAGAGGACTAGAAGCAAATTCTCTCTCTTCACCTTCCCAAACAACATTCACCTATATCTCCTTAAGCTCCTTTCTTATCTTGGACTTAAACCGAATTAATCACAACACTCTTAAGATTTTTTAATAAATACTTGTTTTTATAAACTTCTTATGGATTGCTCATTTAGCATTCTTTGGTACCGAGCTAAGAGGCCTTAATGTCAATATATTAAAAAAATATTCTTTACAGTTTAGGCTGCTTAGTATTTCCTTGAATTTCTTGGTTAAAGCAGACAATGAGGTAGTTATTTGATTTAAAACCCACTGGAAGAAATGAGAGAGCTTACAAATATTTTAATGCACTTTTGCTCAGGTCCTAAGTGGACTAATCAAAATAAAGTCTCAAATAGCATACTTAAAGCATAACAGAAGTTAACCTGATACATACATCATACACATGCCAACTGAAATCTTCAAGCAGTAATAAAACAGAAATGCACTTGCTATTAGCTCCACAAAATTTTAAACAAAAATAAACGTGTATGTAACCAACTCTAATAACAGATTGTTTGTTCGTCTAAATGTATTTCTTACACAGAGCAGATACGCATTAAATATATCAATAGAAGGTAAAGTAAACCACCACTCTTCCTGTTCAAATTCTGGTTTACTAAGTAGAAACGTACTTCTAGTCATTCTGTGATAAAAAGTGGAACACAGATGAGGAAGTAATCAAGTTAAAATGTGTTAACAAACAATATTTAATATAACTATTTGTTTCCTGTGATCTCTGCATCTAGTCTGCACACTATAGGAGAGTATTTTTCTCTCTAGAATAGTGCACCTGACAGCTTTTGTTGGAAAAGAGTTTATTGAGAGGTTGTAATGAAGAACAGTGGCCTGACTTAATTTATATTTGTTAATGCACTTTTTTTTAGCTTAAATTTAAAATTAAAAGTGGTCTTCTAATTTAATGCTATACTTATGCTGGATTTCTTTTCTTTAAAGCAATAGTCGGTGAACTGGAAAATCGTTGTTGAAACTCTCTGCCATATTCTCTAGAGTGCACTACTGATGATATGTTCTACATGAATAAGCAGAACCAGTTTCCTTTCTTTTGAATCATATTTTGCCTGTTAGTTGGACATGGAAAATAATAATAGAGAAAGAAAAAAATCAAACAGCATTATGAGATCATGGTAAACAGGAGTCCTGCTGACTAGAAAAAAAGCAATTGTCACACTCATGGGCAAAATGGATTTGCAGGCAGAGTCACCCTAATGCCTCACTGCCTGGAGAGCTACCGAGCACATCTCAGAGGAAATCACTTTCAGATATATGAAGGACAAAATCACAAGCGGATACAATCAGCATGACTTACCAATGGCAAAGCATACATAACCAACCTAAATGCCTTCTTTGATGAGATGACTGGCTCTGTGGATGGGATGAGAGCAGTAAAGGTAGCTTAACTTTCAAACAGCACAATATCCTATAGTATCTTTGCAGAAAAGCCAGAGGTGTATATATAGTTATGAGATAGGGAGGTGAGAGGAAAATTGGGTGAGTCACTGGGTCCAAAAGGTTATGATCAATTACACAAAGTCCATGTGGCAGCTGACAACTAGAGACAGGATATTACCTGTCAAATGGATCTTGGGTAGCAATCAGTGTTTGCTGTGTATGAAATAATTAATATTTGCTATTTATCTATTTTCCTTTTTCAGTTTTGTGTTAAGCACTCATTAGAGAATACAGATGCTCATGCCACCTTAATATCAGACTGAGCTCAGAACTGCTGAGATAAAATAAAATAAAAATGCTTACTGATGAATGATGGTAATGCATTTTCCTAACAAGTGGAACTAAATTTAACTCAATAGAAAGTTATCTTTAATATGAGCGAAGATGGCATATTTTTTTTAATCAAAATTTCATTAAAAGATACCTAAAATAAGCTCAAGAATCATGCCACCACGAAGTTTTAGATCTTACTTCTAGTATTTTATTTCCTTTATCACCAAGAAATCAAGAAACTTAATTACCACTATGAGAGCATACGAAGATGTAAAGACAAATTTTATTTGCTCTCAATGCTCTTCCAAGACAGAGAATTAATAACTGTCCATGAATATATCAGGCAGGCCACTTTTATATGCACAACAACATTTTGAAGATACACATCTTCAGGAAGAAACCTTTGGAGGATAGATCAGATTCGTTCAAGATTTCCATCTATTATAAAAGATCCTGTAATTCTTGCATCTTCTATTCCACTTCTGTTGCTCAAACTAGGAAGTTCTGAAACACTTGAGTCAATGCATCCTGGCAAATTAGCACAGATACTCCTGTTTTATGCTTGAAAACACTGGTGTTACTCTATATTCATAGCATGATGTTCCAATTCCAAACACTTGTTTTTTGCAGGTGGCCTAAATATGTAGATGACAGTAATTATTCCTATTGTCAAGTCAAAACCTTTGATCTACAGAAATACATGCTTCACCTCTTGTAAGTACCATAAAAGAATGAGTTTCTTGTTTTTCTTCTGAAAATAGCAGAAAAGTTCAAGAATATCATTTTTACCATCACAGTGGACCCAAAGACTGCAATATGCACTATCATACTATTTCCTCTGTCTTGTTTAAAAGCAAAAGTAAATCATTTACAGTAACTAATCCTACAAATAAGACTGTTATGTACTGATGGATTATTTCAACTTATATTATTTTAGGACCATCTTTCTCAGTTATCTACATGTTAAAGTTGAAGCACTCTAAAATGGATTCGGAAAACCTGTGGACTGCCCTTTAAAAATCACCTCCAACATAACTCTGATACAGTATTTGCCAAGAAATTATTAGTTATTTTTTGAAGAGTGTATTCTGATCTCTTTCTTCCAATTCAAAGATTTTTCCAACAGAACACTTTTAAAGTTTTTTACATCTACCAAATACCTCTGAAGCGTAACGACATAAATTAGTAAAAAGCTAAAAGAAGGTCTTGGAAATGGAAAGTTGATGGCTGTGCATTTAACAAAATGCACTGATAGATCTTAAAAGGTGCAAAAGGTAGAAACTTATGGTGCAGATAGACATGAGGGTTGTGTTCTCCTAAAACCAACCCGTAAAGGAATCTAGGTCTACTAGGTAAGCATTGTTAAGTGATCCATGCTTGCAGAGCTCTTACCAGATTAAATGAGAAGATTCTCAAGCCATTCTGAGATTAATCTGTACTTTGCAGGATAAGGCTCTAAAAAGCATTTGATTGAACACTCATCCCCTACTGAGAAAAGGGTTTGGGCACTGCAGTAAGCCAGTCACGACTATATCTGGATTATGCATCACTGATTAAATTTAAACAAGTCTTTTATACACATGTCCATAATGCAAAGTTTTTGATATATTTCCAAAATAAAAATTGCTAAAACTTTTCAGTTTTATGTAGAATTATTTAAAATACAACAGCTCCGAAGGTTGTTGCCAAATTTCCAGCTACACTTTCAGGATAGAATTTGACTGGATAGAGAATAAAAATGGTCATGGGGCATCTGTGAGAAAGCATTAGTGCCTCTAAAAAATAATTATGGTTGTGCTTTAGCAAAGTACTTGGGATGAGATCCAAAAAAGTGGATCCTTAGATATACTAAATTGCATTTTAAGTAGATTTTAGATGTCCTAGATCTAAAAGTGAGCCACAAAACCTAAGGTTTAACTACTTCACATACCTAAATTTTGGCAGAGAGCCTAGTCAGGAATCCAAAGTTGAGTTCTCCCTTACATTCTGAGACACCTGTGTTTGGCCAAGCACGCACTACTTATCAGAAACCTACAATTTGCAAACGTGGGGTCTCACACACAGGTTTCTACGAGAGCCAGTCTAGTTAATATGACAGCCTCTATCTTCAGCATTCATTGAAAACTGATTTGGTTGTAACCTGAACCTCATCAGCAGGCTTATTCTTCTGAATCTTCGTTTAACAAGTGTTTGAAATGTCCTGGTTTACAACCACAATAAAAGTTCCCAAGTATGGAGTCCTGGCCATGCCAGACTTTGTAGGGTTGGTCTGCAACTCTACTTCGCTATAGTGAAATATATAAAAGGGAGAATGCACTCGGGAAATTCACAGGATCATTTTCCTTAATAAATTACTAGAATATCCTAATATATTATGTATTGAATTCAAGCTTTTATGTTCCATTGATTCACATAAGAATACACAATAAAAATACACTCTGGGGTGATTAAAATGAACTTCTAGGCACACCCTGTGAAAAACAGATGAACCTCTGCCATCTCATTCCCAGTAAACTATTGTCTACCCTAGTGGCACCTACAATACGTACATACTGAATTTTTAAAGACTTTAAATTTTAATATCCCTCCAGGTCTGAAAAATTCAATTTTGGAAATGCACAAGCTCAGTTCTAGGAGGTTTCATTCAGCATTTCAGTGCCCAGCTTATGCCTAAAGATGATAAAAGTTCAAATACTATGCTTTTTCAGTGTAACTGAATCACATCTACAGGATCAGACAAATGCAGCTTGATTTAAAATGTGGGAAAAAAAAAAAAAAAACAGCTTCAAACTTTATGTGCAATAGTCCACTCTTTGCTGTAAATTTTCATAAGGGAGGCCAAAGTGTTTACCTGCTTTTTGCCCAAGGTTGCTCTAATTCCTTTTTCCAAAGTGAGGACTCTGACCAAATATCTTGTAGCTAATTTAACACGTGAAGCAAAGAAAGGCCTTCTCTAGCCCTTATGCTGAAATTGTGCTAGCAATAAAATATTTCAGAAGATACTGAAATATATAAAAACTAAGTACAAGAAAGAAATGACTGGGTGATTTAAGGTTTACAGAATTGCACAACTTATTTTTAGATCTGTGTTACATTGAGCCACGATCATAATAGCTCTTTAAGGCCAAACTTAACAAGAGCTCAGCACTAAACTGATGAGCTGATTCTGAAATTCAGGGCATAAAACGTGCCACAGTAAACACTTCAGTCATGTCTCACTGTGTGGTCAGTACTAATGTGTGTTAGCAAAATGCTGAACACTCAGTACTCTGAAATCGTAATATGTAGTAATATGTAGCAAGGAAAAACAAAACTAAACAAAAAAAAACCACAAAAACAAAACACCGCACACACACCCATAACCAACCAACCAAAAACCACCTTACCAAAAAAAAAATGAACACTAGGCACAATGATAAGTAGCACATAAATCACAAAGGCACTAAGGCCACTCACATAAAACAATCACGAGCTCAAATTCCCAAAGAAATACCACCCAGAGCCATAATTAGGTGCACTATGAGGACAGCCTGAATCTTTTCCTCTGAAGTGCCCACTATTGCCTATTGATCAGAGACTGGATGTCAAAACAGGACCGACTTCTTTATGCAGCATTGTTCTTAGGAACTAGATATGGAATCCTCCAGAGATGATGTAGGAGGTACCCAGTAATATGTAGGCATCAAATAACCTATAGCACAGTTTAGTAAATATAATTTGCAAAACATTTTACATGATGTAAACAAAACTAAATTAAAATACAATATAGCAAGTAGAGAAAGCTCATTTGGTAAACAAGATCCTTCAACAGACAGTATTTGCAGTGCTCAGAAAAAGCATACCAATTTGAAGCAGATAAGTAAGGACTATTATCAAAGGGATAATAACCACCTCATACTTATGCATGCAGCATAATGAACAGAAAAGCACAATAAGGCAGATATGTTAGATTAGCATAATTTTATTCCATTATTCAAATGTGTAAGTTGAAAATGGGTTTTGTTTCAATTACTGCTTTTCTCCATGGGTTTTAAACATTTTATTCAAAATCCAGACTATCTTTTATTTTGGCTTTAGGCCATTATCTGCAATTACCATTTACCTTGCCTTTGTTTTACCAGCAGATACAGCTTTTCAACCTATCCCACAGTCTTAAGGCCACATTAAGTCACTACTTACATTGTCTAGAAAGGTCTTAATGATATTTCAGATATATTTTTGTTTAAAATTTTCTCCCATTTCTTTATTTGGTTACATGTTTAATTTCCTCCTTTAGGTAAATGTGTCCTCTGTCAGAAATACAATTTTTGGAGCCTCTAGAAACTTTTTCAGAATATTTTACTCCTGTTAGACATCTCTCCTTTAACAATTTACATCAATTGTACTAAGTAATTAAAACTGTATGAAGTAATTAAAAAGCCTGCCATTTTCTTTTAGACAACCTTACCTGGTGTTTTTCCCACCTCTTACTCTGCTGCTGGAAACGAACAAACAAACAAACAAACAAACAAACAACAACAACACAAAAAAAACACACAGAAAATATAGACTCTGCCCAACAGTTATGTCTTACCTAAGGCACTCTAACTAGCTAGAAAATTATTTCAGAGGGTATTTTTTTGGACTGCTCAACTTTTTTTAGTACATTTCCTGAAGCACACCAGACCTAGACATCTTGCTGCATTAAAAGCCTAACTAGTGTCAACTAGATAAAATTATCTCTACGGGCTCTTGCACTTATCATCTGTTTTCACATTTAATGCTGTAACTATCCCCCCTTTTTGCCATGACAGGGTTCTAAGATTTTACCTTTAGAATGTCAATTTTTTGTTGTGCTGGAGCCTCTTGCACACTTAATATTAGAACCGCAGAAAGCAGATTTTCATTTTTAGCTTGTTTTGAACCCAAACATGAGCACAATCTTTATAATTTTTCTAGCTAGTGGTTTAATAAAACCAGCATTATCATCACTAGCAGGAGACCGCAGCCTTTGTGCTTACTATACCTTATGCTAACTGCCCGAGGTCCCAGTCCTGGCACAACAGGCTTGTTATCAACTTGTCGTAATAACTTGTTGAGTGAGATCGAGTCTGGTACCACTAGTCTCTTGTCATGATGTACAGTTTAAGTGGGAGACAGCAGTAAAATATGTGCACATGTTGAAAATTCACAGAATTAAACAAAATTCACTGTTACTCAACCACTGAAATCAAGTCTATCTACAGATAAAATTTATTTTATATCAGAATAAAAACATTTTACTGACTGTATTTAATGGAGAGTTGATCCAGTGTGATGTGCATTTATTCAAACGAGGTACATTTTATTAGAGTACAAACAAAGCTTGTTTACTATAGAATTGTAATAAGGAGGCCAGGGAATAAGGAGTGCAGGATTATTGTAAGTATTTGTGTCTGATAAAACAGAGTGCTCTGGGAAACTAGCAGGACTAAAAGAAGAGAAAATAGCCCTCATATCCTTGGGACAGAAATCAGTGCAACTACTGTATGCATATCCTTACAGAACATATTGAAAGTTACCACAGTATATGGATAATAAATAAAGGTACAAAAAAAAAAAAAAGTTACTGTAACACATTAAACAACTCCCCATTACCTTTCAGCTGAAAGGCTGAGTAAGATGTTTAATCCAGCTAATATAATTACTTATTGAAATCACTTCCAATAAAACAAAATAACTAGTCAGCCAGGGAGTAATGCAATTATTAAGCTAATAAACTGAAAAGCAAATAAAACTACAATTATTATGATCATACACTAGCATATTTCCCCAGATTACAATGTTATACTTGCATCTAAAATAATGCCCTCAAAAGAGTTTCCTCATAGGTACCAAGAGGTAATCACATCTGCACTATTTCTCAAGGCAGTCGAGAAGATAATGGTAATAAAGGAAAGAAACAGTAATTTATTTGCCATGCTAAATAAGATTTCCTGAGCCTGAGTTTTCAACTTACACAACATGCAGTTGTAAGGCTTCTTGTCATGTTACTATTAGGGGGGATGTCTGGTTTGGCACAGCTTGCATTCTTTGCAACTTTCTATGAAAAAGAAAACATTCTTCATTGTATATATTTACTTCTGCTTCATTTCACAACTTGATATGCTGTCAGATGGCATTTGTTCCATACTGTAAATCAATTTTTTTTCTTTAGCACAAACACAGCCCTTCCCTAAAAGATCCGATCCAGAAGCACAATAATATGGAAATACAGAAAGCATACATCATTGCTCAATGTGGTATTGATTTGTTAATATTTTCTGACTTGTTTAAGGATCGTTTTTTGCTCAAAACCAAGGAAGTAGTTTTGCTCAAAACCAATCAATTTAAACTCAAAATATCAAAAAGCATCCTCTCTCTGTGTATTCCTATACACATAAAGGCATCTGTTCAGCACTGATTTCTAGACATCAAATAATCCACAAACAATATGGAAAACAGAGTGGTACTACCTAATCACAAGATTTTCAGATTTTACCAGGGTTAAAACAGATCCAAGGAAAAAAGTGTGTCTCTTTTTACCATCCGCCCTTTTGGTAGAGCAAGGCTGGATTCTGTACAACACTGAAAGCCCATCACACTCGAAGAGAAAAGTATATTGAATCCTAACATCAACAACGTATCCAGCTGATGAAAAAATACTTCCCTATTCATCTCTCAGATGTGCCTGCAGAATAAGAGAGAAAAGAGAGGAAAGCACAGTACCTTTCTATACTTACACTCTCATTTCACCAACATTTTTTTGCAGTTGATCACTTCAGAGATCTTAGCTGGGTCCCCGTACACAGCACATATGTGCTGTATCTGTAAATATATGCTGGTCACCCATTTATTTACTTCCCCATGCAGAGCTGCCAAGTAAAGGGTAAGGAAACAATGAATTTCATGATATATGGGAAAAAATCTTCAAAATATAATATTAAATACATATAAACACATTAAATATATATGGGCACACACAGGACAGTGCATAATTTAGTAACAGAATTTAATTTTTAATTAGAGCCACAATGAAGCATCCACTTACAGCCCTCTGAATAGAAACTCATGCAACAATTATGAAAATATTGTTGCAAACAACTCTGAAAAATGCCACTCCTGCTATAACTGTGACATTGTTATTTAAATGGTACAGCAACGTTCCTGGTGACACTGCCAATAATGTCTATTCTGTACTTACTTCTGTTTGAAGAGGGCCTGCAATGCAATACAATTCTGCAGCAAAATGCTAAAGCCACAGGAGACCACCTCTCCCCATCCCTCCTTTTTAATCAGTGCTTGGTTATATATAGTGAATTACTAGCCTCTGTCGTAACCACTAGTAATTCTCCTATTCATTTAACAATGTAGGATTTCGTTAATTACTACCCATCCTGCCCATAACCAATACTTTTACCTTCTGTACAAACCTTAAAGCCACAGGAATCTTACTGTTCAAGAACGTAAACCTACAACCTACTCCTGGAAATAAGGATTACTAATCTTACTACTTATACTGAAGTCAGTTGACTTCCACATGAATTTTAAAACATCGGCTTTCAGTTGGAATAGTTGTTATAAAAACGTGTTTTGGTGAAATAAATAAAAGTCTAGATCATCAGAGGATTTTTTTTTTTCTTGGGAGTGATCATTTCAATTTTTTAGAGTGGGGTTCAATAATCCATCTTTCTAGAAACTGAAGACTGACAACCTTTATCTACACTGACAAGTCACCCTTTGGGGATGAATGGCAGAATTTTGCCTTGGTGAGTATGAGAACTTCCACATCTGGATGTAAGATCTGATCTTACTGAAGACTTTGGAAAAAAATGACCTGTCCTTCAACTCTGAGACAACTCAAGTCAGTACCCCAATAGTGACATAATCATTTAACAAACTTTATAAACATATTTCAGGACTGGAAGTCAAAATATAGCCAGATACAGTACAATTACAGGTATTACAACTAAGTGCAATAGAGAAACAACCCTCCATCTAATACCATGTACTGACTCTATTATCCAGCACACATGCAGACTTATAAGAATATTTTTTTAAATTACCTTTGACAAAAAATACTTCCAAATACATTTCCAAAGGTATGTTTACTTATAGGGCTCTGAAATAGTAATCAGTAAGGACAACAATTGCACAAGATTAAAATGCTTTTGAAATTACTAAACTTACACTAACATACTGAACGCTGGTCTTTGAGACAATTAGAAACTGTGTACGTTTTACATGATGCATGAAAATAGATCATTCACAGCTTGCATGAAAAAACCTGTCATTTTGTAATAGTACGAATAGCTAGCTGTTTAATTGGAAGTGAACCCCAGATATTTTATTGATAAATATTAGTGTAGCTCTATTAAGATCAGCAGTTTCAAATTAGCTTGGAGGGAGATTATGACCTAGGGTATTTCATGGTATTTCTGAAGATCAGAAAAGTAAAACATAACAGAACCCTGCTTGAAAGCCAGAGTTACACTTTTTTTAGTGCTTTCTCTCTAATCTCAGGTCTAAATCTTTCCTGGTTTGCCAGCACATATAGAGCCATACGATCCCCTGACATTAATCCCTTAAATCAAGTGATACATCACAGTCTCTAAATTCTCCCTCTCAAAACTATACAAAAGACACTTTGTTGGTGTTGGTTCCCCTTCATGTTATCTTTGGGTGGACAGTAGCAGTCCTGCCATGGCACACATTCTGGCTTCATTATCATCTTTTCACAGCATAACTTGAAAGTTAAGTCACAATATGTTAAAAATTATGTTCACTGTAAATTCTTTGATGTTGGACATCTTTTTGTAAAATGTTTAGAGATGTTTGTGATTCTGCTGCTTTCATGATGCAAATTTACATGTTCACATAAAAATATCAGTTTCATGATAACAGGACAACATTTTGTTGTTGTTACTTTTGTTGCTCAAACCAACAGAAGTAGCCTCTAGCTTTTCAATTCATCATGGTAATCCCTGTAAGATATTCCCATTGACAAGTTTCTTAGTAAGGTGTCTAAATTAAGTTGCTTATTTTATTCCTTTGCTTTCACAAATACCTTAAATTCCGCAGTCACTAAAACTTTCTTGAATGTTTTTTCCCTCCACTACAACTATTTAACAATGTTCATCTTCTTTACAAACCTGGATAATCATTTGATGTTTAGGTTAACTGACAGTTTAGTTGCCACAGAGAGGACTCATGAAGTCTAGATCCACTGATAAATTGTTGAGATACATGGCACCTCTGTTATAGTTTCCAATATATTTTGCTCATATTAAACTAGAAACAACGCTCAGTAGGAGCATTCACCCTTTTTTTCAGCAGGATCTGTGGGAATCCATACAAGTCTCTGTTCAATTATGCATGCTTTCCTTGATTTTAAAGTCCTGATAATGACAATTACTTGTCTTGGTATATTGCAAGATATACTCACAAGTAAACAGCAAGAGAACCTTACCAATGGTTTCTTAACATTCGGGAAATGTATACCTTTTACTTCTACTGCTTTAGGAAGGCTGCGTCTTTTATACAAAAAAAAAAAACAGTTGTTTCAGCAGTCATCTAGGTAATAAAACAGTTCCGAAGTTTTAAAGTCCACAATCTGCTTCCATAACTAACAAACTATAAACTGTCTTGAGAGTGTCCAGTCCTTCTGTGAAGGCCAGACAGTGGAGTGATGAAAAGAAAACAGGTGAGAGGCTATGGGCACTTAAGGAACTGTGAACTTCAGTTCTTGACTTTGCCCTTCAGGTTATTCCTTAATTTATCAAACAGGTATTAGGATAAAATGTAGAACACGGCTCCGTAGTCTCTGTGAATAGATATACAATCACATCGATAGTTTCAGACTAAATGAAATGTTAGGGTAAAGAAAAATTACATGATTGAATCCCTACATTATGAAAGTATTCTGGATTCTATAAAATAAAGAATCTAATCTATTATTCATCACCATTCTCTGTTCAACAACTGACTCAAATATCTGTTTCCTGTTACTCACCTGCTTATGTATGATAACCAATTGAGGCCTGAACTATCACATTAACTGCCACATTTCTCATACAAATCTGTGCTTAGCAACCTGAAATACAGGAATGTCTTTCTTGCAGAAGCCAAAGTTGAAGTATGTTCTTGGTAACAGACAACATATAAGGATGTGGAATGGAATTGGGACATGAAATATCCATATAAGACATATCACATGAATAACAATCTGACTTAAACCGTATGTCAAACATCATTTACTCAAACCAAAAAAATTATTGGTTTGGGACCTTAGAAAAGAGTTTGGTTTAGCCACCATGAAAACAAATTCAGTAATTTCTTCATTTCGAATACAATTATTTTTACCAGATTACTCATAGATATTCATATTGCTTGTGAAAAATCAAGTCCTGAAAAAAAATGAATAATAAAAGATTCACTAAATACTATGCAGACACGTCATAAAAAAAAAAGTGAATGTTAAGTAGTGACCTGGATCACTAGCTAGAAATAACCTTTTCCTTTGAACAACAAAAATTCTCTAGGTATTATACTCTCCATTTGGTATTTTAAGTATCTTAAGATAGATGATGATGAGAGGTAAAAAAATGTATGTTAGTGTACTCGCATACACTCATTTTCTCTGTGGCTGGACTAGTCACCCAGCCATATCTTCCTGTTGTGCATATCAGTACCATGGAGGTACCTAATCATTACCAGAGGCAGTTGCAGTGAAGTATAAAAATGGATCTTGCCACAGAAATTATTATTGGAGATTTTAAGGAGCTGGAGAAAATATAAATGTCTGCACAAAGTCAGTGAAAAGCCAGTATTTCCTTCTGTAATACAAAGATTTTACTAATGTTTCCTAAATAATATCCCATGTCTTTAAAATGGTGCTTTCCTTCTGAGACACAGATTCTTTCAGACTTAAAATGTTCTCTTCCTTATCTACTTCTGATTAATTAATATTGAGAGCTTTGGCTTTGTAGTGTATTTGCCTTACATGCTGTTAAATTGGTCAAGTAATAAGATATGACAATGCAAGTCAGGTAGTTATGAGATAATAATTCTGCCTCTCCAAGAAAAGTGATGAGAATGAGATAAAGCAAGTGTCCTTCATGATAATGGATGTAATTACTTAACAGTAACTATTCTCTGTGGAATTTCACATTCTTTTAACAAAGCCCATGTTGCATGGAAGATATGTTGATAGGCATACAATCTGCCAAGGTGTACATGTGTACAGTATCCCTGTATGCATATTGAACTACCATGTTTTTCACTGCCTATCCACTTGCACGTATATTACACTATCTTTAGGAGTGACCTGAATATTGAACGGTAAGTAAACAGTTTTGGTTAAAGTACAGAAATGAGAAATTAAATATTAAGGTTACATTCTGAAAACTAAGTAGCTCAAAAATTTGTTGAACAATTCTCTTTTTTTTTTCCTCATTTCCCAATTCATGTTATCCCAAAAGCTAATGACTATTGACATACATATCTGCAGAACATGTGTGAGCTGATAAATTCTGCTGTAAATAACTAAATACAAAGTGGAAAAAACATGACTGAAAATATAATGAAGCTTGAGTGTCTTTAAGAAAAACAATGATTAAAATATAAAGGTTGCAGATTTAAATGAAGAAGGTCTCACTGATGGAGAACACAAATAACATTTTTAATGATTTGTTTACATGTAGACCTCAGAAACCACAGGGTTTAAAAATACATTAAAACAGTCATTTATTCAATCTTTGTTCAGAGTATTCCCTGGAGGGTCCTGAACAGTCCTCTGCAAAAGCTATTCACAAATTTGGTGAAAAGTTTGAGCTACTAGAAAAGGGGTTTAGGATTAGGCACAAAAATATTTGCAAACAGTTAAGAGGCCTGTGACACCTCCCACAAAATTCTTCCTGCCTTCCTCTAGCCTGGGGAGAAGAACTCATCACTCAGGGATCTGCCTTAATCACTCAGTTCTCTATTTTGAAATGGATGAACAATCTATGTAATTTTTTTGAGAGCATTAGTTTGATCAAAAATATGGCTTACCTGCTACTGGGATTGAATAACTTGCCCTTATACCCTTCTACTGAAATTCTCTCCCCTGTAAGATTCAATTCAACCATTCTCATAGAGCTTTTGGAATACATTAATTCTCAGAAATCAACATTAATGAACCTCTGATTTCCTGGGCAATGCCTCTCAGAATCACAACATGCAAAACCGAACATAAATTCTGCTCAGTTTTTAGGTGGGAGTTAAAAGAAGTAACTTAGGACCAAACTTTTGCCATAAACACTGTACTCAACATGAACTAAAGCAATAAAAACGTTATCAATTCCTTGCTTCATATTCAGAGTAAGAACCTGGTTTTATCATCTCGCTCAAGTTCAGCTTAAAATTAATAATCCATTAGAATCACCACCCTGTACTGCTCCATTGACTATACTAATTTTTGATGACTTCAGAGAATGGAGGTTCCAAAGGGACAAATACCTACAACTTGAAAACTTTAACACAGCAAGAATCCTAGCTCACGCTGAGCTTGTGTTCTAAATTACAATACATTGATAAATCAGTTTATTTTTCCTTTGGGGTAATATAGTGCTAGATTACTCTCTGTTACTTGACTAATGAAAATAATGTAGTTATGAGAAGTATATAAAGTCTACTCTCATAAAACATCACTTACTATTTATCTACAATTTATTCACTGCATCTATTTCTCTTCCTAAAAGGATCATTCAGTGTGACTAAAATAGCAATGTCATAGCACATTATGACTCCTGCAGTCTAACCTGTCAATCATACAGAAGGCAATACAAGCATTCAGAAATAGTTTTCCAAACCCAGCAAATCCTGTACTTTACCTCCCTCATCTCCTTTTCCTGAACATATTTTATTTTGGAGTAACAGAATTGTCTCAGGCAGTCAAGTGCAGCAATTTAACAGTTACTTCTATCTCTGCAGTCTTGAGCATTTCATCATCTGCATTTTACCTTGAGGTTGGTATTTAATATGTATAATCCCAATGTGGTGGCTCCTCTACTGCTGAATTCTAGGAATCCCATCTTTATGAATAGTAAATCCACTGCAGATATGTAAAGTACTCTATTCTGACTCTCATATTCACAGTATTCAGAATGTTAACCCATTTATTCCTTTCATTTAACTGAATCAGAAACGTGGTTTGTGTTGTATTGATTTGTTGGTTTTGGTGGGGTTTGTTGTTGTTTGGGGGGTTTTAGTGGTTTGTTGTTGTTCTTTGTTTTAATATAAGAAATCAAGGATTCCATATTTTGAACTCTGCAACAGCTAGTATTTAATACTCTAACTTATTTTAATTACGTGATCATGCTACTAAGTACATTTCTCTGTAAACATGTCTGTATTGTACCCAATAAATCTACATCAGTGATTTACATTAAACTAGTATTTACAAGCAGGAATCATGTACCACAAACCCTTTTTCCTTATACCATACCACTATCAGTGGAGAAAAGCTGTACAGTTTCTCTCACATATCTTAAAAACCAAACAAACAAACAAACTCAGCAGGGTAGTTCCCTGCATTTTGGCATAAGTTTAATATTTCATTTGAATAATCAAACAGTAGTAATAGACTTGGAAAGCAGTCTACATATTCCTTGATGGCTACAGCTCTACATAGTCAAATACAGCAGTCAAAATAGTTTAGCAGGCATTAAAGTGCAATAAGACACTGAAGACAGAGTAGCACTACGATGTCAGCACAGATATGACTTGGCTTAGGCTTGGACAAAGCAGGCAGTTGTCTATGACAGAGGATGAGCAAAGGAACATGTGAGGACCTGCCACTACCACCTTCCACACCCCTCTCAGAATCCATTCTGCCATCACAAAATTAATTTCTTCCCACCTTAGTCCAGGTAACTGAGACATCTCTGCTCTCCTCCCTTCTTAAGCTTATTTTAGATTACTACGTACAACTCCTCTGATGACTCAAGTCTCTTAGTTCTATCAGGTGTGAGTTTTCCATGTATAGTGTCTCTCTACTTCGGAGTTTATAGGAGGTTAAAGTATTGCAGTGGCATACAATTAACTGCAAATAACTCAGTCTCTTTGCCTTGCATAACAAAAGCTATACAAAGAAACTCCAAGCTCAGTAAGCCAGCAAAATCCTCAATTTGCTTTTGATTTATTTTCAGTGCTTATGCTGTGCTTAATAGATTGTTGGTGGAAAGTGAGACAGTAAAATGACCTTCTGGTAAACAATTTAGCTTAAGAATTAAAATTAGAGATAAATGATGATCCAATTTTATTGAGATGGAATGCAACTGAGAAGAATGCAAATTGAAGTATCTTGATGGCAAATAAGTTGTTTGATTATCTTTCATAAATTGCTTTGGGAGGATTCACTTTCGGCTAATGAGTATAAAACTAAAGACCAAGTTGCATTTTTTTTTTCTTTCCCAGGAGTTTAAGCCTTTGAGGCCAAAGGGAGTCTCTCAAAGTGAACTCTGACAGAGCTTAGTCTTGGCCTTTGATAGTTAATAGAAGCAACCACAGTTGTCACGCTAGCTTCGCTGAAAAGTATGTCAAAAAACATTGCAAAAATCAATCCACTTCTAGATCCATTTCATGATCATTTCAATTAATGTCCTTTCTCTCAAAGGTCTTCACAAAGCAAACACTATGAAGTCTATATTTCTAAAACCATATGCAAATACCGTATTACTTACAGTTTGAATGAAAAAATATTCAAAGAAAAATTGTACAAAAAAACCCCAGAGAATAATTCATGTTGAAAGAGACTTTTGAAGGTCATCTTGCCTAATATCCTGCTCATAGCATCACTTTTCAGAGAAAAAAATACAAACAGCAAATGGTCATATTGAAAGTATATCTTCTTCAGAAATGTATACAACAAGCAACTCCACAGAGTCAAATCATAAATATTATTGTAACAATTAGGACTGTATTGATGCTATTACTCTATTATCATGAACATTTGTCATTATTAACCAGGACAGGTATAGGAGTAGATAGTGATTTCTAGTCTAAGATTTTTATTGCACAACACACACACGCGGGTTATATTCACACCAAGAAAGGCTGCTGCCCCTTCCAGCCCAGTTTAAATCAGCATATCACTGACCCACATTAATGGAAACCAGACACTCCTGACTCACTGTGAATCTCTGGGTCCTGACTGCTGATCTTGCTTTGTATAGGTGATCCCCAAAATGTACTTTGGCCACCACATTCCATACAGAGACTTGGCTAAGCAGACTGGTTTGCAGAACAAGGACAACAGATTAAGAAAATAAAATACCATTTTATAACTTTGTGTATTAACTCACTGGGCCACTAAGTTTTATATCTTGTCTCCAAGCGCAGCCAGCACTGCCTCAGATCTTATAATGATAAATTAATAGTTTGCATATCTGACCTGCATAGTCTTCTCTGTAAATGAAAAGAAAAACTCCGGCTGTAATTCATGCAGTGCTCACTCTGCAACACACGACACAGTAACATTCTCACAAGGCTATGCATCACAGCAATTATTTGGGACCAGTTTAGAAGCACCCTGGACTTTGTTGCCTCCATGACACACTCACCTCTTGTTGCAGCAGATCCTAGCAGTCCATCCTACACTGTGCAAGGTGTAGGGTATTTTTCATTTATACTAAAGCAGTTTAAATAACAACAAAAACTCTAGCCCTAAACTGAATATTTCCATAACTAATTCTGCTTTTCAGCGTGCTGTAATATATTGATTCCAGTAGGAAAAGTACGCTTGCATCCAAAAGATATCGTAGCCTCAGGCATATGGGTTAAATCTTTAGAAGAAACAGAAAATTTGTCACTGTCATTATAGTTAAGCTGAATTACTACACCTGAAAACCCTAGTTCCAGGATTCAATATCAAGCCTTTCAAAACAATATGTTCCTATCATTACCAATTCCTGAATCCTCCTTCTAAACTTTTAAAATAGTTATAGAAAATGAGTTACAGACAAACAAATTAACTACCACAGATCAACCATTCTGCATGGACTTTTGTTGACTACATTATGAAATAATTAAATTTGGTTCAATACTATTTCACCAGCATTTTTCAAATCTGAAGAGCTAGAGAAGCAAGACAGTCTATTTATACAAAGTGTATAGCACATCTAGACAGCAATTAATCAAAAGCTATTCCAAATTATTTTCACTCATCCTTCAAATCAAGAAGAGAAATCAGTAACAGGAAATACTTACATTAAACTAATTATCTTCCTGATTTCTAAAGTTCTGACATTTTCAGAGCAGAGTTTGTCAGATTATATTGTGAGGTTCATTATCAATCAACTGAACTTCTGTTTTTAAAGATTTAACAAAACTTGTTCTAAATAATCATCAAGGTTTAAAGTTAATAGGTTTCATAAAGCTTTATAAAATGTAGGAGATATTACACTATGCTGCATACAAAAACCTGTCATTTTTTTTTTCTTGCATTGTTAATTCCTTTTTCAGCTGTGCCAAGTTCGGATTGAATAGAACACAGAAACTCCACAAACTCATCAAATTTAAAAACTGTTCCAATATAGATGTAGTTTTGAACAGCAGTATTAAGATTCAGACCTGCATTACTTGTCATTCTTCTCAGTTAAGACTTTTCCAAAAGCTTTGTCTTTTTGCAAATGCCAAAGGAAAATAATCAATCTTTAATACAGAAAGAAAAAAAAAAACACCACACCTTTCTATTGATTTTTGAAGTCTAATCTGACATCTAAATGTAAATTGTTCACTAGTAGTTTGGGGTTTTTTAAACCATTAATTAGAAGTGCAACATATAATAAGTTAGTTTTGTTTGTTACTGTTTTCGTATGTTCCTGTATCTGACATGCTGTAAAGAACTGGTAGAACTGTACAGTCTTAGGAGGCTACAGTCAGAGATTTTCTGTATTGATCAAAAAAAGCATTTAGTAGATCAATCCTAAAAAAATAAGGGTATGGCTCTAAGAAGACAAACAGGACCTCACATTAACAGGATTCTAGTCAGGGGGAGAAGCAGTTGAGTGAACGGGAGGAAATTCACATCAGTGAGAAGGAAACCAGCCAAGTATGTATTAAGGTTGTGTGTGCTTCATCTTTCCAGATCAACTGCCTACTTATGCAACTATACCAAAATGGGAACAAGAAATCAGACAACATTGATGGCGATGCTGAACAGATAACAGGGAAAATGGAGCATGGCATGACAAAGTGCAACCAGCAGTAGACTGCTGCATGTATAGGGGTGATGTGGACCAAAAGCTCTTATTTTATTCCCACGTCATTTATCCAGACGGGTTAAGGTTCTCTAGAATTTACAGCTATCTTTAAGTAAGCTTCAAGGATAAATCTGTGCAGAGAAAGCAAGGCATACAGCAGTGCTTTTGAAAAGGTCCTAGGAATTTCATATGTGGCTGCTTCTTCCACTATGAATTTTAAAGTCTTGGAATAGTCACTAAAAAAAGCAGCCTTTTAAGACTTCCATGAAAGTTGGTTTTAAGTAACATTTACAGACCAAATATGTCCAGCTAGAGAAGCATCCTAATTGGTTTCATGGAAGCCAAGCATTTCAACGAAGTAGCTCCCCTCACATATTTTGTTAGAATGATGCCCTGGATTTCTTTAGGGCTGTCTCCAATGCAGAATATAGCACTTTTTCCAAGAGTACAAGTGGTGCTTCCATCTTTGGTGACCAATATTGTAAACTGTGTCAGACCAAAGGGGTCATAGAGACATGTGCCAGGAAGCACTGGGGAATCCAGTTTAGTGTAGGAAAATTTCAGAGGCATTGGATCTAGACAGATGATTTACAGCAAGAAGCCCTCATTTAGAGCCAAGCAGTAAATCAAAGTTAATACTTTCATGGTCTTAGCAGAAAAAAACAAAACAAAACAAAACAGAGAACAGCAAGTTTCACCATAAACTTTGGAGTAAAAAGCAATTAAGTGAGCTCTAGTTCATTTATCTGGTGGACAAATCCCCAAATCAGAAAAAAAAAAAAAAACACCACCACCACCAACAACAACAAAAACAAAACCAAAAAACACTAAGCTTGTTAAACAGTAAATTTTGTTATTTAGCCAGAGCTTACTCAGTTTAGCAAGAATGACATGGTGTGAATTTACTTGCCCATAGAAGAATGTTTGGAAGTATAAGATTTATACAAGTATCCTGAATAATAAGAAAATTTCTCTTACTAATGAACATCTAATCTCAGTTTAAAATAACGATCTAGGACTGGCCTTTATACTGTCAAAGAATTATGGCAGTCATGAAGCCCAAACTGGTAGTTCAGCTCCACTATTGAAGAACCATTACTGCCTGGAAGTAACAACAGGCACAGGGTAAAATACAGTAGGGTCCTACTATGCAGTTCTTGAGTATGTGAGTTATCATATACATAGATAACATTTTTTAACTTGAGCTTCATACACAGTAGCTGAAGTCCAAGCTTGTATTCTAAAAATACATACTACCCATAGCAACACTACTAAAAAATCCCATTGCATTTGTTAAATAGCTTGATAATAGTGGTTATTACATGCATGTATTGTACTTCCCAAGTGTACATGGGGATGCCTTTTTGTAAATATCTGTCTGCAAAACAGATCAGAGGTGAAAATCTTAAGTACTGTTCATGGCACCATTTAGACTCATTTAGGGATAACACAAAAAAAAAGAAAAAACAAAAGTCAATTGAAGTTCTAATTTTCTAACTCTCATTTTAAAAAAAGAGCCCCACACTAAAACAGAACAATAAAGGGAAGTCACCTTAACTACACACCACTTTAAAGTAATTTTAAAGTTCACCTGAAAGTATGGTACATACTTGCTACACTGCTATAAACTCGATGTCAGCTCTCATGCAGTAAGCATGATAGCTATGGTAAGTTTCGTGTATTTCTAAAACATTAAAAAAATAATTGTTAAAAGATAAGGAAATGTCACTTTTAATTTACATGTACACAAATGCCCTCCCCTGTGGCACCTCCATACTCAAAACAATTGAAGAAATTAATTAAAATAACCATTTAGAATTCTGTTCTGCTGTGTTCCAGTCTCATCTGCTGGAAACCACTACATGTCAGGATTCATATTAGTCTACTATTCTGTCCTCTGGGAAAAAGTTAGCTTTGTGCAGAGAAGCTGCACAAGGGCTAGGCACAGTTTAAATTTTTTCCAAATGCTTTGGTAGGAAACGTGATCGCATTGTTTAATGGCAAAATTCCCACTAACTTAAAAGTGGCCAAGATTTTACAGCTCAAATTTTGCCTATGTTTTGTACTGATCCTGTGTGAACAGAAGATTTTAATACTAAAAGAACAAATTTGTCTTCAGGAAAAGAACTTATTAATATAAACAACTTTGTGAAGTTAGTCCTTTAAAAAAAAATGGGTGGAGAGTAAAGAGAACCAGGAGATACTTAAGTATAGTTTGAGCAAGATAAGAAGGAAAAAATACATTAGGCTATTCCTTCAAGAACATAGTTTTCTATTGTAGAACAGGACACATAGGAACTTTTTTTAATTGTAACACTGCAAGCATGAGGTTTGCTTTTACAACATTGCAAGGCTGCTGATTTTAAAGACTGCAGATAATACTTGCACACAGGAACAAAGTCAAGCCAGAAAACTGTCAAATAGATGTGCAAAAGAACATGCTGTGCAGTTTGGAAAGCTCTCATAATGAGTGTTTGAGCTATGCTTGGCTCAAACATATTTGGCACCAGCTACAGCACTGTGTTAGTTTTATGCTTGTGAAATATTCACAAGTGCTACAAGAAGGGGAGAAAGTCGTTTATTTCCAATTTACAAGCTTTCCTAAATGTAAATATCTATGAAAGCAATTTGTGCTTACTGAAATCCAGTTTTTAATTTTTCTAAGAATAAAAAGACTAGGATTCACAGGATAATACATACTGCTTTGTTCATTTATATGCATCAAATTAACAGTTTGTTCCATCCAAATAATCTTCAAAACCAAACAGTTTAATTAGCTTCATTAAGAAATCTGTATAGTGAGATCTCAAGAGCTGAAATGCAGGATCAGTAAATCACAGTAGCCGCATTTTTTTTTTTTTAATTTTTACATTTGTGGCATCCTCAAAAATCTCTCACTACAGAACAGGATGCAAACTAATCACCACATTTTAGAAAGGAATAGAGATGCAAATGAGGACTTCTATCCGGGTTATGTCTAAGCAGAGTCTGCAAATAGTTTTAAACAGCAGCCAGCTTTCAGCTTGCTGCTCAAGGACTAGACAAGGTTTGAGTATTAACGAGCTCAGAACTCAGTCCAGTCTAAAAATTTTTACTAGTAAGTCAGCTGGAGATTTCAGGTCTTCACTTTAATTATAATGAGCACTAGAAGTGATGGTGACAAATTTGTGATTTCAGATCACAGTTGCATATAGCAGCAACCATCTCCTTTCTTAACTTATTTAGCACCAACTACATTATCATGAGGTACAAACCACAGTCCTATAAATATACAGAAAGCCAAGTGCATCCTTCAGATCAGAGCCATTCTGGTAGTGTGCCAAAAACGGCTTTAGTATTTTTTTCCACTTAAAAAGTGAAAAAGTTCTCATTAGACTACATTTTTTTTTCTTAATTATTTTTTAATGCCCCCAAACTGGGTCATGACACTTCCAAAACAAAACTTGTGCTATAGTTCAGAATGTGTTCTTTCAATGCTTAATGCAAAAGTCATAAGCTCTTTTAAATGCCCTAAACCTACACAAAGACAGTAAAGACATAATCAGCTTTTCTGACTTACCATCTCTACATTTGTTATTAAATAGAATGGTGTCTAAACAATGAATAGATATCAGTTTTGACTTCTTCATTTTCGCCACAGCCACCTCCGATTCCCTGAACAGCTTCAGCAACTATTTATTCTCAGGTGTCAACAAAACAGATACAGATCTCTACAAAACACTAAACAAGGAAACTGACTACAAAAGAGGCCGACTGAAGCCAAGCATTTCACAGGCTTGAAGGTTGGATAGCTCTGTTAACTTCCATAACGGTCCTTTACCCCAGCTAGTATGAAAAAGGTAGGACATTTGGACTAGCCAGAGAACTAGAAGAGATTCTAAGTGGAAGATTCAGTTCCAGAAAAGTATGAAGAATTATTTATTACTAGGACCTATGAATTTAAAGACTTTATAGGAGTGTTCTTTAGCTACCATAGACTGCATGGGGATAGCACAGGCAACTGAAGGCTGTAATTCAATTGTGCCACGCATACAAATCAATAACAGATAAATTAGCTGCCAGGTGGTAAGATTTACAGCTTTTTATCTTATCTGTAGCATTGGTATTTTTTAATGAGCTTTTTCCATGTGAATGCTGGAAAATTAAAACCAAGTCATCACTGTTTCCTTAAGTGGTGTCACAAAGGAGTACACAATCTTTTCATATATATTCATCATGAGCTTCCTTGGTCCTGCACGCTTCTCCTCAAAACCCTTGATAAGGACTTTCTGCCCTCCCCTTCCGTCTCAATGTAAATAAACACTGTATACTTACTTGTGTATTGACAGTTTCTCAGCATCCTCTGAGCTCAGAAAAGCTTTCAAAATACAGTGTTTCCTGTGGGGCACTAAGATCCTTTTCAGATTGTCAAATGAAAGGTTATCTGCAGATATAAGTCTTTGGAAAAGAATGTTTTTCTTTCAAGAACATCCCCCATGACAGCTATTTTCCTCCACTTCCTTCAGTAAGCACAGTTTCACCTATGTGTTTCCTATTATTACACTATTGCAGTCAGCACTGCTGAAAATGTGCTGTCCTCATTTTGCAGCTACATTTAGAGCAGAGCTTTTGAAAATAATAATAATAATCATCATCATCGTCATCAAATTACATCCTACTTGGAGCAAAAAGTATATTATACAAACAAATTAAAGGTCTCAGCTCAATTAAAACTTTGAAACCCACTCCTCCTCAGACCAACAAGAGCTGCAAGTACCTGAAGATTCAAAGCTCCTGCCTTGAGGTTGTCTGTACGAGCTTGCTCAGAAGCTATTACAGTAACTTCACAGTGCAAACCTCAAAGACAGCACGAATAACAGTGACACTGAGGAAGAGGATCGTGGAAACACAGACTACCTAACAAACAGACTTTCAGGAAATCTGACTGAATTTTGCCATTTCCATTTAACTCCCTCATCATAATCTTCAAGCTTTTAAAAAAAAATTGTGACCCTATAGGGATGTAATTTTTCTCCCTGCCATTCCTTAACAGGTGTAGATTATAACTGATGCATTTGAAGTTTTGAAATTTTTCAACATGACTCACATGTAGGCTTCAGTCTTGGGAGGCTCTTGTTCCATGCTTTGCATCCAGCTTCTTGAATAAAATCTTTATTGCTTAAATCTGTGCCCAGCACACACTTTGAGTGAACAGTTGTTTTCCAGGGAGAGCATCTCCCAGACCTGTATTTCTCCATACCTATGAAAATAAACGCAGTTATTAAAGAAGGACCAAAACAAACACAAAAATCACACCAAAAAAAGAAAAAAAAAAAAGAAAAAAAACAACAAAACGAACAAACAAAACCACAAAAACATCTTGTTTCTTGTTCTTTTTATTTGTTTGGGATTATTTGGTTATCAAGGAGAAATCTGCATGAAAAGTCTATATCCCTTAAGCACAGGAAAATGGATATTACCTAAAGGGATGGCTTGATCGTATTAAAATTTGATCTTTAACTAATGCACATTATCATTCTTTCCAGGTTGTAGTTAAAACATATAAGCAGTGTAATAAGATAGAAGAAAAGAGCACTAGATTTTAGTCACTCTATTTATCAAAATATTTTGCCCTTCCGTGTCTTCAATCTTTTTCATTCAGTTTCTTGTTACCAACAGAGAGTTCAGTATTAAATAATAAACTGGCAGATTTTTAACAACTCATATTTCCATAGCCTGCATACAGATTAGCCACTACATCTTTCAGAAGGATTTTTGTAGCATTTGCCACATTGGAAGTATTTGAAATATCCCAATATTTTGAGACTAGAAATCTATCTTATATAGAATACTGTTTGAATAAAATTTATTAACGATGTCTTTTTTTTTAATAGCAACAAAAAGTCAAAAGAGTACACACATTCATTATGTTTTTACCTTCAAAAAATCAAGCAGTCAGATAGAAAAGAAGTGGAGAAAAATATTGGCAGAATGTCTGTCACATATATAATTATTCTGTGTATTAAGTTACAACACTTTTGCAGGGATGTGGCAGCAACATGAAATGGAATCATGCCTAAGGGCCTGTGTTGTTTCACAGAACTTATTACCTGCTAACAAAAATTTCTTTATATCAGTTCATAAATTAAGGATCTCTTTAAAGTCTCCAGGATACACAGCCATAGGTATAGCTTCCTGGAGGCTAGAAGAGCATCAGCTTATCAAGGAACTGAGAAATGATTGAACTGCACTGCCTTTACAGTTGTGTGTCCATGTACTCATAAGGTACACACATGAAATGTGTAGGGATCCCTCTTATTCTCCTCACCTATAGCATTCAAATCCAAACTCAAATTTTCCAAAGTTGATGAAAGAGCAGATATTTGAAAGACGCTACAAATCCAGCCACAGAGGAAACAGGAATAATCTAACATTTTTCTCTGTTCAGGAATTTGCTAGTCTTATATCTTATTTGTATGTAATTAAATTTAAACAAGCATAAGAAAAAATAATGCTTGATCTTCGTTCAGGATTAGAAAGCAGCCACTTCTGAAGGTCTCACTCATTTGAGCAATCCTATTGCAATTATTCTCATCAACTTTGAGCGACTGTGTAGAATACAAGTTTCTCATTAAACGTCTGGAAGAAATGTGTCACTAGATATTAACTGCATGGAAACTGAAGCTGAAGAAATGACAAAAAAAGGGGAAAAAAAAGGAGGAAAAAGTATGGAGGATTGCAAAACATATCCATATTATCTAAATACCCTGAATTGGATGTTTTTTAAAATGCTGAGCTTAGAACAGACAAAAATATCTATGAGAATTTGTCTTTATTCTAGAAATAAGGATTTTCCAAGTCAATACTCATGTTGAACAACACTAGAAGTTGTTGCTGCCATTAGGTAATTAATGAATTTTGAGTCTTAAAAGCATTTTAAAATTTGCATTTTTATAGAAAAGGAAAACCAATGAATATAAAATCCCGTTGTTTGGGAGAATAGAGGGTTTTGGTTTAGGTGAGGAAAAGGTCGTCAAAGTAGTCCAACTGCTCTTCTTGCCCTTTTTAAAAAAAAAAAAAATCAAACCACCAACAATATGGACCCCTACGTATACTGAAGAAAAAAAAATCCTTGCAAATCCCACTGCATTCACATTAAAAATATTGCATTAAAATTCACAATACTCCATGAACACCACAAGAACACAATAAACAATAATTCCAAAATACGTCATTTTAGAAATCTACTAAATTGTGGATCTGTACCTCCAATTTTAAACTTCTCTAAAAGGCTTGAATCTCCCTTTGAAAATGTTGCCTACTTGCTGTCATTACCAATAGCAAATTACACGATTTCCTATGAAGTCCTTAAAAATACAGCAAGTTTAGAGAGTTTTGGTTTGTTGTTTTTGTTTGTTTGTTTAATTGCTCAGAACTTCTTAAAAAGATAACACTTTTAAATGCAGGAAGGCTACGTGTATGCCCTTTTGCATCTTCTCACTGGAAGTTTATCTCTGGATTGTCTCCAACAGTGTATTAAAACACTTATGCTGGGCTTAAACCTTTAAAACAGATTAAATTTTAGTGGCTGTGGATTTTGTCGGTGAGAAACAAATCTGCTTAGCTTGAGAACACATTTATGTTTCTCAGATATTTTTTCAGATGATGGAAAAATAAATTAGAGGAAAAAGGAGACTGAAAGCTTGATAAGCCAGCAATAAGACATTCAGGCATACCACCCCTGAGCTGTAGTTACTTTCCTGATCACTTCAGAGTTTATAAAATTTGATACATTAGCTAGACTGTAGGGAATGGTAGTTTAAACATTTTTACCTTCATTATAAGGTTCAATAAGAAAGGATGAATGACTGGAACTGAGAGGCCAAGTGTAATTCAGAACACTTCTGGCCTTGATTCTGAAACATATTTGTATATATTTCATGTGGCTGTAGAGTCCAACAAAATTCATTAAAAAGTCTCCAATAATCAGAGTAAGAACAGCTGATTATTAGCTTAAATGCAAGAAAGCGTAGTCCTCTATTGCACAAAAATTGCTAGCACACAATGAATAACAGCAATGTCTATCAGTCCATTGTCATCCATCTCTGTAGCAGACATCCATCTCTGTAGCAGACATCCATCCCATACTTGAACAGCGATTCATGCATTTTAAAATGGTTAACAAATTCCCTATAGCTCAGATTTCAGCATAGCTACAAGGTATCTTCATAACAGAAACATACACTGAAATAGAAAAGAGGGTTACATTCACAGCAGGCCAACAAAATTATTCTCTCTGCTTTTCCTGAATCTCAGCTAGGAATGCTCCTGCTAATTTGATTTTATTATTCCCAGAACTTTTCTTCCTGGAATAAAACATGGACCAACACTGGAGACAAGTATATCCAACCTTCCCATAGTTTCTTCCTGCAAACACTGCTGCTGAGAATAGCACTGTTTAGAGCAGCCAACACTTGAACAATAACACCACAGAAACAGGTGTACACACCCAACAGACATATTTTCTTAGCTACAGAGTCACTCAGAAACACAGAAGTACTTTTTTTTTTTAATCAGATCATGTTGAAAGCCTTTACAAGCATCTGGACATTTGCTAAACAGTTTGCTTCTAACATATATTTTTCTAATTCATATAAAAGCCAAGCAAGGTTTGTTGCTCAACGCCCTGCAAAAAACAGAGATCGTGGATATATTTTGACTTAGTTGATTTATTTCACGTAATCATTGGGCGATTTTCTTTCTATCTCTCAGTTCCTTTTATGTTGCCTCAAAAATAAGAAGAAAGATTAGAAAAAAACATTTATTAGTTGCCCTTGCACCCTGTTGGAAAGGTATGGTGGACTCATGATGGACTGCTGAGAATGATAATCATGAAATGCTTCCTTATTTTTCCAAATCATGTTTCTACGTCTCATTAACTGTAAAACCATTTTCCCCTGCAAATTAATGCATGAAAGAAGCAGCCTCAGAGAAGCCCAAGAATCAGCCACGGTAGTTGCCAGAAATTTACTATAATGCACAAGCACTTCTCCATGTTTAAGGTTTCTGATATAAGAACAAATGCTTGCTCTGCCATTAACTCCCATGAGCAACACTGGATCATAATCTGCCAGCTAATACACACACATTTATGCACAGCAGCATCGCTAACAAAGTTCTTGAGCTGCTACTTCAGAGCATTGACACTTTTCAAAACAATCATTTTAAATACGATCATTATTGCCTTGAGGATAGGTGTTAAAATACATTGATCTTGGCTCAAGCAGCAAAACTTGTTTTCTTGCTCAGTTCCCTAAAAATATTCTAAGCCCATAACACCAGTTGATGATAAACTGCATTGAAAAGGGGATTTTGATAACAAAACTAATTCAGAGCACTGTGCTTCTGCTACAATATTATTTTTTCCCTGTGAAAACAACTTTGAGGAGACTGAGCTCACAGTACTGACCACAGCAACACATGGAACCAAAGTACCAGTCTGTGAAATAGTGCTGAGTTTTTGGCTAGCAATCCATCAACATCCATACTACAAGGGAGGCTCTATTCCTTTAAAATACACAACACTCTTGTCCATTTCTGGCTTGTCTTGTTCTCCTGCTCCTACTTTGCTTGGAGCTCAATTTTAACACCATGGGATCAGAAAAGTTGCAACTACCATAGTAACCACTAGCATTAATTTCCCACTACTTCATTTCCACAGAACAAGAAGCATCTTAGGTTATCCTTTTCCTTTTGAACAGAAGGGAATACACATGCTAAGTCTGATGGTATTAGGCTAATTTGGAAGAATGTGTCTAGGGAATTTACTTGATACAGCCTGCAGTTGGGAGCCTAGGAGTGTCTTCTGACAGTGTTGAAGTTCCTGAATTTATTAACTGCAGTAGATCTGTGAAGAAGATATGATTGAACAGTTCCCCAATCGAAAAAGCTTAGATCAATATCTTTGATACAAATGAACTTCTCATATATGTGCCAAGTCATCCATTTAAGTTTTAGCTCGCGTCAGCTTGACAGACTACTCTAAATGCGAAACATGTCAATCAGCACAAGTCAAGATGAGTAGCCACGGTCAATATTGTCATGAGATACCTCAGCCACAACTGTGTTTATGCCTGAGTAACCAACCGTAGTAAGTTTCCACCCTCTCTGTAATGGCAAAGAAATCTTTACTTACCCCAGAAGGGGAAAAGTACTTGAATTAGTTTATTCTTATCTTGCATTCAGCACTATTTTCACAGACAATACATATTTTGTAATTCTATTATGTTTCATTTACATGCAGCTGGAGATTTATCCCAAACTCAGGATACTTAATATACAGTCTCATAAGGCTTCTGAGGAGAAGCATTCACCAGTGATTTCAATGCCATTATTATAAGGAGACCTTCCTTTTCTGTTTGTTTTGGGGTTTTTTTTGGTTGTTTTGGGGGTTTTTTGTTTGTTTTTTTGTGTGTGTGTGTGTAGCTACTGTAGCGCAGGCCTCAGCATTTTACATCAGCCTGAAGTGCTCTGTGAAGAACAAATCTGCCGTATTTCATAGTCAGAACACAGCAAAAAGGTTAGAAAGAAATAAGCTTGACAAAATGCTCTTAACCAAACTGATCTGGACTGCACTTAAAGGGTCACAGTACCACAACACTTTCCGTTCATTCCTCTGTCAGCAAGAAAAATCATTTTCAGGTACAATTAAAGTTGAAATACATAAAATTTAGAAAATACATAATTTGGTCCTGTGTCAAAAAAGCCATATGGCTCGAACTATTTACTAGGAAGATCATGAAAATACTATGGCTGAAGTAAAACAAGTTTAAATGTATTTATAGAAGAAAAACTCATATAATTAATAATGTTTTAGATCATTTAAAAACGAAATATTTTTAAACAAATATTATCCTCCATAGGACATAACATTCAGTTACCTTTAACATAGCTCTGTGCAGGTGACAGGATTATCCAAATTCCATTGTATTCTTGCCTCAGTGTTCGATTCTGGGGTATTTCTTTTACTTTATTGTTTCTATGCCTTCTGGTCTGTATACACCTTTGCACAATGCTTCCTACAGACTTTGGACTGTCTATACACTACTTTAAAACTAAAGCATGTTATATGTAAAAGTAGTTGCAGAACCAGAAAACATGCCATCCACAAAAACTATACTCAGCCTTCCCAAATTCCTCCTGGAAACTGGCTCCGCTCAGTTTAACAGAGGCTTTTCTCAGGCAGATGTTATTTTTTTTTTTGGAAATGCTAAAAAAATATAGTCATCGAGAATGAAAGAGAATCTATAAAGGACAATGATACAATGTAAATTAAGTACTACAGGAGACTGTGAGTAGGTGTCCTTACACTGAACAGTAAGAAAGAAGGCTGGTATCTTTACATACCTACACAGATATCTGTGTGGTTGTATTCAAAGATAATGGAGCAATTCTTCTCTACATGCACATTTAGCATACTCTGATTCATAACTTCCTGTTAAGAAACACAGCTCTATTACTCTGATTCAATTCTAGACAAAAATAATTTCCTTGAAATAACAGATATGGGAGAGTAGCAAGTTTTCTTCCTTTCTTCTAGAAATTAATAAATTTGCATTCTGTTTACAGTTCTACTCTGTTCACATCTATTTGTTCTTTGCATTTAAATCTCTTACTACATTAATTGTCATTTTCTAATTACTTCCTTCACATACTCCAGGTATCTATACCGTATATTTCTATTTTCACATTAAAAAATATAAACTCCTCAGGCAGGGATTAAATCCTCATTACATGTTTTTATGCTACCTGGCACAGATGAGTTCCAAAATTGTATCTTAGCAGAACAAATGGTCCCCCACTTACTGAAAATGCATGTCCTAACTTCTGATGGCTATTTATATTGGACTGTACTGCCTCTGCTCATCACGTCTCTGTTCTCTTGTTCCCTGCAAAATTTCCTACCTGTTGAAAGGCTGAACAGTCTCATGGATCAAAGTCTGTTCAGAGCTTCATGTTTCTGCAGTAACCTTTAGGAGAGCTAGTTGCTGTGACTCAGAACAGCTGAGGAACTCAATTGCAACTGCAGCTCCTTTAACGATATCCAGCAGTATCTTGTTCTGGCATCCTTCCATCTGCAGGCCCCTGATTGTCACAAAATTTACAGAAACTTTAATTTCTGACACCTTGATTGCCCTTTGAAATTGCTCATGAGCTTCAAAATTTGTTTTGATCAACCCAGATGGACAACATTTATGTATTATAAAAACTCAAAAGAATATTCTACTTGTATTAGTGATAAGAAAAAAAAATCTTTATATATAACATACAACTATTGTCCACACTACATAGCTATATGAATACTGGTTATTACCTATACTCAAATATTCAGTGAGTCTATTAATTTTCATTATTGACTATGCTTAATGCTATTCAAGCCACTATCTCATAAGTTTTCAATTAAGTAAAAGGCCATAGCATATTACTTAAGTAACCAATTTCATACTGTAAAATAATGAATAGCAAGCAAAAAATCAAACAGCTCATGATCAAATGAACAGGTTAAAGGCCACTTATCCAAACATTATGCAAATATATAACAGTATGAAAACATCTGCAAAAGCTGAAATCACTTCACAGGTTCACGAGCAGAAAATTTCATGTGAATAATAATGAATTCTCAAGATTTACATCTGTGAAATCCATTTCCATAGTTATAATATTCAAATCACATGCACACTACATGGATCTCATATAATAGTATTTTTACAGATTTCCACTTCTCATTTTCACAATTCAGACGTCAGTGATGCATCAACACACCCTAAGCCTCACACCCTCTGACTTCCCCATTCCCCCATCCTGCCTACTGTATATTCCCTCTTAACCTCCATGGAATAGCACTTTGCACTCCATCTTCTTTGAATTCACATGGCTTGATCTTGAGCAACCAGAGACAGGAACAGTATCCCAAGACAAATTCTCACCAATCCCTTGTACAATTGTACTCTTTTCTTTGCGAAATACCCTGCTGAAGAGATAATAAATTTGTCTCTCTCAATCATCCTATGATCTGTTAATACACTTTCTTGTTCCTCTCTCATTTCCAGTGAAAAAATTCTAGCCATCAGTAGGAATCTTCTTACTAGTTTCAAAGTACAAACTTTTATTTGGGGATGGAAGAGTATTTTGACTGTAATACATCTCAAAGACATGCAACTTAAAGAAAAGAGAAAAAAAAAACAACAACACTGAGCCTCCTCCTGTTTGACAGCATCATTCAGTTCCTGAAGAGAGCTATCCAGAAAAGGCACAAATGATCCCAGGCTTTAGACTGTTTTATTATTATGCAAGTTTAACTATGTAATGTGGAACAGGGAAACAAAGCAAGATGAAGAACGGAAGCCTTCTGAAAACGGAAAAAGGTCACATCATGCTACCCAATATAAACACCAATTATAAAAAAACATCACTTAAAAACAGAGTTGCTTTTAATAAAATCACTAGCAACATAAATATCATACACAAGAATAAAAAAAAAGAAAAAAAAAATCAGGATTTTGGGTGCTTGGGTAGCACACAGACATACCAGTGACTTTCTTGCTGTCAAATTTATTCTACCTGGGTCTGAGGCAGAGGACTCTTCGACAATTACATCAAGACATTAGAATAATCCCATTTCTTAATTCAAGCAGCCTATTTGTAATCAGTTCAATGAAGAGGATCACTTTTAGCCAACTTCTTTTCCTTACCATTTTCTTAGCTATAATTTCTATGCCTTAAATTTTTCCTGCATATTCCACATTTTCAATTTCCTTTAAATATTTCATACTTCTGACATAAAAAGGTCTTGCTGGAAGAAGCACCTACTTTTCAGGAAAAACTATCCCTCAACAATCCCTGAAACACATATAATTTTCACTACTGAAACAACAGAAATAATGTAATTGCATAGTGATCCACAGGTAAATAGGGAAAGCTTTCTGTGCACCTTTCCCTCCACTACCCCCACCAAATATTCACATACTTAAAATATCTGTTCCTAAACCAAAGCTTTACTCACACACACATTTTATCCTTCAAGATAAACTCTAAGTCCTCTGGTATACATATTTTTATTTTTGTTTCTAATGTTTACCAGGATGCAGCATCAGTTTAAAGATAAAAAGGACTTATTCAAATTGGTTTTGTTATAGAAGTCTTACTAGGTTAAGATCCCAAGAGACACACACACGCAAAAACCACCACCACCACCACCACCAACAACAAAAACACCAAACAAAACAACAACAACGACCAACCAACCAACACAAAAAAAAACCACCACCACACACACCACCATCCCCTGTCTCTCAACCAGGTGCTTATATGATTTTTTTTCAATCCCTGCATTGCAGTGTTTAATCATTTAATAATGTGTCTGGTCAGAAAGACTAATGAAATGTTTAGACTTATGAACAGAAAATTTGAGAATATCAAAGAAAATAAAAGTAGCACCTTAATATTTATTACTAGATTTCAGAAAAAGAACCAGTTAAAAGCCTGGAACCGGCTTTATTAGAAAGGCTTTTTTTTTTTTTTTTAAATCACAAGAGCCTCTGAAAGGTCACACTGTATGTGTACATTCCCAGAAAGAAGATTAAAAGATTATTTGATCACAGCGAACCTAGATGAGAAACAAACTTGGATTAAGGGCACTTGTGCTTTCATAATCTATAATTCCGAAGAACGGAAAAGTGCTGGTCCCAGGGTAAGCTAGGAAGAGTTGGATGAACATTGAAGTCTCAAGTAGTTCACCAAAATTGTATGTATGAAAAGGTGTGGATGACAGGTTGCATTCAACACTGGATAAGCAACCTTCAACTTCTTAGAAATTGCAACAAAACCCTGGTTTACATAGAGATAACCTTATTAGTGAATAATGGGTCTGTTATTTTCAAAAACATTCAAAACATTCAAAAAAACACTACACTGCATTTTTATGCACTTGAAAATTATATTAAATGCAAATAATGAGACAGAGCATGAACTCAGAAGGCCATCACAGCTTCCACCACTGCTTAAACTGTTTGGGTGGCGACTATTGCCAAGATATCTGAGCTTGTTTTAAACTTTCTAACAGTCAGTGCCCATTCAACATCCAGCATAAACATGTTGGTAAAGTACATCTGTGGAACATATTGTCTCATTGCAGCCAAACTACTCTTTTCATTTGATAAACGGCAACACTGAATTCTATCACGTCCACAGCTGGTAGCAGAATTAATTCTCATCCTCCACTGATGATTTTTTTTCAATGAACCAGACTAAAGTTTTTTCATGAAAGAGGAGACAGTGAGTAAACAGATCAGAACAGAAAGAAGAAATCCAAGTCTTTGTACCTGTGTGTTTATGAATGTTATATATGTACGTATGTATGCATATGAAAACACACGTTATGTACATTTTTTGCTGATTAGTCAAGTTTTCAAAACATGTAACACAGCAAAGCAACATACTACAACCTTCCTGAAAAATCCTGCAGGATTTTTGGTTTTATTTATGCCAATCTTATACTATCAAGTTCAATCTACTTGAGTTGTGACCGTTTTTCTAGAGTTTCAGTTTCACATGGAGGCACGTTGCTCTGTACTGGCAATGAAGTTACAGTCACAGGAGCTGTCCTCCATCTCTGTTTTCCACAGAAAAACTCCTCTCTTGATGTTTGTCCAAAGTCCTGTCACTCTTCAGATCTTTGACACAAATGACATTGCTCTTTAACAGGCTGCAAGTGTATCTGAAAAAGCTTTTTTTCTTTTTTTTCTCTTTTTCCTTAAATCAGTTCGTAAGTAATTTATTTATACATCGTACATGCCAATTATCAAAGCAACATGCAATCTTGACAGCTTCCCATAAACAACTCTAATTACACTAGAGCAGCTAGAGCCACTGTATTTACTGTCAATCAAAACTTTACATAGGGTTCTCCTGTCTGTCCTTCGTGTTAGGGAGATTTTCACTGTCCTCACTGAAAATCATTTTTCAGCTTTCCTTGGTGAAACATTTTCTTGCACAATCTCCCCTCCCACCTCCAGCTCTCTAGCTGAGGTTGCTGCTGTGCTGTGGTCACTGTCCTCCAGGCCAACAACACCTACCTCATTTTTTCCTCCAGACAGGCCTCTGCAACCCCTGGTTATCTCTCCTGCAATGATCAGCCAAAAGGCTAAAAATAAGTTTACCATGCCTTTTGAGGTTACCAGAAAACACTAAATAGCACCCTTCTTTTAAGTGATTACATTTCATTACAATTACTGTGACAAACTCTTAAATTCCAACTACAAATATTATTAGATGTAATATTATTGCAGTCTTATTTGCTTTCTACAGTGCAATAGGCATGAGAAGCTCCTTGACTTATACTGGGTGAAGGACACATGCATGATATCAAGTGAACACAGTTGTTTTGCTTGACCTTCAATTTCCAATAATAGCTCCTAACACACAGGACTTCCTGAGAACAGCTGTTGCTGACACGCTTCCTCACCTCTTCAGGTTTAATGGATTTTTGAGAGAATCATTTGAAGTAAAGCCTTATTTTTAAAAATGCTCCCTCATTAAACAAAAGTTTCTTACCAAGTTATTAATGGTTCTAGTCTATATGTATGGCAATTTTTTGCTACTAAAACTTCCTCGCTCATGTGAAGAATAGCACTAGTAAAGCCAGCTGCCTGCTTTGTTGATGAATCCCAACAAAGCCAGGAATTGTTACAGTAAAAAATATTGTAGTAAGCAAGCAGCAGTGTTTCATATATGTTCAACAAGCAAATGTCTTGACCACAGACAGAAACTGTGAGCACTAAGTTTTCCTGCATGAGCAATTTCTTTAAACAAAAGGAAAACCTGAATCAAACTCCAAAACACCAGGAGCCATTATTCACCTTAGACTTCAAATGAAAGCCTGAAACCCTGTGTCTGTGGAAAACACTTTTTTTTCAGAATTCAGAGGTTCGGAGCATTTTCCGCTTCGTGTTTTTGAAAGGTTTTAACTTCAGCTGTGAAAAAAATCTTTCCTATTCACTCTACCAGTTGCAGCTTCGGTGGGTATGTTACCGACTTTTTTTTTCTTTCTTTCTTACAAGCTTTTAATACGCGGTATCTGTTATGCTCAGAGAAAACGCCGTTTTATAAACATATATAATGTGTGATAAATATTTAAACAGCATACTTGATAGACTGAATCATAAAGTGTAGAATTGAAGATAAAAGCATTTTACGCATTAGCACAAGTATTTCTTATTTTTTGGTCCAGTCTAAAAATTCCAATTATATCCAGATGCATTAAAGAATGCCTTGAGCTATTCAAGACAAAAAAAAAAAAAAAGGCAAGCAGGAAACTACTTTCTATGTAGTTCAAATGAAAACAATTGCAGAGTTGTGGTCCAAAGCATCCCTGAATAGTCACAACAAAATACAGATGTCCTACAATGTTCTTGCATCCAAGGTGAAAGATTAAATCTAAAAGAGCTCATTTCACAATTCTGTTCAATTCCTGGACTGCATTAGCATTCTTCCAGGAAATGCACAATAAAATCCTGTCTCTTTTTCTACTTACAAATCCAGTCTGATGATGCCCATTTTCAGGTATATAATACATACGTAAAGTTTTATTTAGATTTCTGTGATCTACCGCAGATAAAACCAAGTTGTAAAAAATTTATAAACAGTATCTTTTAAAACCCCCATCATCTCCCTTCTCGTGTACATAATTTTGTTCAAGCTTTGCAGGATATTTACTCTAGTTTTTGCAAATTAGTACTGCACATGACAATGTTTTATTGCCAGCAATTTCTACTAAACCGAACTGAATTTTAGTAAATTTCTTTCTTGTTTCACTAGGGCAGACAGCATTCCCTCAACCCTCAGCATCTTGCAGTCAAGCTGAGAGCTATTCAAGCTTGTTTCCCAGCTCTTTTGTCTTTAGTACTGATAATAGAAAATAAGGCCTCCATTCATCAACTGTTTGTTCCATGTTTTGTTTCCGCATTATCATTTCTTGTACCCTTCCCTCCCGTCTTTTTGTTTTTCATCCCAACTGAACCATTCATTTAGATTTTCCGCAAAATAGGCACTGCTTTTATATTAGTAATGAAGTTATGTGAGCATACTCTATTAAAAGCTCTGATTAGCTCTATGAACCACCACTGAACAAATACATAGCTCCAATGTGAGATATACTTAGCCATGACATAATTTTTGTAACTCGTTAAGAGCTATGTACATATTTTGCCATATTTGTGAATATACAGTTATTTCAGAAAGAAGCCATAAAATTAGAATGAATCATTAAACTAAAATGCAGGATTTAAACAGGCTGCCTGAAATGTAGAAGATTGTTAGAATGAGATCATACATAGTAAAAACTAATCTACAATTAACATAAAGCATCCATGGTTACAATACCACTCAACAGTGCTCAGAGCACAGGGGATACCCTTTGCTTTGCATCACTCAGATTTCATTCCTGAGCTACAAAAACCTGTCAAGAGGAGTTTCTATAGGTCTTCCCTGATTTTCAGTCTGGCACTATTCAGTATTTACAAAAGCAATCTATATAATGAAACAAAGCTACAAGTGAATTGTTGCTTGCAAAACATGGGTTGTGGTGGAAGTTAGGATTTCTGGGAGAGGATTTTCATGGTAAATTAGAGAAATAGCATTAAAACAATAAGAAGCAGTTTGACTAAGGGAAAAATGCTATGCATAACAAATAAATAGGTTTGGTAACAGTACTGCAAAATAAAAATCTGTGGAATTATTTTAAGTTATCAATTGAAAACACAAAATCAACAAATTGATGCTCTTGGGGGATGAGGGAGGTGGCAGGAACACAACACACACATGCACACAATGGAGGATTTGCTGTTATACAGGACACATTGGTAGCAATAGCCCATGAAGTCCAGGGCACTCATCACTGGGGTGATTTCCTCTGGATGAATGGGCATCATACTTTAGAGAAAGATGCAAAGAAATTGCAGGTTGCATTTTCTAATAAAGGATCAGAACAGACAGATGAGAAACCACTTTAAAAGACTAAGTCCTAACACAAGTCTGCTGCATAAAGAACTCACATTCGTTCACTTAATTTATAGTGAATGTAAAAGCAAAAACTAAACAACTTCATTCGCAGCAAAAGAAATTTACATTTACTGTAAGAAATGCCTTAAATTAAAATTTTAGGTGGGCACTGGAGCATGATATTTATGTAGGCTATTAATACCCTTGGTTGGTGGTTTTCAAAAACAGGTGGACTAATACTGGTTAGGGTTATGTTCCTGCTCCATGATGGAACAAACTAGATGACATCACAAGTTTATTCCACCCAGATATCTTTATGTTTCTATGTCTCTGTAACGAAACACAGGATGTAAAGTTTGTGCTGTTGCTGCAGGAATAGCATATAAAGAAAAGACCACTGATGGTGCGCTCACATCAAAGATGAATCTTGCATCACTGGAGTAGAGAAATACAGTTACACTAAATACTTGCAATAGTTGATACTAGAATGACAGGGACATAGCTCCAGAGCCATCTCTGTTTGAGAAAATTAAAGATTTTCCTCTCAGTATAGTACTTCACAGAAATGGCCTACTTCTGTAGATAGGTGCTTCGTCTGCAACAACCACACTGCAAATACATCCAGTTCATATCTGCATAGCCTCAGATGATGTTACTCATTTGCTGCTTTCCAGGTATTTCATGAAAAGCTACATGGGTTTTATTCTGAAAGAGACAGGAAAAGAATAAAGAGAAGAAACTGGCTTCAAAGCTGTGTAAGCAAGTGCCAACACCTTATGCAAAAAAGAACACACCTACTGTGCGATTTGAAAGGAAAATATAATGAGCCAAGTCTGCTCCTCCTCCTGCAGGTTCAAATGCATGCAAAGAGAATCAAATCAGTGCATCTGAATATGGATAGGAGAGAACAAGAAATGCAAGATGGAAGAAACCAGAATAGCTAGACAGTGTCTGCCAAAAGAAGCTACCACTAAGGGAAATGTGTCAGACAGGGACAATCACAATTTCCATCTGGAATAACCATCACCTCTTTCAGCAAAGGCACTAATTAAAATAACGAAGCTACAGCAATTGCTGCAGCACATCTCCATCACCACTCAGTGGCAGGATGTGTCTGCTTTCCTCGCCCTCATCCCCCTCACGCAGCGGACTCAGCATTGCTATCAGTACCACTGCGCTTCTGAGTCAGAGTGCCCAAACCAGTACAAAGCATAACCTGAACCTGCAATGCCAGAAGTTTTAAAATAAACTCTACTCATGGTGTTTCTATAACAGAACCATCAACTATTTCACACAATTAACTGTCAGTGAAACCACATGTAAAATTCAAAGTGATCAAACTTGTCAAATATCCAAGCTGACCCACTTCTAGCAAGTTCTGTTCATTTATTTTGTATGCATCTAGACAAAACCCAAACTGATCAGCTCATGTGTTGATAAATTAGGATACAAGAATGACAGAATCTACTCTTAATCAGTGAACCTTGCTAGTTTAACTGAAGCAGATTCCTCTTCTAAGAAACTAATAACTGTTTTAGCCCACAACTACTGCCACAAACATCCTTCATCTTCAAGAATGGACAGCTCTATCAAGCTGTTCTTCTAGAAGAACAGATGCTGCTCATTAACTCCACTCACATTTATTAATCACATAATATTAGAGTGCTTTTCAGTTACTCTATATATCCCTCCCCCAAAAAAAAAGTGAGAACAGCTTTATCACTGACTGCAGCAACAAGATACAAAATCTTTTCTTCAAATTTTTGAAGAAAAATCGAATTATTTTGTTATGTGATAAAGACCATAACAAATATCCATGCCTGACATTATATGGACTGTTCATCACTTTAGTAACTGCAGAACAGACCTCTGTTTCTTTCAGTACACGCTGGGTAAACTCTAGCTGGCACAGAATGCCTACAGCAAGATTAATTACCAACACAGAGAAAAGCTGCTGCCATGCTGCCCCTTCTTTAGTCTCCATATTGATTTCTCAAAGTTTCAGGCTTATTTGAAAGCGTTTATTCTCACATGAAAAATTCTCCAAAGCAATGACTGTCTGTATTTATCTGAGGAAACATCAGCCTTCTTATATTTTCCATTAGACAATTTATGTTCTCTATAGCTTAGTCTATTAATTATCCCTAAATAGAAATAGGAGTTGACAGATATCAGAATTTCTGTCAATTTCAGCTCATTGGGACTGCTGACTTGGATATCAAGCAGCCTGTTCTGTATCTGAGTTTGAGATAAAATAAAATGGTTTGGGGGATTTTCTGCAAGCTTTCAAGTGCATCCAAAAATATTCTTCTGCCCTGCCTACACTAAACTTGTTACACATCATTATCAAAAACTTTTGGCAAGAGATTTGTTGTACTTTGATATGCAGGAAAGACTGCAGAAAGTATCATTCCACTTCATACTTTGAGTGACTAGACTCCAAAGAATGATACTATTTAAAGGCAGAAAAGCCAACAGCGAATGCTAATAAACTCATCATAATGAGGACAGTATATAGGCCAAAAAAATTCTAGCAATGATGTATTTGAAAATTCTAGACATATTAGTTCAATATTGGGTCTTTAGACTAACTCAATAATAATTAGCATGAAATCAAACCAAGAAAAAAAACCACCTCTCTTGGTTGCATCTTCTCAAATGAAAACATTAATGGTAACAAAGCGCACACCAGCATTTCTAATTGCAGTGTTGTACTGACCAACTCTCCAGTCAACACTTTTAAGAAAAAAAAGTGTATTTTTCTCTGTTCCTTTCACTCGTGCTCTTTGTCCTATAGTGCATCATTGCTTCAACTGCTCCTACACTGCTTCCTCCTTTCCACTCTGTTCTTCTGTCAGTCTCTTAGCTCTTTTCCAAGATCCAATAACAACATCTCCAGGACAGACTCTTTTCAAACAAACTGAAAAAACAACATATAGCAGTAAGGTTGTTTGTTGGTTTTGTTTCGGTTTTTGTTTTTCCATTAGTTATTTGGAATGTTTTTTCTAAGTACAAGCCTTTTTTATAACTATGATGATGAAAAACTGCTGACCAAAACCAATAGTTGCCTCAAAGGAACAATTCTGCTAAGTTACCCAGGAACAGCCAGTGCTCATCTCCTAGAAATTCACATAACTAGATTACAGCTCCCTCCACATATCTACCACTTAGATATAAAAAGTACTGCAAAAATCTGGGACAACCACTATTTATTCAATCTGAGAAGTTCAGGATTAAAAGTGTCGAAGAAATTTATAACATCCATATAAAAGCATCACACAACTTTAATGTTTAAACATAAAACTAATGGAGAAAAGCAGTTACAAAGTTCTTAAAGCTTACAAGGGTATAACAAAGACAAAAGGTCAGATGCAGCACAAGACAGAACAGACAAAACTGAATGCACTAGCTAAGAGCCAGATGGTTAAAAAATAAAGATTGCAGGCAATACTGGAATTTCAGTAGCTTTTTCTTCAAGTCTCCAACAAACAAACTCTACATCATCCTCAAACCTAGCTAGATACTCCAATAATACATTCAGGGGGTCTTCCAGCCTGAAGATCCTTACTGATTCAGTTGATCTTAAGATGTCAGCCAGACAAATTCTGAATCATGAGCTTTCTACCACACAATCCCAGGATTTTATTTATTATCAGAACTAACCAGCAAGCACAGGTAAAAGAACAAAATGCATCCACTTAATGTCTAACTACATGCTAATGACAGCTTTCATAACTTGTGACTTAGATCCCTTTTGAAAGATAATTAACATCAGCCCAAGAATCTCTTCAATACGAAAAACACCTTTCAACATTTACTTAATCTTATTCAGGTATATAAAAGCAAATAAATATGCTTATAAGCCAAGGATGTTTCCAAAAAGTTCACTTAAATTAAAAAAAAAAAAAAAAAAAAGGTCAGGTAAAATACAATACACACGTCTCACAGGACACCAGCTTCCCTGCAGTTTCTGAATACCAACTATTGCATGTGATCATATCTGTGAAAGTGAAAAGGACAGTTTTACTCTCAATTTTCACACCCTTAATCTCACCTCTAATCAGTTTGAGAAATATGATAACCCGCAGACTTATTCAACATCTTTACTTACTATGCTTCAGATAATATTAGTTCTGACTATTGACAGGAAATAGTCATGGATCAGGAAACCCCTCATCCCTCAGTACTGCCCATCTTCCAAGGACCCAAGGCCTCAGTCTGATATGTTGGCCAAGCCATGTATGGTTCTGTTGTGCTGTAAGAAAGCTGTGAGAGATGCTGCGGAGCAGAGCCACAGAAGACAAAGGTAAAATTAGCTTCACAGGTAGAGTTGTTACAATGGGGATTGTTAGCTGTTCTGGTATTCAACAGGAAAAAAACACCAGCAGGGTAAGGTATAAAGTCCTAACAGGCAACTGATAGAAGATGGGAAGTCAACAACAACATCACAAACCTATTTCGGAAAGCAGTACAGGTCAAGCCTTTCTCTCCTGACAGCTGCCACCAAAGGCTCTATGGGTATCTTATCCCAGGCAGCGAGCCTACAAACCCTCTGTTGAGTAGACCATTAAATCCTAGATAACTTTTGCATGTGCTAGCCAATAAATAAGAGCATTATACTCTCAAATTGTTCATCTTCTGCTCACAGATTCTAGTTTTTCAGATGGGTTCAGCTGTGTACATAACGACCCCAAAAGAAAGCATAATAAGGACAAAATTCCTAAGAATTAAGGAAACTAAACCATTCAAATGTTTAAAATACTTTTAAATTCTAATCAAACTAGTAACTGTTAAAAAATTAGATTAGTTCTTAAAATCTACCAGTTTCCTACTACACTTCTTACTTGGAAAATTTGTTTCTAAGCTCACTGTTGTTCAGAAACCAACAGTAAGACCACTACAGGAATCTAAAAAGAAATACATGGCTGGATCTACTCAGGATTAAGGTCTCAAGAATTATCTTACTGAATCTTGCAGACACTGAGAATTTATCTTCTATCACTGGTTTCAGTGGGAGAAATCAAAATATGCAAGTTAAATACAGGGATGTTAGGAGGTCTAAGATCTAAAGTAACTATGAACATGGATTCCCTTTCCTGAGAGAAGGAAAAGTACTTTTTTAAGAGTACATAGAGTTAGCTGAGTTGGAGGAATTTGGCCATATATGAATGAGAACAATATTACAACTAGTAGCAAATTTTTCTAGAACTTTTACATTTCACTCTTCAATTACAGTCAACTATAACATGATATCTTCTGGTGACTCTACTCGCAGTGTTCAAATGAAAGTTTTAGATGAGGGCTGAAACACTGAGGTGAGTTTTTACTCCTTTAGTCTAAAACTCTCCACTGTGCATTAACTTAGGACTGGACACCTACTAGATCATTCAGGACTCTCGGTCTTTTTTCCTGGATGTTTTAATTGTTTGAACCTGCAAGAACTTATAAATAGAATCATCTATAATTGCCAAATATCTAGAAAGGTCCCTGCCTTGAAGAGCATTAGGATTAAGTAAAATTAAATATTTGAAGAACTTCCAACCCTTATGTTCTTCTAAAGATCTCTCTCATATTCATTTCTCAAGAGAGTCAGTGTTTTCTGAAAGCATGAATATATAAGGTCAGTCCTATACAGGTTCTTTTAAATCTGTTTTACCACAGGTTTATGCTTTATCATACTTTGGCAAAGTAACAGTGTATTCTGCAAACCTGTCCTATGCACTTTTTTTTTCTTTATAGTTTTTGTTTGGTTGTGCTTTTTTTAACTACAGTCACTGATGTATAGGATTTCCTCACCAACAAGCTGAAACAAATCAACCGTTGTAATACTGCTGCCATACAGCAAATCAATGTGCAGCAAGACTTTATGAATATTACGTACTCTCTGGTTTACATGACAGGGTTTGTGGTCATGAAGTGGCCTGAGTACTGACTGGAACCAAGGTCAGGGGACATGTCCAAGGTAGGTTATTTCCACACTAGAAGCAAGTGCCCAGTAAAAAAATATATAGAACTATTACTAAAGCACCTTGCAGCAAAGTCATAACCAGAAATGTAAGATCACAACCCTGGCATTAAAACCAATTTCATTACTGCATCAACTTTTAAAAGACGTATTGAATTACTGGTAACTCCAACCCTATTGCATTGTATACTGATACCGGTCTCTCTCTAAATATTTTCCAATATCATCAGCAACAATTCTTTCATTTTGTCAGGAGAAAGCAGCCCACTATCAAGAATGTCGGAAACAGCAGGTCCCTGAAGGACAGTTGAGTATTGTGTGACAAACATGGAAAAATGAGACAATGTTCTCTGCCTCATCTGCAATCCACACTTCATTTTACTATTCTGTTTAGCCTGGATAATTTCCAGCTTTTACTGTGACAAGTTTTAACATACTGTCAATTAGCCTGGAGTTTTTCTTGAGGATCTTGAAGCACTAGTGTGACCTCACTGCAAATGGTTTAGAAGTACAGGTAACAGTTACTTCAGTACTTATTTTCTTAACATATTCAAAGGCACACCATTAGAATAGCTGAGTAGTAGAGATTCTGTTTTTCAGAAAAAAAACTGTTCTTGCTTTTAGGCAGTTAGTTCCATATTACATTTCTTTTCCACTTTTGAATTGTTTTGAGTTATTTTTCATGACATAAATTCATTTCTCAATAAATGTTTACACTGTCAGGCATTTTCTAAATCCTGGCTTGAGTAGCAGCTACAAGACAATATTGTGTAGCATCCTTGGCAGGAAGGAAAAGGGCAGGCAAAGAACATAAAACTTCAGACTGTTCTATTCATTATACATGAAGCACTCCGTCTTGCTCAATGTGCTAAGTCTGAAGTCTTTGAGTTACATATATCTTTTGCATTTTTTGTAATTTACTTTCTCCTTTGCATTTAAAAACATGGAAAGGCAAAAAAAAAAAAACATTCTAATGGCAAAAGAAGTGAAGCTAGAAACCACTTCCCTACCTAGCAAGCAGTAACATCCATTGCTACACAAAGGAATACCACAGTATATTGTGCCAAGGACAGAAATGCCTCCTAGAATCCCAAACCAGTATTTTCTGCTCTAGAAGAGCAAAAACACCTCACTGCCTGCAAAGCCAACTACTATTCTTTACTTACAGCAGCAATCCAGTTACAGTAGTATCTTTTTATGTGCATTTTACTTCAGTTTTTCATTTCAGATGTAACTCTAACACAAGAGATGGTTACCCAGCTTTGGATTCTGATGCTTATTTATTGTGAGTAATCTTTCCTCTGATATTTTCAGAGCTCAGAGTGCAGAATGTGAGCTTAGCTGATAAGTAGAAATACTTGCTACATTTGTATCAGTAGCAAAACAAATTATGTTTTTGCAGGTATATGTTCTTTCACGAACAGTTTATCAAGAAAAAGGGACTTGAAAACGTAGTCTTGTATCTCCTAAGAACATGGATAGAAAAGGAAATGTTTCTAATCACCTGAAAATTAAAAAGCATTCATCCACACCTACCGTAGTAGTAGAGCAGATGATGCAAACATTTACACAAAGATGTATCTTTTATTGTCTAAAATGCTTAGTCTGTTGAAAATTTGACTGTGTTTTTCTTGAGGGATAATCAGAACAATAAAATTTGTCAAAAAAAAATTTCTAACAGCTGTCTCTATCAAAGATGCAAAGTCTGCCATGAGTAATGACAAATACACAAGGACCATGATACCTGCTATCCATAGAGGACAGAATAGTTAACTGGAGGTTATTTAGTGTGATTTATCACATATAAGAAATTATTGAAGTATGTTGTGGCTAACGTGGAGTAAGCTCAACACAGCAGAGAATGCATGTTCCTGTCCTTTCCCCAGCAGCATGTGGTGACTTCAGAGTTTATATCAGTGAAAACTCTAGAAAAAATACTACAAGCTTGAAAAGTATTGCTATTTGTTTGTAATACTTTGCATAAGAATACATCAACTGTGGTATGTTTCATCTGCTAATGATATTGAATTTTTCATTTTCATCAGATAAATACATTTTGGATCCAAGTGTTTGTTTGTTTGTTTTTTTTCTAGATCAAACAAAAAGCATCATAAGTTTTAACCTAGCAAGAAGGAAGATACTTGGAGTTACAGAATGATTTAAAGAACAGTGTGATAGGTGTGGATTTAATATTTGCAACGTGTGTTGTGATTTTCAGACCCTTAACTGCTCTAGAGGCTCAGGTGGTTCTGAGGGCCAAAGCCACTTCCGGTTTTTGAGTGTTTGGACATTTTCAGCTGTGCTTCCAAGAAACTCAACCATTTAACTAGGCCTTTGTAATATTTGTATTGAATAGCTGTATTTTGAACTATGTTCAAAGATAATATGCAAGTCTGCCTAGTAGCAAAACAAGAATTCTTGAATATTTTAACAAATGTGGTGGAATCGATGGACCCATAGGATTAAATCTGTGAATATTGACCTCTCACTAAGTTCTCAGTTCAAAAGATTCACACTCTGAGATATCAGACTTTGACTGCCTACCTGTTGTGTGAAAATAGTAGATGTACTTTTTAATGTTTTTAAAGGTGGGGTTTATAAATTTAAAAATGAGTTATAATAATAAGAGAAAATGTCCAAGCATCTGAAACGTGGAACATTTCTTAAAGTTTACATTTTCGCTTTATTCCTTACATCATTTCTGGTTACCTGTACAGCATTTTGGGACTCATTTAAGCAGTTTTAAAGTTGGGCGTAACTGTATTCTCATGATTCAGAAGTGAGTCAAGAAAGGCTACTACTGTTATTATTATTAAATCACAACTTTCCTTTTAAGAAAACTCTAGTTTAAAAACATGCAAAGGATGTATCAAAGAGGAGATATCTATTTCTGATATTGACTGTTATTTGCTGGCAGCTAGGAAGCAGGCGTGGAGCATGTTTTTATCAACAGTTCCACGAGTGACAAGCATGTATAGTGATCAATGCTTTTTGAAGCATCAATTTCCATCAGAGGTGTTGGACAGGATTCCATGTTAGCTGCTGAATACAGATTTTCTTTAGGCAAAAGACAAAAAGAAGAGGGAAAACAAGGAGGAGGAAAACTAATGAATGGGAAGGCAAGCACATAAAGAAGTTTCCAGAACACCCATTAGCTGGTCTAAGGTAGGTACAGTCAAGTTGCTGGGTTTTTTTCAGTTGTTTAAGTCTTTTAATTTTTGCTGACTTTAATAAATAATTTTATTTAACCAGACTATTACTGCCCATGGCAATGTCCACAACAGGCTTGTATGCGAATTGTTTATTGTGTTGGTAGCTGCTGAGAACAGGACATTTCCTTTTCAATATTGCTGATGTCATTTCTTGGGACATTTCTGTTCTTTAACTGCTCAGTAGGGCAAATATGCACTGTTCATCATGATAAAGAGGTATGAGTTCTTGGTATTCCTGGCCATCTCTGTAATACAATAATATCAAAATAAAGAGCCAGCAGACAATTGAGGACATACGTTATCCTCTAATGATTGCCATCTCAACTTATAGTCTGTCATTTTGGAATGACAGATTTTTCATTTACCAGCACACAGTTCCACTGAAACAAAGTCCTCAGTTCCATCAAATGTGAAATGTGGGGTTTTTGTTTGTTTGTTGTTTTTGTTTGTCTGTTTGTTTTTCTTACAGGGTATGTTTCAAAAGCAAACAAATTGTGGTTGTTGTTTGTTTTTGGTTTTTTTTTTTCTTTCTTTCATATTTATAATCCACTGAGATTTCTCTATATATTTTGTAAAATTCCTAAATAAGGTGGGACTTAATCTGGCTTTGTGCTTCAGCAATATGCTTGTTAAGGGTTCTTTTTAAATGAGCAATAGAGATTAAGATCTGGAAAAAAGAGTTAATTTAAAGAACAGAAAATTGTAGTACAATATTTAGAAGTTTTTAGACTTTTTTGTTTGTTTAAGAATTTTAGAATATTTTCTCTATGTTTTTTACAAGCTGTTTCTCTAAGTTTTAGTACTTGCTACCTGCCATTCTCCCACTGTTCTCCCTGAAAGTCCACACCAAGCCAAGTATTTGTAAGCTAAAATAATGTATCAGATCGATTTCCCAGTAGTCTGTTTGGTTTTGATTGTTGCAGTGTGTGTGTTTGTTTGTTTGTTTTAAATGTATGCATTTTTATCAGTCTTCACCCATTGTGATAGGATCAAGCCTCTATTGCAAATAAGAAGATAAACACTTCTGACATAGTAATGGAACCCATCAAAATATGAGGTTATAGGCTGTATGTCAGATATTGATTTCCAAATAAATAATTTAGTGAAAAATAACAGATTAGAAACAATTGAAATTTTATTCATAGATATTCCATGTATAATATCAATGCTCCTGTATTTCCTGGTTTTGCTGACTAAATTATAGGAATAGAGACCTGATCTCTCAAACTGGTTCTTTTTATCGTGATTGCTATGTTATTCCAAATTTTCATTCCTTCACAAACACTGCAGAGAATGCAGTGCCAATAATTGCTAGGCTTCAAAATTAGCTGGGTGTTCTGTTTTTAGATAAAGTATCCAGGCTCCCACATTGTGTAGGTGTTGTTGGAAAAAATCAGGTCAATTACATGAGCATTTAAATGTAAATTTAGGCACACATCATTAGATAATTATTTGGAAAATGTTGTTTCTCCCCATAAATAATTCCCAAATATATTTTGGACAAAGACTCAAAATGTGGATAGATCATGTAAGAGGGTAGAACAGAAAATCACCAGAGATACACTACTAAAATTACACTTGTGAAGTGGAAATTTAATTAACTAAAAGAAGAGGATTCATAGTACACCTTCTGACTAAAATATTTTACCGTAAAACTAAAGAGCAAGGTAGGAACAGCACATAATGCAGTGAAGTTGGAAATAGTTACTAATGGAGTGTGGACGAAAATTGTCCACAAACCTTTCAAGCAAAACTCATACTTCTTACAGCATTTACACCATTTATGTTTGTGGGCTTGGGGCGGGGGATATGGTTCAGTTGGGGCATGAGAGACCTCAGAAGATGTAATGAGGTGTTTTGCCAAAAATGGGGCCATAAAGGTACAGAGTAACTGACGTAGAGAAGTGTGTGTGTCAGGAGTGCATTTAGGATTACAGCAACAAGTGTGAGGGACATTTAGGAGCAGGCAAACAAGTGTAATAATGGATGTCAAGGAAAACGAGCAATCTCTGAGGGCAGGTTTTAGTGGACTTTATCAAAGTCTGAATCAAAATTGGAGTTCTGTGAAGAGTTACCCTGAAAAAGGAGAAAAGAAAAACTGCAGTCATTGTGTCCCAGCTTATGTTAAAGACAAGGCTGGTAGACATAATCTTACTCTTTGTTTACATTAGCTCATTTCCCTACATTAGTCACTTGTAACAGAAACACACAGTCAAATATAGCAGGAGATTTTTGCAAATGTGTTCCTGCTTGTTAAACTTGAGAATTGTTTTTCCCTTGGATACATAATGACTTTCCCAAAGGCGAAAGTACAAATACGAATTGGATGCACTCTGTAAACTCATCATGAAATTTTGGCAAGAGGCCACCTGGGAGTTGTCCGTAGTTGCTGGAGTTTCTACATTTCAGATTCCACATTAATGCTTTCTGGGTATATCTCATCTTTGGAAGCCTGCCCTGCATAAGAAAACACATAAATTTAACAGAAATGCATTTTGCTTTTGCTCTCAAGGAGTAATTTGCAGACTTTCCCTGTCCCTTGTGTGGCATTTCATAATATTGTGATGATTTTCTTTGAATGCTTTTTCTGGCTATGTACTATGAAACAAGTTTAATTAAGAAAACGTGTCAAGCAGAAAATATTGACATCTACTTAATATTCTTGCTGTTATGTATGATAATTTGTCTATTTTTTAAGATGAAACCATTTTAATTTCATAACTTGAGTACAATCCAATAATGTAATATAGCTGTAGAATGGTTTGCTAGAAAGTATTCATATATAGTGACTATTACTTTTAATTAATTTTATGTATTTTATTTATTTTCTTGAGCTCATAGTATTGTACTTTGTTTATTCTTTGTTTAAGTAGAATCTGATATCTGACTGCTGTAGGCCATTAAGAGGTTTAACTTGCAGTTAATTTATTCATTTATTCTTTGGAATGTGCTATAAATCCAAATGCAGGCCTATAAAACAATAAACAAATGAGTACAATGTTCAGAAGAGATTCTCTGTATTATTAATAGTTGTTGATATTTGTTGTACACCCAATTTTAAGGAAAATAATAGAGAGTTTGTTATTAATTTAGACAAGCAAATGAATCAAAAGAGAAATAGCAGTTTACAGGGAATGATACTAGATGCTTCAGATTTTTTGTGGATAAACACTTTATTAAAAATTGCTACACCTGGCAAACAAAAAGAATGTCACAAATCAAACCAGCTTCAGCTTTGGTAGCCTGAATACACCATAGCTGAAAGATCTGAGGTGCTTGTTTTTCTGAAATGGTTACACAACAGCAGGAATCAGTGTCCAAGGCAAACAAAGGTGCTCTGTTCTGCTCTGCTCTAGCAGCTAAGGATAAACATCATGCCAAAAGAATCCTGTAGTGCTAAAAACAGTTTCAAGTGAAGAACATATTTCTTACTCAAGGCACCATTCCCCCTGTGCAGGTCGTGCTGGTTCCTGGCCCATACGTGCACCTTTCCGGTTCCTGGCTAGGAACAAACCACTTTTCCTTTATCGGCCTCATCGTCTGCTGATTCAGCAAAATAAACTTGCTTGACGAGACAATGAGTGAGTCTCAGAAGGAGCTGAAGGAAAAGAGATTTGGTCCATTATTTTGGAGAGCCACGCTTGCCTGTGTGTGCTGGTGGTTACTGTGTGTTTTTTTCCCTGTCAGGTAAGGTGGGAACATTCAGATTCCATCTGTGCCTGTTTAAGACCCAATATTTTGACCTGGCTTACCACCTATCACAAGGCTGTTGGCTGCTCTGTGGTGTGTTTTCTCTTGCTTATTTTCATTTAGAAAATATATAGTCATCTTTTCTCCCATGAAAATCTTTACACAAAAAAATCCAGAACCTGTATATTCTGAGGGGGAATAGGGGAAAGGCCCAGGTGTAAAATTCTCAGATTTGCTGTTGGTTAGATTGCCATTCATTTTTTGGCTAAATAACTATGGAAAAGGGAAATAGTTACCTACGAAGTTATTTTCCTAGCCTATGCACGTTGCTTGCTTACATAACATACCTTGCAAAAGGGGAAAAGGTGGATGTATCTGCTCAGAATGTTGTGCAATGTTCAATGCAGCAGCTCCTGTCATCATTTTTTTTACCTTGCATTTATGGGACTCCCTATAAATACCACATGAAATATAAGAAACACTTCTGTGTTTAGTGGCTTATCTCTTGCCTTTTAGAAAATTCTAGTTTATTAACCTGCACATTCCCTGATGAGTTGTATTACAAGTGGAAAGCTCTATTGATGGGAACACTGTAACACACTGTGTTTTTGCAAAAGTCACTATACCCATGATAAATGCAGCTCTTCTTTTTAACAACAACATTTGAGAAATATCATAAATCCTTGTGTGAGTGTGCATACACAATGGTAGTATTATGTTATTTTTAGAAAATATGTCTGTTGATTAATCTGAAGATGAGGAAAAACTTAAGAGTGACAGAACACTGGAACAGGCTGCCCAGAGAGGTTGTGGAGTCTCCTTCTCTGGAGACATTCAAGACCTGTCAGATCTGCCCTGGGTAAACCTGCTTTAGCAAGTGGGTTGGACTGGATGTTCTCCAGAGGTCCCTTCCAACCCCAACTATTCTATGATTCTGTGATTAAGCTGTGCTCTGTAATTCTATCTGAAGACTTTGCATCTCTCGTATAACAATAGTCTCAGGTTATGAGATAAGAGATTGGGCTTGGAAAAGAGAGGTTGGACAGTCATCCTATTTTTTATTGATAAAAGTAATGTAGTTAACACTGGGTAAATGGTTAATGTTTGTGTGCATAGGCAATAATTGCATCTGACAAATAGAAGTACAATTTCAGATCTCATACACATATAACCTACAGTAAACATTTATCATACAGAACATTTAAAGGTTTGCTGTACTGGTAGCAGAGATTTGTAATGCTTTTCATTATTTTCCTAAAAAAAATCTTGAGAATTATAGTTGGTTTGGTTTTTATTGCAATACGAACTGAAAAAGGTCTTGTTTCCTCTGGAGACTGTGAGCAGTTACATATCATTGCAGAAGGGAATTATTTTCACAAACCAGTCTCTTAGTTATGATATATAATACACCTTTCTACCTAAATCCAGGAGTTGCTAATACTTCTTCTATCACAACAACTAAGAATCATCTGTCAGCAGTTTATAGCTGCATCTGTGAATCACTGGACCACAGCTGTAGCTTGCAATATCACTTTTCAGTGATTAACAGGTCTTATAGCAAGTTTTTTCATTGGTGCTTACAAAATCTGTGGGTTGCTGTAGAAATTATTGCACATTGAGACAGTACATATATTTGTGCATTACAGAAAGTGTGAAGAATGTCAGCTACTCGACGTTTACTTTATTTTCAGTATTCTGAAAATGAACCTCACTCCTTCATCAGTGTACTATGTCAAGGCATCCTATTACATTAAGTTTGATAAATAAACAGCATTAAAGATTGCACCGGCTGTGTAACAGGCCTGTTTGACAGTGAAAGATTTTAAAATGCCTATTTCACACAGAAAAAAAATAATATAGGCCCATTTTATGTGCCAAATGACAAACTATAATGATTAATAGACCTATTTAAATGAGTAATTGTCCTATGTACTATACCAGCTAACGTAGAATAGCTGTATTTGCAGCAGCTGGTAAGCCTCTTTCTGTGGAGATGCAAAAGATGAGATTTGGTAAAGATAACAAATAACAGCTGAGTCAAGCCAAGCCAAGAGTAAGTCTACACTGCATTTCCAGTGACCGCAGCGGAGTTCAGAGAACTTAATTGGCTTGTCCAGGTTTTATAAACTGCCCCCCCGCACCCGCTTTGTTTCCAAGTCTTCCATCGATCAGTCTACTGTAGATTATCATGTTTTAAAGATCTAAATTAATTCCAGTGAAACAAATCTATAGCCAAATTTTCTTTGTTCTGTTTGAGCTCTTAAGTGATCTGATTCTATTGTTGCTTAATAAAGAAGGAGTAAATGTGACTGGCATAGTTTTAGCAGATACACACTTTCATTTCTATTTTACTTTTCATTTCTCTAGCACTGTGATAGGAATTGCCCACTTATTGCATAGCAACTGTCACAGAGCAGGTGGGATCATCAATTAGCAGTGACATAGCAAACAGATCTGTGTTCATCCGGGTTGGATTGGACTTAACTCTCTCATAGCCACATGCAGGCAGGTGTTTGTGAGTCTCTTCACTTCTGTATTGTAGGTCTCTACATCCTCAGTTACAACATGTGTTCTACTTAATGGATTTTGTGGCATGGCTATGCATCTTCTAAAGGGTTCTTTAGTTTTTTTGTTGGCTTTTCATTTATTTTGTTGTTTAATCTGACAAAAAACTGTTGAATCCTTGATTACTGCTTATTTGCTCACTTGGCAAAAGTAGAAGCGTTTTAATTACTATTAATATTTGTGGATGAATGACTCAGAAACATATTGCTTTTTATCTGTATAGTTATAAGGTTAAAAATAATTTTCCAACAAAAAATTGCAATGAAAAATTGCAGTTCACATTGGTGTTGATTTCCATTTTCGTAAGAACATTATACATATATACTACAGTATTGGTCTCAGAATATTGAATGATAAAATAGTAATTTGGCCAAATTCTTCAAGTAGACTCCTATGGGGATGCACAGAGAACAAACACATTTTCATTATATTAACATTATGCAAGCATAAACAAGAGCATTTTGTAACTTATTTTCTGCAGTCACTTTAATTGTTTACAATGAACTATGGTGGCTTGAGGAGGAAGCTAAATTGTTGAATTAGCATTTCAAGCTCGCTTTAAACTCAGCTCTGGTCTTTTGCTACTTTAAATGTGATAATATTTTAATAACAAAGCTTACACAGCTCAGGCCTTTTCTGAAGGGATGTTTGTAATTGACCAAGTTGTGAAGAAGCATTTTTTTCTACTCAGCTGCCCACTGAGACTAGAATCAAGCAAGTCTGCAGTCAGTATAACCATTGTGTTCTTCCTTTACCTGGCCTACAGGCAGAGCACCAAAATACCTTCCCCTTTCACCTGACTCGCGCAGATGTGGCCCTTGTCAGTGAGCAGGTACTCCTCTGACTTTATGCAGCTTTTCTGGGAGATATAGCCAAGGCACTGAGAAAACACTGATTAATGATTTTTGGCAAACGATTTGTTTTGTGACTTTAGGATTTGTGGCAGTGCCCTCTTGAGCCATTCTCCCTGTTACTAGTGAGGATCTGGATTGTATGATGTGGTGTGTTTATCTTTCGCATGATTTACTGTCTTGCTGGGTTTTTCTCTGAGAAGTTTTATATATGTGAAAAAAATTATTTGGGACTTTTAAAAATGTTGTTTCACCTTTTAGCTTTTGTAACCTCTGACGGAGTTCAGACAAGCTCAGCAGACTGTGATGCCTTGTTCTTGTGAGACTGTCTCTCGTTTAGCTTGAAGTGAACGTGTTTTAGTGACTCTGCATTAGATTATATTATAAAACCTTGTCCATAACCCAGTCAGGTCATTGGAACTGTTAAAATAATGTTCACCCTCTCCATTTGAAACTGTATGTGAAGATTTAAACTTTTATTTTTGATATATTTTCAATCACTTTTTTTTCAATATATCTGTTTTCCTTTTAAAATGACATTCTTTGAGGATAAGCTACTGAGGATATTTGTCCCTATTTGGAAGAATCATTTAGACTTTTTTGTTTTCCTTACTAATTTGCAAGCAGAGGTTCACACTTCCAAATCAAAATTTAAGTGAATCGAGATTCTATGACATTCTTGAATCTATACGTGTGTATGCAGAGCTGAAATCAAATATTATACAGTCTTTCTTAACCTCATGCATTAACCCAAATTTAGCTTGTGCAACATCAGTTTCCCACAACATGGGGCCAGCATGTTAAGAGAAGACTAAAACCTTCTGAGGTGTTTCTCTACCAGCACTGGGAGATGTGCTGGGTCAGCCTGGGTTAACAGCCAGGCAGAAAGTATCACCCCTCCCCCCCAATCCCTTTCAAGGGATGAGGGTAGAAAACAGGATTAGAAAGCTCATGGGTCAAGATACAGACAGGGAGATGGCTTGCCAGTTACTGGTGCTGGGCAAACCAGACTTGACTTGGGGAAAACGAATGCATTGCAATTTAAAATAGATTTGAGTAGAGAGAATGAGAAAGACAAATACTGAAACATCTTTCCTTCCCACTCTTTTCTTCACTCCTTCATTGCGGTCTTCTCTACCCCCACCTCAAGACTAGAGTTTATTTACTCACAGATAAGCTTCTTTACATAAAAAATAGCCTTTTTTTTTTTTTTTTTTGTGAGTACAGCACTTTTTACCAAAGTGACTTCAATGGAATTTGAAGCACCTGAAGATTATCACAGAGAGATGTCATTAGACAAAGTTTCTAGCCCTGCCTCAATCACTGTGAAATTGCTACTATTTCACTTTGCATATTGCATGCTAACGGACTGTTTTAATAATTAATTGCTTTGTACATTATTTGAGTTAGAGAGCGAGAATGAGTTTATAGCCTTATAGCACTCTCCTTGGAATCCATGCCAAAGTTAATATTTTTGCTATTATAGAACAGCAGAAGCAGGTAGTAGAATCTGAGACTCTGAACTGTGGAAAAGGAACTGGTAAATCTTTTGAAATGTATGTCTGTTATTAACTCACTCATAAAAACAGTGTTTTCTTAGGGTTTAATTCAAAGTCCATTGAAATTGATGTAAGAATTTCCAGGTTTAGGTTAAGGTCACAACCATACAGTTGTGATAAGTGACCTCCAAATAACTCTTTTCTTCTTGCCTTCACTTGTATAAAATAAAACTATCATAAGTACATTCAATATCTCTAAAAATACTTTCAAATACAACTTCCTGAGAAGGACTGTAAAACCTAATGCAAAGAGAAAAAGAATAACAGTAAATGGTCAGTGAGCCTGTGATGCCCTTACAGAATATCTCTGCTATCGTTCAAAAGCACCTTTTCATTCTTTGAAGCCTTTTGGCAACAACAACAACAAAGACAACTAGAAAATAATCTTCAGATAGCATGTCCCTGAGGCAATACAGAGTGCTGTCAGCAGAAAGAAATGAAATAACTTTCTTAAAATGTTTTGTTTCAAAAATCTACTCATAATTTTGTGGACCAGCACGTAATATATTGCAAACAGCACAGACTCTTTCATTCTTCTTGATGCTCTTGCCCTTTCAGGTGTCCAAGGATTGATGAGAGAGGGATATCATAGTCTGTAGAAGATTTTTTCTTTAGGTTTGTGAATATGCTGAAAACACACAATTTTATTCAGAGACAAAGCTGAACTTCCTTCTGTTTCTTTTCTGCAGCCTAAGATTCTTGCATTTTCTTTTTGTCTAGTTTTGTTATTTCATTTTAGCAAATTTTAATGTGGGACAGGGAAGTATTTTTCTTATACATACAAAGTGCACCCTATCCAAGCTCTTGCTGGTTTTTTTGGTCTGTTCTGAAAAAAAAAAAAAAGCTTACTGCAGGATTTCCCATTTCTGATTCACTGAAAGGAGAATTGTGTGGAAATCTATGTTGTGGGGTCAGGAGAGGCAGAATACAAAGGCCAGCCTAATAAAGATTTATATGAGAGCATATAGCTTGTGAAGGTTTCTTTCTCTCAGTGTTACTTGCTCTGTTTGCCTTACATCACACTGGGGAAAGAGAATGCCCTCATTTTATATTAGGTTGTGTTGTGCACTTAAGTAGAATGTATGTTATTTTAGCAGACACACAGCTGCAAGCTAACAGCTTTTTTCAGTGCCTGCAAGGGGCACGGGATTTTTTTTTTCCCTGAGAGTCTTCGCATTTAATGTAAAGTATCATCCTCTTTTCTGAGGTACATCTAAAATTGTACTATGGGATTTTATATTTACTGTTTTGCGGAGAAAGTTTGGTTGAATTTTAATGTACTATGAGTTTTATTGTAATATGCAACTTTTCCTAAATGGGGCCTCTCGGGATAAAAAGGTTCTTCTGAGCTGGTGAACTTTCTTGGTCAAATTATGTCTTTGATGGCACTACTACTTCCCTGGTCCCTTTAGTTTGCACATTTAACAGTGATTCTAACTTAGTTCGTTATTCTAACCTGATGTACGATAATTAATTTTTTAAAAAATGAAAGTACCACACTTAAGAAACTTGGCAGATATAGACAAACAGTTCTGTTGCATAAGAGCATAAGATTATTGCCTGCATCAGTTTGCAAAGTTAGAATTACCCTTTGATATTAGCTGATAACCTGCTACGGGTTTTCTGATCTCTCATGAACCTGTAGTAGCTATATATCATTTTCATATGGAGATGGAGTTGATGGAAAAATATCCATTTATATTCAGTCAGGCCTGGAGAGGAAAAAAAATCACTTGATTTCTCATACCCTATAGTTTTCCTGCTATTTTGTTGACCATGGACTCATAAAGATGAATGGCCAATTCACTGGCACTTTTTTCAAAAACTGAGGTACTATTTGATGTGAATCAGAGCAGAAAAATAATAAAAAAGTCATGCAAAAAAAACTGAATAAAATAACATTTAGCAGAATATTCATAAAAGATAAAATATATGTATTTCTAGGTATCAGAATACTAGCAGAGTGATTAAAACAGTCATGGTCTTTGGTTTGTGGCGTTGTTTTCTTGCTGTTAAACTAAAATGTAAATCTTGTAATTAGCAGGAAGACAATGGAGGAAGGAGTTGGTAATTCAGTCTATAAATTGAAACTTTTCAAGGTTGTGTCCAGGTATTCAAATCAATGTTTACAACAGATACAGCATGCAGCCTAGTTAAAATCAATAATGTTAATAGATCGCGTTATTCAGAGTTATGTGAATGCCAATTAAGCAAATAAATGAACACAATGAGATGTTGTCAATGAGAGATCTTGAAAGCTAATAAAAATGACTGAGATAGGAGAATGTAGGTTATAGAAAAAAAAGCAAGAATTCAGTCACAATGTCACACTGATTAATAATCAAGGCACATTTGGATAAAGAACAAGGAAGAGAGGACTAGAAGTCCGCAGCGAGATCCAGACTGCTCTAAAATATATCTTCAGAAGTTAATTTATGCAGGTGATTTATATTTGAGTTTTAAAATAGAGCAAAATATTAAAGATTTACAAGATGACTATGACATAGATTGTCATTGTCGAGAACACTAAGCAATAAAATATTAGTCTAGGAAGAACGTCATTTCACTCAGGTAGAAATACATACCATAGTAAAGCACAAATACAAGAGGTATGGTTTGAAATACAGTCCTGTGATATATCTGAGGGGAGCAGAAAAGAAGGAATGCTCAAATAACTACTATATTTTACTTTGGCATCTAGAGATAACACCTCTTATGACTGCAGCTTAGCCAGAGATATTCTAGGTTCTGTGTCACCTGAACACCTGTCAGGTGGTGAATGTCTGTGCCTGCCCCTCCTTGGCTATCTTAGTATTTCTGAGCACCATAATCCTTCTTACTCAGATTCAGCAGTGTAAGCAATGTAATTCAGATCCATTACATTTTTCCCTTTTCTGTGGAGGTGAGTTTTTACCTGTCTTCTTTCAGTGGTGACCAGTGAGTTTGGAGAGGTTATGCAGGAAACGTTCAATGAGGTCTCAAAATTTTAAACTGAACAAACCTTTCTAATGAGCCAGCACCAGAAAATTCACCATGTCAAAGAACTCTCTTCATTCACTGAGCAAAATTTTGTCAGTCAAATACAGAAGTAGAATCTGGAATTTTTCAGTATCTGAAGATCTTATAACACAGTATGTGAGAAATGGTACTTTGTAATCTAGTTGCCTGTTAATTTTGTCTTTAAGGTCTTGTACTACTCAGCAAGTGTAATATTTTTAGTTTACCTCTGGACATACTCACAGTCTCAAGTATAGTTTGTGAAATATATAGGTTATCAAAGGACAGTTTGGTTTTGATATTTTAACAGAAGTTGTACCTCTTTTATTCTTCCAACTTGTATGAATTTTATTCAAATGTAAAAAGGCCGTGGAAAATGCTTGGCTTTGAGACTTTATCAAACAAACCTCTTGCAATGTCACCGTTTCCTACACAATAGCTTATCTTTACTTGGTAAAAAAGCATCTTTCTTGTCTTTCTTTCTATCAGTCTTATTTTCCTTTAACTTTTGGGTCTCGGAGCTCCTGGCAGAATATATAGGAGAATGATTTTCATTTCTGAGCATACATCTCAAGTAATGGAAAGCATTACAGTCTTACGTTGTATTGGAAATCTGTTTCACAGCAAGACTGGAGAGAGCTGGAAAGTTGCATCTGAGTGATCCAAAAGTAGCATTGAAATGCTATTTTAACTCTCCAGGAAGATGAAAGAGCTTTTTACTGTCTTGCTACTATTATAATTTCAGAGTGACAGGTGATAAAAGCTGCATTGGACTGAGTGCCTCCCACAGTTTTTAACTACATATCTGAACCATATAGGAATATAGAAAATGAGTTTTTCATCCTAAAAAATGGAATTTTTGAGGTTGTGTTTGCATGTGCAACTTGATATGCACAAAGGATACGGTCATTAGCTGTACAGACATTGATAACATACACAGATCCCTTTATTCACAGCTATTTGAATGTTGGTTTGAACAGATAAACAGAGATAATGATGAACTGCCAGTCCAAGTGTTTAGAAGGCAGGTAGTGTGACAGAAGATGACAAGGAAGGAAGAAAATGAGCTAAAACATGAGGGAGAAAAAAAGACTTATAAAAATCTCTGAGTATACTGACAGTCACCATCTGACTTTGAAGTACATTTTGAAGAGGATAGTAGCACAATGAATATATGGAACAAAACCCGCACAAGTTATAAAAGCACGAATATACTTCTTCCTTGAAAGTATCTGAAATAAATTTTTGCCCCATTTTTGGAGGCTTTGGAGGCCTCTTTGTTTTTCCTCTAAAGTATTGTATACCATCTGCTATTGTTTGTCCTTTTGTTTATAAGATATACTGATAAAGCAGACCTTATAAACAGTTATAGTCTTAAACAAAGACTTAAAAATAGAAGTGAAAATTGTGGCCTACATGCTATGAAACAAAAGAGATTTTCGCAGACGATAGGATAAGTAAGCTACAGCGTTTTAGTGTTATTTTAAAGTATGTATTTCAGCTTAAAGCACTGGAATTTAATACTTAATCTGAAAGTTCCTTCTTTTGATACAGAGGGTGTTTCTAACATGTATATGTTTTTTTTGGCTTCTTATAAGTAATTCCAAAGATATTCAGCACTGTAAGAAAATAAGTTGGACTTACCAGTATTGTCAGTTTCCCCCCCTTTTTTTAAAAGAAAAAAAAAAAAGCTTCTATTACTTGCCATCTATGTTTTCTGTCTTCAGAATAGGCATATTGTGAAGCTGACCAAAACAAATGGATTTTTTTATTTTTTAACAAAAAAGTTTACACTTATATTTTATTGGGCTTTCTTAAAAACTGTGCAGTTTAAATCTTTTATAATCCCCACTGTGCCTCACAAGAAGATACTTGTCCCAGGTAACGCAGAGATGAGATGGGTCGGGCCTCAGAGTGCTTTGGATGTGGCACAGCGATAAAACCTGAGATACTGATACCCTTAGCACGGGCATTTGCTGCTCACTGAGGTGTCCTGCACTGTGTACTAGATGCTCAGATTCCTCAGAGGATGCGTGTGACTGTTAAGCTACAGAGCAGCCATCACTGTAAATGAAGATTTCCTCTAACGACAGGCAAGAAATCACAGAACTGCCTGGAGGGAGATGATTGATAGAAAACAGACTGTGGGGATGTGTCTTAAACTTGTCTTACTTGAGTCTGCGTGTTGCAGAGTAACTCAGCCATCCTGAAAAGATGTTGGAATCTGTTCTGCAGGCAAAACTGGGGCACATCTACTTTACATTCTGAAGCAGAATAATTTTCCGTTCTCTTAATTTGGTATTGTCCAGAGAAGAAAAATTCCAAGTTTCTATTAGCTTTGTTAGCTCTTGGGTTCTTTCTTTAATCTGCTTCACTCAGGCAACAGCATATTAATGTATTTTAAGACTATATTAAAGCACATTGTTACAGGGGTGTTGCTTTGTTGCTTTCTTTGTGCAATAGCTTTGCGTTGCTTGGAAGCATCACACTATGGGGACTGTTAAATCAGAATTTTCACAAATACTACGTTGTACGATTTAAGGAGAGGAAGAGGAAAAAGAAAACTGCATTGATACTTCTATTTCTTTGATGTATTAAGTTTGGCATAAGAATAAGAATTTACAGTGGAGTGTAATCCATTCCCTATAGGCTAGATTTAGCAATTCTATCACTATACAGTTAAATCAGGAATTTTGCTGAATAATTTGATATAATGTTCTAAAAATCATATAGCCCCCCAGGGAATATAATGCAGATTTATTTGTTAATGTCAGATATAATTACTCTCATCCAATTTCCATCCATCTCATTTATGTTCAAGAATGGAACCTCAATTATTTCTTTTTATAGAGGGTTTTTAACGTGTTATTAAAACACATTCAAATGGGAACCATTTACATTATTCACATAGAAATGGATGAAACGAGGTGAGGAGGGGAACACTGACATATTTCAAACTATCCTGAAGTGCAGGTCAAATAGACACTCCGCATATGATTTCTGTGTTTGACAGTACTTAGCGTTGGGCAAATATTGGGTGTTTCAACGGTTAGGCTTATCTATGAAGCTCTCTGCTTTTAATGGAAAATTGGATAATTCAAGTGTCTGCAATACTGCCTAAGTAAACTTCTGAAAAAGGTGCCTTTGATAGCAATGGAAAGCTGACAAGCATTTTAGGGAAAATGGTGACATTCCTCTCCTGCCTCCTGGCAGTAAGGCTTCCAAACCCCAATGCTGAAAGTTCTTGTAACATTTCAGGTACACTCCCTGTTGGACAAAATTAGTGTTATAATGAACCTGTTTGAAACCTGTGTATCAGTTTATTTTAAAGTACATAGTATTTTGTCACTTCTTTTTCCAAATACTCTCTTTATTGCCTTGCTTAGGTGCAATGCCCAAGTGAGAGAACAGCTCTGAAGATGAGATACATGTTCTAGGTGCTTTTTAGGTACCTTACTGCAATGTCACGGCTGAACATTTCAGAAATAGTTGTAATACTAACAGTGACATCTATTTCCCATTGAAGATAAACACAAAATTCCACTGGCTTCAAAGAGATTTCACTGAATAAATAGGAATAATAGAAATTGACTACAATCAATCTTTCCTGAGTAAATATTTATCCTGTTACATTAGGAACACTTCCAAACCAAATACTTTTTGTAGATTTCAGGTATATTGAGATAGCAATTCATCATTATCCATGTTGTGTTTGTGCCCAGAATCATTCTCATGAGATTCACTTAGGAAAGGAAAGCAAAACTCCTGAGTATTTCAAGAATTTCAGTTACACTTTTTCAAACTGTTGCCATGACATACTAATAGATATTTTATTATCTTACTAAATAATAATTAAAATTCCTAGTATCTGTCTAGGCTGATTAAGGTAATTATGATGCTTCTGAGTATGGCAGTATCTCAAATTATCTTTGCTGTTTACTTCTGTCTCTGAGAACTAACTAGAAATTTTTGCATTGTCCAATTCAAGAAGTGTTGACATTGGATAAGGTTTTCCATGCAGAAATAATGCACACTTTTTTTTTTTTCCTCGTTAAGGAACTAGCAGGCTATGGTATTTAACAGCAGTTTAATTTCCTAACTCACCTAGGAAGAGTTGTATTTAAAATGTTATGTTAAATCACACAAACATTTGTTATATTTTGTCCTGTTATGATGTTAATACAGCATTAGGTGGGTTTACGGAAGGCCATGCACAGGCAGCATCACTCGGGTAGCAATGGGTGCGGTGTGTGCTCAGGTGCGGCTGCTCAGGCAATTCAGGCCCCTCAGTGCCCCTGACAGCTGCTCATACATCTGTAAGGTGCAAATACTCCTTGGGGGCACGTGGAAGGGGCACGTGGAAGGGGCACGTGGAAGGGGCACGTGGAAGGGGCACGTGGAAGGGGCACGTGGAAGGGGCACGTGGAAGGGGCGGGTGGGTGGCGCCGTGTCCCACCTGCACCCGCGCGCCGCGAGGGCTCCTTGTTCCCATGTGCACTGCCCTGTGCGCGGCCCGCGTGCGCTCCTTGTCCTGCAGCCGTGGCTTCTTCCCCACGGCTCGCGCTGTGCAGTGGCCGCTCCTCTCAGGCTGTGCAGCTCTTGCCGCTGCTCCTGGGACTGAGAAAGATGTTTCTATTGCGTCCCAATCTTTGTGGGGCTTTGTAAGTTCTGTGAGCTCAGCGCAGCTGAAGAGGCTAAAAACTTCATCGGCACGTGGCTGCATTGTTTCTAGTTCACCTTATGGCTGAGGAGGTTTAGCAGCGTTCTGTAAAAGCATTAATATTTCCACTGTAATGCAATAATGAAAATAAATCTAAATTTTGCACATACCATCTTAAATACTGTGAGTTTAGCTCCATCTCTTTCAAAGAGAGCAAAGTGGAGAACCAGGACCGTGTGTGGCTTCAGGATCCTTCCCGTGGCCTGGGGCACCCGAGGGTGCATTCCAGCCTCCAGTTCTTGTGAGAATGCTCCTGGCATTCCTGATCTTCCCTGATTTTTGGGATGCTAACACCTTCTCGCGCTTTGCCGTTCTCCAGAGTGTTCCGGCCCATGGTGCTGTGTCTCTGGTTCCAGTGACTCCGGCTGCTCTCTTGAAACTGACATGGTTTTATTCTTGTGAAAGCAAACACTCCTTTTGCCAAGGTACTCGCGTTTGTGTCAGCTGGTGACTCAGTTCAGATCGATTTCCTTTGTATTGTAAGAGTTCTAGCATATTTGTATTTTCTGTTTTGCAAATCAAAGCCTTTTAGTAAATAGTTATTTGGATGTCTCTCGAATATTTTTTTTTTCTTCCTCTATCCAGTTAGCTTTCAGAATTGAATTTGTGTTACTACTTGCTTTAAAACACAAATTAAAAGAGCACTGTATCATTACAACATTTTCTTTCCCCTCAATGGCACGTGCAGATAGTGCTTTGAAGTCAGGACCATAAGGTTGGATTTTTCAGTTGGAATTAAAAAGGTGAAGTCATTGATTCCTAAACTGCCTTTATTAATAAGTGGCATGTTCGTGTGTCCTCTTACTCTGTGTTCTGCACCTTACTAACTTCTAGAATTTTAAACATATGATGAGTTTCCAGAAGGCATATATTTGCTCATATATGCCAAGTACATTAGACAGATGAAGAATCAGCTTCAAATGCTGAAGCTCAGCTGAGTCTCAACTGGACTGTTACCAGACCTTGAGCTTCAGCATTGTCTGCTGTTGATATATCTTGTATTTGGTATATGAATGGCCCTAATGTTTTTCCAGAGGTCATTTTTTTGTGTCTCGGGGGTATCCTCCACGCTCCCAAATACACATAATATTAATACCTGCAAATTAGCTAACAGCTAACAGTCAGAGAAACAACAAGACACATGAAGAAATAGGTTAACTTTCCACATGTATCTCTCATTTATCTTTTTCTTTAGGCCTTATCTATTCACTGTTTTTCCCCTCTGACAAATTGCTGTGTCTGTCTACTTCAATGTGGTCATTTTGGGGCAGTACAGTATTTACTTAAAGAGCATAACTCAGTTTCTTAAACTTCAGCAGTTGAAGCAATAATACTGTGAAAGACAAGAAGTTCTGATCATTTTTATTTTTTTTCTCCCACCAAGAAGCAACCCCAATTGGAGACAGAAGTTATTTTGTTTTCCTGTCTCAGAAGAAAATATGGGCTTCATTCTCACTTGATTATTTATTTATTGCAGCCATCAATGTTCAAAATTATACTAATGAAAATGTTACATTTATGCCTACCCAGAGCATTAGTCTAAATTTTGCCAGTATTGTCACTCTTTTTTTTCTTTTTTTTTCTTTTGAGCAGGTGAGAATCAATGATGATTTGCACTACTGTGCCTGCAATAGACTGTTCACGATCTGGACTGTTTGTGTGTGTTGCAGCATGATTAGTCACTGTCATGTTAGTTTTCATTGTCTCTATTCTATTTTATAGTGCATAATTTCTGAGCAAAAGTGGTTGTTTCTGTTTTGAAGACTTCAGGAAATTGAGCACCCTAATTAACTACCATGTATGATTTCCTCTTTACGGAAGATATGCACTATTGAGGAATATAGTATATTTCTCTATGCAGGCTTCTGTTCCTGATTTGCAGGAGACTTTAAAGATTCCTAGATATGCAAGAAATTCCAGGATAACTTTATAGATGAACCTTTCCCGGGTTAGTTTGTCTGTTGTGTTGCCAGCTAAGATGCTCATGAGTGCCATTTGTAAGAATTTAGATGTATGTCTGCTAGAGCAAGGTTAAACTGACTTCTGCCTGTCACATAATCTGTTTGACTAATCAATTATGTTAAAATATTTTAAGTTAGTTACGTGTACAATCACATCCTAGAAAATTCTAGAGTAAATGCTTCATTGTGTATTATTGCCATTCAACCTGTTGATTAGGACGCCTAATTTTATTTTCCTTGATATAAAGTTCACAAGGCCTGAACAAATTAGGTTATTTTAAAACTTTTTCATCCCCTGAAGGCTTTTGGTATCTGCAGGCAGCAGCCACACCATATTTGTGACTGTTTAATTATGTGCAATTAATCGGGTCACAGCTCTCCATGTTGGAAATGATGTTCATAAAGAAAATCTGGTTAAGATATAAAGTGAGTTGCAGCATTTTTATTGTGTTTAATTTCTGTTTCCAGCAGAACTGGGAGTACTTACTAGTTAAGAGTTGATGGATCTTTCATGTTCTGCTTCTTAATTTCAAAGGATAACATAACTTACACCAACTTCAATTTGCCAAATCAAACATAGGAATACTGTAATTGAAAGCAGTTGCCTTTTTAAAATAAAGCAATGAAAACTTTATGTACTACAAAAAATATGCCCCCTCTTTATTTATGGAAAAAATGCCGGGCCAAGGTTGTACATAGTTAAGGATGTATGAAAACAACTCCCTGAAACATAACAGCCAATCAATCAAAAAACCCTTCCAAAAAAAAGATGCTATAACCTCAGTCATCGGTATTTTAATGTGAAATGTCCAGATGTTCATGTTTTGGAATTTAAACTTGATAAATGTACATAAACTGATTTGACCATCTACATACATAGATGATCAGGAAAAAAAAAGAAATAAGTAATATGCGTTGGTTCTTGTAAAGGCATCTCAGGCCTAATGTTGAGGAGTTATTTCAGTATCAGTTATTTCAGTATGAGTCATTTTGGTAGAAGTTAGGAAGTTAAAGGTGTCTTCAGGTAAAAAAGACAAACACTTTGGTAAAGTAGAGTCTACTTGCTCATGGGGCTTGGAACATTATGGTAAAGTACATTTCAAAAACTTCCTGCAGTAATATTCAATGTTATCCCTTGATATTATACTTTCATGTAATACTTTTACCTTTTTATTAGCAAGAATTGCGTCCGTGCAGTTAATGTTATACTAACGGGGTAGGAGGGGAAACCACTACCACCAAAAGCTAACAAAAAACCCCAAATGAAACCACCTTTATTGTTAAGTTTTGTTTAGAGGCTGTAGTAAACAGAGAGTTAAAGCTTGGCCTGAAAGCTCACATGCTGCCCATCAAGGTTTATCAACTTAATCTAGCATCTGAACAGATGTAGTTAGCTGTTAGCTAAAACTGTTGTTAATCTTATTTTGTGCAAGAAAGCATTGATTCTTCCTACAGAATTGGAATAAGCTGAGAAGGAGCACAGTTTTTCTATCCCTGTTATCAGTATTTCTGTTGTATTACTTAAGACTTACTAATGATTATGATTCTGTTATAATTTATATAGTCTCTTTTTTTGTCCCCTTACTATAGAAACATAATTTCAAGACTCTAACAATGCTACAAACATCGAAGATGATGATGATGATAACTTTTGTGCTGTCAAAGAATACACAGTGTGGTATTGCTGTTGAAAATTCATGATTTTCATCCATAAAATGTTAAGAAATTAAATAATGAAACTTACCAACAAGTTTCCTTGAAACAGACTCTTATTACTTCCATCAGTATTAGAGCAAGGCCAATAACCATCTTTTTATGAGTCAGAGTTTAATTTTTAAGGAGGTGAGAAAGTACAGTAGGCTATTGAACTGCAGCGTAAAGTATAGATGATAAATTGCTTCTGTGAATGAAATAAGTAGCTATAGTTTCAAATTTGGAGTAGTGCATGCAACTGGAATATAGTGGACCAGTTTAGAGAGGGTTAAGTGGTGCTCTCAAGGGCAATCATTCCTGGGAGTAGGAAAAGAAACTTGAAAGGGTTTTTGGCAGATATTTATCTATTATTACTAAGACTAGTGCAGAGCAGTGATGCAGAGACCCAGTTATGTTAGATGCTGACTGTGAAGACTGAAAGTGTATTGAACTACACCTTACAGTCCAAAGTGAATAACTGTCTTTGAATGCAGTTTTAGCTGGAGAATTCAGGGCAGTGTCCTGGGATGTCAGTAGTCATTTAGTAATTTTTCTGTTTACGTCACTATGTGAGGTTTTTTTGGTGCATGGTGTTTGTGGTATGTTTGCTGTGTGGTTCGTGTTTGTTTTTCTTACAATGGGTGATTGTTATAAAAACTGGCATAAATGTCTGACTGCCCTTCTCAAGCGTAAGTTGAGGGGGTCAGATGGGATGGGGAGAGACCTTGCTATCTTATTTTTGCTGCAAGAACCACCAGGATATTCAGGCTCTGGGACAGGCATTTTGGACAGCTGGTCCCTCTGTTTCATAACTGTCACAAAACAGTGAACCAGATGGATTTAGTATCTGTAAAAGAGACCTTTGGGAGTCTGACAATTGAAGTTTATAGTGATACAGACAAAGCCTTATGAGGACAAATGTTCATCACTTAATCACTAAAAGGATCTGAGGTGTAGCAGGGATCTTTTTTTTTGGTATGTAGTCAGTATCTTGCAGGTTGTTTTTATCTTGCAGAAATTACTTTTAGTTGTGTTTCTTGGTAAAGATCCCTGCTTTTCTCTACCTATGCTTGAAACCTTTGTGTATGCACATCTTTCATACAATGTACTGTAAAACTAGTATGTATTAGTATGTTTGCATATATTTCCATATTTGTTTACTTTGCACATGCTGTGTAACAGTACAATTAAACTTTATCTGTTTAAATGCTAAAAAGGGGCTTACTGAGAGCTCTAAGTTGCTATATCATCAGAAATGCATCACATAGAATGTTATTTTATTACGTGTGCACATAAGAGCTCTGTTCAACATGGACTGTGAATCTGCACTATTTTTTGATCTTAAAATCTCATGCTTAATATGCACTGAACAAGACTGAATAAACACTGAATAAAAATGCCTGAAGTATAACTGTTCAAGAAACTGAACAAAACTTGAGAACAGTGTGACAGACAGTGTAGCAGTACTTCTACCTAGTACTTCTTTAAAGAAAGGCATAACTGTCTTGTGTTTACAGTACTCTACCAAACCTCTGCTTAAACCAACTACCATTTGGCTTGTGCTCATCCAGCTTTCCAGCAGCTTCTTTGGATGAAAATCCTAGAGTAGTTTAAAAGATCACTTCTCTCCCTCTGTATAGGAATTTTTTTTAATTATTTTTTTAAATCATTCAGTCAGTCTATGTATCATCGTTATTTTCCATCTTCATATAATAGTGTTCTTCTAAAGTTAAAAAAATTAACACTTTAATACAACTTTTGGTTTATACTGTTCCCAAATTTTGCAACAGTGGGCTGGTGATTTTTTGCTGTTATTTTTTCAAAGCAGTTGGATAATCAATAAATATAACACAGAAGAGGTCCATAGAAACCAGTTTGGGGAAAAGAAGTAGTACAGCTAATAAGATTATGACCTGGGCTAATTAGTCCTACCTGAGGGCTATTCTGGCTTTCTCAGGCAGTGGTGTATGCTGTTGTGTACATGGCTGTACGTTGATAATAGCTGTTTAGTGTTCAGCAGAGTCTTGGTCTGGTACATCTGGTACACTACAGCTATTTTTGAGTAGTTCTTGCCTTTCTTTGAGTTTTCCAGATCATCTGTTGTAGGATTACTACTACTGAATAGAAGTCATGAGTTGAGAGTCTGCTCTTGTGAGCAAGTGGAACAGCAGGAATGATGACTTTGAATCAGGATGGATAATAGAATTTGCTTCTAAGTGGGAGAAGTAAAACAGTAATTTAAACCTGTCTAATTAAGCCATGATTATTTTTAGTTTTACGAATAGCTGTGTGACATCTGTAGAATGTAATAATGGGGGAGTTACGCAAGCTTGTACATTAAATTCATGTTAGTAATTACAGGAGTAATGACATTGAAATTATATGTTGATGTCTTTTGCAGTTTGACTCTCTGGCAGTATGTTTGACACTGAATTATTATTATTCTAGAACAATACATAAGGTTGCATGTGAAACAGAATGGCTTATTTAAGATGTTTGCACTCCTATTATTTGCTCTTCCAAGAAAATAGACTTAATTCATGAGTTATATCTTATCAGCGGAAAACAACCTATCAGTGTATTGAGATAACAGGCCATGAATACTGTGTACGTTCCAGAATGTGGTCAAAGTCAAGTAGCAGGCGAAGCGAAGAATATCAACATTTTCCATGGAAAAATTGATTATTGACCAAGAGCAAAGCAGAGAGGAAAAATAGTGACCTGTAGACTACCTGTTAGGAATGTAAAAAATGCGAACCAGAGAGGGTACTCGGATTGCAGTTAGGTAGGTTTTCTAAACATGTGCATGCTCACATGTGTAGCCAAAGCATTTGAGAATAAAGATTTTAAACTTTTATTCTTGATTTGTTTGTCAAAGTGCTAAGTACTCACTAAAGCCCTTGGAGGTGAGAACTGAAAGTCTTGCCTATTACTGGAATCAAGAGTCTTGTTTATATGCTGGTTAAAATATATGGGAAGATTAACGTCGGAATGTCAGCTTGGCTTTTTCATCCATTTGCTTCTAAACCGCCATTGTGTCTTTCTTGGAGGCTGCAAGCAGCATGTTGCTGAATAACGTCTCTTATATGTGTTAGCTTGCTTTGATTTTGAATCTTGAAAAAGTTCAAATTCATAAGTGGTTTTGCCTTAGATTACAGTACTTGGGAGGGGTTGACTTGCTGGCCTAGGTTATGCTACTGTCTTGCTGACTTGTAGATTTTAAAGGTAATCTCAAGTGTGAAAAAAGATAGAATTGAAGTGGGACTAAAAGTGTAGTTCTTGTAGTGATAGGGCAGGTTTGCAATTAGTGCTCAGTTTCTTCACATGATCAAGCAAATTAAAGCAATGGTGAACTTGGATCTAGTGTGTTATGCAGCTATAAATATAGACAAATATCGTTGAAATGAATGTTTAGCTTCAGATTTACACTGGCATGAAAGCTGAATGCAAATTGATCTTCCTGTTAAATATTTTTTTAACCAAAATGACAGCATTTATACGCATAACTAGTATAACCATTTCTGTGGGATGCTCTGGTCCTTTATTGCTTCACATAAGAATAATAGAAGTAGGGCTCAAATTCATATGTATTAAAAGATTCATATGTTATTACAGTAAATTATCTCCTTATGACATCCAGTGATAAACATCTTTTGAGAGTGGATTTTAATAACTTGAAGACAGTTTTTCCCATTCTAGTGATTTTTATCCTTAGAAGTCCCCCTTTGGCTGAAGCTGCTTGTATGTTTTATATTTTGTTAGCTAGGAAGGAAAATTTTGTGTGTTGAGAGAAAACTCCCAGAAGGCTGATAATTAGATGGTAGGATTCTGTGGAGAATGAGCTTCTCTGCCGATAATTTGTCCTGCAATAAACAGTCTTGCTACTATCTCTCAATCATAAACCTTTACCGTAAGTGTTGGCGATGCAGGTTGCTTGAATTATCCCCTGTTGCCAGTCTGGACAATGCCAGTCTGCTGATCTGGAAATTTTAGGCTTAGAGGAACTTTTGTTACTGATGTAGACAACTGAGAAATTTTATTACTGGGGGAAATAGAGTATACATTTCATGGCTCAGTGCTCGTAACAGTTGGAGATTTCAATCCCTATTTGAGATAGAGGAAATAGAATTTAAGTATGAGATCCTAACTGATTTGAATCGGTAACTCCATTAAAGTTATATTTATTATACACCTCCTGACAGCGATCAAGGTTTCATTTAATAAATATAGCACTGATGCTACAGTGAAATTCACGTCCACATAGGGCTGCTGAACAATTCATTTTTCATTCTTCACAAACACCTCTACTTAGATAGAACGTACAAATAATAGTATTCATGTTAGCAGTTAAGTGATTACTGAGATATCGACCTGTAACTTTCCGAAAAATATAATCAAAGAATAGGCTATAGACAGACTAAAGGTGCTTTGTTAGTATGTACTATGTAAAATCTCAGCCATCTTAGGCTTGGAAACAAAACTGCAACCCTCACAAAAGATACCAATTTCATTTTTTGGTATTGTACTCAGAACACTCTGTATGCTTCTGTGTAATCATAGAAGAGTTATTAAAGATCACATAAATGAGCACCCTCACACAGAGACCACAACAAAAGACCAGTCACATTTGTTTGCTGAGTCTGAAATGTTAGATTTTCATTAGAAAGCCATTGGGTAGCATAATTATGTGCAAAACAGACTGCTTATGTTTCAAAATTAAAATGTTTCACACAGATCTGAGTTGGATCCTTTGTAATATTAATGGCATGGAGATGCAGCTAATTTATTCTTTGTGGATAATAGCAAACCCCTTAAAACCTCTACACTCACCTTTTACTAAAATTCAAGTTTTGGAAACGGTGTATTTGGAAGTGTTTGACACATTGAAGTATTTTTTTAATAACAGGAGGAACTTGAAGCATTTAAATAAGAATAAGCCCTGATATTTCCAGAGTATGAAATTAATTATTTCGATATTTCAGAAAAACATGAATATACATACTGCACTTCTATTTTTCTTCCAAGCAGGGTATCATTAAGTCTGCCCTTTCCTCGACTGTTTTGAACAGTAAGTCAAATCTGATCCTCATCCCAGTGATATAATTTAGAATTTTGCTATTATCTTTAACAGGATCAAACCTTTTACAAAAGGTATTAGATGAGCTGAACTGTAGAAGCAATAATGGCAAGGTTAGGAATGACATTTTTAGGTTATCATAAAACATTTGCTCCATTCAGCAACCATAAGTCAAAAAACAAATCAATTGTAAACACAGAGGAAGATCTTTAAGGTTAAAAAGAAAAATCTTCATTCGCCTTGTGGACAAATTCCATGGAATTAGGGAATTTATGTGGAACAAACTTCAGTTATATTTCTCATATTGGCAAAGTAATGTTTGGATGGAGAAACTTTTTTTTACAGGTTTTGCTGATCAAGTAGATTTTGTTGGAAGGCATGTCAATAGAAGGAATCATGATTTTCTGCTTAGCAAATAGGAGTACTGCAGTATCATTTGACAAAATGTGACTTATGATGGCTACAGAGCACTTGATTGGGACTACCTGACTTGAGGCTTTGAAAATAAGATTTGTTTCTCAAACTTGTTGACTTTCAACAGGAACTTGGCTATCTTTTCATTCTCTGGGGTGTGCCGTTGTGTGTTTCAGAAACTCAGCAGGCCCAGTTTGCAACCTCTATTATATCTAATCCTCTTAAAATATGTACGTGGTAGTAACCATATCAAGTGGTAATATTCAGTGACTCTATTATTGCAGGATAGCATTGAAGATGGGGCTGTTCAATGTTTTTGTGTAAGCTCTGATCTAATAAGAAAAACAAGGAAATAAAAAATGAATCAAGTCTTGTGGCATAAGTGGCAGAAATAAGTGTAATCACAATGTGGACAAGAACAATGGAAAAAGTGATACAGAAAGCCTCAAATAAAGAACTTCATCCAAGCGGTGGATGACGTGTCTGTCACAGAGAAGCATGTTTAGACTTGCTCATTTGTTCAGATAGAAGTAGGAGGCTGAATGTTATTCATAATTAGCAGGCTTTTCAAATCTGCAGCAGGCTTGCATTCTGTGGCACAGGTATTGATACATAAACATGGAAATTCCAACATGACATAGGTGGAATGAAGCGTCAGCTTTGTCCCAGCTATATTGTAAAATGTAAAGGAAATAAAAATCAGTTTGACTAGCTAAATGAAAGGGGAGCCTTGGGAAGGGCACAATTACCTGTGTTGCATTTGACCACATCCTTGTGCACTGACACAAAAATTTCTCTTGAAGGCATATTGAGATTAGAGTACAATTGGTCAGGAAACTGCTTTAATCTTCTTCAGAAGAGTGACTACTACTCTTTATATGAATATATCTGAGTCTGTCATCCCCATGGGAATATTAGGAATATGTTGAATACCGCAATATCTGAAAAGCCAGTCTCCTTTGGATAAGAATGCCAGTTCTGAATGGTAGCACAATGGAGATGGTCTGATTAGAAAATGGATTTGTTTTGTGGCAGAGGAGTTTGTATTAATAACATGTAATAAACAGTTGAGCTCTTTGATGTTGCTTATAGCTAGTGTAATGGTGGATCTTTAATCAGAAGAAAAGGCTGTATGTATGTTGAAAAGCATAGGACATTATAATTAGAAAGCTTTATTATAGTATTAAGTGTAACAGCATCTTAAATATGAGAATCAACGGCTAGTCAGATTATATAAAGGGTACTTATGTATTGGTGACGATGTTTTATCTAAATAAGATTCTACTTGCACGAAAAGCTAGTTTCGTAGATTCATTGTGTTTAATTGCAGAAAGATGAATCTCAAAAATGGTTTGGTTTAAGATGGGTGTTTCAGTACCCCGTTCACAGCAGAGAAGTGAAAACAGGGAGGGTTTCTGTCCCTTTTCATCTTTATTGGACTCAAATGACAGTGTTAAAGCCAACACAAGTAAGGAAATGTTTAAGCAATCTCAGATTTTGTTTTACAGGAAGGATCATTAGTCTTCACGAAGATCTGGGGAAAAATGGTTGATATTACTATTAAGAGTTAATGCAACATATTGTAATCTTTGTTTAAACAGTTGACAGGCAATTTTCTTCATTATGTAGAAGGTGCATTTGAGGGAGAATAGCTTGAATATGCAAGGAGGTTCAATATTGGATAACACTGAGCTTGAGTGTTTGTCAATTCACAGACAATGAGGATAAGGCATCTCAGGTATTTTGTTTGTTCATTTTCTTTATATAAAGGAAACAAAACCCCATTGGAGATTTAACATTGTTGTATTTCTAGTGGGAATTCCTGCAATAAATGTTGATTGTGATTAACCAACCTGAATTTTTTTGTAAACAAAAGCTAGATCAATAAACATGAAAAAAGGTAAAATGTACACGTGTTTTGTCAGGAAATATTCAAAAGTAGTTGATGAGAGCACTTAAAATCCAAAGAACTTTGAAAAACAAACTTGCTGAAATGAAATTGAAAACTCTTGTTCACAGAATCACAAAATGTTAGGTATTAGAAGCTACCTTGAAAGATCATCTAGTCCAATCCCCCTGCCGGAGCAGGAACACCTAGATGAGGTTACACAGGAAGGTGTCCAGGCCAGTTTTGAGTTTCTAGAGAGAAGGAGAATTCACAACCTCCCTGGGCAGCCTGTTCCAGTCCTCAGAAAAGGCTATGAGATTGTTTAAGCATGATTTCCCCTTGGTGAAGCCATGTTGACTGCTCCTAAAGACCCTCTTATGTTTGATACGGCTTGAGATGGCACCAAGGATAAGTTGTTCCATTGCCTTCCCAAGGATGGAGGTGAGGCTGGCAGGTCTGGGTCCTTCTTCTTGCCCTTTTTGAAGACTGAAGTGACATTTGCTTTCCTACAGTCCTCAGGCACCTCTCCTGTTTCCCATGACTTGGCAAAGATGATGGAGAGCGGTCTAGCAATAACTTCAGCCAGCTCCCTCAGCACCCACGGGTGCATCCCATCTGGACCCATGGATTAATGGATATCCAGATTGCTTAATTGTTCCCTAACCCAGTCCTCATCAACAAAGGCAGACTTCTCCATTGTCCTGACTCCCTCTGGGGCTTCAGCAGTATGGGGCTCCTCAGGACAGCCTCTGGCAGTGTAGACAGAGACAAAGAAGGTGTTCAGTAACTCTGCCTTCTCTGTGTCTTCTGTCACCAGGGCACCCACCTTGTTCATCAGTGGGCCTGCATTGCCTCTAATGTTAGTTTTATTTTTCTGTTGTCCGTGACCCCTCTTGCCAGGTTTAATTCTAAGGAGGCCTTAGCTTTCCTAGTTGCCTCCCTACATCCTCTGACAACAGCCTTATATTCTTGCCAAGTGGCCAGTTTCTCCTTTCATGATCTGTAAACTCTTCTCTTCTTGCATTTCATAGGCTTTGGATTAAGATCCAGTTCACCAGGGCACTTGAAGCATGGGCTTAATTTTAAACATATTGATGATTTCCTTGATTTAATTAAATTGTTCATGATGTTGAGTGCTTTCAAGGCTCTGTGAGCAGATGTGAGGTCACTGTGTGGATAGATTTCCATTGCAATGTAAAGTTCCAAATGTCTGAGAACTGGGGCAAAACAGAGAAAGTGAGTAGAGTTTCGAAAACTGTTAGGGAATCTATTTCTCACAGGGCTTGTCTACTGTTCTTTTCTGTAAGCAAAGAAGTGACTTCCAACTTTCATTAGCTAAGTGAGGCTGTCCTCAAAATAAGATCCTATGCATTCATTTATGTAGAGCAGATGAATATCCTCTGTGTATAGCCTTGTATTTTTATTTGTATTAGTTATACTTGTTTGGCATAGTTGCATGTTTTAAATTTAGAATAAGGTGATAGTCTGTTCATATGGGATAGGAACTCGTGGCTGTTGCCTATGCATAATATATGCACCATATGTTATAAGACAGCCCTTAACTTCATGATCAAAGTCATCTTTTCCCAAGCTTGATGTCCTGTATTCAGGTGGTTGTTTTTAGTGCTAAATAGAAGATAATTAAATAGAAGTTAACTGTGTCATTTTCATCATTTCTGTGATTTGTTGTCATGATGTGCCTGTGTAATCTTTCCTCTGTTATTAACAATGACAAAAGGAGAAAGTGGTACAGACACGGCAACTAGATATTTTAGATACTTCTAAGGTTCTTTTTAATATTATAATAAGAAAAAAAGTCTTGACTCTGCAAACAAACTTAGGCAAAGAGAATTTTTTTCTGATCAGAGTGGTTTAGAAAATCCAGGGTAGTCAGATTTTTCTAGTCTAAATGTTGAGAAATTTCTGATTTCCTTTCACACAGGTTTATACATCACATGTCCTTTGGTTTTTTTACCAAACTTAATTGACAGTTTGCCTGTGAACAGTTACTGTCACTTAATTTCAGGAGCATTTTCACAGGTACATGAGCACATCTTTTCAATTTAATTCAAGTAGAACTTAATTACAATCCATAAAGGACGACTAATAATAAATAAGCTGGCAAAGTTGAAGAATAAATCATTTCCGTAAGGTTTACTTTAAAAAGGATTTTTCAGGAAAAAAAAAAAAAACATAAAACCAAAGACTTATGCCAGTTGATACAGAATAGCACAGAATAAAATCTCCTGCAAATTTGCAAGTGTGCTGAGAACTTGTTCTTTCTCCCTCAACAGTAAACGAAATTAAGTTGTTATTGACTTTCACCTACAGCTATGAATGTGAAGTCCAAAACACTATTCTCTTGGAATAGCAATGTGTTTGCATTCATTTAGTGCATACATGAGCAAAAAGCATATAGAACAAAGCAGATTATATTCTTTCCTGTAAACTCTTGACCTTGCCATAACAGAAGAGATCTTATTAGGGAGGGCAGCTTGAATATATTTTCAGAGAAGCAGGTAATTGCTATAAATGTTACTGGTTCCTGAAAAGAGTTCTGTTTCTTGTCTGTATAGTGCTGTTGGATTCCTTGTCATATTCAACTACACTGTAAGTTACCTTGCACTTGAGACAATGTTTGCTTGTCTTATGGAGTGAAATGTAGTACTTGTTCATTTTCTATTTTAAGAAAAAGAACTAAACATTCTTTGTGAGTTTAGACTGGTTTTGAACTTGCACCAAACAGTATTTAGTTTCCTCTCTTTGGGAGTAAATGCCATAAAATTAGACTATATTATTTATATTTCAGGTTTTGCTCTGCTTATTTCTATAAAATCTCACTTTAAATGAAGGGGGAGGACTAAAGGTTATAACCAAAAAAATGATGCCCACATCATGGAACAAATATGCTAGTAGAAAATTGGGCTGATTGTTCTTAATATTCAGTACTGTGCTGCCTGTAACTTTTAAAATGTTCTATAATTCGTAAAATTATTTGACCAGAATCCTCAGGTGTGTGAAAGATGTTTCTTCAAGCTTCAGGGGAGAAAAAAAAAAAAAAGGTAGACAAATGACAAAAAACCCTCACCAAAACAAAAAAGCAACAACCAAACAAACATAAAACCAACAAACAAAACAGAAAGTAGACCATACATCTTTACATGAAAAATTAAAAGCAATGTATCTTCGTCAAAGAAAAGACTTTTGGAACAAAGAGGAAAAGCGGTGGTGGGCTTCTGAGAACCATTAGGTGACTTTAGTTCACATCAGAGCCCACCAGGGTGCTGGAAAAGTTAGTTTTAAGTTTCTCGGTCCTCTGATGGATATATCTGATAAATTTTCAAAGTATGTGCACAAAATAGGATTAGACTGTTTATACCCTTGATTCCCTTTTTTTTCTGTTCTCAATAAAGGGTTAACTTATCTCACAAGGTTTATACCTATTGTTGAAATAATTTGGCAGAACATTAATAACCAAAAATAAAGACATGGAAGTTGCTGAAAATAGCAATGATAAGTATTGGTGGAAATTACATGTCTCAAATGGGAACTTGAGCTGATAGAAATTACTTATGTAGGTTGAAACTGTCAGTATCTCTGCTTTGTTGCACGTCTCTTTTAATGACTATTTCCATAGTTTCTTGTCCCAATTTAATCCTGACTTGACATTTTCTAAGCAATACATTTATTAGACAGCAAATAAGTCAGGAATGATGGCAGAAACATTTTGATATTGGTGAGCTGAATTCAAATTGAGGTTTAAGAAAAGTACTTCAAGAACAAAGCAGGTTTTGTTGGTTTTTTTTTTTTAGCAGAGCAGCACAGCCTTACTTTGCCTGTGGAGTAGGGGGGCTGGGGTAGGGAGAGTAGGTGTCTTTGCAGTGTTGTGGTGTTTTTTATATGTGTGTAGAACTTTGGTGTTCAAAACAGACTTAACAAAAAGCTTAGTAATTAAGCCTTCCGTTTAAAAGAAGACACTGAAATTCTAGAACTGAATGTGAAATAGAAGGGCTCCATTTGACAGACTAACAAAACCAGGTTTCCTATTTAGAAAGGCCAGTTGTTGGAAACATACAGCCTAAACAGACAAGTTCTGCAATGTGATTGTTTAGGAATTAAAATATTCTTATGGAAATGTAGGCTTATTTTTGAACTTCAACTGCCCAAGAAATGTCTTGCTTTTAGAGTAAGCATCACTTGTATTGTTAAGAAGGTCTGTTCCTGCTGGTAGTAGCTTCTAGCTTAGGGGAAAAAAAATAGAATTCCCTTGCTGCTCTTGAGTTAGTTGGAGTAGAAACCAAGCAAGTTATGATCCCTTGGGGAATGAACAATTCTTACAGCCTGTGATCAATAAACTCAAAATTTTTCAGGCTTCAGGAACTACCTATCTATATTTAACAAACTAAACAATCCTCTTTCTATATTCCCATATAACAAATTTTATAAGGAAATGTACAAAGAAATTTATCTTAATTTTTTCTGTGATACAGGCTTCTAAATCTTACAGAAACTCAGTTGTACCAAAACATTATCTGCATATACTCATCTGTATATGTTCGTAGCTGTGCCTTACGCTATACAAACTCAAGAATTATTGAAATGTAGGTTCTTGAGAATCTGTGTTCTGGTCTTGTTAGCTTCCTATCCACAGCCTCCAAGGCTATAAGCCTCTTTCCCTTCAGCAGACTAATTATTTTTTTTTGCATAGCTAACTGGAATTCTGATACCTCTGCTGCCAGGCTGACTGGTATTATTTAGTTGCTTTCTGTGTCTGCCCTTGTCTGCACCTTTCCTGTGCAAATACACATGCACACAGAAAGCAGACCAAATTAAAGTTAGTATTGAATCCCATAAAACTTCCTTCAGCAATGTTGGATTAGGTTTAATTTTTAATAATATATTGAAACAAATATTCTTCCATTCATGAACGCTTAATTCTGCAGCATCAATGGTGAGAACATTTGTTGAACTTATTACTTAACTGCATAGTTTTTTAGTTGTTTATTTAATGTGAAACTGAAGGAATACATAGTCCTTATGAATTAAAAAGGAATAAATGCATGTAGTGCTGTAGTTAATAACTTTTCAGGATGTACTCAGTTATGTACAAGATTGGTGCTGCCAAGGTAAACAGGACTATTGCACCCTAAATTTAATTAACCAAGGGTGATTGAGGAGGCATATTCCACAAGCAGAGGTCTACTATTTATAGATCTAGTAGAATTTGTAGGTATTTAATCATTGTCATAACCAGTGTGCCGTAGTGCTTTTTTTTTTTTTTGTAAATGCATGTGTACTCATGCACAGAAAAATTAATTTTTAGATCTAATATAAATTGTAGCAAGTAGAGGAGTGTGTGAGTAGAACTATGTAAATTCATGTTAGTTGAGCTCTAATAGCTGAGGAATATCTTAATAGAAATTCTAACCTTTGTAAATTTTGAAGGCAAAACTGAAAAGCATTTTGAGGAAGGAATTTCTGCCTAGCCTAGTGTTCATATAAAATTTTTTTATATGATTTTTAGATAAAAATCTACAAAGTATTGACTAATTGTGAAATGCTTGGTAAATTGAAATTTGGAGGAGGGTAACAGCACAAAAATTCAGCAAAAAGTGATATGTCTTATGTTTAGTGCTCTTTGCATCATGTAATGACAATAGGCATGCTCTTCTGGCAATTAAAACCAAAATATGCTTTCTCAACAGTCAGTAGGCCCTAACCTAGGTTAGAAAATAAACTTTGTGAATATTTGCAGGTATATTCTGGCTGTTTAATTTTAATTAAAAGGCTCCTTTTATCACCTCCTTCAGGAATTATTTGGGAAATTGTTGCTAGGTATTTGACTGCTAGTAGTTTTAGTCTGTCCTCTACACTCCTGCATTTGTGCCTTCGTGTATTTTTAGCTATGGAAGAAAAATATTTTCATTTATCGGTGATGTTACTTTAACAAAACTACATTTCCATTAATTCTTTGGTTCCTTTTTTCTTCTCTTATTAAAAGCTCCTCTTTTAATATTCTGCCTGTGCATAAATTCAAGGACTCTGAAAAAGGAAGATAATCCTTTCTTGTCCAGTAGTGCAACTGGAAAATTAATTTTTAAGTTAAAACTTCTTGTTTCAACATTCAAGTAAAATATTCATAAACTTAATAAAAATTTTCAGATCTTTTTCATAGGTCTTTCTATTTTTAAAGCCAGAGGTTATTATCAGATCATCTAGTTTGAGTAATATATACCAAATAAATGATTTCTTGTCAAACTAATTGTCTCTGGGCTACAGCAAAGACAGAGAAATATTAGGAGTCAGGAAAACATAATTTGAAATAGTCTGAAATAAATCTGAGGTTAGATGCTGATTTCCCAGATGCTGGCAGATGGAACCTCCTGTCCTTCCCTGTAGTCTTACAGTTCATGTAGGATGAAGGCCTGTTCCTGTAAAAGGATACTGTTCACATCTGATGACTTACACACATTGATACCTATTTCTATTGTTAAGGAAGAGAGGAAGAAAAGTATTTAAGTAAATTGCGAACAGCCTTGGAGTCTGTAATCTTTGACCTCCTTGTGTTTGGCTCAATGTACACTTGCAATTAGCAGAGAAAATGCGGATGGTTTGACATCTGAGATTTCAGGAAGATTGACAGTTTGTTTCCTAGATGATTTGTGAGCTGCTCTAGCTGTGTTTGTGGTGTTCTTCAGGAGCATATCCTGATTTTAAGATTTGTGATATGTATAACCATGTTATCTAGCAAAAAGTGTAGAAAAATAGAGGCATAAATTTCTGATGACATGTAAATAATGCACTTATGTCAACTCAAGCTTTCTTTGCCCTTCTAAATTCCTTTAAATCCCAGAGAAAGTTAATATTCTTAATTAAAGATATATATATATATATAAATGCCAGAAAAGGTCCTATTGCAATGAGATTCAGTGTTGTCTTACAGGAGCCCTACAAACTCTGGGAGCTGCTAACTGTAAACGACAGAATCAGAACATGTATCCACAGACACTTGTTCCAATGCAGAGAGAGTTTATTTCAAAATCTATAAAGAAAACTGAGCTTTCTGAATGGTTATTATTCTCTGTCTGTAGCGCCATGATAGGGATGGGTTTTCTCTTTTATGTCAGATTTTTGTCTCTGCAGATATGAATGCTATAATCAATGCATGGGGGAGCAGCACTCATTTTCTACTACTAGCTGAACTGTCTACTGTTGCTTCTAGTCAGATGTGTGCAGTTGCATTGCAAGAAATGCTCTGTGCAACCATTAGTATGACTTTTTAGTGGCAACTCGTGTTTGCTCGAGGGCTCTATCATCAATCTATTTCTGTGAATTTCCCTCTGCCTCTGTTCATTCTGCCAATACTGTATACAATTTCTGTGTCATGAAATAGCTGCTGTGTACTGCTATCAAGAGGTTATGTGAAGAGCTATGAAAAAATAGAGTAAGAAAACACCAAACCATGTGTAACTGGGTTTGCAGCTTATCACTCAGGAAAAGAGATAAAACTCGCTGAATTTTGCAAGTCTGGGAGCCAAGGTGAGATGTGTGAGAATTTGGACACCTTTCTATGTAATATCTTTTGGGACAGCTTTTGTTAATCCTTTAGTCTTTACCATTCCATCCCTGATATCCAAATTTGGTTTTGGAGGTAGTTGATCATCTATTTCTCTTCGTCTCAAATGTTTATGGGGAGGTGAACACACCCCTCCACAATTTCCTCCTATTGACCTGAGCATTTCAGTGAGAAAATAAGATGAATCACCTTGCCTTCTCTGTGTTTGTACCATGTTCTGTGATTTGATGTACTACTTTTCCTCTGTTGATGTTGAACCAGTCATCTTCTCACAAAGCCCAAATAACCTTCTTTGACTTTTCTCCTCAGATTGCTCAACAAGTCCCTACAGCTGCTCATTTTTATCTGCCTTCATGTTTTGCATGAACAGATGGTGACTATTACAACTTTTCTTGTTGTATACAACCAAAATTCAGCCTAGCATAGCAATGATATACTTTGGGCTGAAATATCCCTTCACAGATCACAGTTTGCACAATTCAGTTGCTATCAACCTTACATGTATTAAGTCACAGCCTTAGGAATTCGTTAAGAGGCACCAGACTTTCTCTGAGTGACTCAATACTGTAGATTCATTATACGATGCTCAACTCCCTCCACTTGTAAAAGTCAAAAATTCTGCTTTTTAATAATAATATCCTCTAGCTGGCATTACTTTTATGCTGTGGCACAACAATTGCTGTCTGTCTGTACCAAATGTCTGTTCCTTTTTAGGAGGTGAAGTTTACTAGTTGTCTGTTGGCCAAGGAACCTGTTCTGTGGCAACTGATCATGTAAGAATTAAATTTTAGAGATTAATTTTCATCCTGGTAAAGAACAGCCATTAGCAGTAATTCTTTGCAGAATTGTAAAGCCTTCAAACACTGATCGCTTGTTTTCCTTCATTTTTTTTTGTAATTGTAGAAGAAGAATTTAGCATAAAACCTTTTTATTCCTTGAACAGTTCATCATTAGACAGCCCTGACAAGGGAAGCTAAGATTGAAAGGACACTGTGTTGTCACATTGCAGTTCTGACTTACAGAGTTCCTGTTCCTCCCTCTTTGTTCCTGCCTCTGTTGTACAGTGCAATGGTTTACTGGTATACTAAAACAAGTGTTCTGCACAGATCTGACAGGGACTGAATCAGGGAACTTATGTGGATAAAGAATAGTTCTTTTTTATTTTACCCAGACCTTTGATTCTCAGTTCAGCCTTACAAAAGCTTTACTGGCACAAGATGAAGAGGCACAATGCTGCGGAATCTGTAACTGCAGATAAGAAAAGAGCATTTCTTACACTGGCAGAGCTGCCAAACCCCTTGTTTTGTGAAACTTCTCCCCCTAGTTATTTTTTTATCAAGCAACTGATGAAATTGGATTGTAGGCCTTAAAAACACAAGCAGAAAATTCCACAGCTTTGTGTAGGTCTCATGTATAGTATGATCAAGTCCAGAGCATCCCATTGGAATCACTCAAAACATTTTCAAAGCCAGCGTTGTCTGATTACTACTACTAAGTTCATAATCTCTAATGATAAAAAAGTCTGTCAGAGTTTGCATCCTGTGACAAAACAGAAACTACGAACTTCAGAATTAAAATTTAGATTGATAAGTGATTCTTAGATAGCTGTCTTTCCTTGGAAAAACTTTAAGAAGATGGGTATTTATCTTTTAATATCTCTGGAAAACAATGTAGAAATAAAAATTTATGTCTAGGGCTAGAAAACCTGAGCAATTTCCAAACTTTATTCAGCACTTCTTTTTCCTGGATTATAGAAAGCAAATACCTAACCCTTCTGAGATGAGTTAATCATTGCTGTTGATACAGCTGCCAAACATTGACACTTGGTAGCTGTATCACAACCATCTAGAGTACAACAGATTAGAACAGTGGTGAGGACTACTGTAAAAATGCCTAAGAATTTTAAATGTTGATCACACAACCTGTATATTGAAGTAGATGCTCTTGAAAGTATTCTGCCTAGCTAAGAGTGTGTGTATATATATAAAATCTGATTGTGAAATTACAATAGTTTGAATAAAATAGAAGATTACTAATGGAAACCTTTTTTTTACAGTTATGGTGGGTTTTTTTTTTGAGGACATTTTTCTTTTTAAACTAATTCTTGGTGGTAGTTGAAAAACAATATAGTGATACTTGTGAGAATCTCTTCTTGATTTAAAAATTCTTGCATGGTATTGATGGATTTTTTTAAGATTGAAGAAATGAAGGAGTATTTAAAAATCCTTTATTTATATCTGGAATTTTAAATAGACTGCATTTTTCTGACTAAAATTTTGCACAAGATACCCAATGACTACTTTGAGGATGTTCTAGTAATGTTCCACTTGCCGAGACAATTGTAATTTAATGCATGCAGGAAACCTCCGACCAATAATCTTTTTAAAATGTGTGAAGGGAGAAGCTTTGTTTACTTTTGTGGCCTACTCTGCAGCCCAAGTGCTGAGGAGTAGAAAAGTGAGGTGCTAGACACAATTACCCAACAGGTATAGGCACTTGCCCTTGCACATCATTGTAAATGCCTCAAATTGCTGGTTTAGACATGTTGTGTTACCTTTAGAAGGAAATTTAAACCATGTTGTGTTACCCTTAAAAAGAAATTTCAGCCAGTTTCCCACTAAAATTTTGTGGGACAGTGGCAGGTAGATGAAGCAAGAGGAGGTGCTGCTATGACCAGTGACACAGAATTTGTGGCACTACCACGTACCACAACTGATCAACTTCCCAGTATTTCTGCAGCATGCATATAACCTATTGTAACAAAAAAAAGGTTTACATTTTCTCAATTTGAGAGCAGTAGTGTGACTTCACAGATCTATTCTAACTTGTTATAGTCATAAATAAGTTTGTAACTAATGTATTCTGTTATTTGGAACTCTCAAGCTGCTCTTTAGCTGCAAAACTAGTCAATTCATTGTACCACATTATTTCACGCAATTCATAGTCAGAAAATTTTTCAAGTAGTTATTTTGGAATACAGATATGATATGTCCACAATACAAACTACCATAAATGTTGAATAACTTCTAAATACAGTGATACTATTTCAGTTGGTAGTTGGTGTCAGTGATTCCGAAAGCTGTATATGTAGACTTTGGCCAAGAAAAGCATCCTCTTGATGAGCCCTGTAGACATTTTGCTGTCTGTGCATCAATGGGATGTGAAATATTTTTCTTTGTATCGGTAAGCCACTGTTTATGCTTTGCCTGCTTAAAGGCAGTAGGTTCTAAGTACTGTAGTCTGAACCTTGCTGTTTGCATATTCCATACCAATGTGTAAATGTTGGAAGAACTGTAGGGGAATATAAAGCTGGAGAAACCTAACAAGTGGAAATATGGAATCAGAGTCTTGTAATAATAGCATGTTGGTATTTGAAACGAACCCAAATAGTGCAGTTTACTTTTGTGTATGGATATTGATTTTTATCTTAGAAAACAGCTATTCAGTTTGGTGTCCATTCCTAGATAAAACACTAATTTCTATTTTTATTAACACAAAAGTTGTATCTGCTTACTGGAAACAGTGTTTCTGGGAGAAAGAATTTTGTCCAAGTTGGCAGGAGAAGCCTTGAAAAATGCAGTTGTATCTTTGTACCTGTACACTTACATTGTGTCTGTCTTCAGTCTAATTCTTGCTGATGTTTTAAAATATCTCTAATTCTGGGACAGAATTTCCACATTTGTGAGATATGTTATTGTTTGGTATTAGTGGGGGCGGGGGGAAGAGGGAGAGAAGCAGTAGCATTTTCAGCTGCTAAATGAAGCTGGAATTTCTTATTGACTAGTGAAGGAACTCCAGGAAATAACCAAAGGAACCTGATGAGTGTGACTCATTGGTGCTTACGTTGCTTGCCTAGGAAATGGTGCAATCAGTGCTCTGCAATGACTGCATTTTGCGCATTCATTTGAGAACTCTGCGGAATGCATCAGAACATAATTGCTGAAATTTCCATTGGAGAGATTTCTAATCCATGGTAGAATTTTTTGGTTAAAAAGAAGGCAAAAACGACTTTGCTCATGCTATCTATCTGCCTTTTGTTTTAGGGGAGCCTAACCTATTAGCCTTTCTGTGTATAGGGAGATTGATTTTGATCAGATACTTTTTTACAGCTTCAAAACTTTGCATTCATTTTAAGGTTATTTCAGACCAAGAGTGTGCTCTTGGAAGCTGTTGTTTCTGAGATAAGATATAAAGTTTGGCCTATATATTTTTGAACTTTCTTTTTCTCTTCTTGGTAAACTTTAACAGATGGATTAATTTTGTCTTGCGCCCTGACTAATGTGAGCTTGGATAATGCTATGCTTGCCTCATGTTGATCTGGGTAAGATAGTCATAGCCTGTTCTTGGCTGTTTCCAAGTTTTACGTAATACGTCGTTAGCAAGACTGTTTTCATTCAGTGCAGGACGAATTGATCCCTGCATGTATTTTTTTAAAGCCACTAGGATTCCCTAGAAAGTAAAGTGTTAGGTAAATATCAGACATTAAACCTATGCCGTTTTTGCTGCAGTTATGTATAGCTGATATTTTCAAATATTACGTTTGCTGCTGTATTTCTTGGTGTAATAGTTTTTATTTTTTGTATTTCTGGGTCTAAATGCCGACTAGCTTCTCTCTAACAGGTCTCCTAAGTTTCTAGACTGCATAGCACAATCAGATGACTCTCTGCAGCATAGAATACATCCAAAATTCCAGTTATATTGGTACCAGCCAAATCTATTAATAAACTGAGAATTTAATCTGCAGCCAAAAGTATAGTACGTATAGTAGTTGTAAAGGAATCAAACTTAAAATTTTAACATGAGCGCTAAAAGTTTTAGCTAATCAACATTGTTCTAAATTGAGTAGTTGAGATCTCTTTAGTAGGAAACACATTTTTAATTGTGATTTTGTACATTTTTATTTTATATGAATGATTATATGTAGTGCACAGCTCTTTCTAAATATTCACTGAATAGAAAACTCATATTTTAAATTAGATATTGATATGTGATGATTTGCAAGCATTGAAAATAGGTGAAGAAAGGCTAATGCTCTCAGATATTTGTTAATTAGTTAAGGTATTATTGATCAATAATATGGCCTGTGGGGTGACACCTTTCTTTGTGAACAAAATGTGAGTTAAGGAATTTTGTGGAAAAAGTGCAGAGGAATGAAGAGAGGAACTGCAGCAGAATGCATACTGAGTTTCCATAGATTTGTAGGTTTTAAGCGTGTGCTAATTAAGTTCTTTGTTGAATTGGAGCCTGAAGGTTATGTTCATTTGTTTTGGAAGAAATCGATAGAATTGGAAGGGTATAGATTCTTTTGTTATATGTTAGTAGTCGATTTAAGCTACAGCAGTTAACAGATTAACATTTTAGGTGAATTAGGACCGTAAGTGCTGTTCTCAAAGGCAACATAAGCACCTTTGACAAAAGTTGCTACTTCTAAGGCCTTTTTAATTTTGATATTAAATAGGAAAATCAAATACATTGGACTTATTTACCTTGGAAACATTGACTTTTTCCCACCTAAAGCTTGGATCAATAAAGGAGGAAACTACTTTTTTTCTTACAACAACTTGTAATGGTTTGTTGTCCTTTGCCTATTTCAAAATAGATTCCGCAATTTACAGAAAATGTAAAAAAGTGACAAAGGTGCCTTTGAATATTTGAATTGCTGATATTAAATGTCAAAAAGTATAAAATTTCAACTGATTTTAACACCGAATTTGTTTCTGCTGACACAATAATCAATGTGAGCACTTTAAATGGCAGCACAAGAATTAGGCTGAAGGATACTCTAATATACTTCGGAGAAGTGAAAAGAGGAGCTTGTGCTCTTTTGGTTCAAATAGCACCTCATCTTATGGAAAGAGGTGAGTTACACAGGTCTTCATTGCAAAAAAACCTTTTGGTATACGTGCTTACGCGCAGGCAGTGTTAAACATGAACAGGCAAATATAGATTTAAAACACGACATTGTTAGTGTTTGTAGTGAAACGATGTTTAAAACTCAAGGTATATGCTTTTGCACTAAAACATGACTCAGTGTCAGTATGTTAAAAAATAATAGTGATTGCAGATAGAAATTTTAGGTTATAGAATGACTGCTCTTAAACTATTAAAATTAATGTTCTTCACCACTACCCTGACTCAGGAGCAACCCTGGATAATAGGGAAGCTTTAATATTAAGCAAATCAATGTATGATTAATTCCTAAGATGTGGAATGTTGTCATCAAGTTGTCTTATGTACATGGATTGTATGAAATATCCGTACTTTATAATCTTGCAGGCACATAAAAATAAACAGGGTAGATATGTGGAACTTGTTCTAAATAATTGTTTTTCTCAATAATCCTGCTTTCTCACTTTTCCTGGGTAACTAGAATGAATAAGCAGTCAAATCTTAACCAGCAAAGTTGTTTCCTAAATGCTCTGTTTTCAACGTGATAATGTACGAAAAGCTTTTGTATTAAAGTCATATTTTTTGTAATTTACAATTTTTACTCTGTATTTATCAAACACTAAAGGGAGAAAACCCAGAAGATATGATCACAATCTAGTTGTTATAACCTAATAAAAAATAAAGTCATGTTATTTGTGTGGATTTTTTTTTTTACCCCAAAAATTTGAGTTAGAAGTTTTTTGAAAGGAATCCTAGTGTCATGAGAGATAGTCTTTGAATTTTTTAAATGTATTTTGATTCAGGCTCATTAAACGATTATTCTGCCTTAAATTCTTTCCTGTGATTAGTTTATACGAAGCTTAATGAATAGGTGGATGTTAATTTGTTTCATGTCACACTGGACTTCCCAGGAGATTTCTTTGTGTGCTGTATTACAAACTCATACCAATACCAAAAAAAGACGTGATTAATATTGTTCCATTTTTCATTCGTGATAGCTATTGGGCAATGACAAAAGTTTCTGCATTTAGCAGCAGAAAGGTAGGTACCATGACTGTTTCAACTGTGGTAACTGACACTTAACAGAGAATCAGTGTGCTCTTGTTTCCCTTCAAATCCTGTTTCAACACAAAGCATCTAGAGTCTAACACTGATGGAAAGGTGGGTGCTGCTTTGTTTTGTTAAAAACTAGACAGGTGATTAAGGCCTTTTGATAGATTCTTTTTGTTAAACGGCTTTTCTTCTATGCAAAGTAATGCAAGGAGCTTTTACAGCAAGTATGCTAAAGCTTTAAAAAAATGCTTCTGTAATAAAACAGTTTGTATACAGTAAAGGAGCTTGGGTATTAATATTCTTGGGGCATAATTACTCAATGGTAAAAGTAACTTGGGAAATGTTGTAGGTTGTTCCCTGGAAGTAATTGTTCTATGTGTAAGCATCTTGTATGCTCCAATATGACAAGTCAACAAAAAGGCTGATGTACTGGAACCTATACCCTGTACAGAATCTTTTATCTCTGTTTAGTGTGTGGTAAAGTGCTACAATGATGGATGACTTTCAATTCCCACACTTTTCCTTCTTGGCACTAACAAATTTTCATTCAGTGCCAAACTTTCAAGTCAGGGAGATTGTACTTTTCAAACTGAAAAGTCCCATTATTGGGACTATTTGAAAACTGTACTGACAGTAGTAAACCTGAACAGATAATTCTTTGCAGTTTTTCCTCATATTTTCTTTGTACTGTGACACCTGTAATTAAGTCTTCTGCAATAAGCAAGTTAGCAATAGTTTTTCTTGCTAGATCATGAGAACACATTCATATCTGTACTCATATTCATGTTACACTCATTACATAATCTTTCACCAATGAATGTATTTTCTGTTAGAGTAATAAACTCTAATAATCTTCTGTGGTACTTAAAAGCCATGAAGGGCTATGATTATTGTGAAAGTCCAGCATCTTCAAATACAACTTTCACAACTTAAATACAAATTTACACTGAACACTTGTTAAATCACAGTATAAAAATTATTTATAATAGGAGAAAAGAATAAAAGAGAAAATCTTGCTAAAATTCTGGGTAAGTAGAATTTCTGTAACGAGGAAAAATTTTGATGTGAAGTGTGTAAACAATATTGGAATGTAAAGTTAATTTTGCAACTGTACATGAAATTTAGAAAAACAGAACGGGAACAGTCTCCTACCCTATTTCTTGAGGCGTAAGTTGTATTTTCTAAGTTATATTTTATTCCATCCAACCACTACTTAGTATTCCCATGGCTGTATTTTCTTGCCTCTTCATACTACTCAAGAGGTAAGATGTGACTCTTTGTTATTCTCTCTTTCCTTTGGGTATAGTATACACTGAAGTTCTGTGGGGAGGGGGGAAAGAAAAATCTGTTTGTCATTAACATTTCTTGACTGTATTTCCTTGTTTCTTTTCTATTCTGTAATAAAATCCTCAGAGCAGATGCACTTTGTTTTTGAGAAATGTCAGAATGTTGTGAGAATATTCATAAATAAATAGTTCTTATTTGCTGGAAGCAAGAATAGAATTAGTGTTCTGATAGATCAGGCAGGAAAACGGGAACACAAGGCAAGCTGGGCCACAGTGTGGTAGCTGTTCTGTTTAATATACTATCTTTAGAAGACAGATAATATTGCATAGTCAAGCACTTGAAAATTAAGAAAGGGTAACAGTGTAGTTTTATGCAGTTTTGGCTTAGTCTTTTAACAGGTTCATCTATAGGTCTCTAGCATTATATGCAGCAGAGCAGTGTGTTTGTCTAGCCAATTTAGGCCCAGTGAATACATATGTTTTAAGTTATGTGAGAGTTAATTCAGCCTTGTGTAAATTAACATTAGGATAATAGTCTGATTTTTGCTCTTCTCTGATGAAGTCTAATGAAATATTAAACTCTTTGCTTTTTTTTTTTTTTTTGAGTTCCATCAGAAATGATGTTACCTTACATTTTATCCTTAAGATAATGAGGAAGGTATGAAAGATAAAATATTATCATATAGATTTTTTTAATGTTTTAGTTGTAGGATACAACCAATGATAGAGTCAGTAGATGCCCATGGTTTAACTCACTCTGAGGCACAAAAAGCCGATTTCTGGTTTTTGGCTTGAAATAATTGCCTATATTATTTTCTTGAGAATTCCTTTGGAGACTTCCATTCAGATACTTTACATTGCTTCCTTCTCCCAAGTTTTCCTTTAGAATTGGAAAAGCCTGTCTGCGTACCCAGACATGCTGCAATAGGTTTAGAGACCAGTGTGTTGGTCAAAAGTCAGATTCAAGTTGAATAAAACTATTTTTTTTTCCAGTTTTGTGAATGGGAAATAGTTAAGTCATTTCGTACCACTGAGTTTTGTTATGTGATTGAAAGCACCATGAATTCAAATAAGGTTTAGAAATTATTAAATAACATTTATCTTCTCTTCAAAAAAGAATAAGTGAATCATACATTGGTGATTTTTTTTTCTCTTTTTTGGCCACCATTTGATTTGCAGGACTTGATGGCTGTAGGAGATATTAGCTGTCCAGAAATCTCTTGATGAAGAGATGAAACAGAAGATGTTTTGTGAATAAAGGTTGTCATTGACTCATCAGGGCTAAGACCTCTGAACTAGATGAATTAGTTGTCTAGCCTACATGTGAAATCAGCTCTTAACAGTCTTTAAGTATCCAGCTGCTGCTGTGAAGAGGGAGCCTGGTCAACATGACAGATAGCCTACTGTTCTTTTTAGGTTTCAGTAAGGAAAAAATAGTTGCATTTTACCAGACAACTTAAAAAGTATGTGCTTCAAGGAAAAACTGCCAGAGGATCAAACAGTTAAATCCTTTATTGTATTAAATACACTAAAGAGGCTTAAAAAGTGTGAGTGTATGAATGCCTGTGTATGTATTTTAAGCAGTATGCTATTACCATGGGATGGTCTCCAATTTAGTCCCATTTCAATCAATGTAAGCACAGCTGCCTGTGTTTCAGTTCTGATAGGAAATGTTGTGAATGCTAACAGAGGAAATTCGGGAAGTGAATTCTCATCCATCACTTTAACACACTCTGCTATGGACTGAGCTGCGATAAGAGATTCTTGTCACGCTGCGATTTCCAGCTTTCTGAAATAGTCCTTTGTACCATCTCTTTGGGGGAGATAGAGGGTGGGAGAAACACAACATGAACGTTCATAGAAACTTGAATGAAATTGCTGTGAAGTTGCTGCCTATGTAGCTCCTTGGGCTGTATTTGATGTTTCATAAATGACAGGACAAGCTTAGTTTAAAACATGGCTTTTAAGTTTGTCTCTGTATTTGATTTTTTTTTTTTTTTAATTTTTTATTTGATTGGTGGGGACCTTCTGCATTTTCAGTGACTTTGTATCATTGTGTATGTGGAAGAGCTGTTTCAGGCTGTTCATGCTCTGTTATGCAAAATGTTGCTTGCTGCCTACAGAAACTGTTAATACTGTGCCGAAAGATTTACTGTCCTTTTTTAGTAGTTGAGTATTTTGTGCTGCATTGTGGCAAGTAAATGTAGAGAACACTATCTCAAAGACTAAATATCTATGTATGTTCCGAATGGTTTTTACTGATTTTTTTTTGTAAAAAGTAATTTGAGACTTTAGGTGTATATTTCCATTGTTAGTGAGGGGGCTGAATCTGTGTTTTGTAAATACCCAGCAGTCATCTTGCTACTGTTAGGTGTTAGAAAGTGAAAAAAAACTTGTTCAACATTTGAATTAGCTTTATTTAAAAAATGTAATCCTTGATTTAAGACATAGCTAGGATTAGCAAGGTATTGTGCTTAAGGTTATTACCATATTGGAAAGACTTCTTCCGTAAGTTAGGTTATTTATAACAGGTTCCAAACTATTTCAGTAAACAAAAACCATGCCCAAGAAAGAGATGTCTTCCTCTTAAATAAAATTTCCCTGTTTCCTTGTTGCATGTATTCTCCTAATGAATATTGAATATTTTTACTGAACATTTTGTAAAATACCTCTCAGTTATGAGACGAAATCATTATAAAATAGAAATTACATCATCCTAGTGCTATTAAAGTTCTATTTCAAATATCCTTTAAGGATGATCATATTTCTTTAATCGCTGTTTTGAGTTACATGGATATTTTTTCTTTTGATAATAATATTTAGAATTTACTGTAAGGAATACTTCATTGCTCTTCAGTTGGATTTCTGAAACACATTTTCTAGTAAAAATACTTTCTATACTAATACGGATTTCTTAACATCATATGACACCAGGTATGTCTCCTAAAACAAAACAAAACCACAAACAAACAATACACAGAAGAACAACCAAACAAAAAACCTAAACAAACAAAAATCTTTTGTCAATCATATGACAGCAGAAGGACAGAGGTCCTGTTGGAAAAAATAGGCCACAGTTATATAATGCTAACAGGCAGCCTGGCATACATCTAGGAAAAATATGTAATTTCCCCAAATCACAAATGTTACTCCTTTCTCAAAAGCACTGAAAATCAGAAAACCTTTAATTAGAAGTGCTTATTAGGGTTAATATTTTATTAATTAATTCTTCAAAAGATTTATTAATTTCCAGGAGGGTTTGAGTAGGTAATTCTTTACAGGTACATTCGTCAGTTTTTAGGAATTAACCATTTAAGGTATCTGATTTAAGATCTCAAATTACTTGTGCCTGATGTATTGTAGCTGAAGATGGAATACCCACTATGTCCTAGATCTGGCTCAGTGTGCAAACATTGGGAAAAACAGAACTGAGATACATACAGTGTGGTTATTGGATCCTTAGAACTGTTTTTCTTCTACAGGCACACTAAGCCACATTACTTCCTAATTAGATAAAAAATTTATGTGGCAAGATTCATGTAAATGTGTATTCTAACAATATATATTTGAGTGCTTTAAATTGCTGTCCTTCTTGTTACCCTGTTCAAAATAATCCAGGGATTATTGGAGCACAGTAGTGGATGTTCAGCTCAGCTGTCTCTCTATTTCTGTCACAGCAGATAATCTGAAGAAAGTACCTTGATTTTCGTTGAACTGCTGTTGATCCAGTGTAGCTTGGTAAATTGTAGGATATTTCCTTGTTCCTTGTATGAAAGTTTGTGCTTATGTGAGATGATTTATTAAAAGATTGAACCTCCGTGGTTTTTTTATTTTAATTATTGTTGTTTGGTTGGTTGTTTTGGTTTGGTTTGGTTTGGTTTTGGTTTTTTGGTTGGTTGCTTGTGGGTTTTTTTGTTGGTTTTTTTTGTTGTTGTTGTTGTTGTTGTTGTTTTTGTTTTTTGTTTTTTTTTGAAACATGAATATTCTGGAACTACTCTTAGGGAAAAGCAAGTCTACCTCTAAAAGACAGTTCCCAAACAGTGTTTTTTTTAATGCCAATTAATTTGTGTGTGAGAGGATAAGACACTTACGTTAACAAATCTGTAATTTATGGATAGGTTGTAGGTCTGTTTATTTTCTCTCTTTGGACTTCTGATTTATTTCCTTTAATGAATACATGATAGCAGGCAATGGCAGTGATATCTTATATGAATACAGCCTGAAACAAGAGCATATTTGTAGATAATGGGCTAGCGGAGTCGGAACGCAAGTATCTTGAGGCAAAAGCAAGATATGAACTCCCTAGTGAAATGTTTGTCCTGTTGTTATCTGAAGATCTCTTTTTCTTGGAGGGCCTGGACTATGCAGTGTTTCGTTGCTTCTCTGTGTGTGTATTAATACATTTTACCACTCTTCAGACGAGACTTCTAAAAGTATTTTATTTGCCATGACTGAACTTTGCACTCACTGTATTGCACTGTGGACCAAGAGGTTGGGGTGCAGTTACTCCTATAAGCACACAGCCTATTCTGGAACTTTAGTCTGCAAGTCCTTGAACAAAACATACTGGAAGAGTTGATTTAAAATCATTTTCCACACCTTCACTTTTGCTACTAATAAATTATTCAAAAATACACTGTATTTCCCTAGTTGCTCAAAAGCATCTCTCTCAGCATGGGAGAGCAGCTGATTTTGCAAAGGGTTTGCCTGACGTATACGTACTATTTCTTGATCAGTTCTTCGGTTTATTTAGCTTTTCTATAGTATCATCTTAGTTTCTAGCTAATATACTAGAAGCTACTTTTTAAGTTATGCAACAGAAGATGGTGTGTCTTGAAATGCCTTTAGTGCTTCACCCAAGCATGCATATACGTGTATATATATATATATATATATATATATACATATATAAAAAATACACGTGCTTATATATAGGATTTTTCTGGCCTCGGTCAGACTGCATAATGTTCTAAATTAGTCTTAATCCTTCTTCCACATCACTGATCATATTCTTATGTTAATTACATTAAACATATTGCCATTAAGTATTGTTGATAATTAGGTTCCTAAAGCTCATTTGTATAGAAGAGCCATATGGTATACATAATGATATATAATGCTGTGATGAGGTCTTTGGTTGCCCATAAGTGAATAACAGTTTGAATTAGAAAGTAACCTTATATGCTTCCCTTACATTAAAAAAATTCTGAATTTGTAAAGAAATGAAAGGTGATAGGAATTAACCATTAATTAACCATTCCTTTTATTTTCTGCAAAGAGAAAACAAATTTTGTTCATCAGGCACCATGTAATGATGGGGAAGTACTTAGTATTCAGTAAAGCTGGACTGGAAGTAATCTGCAGAAAAGAAGTGAAAACATGCTTTAAACCTCCATCAAAACTGTCTGAAGTTGGACTAGGTTGGCAAGAGGTTATCAGGACAAAGTGACAGAGAAACTCCCTGACATGAGGAAAAAGTTGGGGCTTGAACTCATTGTCCTTGTTTGCTCCAATAGCTGAGGCAGGTAGTATGCATTGCTGATTTAACTTTGAATTAATAACATTTTTGTAACTAGCAGATTTTCTTCTGAATGTAGGAGCTGAGAGAGAATACTGGGTTTTTTTTGCCAAGCTAGGTAGGCTGCAGATGTGCTTTCTCTGTTCATAACAAAGTTTCAACGTGAACACAGTCAATGTAAACTGTGATTGACATGTCTTCATGTGGTATATGTTATGCAAACAGAAATAAGAAAAAAACCCCACAATTCTGACTAGTCTGTCTTCAACCTTCTGATTTATTGTAGTAGTAACTCATTACTATTGCCTGGATATTATTACTTATGTCAACATATACAGAAAGGAGATAATATTATGAATTTCTCAGTTCAGTTCCTTTTCCTGTATTTCATGGTAATCTGTCTATTCTAATGCGATGTATTCCAGATGAACTGAACAGCAAAGTCATTCATTATTGGAAAAAGAAGGGAGTTGAGTTAAAAGCCTAATTTGTCAAGTAGATGAAAATTGTCTTTATTATGATCACTTGCTGTTTTTGAAATATGGACAATTTCAGAAAGCCTTTTAAAAAGAGAATAAAGAAGTTTCACTGTTCCAATTAGAGCTGTTTGGGAAGCACTAATTATTATCTCTTGCAGGAGAGAGAAAAGCAATGAGCACGTCTCTATTGTCACCACTAACCTTGATAAGTCCTTCACATAAAATTTCAAGAAGTGCTTCACATGTTAGTTTCGTACAATATTCATTGTACTTCTGTTGACAGAATTTAATAATTTAGAGCTGTTTAGTAGCTTTACTATTTTATTTAGTCAAATATTCCTACTAATGCTGTCTTGCACTGAGAGAAGGTCCAATATAGACATCTATCCTTTACAGTCCAAGGGGTACAGTGTACTTCTGTGTATCTGTACTTGTGTGCCATAAAAGAAGCATTCTGAAGAACTGGTTTTCCAAATTCAAGTTTTGTAATATTGTGCCCTAGTGTAGGACCTACCCATCTCATTTGGAATGTTCATCTGTATGGAACTTAAGAACAGTCCTTCACAGTGTTCCTGTCATCCGGAACTTAAGAGACAGATTTTGTTCTGCTTCTCTGTAAGCGAACTTACAGAGCCAATTGAAACCTTTTTGAGTTCTCTGAGTAGGACTGGAAGTGTAGTAGGTGAAAAACCTCACAGCCCAATATGGATTTGGGAGTACCTTATGTACAGCACTTCCTACAGCAAATGGGACACAATGATCATAACAGGAATTACCATTTTTTGACAAGATATAGCTCTATAATTCAGTCAAGTTTGCTACTCCCAATAAAAATGTGGGAAGTTTCTATATTCTTTCAGGAAGAAAATGAAAATTTTCTGGGCTTCCAAATTTTTTACATCTTGCGATGTTCTGTAATGACAATGATTTTTAGAATATGTGTAGGTGCATAACTTCCATCATTATTATATAAACAAACTGCTATTGATGTGAGATTCTCAAATGCTGCTTTAAAACATTTAGACAAAGATGAGAGAATAATGAATAGAGAAACTCTGCCCACTGCATGCAACAAAATCTTGTTTAAGGAAAACCAGCTAAACTAATCAATGCTGAGCATTGTTCCATTTCGGCAGCACAACAATAATGCCAAGATTTTGGCCACACCTGGCCTGAAATTAGACAATGCTATCAAGGTGCTTAAATACAAAGGCAATTAAGTGGTCATTACCCCACTTTGGATAAAGCATTACAGTGTTTGTGATTTGACTTGTTTCCTGAACCTAAGTTTTCATGTTTTTTTCCACTGAATGCTTTTTCTATTCTCATGCAAATGATTGGTGGCTTTAGTCCTCTTGCATTTGTTCCAGCAAGCAGACTCACTTAAAGTCTGTAAATGTAGTGTTAATTGCCTCATCTTATGTTGTCAACTGTTATTTATATTTTACTGGAGAGAACAGAGCCATTAAAGTATCTAATTTCTGTTTAAACTAATCGAATGAAGACGGAGACTGAAAGCTGGGCAGAACCTGAAACCAGGAGTTAAATGCTTCAGGTGTTAAATTTTCAGCTTTTTTGGAAGCCAACAAAAATCTTGAGCTTCAGTAGTAAGTTTAGACTGATAAAAACAGTGATCATCATCTTGTGAGTTAAAATCGTGGACCCAGTTGTCACAAATGAGTGGTCTTTCCTTCGCTATTTCTTTGTAGTTACAAAGAAAAATTAAAAAAAAAAAACAAAAACTGAATAGTCTTGCTAGACTCTAAATTATCGTCTCACTATAAAGAGTTTTTATTTAAAACTTACGTGTCAGCACATCAGAGTAGATATGTTTACTAGCACGCTCTCTAATAAGTAATCTGCAACTTGAAGGTGTTGGCTTACAATATCTGGGAAATGTAAAGGTTTATTTTAAGCTTTTCTAATATTTCCCACTGATATATAAATTAAATCAGTAATTGATTACATAGATCGGGAGGCTGTTTTTCATAAATGTGAAATGAATGAAAAGTGAGCTATATGTTAATGTCTATAGCAGTGTGTTTGAGGGCACTATTTCAAAGGTTTAAATCTTCATGACTTGCAAATCTCTGTATGTAAGTTTTGCCTTAATTCGGGGGGGGGGGGGGGTGAGGGGGTGGGGGTGTTGGAATCACCCACGCAAAACCAACCAACCAAAAAAACAACCCAACAGCAGTAACGCCTCCTCTCCCCCTCCCCAAACAAACCCAAACCAACAACAACCTTGGAGGGGTTAATTTACATGTTACCTGGAAACAGCATTATACAGAAATAGAACAAGAAATGCTCAATTTGTGTATTTTCATGTAGAACGTTATCCAGAGGTTCTACTAGAAAAAAGTATAGAAAATTCATTTGGTCTCAGTGAGACTTTTTTTTTGTTTCTTCAGGTTTTGGGGATTATTTGGCATGAAATGTTATGGCATCCTCCCCTCTCCCTCTGTGTTTGTTTGTTTTCCTTTAGTACATGTGTTTAATAATTGTCCATTTCAGGAAGGGAAAAATAGCAGTTCAGTATACCTACTGAGCTCACATATTCATGTAATACGTTGTTGGTGAGATTACTGTGGTGTAATGTCCATGTTTCAGTTAACAGTTCTCAAAAATCCTAATTTCACCAGTTCTTATTTTTGACTTATTTGAACTCTTGGAATTTGATTGAAGCTACTTACATTTCGGAGTTCAAACCTAATCAACAAGGGGGTATATGGGGAGCAAAAAGATGTCACCCACAGACTTGACCCATGTCAGAGATCTTGTCTAAAGACTAACCAGTCTTGATTTGTGTGGTGTACATGGTTCTTTTAAAGGTTTAGCAGCACAGGAAGACTTGAGGTGGAACTCAGAGTGTGGGAGGAACTGGGAGACATTAATTGTAGGGCTTTGGCGTTTGAATAGGATAAGGAAACAGAAAAGAGTATATGAGAATGGCAAATGAGGAGAATGGAAATGTGCATTGTGATGGGGCAGGCTTTTGTGTAGGGAGATGGAGTCTAGGGTGTCTCACATCTGGATGTCTTTCAGTTTAGCAAGACTTCTTCCATGCTTGCTTTTTCAAAAGACTGTTCAACATGCCAGCCCCACTTCTACACATATGGAATCCCTGCTCTTTAAAAGATGAGAGTCATTGAAGCTGAGAGAATTTTGACATAAATGTGAGTGTGGAAGTGAGCAAAGAAACCCTGATCTTATTCCCAGCTACATATCCTGTTAGCAGCAGGTTTTGATGTGGCACAAAATAGTTCTGTAACATTGCTTCATTATTATTGATGACAGAAGTTACAAACGTCACATTCAGATACATTTTCATAAGATACAGAAGCTGTTTGACTTTAAACATCCACAAAGCGCTTATATCAAGCTCCTATCAGTTCTGTCATTTTTTAAAAATACAGCCTATGGGGTGAAAGCAGAAATCGTGTCAGGAACACTTGTGTTTTATAATCAATGAAACATAAAATGAACGCTAGAGCTGTAGAATAACCTTCACTAGTAACGAGCCCTTTTGGAGAGGAATAAAGGCTGTGGAAAATGCAAGGGGGGAAGTTTTCCGGGATCTGATGGAACATGAACCTGCAATGAAGGAGGACAGGGCTCTCATTTCAGCTTTACAATCATTAGTAATGGCTCAAGTGCTCCCAGTGTAATTTTCCAAGTAGTCATTTTTCATTGCCAACTTATGTGGTGGTGGGTGGTGTGTTTTGTTTTCTTGTTGTTGTCATTTTTGTTTTTAAACTTGCTATTTTATCAGTACTAGTGCAATCAAAGGAAAAATTAGACAAAAATTGGAGAGGAGAAAGGAGACTGAGTTTTGCCTGTGTTCATGGTCATAAGCTCAATTAGTAGAAAAAAGTTTTATGGCTTTTTTGAATGATTTTAAATTTTTTTCTTCATTTTTTCCCCAATAATTTATTCATAATCAGGTTTAATGATATAACATTTCAGTTATGCATGTCTTCCCACGGGGGTTCAGTGATACAAAAAAGAACAAATTTGTCCTCATGACAAAAATGAATCCAAGGCTAGAAACTGACAAAATAAAGTATCAGTCTGGTCATTACATCTTGTGTGACTTCAAGTTTTCATTCACTTGTGTCATCCAATGATTGGTCGCTGTGAGAAAAGTCTGGGAAATCATTAGCTGCTGAGATCTTTCATTGTAGACTGATGTTTAGAAGATAGGTTTAGAAGACAGGCCTGGGGTAAGACCTGGATCTTTATTAATAAATCTTTGGCCTGAGTTCTGAGGTGAACAGCAATAGAGTGTGATTTCAGGTTTTTTGTGTGTCTGTGATAGCTGTAGTAACGTACTCACAGGGTGAAATCAGAAAACATTATTGATAGTGTTGCATTGTAGTTGTGTGGCATACACAATTACAGATACTTTCCTTGTTATTTGGAAAAATAGGAAAAACACAAGTGGACAGTAATTACTTAACAGAGTTAATCCCACAATGATGTTCTATTCTGAATCTGGGGATGCATTTCCACATGTCAAGGGAGTTGTTACTTGGAATTACATATAAGTAACTTACTTGCCAAAGAGATGAACCCTGACTAACAAACACATTCAAGGCTTTCAGCTCATTCCCAGTTGCTTACTCCTTAGACTCACATCTGGTTCACTTTGTACTTTTGTGGGTTTGAGTTTGTGTGATTATTTCACTTGAGTACGAAAACAGGACACAGCTGCTTTGTCAACCCTGAGCTCTCTGATCTTGCTAACCACTTAAAATCAGCATGAGTTTGGTCTGCAAAGAAAAGAAGTAGAGAACAGAACTTTTTGTGCGTGATTATGAGTCTAGCCTTTTGTTTTACCTTAAGGAAGACTGTACACTCATATAGCGCTCAGTGGTAGTATCCGAACTTAAACTCATACAGCTTATTTTAAGAAAATTCTTATTTAAAGGAAATTAATGTCTGCATTAGAGTGAGCAGCAATGAATAGATCAAGAAAATCCAGGGGTGACTTTTGTTTTAAATAAAACGAGAGCTGCAAGGCTAGTTTTATTTTCCAAAGGAAATATAGCTTTATACAAAGCAAAGAGGTACCATGGAGGATGCCATGACTGATTGATAGAATGGTTTCCTTGTGGTAGCTGAACTGAGTGTTCTGGGTGACTCCAAGTTGGGTGGCAAGTGAAGAAGAGATGATATCATGCGATAAACCTGTAAATGTTCAAGATTTTGTGTTTTCACCTGTTACAGATAAAACTGAAGTAAGGTTCCTTAAAGTTCTTGATTCCCTATTAGTATTTTCTTCATTTGCAATTTGTTAGTCTGGCAGGCCTAATAGAAATTGTTAATATATGCTGCAATCTTTTCTTGAGGGACCATCCAGGTCACTTGTAACAGGAGGAAGGAAATAATTTGGATTTTGATTTCTGAAGGAAAAGCATTGAGTTGTCCCAAGACCTAGCAGTGACACCTGTGTTGTCTGCCTGGCGTTTGAAACTGTCTTCTCCTGAATTCTCATTATGGGTTTGGACTTCTGGGTTAATTCCTTTTTGTGGTGGAAAACTGGAAGGCACAACACATTTTTCAAGTCTATTTTAAACACTCTTCTGTGAGAAACTGAGACTTTCAACAATATATAAAGGAATTAGGACACTTCTGAAATCAGAACCTATTAGGCTGTACAGATATTTTAAACTTTCTGATATTTCTTGGACTTTAGAACAAAAAATTCAGGTAAAATGTCCTCAACTGAAGGAGATCGCATCTGTGCTTTGATGTTTCTTTCATTTCCTGTGTAAATGAGTACAAAATTCCTCTTGGGCATAGATGTGTAGAACAGAAATAAAATGATCAAAAGGATCTGTAGCTCTCAGATGGGTAGTTTTTTTTTTTTTTTCTGCATGAAAATCTATGAGCAATACAAATTCCTATGGGAAGTATTTTTGTGTACTCATATTCTGAGTAGACTTGTAATCTCCATAAGTCATACGTGTATCTGCATGTTATATATTTGTTCATGCCATAATACTCTGCTTGCTTTTCTGAAAAATAAACTGTATGATAAGTTAACCAAAAAGAAGGATAAGGGAAGTTCTTGTTGTGCGCCATATACACAACATAGAGAAAACTAAGATGTAGTTGAGAAAAAATACCAGATGAGGAATAATAGTCATTGGAGGTTCATTTCTAATCCAGTTATATTCCTAGAATTAATTCTTAACTAAGTATATCAAGGAAGTGAAAGAATGATACTTACAGAATTAATCACAAATTCTCCTTTAACATATTGCTGGCAAATAAAAATTTTGAACATGGTGCTCAGATACCTAGTTGTGTAGCTTTGAAGATGAGAAATACGAGAAGGCACTTGTAACTTTGCGCTATTCAGTCTGTGGTATTGTCTGTCAAGTGGAAATAGAAATAGTAGTGTTAACTTAGCAATATGTTTATAACCTTACAGTACTGTAGAAGTTAGTTTGAAAATGTGAATTTTGGGCATCACATATTTGCAGAAAATGCGGGTATAGAATAGTGCATGAACTGCATAAACTGTTCTTTCGGCCACTACTGGACATGAGTTACTTGACTTGGATATTTGGTTTAAATGAAATTTGTTTTGTGATACCATAGGAATCTGAAAGAAGTGACTTTTTTTTTTTAACCTGTGATTTTTGTTTTCTTTTTTTTTTCTATAGAGACTCTTAGAAATAAATATCCTCAAAGACACTCAGAAAACCTCCAGGTATATTTTTACAGTCTTCACATGAGGTGTTCTTACAAAATAGAACGAGTTTTAATTCTGTATTTAACTTATGGAACCAAAAATATTGCCTAAACCAGAGGTCCTCTTGCAAAAATTTAAAAGACTATATGTATTATATTAATATTAAAAAGTTAATTGTTGGAAATACCTGTCTGTAATTGTGACCTGAATTCATGGTTTTCTATCATCCCCTATGTCTGTCATATGTACCCATGTTTAGAAAGTAGCAAGGATTTATAATCTAACTTCTAGGTACTTTTTGTGTTGTAGGAAAGCTATTCTCATCAGAACAGGAGCTAAGCCTCTACAGAATATCATAAAAATTCTATGGATCTTAAAATGAAACTGTTGTGATTTACCGTAAGGTGCAATGTATGTGACTACAGAGGAACATCCTTCCAGCCACGTTACTGGTTTGGGAAAAAGAGGTCCCCTATAATCTCAAATAGCTGGTGGAGTGAAGCTGTTTTTATCAGTAAGTGTCCATACATGAAAGGAAACACAGTTGCAAAAATGGGTAGGCTGTCAGTGCCCACAATTACTGTTTGACTCCAAAGAGCTGCCACATGCAGCTCTGTTTTCTCTGCTTAGGCATGTTGATTTGAAAACAACAATGGCAATGAAACACTTAACAGTTTGTGCAGATTAAGAAGAAATATATATATTTAAATGTATACAATATAAAATACTTATATGTGTGCTAATAGTACATAGAGTACTGTATTTTTTCTTTCAGTACCTCTCATTTTCTTATGTTGCCTGGTTGTTTTTTTTTTTTAAATTTCACTCTTGCATCATAGAACCGACTTCAGTAATTCTGTTTAGATGATGCACTTCTGGTAGAATTCTTGGAATCAAACTTATTTAATTGCTTTTTTAATGACAGTTTCCCTCTGGAGTGTTAGCTGGTGAGTTTGTGCAATATGTTTTAGAAACTACATTGCTTTCTCCAGGAAATGGTTTATTCATATAGTAATAACCCAAACACATTTTATTGTCATAGATTGCATAAAATTCAGTTGTGGTGCCTCTGCACATTTTCTTCTGTACAAAGAATGAAAATGTGTCTTGCTGAAAGATCATGACTCACTGGTATTGGTAATTACCCAGCTTTTGTAAGCTTAAGCATTAAAAATGTGTTTCACTACTTAAAAAAATGACATAGTTTTCATTTTTATTTCATTGTCATAAAGAGTACTTCAATAGAGTAGGAAAATGATGATGAAGAAATTCTGGTGAATTTGTAGAGGTTGAGAAAATTCACATGTTCTTTGTACTGTTATTGACCAGAGTGTGCTCATATTGGCTAACAGCTGCTCCATTGAGAACATGAACAGGATAGAAGATCCAAAAACTTATTTCAGTTGTTACTGGTGCTTACCAGCTTATGGCACTGCCATATATCATATTTTAAGATGATGTGATATACAATACCAATTTTTGTGCCTCACTTTTTACAGATCCATTTGGAAAGGTCATTGGAAAAATCTAATTAGGTTGATTCATTGCCATTTCAATAAGTACAGAGCTCATGTTATTACAGTATATATTATTTAGTTTCTTTTTCTTCCTCCTATGTTCAGAGAATCTAACATAGCCTTTTACCTTACAACAAACTCTTTTATTTCCAGATATAGCTGTTTCAATCTGAAAATGCCACTAGTGAATAAAATATTGTCATCTTATATTATCTGAATGGTTTATACTTGTAATGATGTTCCAGTAATAATGATCTTGGACTGTTCCATATAACTCTTTCTTACTTTGACGTATTCACTGGAATGTAAAATCAGTGGGTGATTGCTTCCCTTGAGGTGTGTGTAAAGACTTGCTGAGAGATTCATACCGATTGTCTTTAATCTGCCCTTTTTTAGCTTCAAATCTGTTTGAGATAGCAAATTTGACAGTATTTTCATATCAGTCCATAAGCATTTCTCTCACATATTGGCAGCTTGCAGGTTTTTCTTAAGGGCGCAGAGGGAAAATGATTGAACCTTTTAGAAAAGAGTTTTCTTCTGTAGCAAGGTAACACTTGTAAAGCTCACTAGACAAATTAAAAATTACTTAATCTGAACAAACATAAAACCAATGTAGTTATTTGTCTTATGTAGTAACTTGGAAAGGTAATGAAGTGTGTGTGAGGGGAATGCCTTTTGGACTTTCCTTTTAATGAAATGGCTGGGGGGGGTGTGTGCGTGTGGGAGAGTGCGAGTGTATGTGTGCCAGGAACAGCCAGAACTGCCTGAGCGAGAGAGCATTTGCCCAAACAATGATGATAAAGTTAACAGTCATCAGGTTATAAAATAAGTAGGTGATTACAAAGACTTTTGAAACAGAAGTAACTGCTTTTAGAAGCATGAAAATATACAACAATCATGAGAGACCTTGGATTGAGAAGAGGGTAGCAGAGCAGCTGAGCCTGGATTAATGCTGGTGTAAAGAGCCCCACTGGCACACGATTCCTACCTAGGCCAGGTAGAGCATCCTCCCTGTTGGACACAGGAAACAGCTCACATCCAGCTAGAGGAGTGACAGGGCAGGCTGCAGCAGCAGGGCCCACATCTGGGTGTGCATATGTGGACGAGGGGATTAGCAGGTGGCAGCAGGGATATACTTAAAGCTGCTGCCATTGCAGTTCTGCCAGGAGATGTGTGTGAACAGGGGAACCTGCACCTGTGTAACGGCGGAGAGTGCCTGTAACTGCATATAACATTTGTTGAGGGGGCCAGTATTACAGCTTTTGGGAGTTAGTTATTGAAGCATGCTCAGGAAATTAGATGTACATTAATACTTCATAATTGTATAATATTGTAGTTTGTGTTGTATTGCTTGAACATGGCTTGAACATGTACTGACTAAGTGCTGCTGATAAACTACAGCTACAAAAAGCACCCAACCCTTACTTCATTAATATCCCCCATGGAATACAATGTGAATTCCACATAAGCCTTCAGTTAAGCAGTCTTTGTCCAGAAATCATTTAAATGTTACTGTATTTTGTTTGTATTTCTGTCATGAGGAATTAGTGTTTAAAAAGCTAACTGACAACCAACCAAAAAACTAAACAAACAACCCCCCAAAAACCCAAAACAAATAAAAGACAAAACCAAACACCAACACATTCCACTTTTCCATCTGCCCTCTCCCATCAACATATTTTCTAGGCAGCAAACTCTGGAGAAAAACAGAACAAAAAACCACTTCAATCTTATCTGTTATTTTCCAAACCAGTTATTTGCCTTGGGCACCTGCTGCTTGTTCTCCCAATAGTTACTTGGCGTTCTGGGTATCTCTCTCAGTACTTCAGTAAAATTACTTGCAGAAGACCTTACTAAATGGTCACAAGGGTCTATTTTGACTTTAAAAATCTCAGAAATTACTGACTCCTGAAGGTTGCTAAGCCTATTCAGTTTCTACTGAATGAACTGAAATTGACTGTACTAAGTCCTTTGCAAGAAAGCACTTTGTAAAGAAGCCTTCAAAGATTTAATATGCTATAAAAGGTGAGGTTGAATCTGCTCTGATTAGCACCTGTAAATGAGCTTGAACTGACTACAGTGATCAGGTGATGACAGCTGCCTTCTGCATAAAACTAAATATAATTACCCAAGAAGTAATTTCCTGGATGGGTTTAGGCTTTCAGAGTTATTTTTTTAATTTGCTTAGAAAATTTTGGTTTCAAGGAGTCTCAAAACCCTTATGATGTTTACAGTTAATGAACCAAACTATAACTATTTTTCTATTACTTGTTCCGCCATGTGCTAATGTTCCAGTAGTTTATGGTTATTTTCCAGCTGATGAACTGGTAGCTGGAACCCAAACTGCATGGTTTTGAGTCTGTAACTTAATACTAAGGTATTTACAAGGAGCTAGGAACAACATTTTAAGCAGCTTCGTAACAGTTCTCTCAATTGCAAGCCTCATACTGATGATATAGAGCTGGTCAGCTTCCTAGAAATGCTTCTCATGGAGTCTTCCTGGACCAGTTCCTTCTATAGGGGAAACATTATGCAGTCTCCAGATAGTGCACAGGTGAATCATGCCTACTATGTGATCTCTTAGAAGCCTAAAATCCTTCCTTAAACACAAGCTGCAATAAGATTGCAGCAACAAAACTGCATGGAAAATAATATCCTTACAGCAATAGTATGGTGTTAAACACGAATTCTCCAGGGAACGTGTACCCACCACATTCTGATACAAAGTCAGAATGTCTCACTGAAGACACTTACAGCAAGTGGAAGCCAATCCATGGGTCCTGTCTATTAAAATAAAAATTTTAAAAAAATTCAAACCAGTTGAAATTATGTGGTTTTGTGGACTGTGTTATTTCCTGAATTCAGGCAGCTGTGACTTCTGAGAGTCTTCAATATTCAGCCCAGTCAGCCTCGTGAAAGGACTAACAATTCTATTCCGGCAACTGCTGCCCTTTCAAAACAGTTTCTGAGGTATCTGTCTATTAAAATAAATGCCCATCACTGGAGACACACCCGGGAAGTCCAGATTTTAAAGAAGTGTTAAAATAAAACAAGTGTTAAGTTGTGGTTTGCTAAAGCCATCATTTTTCCTTTGAGTATTCTCTTAGGTATTGTTAGCCTTTCCATATAATACTTAATATGCATTTCTCACATTAAATGTTGTTTCTGTTTAAATATTTGAATGAATCTTAATTGAAGAGATACTATATAGCATCTATTAATATTTAAATGAGATGTTTGAACATTAATTATACATAATATATGTGTAGAGTATATATATATATATTTATTCAGAAAAATCTAGCATGAATATTATGGGCACTGAAGATCCCCCAAATCGTGATAGTTCTAAGTAACTGCTACTTGGGTGGGATACACCTTGACAGTCAGGAAAGAATTCACTCTCCAGTGAACACATATATTAAAGCACTTTGATTCATAAATTTGTTCTTGTAATGATTTACAAGCAACGCGGTAGACTTCAATTCAGAATTTTCCAGTGATATGTTGTGGGGTGTGTGGGTGTGGTGTGGGGTGTTTTTGTTGTTGTGTTTGGTTTTATTTAGACAAGGGGATGAAGACTTGAATGATAATCTTCAGTATTCTGGGATGTGTAATGTGTTCTTTTTTAAAAAAAATTGTAGCGGGAGGACTTTGAGGGGAAGGGGTTGAGGAAAGCGATTTGTTTCTGGCATATCTTCCTATATCAAAAAGCTGTGGCTTCTAATAATTTCCAATATATCTGCTCAAATCAGTGAGAAACACTTGTCCTCTACCTACTTATCTTAAATTAGGTATTGTGTTGACTTTTATGATGGATATAAGCTGTTTGGACCTGTAGTATTTTCATAAAATGTTTCTAATCAACTAATAAGCTTTGCTGTTAGAAATGTGTTGGACCAAAAAATCTTTAGGACTGGTAAAATAATGTGTTTGAGACTTTTCTGTACTTGCACATCTATATCAGTTCTTTCTGAAATATATATTCTTCAGAAGTATAAGGACTGAACTATTTTTTCCTCCAAGGATGTATCCCAGTAGTTTTTCTGTTTGGCACCAGTTCTTCTAAATACATGATATTGAAATTCAAAATTATTTGGCTGTATACAATGAATTTGAGAATTGTTTCCCAATTATGTGGAGATAACTTTCAAAGGCAAGTTTTATCTCACATTTGTTTTCCCTAATAATTTCATGAAGTTCTCATTGCGTAAATTCTGTTACTAGAATAGCTTTGAAAAGAGTACCAAAAAAGAACGGCAATCTTGTCAAAGTAGATTCTATCTATAATTTAAATTAATCCAAATTTGAGAGTCATCTATTTTTAATTGTCTTTCACTATGGCAGAACAAACAACTGAGTTTTGAATGTGACACAGCTGCAGAAACTCTCAAACCACAAAAAGGCCCTAGACAAAAAGCCTTGTAATGGCAAATGAGTCACTTTTGATGGCTATCTAAGCCACCCTCAAAGTGATGGGAAATAAGGTTTTATTTACATAAAACAAAGTTATAAAATACAAAAAAGTTTAAAAGGTAGGTGCTCTCCCAAAGGACAAGGCACGAGTTGAGTAGACATTATCTTTTTTAGAAATGTGAATCAAGTTAAGTGAAGAAGCCTGTGAGGTTGTTTGAAATGACTTGCCCTTTTTCTCACTAGTTTAGATACTGGAGAGTGATATAATGGAGCTGAGTTTACTCAAGTAATATACCAGAGCATATGCTGCTTCGCTGATCTTTAAGTCCATAAATTATAACTCTGACTCTAATAACTGCTTGAAGAAACAGGAATATTCAAGTTTTTGTTAATACAGCACATCAGCTAAAATCTCCCTGGCAAAGGAGGGAAAGGTTTGAATTTTTTTTTTTTCTTGTGCTACCACAGGTACATGCAGCTGTACCTTGTCATTACTGGGCTGATGTGTTCAGATAAATGGTAGGATAAAGTACACTTAATGAATCATCTGAGAACAAGGCTGTTCTCCCAAGTCCAGTTCATAGCTTCATAGCTTTTTTCATCTAGGTTTTAAGGCATCGATCTGAGTCTTGCAAAGCATGCCCAAACGGAATGGAGATCTCGGCCGAAAGATTAATTTAAAGCAACAGCAAAGTTTAATTTTACAGTCTGTCTTGGGTTGTTAGGGGGAGAAATTAGTTTAACATTAGATTCTTGAGAATAATCAGGGGGCCTGTGTATACTGCATCTTGAGATTCTGCTGTCTATGGTACTGTGCAGCTTGTGTACTTTAAAGTGATGCTAAGCATTCATTTAATTGCATTGGAGTTCTAAATGGTGATGAGTCTTCAGTGTTAGAGTAGGGTACCTGAGCAGACACTGGAGAGAGGTGTTTGAAAGAAAAGTGTCTTTATTACAAGTAGATGCACTAACTACAAATTAGGGTTAGAATGTGTCGGAGGAGAGGCTGGTTTCAGTATACACATCTTTGGTGACTAGTTATCCTTACCTTCTGAGCGTATCTGTATCGATGAGAAAGCTAAGGAAACGTGTGAGTGGATATACTTTTTGCAAGTCTCCTTGTCACCTTACTGTGCTGTTTTTGCTGGGATTGAGTTAATTTTCTTCATAGTGGTTAGAATCTTTTATATTTAGTAGCTGACACAGTCTTCTGTTAGTTATGTGAGCAATGTGAAAACACTCTGAACTTCCCATGCCTTTGCCCGGGATGGAGTTAATATTTTATGTCTAGTATCTAGGCTGTGTTTTGGAGTTGCCATAAAGTGCAGTTAAAATGAGTATTTTGGATTTTAAGATTGTTTTAGACTTTAAGCTGTAAGTTGTTCCACCAAAAATGTTGGTGTTATGTTATTGCTTAGACGAGGTCTAAGAATATTCTAAGTTATACGTGGTGGAGGTGGTAGTTGTGTCTCCAGCTCTTGGCTTACGGAGGACTGGCATTCTCTTGGTGAGTCACCTCTGTGTAGGATGCTGTCAGTTTGACAACATGTGACTGGTAGACCTTGACCCATCTTGCAAGGTAATTTCAGGGCCCTTTACACATCTAGTGTATTATGCAGTGATCATACTCTGGCCCCAAATCTTTTTCACTTGAGTCGTGCAAATTGTCTGCGACATGCTAAGCTAAAAGTACCTGAGAAAATTATCAATGCTCTGTGCTTTAGGAGAACTAATGGTTTGTTCTCTATTTTACTGAAAAGCATAGCTATTTATAGCATTTTCAGTCTCCCAGAAAATTAGGCTGCAAACAGCTGAACCTTCTAAGCAGTTATACAAACTTGTGAGAGAGACCAGACTTACTAATGCTATTCAAGTAATGAAGCAAGACAAATATTATTTTCTTAGGGTTTCTCAAGTTTTAGAACCATTGCAGAAATTCTAGTCTATCTTCCAGTGATTTTGTTCAGTTCCATAAAGCATAAGTGCTCTCAGGCAGAAACTTCTGAGAACAGTGGGAAAACAGAAGTTTATTTGACTGAAGGGGATAACGAGAGTGCATCTGGGTCAGATGGAAAGGACAGGGACTGAATCATGTTGGATACTGAGGGGCTGCTTAGTGGCGGCTTGTGCTAGGAGTGGAGCAGAAATTTGAGTCTTCCTGTTTCTCTAAGTTCCCATTCTCTCTGTTTGGTGAGCTGCTTCACTGATGAAGAATCTTTGCATTCGACACGTAAGGCAAACATAAACTCCCATGTATTGTCTTGATATTAAAAAGCACTAGATTTATATAGTCACACCAGTCAGATTTAAGCTGGGATCATGGTTTACTTAAGATGGTTCCATGACCCTTTTGTTCATCTGCACAGATAACTCAAGATCAGCCTCCTTTGTAAATGACATTTTAAAGAGTCTGACATTTAGTCAAGATGACCAAAAGCTGCTAACATTTAAAAAATCAATAATGCAAATAGTAGTCTCTTACAAGTACCACTGTGAAGTAATCTTTAAAATAAGGCCCGTTTTACTTTTGTCATTGTGCTCCTGTCCTGGTTTTGGCTGGGATAGAGTTCATTTTCTTCCTGGTAGTTGGTATAGTTTTGTGTCTTGGATTTAGTATGAAAAGAATGTTGATTACCCACTGATGTTGTGGAGTAGGGCTTATACGAAGTTAAGAACTTTTCAGCTTCCCAAGTTCTGCCAGCAAGGAGGGGCACAGGACAATTGACCTGAACAGGCCAAAGGGATATTCCACACCACATGATGTTGTGCTCAGTATATAAACTGGGGGGAATTTGCTGGAGGACTGTGATTGCTGCTCGGGGAATGTCTGGGCATTGGTCAGTGGCTGGTGAGCAATTGCTTTGTGCAGCACTCATTCTGGATATTCTTTTATCATTAGTATTATTTTCTCTTCCTTTGCTGTCGCTTTTAAACTGTCTTCATATCACCCCACAGGTTTTACTTTTTTCTGTTCTCCTTATTCCACAGGGGAGGGGTGAGCGAGTGGCTGTGTGGGGTTTAGTTGCTGTCTGGGTTTAAGCCACGACACCCCCACTTTGCAAAAAAGTAAAAAGTCATTGGTTTAATTAATATGCATGCTGTGTGACACTGAAGTGATTGCTTATATAGACAGCCTACCAGTAAGAGCTGTTATTTTGCGTTGTTAGTGTAGAGCAACAAATAGTCTAATTTTAAGCTTGCATACTTGTCTTTTGTTAGCAGCAAGACTGTTAGTATAATAAATCAAAGCAAGGGTGGTGACTTTGAAATGAATGGTCTGAATCATCTGTCAGCAGGCATACTGTTAATATGGTTATGCTATTTAACAAGACAGTCTCCAGTCTAGGAAAGGAAGAAATGTGGTGTGGTGTGTTTTGTTTTGGATTTTTTTTTGGTTTTCCTCTTTTAGAAGTTAAAGTCTACATAAAACAATATTCCATCAAGGAAAAAGATGTAATAAGGCTTATAAGGTCTGTAAATAATTGTTTTTTTCCTGATGAAAAATACTTGATCTTCAAGTAGAAGTCATGTTTAAATTTCAGTTTGTGCTAATTCTTCTAATAATTTATATATTAATGCCACCACAATATTGCACTTTGGTTTGTTCTATACCAGTCTCTACACATCTATAGGAAGTCTCTTCCTGAAAGGGAGGAAGCTTTTACAGGAGTCCTGTGAGAGAATACATGTGTGTTAACTTCTTTAGCAACACCTGACTGTTGTAGTTATGGTGGAGAAATACAGAGTTGACAATGACAGAATACACTGAGGATGAGTGTAAACCAAAAAGTATATGAAATGTGGTCTATTGTGTTACTATGTTAAGAGAAGTACAGTAAAAATTGAAACATCACATTTAATATATGTGCAATTATAGTGTATGCAGCAAAATAAGGATAGATTTTTGTGCAGGAAGATGCCCCATAGTATTCCCTAACTTTTCGGAGAGGTTAATAAAACGAAACTTTAACAAAAGCAGGACACATCACAGAACTTACAGCAGATTTTGAAAGAGTGTGAAAAACGTTGTTGGTAATGAACCTGTTATAACAGTTACGTCAGTTTTCTAAAGTCTTTAAAAGATGCAAAGTTAGTGAGCGATACTGTGTATCTAAGTTCTTTTCTTATAGTGTTTATAGGCTAAAAGGTTAAGAAGACGACATAGATAATATAGCCACTATGGAACATGTAGGGAAAGATGGTGGTATGTGCTCTGTGTGTGTGGCGGGTTTTTTTAATTTATTTTTTCTTTTCCCTGAGATTTCTAAAACAGTGTGGATGCTGATGTGAATATTTAGCTGCTTTGTTGCAAATCTCTTATTCAGTGAAACCCTTAAATATCACTTTTTAAGTACCTGATTAGCTTGTGTAACCCAAAGTTAGGCACATACTGAAGTATCCTGGTTAGCTGGCTCTGAAGAATGTGGGCAAAATACATATGAACAGTACATTATATTGGGAGAATCAGTCTATAATTCTGTTTAAAACACCGGTTATCTCTATGTTAACATTTTATCTTGGGTCAGGAGTGTGATTTCTGAAGTAAATATTAATCTTGCAGAATGTCCTTTGGGTGGCATCATAGAGGCATGAGACAGAGCTGGGGAGATGTCATCGAAGTCTCAGGAGTTGCTTCTGGGATGGCTTCACTCTATGACAGCATGTGATACTTAAATAGCTGAAACTATGCATACACTGAAGTGCTCTACAGAAGAGACTTAACTCTTGTCTGGCATGAGGGTATCCAAAGGAATAGTCAAAGAATTATAAAAAATATTCTGTAGTGATCATTTAATAGCAAATTCCATAATGATCATAACTCCATCTGTCAGCAGTAGTTTCGTACAGTGTTGGTGAGTTGGCTCGTTTATTTTCAGTTCTTAAAGTACCTAGAGAATGAATCAAGCAAAGCCACAGATCTGTCAAGTCATGGCTTTGACTGTGTATGAAGTCTGTGGTTCCTGGTTCCCTGGTGGTGTTCCCCGTATCTCCACAATTGTGAGGCAATAGTAGCCTCTCCCAGGAAGCCAGGTGAGCAGATTGGCTGGGTTTGCAGTCTGCTGGTCAGACTTGTGGCCAGCCTTCCTGCAGGCTCTGCTGTCAAAGGAGGGCATGTCTCACCGTTCTCTACAAGCTTATTCCTCTTCCTGTCAACAGAGCCAGGCATCGTATGGTTCTGTGTCTACACATGCAGATCACAAAATAAAACCCAGAATTAGTCATAAATGTGTGTGCACGAGGTGGTGGTTTTTCTTTTGTTTTGTTCGTTTGTTTGGTTTTGGTTTTTTTTCCAGTCTTTCAGATGTAATGGTAAAAGGCTTCACAATGGCCACAATTTCAGCATCAAAAGTCATGAAGACAAGAATCTTGCTTTTTTTGCAGACTACTGCCAGTCAGGAAAAATAAATCTGACGTGCACATCTGATGAATCTTCAAGGATTAAAGAAATAATATGAATAGTCTGAAGCTTAAACTACAGCAGCTGGAATCACTGTTTGTGTTGGATGCTTATGGTCTTCCATGAGTGTGTTTTCTTCTATATGGAATCATGAAGATGCATATATACATATGGATATAAATGGATATGTACATATACATATAAAAGGTAATCTGTTACCATAACAGGCAGACTGTCACTCTGTGAAAGTGGTGTTTCAGGACCTGCTTCTAAGTCTTGGCTCATGAATGCCATGAGAGAAAGTCAGTTGACCAGATTTTGCAATGGCAAGACTGACAGTCTGCTCAAGTATACTGATATCTTCTGGGTAGTGTTGTCACTTTTCATAATTGCATTAGATAAGACAGAATATGACTTCCTCAGTAGATGGACACCCTGGAGGTTGTTTAGCTTGTCATGCTCAATAAGATGTGTCCTTTGCCTCTGTATTAAAGTTCATCTATATTTGTCCAAGTCATATAAAATTAGGCAAGGAAAGTTAAAAAACAAAAACAACCCCTCAAAAAACACAACAAAAAACCCACCACCAACAACCAAATAAATCCCAACCAACCAAAAACAAAATAAAAAACAACAAAGCAAACAACCAACCAATAAATCACAAACCCTAACAAAAATAACCAAGCAACCAAAAAAAAAAAACCCTCAGAACAACTCTCTCTAAATGAAAAGCTGTCACATACCAAAGTGGATAATAATTTGATAACTCTGTCAAAATGGTTATTTCAAAATTTACAAAGAAAACAGCATGAATGTAAATGCAGTGATAAAGACAATGAGTTTATATTCCCTTTAGTCTTTACTGTTGTAACACTGTTCTGGTTCTGTGATAGTCTCTAAGTAGTTGATGAAGATGGTAACTCCCTGTTTACTGAAAAGCAGAAGTGAGCTTTACACATGACTACTTTTCCCTTCTCTTTTGCCATGGTTTTGAACAGGATTTAGGAGTTGGGGAGCCTTATGTTTTGAATAATACAAAGTAGGTTTTTTTCTGCTATAAAGTGGCAAATACCTTTCTGTAAACATCCTACAGATTAAATGATTTTAACATTTGTACCTTGCCTTAAATCAATATATGTTCATTTCCGTATTTCTATACCCAGCTTTTACCCTTCCAAAGTTTCCTTTCCACTGTGAATTAGAGTTGAGCATGCTCATACTGATGGCTTACCCTGATATGAACAGAGCTCTGTTGCACTAGTTTGCTGTTCTCGCCAATATCAGTGGTACGTCCTAGTTCAGGCTATTCCTCCTGTCTCTCTCCATGTGTGGCTTTCCTTACATGTTCTACTTGTGTATGTACATGCCACAGTGAATAGTTTATACATAAGCATAATTATTCCAATTCTTAAGTCCTCATTGTCATTTTTATATGACCTATCTAGCTGCATGCAGTGGGAATTTTTGATAATTTAGGACAATATAGCATAAATCAATAATACAATTCTGATAGTTAGCATTAGGAGATTTTTCTAAAAAAGCAGAAAGCTTCTCCCTGATTAGATTACTGTATATTATCCCTTGTAGAGGTTTTTTAATTACAGTTTATAATGAAAAATGCCTAGTATGTGTGATAATTAATGATATACATGTTAATAGTTTTTATACTCTCTGAAGAGCAGTTGATTGAGAGTAACAGCTTTGTGAACAAAACCACTTCCATAAATAACATGCTACTTGTACCTGGAAATTAGTGTCACCCCTTTTTATTACTGGGTTTGCAGGCTGCTGTAAATAATAATGTTTAGATGATGTCTATCAGGTGCAATTTTGGTATGTAATTGCTGGTGTCCTCTTTAACATAGAGCTGAGAGGTGTTGGGGATGGGCATTGTTTACTGAACTTTTTCCCCTCAATGCATTGTAAATATTTTTACATTTGTGCTTTCAGTCACAAACTGCTACGTTTTGTGATGCTCTGTCATCAGAAGAATCAGTCCTTCTCCAGAAAGCCTGATGTGAATGAAAGCAATTACTATTTCCTGGATCACACTGCAGATAAAAGAAAATGTAATTGCTTCAGACTGGGAAGTTAACCATAACAAATGTTGTCATCTCTTATCAATGATAACAACAGGTGAAATAAAGAAGAATAAGAAGCATTATCTTGAGATTATGCAGTGTGTATTGTAATTGTCTGTGACAGGCTGAACCCGAGGCTGGTCCTGACCCTTTTTTAATCTATTTACTCTTGGGAAACAAGAAAATGAAAGCCAGGACTTTCCTATATTGGTACCACATGCTTTGGGACAGTCTGGTTTTGTTTTGCTTATGTCATGAATAAATTTTCCTCACGAAATATCTCTATCAGGTTCAGACAAAAACATCTATTTGCTAATGATCTAGTGTACTACTGTATAAAAATCAACTCATGTTAGTCTGCAGTTGAAATATATTTATATGGTAAAGTAATTATGGTCGCAGAGAGATACTGTATAAAAAGCCCTGTTTTGTATGCTTTTCTAAGGGTAACTGATTGATGTGGAAGAGATGATTTATGAGCTTGCCGCAATAAGCAATGGCTTGAAGGCTTAACGTGCTAAATAATGCATACAAGATGAAAAATATTTGTTTGTGGGGAGGAGGAGAAGAAATTGTAAAGTAACACAGTAATTTTGCATCCCAGATTACTTTCATTTACTATGGTTGTCTAATCCCAGACAAACTAACTTCTCAAATGTATAAATTGAAGAAACAGCTTGGGAAATTCCATAACAGTATTGCATTGCTGTCTCACATTCTTTCTTGCAAGAAAGCTTCTGTGTAAGGTTTTATTGACTTGTTAATGTGATTGTTGAAGTTTTATGCAGTTGCTTTTTTTAATCTCTATTTGTATTGGACAAATACCAGATGTTCTAGGTACCAACCACCTCATGTAGTAAATCAAAGTGTTGTCTTTTCTTAAACTGATTCCTGTATTCTTAATGGTTTTATTTCTTAGACAGACTTCTTTTTGTCCTGTCACCAACTTTCTGAAATGGGAAATATTTAAGACATTATTTCACTTCATCTTTTACCTTTAATGTTATGCTTAGTTAGAGATCATAGAGACCATGTTTGTCATCAGTTATGATATTCGAAGGATTTTTGGAGCTCTTTTCCAAATTCTGTGTATTTCTGATAGCTGTGATGTGATCTTTTCATTTTCCAACCAGTTTTTCACCGTTTAGTCCAAATGAAATGATGGACTGTTTTTGAGGCTGTTTTTGAGGGCTGGCTTAAAAGCCTGATACCAGAACTAGGCAAATATCTTCCTGTGGCTTACTCATTTTGCATAGATGCAGGATTTGGTCCAAAATCTCCTGTGGCCCAGTCAATTCATGCAAGTCTTCATGCACAATTTTTCTTGGTCACGATATGAAAAGGATTGACAATGGCTTATGACTTATTTACAGAAAAGACTTGTTTATCTTCACTGTAAAGAATATTAGTTTGTCTATGTCTGGTGATTTGTACCAATGAGTTCTATAGCAGCCAATTTATGAGTGTGTTTGTCTAATCTAAAGTGAAACCTTTGTGTGAATCTAAAATCTCTGGGCAAGTGGTGTTCAGATCTGAACTCACTATTCTTTAAAATAAACTCTACCCAATTAGTGCAAAATGTTGAGGGATTGGTGTTGGTGGTGGTGTTTGTTTTTTAGATTATGACAGGTGTAATGCTAATATGGCTGGAGAAATCATAGAATCGTCTGGATTGGAAGGGACCTTTAAAGATCTTCTAGTTCATCCCCCTGCCATAGGTAGGGGCAAGAAATGCCCTGAACAGATATCTATGAACAGATGAGAGCAGCTAGTTGCATATCTTTTGTTATCACTACAATCCTCATGGTATTTAGGGATACAATTTATTAAACTCATTAATCAACAGATTAATAATCTTTATTTCAGGCAATATTTTATGGGGTGATATAGATTTAAGGAATTGTAATGTTGCTCTGTACCTGTTATTAAAAAAAAATATTTTACACTGGTGTATGTTTGATTCTTACGAAAATTAATATGACAACTAGTATGTATAATAGTTTGGATAATAAATATATTTTTAAGATACTTACAGATTAATATATTGAGATTTTCTTCCAGATTTTGTCAAATCTCATGGGATCTTACCAGGCACTACGCTATACACAAGACTGTAGACAGGTCTTTTCTGTAAAATGAGGTAACCCAAAAGGAGAACAATTGTGAAGGAACTACTAAGCGTTTTAGGTAACCCACTCAGCAATTTCCAGTGTTCATTTTGAGCCAAAAAATCTCAGCTTCTAGGTGAAAATTTTGGAATTGAAGATGAGCTTAAAATTTCACAGGAAGTATTACCAGGGTTCAGTATTGAACCCAAATCTAAATGCTCAGTGGAGTAGTTAAGAATGCTTCCTTCTAGGTTTTTTGTCTGATGTTCTTGAAATCAGAGAGACTAGAATTGATACCTTTCAGTTTTAAGGGCCAAGCTCTGTAGTTCTTTCCCCTTTTTTTTCTGGTGATGAATGTCCAAGATGATATACAAACTTTCGCTTACATGACACCAGCTTTGTCTAACTATGGGAGTCTGGGATGTTAGTTGTTTCTTCATCATCACCACGGCAGCTTATGCAGCTGCAGCATTATGCTAGCTATGGACCGCTCAGCTCTCTAATGCACAAAAAATATATCTAATTTACTACTCAACTGAAGCATTTTGTAGCAGGTTGTGGTGTGTGTGTGGTTTTTGTTAATTATTATTGTTTCATTTTTTTCCTCTCAAATTTTGGCAGCGCTGAAATTTAGAAAAATGATTAGACAATTTCATCTGGTTTTAGCTTGCTTGGTTTTAGCTTGCTGTTTGGTTTACTATGTTTTGTTGGCACTTAAAAGAAGTGCAGAGAGCAATATAAAACAGGTAAACTTGCATTTTCAAGATTATAATACTGATAAATTTGAACAACATTTAAGAGATTTGTAGATTCTGCATTAAAATTCAAGCAAATGAAGTTATATGTGGAACTTCTTGGGAAGGTAAACTTGACTACATGTAGAGGAACTTCTAAAACACTGTACTTAACTGCAGGAATTCCTTAATGGTCTGACTGTGATGCACTTACCATTGTCTCGCTTCTTGCACTTTCCTTCTCTGACTGAAAAGAGATTTTATCTAGTCAAGGCATAAGGTGTTAATCTGTATTAATATTGAATCCTTACTATATATCCAGTACATTATTTCAGACCAAGATGGTAACTGGCAAAGTGTAAGCACCAAGCATGAGGCTGTCACTGTTGTCTAGGTGCCTTTGTAGGATAGCCATTTTTGTTTCACAGATGGGGAACTACAAACTAATATCTGAGAATTTACCCAAGTTAGGAAGTGAAAACTCCTCAGTATTTTACATGAGGGAAGAATTCTGAATATGAATTAATTGTAGATTAAGGGGACAAAGGGTCAAGAAGTTCTTGCTTGGAAGCTGAGGTAGCTAGCAGATCTTCAGGCCTATATGCATTTACTGTTGGTACTCAACTAAGTAAGGAAGGCTGAATATTTTGATAGTCCCATTTGTTGGCTGTCTGCCTGCTTAGTCAAAGCTGATGCTATCTGCAGTTGCATCATACTTTACAACTGTGTGAGATGGGGTAATATGACAGATTAAATTTGAAATTCCTAATGTCACAGTAAGACCCAGTCTGCAACAACAGGCTCTAATTTAATATTAAACTGAGAAAATAATTATGAGAATGCTAGTTTGCTTAGCAGCAGCAAAATAGCTAGATAAAATACTGAGAAATATTGTAGAAACAGTTTGATAGAAACGATGCTAGATGTTACACAACGAAAATGGCACACTGTGTTTAAGGAAGTTTGACTGTTCCCAAGTAGTATACTATATAGATATCAGCAGAAAATTACACTCAACTAAATGAATACAGGAAAGTTTTCTTAGTGATGTATTTTCTTGCACTATTAATTGTTCTTGCTATTTACAAATAGACTCTATCAGTACTTTTCAGTGAACAGGCAGCACATGGATCCCTGCAGTGCAGTTGACAGACAGCCATTATTAGCTGGAGTTAAAAGGTTTGCATGATCACTGTGCAGGTTTTTCTCAGCAACACTATTAGTATGCAAATTTATATACTCCAATTTACCACCATAATCTTTTTGCTTTGATTGGTTCTTATACTCAGAATTTTCAAGATGTGTCCAGCAACAAAGGCATATCTTAGCTTCTCATTTCTTGTTAAATGAGTAATAAACTCCAAGGTCAAATGCAAGATAGTGTAACTACCTCATTAACTGAAAACACCCTCAAGTTATCATTTTAATAGTATTAAGGAGAGGAAAGGCTGTGACCCATAACAGTGAGTGGCTCTACTTCACATTTCTGTTTCAGCTAGCCAATACTGACTAAGCACTTAACCTCAGCACAAGCCCGAAGTTTATTTCTGACCAAAAACACTATTACGTGGCTCGATCAAGACTGTATTCAAGTCATACATAAAAGCTGATTGACTTGGCTGATTAGGGGAAAATTTCCTTGAAGAATACTCACTGTAAGGGCTTAGCACTTTCTTATATGATATTTAACCCTCATTATGCAGCTGCATGGCTCACCATTGATATATACTAATGAATGTTTCATCCAGTGCATTTCATTTGAAGTTATATTTTTTAAAAAATTGACAACACATCAATTTTTCATCTTCGTGTTATGAATCTGGTCCTGCAGTCAGCACAGCCATTCACGACCTGATCACTTGAGAGCAGACTGGCTGTTTGGTGGCCAAAAGCCAGCATCATGCAACATGGCTGGTGATCTCAACTTTCTGATCTCCTTTGCAGAGCCATACTCAGGTGAAAGTTGCAAGCACTTCAGTTACTGTAATCTTCAGATCAAAACAATACAAATCAGTCACTTCAGGATTCAAAGAACAAATCACAACCCCCCAATCAACCCACTCAAGGTCCTCTGAGCCCCCTGCACTGCAGCATCATCTTTCCCCTTGAGGCGTCCTGGACACTCAGCCTGACCTAAGCCAAGAGCTGGCTCCCAAGCTTGGTTTGCCTATTACAATGAGTGCTTCAGTGTTTTGACTCGAGATGGATAACACAGAACTAAGGGCTTGCTGCTCCGCTCACCAGAAACAGGTCCTTTCATGTATATACTTAAACTGTTCAGATACAATTATCTGGCAATTTAATCAGACAGATATACTTTAATTGAACAGTATTTAGTACAGCAATTAAATACTGCATTAATAGAGTTTTTTTGGGTGAGATGACAGAGTACATACTTGCCCTATTTAGTGTTAGCATTTATTCCCACCTTGTTTCATGAGTCACTGTACATTATTGTGTTTCTGTACTCATGATCACCTCAGTTATTAATCCATCTATCATTTGAAAAAGGGAAAAGTTGAAAAATCTCTGCTTTCTAAGTGGATGCATATTATGAAACATGAGGTATTTATTACTGTGCCCATCTATTTTGATGACATTTGGGAAAAGCCAATAACAACACTGTAACATCTGAACACATTTGAGCATGGCACTTTCATTTGATTTTAACATCTACAAATCTTGAACAGTTAGCATTAGAAACATATAAATCCCATAAAATCTCATTTAGATGAGAAGCTATTGAATTCACAATACCCATTATGAACCTTAATATTGATGTACCGTTACAACAAATTAATTAATCCAGCACTGGGGTGTGTTTTTTGTCACTGTGGCTTGCTTGATTTATATAAAACGTATTAGAGATGATATCATGTGCACAGCTCTGTTCACAAAACCCTAGATTGTAATAGAAAATAACTGATACAAAGATTGTAAATAGCAATTTACCAACTCAGAGCACTGAACTATTAGTCTCTATTGCTGTCTTGGATTTCTTTCATAATTAAAAAGAGCTTATACATCCTCTTTATTATGATCAGAGGGTAAAATACAGGGAGGTCTCCCAAACAGAAATTGAATCAACAATTACATCGAAGATCTAGAGAAAGTCTCTGGGTCCCACAAAGATAAGAAAATACAGAAGTAAACAATTGTCTATGCAAAGTCACTGAAACAAATGTTTTCTACTTCCATCTTATCACGTACAAAAGGAAGAAGTGTTTGCCTTCACTCTTTATGCCTCACTTCAGATTAGAGTCAGGTTTGCCCCCACAAAAGCATTTGTGAGGATAGTCTATTGCCAAAAGACAAGATGACTGTGCTCTGGTAATCTTCCTTAGCCTTCTGATAGCTCATTTTATCCCACCTCAATAAATTCATTAATGGCCTCTTCAAATAGAAGCAAGAAAACATGAAGCAATCAAAGAGAAATCTCATAGATAATGTTTTGTGTACTTCTGATGCTCCTCTCATAAATCTATGCGAAAAAGTGATTTTGACACTTTGTGACCCTTTCCCTGTCCCTGGAAACATCTTTCTGCTCCCTGTGTAGAGGAAATGAATCACAGCTGCTGCAACAAGAGAGACAGTCTAAGCCTTGTGATTACAAGTAAGTATGATTTGCTCCTTATTGACTGTTTCACAAAATTCAGTGATTGCACTGGATATGTCAATTACTGTGAATTAAGAGCATTCTACAGTGCGTTGCCATTCTTTGCTTCCTGCATCGTTCATCTAGGGATTCTAAACAATTCCAAATAATAATTAAACATTTATCTGTGGAGTAGTAGTTTCTATGGGAGTCAGTCACAGTCCAGCCTCTTAAGAGAGAGAGGTAATCACAAGACATTACTCACTAGATAATAGTCACAATTTGTCAAAAATTATAGCACACTGATATTTAGAACAGTACTATTTCCTCTACTTAAAGCAGAACTATGATGTCCCTAATAGACATATGCAAACTTCTGAATGCAATCATTGAATATGCAGACATGAAGCTAATTCAGGTTTTTCAGATGTATAGAATAAAGTAACCTACCATTAATTCCACACTACTTCATTCTTGCATCACTTTTCCTATGATCTTCTAAAATGCTCTCTCTTTAACAGTCTGTCTCTTCAATACTTCTCACAGTTAATTTTCATTATACACTAACATATTATCTTCCCGTCTTTCTAAAATTCCATCCTAGTTCATTTAATTTTGTTCTTTAAACAACATTACAGATATTTAACACGTCTGAGCAGTCAGATGTACAAGTGAGTTTTATGGTCAAGGATTAAGTATGAGATACTAAATTCACAAAATGGGGTTTCCCACATTTGTTCTGAGCCAGAAGTTTTTATTTACATGGTCATTCTGGACATAAGATATGTAGAACTGTCTGTATATGATGAGAGTGGTGACGAGCCACCTCAAATGGCCATGAATCTTTATGTTGGCTCCAATTAAAATATCTGGTTGTGCAAGTATGGGAGTTTGTAACTTTATAGATGTAAGCAGACATATCCATCATCATCCACTAATATCTCAATCTGATTTTAGTTTGAAGTTGAAGAAAGAAAATGTTATATTCTTGTGTATTCATCCATCCTGAAATTCAGTGCAGTCCTCAACTCCTATGAGCACATTACAAATAGGTAGTTAATAGTAAAAAATCAGCTGCTCCCTTATGGAAGCTTAGCCAGAAGCTGAGGGTGGCCTGAGCAGGGCAGGCAGTTGCCAATGGGTCCATCACTGGAACTCCTCTCCACTCCTCAGCAGGGACCTGGGGTGGACAACATCCTGAAGTAGTCCTGGACCTATGGGAATGTCAGAGGTCAAGTATTCTAAAGGCAACTGAACAGCAAAGAAAGGAAGAGCTCAGTACCAGCAAGTTCATTTGGGACGAGTAATGGGGATTCTGTTTTTACTTTCCTGTGAATTTTCCAGGTTTCAAAATATCACTCAGTAAAGTTCCAACACTTTCCACATCATTTATACGAAGCTGTATTCTTACTCTAGCACAGTTCCCAGTCTTGATTTTCAGTATTGGCAGCACTGATTCATTCCCAGATGAAAGACAAGCATTGACATGATTGCACAGAATATGTATGTTATTTTCAACATCAAAAGCAGCATATTCATTATTAATATCAATTACTTTTGAAAAAAAAAAAAAACACGCTACAACTACAATACCAGTAGTAACTGGATTTCTATTTATAGCAAAAACAGGAGTTAATTTTTACCTTCTCATGATAGCAAATGACCCAAGTGAAAAGAAAATTTATAATCAGAGCCTCTGAGATGACCTTCAGAACACCCTTCCCCCCACAGTGTGCTAATGTGTAATGTAATAAACTACCTCTTATCAGAAAATAGAATTTTTTTTTAATTGAAAATCAGGAACAATTACATGCCAAAAATCCTAGCTGATAGTGTTATAAAACCCTCTCTGAAATAAAACAAGTAAAATCAAACAAAGATTCATTAAACTATGAGTAATATATGTATCTTTAAAATACTCACTATTTCCATTTCCATCAGACTGCTTAGCACCCATGGAGATAACTTCCTAAAACAACTGACCAGACCGCAGCTTTCCGTTCTTGCATAGATCCCTAGTAGAGAATCCTTGTGACTACTTATGATACTAAAAAAGCAAGTTTTAACTAGGCTTTATTTTCGTTCTCAACACAAGTATGTTCTTCAGCTGTTGCACCCAGTCAGTGATTAGGCATCATCTACCAAAGGCTGAGCAGCCTGCTGCTGTGTAATAACAGGAATCATTACTACAGACCAGTTCAAAATGCAAAGTTTTACCTTGTTGCTATAAATGCAGTCTTATTAGGAGAAAGCACAGATTTAGTGAGAAGTCATTTTAATCATCATTGGACAATAAGAAAAAATTGCAAACAAACCAAATAAACTAACTTGTCAAACTACTCCGCATGGAAGGTAACATGGGGGTGACGGGTATTTTAGTTTATATTTTTAGTGTAGGTGGTGGGGTAGCTATTTTAGTTTATACTTTAATCTTAAATGAGCTCAAATATAGGCTAACAAGAGAGTGTAAGCGTACCTCTTCATAGTTTTTTTTCATTTACATCAAAGCAAAGTAGAGAATACTGTCCTTGTTATACAGACCCAGCAGTTTGGAGCACTGTGAGGAATTGTCTCTGCTGGAAGGTAGCTCTGCCTGCTGCCAAGCTTCATTTCTGCACCTCCTGGCTAATGCTTCACTCCTGTCCAGCAGCTCCTAAACTAGCAGTTGTGTCCTCAGGGGAGATCATAGCACTTAAAATAGGGTCATAAGCCATATAATCCTGTACTTCATGATCAGAAGTATAGAACTACTGCTCCATTTCTCTTTTTATTGATCTACTAATGTTCAGTGACGAGGACATCACAGTCCTCCTCCATATCTTTAGGCTCTTTTGCGGTGGACCGTTTCAGATCCGTCATCAGCATGCTTACAAGAGATTCCTTCTCCAATATACTGTTTGCTAAAACAAATGATCAGAAAACCTCAGAGGGCTTACTGTGAAGATTATTTGATTTGTAAGAGGAAGAACTGAAAAATGATTGGCAAATTCATTATTGCTGGAAATATTTAGTTTCTGTTTTCAAAATGAAACTGTCCAATTAATTATTTTGGTTTACATTTATGCTTTTAACTCTCGTAAAAAAAAATAATTAGGAGCAAACCTTACACACTTCAAAGCCCAAAAGCTTATGTTTTATTCAATTTAGAAATGAAGATGTAGAGGGGAAAAAATAATTTTAAGTTGTGATTTAATTCAAATTGGTTTTTAATAAATTTCACTAGTGAACAAAAACATCAATTATTTGTATTCCTCTTTACTTTGTGTTGTTTAATTGACAACCAGCCAATTTAAAACACCAGTGGATGCCTTCAGCAAAAATCCTCTCCACCTTCTGTTTGAAAATACACATCTACAACACAAATAACCTGGGTCTACTTTGTTGCACATCTGCCTCTTCCCTTCTCTCTCTTTTCTTGTCAAGCTCATTCTGTACTACTTAGCCACCTGCTCCTACTTAAACTTTCAAGTGGTCTCATTAATTTCACTGTATTAAATGTATATATTAAATGCATGCATCTAAATATGTACACTTGTAAGCATAATGAAGTGCGTTTTCGAGAACTGAGATTTCAGGATATGTACAGATCTGAGCCTACTTTTTCCAGCAGTTATTACTTATTCCCCTTCAGGCAGATATCCTAAACACTTTCATAGTGACAAATAACTCCAGTTGCTCAATAAAACTATTCTCAGCTGCAAAGGGTGTCGCATTGATTTTGGGACTGAAATTTGTCCAGATTTTTAATCCCGTTCATACTGGTACCTCAGAAGTACCAGACATGCAGATAAGGAATTCCCAAATTGTGCCCATGTGGCCTCATGCCTTTCCCCTTGAGGACATGACAAAAATGTCACTGGCTTCAGTGATTCAGAATGAAGCTTTTCATTTAGAGTTCAATTAACACAAGCTCTTAAAATAAAAGACATCAGAAAAATGTCAGCCACTCATTTACTGAAGGAAACCATTTCAGCAATTATTCATTACTGGCTTAATGGATACATATTAAGCAATCAGATATATTTAATCCTGGACTGCTGAGAACTGATGAGGAAAAGGGAGTCCCTGCAGCAACATATGTAGCCCTAGCTTAGACAGTGATAAAAGCTGGCTGCAAAGCAGTAGGGAGTGAACAGCTGAAGACACTCGCAATTCCTGTTTATAGCTATTTTGAAAACATTTTTCTTCATGGTGCTGAAGATGAAGAATCTCAAGAGTCTTTTTTCCCTTGCTTAGGAAAATAATTTGTTCACTGCTATGAACATTTACCCACAGAGAAATAAATGGATGTTACGCTCAAAAATAAGACGGAACTCAACTAGTTTTTTTAATGATGATTTATGTTGTTCATTATAAAGCAGATACGACTCAAAACTTGAAAGAAATAATTATTTCTGAGACCACTGTCCCAGTGACCTGTTTCTGCAATCAAGAACCCCAATATGAAGCCCCATATGTCTTTGAAAAGTGGCTTCACTCCTTTCTGCCAGTTGTCCTTGCAGTTTTCTGTAGGTAGTAAGCATTGTTTCTGAATCTCTGTACTATCTCATACTTTCACATTGACCATCAATAACTCCTGATCAATTTCAGTACTTTGGTCTTTCCGCCCCCCCGCCCAAAATGGTGCTAGCTGATAAATTATTCCAGTTTTCAAAGGTGTAAAGACAAAGTGCATACAGTGAGATATAGCTGTTGAAATCTGAAATGATTAGGAACTTTCACTAGAGATTTCTCAGTTTTGAAGAACTAGCATTTTGACCTTAATAATCCAGCACAAGTCACCACAGCGCCTGTGGACCTCATTATTGCAGAACCTGAGACTCACACACGATTACCTTTCTACATCAAAAAGAGAAAACAATCTGGTGTGATTTAGAGTGATTTGGATGGAACATGTAATGGTACAGCATTTTTAAAAGTTATTCCAATTCTGTTAAATAATGAGTTACTTAATTCCAGTAAGAATGAAAGAAGTATAAAAGAGCTGAATATGAAAGAGGTGGATTGTCAAAGCCTTTTTCGGGAAGCATGTTCATTCACTGCTACAAAGGAAAATCTATCTTTGTTGTGGAAGTTAGCAGCAATAAGCTATGACAAGATTAATGAAAATATTCAAGTCCCTATTCCCAAACATGCCTGGCAGAAACATGTTCTGTCTTTCCTAGCGATATTGCATCTATCAACTCTCAGAACGATTTGTCTTCACGGATTTTATTTGCTATTCTCTTCAAGGGCAGAGACAGTCTCTTCCAAAAGAGTCTAAAATTTGTTCCTGAAAACTTTATTTATTTTTATTCTGTATCCTCTGTGCTGGCATGACTGATACTCTTCCTTCCAAAGATTTTCCATGAGACTGAGCCACACAAATCACTATTCAAATTAAAACAAATCACAGCAATGGGCCCAAATATTATTCTACATCTTACAGGTGTAATCTTAAAACTGGAAATATTAAATAAATTAGCAGAAAATTCCTACAAATTTTCTTAAGACTGCTTTACTACTGATGTTTATTTTTTCCTTTTCTGATTTATCATTGCAGTTCTCCTGAGAGGAAAATTCTATATGACCTTTTGCAGTTTTGCTTTAATTACCAAACTTTATTGGGCTTTTATTCCAGTAATAAAAATCTTTGGAAGAATCACCAAGGGCAAAGTAAACTCCAAGCATTCCAGGTATGAATAACTGAAATAATAAAAATATACAGCACTTGAGAAAAGAAATCATAGAATCCTAGTATACCAGTTTGGAATGGACCACAGGCATCATTTGGTCCAACCTTTCTTTGCAAAATAAAGTGGGTTTTTTGTCTGCCTTTTCAGTTTTTTTGGGTTCTAGAGACTCCGTATTAATTTCCCTATCTTTCCTCTCCTTCAGTCAACTTGTATTTGTCCTTGCTTATGCTAACATCATATTTCCACTATTCCAACGTTTTCTAGCTAACACTGAAACATATTAAATCTCTTTTTGACAGCATGACTCTCTGAATTCAAATATGTATCTTCTGCAGTTGACAAAAGCAGTGTAAATGGATTGATGCTACAACAGAATCTATTGAACATTGCAGGTTTCTCCTTATTTAGGTACTTGTTATACACATAATGGGATTGACTGTAGAAGACTGAAAGAGGCTTCATTTATATACAACTTATGATTCTTTCCAGACTGCTACAAATTTAATCGTGTAAGTTCTTGGAGGGTATTTGTCATGGCCAAACATTACACACTGAGAAAATTTGGGACAGGAAAAATCATAAAGCACAAACTTCACAAGAAGAGCATTCAGCCTCCCAGATTAAGCCCTTGATGTTTGCTTAGAGGACAGAAAAAGCAGCATTTCAGCTAAAGCCTTTATTTGAAATAAAAATTAAACAAACACATTTGCAGAACCTTTCCAGGTTACTACTGAAGAAAAAGCTTAATCCTTTACCATTTATAAATCCACCATTCTGTCTAGTCTTCAAACATCTCAAAACTTAGATGCTGCCAAGACTACAGAAAAAAAACACAGAATCTTTAACATGAGTTTTAAAAATCAGAATCAACAAATATCGCCTTGGTTTCTCATTTTAAATAGCATCCACATTTATGAGAAATATTCTGAGCCATTTATGTTATTTTTTCTAGCTCTTCATCTCAAACTATACCACTGTACTATTCTAGAGTAAGTTATGGTAGTACCAAGTGGATGCTTTGCCCAGTGTACAACTAAGATTTTATTAATATCAGTCTATGCACTTTGTTGTAGCTGGTATTGTCACCCAGAAAAAAAAAAAAAAAAAAAAAAAAACAACACAACAAAACATTCGTTGCAATTTCATCTCTACTGCATAATATTCTAAAAAAAACCAAAAGTGTTGTCTTCCTAGTAAAGTGTTTTGTTCTTATATGGCATTACCGTACTACTTGGGTAACTACAAAAATGATGAAGAAAAACAAGTAGAAACTTTTTCTTTTAAAATATTTCTAATCTCTTGTGTAATAATTTTGTATTGCAACATGGAATTTGATTTGATAAACATATCTTTATGCAGAAATTACTGAACTTGCATTTTTATACATCTAACACTAGTACTGCTTTGAAAGCTTGTACTGATTTTAGTCATCTTAAGCTTGCATTACAGTATTTAAAGGAATTGAAGAAAATTTTATAATTTAGTTCATAAATAATGGAAAAACTGCTATTTAAGCACCTGATATAATTTTAATTCAAACTTTCTTTTGTGAAGTAAATAAACATCAATGCACTTGGTTTTTAATTCCTCAGTTCAGTAGACTATTGCTTTTTAACTAGATTAAAATGGTTATTGAGATAACTCCAGTGTCAAAAATTTATCAGTAGTAACATTGTATTAGTAAAAACACATTCTTCATAGTAGACAAGTTGAAAATGAGTCAAAATCATGTCCTTGAGACAATGAAGGTCAAGTGCACTGTGGGTTGCATTAATAAGCCTGCTGAGCAAAGCAGTGAAAAAGGTTTTTTCCCCCGTTGTGCACTTATAAAGCCTCATCTATAGAACTAAGTTCAGTTTAGGGCTCCCTGGAGCAAGACAGACATTGAAATGCTGCAGGAAATCCACTGAAAGGCCACCAAGATAGGGAGCTGAGAGAGATGGGGGCACTTAAAAACTGGGTTTCTCACTAAGACTGTAAAATCTCTGTGTTTGGAGATGTTTAAAGGCTAACAGATGAGAGCCTGAAGAAGCTGACAATTTTGAAGTCGGCCCTGTGTTAAGCAGGGGTAGAACAGCTGATCTCCAGAGTCAGCCTAATGTTCTTTGTGATTCTATGAATAAATCATTTTACAATGATCCACCCTCCTTTTAAATAGTTATTTAAGAAGTTATCTAAATCACACTCCCTGACTCCGAAGTCTACAATTTAAAAGCTAGTTCCTTATCAGATGAAAACTTCACTTGATCAAAGCTAGTGACTTGGCATTGTGCACCTTTGTACACAGACCTTTTATTATCAATAAACATCTTGCCTACCTCAACTAAGCACAGACTCTTAGATCAGGCATCGTCCACTTGAATGACCGAGTAATCACCATTGGATGGAAGGATTTCAACTAATCCTAATTCAACACTTCTCATCTCAGTTTAGAGCATCATTCTATAAAATAATATTCTAAGGCAAAATCCTAAATGTCAGTTGTCAGTCAGCACCACAGTGTCCCTCTGAAACTGCAGTTTGTATGAATCTTTCTATAGCTTTTTAGTCACTAAGGTTGTCCAAATAGTATCTGCCACTACAGAAGCCTAAAAGTAATTATTTTGTTTACTGTGAATGCAAACAAGTTCAAAACCCAATCATATCTGTTTATCTAGACCTAATCCAACCCACTTGAATAAATTCTCCCTGGAATGGAGTATCATAAAATTTATCACAGATGCACCCTTTTCCCAGTGAAGGGCTACCATCACAAGATCCCATCTCTCTGTGTAAAGGATTGAGGACAAATTTTTCACTCCTCTCTTTGTTCACCTTTAGGAAATTTTTCCAGTACTTTCAAAGACATGCAAGTCTCAGAGATGTTCTTGAATATAGGTGTCTAAAAACTTTTACAGAACCAGGGCTAAAGAATCATTGTGATCACTGACATCTTTATCATATGTTACTGCTTCCAAATTTAACATCCAAGCCTCAAGGGCAGGTGGTATCATATCAAATACACTTTGCAACTTATGTAGGCTAAAGAAACATACCTTCTAAGGAAAGGCAGGAATCTATTATTAGTCTAATTATACAAGTTCAACTGAAGGATAATTATTAGTCCCGTTGTGCAACCTCTTCCTAACAAAGACAGTTAAAACTGACATCTACAAACTTTCTAATATAGACTCCATTCTCCTTGCTCACTCTGGGTTCCTATGCTCCCCTGGCTTCACAGCTTCTGGTGCTGGGTTCCCTCAAGGAGGAAGAGGGATGGGGGTTACAACAATTTGTCAGCATCCCACCTTCTTTGCCAGGTGTATGATGTTGATTATTTATTCCACCTTGCTCTTGGGTGTGCCTGGTGTCACTTTTACATACTCTTTTAACTCAGTTCACTTACTAGCTCCCTTCTCATTGGTTCATAATTGTACACTGCATATCAATTTGGATACTCTTTGTTTTCTCTGCTATTCCTAAAACTGGTTTTAACAGCTCTTCAGCTTGCACTAATTTAATGACCATTGGTGAGTTATTTATAGCTCTGATACCCCTAGTATCATGCTGTGTTTGTACTTTTGAGACCTGTGCTATCATTTTCTATTTGCACATTTCAGCAACCTCTGTTACATCCTTCACAAGCTGTGGTTTGCTGATAACTAAGGTTTTATTAGCACAGGCTAATCACGCAAGTATCTTTGCTCAAGGTCAGTAATAGTTCACTCTTCAAAAACTATGATATATTCAAATACACACATAAAAACATAATACTCTGGAGATTACTTGTTATACCAGTAGCTGCTAGTTATTGCAATATCTCCGGTATATTATTGAAATTGCCTGACAATAATATACCCACCACTTACAAAGAAAATAAATTCTCTCCAAGGTGAGGACTTCCTAATTGTAGTGTACATTTTGTGCTCTGTTTGTAATAATTCACTGAGTCTACGGACTGCCTTCATGAACTAATGCCAAAAATACTGACAAGCACTACTCCATAGGGATTATTTCTATAACTGTACATATTAAGGGAGTTAAATGAGAAAAATCTGCAGAAAAACATTGAAATAAGAGCTATATTAAACAAACAAATCTTTGAGTTTAGTTTAAGTCTGTATTTCCATACAGCTATAGTACCTGTGACATAGCAAAAAACATGCTTCTGTATTAGTGATTCATATGAAAAATTATCTGTTGATACACTTAGAAAATCATCCTTTGAGATGACTCATCTGGTTATGGTTGAGTATCAGGACATGTTTGGCATTGTTTGGCTGGGGGAGATTCTGACAAAATGACTATAAGGTGGTTGAGTTCAGGATCCTGTGAAAAGGAAAGAGGCAAATGCTCAACTCTGGGCTTGGAGATCATTTAGCACAGCCCCCTCCTAAAGCAGGGTTAACTTCACAGCTGATGAGAGATTGAGCTGCTGCTGTTGAAATTTCTTGTTATCATTACCACAGCTTGTTCCTGATGCTTTAATTAAATCAAATTTATTTTATATTGGCACTGAGCAAGGAGTACACATATCACAGATGGGGCAGGTGAATGTGCCACAGCTGACAACCTGTAACTTGAAAACTTACGAATATACCAGAAGTTTCATCTCTGCTGCAGAAAACTTCTATTTATCTCTTGCAGTAGCAAAGCTGTAAACTGGACAAATATTTGCTAGAGTTCAATTATATGGGTCAGAAGTGGTATTTGGCAAATCTAAGCTTATTTTCCACAAAACTTCTTGGGGGGGGGGGGGAAGGCTAACATTAAATAATGTCAAAAAAACATTCAACATAAAGACAGGCTTACTTTAAATTTTGCCTCAGATCACAAAGAGGACTCAGGCAGTCTTTTGGATACCACGAGCTGTGCTATGCTGCTGAGGTCAGCAGTGACAATGACTTCACGACTGAGTTCAGCAAGTGCGGTACCTGTGGAGGCACAAAGACGGAGCTGCAGGACTGTGCTGAGGGACAGTAGTGGATGAAAAGTCTGGCATGAAGAAAAAGATGAAAACACACAGAATAATATAAAGGAAAGCAAAGAGGAGACACGGTAAAATGACAAAACAGGAAGATGAGTTTACTTTTATTTATTGCAGAATATAAAACCTGGTTATCAGAGAGAGTTGGTTACAGGTTAAAACGAAAGGAAACAACTTACATGGAAATATTTAGCTGTATGCATAAAAACATTGCATTTTGAAATGCTGTGTACAAAAGGGAAGGATCTGAATGTAGCTCTGGTCAACAAATGTATCTTTACAATGTAGATATGTGAATATAGGCAGGAGAGGCAGGTAACAAATAGTAAAAAGTGAAGAACAAAAAGCAAGTAGCAAAATAACATTGTGGAGGATGGGAGATGGAAGGAGAATGCAATGAATAGGTCAAGTTTTATTCTGTTCAAATTCTTCTGACTTAGAAAAGACGAGTACTTCACAAAAGGTTCTGCTAGAATTAGCTGTGTTGCTTCTTGTGTGTGTGCGTTTTGTTTGTTTTTTTGTTGTTACCTTTGGTTTGGTTTTGGTTGTTTTTTAAAAAACAAACAAACAAACAAATCCAGACCCTATAAAAGTGATCAATATGGGATGAGAGGATAAATATAGAAATGGTAACATGAAAGAACATGACCTGAGGTGACATAATGTTATTCATTACTGTTATAAACTTTGTTGAAGACTGGAGAGAGACTCGAGGGTTGCTAAGAAGCAATACAAGATTCAGTCACAGCAGAGAAGCAGCCAACAGTAAGGGAACAACGCAGAAAATATGTAGCAAACAATAATACAAATGGAAATGAACCACTTTGTCAGTAGGTAGTTGGCAGTGAAAACCAAATTAAGAGGTGGCCTGACATAGAATTTACTTAAGAAATGTTCAACTGTTCAATCATGGAAAAAGAAGCAAACGTGTTATTCAAATTTATCAGAAATATGCAAATGTGAACAATGAGATTCACTTTAAACTGCAAGACACTAACAGAGAGCTGCTGTAAGGCTGTAAAAATTGAGATGCAGACATTATCCTTTTTTTGTGGAAATGTAGCTCCCAATATAAATTCTCTAGAAGTTCAAGACAACTAAGTAGCCTTTGCCATTATCAATTATGTTAATTTGTGTATACATTGTACAACAACAATTCTAGGCTAAACATTGAGTTTGCTACAAAATTATTTTTATCTGACACCACTTTCTGCAGGGGTGAGAAGTCAGAGAAAGCAAAATGCAGGAAAGCGTTATTCCCATATGTTGTCAACTCTATTGGGTGTACTTGTCTCAACATCAGGAGGAATTTGTCCCAGCTAAAATCCCTAAAGATTAACAATGCAAAGAGTTGTCAGTATCTTTTTCATACCATTCACCCAGAAATTCAGTTTCTTCATAGCTTTTTCAAAACGAGCCATTCCCTTTCAAATACAGATCCAGATACATAAACTAAGCTTGTGCAGAATGCCATGCTAGGATGGCTCTATTCCCAGAGCAATTATTGTCTTGCACCAAATTAATTTATTTGTGTGCATTCTATGCATTGCCAAACCCTCTCTTTTGAGCTGTGGTTTAATCACTGATCAAAGACCATAAATCTTTGGGAAAAGTGCACCTGTACAGAAGACCAGAAAAGTCTGTGTTCAACACCTAAGTCATTAGTGGCCTTTAAAGACAGGGGGAATAGTTCAGTTGGAAGGGACCTACAACAATCATCTAGTCCAACTCCCTGACCACATCAGGGCTTCAGATTTATTGAGTAAATAATTTTTTGTATTCTTTTTATTGAGGTGGATTCACCCAAGTGACTTAATTAAGGAGCCTTGAACAAGAAGTGAGGATTGACTCCATTTATTCAGTTAGTCAAATCTACGTCCTTTCCAACTGAGCCAAACTGAAGAATTGGAGAAAAACTGATCATTTATCATAAATCAGCCCAATATTCTAACTTCCAGTTCCATTATATTGTTTTTTGAGGCCCATTAGTGTATTACTGCATTTACTTTTTTAAATCATTATTGTGACTGTGATGAAGAAATATTAATAGCAAACTGATACATTCATCTGTCTTCCCTAGGATTCCCTCTTGTGTTAATTAAACAACTGTGGTTAGAAAAAGATTCTATTACAGTGATAATATTTTGCAGTTCTGCTTGTACATATTTCTTGTTCCCTTTCTGATACTGTAGTTGCTTTGCTACACAGAATTTCCCCTATGTAAGTACTACCTATACCATACCAGTTCCTGAAAATTCTGTATGCACAAAGTCAACTGGCAAATGTTGCTAAACTGTTTTCTCTGTGTTCTGGGGACTTCTCCTAATTCTATATGCTCATTACTGCTCTTCCAGAACATTTTAAATTCATCAACAGGTTAAAAAAAAAAAAAGCCAACAATAAAAAAGTTTAGAGTTAATCTACAGCAAGTGCATGGTCAGTAATCTATGTGTGCACATACTCTGCTTCTGCTGATATTATGCATACACTGCATGTTAAGAATGCAAGTATGTCAATTAGCTTGTTCTTAGGTAAACCACAGGAAATTTTATTTAAGCTGCCTTGGTAGGATAGAAAGCTGAACCAGCCCAGTGTGGATGTGACCCTGATGTTCTTTCTGGACTGTAGTCTAAATAGCTGTATAGTAAATAAAAGCTTTGATATTTTAAGTAGATTTAGGTGCATGACTCACTAATATTCATAGAACCCAGTCAACGACATCCACAAATGGCAGCTGAAAAATATTAGCATCAAACAAAGCTGAAAGTTCTATATACAGAGGACTATAAACTAAATAATTTCTTTTTTTTCCCCTCACTTCTCATAATGCTACACAGTGCTTCAGCCTCAGAGCTGCAGTTCAGATCTCTGGACCAATAACTAGTACGGTCTGTTCTTTCAAATGCTTTGTTCTAATGTTCTCCAACAATTATAGTATGCAAATATTTTTCTTAACTACACTTGCTTTATACAGCTCTAAGAGAGGTTTGCCATGTTTGACTTCATTAAGTGATACAGGATGTCTCCAGGCATTTAACAAAGTCAGTTAATGAAATAAATGGCATATGCTAATAACAGCAAAGCAGACTCAACACCACAGTAGAACAGAATTAAATAGTTCAAGGCAACACACATCAAAGGATAAAGCATTTTGCCAGCCTGTCAGAGATTCTTCTCATCCTATTGCACCCCAAAATTAAACACAGACCCCCCCTCAAGGGCCTTTAGACTTCTGTGTTACTTGTTTACTTTTTTATTTTGCTAAATATCTCCTGTCAACTTATCCAGGAACCTGGAATTTCAAGAAAGGTCCATCATGTTGAATAGGTTTGTGTTTAATTTCCTCTCTTGCTTATAAACCCTGTGTCTGGCAAACTGATTATTTCCATGGCATTCAGCATCATACAAAGGATGCCAGCTTTTCATCTCTAATATCTCTTGCTGTGCCAATGACACCTGCATTTATTTTACATCTCCTTTCATTGGATTTTAAGGGATAATACAGTCAGCTCAATTTATGCTTCAGTTATCAAGACACAGGGTAAGAATATAATAAACATAACTTAAACAGGCTCAAGTGAAAACAAAATAGGACAAAAGAGATATAACTCCTACATTTCACCATTCCTTATGCAATGCAGGTTCATAAGTAGAAATCTAGTGGCTGAAAAAGAGAACTTATCTTTTTGTAATCATGAGTATTATGCACAAAAGGATATCTCTAACCCTTTTAAGGCAGCTGATATAATCCTTCTTGTATTTTGATAATCAGTATTACAAAGACATCAGAACTCTGCAACAGATTACTGCAAAATTTTCCACAAAATCACACCATATCTAGTCAACAGTAACTGGGAAAGAGTCTCTAAGGCTTTTCATCACTTGTGCCTCTTGAACACTTCCATTCTGCTTCAGACTATCTAACAATGGATTCCTTTTTGGTACGATTTTGTTTACTTTTGTCTTCATGTTTTGAACTGTAGCACTGCCCCCCTGTGCTTATACATCCCCTTATGGACAGTGCTGCAAAATCCAGCAAACACTTCTAAAAAGTATTCAGTAGTACTTTTAAAAGTGTACACAGGACAGCACAAGCACAATTTTTAGAAAAGAATGTAGAACAAGCCACAGAAACTGAATACATTGTATTTTCAAACAAAGAAAAAAGAACTGTGGGCTGGAATTAGTAGCAAATTCTGACCTTCTGTGTTGAACTAATGCCAAATATGAAAGTCAGGATTTTACTAGGCATATTTTTTCCTTAGACCAAACAATAATTCAAGTCTCATCTTCCAATACATACAAAGGATTATTCCAAGTTGCAAAAAAGAAAAGCATAAAGATATTAAAGAACTCCTAAAGAAATTTCTAAAAACGTAAGGCAACTATTTAATACAATGTATCAGCTTTGGCTTTAAAGATAAAGTTTAAAAATTTTTATTTGTCAGCAAGTCACTCATGATTTTTTTTTTTTTTTGATTGGCCGAAGAGGTTAAATGTAAACAAAGTATTTAACAAGTCTGAGCCCTTTTCTTCAAATGACACAACTGACCTTAGCAGGAATTTAAAACAAACCTACATAAGCTTGTTTTTCTTCAGACTTCAAGCAACCTTTGTTCTTTCTTATGCAGTTTGCACTGGTGAATTTCTGCTTCTGCTGAGAAACAATTCACCAACAAAAACAGCCAACACATTAGAAGGGCAAAGCAATAGTGATATAAGATGAAAGGCCTCAAGATCCACACCTTTATCCAGAGGAAAACACGGTTTATGAGCTTCTGATCAGGGATTTTGAACAAAGAGCTGAGAAAAAAGATTATGAAGCAACTCTGCTCTCTTCCCTGCCATAGACACAAGCTTGTGCACAGTAAGACAACAGTTTGTTCAGGAAAACTGAAAAACCCACACACCCAAACTGCAAAACCCCCCATAATACCCAAAACAACAAAACCAACAAAACAAAAACCACACACACAGACAAAAAAAAAAGACATAACAAAGGGAGGAGTCACAAAATATTTTACCACTGTATCCTTGCAATGTCTGTCCACTTCTGAATCACAGTTTTTAGAACAGAGTCAATGTTGTTTTCTCTTCTAACCATAAGCAAAGGTGCCAAAAAAGTGTTAATGCAAGATTTACAGACTAATCTGAAAAATATCACTCTTGTAGGGAGACAAGAGTCCTTGCTTTTTGGATGTGCATTTGTTCAAACTTAAACTGCCCATAAGTGCTGAGTCCAGAATTTTCCATGCTATCTGCAGTTTCACTTTTTTTGAGTTTCAATCTCTATACACAAATATTTTGTTTTACAAATAAAATCTTTTTAAGATTTACATAATGGTTTCTTTCACAGCTGACCAATCTATCATTTTCCAAAAAAAATAATGTACTGATAAAACTGGATGCTATACAGTCATATACGCAAACATAAAGCAGTTTTATTTTCACAAAGTGCCTCTGCCAAAAAAAGCAGGTCTCATCCTTTCTGAAAAGAATGATAAAATGAACCATACTGATTCCAGAAAACCAACACATTACTTCAAAATGTGTTTTTATTTCTTCGCTTGCCCTTGCAGCTGTACTAGCTGATACATCTAATTCTGAACAGAACACTGAATATAGAGTTAGGTTTTTCATATATGAAACATTTTTCTTCATATCTCAATATGCACGTTAACAGCAAAAGTCAGTGTTGTGACAATTTGACAACACCTAATTCCCTAGGAAGCTTTTGTATTTATCTCCAGCAAGCTATATGGGCCCAAATGTCATTAAACTTGCACATAACACAAAATCTGAAGAGTGACCGTAAGTTTTACCTACACATCAGCACCTGCAAATTTCATTTATTGCACAGTCAAGCAAATTATTCTGCTTGTTGAGGCAGAATACATTGCTATAACACAGACCAAGAGTGCAGCTTCACGCTAAATTTAATCCAATCTAATTGCGGGCTACGTTCCTAATGGGCAGTTGCAACCCCCCTCCTGGTGTCAGACAGGTCAGTGGATTGATTTACTGAACATGTGTCCCCAGGAGCTCAAGAGCAGGTGGGCAGGGCAGGTAGGGGGATATGTGGCTGGTGATTAGGCTGTCAGTGGCAAGGCCCTTTCTGGCAGGAATCAGAACAAAACACACCAGATTTTTGCTTTTTCATAGTCAGTTAAAAGGAATGTAGTTTTTTTCTGTGGTGCATACGTTTAATGTTGAAGTTACCTAAAGCCCAAAGACATCCCACATCTCAATATTCTGACATGCAGAGACACATTTACAATGTTGTCTTTGGAAACAACCAGTAAGGTTACATGTTGCATTGATTTGATTGAGGAATACCCAATGGTGGTGCAGATTTTTTTTTTTTTTTAATTTGAACTGCAAAAATATTTACCCAGACTTTTCAGATTAGTAAAATAAGCTTGTGTCCAGTTCTGAACGTCATTTCACAGGAACAAAATGTTTTTGCTTTATACTGAATACTGAAACTTCTGGATTTTCCTACAGTAAAGTCATCTTACTAAATCACTAGGCTCTCTCTTTCAGAAGATAGTATCATGGAATCAATTGTATCAACACTGCAGAAACTAGTGCTTCTCTATGTCACTGAAACATATGCCAACCTGCTTGCTGGCTCCCTCAGCTTGAGAGCTGGAAAGGAATGCCAGATGCTCACAGAGAGAATTTAAAACTCAAGAAGCTAAAAGGGAAACCTGGAACACACATACCTTGTGCGCTTATTTTCTCATATTTCTGTTAAGAAACAGTCATGTCATAAAGGGGAGGAAATTAGGCACTGTGAGAGCCTGGCAAGGCAACTGAAGTATGTCTGGGGTAAGCACTCACATTAAAGCAATAGTAGCTTGAAACCTCAAAGAAAATAAGAGATTGTTATAAAATCTTCCAGGGCACAGGGGTGTCTGTAGAGCTGTTTGCTGCAGTACTGCTGCTGAAGAGCAGAAATCACCTAAGAACAGGAATGGCTGCTGGAAGGAGAGCAGCTCACACCACAGTCAGCTTTCAGCTTACCTGAGATCTCGCTGCCCAGCAGAAGAGGTGATACAGCCTTGGAGCCTGAGGGTGCTGATGTCTAAATACAATGTTATGAGGAAGGTAGCAAGCAACCAGTTGCTTAGCAGTCTCTCAAGATGAAGGCAGAGAGGAAGACTTGATCTTTGTATTTAGGAAAGCAAAGGTTTGCTTTCCTATGTTATCACATTCATCCCCTCATTATCTTTTTCTTTCCTCTAAATAAACCACCATCAGTAACTATCATTCATGGAGCACTTACATACTTTAAATTAGTTTTTCTAGCTTCCAGGGCAATGGATAAAGTCCGGTGTTTATTAGTGACCTCTAGAAATAGAACCCACTCTTTGCTGAATGGTTCCCATATAAATTTGTATTGATGTGGAAACAAAAGTACAGAGAAATCTTTTTGAAGCAGTTTAATTATTATAACAAAAACAGTTTGCATGAATAACACTATTTCACCTCAGTTCGATGAAATATTTGGTATGACAAATCCCCACGAAAAAGGTTTCCCATATAAATGCTTATTATGCTGCACTTTAATGATTTATTCTCTCTGTGAAAAAGTGCCTTATTTTTCTTTCTCAGAATATCAAAAGAGAATGTATATTGTAACACACTTTATTAGAAGTAAGACATTTACTAAAATAAAATGAAAGCCACACATGATGGAATATAACAAGGGAAACTGTAGAGTCTTACATCTGGGTAGGAACAACCCCAGGTTCCAGTATAAGTTGGGGAATGACCTATTAGAGAGCAGTGTAGGGGAAAGGGAGCTGGGGGTCCTGGCGGACAGCAGGATGACCATGAGCCAGCACTGTGCCCTTGTGGCCAGGAAGGCCAATGGCATCCTCGGGTGTATTAGAAGGGGGGTGGTTAGTAGGTCGAGAGAGGTTCTCCTCCCCCTCTATTCTGCCCTGGTGAGACCACATCTGGAATATTGTGTCCAGTTCTGGGCCCCTCAGTTCCAGAAGGACAGGGAACTGCTGGAGAGAGTCCAGCACAGGGCAACAAAGATGATTAAGGTAGTGGAGCATCCCTCTTATGAGGAAAGGCTGAAGGAGCTGGGTCTCTTTAGCTTGGAGGAGACTGAGGGGTGACCTCATTAATGTTTACAGATATATAAAAGGTGAGTGTCACGAGGATGGAGCCAGGCTCTTCTCAGTGGCAAACAATGATAGGACAAGGGGCAAACGGGAACACAAAAGGTTCCACTTAAATTTGAGAAGAAACTTCTTCTCAGTGAGGGTGACAGAACACTGGAACAGGCTGCCCAGGGAGGTTGTGGAGTCTCCTACTCTGGAGGCATTCAAACCCGCCTGGACGCTTTCCTGTGTAATCTCATCTGGGTGTTCCTGCTCCAGCAGGGGGATTGGACTGGATGATCTTTCGAGGTCCCTTCCAATCCCTAACACCCTGTGATTCTGTGATGGAATAACATTTTTAGCAGGAGTTCTCTGGATCAAAGTATTGAGCTTTCTCTGCTCACTCAAAATCATGGAGTCCATACAGGTTGTACAGATATACTGATTTAACTGTCCCTTGCCTTGGAGATAAATATTTAACATAGATTGTAGAACTGGTCTAAGAAACCAACTGTAACCGAACAGCCAACCAGGTTCTAGACTGCACAGCAGTCAATATCAGGAAAAACTTCAGAGAGACAGAACACACACTGTCTAGTTCAGGCATGAAAATAGTTCATGGTAAGACCCACTATTTTCTATTCTTTTCCCACAAGGAACAGTGAAGATGAGTGGCCTGAATTTAGAAGAGATGGGGATTCCAGAACGAGCTACAAGTGACCTCTTGTTTCTAACTGACAGACATTGAATAATATGGACTATGTTGTAGCCTGGGACACACACAGTGAGCCCAGTTTAACAGAATACAAAGGGCGGGGAGGGAGTGGAGGTGGGGGTGGGGTGGTGCAAAACTCTCCGAAGCTAGAAAACCTACTTGCTCAGCAAAATCAGAAATTAATCAATGCAATTTTTCATGGCTTATTATTCTTCTAAAATAAAGGAGAAGCTTCAGCTGTCAAGGAAACAGGTACAGTTGAAGTGTTTGCTAAGCTGCATACCATTAAATCTGAACCAAGACAGAGATCAGCATTCTGATAACATACCCTCAAATGTCATTCCACTGAAATTCAAACCAGGACTTCTCTGAGATCCTTGTGCTTGGTCCTAGAGGCTAACAGGTCTTTTTCCTGATTGAGGAATATAATTAAAAGCACAGTTTTACAGGTAAATGAGTATCATGCAGAAGTGAGCCCTAGATGCTCTACACCTTCTTTAAAAGCTTTCTTGTCTATAGGTCATGTCACAGGCAGATTTTCAAAATACACACCTCATTATCCGAAAATGGTAGCATATTCTGAAAGATCATAACCTAGAATAGTTTCTTTAAAAAGTGCTAATCCATTTTCCAAAAACAATCCAAATACTTGCGTATTTACTTTTGGAGCACCAAAACAGAGGGAAGATTCACACAAAGTTACCCATTTATGACACTTCAAAGTAACACTTTCAGGAACATCTGTAAGTGCATCCAGGTAGCACAGATTCATGGGGTGCTCCTCAGGTGACATCACAGCGCTGCATGAATTCATACTAACTCTAGATCTGTCCATGAATGACTTACCCTGAATTATGTTTATTGTGTCATTCAATTTTGAACTTATTTTCAGAAGTAAATACATAATTCACAGCCTATTTAGAAACAACACACACCAGTAACATAGTTTTTGTAGTAAGCAACTTTTACTGTACCTCTTTTGTCTCATCTTACATGCAGCTGTTACTGCTTCTACTTCCTAGACATGTTTTTAGTTTTATATAATATGCTGTCTTTCAGCCATGTGCTTCCTTTTAATAAAAAAAAGATTCATTGTACAGTCTTACAGAAAGTTGCAAGTTTCAATAACCACTTTGCTCAACAGAGATACAGGGAATAGATTCTTGTGCCACTAACTGGAATAAGAAGCTAAGATTTACCAGAATTTTAGTATTTGTTTAGAGCCTGTTCGATGGTGAAGACAGGGCTTTGTCAAATCACAAATTCAACTAACTACTAATGATTAATTCTCAGGGTAAGGGATTCAAAAGCTTAGTTTGTAATACTCTGATATACCTTACAAATAATCCTTGCAACATTTTATTATACCACTCAGTCTAAGAAATATTACATTGTTCTTAATATTGCTGTTCTGTCCATTTTAATTAAAGAATATGCACCGGCTGCTAAACATAGAAAATACTTATTCATTACTCAAAACAAATAATGTAAGTTATGCCTAATATGACTCAAGGCTGTAACACTTTCTTAAACCATGAAGGAGCACTAATTAATATTTTTATTGTAATAGTAATTTTAATTTGAACTGTGCATTTGAAGTTGACCCACATAAGTGTCAGTTATTAAATTATTTGAAACATCCATTATCTAAAATGTATAAACTAAATTTCCACACTAACAGACACAGCACCATAACTGCATGAATCTGAAGGCAAAAGATTTGTATCCGTTTAGTCACTCTTCTGTTCTCAAAAACAAATTGTTCATTTTATTCCAGCATCTAATTATATTTCGAATCATCTGAATAGAGGATTGTCTAGATACATACTGTTGCCTGGTAAACACATATGATGCACCAAGGATATAAGAATTTGCTTTGACAAAGTAATTTCTCTCATATCCACCCCTTCCCCCCCCTCCAAAAAAAAAAAAAAGGTTTTAAATAAGAACTTTTGCAAGGTGTTAGAGACTCTTTGAAGAAAGCATCAAACAGAGTCTCTAGTGTGAGACCTTACACGTCATGGTCCTCTATTGAGGATCTTCTTCCTACTAAAAGATGATAAAAATAAGGAAAACTTGTCCTCTACCTGTAAAATCAAGATAACAATAATTTGTGCACTATTCACTTGCCTACAGCATTAAGGTAGATGAAAAGGCTCTTGCAGACAGAGTCTCTCCTGTCGTAGCTTCCCGAACTGCCAGTCAAGGCTGTGAGACTGTCAGGCCAGCACAAAGCAGCTTCACTCAAATTTCAGCCCTGTTCCTCCTCATGCTATTTGCTAATATACTATACAGTATTCTTTGCAGTACTCCTTGCTCTTCATTACACTAGTTTGCCTCACAGTAATTCATGTCAGCTAGTCATCTCACCACAAAGCCTGCAACAGCAACATCATCATGTCCATAAATCAAGATTTTATGTGTGTCAGTTTACAGCCTAAGAGGAGGAAGGCACAGCCCAAGCCCTTTTTATTCTTCATGCTAACCTCTCTGTTGTTTTATAATGGCGCGTTTGTAGAAATACAAATAAATGAACATTTTTCTTTCCTCTTTGTTTGCTTGAAATACAGCCACTGTCTTTTCATAGATGAAATATCAAGAGAAAGACATTGTTTCCATAACAACCCATATTAAATAATATTGAGGTAAAAAGGTCCTTCACAAATGTTTCCAAGTGATAAGATAATTCAAAAATGCTAACAAAGAGCACTTGAAAAATAAAACAAGATATACTGGAATATGAGCCCAAAATTACAGAAGTGTTACTATAGTAACCTATTCATGCAGTAAATTCCTGAACAGATAAATCCTCCTCATTAACAGTATGGTACATGTTGGTAACATTATTTACTCTACCAACTTTTGCAAACTCTCTAGACATACTTATGTCATTGCAGCTGTTTGTGTCTGGAACAACGTTTTAAAATAAACAAAAGAAAGCAAAGTTCTTAATATATCTAAACAGCAGCAGCTGTTTTTAACAACACAAAGATATGTATTAACTGTGTGGTTAAGTAACAAAACCTCAGAAACTCAGGAATATGGCTCTCAATATTTTAGTGGGTTGAAATTATTCTAGGTGAGGCATCACACATTTCATTAAATTTATTTTGTTCCCAAAACTATTTCATGTAACCATTAATGTGTCAATTTCAATAACTTATCAGTCCAAGATTCATATTTTGCCTTTAATTCTTTGACCAAATTGTATTTCAGGACTTTGTGCGGAATGGCAACGGAAGAACCAACTGGTTTGGTTGTCTTAATTTTCCTTAGAATAATTAATTTTCAAATTGAAATATCACTGATATTCAAAAATGCTCCTTAAGAAACACCACAGAGAACTTCTTAAAATAAATGATACACTATGATACAGACATCTGCATAAACTAAATATTAAACCAGTATATGCTCTGACTATTATTGGAAGATAACAGTTTCTTGAGATCAGGCTCATACTCATTTCAGACATACACATAAGCAGCTTTCAAGAATGCTCCTCAGCAGTTCAACCTCAAATGTTGGTAATGGTTCCTGGGTGCATAATACTTTTGTAATATCACATAAAATAAAAATGTGTGTGTATTCAAGCTTTCCTCAGTCTAACTAATGTTATTAATTTTAGACAAGTTAGACAAACCAAAAACATCTTCACTTTAAATCTGACTTCACTTTGCATGCTGAGATATTAAAATAAATTTTAAAATAGGTACATGATTTGAAGATCATACAGAAATCTAAATTCCATTGGTTTCAAAAATTTTAAGTTAATCATTAGGAACAGAAGACACAGGCAATATAAATAAAAACTCGGACAATAAATTTAATCCGCTCATAGAAACTGAGAGTACTACTGTAGCAATTTATGACCCACCATCTGACTCACATTGGTCCCTGCACTTCTCTCTGGGACCAGAGATCATGGCTTAACCTGGTTATCACACCCTTACTAAACCACAGTTTGAGTGCACACACTCAGGCTATAGCAAATTCAAGTTAGTACAACTAAGATTATCTCGTTATTTTCCATGGTCAGGTGTATTAACAACTAAGCATAAGGCTAAGGATTTTTCCATGAAAATAAAACAATGTATGAAATTATTGAATTCTCATTTGAAATTATTTTATTCACAGAAAGTATAGATATGGAGTTCTTAGAGTGTCATGTTTCTCCATTTCACAAAAATAAGACCACAATGGATCTCCAAGACCTTAGTATAAAATATGCCAGACTGGTGGATTTACATTTATTTTTCTCAAATCACCCAGTAGTTCTCAATGCTATATTTTATAAGCTATTATTTTTTGTTCAAGACATGTTTACAAGAGCAATGAAATATATCTGAGAGCTGACCATAAAAAAATATATATACTACTAACGGGAAAATAACCATTCCCCATAACACTGTTAATTTTACATCTGTCCACAGTAGTAACACAATTCCAGAATAACTCTGACAGTGATAATTCAGGTAGAGTGTAGGAAAAGTGCAATCCAGCAGTAACAGAAATATAGAAATGAATATATTCAAATAATACGTAAAGATTTATTACACAGCTGACAGTTAAGTCTCCATATCTATTACATCAGTTTGTTAAGCCAACATTCCCACCTAACTAAATACTATGGTCATTCTGGACAGTCTATGCTTTTGTTATAAGGTTAACCAGATTTCTATTTATTGAATGCATGTGTGAGACTATGAACACTTGCATTTATTTCAATGACTGCTAATGTTTCAGATATTTTACTTTTCATCAGCAGTGCCCAAGTACATCCTTGGACCCGAAGGACTGAGACATAAACTAGAACTTGAAGTTTATTAATGATAAAACAAAACAAGAAGATTGGTTCTTACAAACACTGTCACTGTTCTGCTTTAAAGGACAGTTGATAAATTATTCCTTTAATAGCAATGTCAGTGTTTCCATAGGATGAATAGGAAAACGAGAAAAACAATGAGATGTTATTACCTTTTCCCTTTGCTGGTTCTGCAACAAGTGCCCAAGCAGTCAAGGAGGTGTCCATGGTATAACTGGTGCTCCTGATACACAAACTGCAAATAAACAGTTGATGCACCACTGATCACTATGTAGCAACATTAAACCACAAAAAAAAAAAAAAAAAAAAAAAAGAGCGAAAGAGACAAGGGCAAAAGAGGAGAGGAAAAAAATTTTGCTGACTAAACTGAAATACATCAAATGCAGCTTTATATTCAAATGATGATATACAACCTTCTCCCCAGAACAAAAATCAGGAAGTCAAAAAGATATGTCACATAGATAAAACAACTGCTTTTAACAAACAAATATGACACAACCAAAATAAATACTGCGAAGAGAAATAGTAAAAGCAAAAGGATGGGGTGGATAAAAATTATATCACTGCAGTATCTTAGTTAATAAAGTCATGAAAAAATTATTCATCCTTTCTGAAAGAGTATTTTCTTTTCTGTATAAAATAAGTCATACCAACTTCAAAATATGACAGAATTTTTAAATTCAATTTTTATTTCCATTTATTCTCTAACAAGAAAAAAAAAATCAATTTTATTTCCACCTAAAACTATCAGAAACCTAAGGCACTCTGATAGAGGACCTATGAATTCTTCATAATCCACCCATCCTTTTGTGATTTATCCTGATTTTAACCCATGAAGCTCTTGAGAAGATACCTCCATATTTTTCAGATTCAGGTACCAATTTGGTTAAACTTAAGAACAGAAAAGCTATCATGATTACAGCTTTTAATTTATGTTCTATCCACCACAGGAATACGCTAAGTAATTTCATTTTGTAAATACACTGCTGAGATCTAACACACAATATTTCATGAACGTGAACAGCTAGGTAAGAAAAAGATTTTTCTCAAGGTGAGCAGAGGTCTCACCACACACCTCTCTCTGCTGCAACTCCTGCAATTCTGGACTCCCGGGTCAACTTCCACATAAAGTCAGGGTTAAACACATGACCCAATAAAGTCTGACACGTAACCAGAGACACAGGATTCTTCATCTCATTCAGCAATAGTTAGGAACACATTGCATCATCCAATACCATAATTCATTACCCTGCAGCCATCTGTCCACTGCCATTTTATATAGTCTGCACACCAGATATGGCTTATAGCTTGGATCTGATTGTGACAACGTTGTGATTCGTAAATATAAATTACTGAGTTATCAATAAAATGGATAGTCCATGAAGACAGAATGTTTATGTCCCAAGATGGGTGCCTGAAAGGGGCCATCAATGTTAAATGATTTTCTTTGACCCACTAAGGACAGAAAGGCCAAATAAAATTATACTTAACGATTATCACTATTACACCATTTTCAAACTGTTACAGCTAATTACTACTTGTTTCTTTGATGGACTCTAGGTTGGGTACAAACTCATTCTTTCACTGAAGTCTTTCCAGTGATTTCTTTGTGGTTAGATCATACCTGCTTTGTGGACCCACATTGTGAGAAAGTAAATTTGTAGAAACCTGAAGAAATTATATAAAGATTTACTGTATCTTTAGTTACTAACTTCTGCAACAAGATGTGATAAGTAGAACTGTCGAAACAACAACAATATTTTCTCACACCACTAAGTAAAATGTGCTATTTGAAAGCCTATTATTTCCATGTGGGACTACAGTGGGTCCTTGGATTCTCTGATGGAGGGCATGGGAACAGAAATTAGCCTTGAAGATATTAAGGCCTATCTGTGAGAAAGATGGGAGTAAAGGAGTATCTGGAGATGTTACAGATGTACTCTGAGACAGAAGTGAGTAAAAGAGTAACATTGATGATAGCAAAAATAGCCAATGAGATGTTACTGCTGTAACTTGTAACCAATAGTGAAGAGACACATGAACTGGTAAAACTGCATAAAAATGCACTTGTAGCAATAAACGGTATCTACTACTTTCATCCTGGAAGAACTTGGTCTATGTCATTTGTCCATCTCAACCGCAAGGATTTCCACCAGCTGAAAGGTCATTCCACTCACTCAACAGATTTCAAATGAAACTTACCACTGTTAATTCCTCTATAACACTCCCATATGCTGTATCATTTATTCTAAGGTAAACACAAAATGTAATAAATTAAGCTTTAACAATCATCCTTAGAAATACTCTAGAAAGAGCATGGAGTGAATGAAATGTGTATTTGTCATTGTAAACATCTCGTGGATATTTACAAGTTAGTATTTAAAATCAAGTAATTCCATGTGAACCACAGGTATTTCCTTGACAACTACATTATTGTATCCTCAATTACCAAAAGCCAGTATAGACTGTTTTTATGGAAATAAATGTTAGAAATAAGACTGAGCAGGATAAGACTAAATTCCTCTGAAATATTACTATTTACTTTGGAACCATAGAAACAGTTACATTCTTCCTTGCAATTTTCAAGCAACCTTCAGAATACCAATTATGTAACTGTAATGAATTAAGACTAATACTTTTAACTTATTGTCAACAATAGAATGTGTGTAACACAGAATTCAGGTACTGGGTTACATGACAGTTCTGCTACTTCTATGACTATTAATGGCTGGTTGAAAACTTTTTCATTTAAAAGTTATTCTAAATATCTTAACAGAAAGTGCTAATTTCAATAGGATAATTTTTTCTCTGACAAATTATTTGCTATTTGAAAGAAATGTCACCATTTCATAAAAAATGATTTCTCTAAAATATAATTGCAAAAATGCTACTATAATACTACATGAGATTCTCCTCCTCTCTAGCCAGAGGCTGCAGTGAGACATGATTTACATCCCATGGTGTATCTTAATGGCTAGAGATGCCTGTGTTGCCATGCACTAAAAAGGGAGATACATTACACATCTGTGCTTCCAACAAGGGAGCCTCAGAAGCCACAAAGTCATGGGGGCAATACCATGTCTGAATTATAACAATTTCCATTAGGTTTAATGTCATTTTCTAATATTACTACTAAATTTTGGCTAAAAACACTCTATGTCTTTATAAATGTAAATGGAGAGGTGGAAAGGAATGGCATACTCTGACCACTTAAAGGATGTAAGCAGGTCTACATGAGTTAAAGGTGATGTAAAGGTATTAGAAAGCTAGAGATAGGCATAACTGAAGCTATTACTAAAAGAAAATACACACATTGCAGAAAATTATTTTATAAACTATCCAGAACAGCAACTGTATTTTGTAGCTTGCACAGTATCAGTTACCTCTCAGTGAAATCATAAAATAATCAGTGATGTAGAATGCATTTCAAAGTGGAGGCAGGAATACAGACAGAAAAAACACTCTCTCAGTTGATGTCACATATTGACTAAATTTCAATCTAATGAGAAGTAATTATTTGTGATTCTTTAGCTGTAACACATTTCTCAGACGTTGCTACAACTTGCTGCCTATGAGACTATTGTAAGACAAACTCTTCAAAAGCTAAATACCTTTAACTGGGCAGATCTCAAAACCACCGATATTTACTCAGTAAATCTCAGTTTACCAGATGCTTTCCTAAGAGACATGTCTAAGCAGTTTTCTTCAAAATTTCATGTTGGAATCCATTTGTATTTTATGTCATAAATGTGATAATTTTGTCTAACTTTGTTGCAGTTTGTTCAAGACCAAGCTCAAAATACTTTTGTGTTGACTGTACAACAATCTGCATTTAACAGGTCTAGATATCAAAAAATCTCATAAATATATTAGTACCATTCAAAAATGAGTCTACCATAAAAATATAATCCAGGTAAACAAGTCTTTCATAGAAAGAAACATTTAATTCTACCACAGAACACAATATTGACACCTGCTTCTTCTCACCTATTACCTACTCAAATGAAGTTTCTTGGTATTATTTAATAGTCAAAAAATGATATAGAAACAATTCAGATTTTTAAGAGCATCCTCCAAAAATTTATTAAAAACAGACAAGTGAAAGTGATTTAAACTTTCCACCATGAAAAACCACAACAGAATTTTATTCTATACCCCCATCTTAAGAAAACATATTAATACAATCTCTCCTTTAATGAAATAAAATACATCATTTTTAATCAAAATATACTGTTTCTCTTCTGTGGTCGTCCATCTAAGTGAGCGGGATCAGTACTAAAACATTCTGTACCAAAAATATCTTTCTTCATACTGGGTAAATTTGCTTTACTCCACAGTGGACTAGATCTCTGTCTCTGTTCCCTCCAAACAGACTGAAATGCTTGCTCTTCCCCTATTTTGACCAACAGGAGCCAATGTTTTTACTTCTCAATCCTTTTTATTGGAAAAAGAAATTAATCTTCTTTCCAGTTAAGGAGCTGAAGTGTATGAATCACTTCCCTTGTTTTCCCAGAAAATCAAAATTGTAAACCACAGAACCTAAAATCTACTTATATTTTGCATAAGAATTTTGCCTGCAACACATAAAACCGGCTGTGAAGTGAAATAGGATTTTGCAGGTTCAGAACTGGAGGAATAAATTATTGTTGTTGAACATTTTGTGCATCTGTGTATCCTTATTTATCCTTCTTTTGCATTAGTCTTGCAAATGATTTCTAATAGGCTATAAAATGAAATTTATTAATGTGTAGAGATCAATTTATTTAGAGATTAAAACACAGTCATAGATATCTAAAACTCCTAAGTGAAGTGCAAAATGCACATATCATTAAAAAAAAAAAAAAACACCACCAACAGTTAATGAAAGGATGTGTCAAAACAAGGACTAAACTGAATGTGACGAGAGTAAAAGAAAGGGCTGTATCTCCAGCACAACTTCCACTAGAACGGTGGAGATTTCAGATCACTGCTCTGCCTAAATTCAGTCTCTCCTCCCCCAGTTACTTCACTGAACATTTTCTGTGTATGCTAATATACAAACTAATATTTCACCCATCATTCTTTCTCCAAGAACATTCATATAGAGTGTAATGCTCTATAGTGTTTTCAGTGCATCTGCCAATTTGGTTGTTACTTCAACCACTGGGGAAAAAAAAAAAAAAAAAAGCTGTTTGACTGTACATGCAGTCCTCTGCATAACTGCATCATCAGGACCTTCTCTGTATAGAGTACTCATTTGTTGAGGTATTTTTATAAAAACTAACAGAACAACTTATGGTGTCATATTCTTTAGGTAACAATAAGCCAAGCTAATAAAAATCTCTCTCTTGATAGATCTGTATGTAGGTATATTCTTTGCTGTGTTTCTAAACCTGTAAAACATGCTAGCGATACTAAGTGAATACTAGTTATGCCACCAATAATGTCCATTTTCATAATGTTAATTTTTAAATCTATTGCAGCAATATTTTATCTACTGATCATTGCATTTTTTGAAGAAGATCTGCTCAAGTAGAACATTGCTAGCTTCCTAGGATTTTTACCATTTCTGTTTACTTCTCCAAGAATTCTTTGAGTGTTCACAAATCCTAAATGACCTTTCTATCCATTTTTTTCTGTGCAGTTGTCCTTTAATAGGTAACTTGCAAAATGGCAGAACAGACCCTTCTCTTTCCTTTTCTATAATATAAGCAAAATTTTCTCCAATTAAAAATAGAATGCTGACCTGCATCTTTTGCTGCATTTAAAAAACTGTAGCAGTCAAGACATAATAAATAGTAAGCTCATTATTGTATAATAATTCTTTTAATGATTTCCACTTGTTTGACAAATGGCTACTTGTCTATCGCTATGAACGGATGTGTTGAACTAATGATTTGCAGAATGCACACATTATTTAGCAACCAGGAAAAAAATCTAAATTTGAATTGGCAGCATTACCAGAATCTAGTCCAGCAACTACACTTGTATTACACTGATTATTGCTTCTGACAAACATCTCCTGTGCCATTTGCTTTAAGTACACATGCTAGAATAAATAGTGTTAAGCAAATAGTTTAAGCACTTGGTATTACTGAAATCCCATTCTTGACTATGTATGTATTTTATTTTAAATATATTACTGGCAGAAAGCAAGAAAAGCGGCGATCTATCCTGTGTAAAAGTGTGTCTCAGGCAAATTCAGTGAAGTCTGCTAAGGTAAATAGGTGTAATTTTATTGAGACAAATGGAGCTGAACCAATTTTCAGCTCCACTGAAGCTTATGGAGCTGAGGAAAGAATGTATCCCTTGTTTTGTAAGAGGATAGAAGAATTTAGTAAAATGGCCTAATGTTAAATTTAACTGCATCAGGATTTCAGAGATGCAGCAGAATAACTTATTTCCCAAGTACTGTGTGAAGAGCTGGAAATGTAAGACTAAGTACAGAGTTATTTTTACTTGCAAATGCTCCTTGGTTTTTCTGTTTAGTTGACTTTGTTTTAGAAGAGCTAGGCTATAGATTTAAATTCTTCACAGGAATTCTTTGGGAATTCAACTACAAGTTGAAAAGACCATCCTAGTGGAACATGAAGATGTTCCAAAAGTAACTGACTGACTTTCAAAGAAACTTAATTGTCTTGCTTCCTTGCATTCTTATAGGAGGTATCACTAGCTCAATACTTGCTTTAATGACTACCATAAAACAGTATATGTTTAGTGATAGAGAAAAGCAAAGGACATGTGTTAGGTGCCCAGTTACTTCAAATTATTCACTGAACAGATAATGAAATTTGCACGTATCACAGCTCTTATTTCTCTGCAAGAATAGTAGACGAATAAAGATTTTGTTTACACTGGAATGGATATGAAAATACACTAATTTGAAATATAAAAAATTAAATTGGCTTCTTTTACTCTGAATATTGAAAAATGCTTTATAACTTTTCAGAAATACTTGATCAAGCTACAGTCTCCAGTAGTTTATTCTGGGTTTGTTTCTCCCCTCTCACCATCTCTGCCTGACTTACTGAAATCAGAATTCTAAATTCAGAGAAAAATAAAAATGACATTTCAAAATAATAATAATCCAATTATGAACCGAAAGTGACACTGGATATGTCACACTTTGATGCTGAAGAAGTCAGCTCTTTATATTACTGCTACTAGGAAGTGTGATGACAAGATACAAAGCTACTCTGTTATTGTTTCCAGGAGCCACTAAAACTGTGCATTATGTGTCGCAGCAGAAACACAGAGGAAATGAGGAAAAAGGAAAATGGAACATACATGTTGTCACATACAACTATGCAATATAGAAAACCAGCAAAAGTTATCCACCCTGATGGAAGGGGAATACAGACAAAAATCCCAGTTGTGACTGGCAGCTGCAGTTTGTTCCTGTGTCCAGGAGATGCAAGAGCCATGTCACCAGTTTGAGCTAAACTGAACTGTTGGCCACATCCCCGTATTTAAACACTGCCGACAGAGTTGCATATGGACTACTGGAAGCATGTAATGGCACATTTCAGTCTTCACTGACTTGCAACTAAGGAACTTTCACTGCTAGACTCTCTTCATCCAGACACAAAATGCTCACTTTCAGGAGCTATTTAGGTTCAGAACCAACATAATGGATCTGCATCTCTAGAGCAAACTCAACCAAATTTTTGGATGTGACAGGCTGCCTATGAAAAATTCAAAATCTGGACATGCACTTCCACAAGAGCTGCAAGTTATTTTGAGCACTGTCAGCATACCTGGATTAAATGCTGCCACCGATGATCAGATCAAAAAAATAAAGTAGTATTTATTGATCTATGGGCCAGTCTGGATTTCTTTGCCTTCCTATTACTTTCTCCACAAACAGACAAATTTTTTAAAGTCTTGAAGAATTAATCCTTTTGATCTACCTTCTAAATACTTACATATCAGAACAGTCATCTGCAAAGTTCCCCTAAAGATACATGTGTGCAATTTGAACCAATTTTCCATTTTCCTCTTCAGATGGGAAGAGGAAGTTTCAGGACCTCAACCCTTCTGAGTTCCTTTTAAAAGTAAAGGCATCAAGGGAGAGATGATTAATATTTCCAACAGCTTCCTAGAGAGCTAAAGATTAGTGGTACCATCTTTTGTGCTCAATTACAGAATTTAGCTAGGAGAGATTTTGAAGGAGCCATTTAAGTACTTAATACCAAAGTTTTAGGGAGCAATTCTGGGAAGTAAATATACAGCTGTAAGCCTTTGCCACTCCTATTTAGTATTAATTTAGAAATAAGTGGTTAACAGAGTAGTAAGTCTTTAACAAATGAACTAAATTTTATTATTAATAGAAGTTTCTTCACTTAAAATTCTTACACACATGAGATCCACTATCCAAAAAATGCCATTTCAGGATAATAAAAAAGGCAACCTAGCAGTTATTCGAATTGTTTCAAATGAGGCATGTTATGGTGATTACAAACAGTGTAATAATTTTTTTTTTAACAAATTTGTAATCCTAATTAGCATTGCCTTTCTATCAAGTGCAGTAATTAGGGAAGCTGTCAATGTCAATCCTATTATTCTTCTTGATAATGAAATTATTTAAACATCAACCAAACATGAATGTTCTATTTTTACTTGGAGAACAGTACATTAACATGGAGAGTGTAACTACTGTTAAAACTCTCATAGTACTTAATAAATAGATCTCATCAACCAAAATTATTTACCTAAATACCTGAATACAAATGCTCATGATTTACGGTTTAGAGAGAGATGTATAGCTGTTGTAAGGTAACCTAAATGTTTGTATTTAGTCCTTAAGGTACAGAAGAGCTAGAAATGGCGTATTTGCAACTCTCTCGAAGCAGCAAGGACCTTCCCAGGAGAAGAAGGTGAAATACACAAAATCTGATGCTTTTCTCTACTGCTCTAGCATCTGGTGATTTGCTGAGTACCATATTTGTCACTGAAATACTATGTAAAGCAGATTAATGAAGTGTATCATATCTGCATTATAAATGCAGACAAGTACACATGTGCAAACACATTTTCAGTTATGTAAATATGCTATACAGTGGAAAATACAGAAAAGAAGAGCCACATGAAAATTCTGGCTTTGTTTGCTTAGGAATTTAGCTAACACTGAAGTTGTGTTATGGAAATGCAGCTTGGAAAAGTGTTATGTCTATTTAGGGTTTGGATCCTCAGATAATATAATTTTCAACTATATTCAGCTCTGCATAAATGAGATACACAGAGCTCTATTTCAGTCTTTATGTGTGTACTGAATACTCTACTTTAGTTACCACCCATATTATTTTCAACAAATTCAATAGCTTACAAACAATATTTTCTCTCTTAATATATTCTAAAGCACATTTACAGATCTTGAAATGCAAATCAAATCTCTTCACAGTGCAATAAAAGCACAATAAAACAGGTCTAACACATAATCAAATATAACCACATATTTAATGGTGGAAAATTAACTCCTATATTGCTTGGAAAACTCAGCCAGTGTCCAGCATTTGAAAAAAAAAAAAAAATCTGCAATATGAATTCATTCAATGCATTCATATTCTAATTCAACAACTTTCCATTTCTCCTTTTGCAAAATATAAATAAATAAAAAGGGACAGGACAAACTTTGGAATAAAAAGAAATTACTTCTTCTCAGTCTGCTACTACAACCATTTATACTCATGAATTCCTCATCATTTAGAAATATAGATAGATACTCAGTAGATGGGCTGTGCTTGTCTAAGAAACATTTATTTCTTAGAAAATACACTACCTCCAGAATAGAAAGGGAAAGACAGCTTTATAACCACTCAAAAACTAACAAAAAATAGTTTCAATTCAGCTTTTTAGTTACAGTCTTCTCATACTAAATGACTTCAGCAAAGAACAATAATAAAAAATTTATCCAGAAAAGTAGCCCAAAGTTTCATCCACAAACCACATAAAGGCTGTGATCACACAACAATACTTTGATGAGATTGAAGCATTTTTGCTCACATCTGATAGAATTATTCCTCCAAACCTCATTCTTCTTCCATGTAACCATAAATTATAACACTCCTTCTTGTCAATAGAGTATTAGAAATCTCCAAACTGATAAATGCAGTTTATTTTTTCTCCAGTTCTCTTAGGCTGATATTCACCAACAGGAAACTTTAGAAGCTTACTAACATAAGACAAGCCATGGCACTAAAGGTTCAGTATGCTCTAGAAAGACAGATCCACTCTTTTTGGTAAGTAGATGAATAACTTGACATGCCTCTAAACTGAAGAAAACTTTAAATCATTTTTCTGAGCAACACAAAGTTCCACAATCCCCAGCCATCTGTTGGGTAACAGGTCAGAACTCTTTCCAATACTAGGAAAAGCTTTCTTTGTATACATCACTGAGCAACACCAATAAATTATCACATGTACCAAAGTGTCCCTGCCACACTTAGTTGATTAAGGTAGTGACACAAAGTCCACTGCTACCTACAGGATACTCCAATAAACTAATGATGAGATTCCAACTTAGAAACACAGCAATGACTCTTTCATTTTTAGGTACACTATATTCTGAGAAACAGCATGGTGAAACAATCACTATTTCACCTAGATGTATTTCTGTTGATGATGTAATCCCAGAAATAGCAATTGTATTTTCAGGAAAGGTCATCTTCAGTACTGAAGACAGAGTAAAATGGGTGAAAAAGTTGACCTGAAGTCTGGCCATGACTCTTCCTGGCTGTCCCATGTGACAAAGGAAGAAAACAAGACTTGCGCCTTTGCATGCTTAGGGTCCTAAATAGTTTTGTCAGTAGCTACTCAGTGGGGAAGCTGTTACTTAAGGAAACATGCTTTAGTTTATCTTTCAGCTAAATATCTTCAAAACATGCATTTCTGCTAAACTGCCTAGTGAAGACACACAGCCTCCAATTTTGGTTTAAGATTAAGCATTTTAAGTTCAGGATGTCCAACTACTTCAAAATACATAGAAAACATGCAGAAACAAAAACAAAGTTCAGTTTTCTAAAATAAAGGAATAAATGAGACAATACACAAAGAATCACTCCCTATATAGATTTTGGTTGCCTGGACTAAAATGGCAACGCAATAAAAAAAAATTGCTCTTTCATGATTACTGAAGCTGATTGAACTAATATCAGAAAATCTTCCTTTGAAATCATGTTAATAAAAGGCTACTGTAGTATTAATTTTGCACAATATTTTATTTATGAGCTTATAAGCTACAGTAATAAAATTTGTATTCAGATAAGGCATTTCCATTGTTTAAAGGAAAGTACTACCATAAAAATGTAGGCCAATTATTAAATCAGCAACCCGTTCCTGAAACCAAAGCCATCATCAGTGTGTCAACTAGTCAATAGTCATAATAGGATTAGGAAAAAAACTTTTCCAGCACTAATATTGATAACACCATTTCAATAACCCATTTAGACTAAAACAGCCTTATTGTTTTTTCATTGCTTGAGCAAGCTACTTGCATTTGAAAATTTATTACTTTAATTTAAAAAACTGTTCTATGTTATTTCAAGACAACGGGAAAATGGTTTCTTTACAAAGATGCGGGTATGCCTTCCTATTTATGAGTATATTACAGCAAGTTTAAAACTGTTGATCATGTATGTTTAAAAAACACACTGGTTATCAGCCTCATTTTCCAGTGTCTTGCAATTCGACTGCTGTCACTGGTCTGATTTCAGAAAGTCCCTCAAACAAGAAGTCCAATTTAAAAGGTTGCCACCTTGAAAGTAAAAGACAGTAATGACTCTAGAGAATAAGAGTGCTTACAGTGTCTCCTCTTTAGATACAATTTAGGCACGCTGTCTCCATATTTTCAAGCAAAAATACATTAGCGAAAGCAATACTTTTTTCAAGATATATGTGAGATAGTGAAAAAGGAGTAGGAATAGAACACCTGCACTTACTATAACAAAAATCAAATTGCTACACACACTAAGTGTACTATTAAAAACAAAAGAGGCGAAAAAAGCAAGAGAACTACAGATATCAAGTGAGAAAAACTGCCCCAAAGACAACCAGCAGTCAGTTTCAAAGGTTTAGACATTGCCACATCACTCATTGTATCATGGGTATTTCCATTAATCCATGTATTATTTTTGGATAGATAAAACTGACAGCCAGAGATAGAATACACTGAAGTATTAGTTAAAAGCCACTAAAATTAAGAGCAATATTAAAAAAAAAAAAAAAGTAAAATATCAATCTACTTTTTTTAAGAGGAGAAAATAAAAATAAACCTGAAACCTTAAAGACTACATGAGAAATGCACAAGCTTGTACATTATTGCTATCTGGAAACAGGATTTATAAATAAGGAGCACAGTCATTTCCATGCAATTAAGCTGTAGATGATACTGCTATACATCAAAGCAGTACTCTTTTTTCCTTTAAACATTAGCAAGGACAGGAAAATCTTTTAACTCTGTGCCTATAAATTCAATCTAATTTCCAAGCCATATCGTATACTATTAAAAACATGTAATGGACTGAATTTAAAAGAGAAAAATAAATACCAGTATGGAAATACTAGCAGTGACATATTCTGAGGAAGTAATTAAACATCAACATTATTTACCAAATCTTGAATCACTTCCTCCATTGTTGGGTTCCTTATGGAATAACTCAATCTAAGAGTTCATCACAGTATATCACAGACTGGCATCTTCCCACACAGAGAGCATCGTTCCACATTCTTTTACTAGCAAAAATTAACAAGGGATTTTGCATGCATTTGCATGTGCCTGGGACTTTTTGCTTCACTGGTGTCACATAGAAGAGCTTTATATTTGAAGAAAAGTTACTCTCTGTAACACTGCCCAAAATATCATTGCCAGTGATTTATGCCCATTTTTGAATATGGCAGTGAATACTGATACTCTGGGGTAACTGAAGATGAGCTTGAGGTGACAAGAAAGCAGATTAAACCAATCCAGTAACTGTATATTTCACTAAGTTTCATGCCACTTGAAGATAAAATATTCTGTCACAACAGGTCCAAACAGTTCGATGACTAGATGTTTTGTAAAATACTATGCAACCAGATTTCTTTTTCAAACAAAAGCTAAATTTAAGAACAGATTTTGAAGCATAACATTCTGCAACACCAGTTCAACCAAGTGTTCATGAGCTGCTCATTCAAGTGGTTATTATAAAGTTCAACAGTTTAAATGGTCTCTGTAGTAAACTATATTACATTCAAGTATTTAACATAAATAGATAAAAGCTGACATAGAACTGATGAACTAACTTTTTGTTGAGGATCTTAAGTTTCCACAGTCCATTAAGACTTTTGAAAACTAAGGTCTATTTATCCCAGCTTAATTATCTAAGGAAGTGAGTAATTTGAAAAAACACCTCTCTGATTCACAAGCTACTTACATAATTTTAAAAGTGCTGCTTCTTCATAGTAACTCACATGGTGTTACGTTCAGGATCTGTGACCAAGACAGCATTGGTAACACAGAGATGTTTCAGCTGTTGCTGAGCAGGGCTTACACAGTACCAAGGCCTTTCCAGCTTTTCACACCACCCTGCCAGTGAGTGGGCTGGGGGTGCATGAGGACCTGGGAGAAGACACAGCCAGAAGAGCTGACCCCAACTGACCAAAGAGATATTCCACACCACATGGCATCATGCTCAGCAATAAAAGCTGGAGGAAGAAGGAGGAAGTGGGGGGACACTTCTGCAGTTGAGCCTTAGCTTTCCAGTTCTCTTCCTCACTTCACTGAGGGAGAGCAAACGAGCAGCTGTGTGGGGTTTGGCCACCTACTGGAGTTAACCCACAGCAGTAAGTTTAAATTTAAAGAGCATCTTTCATAATGGCTGAAAACATTTGTGACATTAAGTAGGAGATATATAAAGGAACCATCAATACAAGTTCTTTTTCACAAGGAAGGTCTTCCTAAACAAAAGCCATTTCTTTGTCTTTTACTCCAACTCTGTTGCCAACAAAATGAATCTTTATGAAAGCCTGTTGGATGACATAGTTTTGCTGATACAGTTTAGAAACTGTTGAACAACATTCTCTGTTGCTTGTGAGTTAATATACTACAAGTTGTTTTCATTAACTACATGATAACATTTTTACAAGATACTTGAATTCTTACTTTTGATCCATACAAATTTTCAGGTCATGCTCTTGTATAAGATCTTTCCGGTTAACATTTAAACAAAAAATTGCTATGTCAAGTATCTCTGATATATATTACAGATGTAAAAAACCCTAAGTGATTCAGTTTCCTTGTGTTAGACTTGTACTAAACAGAGTATTACCTACTGTTACATATTCCTGGTGATTCTTAGAAGAGAGTCTTAAGACGCTATCACTTGGCTGACCATGACAATTGGTAAAAAATAATAATAAAAAAGGAGAGGAAGTTCTAAAATGAGGAAAAAAAGGGGGAAAAAAAAAAAAAAAAGAGTCTTTTTGGGGAAACCCAGGAACATCAGTGATTAAGTGATTAAACACCCAGAATTTTAACACAGGTATATCTCTAATACTATTATAAATTTCTTAGCTTTTTAACTAGATTACAAATGAAATTGTAAATATTTCCTCTGCTGTTACCATAAACTATTTTTACCTTCAATTTGAGCTTATTGGGATAATCAGTGCCGAGAGCAGTATTTATACTTTCCAAGTTTGGGCAGCTAAACTAGCAGCTTAGTCTTCTATGGCTCCCTATATCACTACAGGGAAAAATCAGCTCCTCCAAGGCTAGTTTGTTTAGCCTTATGTCCTCCAGAGGGTAATTCAGAGTACTTCTCTGTCCCTTCATTGCCCATCTGAAGTAGCCTGTGAGACTACAATACTGATTTAGATACCAGTTAGATGCTTAAATATAGATGACACGAACTATTTTCTTGCATCCTCAGAAGTGCTTAAATTACCTCTTATGAGAGAACATAGACAAGAAATGGGTAGGACTCCACTTCTACAACCTTCTTTAAATTACCACTCCCAAGAATAAAATAAAAAGGGACAGTTAGTGTCTAGTGAAAAGAAACAGCTGGAAATTGGTTTGGGTTAGCACCACTCAGCAAATAGCTTGTGCTTGGAACTATGATTTTCTTTCCACAGGTAAAATCCTTTCTTGTGTGTTTTGTACATATGCATCAAGGCCCAGTAAGGTTTCATAATGTTTTTTACAGACAATAAACATTTAACCATTTAAGAACCCTAATTTTCCCAGTAACTGTAAAAGCATCTCTTTTTAATACAGATATGAGTATATTCAGCTTGTTTACAACCTTCTCCTTTGTTACACAACTTCTTTTTTGTTTGCTTTACTCTCTGCTTTTGTACATTGCTAGTATAATAAACAGTTAAAGCAAATCAGTGACTCAGAAAAGCAATCAGTGATTTCAAAAATTTCCCAGGAACTGCCTTACTTTACAAGACTCAGCACATTTTGATTTCAAGACCCTGTAATGAAACGCAGGCAAAAATAGACCTTGCTAAGCAATGCACAGCCTTTTGTATATTCCAAGTTACCCTTCAAATTATGCATCTTACACAGTTGTCACTCATTCAATCACATGATTTTACTCGTGTAACCAGAATATTTCCAATAGCTGTTTGGATTTCAGACAACTTGCTCTTTGAATGACCTTTCTCAGCTATTTTTCATCAACCAGTCCTACACAACAGTGAGTCTAGTAGCTGCTTAAGTGCAGTGCACTGGTTAAACATAGTGACTTTGTGCTGTGCACCACAGTTTTCAATTAGTGTCTGTGGGAGACATTGTTACATCAAATAAAACTATAGTTGTATTTGTCTACACACTAGAATAACATTATTCCAAATCAGGCAAGAGATTTGTGGAGGAATAGAACCTTCCCTCTTCTTTTGTGGACTCTCAGCAGATTTTATTATTTACCCTAAGAGGCGATGATCTGCTATGGCTTCTGAATTTTCACCGGCTTAAATTATAAAGGAAAAACTGTAAATGTTGAGCTGCTGGTTAAACAATTGTAGTTAATTCAGAATATATGTGACCCTGGTGAACAAACAGATGTATAGATACAGGAAGGTATTTTAACTTGGTCTACAAGTCTATTTGGCCATCACAAGGGATTTCAGAAAAATAGAACATTCTTTTCCAAGCAGATCAAAGCCTTGCATCTCAAAGTAAATTTGAGGGTATTATCCATTTTTTACCCTTTTCAGAAGAGGTTAGCAAGCTTAGGCTGAAAATGCCTTGAGTCCTCAGGCACCAATTAAAGCAGTGGTTAATAGATGGAAAAGTATGTTACAGCTGCCATAGGTTAGAGACAGTCACCATAGCCACAAGAAAGACTTGTGCTTAAGGCTGTGCCTAAATTCACAGTTGATGCCTTCCACACAAAATTAATTTTGGACTAATGGTCCTTGAAGGAATGGATAACTGAAAGAGGTAGTTAACTATGGCTGGGGAATGCTTACCATTTCATACCTTTACTTTGTGTTGAAGAAGCTGTAGTGACTATCAAGGAATAAATAACATGGAGAGAATTATCTTTTTTCATTAAAATCCAGTTTAGGTACACTAAACTTACTGTAGGCATCAACAACATGCAGTATCAGACTTAACAGAACTTTTAAAATGAAAGTTTAGTTCTGAATTCTGACACTTGGAAAAGAGAAAAGGCATTTTAAAGTAACTATTCTTGCAAATTACACCGGGGAACTTACAAAAAATTTCCTCTCTGTATGTTCCCTCCAAACACACAGTGTTTCTCCAGCATTTAGGAATCCATAAAAAGAATGAAACTGCATCAGGTAATTGTATTCTGTTCAGTGATTCTAGCCATGGCAGCCAGTATTTAATATTCCTTTATCTGATGTTTGACATTTGATGGTTGTTGTTGGATTTGGGTTTTTGTTTGGGGATTTTATGGGTTTTTTTGTTTTGTTTCAAATACTGCCTGTTACTTCAGAGTCCCAGTAATGGATACAGGTCTCAAACAGCTTTAAGAAATATAGAATGTTCTGTTTGAATGTAAGGAGTTTTTTTTGGTTTTGTTCACCTGCCTTCTAACAAGGCTAGCGTGTGTTTCTGAAATGACTGCAATTTGAACTGCTGTTTTGCTCAGTTTCTTCAAAATTACAGTGATCAGCTGTTAAATAAAGAAAAGCATTATCAAAACTCTAGTTATTTTTATAACCAATCTAGACATCATATAGAAAAACCTGAAGCATTACTTAATTCTGACCCTTTTTTAGAAGAAAAGCAAGCCTAGTACTTCAGGGTTCTCTGCACATCATATCCGTAGTCTTTGCTAAATTTCTCTTTCCTCTGAAGTGTTTCTAATGCTATTTAGAGATAAATAAACAGCAAATTAAGTATAGTCTAACCTTCAGCATGAAAGGGAAAGTAGAGTCATTGTCCAAAAAGTCAGCTTTTCTCATCAGATGATAACCAGCTCAGCTATCTCCTGCACTAACTTTCGGATCTTTGTTGTAGTAAGTTAATGACCAAATTCCCATACATGTCAATGCAATGTGCATTCAAATTTGTTTTGCTCACACATTGCATTTCAAGCTCTGAAATTTCTTTCAACATTTACATCCTTTATCCAAATACAAAATGATCAAATATTCATCATTTGAAATATTAGAAACTAACTCAATTTAATGAATTACAGCTACATAAGCATTTCTAGAACACATGGTTGCCTAATTACCATTGAAAACATGATCATCATTACTTAATCATTATTGTGCAAAGATAGTGCACCAGATTACAAACAAAATTATGATTGCTGATTTAAGCAAAGAAGTTGGGTTTTGGTTTTGGGGTTTTTTTTGTGTGTTTTTTTGTTTGTTTTTGGTTTTTTTAATCATTGCAATCAGGATAAAGATCAGGGATTCAAAATTCCAAATAACACAGATGGCACTCATTATTCCCATACTCCACTAAGATGAAAACTGATATAAAAACCAACAATATCTCTAGAAAGAAAGAAGTCTACATTCTACAGATATGAATTTGGGCTTATATGTACCAAGGATAAACACAAACACATACATTTAAAATGCATGAGTAGTGATATAATTCATGTTTACATTTAACCATTTGTAATATGGGAAAGCAAGAGTATAGTTGAATTTTAGTCAGTGGAATGATGCAATTTGTTAACAACTTGTTTAATTATCACAGAACTGTGGAATAAAAATATTTTATTCCTATCTATTTTTCTAAAACTCTTTCGCCAAATATGCTAAGTATAATAAACGTATATTTCCTATATAGCCCAAACCACTTTTTTTTCTGCAAGAATGCCCATCATTATGAGCAAGAAGCTGTCTTCTGAACTAAAACTGAATCTAATCATACTAACAAAAGTTGATTATCACTATTGAAAGTCAGACCTGACAACCCCACCAAGTTTTAGACTCTCAGTTTTGCTATAAAATTAATGATTGTTATTCAGAACTCTGACATCAAATGTCTACCTTTCAAAGAAATTCCTGCTGATTAATTTCTGCAGATGAAAATGCATTTATGTGATAAACATAGCCCCTTACTAATCTCTAGTGCTAGTTTAGTTAAAAACATTAATTTATGAGAAGAAACTAGAGACAAACACATAGCTTTAATAAGTACAGTTTGAGTCCATGCTTTCATCAAGGCAAGGCTGCCACAACTGCATTTACTGTACATTTACATCACTTTTATTAAACATTGCCTTTAATAAACAATTTACTGATACTTTGTGCCTTGCTTTATCCCAAAAACCCATTTGATTCGCACCTAGAAATATGTTCACTATATTAACAAAAACTGTGTACTAATGCAATAAGAAGTGATAACTCAAGTGAAAAAATGATCCATAGTATAAAGCACAAGATTTAAGATTTTAAATATCCAGTTTCAAAAAATATCATCAGCAACACAATTATGGCTACCAAATGCCCACTGAAAAGGATATGAAATAAAATATACAACTTCAAATTTTTTGTAAAAATAAAGGACATAAACAATATTTTATTATGTTTTTAAGCTTTCTTCTCTACTGCCTTCTCAACTGATCCTCTTTTGTATTAGATCCACAAATAAAGACAGCTTAAGCTTGTCTAGGAAAGATCGGTAATGTTAAAAAAATCAGGTTTGTTTTTTTTTTTTTTTTTACTATTATGATGCAATAATACAGTCAAGGCTGAGCATCCAGGATAGGAGGAAAAGGCACAAAACTTAGAGGATGACCACTGTGCCTGGACTGTCTGAAAGTGGATTGTGTTGCATTTGGTTAATAAAACATAAAGGTAAGGTTTTTGTGAAGTCATGCCTAGCATGTCAAGCATGGCCTGATCTGAAACTTTCATGCTGTTTTCTTTAAATAATCCTTTACATTTCAATTTCTACTTAAATGAGATTCACCCAAACATGAAACGACGGCAAATCAATTTTTGCCAGGTGGCAAGTACCACAAAAACTTTAAAAATCAAAGAGAAAACTTTCATCACCTACCCTTCTCTCTTTGGAAGTTATGCATATGCCAAGTAGCAGCACATGAAAGAGAAACAAATTAAAAATATGCTAATGTATTGTATTTCTTTTATGATATGGTAGAAAGTATGCAGCTTGGATAAATCAAAATAGACAACATAATTAAAAACTGAAAGTAACATTCTAATGATGAATAATAGAAAATGATAACAAGTTCATAAATAGGAAGTATTAAACACACTAATTAGTATATCAGAAGCTGCAAGGAAGCCGTGTATCTTAAAACTAAATGTCTGCTCCCGCTCTTCAGTGAGAAAACACTCAAACTAATCAACATGAGCTTATATATACTAAAAAAAAAAAAAATCTGTTCCTTTAATTGCTAATCAAATAGTTGAACTGAAAAGGCTGAGCAAATTAATAATAATCTTCCATTACCAAGTTAACAACTTTGATCTTGGTTGGTGGTCTGCTCTCAGAGGCTACTCCCAATGTACCAGTTTAGATTACTACTATATACAAACCCTCATATATCTTTGTCTTCAGCCTTGGAGATCTCAGAAGAGACTTCCCAGTCATAAAGCAGTTTTCATTTATTCAGCTTATTCTCACAAAGATTCTCCAAATCAGTTCAGAGATGAGGTGCCAGTTCAGGTCTTATTAGTAACAAAACACTTCAGGGTAAAGGGGAGTATTCTCAAAGGAAACAAGAACTTTGGTAAATACTCTCAGTTACTTATAATTTATTGTTATAGGTATGTGAGTATTTTAGACACTGAAGTGCAGAAGAGAATGAATGTTAAGTTCTTTAATTTAAATATTTATTCTACATCTATTTTGTCACTTGCAGAAAATTAAAATAGGAGTGGAAGTAAAAATCTGTAAAATACCAAAGTACTTTAATATATATTAGAAGCCAAAACCAACAGATAATTTTTTTGAAAGACAAAATGTGATTCAGAAATAATGACTAAGAAGCCATAACCTGAGCAAACACAAAACACCACAGGAAGAAGCTGAAACAGAAAAAGAAACCCTATCTAAAGCCAAAGTACTTTAATATATATTAGAAGCCAAAACCAACAGATAATTTTTTTGAAAGACAAAATGTGATTCAGAAATAATGACTAAGAAGCCATAACCTGAGCAAACACAAAACACCACAGGAAGAAGCTGAAACAGAAAAAGAAACCCTATCTAAAGAGAAGTACAAGTTTCATCAAATTGGGAAAAAAAAAAAAAGTCAGCTGAAGCTCCTTTTCCATTGTTATCTAACCAAACACAGACACACACAACTCACAAAACATCCATATGTATAATGCACACACACAAACAATGCTTCTGGAATTCTTTCTGGAAAGCCAATAGTTCAGCACTCAGGTGTGCAGGTACTGGCTGAAGTCTGAAACTGAGACTTTGAGTCCAAGAGAGCTCTGCTAACCCATGTGACAGCAGCATTTCCTTATTCTAGCCAAGAATACTAAAAACCGATTACTGAAGATACACCAAACAGAAATACATGGTACAAGAAACTGAAGGACTCAATACAGAACATATTAGAACATAAGGAGATATCTCAAATTAACCCTGATCAAGTCTGATTAAAGTTGACAATGTAAATGAGGTCTTTAATATGATCATATTTCTAGTTTATATATGTAATGCTGCTTTTTCTGGGATGTTACTTGCCATTATTTGAAGAATAACACAGAGAAAGAGCCTAATGTCTTGTTGAAAAACAACTGGGTAATAAAGCACAAATTTTAAGTATCCCACGCATTTTTGCTGATTCAAATCTTTCTGACAATCCCTTTGGAGGCAGAAGAAACATTTGGGTAAATTCATTTTAGTCTCCTAAAGGCCTTTTGCTTTGTTCTTCTGGAGTAAACTTGTAAACTGAATTTAAATTCATGAACTTTTTGATATACCAGCTTTATCTAAAAAGCAACAGAGATAATGAAAATCCTGACAAAATACACAGTTAAATTGGATTAATACCATGAAGCAGTACAGTAAGAAAAATTATGTAATGATAAGAAAAAATATTTCCTTGATAATGCACTAATCCTCTGTTTCAGGACTTGCACTCACCACAATTTTAAAAGCTATCAAGCATATTTAGCTATAAAATTGTTACCAAAAGAAACTGTATATCTGTGTTTGTCATTAACACTAAAAAAAAAAAAATTAAAAAAAAAAAAATCAACCATTCTTGAGAATATCAGAGAAGGTGCTTATTCAACTAATGACTAATATGCTGACAGTTATAAACAGAAATTAAGTGTTTGTTTGATAAAAACTTTTTTTTTTTACCCCTTCAGTTTGTCTGCAAAAATTAAATGCAGTTTAGGGAGTACAAGGAGGTCTACCTGTCTTCCGTTCTACCACCAATATAATGGCACAATTTAATTACTGAAATTAAGTCCCCTTATCTCAAATTAAAACCATTCAAATAGTCCATTCTGGAAATACAAACTGTGTTCTGACTGTAAAAGCAGTTGTCCAGGTGACTTATCTGCAATACCACACAGTTTGTTTATGAAATCTGAGCATTATCCTGTTTCTTTGTAGGGCTTTCTGTGGGTTTTTGTGTTTGTGGGGGGGTCTTCCCCCCCCCTTTTTTTTTAAACCATGCTGTTAGCACTGAGATGTGAAAGAGAACAGTAGCTCATTGCTTTACCTACCAAACTGACAGATAATAGACCACATGTAAACCTGAATCACAGAAATGAAAATGAAGGTAAAATAACATCACAAAGGGAACACATGATAGTTTGGGTTGCAACAGCAGCGCTTAACCTGTCTTCAAATATTTTCATTAAAACACATTCCCTTTTTGTTTCAGTCAGCAGCTTGCTTGGGCAGATGTGCTTGTTCAGGCCCTGGAAGACGAAGTTCTGTTTTCTAACCTGACCTGATACAGAGCAGCTGGTCAGCCATAAGGCCCATGAGCCTCAACTGGTGCCAATTAATTGCCACGTGTGTTTGAGTTAACACAATACATTTGACTACTGGTTCACCAGTAATTAAGTTCCCCTTGAAGTATCAGCTACCATCTAAAAGAAAACCTTCACCACCCTAAAAGGCTTCATTATTGTACATCAAAACAGTCAAGTTTTATAAGAATTAAACATATGAAACAGAAGACATTTAAATAGAGATGCCTTTAATACAAACGCTGAACAACTCCTTTATTGAGTACAAACATGAAAGTCACTCAACCTTTTTTTAGCTGCGATAGTAAAAACCAGGAACGCAAGAGCTGGCATTCATAGTTGCCTGCCAGTTCCTCAGGTTCTCTGGTCTGAATTGCCCTGTGAAGACACTGACCACAAAGAAATGCTACAGTACTAAACTTCAGGCCTTCCAATGCATCTGTGTTAGATGCCTAAAAATGACAGTAAACACCCCAGAATGTTAAATAACCAGTGTTGTCACATTAACATTAACATTGTGAGTCTTCATCCAGAACATGGATGCAATTACAGCTCCCAGCCTTGGAAGAAGTAAAAACAATCATCCATGCTGAATCTGAGGTCATCTCATCTTTAAGAACCTGAAGCAACGTAAGCCCTTATGTGAAACACATGGCAGGACACAAAATTAAACTTGGATTTTCATGTAGGTTACACTCTGGGCATTGGACTAGCTATACTATGAAAAAAATTATGAATGACAATTAACTGCATTAAAACTTTCCTCTTAATTAGCACTGAGGGAAGAACAAAACACACAGGTACACCCCTCAACCCACAAAAGGTTCTGCTACACAATAGCTTATGAAGATCATTATCATATAATACTGAGTATTCTGGATGTTTGTCCCTCACAGAATCTTGCACACCATCTACCTACTTCTGTTCTTTAAAGATAATATAAATAAATTAAGTATTGACTGCCTGCCTGCCATGGTTGATTCATTTCTAATTAACACTGCTGCAACAGTGAAGTTAAAAAAATAATCTAAAATAGTTACTCTTGTGGAAGTTTATATTACTATAGTAGTCTCTCTTTGTCTGCTGCATATGGACATTCACACAATTTCCCAAGATGCACCATAAAATCTGTTAAGTTTGAAATGGTGCCATTTCTATTAATAATCCAAAGGAGACCCCAAACATGAATTTTCAACATTGAAATAACTTTCTCCTACAGTTTTCACGTGGAATTTCTTGTTTAGGTATTCCTGAGAATCAGAACCATGTTTGAAAGCCTTGACAGACCACCAGTTTCGGTGCCATTTTTTTAAGCCTTAGATAATGTCTGATCATGAAGAGATCACATTTATAGCTGTCATTTGAGTTCCCTAGAATTTTAAGTTCCAATTCTTTTGTCACTGCAAAGTGACAAGCATAATTCCATGCTTTTTTAGACAAAAGCAAAGGATAGCAGTCAGGTCTAAGTTAAGGATGAGTTAGTCTTCAGTGCCTGAGTCTGGTGCAAATGAGCATAAAAAGAATTGGTTACTTATTTCATCTATTACATGAAAACTATCTGAACGTATCTAAGGCTTAAATGTGACTATGTCTTTTACAAATCCAACATCTCTTGCAAGATGTTATATGTGTTAGCATTACAGTCTCTTGCTAGGAATAGTGATCACCACTGCACGAACCCCTTGCACAGGGGCAGGCCCACCCTGCAGTGCTCTGCCATTGACAAGCCCATTCCAGGGAAGCAACAGGAGCTTCTGGCAGGCCTGTACACAGCACACATGCAAGCAGCAGCTGCTCCCCAGCCTTGCTTCTTGCTGGCTGGAGAGCTCAGACAGCCACCCCAAATTTCACACAAACACGGAAATCAGTAACTTCACAAATAAAACAAAGCACTTCTTAGAAGACGCTGCTCACTGCAGTCCCCTCCTAGCACAGTGATAGTGATACTCAAATTTCTGTGCCATTCCCCTGCGAAGAACAGGCCTAATCAAGCTTTACAGTGCTTTAACAAGATGCTTGCATTTTCATAACTTATTATATTAACATGCAGTGCACATTCTTAAACGCAACATTTTATTCAGAAACCTGACTATTAGAAAAGCCCATGCAGTGCTTAAATAACTGCAGTACTACTACAATCTAGGAGCTACGCAGAGATTCTGAAATATGCCTTCAGATGAACACTGTAGCACAAGTTTCATAAACACCTAAGCACATTTGTTTATTGTATGGGGAGTTGGAGAATTCCTCATGTATTTTAACATTTTTCATCCTTTTTTCTAAATGCCTAAAAATGCCATATGAAACACCATCATGGACCTAGTTCTACCATAGTCAATACTGGTAGATAAAGGACACTATCAATTCTGGTGTGCTTTAAAGGCTGAACTTCGATGTTACAACGCCTGAAAAAAAAGAAGGGGGGGGGAAGGTGGGGGCAAGGAGGGAATAAACACTGAAAGCACAAGCTACAAAATATTTCAATTCTGCCTGAGAAGACAGAAATATTAGGATATTCATTTTTCTCCCAACAAACTTTTTATTTGCTCTCTCTCTATAGCAATAACATCTATTAACTTGAATGGTAATACTGTGAAAGTTAAAAATAATTTAAAAAAAAAAAAAAAGCACACCCCAACCACCCACAACAAAAAACCATGATTAAGATGGCAGGTTACAAATCATAAACCTTTTTGTTGTAGAAAACCACATGAGAAATTCTGAAAGCTAAGAAGCAAATTAACTCAGAATGAAGTTTTCATTACCAAAAAGTTTATTCCAAAATTTGTCTCAAATTGGACAAGTCCACAATGTCTATTAGAAGAGAGAGAAAAATACTGAAGCATTAATTAGTTTTGAGACATTCAGCTAAGAACTGGAAAGTTTGGAATCCTCTAAAATCCAGTTCAAAAGGTCCCTAGATTCTCACTAGAAAAGTCAATGAAATCGGCCCAATTTGCAAAACATGAATAAAATTAATTTGATGGTAGAAAGAAACCCATTCTTTTAGAAAACTTACAAGAACTTTTAGACCAAAGCAGTGTCTATCAGAAGATTAATTCCCCCTTCAATTTGTGTGACCCTTGGCATCTGCTATTCTAACAGAAAGTGATAATGTCAGAACATTTCAAACAATTTTGCTGATAATGCAATCAAACATCCAGCAAGACCAACAAAAATGGAAAGTATGGATGTACAATTAACACCTTCAGGTCACAGTATTTATTTATTGGAGAAAATCTGTTCTTTTTCCATAATTCAACTTTCTCTTGATAACAATTAAATTCGTATCATAACAAGAATATGAAACATGCTTCAGAAGGACTGTGCAGCAAGCTCATTTGCTGATGTTGCCTTTATTTCCCTTTCATATATGCTATCATACTTAGAAAAAAAAAAAAAAAAAAGATTGACCAGACACCCTGAAACTACAAAAACTGCACTCCTGAAAAGAAAACAGTATTATACAAGTTGGAATAAACAGCACTTGTGTATTGTATAATCTGTAAGTGCACTATTGTGTAGCTTCCTTCTTAAGAAACTATTCCAAGGAAGTATTAAGAGAACTACTTCACAATTAGGACATCATCTCCAGACAGTAGTTGAAAAATTATCACTTGTGAAGTTACTTCAAGTTGGTTTCATTGTTTTAACACAACTTGTGGCTGGATACCAAATACCTAAATTACCTTGTATTTACATTTCAGATATATATTCACGAAAGCATACAGGAGAAGTTTAATGTAAGCTTTCTGGCACATACATTCATCTGAAGGTGGGGTAGCTCCTGAAGCCTCCTAAATGACTGTTCTCACAATCCTGTGCAGACTTCAAGACCCCCTCCCCTTCATACTCGTGGCATTCCTTTAGAACATAAGTAACATATTTTAATGGTCCTTCAGAGATACTATGGCATTACTAAAATAACAGGCAGGGCAAGTCTATGTGAGCTGCACAATATGGCTTCACACTGGGTGAAGATTTTGCTTCAATGAAAGAACTGTAAAGTTAACAGAGGCAAGAAAAATGTGATTAGGAGACAGATTTCTTCATACAGGTACTTGATTTCACAGCAGTTGGTCTCAGAGGTGCTGAGTAAAACTACACTTGAAATAATATAATCCCTAAAGATCCATACTGAACTGCTAGGCAGAATGTCTTGAAAGAATGGAAATTGCAGCCCTGTTAGATTTGTTTCTCATACACAGAGAGAACATTCTTGGAGCTTAAATCTTTATTACCCTGACAGGATCCGTGACAAAGGGAGGTATTTGTTAAACCAGTGACATATTTTAAGACTGCAGCTCAGATTTATCCTTTTGTCTAACCAGCAGTTAGACAAAAGCAGGACTGAAGCCACTCTTTCCTTGCTTTGTTATATAAGATTTCATACTGGTTTTGCAACTTCTTATTGGACTGTGTCTTTCCAGTATTTTAGTCTAAGTGCAATACAATCCTGTTCATTTGAATAATAAGAACACTTCCAATAAATGGTTCCCAAAGCTGCTGTCAAATAGAGGACAAAATACCGGCATTGCTAGGAAAATGAGGTACTATTCGGTAAAACTGAAGTTCAAAACAAGTTTCTTGTTAGATTGGTAAGTCAATGCTATTTTACAGAACTAATTTGACTGTTAAAAAATGTGGGGGTTTCCTCTGTTATACAACCTTTTTGGAGTTCAGCGGGGCTGAATATTGGTACAATAGAACAACAGATGTGCTGGAAACATCCTGCAATACAGATCCAAAGAACCTGGAGAGTCCCTGAGCAGGAGTTACACAGGCTTCTGGCTGTAAAACAGCACAAGCTCAGCTGGTGCAGAAAACACAATGCTCTGCTTTTATCTAATACGTTGGCATGTTCTGAGAAAGCTTAAGATTGGAATTCAGAAGTTTCTTTTTCTACTTCTGTCTCTTCATAGAGTAAGAAAAGTTAACGTGACCTCTGCAGTTCTGATATCCTTCAGGGAAAAAAGAGTTTTACATATCTCTGCGAAACAGTTTAAGGTGAGCGTACTGGAAGCATTAATACAAAAATCTAGATATTCTTCATTTCAAAAAGAAGACATCTTTAGATAGTGTTTAAAGACACTGTGGAGACAGAGAAGGCTTATAATTGTGTTGATACATTTATTTTTTTTTCAGCACACACATCTATGAAAAACTTCGATGCCTCTTGAACCTGCTGTTTGCTATGTTAGCTTCATACCAGTTGAAAATTCTCTGCAGAAATAAAACCAAAAAATAATCTGAGCTAATGAATTAGATTTGTGCCTATTAAATTCTGTTTCATCTCTTTAAAAGGAATTTAGATTATCCTGAGCACTTCAGAAAAAGTCTTCAGCTGATGAAAATCATAACTCTATTAAATGCAAAAGTAACAGTTCATGCCTGCTTAGATATGCTTTTGTGATACAACTGGTATCTCCTGGACAACTGTCACGGAGGCATCCCGAGGCTAGTTTAAGGGACAACAGGGTCCAAAACAACTTTTATTAAACCGGTGAGAAACAGGGTTTTAGCACTCCAAAACTGACTTAAACATAGGTTCGGGTATCAGTTGAGGAAAATTATTAAGGGGCAGCAACTAGTACAACAGGCGGTCCACAGAGTGCATGCACATGGCTTCACCCAAAACAATGCCGGAACCACCCTCAAGTCCCAGAGGAGTACACGCTTGCCTGAACACGGTGCGGGATTATTCTTAAAGAGATACAGGTAAAGCGTACGCTCGCGATTCCGCGAGGGTAAATTTATAATACACTCGCAATTCTGAGAGGGTTAATTTACTTACACGTGCGAATGTGCACGGAATACTACACGTGCTTATGTGGAAGCACGGGAGGAAAATACACTCGCGATTGTGCGAGGATAAATTTATAATACACTCGCAATTGTGCGAGGAAATAATTTAAGGTACACGTGCAAATGTGCACGGAATATAAATACACTCGCGATTGTGCGAGGAAATAAAGTTACATGTGCTTGTATTAAGCACGGGAAGTTACACGTGCATATGTGCACAGAAAGGATAAATATACTTGCAATCTTGCGAGAAGTTTTACTCACACCCGTGGTGGCAAGGCAAGCGGAGTCTCCATCCCGGGGAGGGGGCTCTCGGCGGCAGCATCTTCAGCTCGCGCTCCGAGAGACCGGCGACAATGGGCCCAGTCTCAACGAGAGAGTCCCGTTTTTATACTGGCTGATCAGACCTGACTGTAGGCATTCTAGAAGCTTCTCTGCACCCCCACACCGTGTGTGGGGTGCCCCTGAAGCAAACATCCCCCACACTGGTCACAGGTGCCCAGCGGCTCACTGGCTCCTCAGCACTCCCTTCTCCTAATGACCCTGGCCAGGGTGCTCTGGGCCAAACAAAAGAAGCTGTTAGCCTCGAGTAGCAGAGAGAGGGAGACGTGCCTACTCCCTCCATACTGAAGGAGGAGGGGAGAGAGAGGGGGGCTTGCATTCTGCCACAACAACCTATTTAGATATTGAGGCAGCAAGCCAACAGTTTCTTATTTTGGGATGTATTTTTCAGTCTTTCACTCATTAGTGTATTAAAATAGCGTATAAAAACACAAAGTGCAAAAGTGAAAATCAGAGGGTACCTCAAATTGCAGAGCATATGATCACTGAAAAAAAATAAAAAGACAACCTTTTAATTTAATATTACACTATTCCATCAGGATTCAATGTTTCAATCTAAGTGGTTCTGCAGAGAAGCTCAATTAACTTGAATTATAAAGGACTGTATTTTTTAAGAAGTCTCAAGTTTTTAAAGACTGCATAATATTTGGCCAAAAATTGGGAAATAGAGGTTAGGTGACCTCACAGTTCTCTTCTACCAACAGTGAAATAAATATTTCTGATAAAATCTTGTTAGGAAAAAGGTCAGAGAATTATGGCTCACTGTATGTTCTTGTATAAGGTCTTTTACATGCTTGTCAAATAAACTCTAATTTCCAATCTTTGCTTTACAAGATAAAAGCAACGTTCAACACCTCATGGCTTTAGAATATTTTTTAAAAAATAAGTTATGAAGTTTTGAAACCTGTATTAAGCTACACAAATTTACCAGTAGTTGTAAACAAAACAGAACCCAAGTTTTCTGTATCATGCCTATGGAAGTCAACTCAAGTCGATTCCTGCATATCTGGCAAGACAATTAAGTGCTTAGCCTTCTGCAGTTTAAGACAGTTATTTTTGAACTATTTTGTCAGCTGGTTGTACCACCATGGATTGGATCTACCGTGCTTGAGAATTATTTTAAATGCATCCTAAATAACAATTTAGCACCTTGCAGAGGGATTCAGGGCTCTTGTAATGCCTGACAGCAGCATACAAAGCAAAGACCAGAAGTTTTAAGTGGTTCTGACTCATTCTGCAAGCATCACTTGATAACTGCACTAGTCTGTAAAAAATGAAAATGATTTTTTATTTAAGTAGAAGTAAATACGAGACCATATAGGGAACCTTAGTTACCTCTAGAAGCCAGTCAATCCTAGCTGGCCTTTTTAGAAACTACATCATTAGCTAACACTATCTAGAGCATAAACTGAAAGTCTATGCAAACAGAAACCCCTGTGCAAAGGTCTGGTTTCCCTGACCAGGTTTCTTAGGGGAGTAGGTGGCATAAGAACAGCTTTGCCAACTTAACCACTTCAGTGATGCCTTTTCCTGGCAGCTTTCCACTCTGTACGTTATCCTCCAGAGTAATCTGCTCAGAACAATCAGCAAACTGGCATTCCTGGTAATTGCAGTCAGGCTGAAAAGTGTGGTTGGTTGATGTTTGGGTTTTTTTTGTTTGTTTGTTTGGTTGGTTTTTTTGTGGTTTTTTTTTTTTGTTTTTTGGTTTTTTTTGTTTTTTTTAATGAGTGTGGTTACAATCAATACAGATTCTGCCTCACAAGTGCACTTGTGTAGCAGTGACAGAATCTCCATTTCCACCCACACTGCCTCATAGGATCCTTACTTAAAAGATAACATACCCTTCGCAAGGTGTGCATGACATTTCTAAATGACATACACTGAGTTTTTTTTTTTTTAATTAACATTTCTTAGTTCCTCCTCACTCATCCCCTTCCTCCATAGAGTGAGAAATCATCAAGGAGACATATGATCAACTATATAGGAAGTGACTGCCAAAATGTTTCAGTGTGGATCTGACAGTTCAGAAAGTGGAAAATCCTTTATACATTTCTCATGTAGAAAAACTAGCACATGCAGATTAGAGTGCCCCAGTTTCTTTGCAGAAGCTCTCTTCAACCACCTTTTGTTTTCCCAATGAGATACCACTTTTCTCACTAGCACAAAAACCCAAATTCAAACAAGATTTTCAAAGGATTTATTTCAGCAGCTAAATAAAAGGCTACTACATACATCTAATACTCCCAACTCTGTGACTGCTTCCACTCTGTAACATAGGGAACCATGGGCATGCAAATAAAATCTAACCAAAATCTGATCTGCTTTAACAATCTCTTGATTGTCAGTCACATTGCACAGTGCTAAAAAAAAAATAAATAAATAAATAATTAAAAAAAAAATTAAGGGATAAACTCTTAATTTCCCTTTAAAAATCTCCTCCTGTTTTTTTTATTCTGGTCAAATGCAGTCCAGCATGAAGCAGTGATGAGGGTGGCAGTGAAGAGACAAAGAGACAGCATCTACCTTACAGAAAATGCAGGACATGTAAAATAATGAAAGAATGCAAAAAACAAAGATGACTGAATTTTAAAAATTCTCTGTATCACAACATAAGCTAATATCTAAACAGAGAAAGAAAAAAAAATAATTTTGTAGTAAATACATTTGACCTTGCCTCCAGCAGGATATTTTTGGTTTGCTGGTTTTGCACCTAACATACAACTATGTACCAAAAGGATGACAATTTCAAGGAGCAGGAAGGGCAGGCTGTTTTGTAAGGGAAAGCCAGGCAGGAGCCTGAAGTCACAGCAAGGCAGGCAGGGCTGTGCCCTCGGTGACAAAGACACAGTCCTGCAGGACCCAGATGGGGTAGGTCTGGTGATGGTTACCAGGTTCTGCCAGCTGTGCAGGCTGTCAGGCATGTCAGTAGTGACAAGGCAGGTCTGGGTCAGAATCGGGGTACAAGGCTGGGCACAAGCTCCAGCAGAATAGCTCAGGCAGAGATCAAGAGCAAGAGCCAGAGGTTAAAGGCAGCCCCTGGCAAAGATGGGGCAGCTCCCTGCTGAGGATCCTCAAGGCTGCAGAGCTGAGCTATATCAGAGGCGGCCCAAACCCCCAGGAGGTAGCTGTGCTCTGAACTTGACAGCTAACGGTGTTTTGGAGGTAAAGAGTGATTTAGAGTCATGAAAGGCAAGATGAAATGCCATTTTTGTTATCAACCTGCAGTCTCATTCTCAAGCAAGTCTCTTTCGGGTTCTGTTTCTTCTCCCGGTCCTTACCTGTTAAATCACACCCTCTGTCATGCAGGGACCCCTTACCTACCTGTCTGCATGACTCAATGACAACGCAGTCAGGTGCTAGAGGACAAGCCATAGTGATACCTTTCCTCTCCCTGATGTAAATCTGGAGCCAGGAACAGTTCACATTCAAGAGCATAACTCAAATAAAAAAGATTCAATTCCACCATATGTTCAGCAAAATCCTTATGAATTTAATTACTCCAAAATGAACTTCATGCATCTTAAAGATTCTAATCTCCAGAGAACAAAGATCATGACCAGTTTTAAATAAGGTTTTCTAATTATCAGACTGAAAAGACAAGGTCAGGTCTGTTGTGCACACAGTTGCTTTTCTCAAGGATACCACAATAAATAAAGAGAAACATTAAAAGAAAATATTCTACTTCTGCCCTGAAAATGAACAGGAAGAAATTCCAGCTACAAGGTAAATATTTCAGAAAACAGCTGGCACCAAATTCAGATATTTAAATAAAGCTCATCTGTAACTACAATACTGCTAACAAAATGCTCTAACATTGATTAATATTAAACATGGTAAAATTCCCAAGATTCAGTACAAAGAGCAAAATTGTTCTCAACAGAACCATTCAAGTGTTTGAGGAAAGGATGTTGCAAAAAATGAACACTGTCTCTCTCCGATTATTCAGCTTCCAGTATTTTTCTATCTATTCTGAAAGCAAGCCATCACTTGGGAGAATGATGTATTGATGAAATATAGAAAAACAGACACACATTTGACTGCCTGATAGAAAATTATTAAGAAAAATCTCCAGAGGACAAGGTCACAGATGTGAAGAAGTGATCCTGATAGAGTCAGGTGAAGTAGTTTTGGCACTTAAAATATCCTTCTAGAATTAGAAGCACAGAGTTTAAAACTAATTATGACAAAGACAAAACTTCGTGATGATCAAGTAAGAATGTTGTGTGGTTGACACATATTAATTCAACTAATAAATTATTAGAGGTAAGTGAATACAAAATACCTTAGTTTGAGCTTGTTCTAATGCTGTTGTCTATCAGCTGTTTTGATATAGATAACTGAAGATGCCTATTCAATGTGAAACACAGAAAATGCTGTTTCTAAATGCTTTTTTTTACCCTAGGTATTCTTATATCATTTCAGTCTTGCAAGACAGAAAGAGCTAGGCAAGACTGACTTCAGTTGTGGATTTCAAAGATATCAGCATTTACCAAATTTGAAACAAATAGTGCTTAGGGAATCTCAGCTATGGACTAAGTGTGAATTGGCACTGTCACAAGCTCCAAAAGTATTAGTTTATCCCCCAAGTCTTCTTTATATCACTGAAATGCATACTGTTTGTGAACAAAACCAGAACACTGGAATAACAATTGTTTAACTTTATCACAGATTGTCACAAAAATAAATTATCATTATTGCTGTTATCTTTTCTAAAGGAAGATACTCCTTGCTCTGGTACGTGATGAAATTATCTAAGCAACATTAAGAAATGCTAAAAGACTTACATGAATGTAAAGGTGATGTTCAGGATAGGAAGTGTGGAAGATGATATCAGCTGGCCCCTTAAGAAAATCTGTCTAGCTAAATAGCATAGGGGGAATATCAGGCTAAGGTCATGTATAGTAGTTCCGGGAAACACTGAACACAACTGGAGATTGCCACACCAGCTGTGGTACACACAACAGTCCTGTGGTGCGACTGTAACACAACTCTGATTTCTGTTCAGTGATTTGCTTTCCATTAAGCAGAAGACATAAAAGCATTCCTGCAGTTGTTCACCACTTGATCCATTTGTGAAACAGAAGATCAATACTGTCAGACACAGAGGGACCACAAATGGGCTTACTAAAACTAAGCTTGGAGTACACATGTGAAAAATCATATGGTGCTTCTAAAATGTCACCAAGGATATGCTTTCCTTTTAATCTTACTGTTTCACCAAGCAATCGTGCAACACTGAGCTGATCCCGTAGCAGGTACTGTATGTGCAGGCACCAGGTCTTCTACACCTGTCCCATTCTCACCAAAACAATTTTGTCTCCAGTTGCAAAAATGAACACTGGGAATTCTAAGTGTGAAAGATGCAACATTAGCCTAAAGGAAGGTTGTAAAGACATTATTTTTCTCCTGGAGGCTAGCAAATGTCTAGAAATGTTTTGTTGCTGTCTGGTTAGACAATCAAATGCTGTTTGCTCAACATGCAACAAAACATTAGAGGCAAAACATTCCTATTTTGCTCAAAAAGAAAGCTGAGGTTTTAATCAGGAAAACATTTTCTATGTCATTTTTTTTTAATCCATCCTAGTGAATGGGTAAGCCTGTCACTTTTTCAAGACCAGACACACAATTTTAGTCTCACTAAAAAGGGTAAAAATTATCTTCATAACACTAGTAATTCTTGGAACGTCTCCTGGGTTTGGTTCTGGGGTAAGGAAGGGATAGGACAGGCATAGATTCACACAGCATCACCTGGGATGTTACAGGTGACACCCACACTAACCACTTCCAGCACGAGTCCTCAGGTACTTCTGCAACATTCAGACTTCCAGTCACAAGTGGGCAACTCAGCCCTGTGAAATGCGGGGGTTCATAAACTAGACAAATGACTTTGAAGACTCTAGGACTTACACTGATTCTTTCTACAACTTGATACAAGTTTTGTGGGTTGTGATCCCATAATGTTCTGTTTCCAGAGCCAGGAAATAAAAGCTAGTCACTAAATACCATAATCCAGGATTTTCAGGTACTGAGCAGCTGCATTTTTTATTAGTGTCAATATTGGCTGTAGGTTTTTCCAGCCTCATCCAGATTTTGCCAAATCATATGACAAAAACATCTATTGTAATTGTTGCTGCTAGAAAATCAACAACTGAAAGGGTATAGTTAATGTATAACAATCATTTCCTGTGAAAAAGAAAAGTTTTACTGACAGGGCCAGACATGAAGCTCACAGGCATGCATCCATCCATAGCACTTTTCTGCTCATTCTACAGGGGTGAACCAAGGCCACCAAACAGGCTTTGCTCAACAGTCAGTCCCATGTACTCCAGTTCTACGAACTGGATAGATAAGGGTATTGTTTGGTTTGTTTGTTTTATAAAGCAGACTTATACTGAGGCTTTTGTCCATTAATCCTAGCACAAAGAACAGCCACAAGAATCCCACTGACTATTCACAAATGAAGCAGAAAACCAACCAAGAAGTCTAAACACAGGGCAGTGTGAGGCACGGTGTGTGCTTACATAGGCTAGTGTAACAGATGGAAGTGGGGCTCCCCTTGCATCAGACTGCTCTTGGAATCAGTCGGTAAGAAGCGCACAGGAATTCTCCTAACTTTCAAGCTCTTCTGACAAAGACATGCAGTGTTAGGTAGAGCCAGAACACACAAGTCCGTCTGTAAAGAAGATATAGATATTCTTAGATTTGTTCAGTGATTCCACAGATGATGTTTTAACCCCTTAAGAGAGCCAACAGAAACGTTACCACTCTCAAATGAATTGCAGCTCTCCAAGAAGGTAGGAGTAGGCACTGCATCAGGGGTAAACAATGAACAATTTGCTTAAAAGAGCAATTTCTAGTATTGTTATCTTCAGGAACTAGTTGTACTAAATATAAGGATTAAAAAGTGCTGCCGTAACATTCATGAGCAGCCCACTGCATTGATAGTAGACCAGAAAAGATGTGGAAAACATGCAGAGTCTAGCCAGATTATCTTTAATCTGGTTAGAATATCACTCAAGAGTAGCCATGTCCTCAAAGAGGAGGAGAAATGGGAAGCTGTACTGCGGAAATACTTGCTGGAGTACAAACCCAAAAGTGGAAGTTATCAATGTGGAAATTATCAGGTTGATCAAATATGAGGCTATGGCTGGCTGGCGAGATACGAGGCTGGAGAAGCAGAGAAGCAGCACACAATGATGCCAGTATCTCTGCTCCAGAGAGAGGCTGAGAGCTGTGCTTTAGAGTGAGGGTACCACCGCCTGCACTGTACCAGAGAGAGGACAGTCAGGACTTAAAGCTCATGCACATGATTCACATTACATCAGCCCCAGAAAGATGGGAAACACACAACTTCATGAACCTAAAAGAGAGTCATGTTTATTTTTGAGGCGATCATGACCATTTGAGCTGCCTTTGGAAAGCTTAGTATATGTCACTTGACTGTTTATATTTAATGTGTACGTCTAATTTTGAAAAAGGTAAGAATAAAAGGAGGAGTGGGGGGAAAAAAAGCTTTTTTTGGTGATTGTGAATGGACCACAGGACTGTAAAGATGACTATGTCAATCACCACCTTTGTTTATTTTTGATACAGGTTTTGGACACATCTCTATGGTTAAGACTAAAATATTGTACGTAGCATAAAGAAATATTTGTGAAACACACTGTTTTCCTTATACCTAGATGTATCATAAGCCTGTTTGACTTAGGGTAGGAAGTGAACTAGTAATATATGCTTACTTAATGTAGTTGTAAAAACAACAATAAAACTTGGCTAACAGTACCTGGTCTGCAACTGCTTCAAGGAAATAGATTGCCAATGGAGGTAACATATCAGAACAATCTCTCTATTTTGCAATCAAGTAAAAGAATCCAAAACACATATTTCAAACTGCTAAAAATGCCCAAGCTTCTTGATCCACAGGCTTGTTCTGAAGGGTACAGTAATGAAAGTAATTTGTTTTTATGAACTTGTACTGCTACATAAGCATTGCTCCAATCATTTCTGACTGACTTTTCACATATACGATGAATTTTACTGATCTAGAAGTAAACGAAAATTCAGGTTATTTGACCTTGTCGCTCCACAGGCTTTCACATTAACCATGTGACTAATTGCAAGAGTCCTTTTCTTTTAGGAAAAAAGCCAAAACCCAAACAAAAATCAATTTCCCTAAACATGTCATATTATTTTCCACTTCTATGTCCCTGTTGACTGTACAACTTCCTTTTGTATTCCACTTTGATTTTTCACCTGTGTTCTGAAACACTCCGTTGTACAGCATATTTACACATAATTTTTTAAATGTTGTGACAGTTTGATATTTTTAAGGAAGGAAGCACACTTATCTGTCTTGATAGAAAAATGTAGTGTCCAGAGAAACAGACAAAACTAATTCAAATCCATGAAAAATATTCTGTGGATGTCATTTTTGAGCACTTCCATCTTTTTCAAATCACAATCTCTATTCTATCTGAAACTTCCTGTTCAGACCTAGGTCCAGGAATTACTAACATGAAACTAGTAGAGCCATCTGTGAACTAATCCAAATTTCAACCCAGAACAGGTTGCAGTACCTCAGGGAAGTGTTAACAGAACATCAGGCTTGACTTCATTTCAACTTGACAGCAGCAGAAAGTCACCCTGCCACCAAATACATATTCTTGAATCTATGCAAAAGCAATGCTTTTTATTATCCTTCCAGTTCTCTGGTCATATGTGTGTGCACCACACAAATTACTACCACAGATGGTATACTTATTATCACTTTGGACAAAGGCCACAGAGGTCCTGAATAAACATGATTTCGTATTAGTCATATTTAAAGGGCATTAACGAGTTTGGTATTAAATTCAATTGTAGCAGAAAGTAATAGCCACATGTATTTCAAAGTGGTTGAAAACATGTATATGGGCATATTCTTTTTCCTTTAATAATAATGTTAATCAAATTATTTTTAATAACTGATTTTTTCTAGCTCAAGGTTTTAATCCATGTACTTACAAAGAAAATCCTTTTCTCTTTCCTCCTCTTGTCATGCCTTGTGCTGCTTACAGGAGCAGCTGTTGGAACACACACATCATGTCTGTCCCCTGGGCAAAATAAAGACTAATCTTACAATAAGTATAGACAGGCTGGAAGGGTCACTTGTGCCGGAGGGAGTCATAATGGGCTTTTCAACTGCAAGACTTCATTTCTACCACGATGACAAGCTTTTACAAACCTGAGCTTTATATTTTGCCCTCTCTACTTTCTGTGGTTCATACAGTCATCTGTCAGAAGCTAACCTAAAAATCATGTTGTGTGTGGACTCAGTCAGCAAAGAAACAAAATGGCATACTTAGTTCCAGAATATGAGTTTATACGTTGTTGAGAGTCCAAAAACTTGATTTTTCTTCTCCAGAAAGTTTGGACATTTGCTGAAGACAGCCTTCAGTTCTACAGGTAACTATTCAGATGGACAACACTGATAAAAAAAAGCACGCAATTCATTTAGTCATGTTGTAGCCGTATTCCTTTGGAAGTAATTCACTCCACTATTAACAGAACTGATGCACAACTATGTATTTCAGTGTTGATTTCTATAAGACCTTGATGGAAGTTATGCACTTTTCAGGTGGTGAAAATCCCATCTTTCTCTTCTAGCAATTAGTAAAACTTATTTTAACATCTACTGAAGACCTACTAAAATTAACTAAAGCACTTTGATCAGCTTTGGATTAGATGCAGCACACGAGAAAGAGAAATACATGAAAGCTCCCACCCCTTTAAACATAAGAAAAACTGAAAACAGCAGATGACATGAAAACCTCATTTCTCTTTGAAGTCAGTCTGATTCATCAACCCTGGTGGGCAGAAACTCGTATTAAATTTTAATTTCCTACGCCTTTAAACTTAATCCCTTACTCTATGCAAAAGTCCATTTGGCCTATACAAAACAGAAGGTGATGAAACCAAGATTTCATTTATCAAAATCTTGAAGTGTTCAGCTAATTATGCATGTTTACCAAGTACAGAGTTCTGCTGCTACATGGATAACAGAAAATCATGTACTTAAAAAAATAAAGTACTCAAGTAATTACATCAAAATCTTATAGTATTTTTAAATTGCTCTAAGAATATTAATTACTTTTTAAGTGCCTTTCAAATAGAAAAAGTAATCTGTGAAGATGGCTGATTAATGCAATAGTCAGAAGATACAACATAACTCAGAACATCCTTTTCTAGTCCATCTGTTGGCCTTGTGTTCATCTGTCTGACATGGTCTCTGTGTGCATTTAGTCCATAAAGCTAAAATCTGTGATATACATGGAGATCATTTACTATAAAAAATAGTCTCCAAGAGCATGTGTCAACCTGCATATTGGAACTATCCTTAGTTCCAAGAGAGAAGTAGAGTTTTATCCTTGCATTCATAATAAACCACTGCTTTTGGAATGCCATTTTCATCCAAGCTATTTTGTAAACAAACAAGACATCAGGGAATAAATGGTCTTAAACAGACTACACACAAGATTGTGTTTGAAACTCAGTGCTGATTACTTCCATTCTCCTCTTCAACAGAAGATATTTTATAAATAAGGCTGCAATAGAAGGTAATGGTTGGCTCTGTCAAAAACAGTTGGCTTCTCAGCTGCTGCTTCAAAATAGAATACTACTATAGAGAGCAGTAAATTTAACTCTTGTAACCATGAGGATATGTCTGAAAACTTGCAACAGGGCAAACTAAACCCTGTTAGGCTGCATCACTGGTGCTCTGAAAACTTGCAACAGGGCAAACTAAACCCTGTTAGGCTGCATCACTGGTGCCCCTGGAGGTACTGGGTGGCTACCCTTAGGAGAGGGCATCTCTTCTCCGGGCTGAGCAATCCCTGTTCCCTCATCTTCTCACCACGGGGCCTCTGCTTCTGCCCTGACCATTTTGGTGGCTCCCTAGTGAACTCACTCCAGATTCCCGATGTCTTTGCTGTATTAGGGACCAAAAACTGTCAGTGAACACCAATGAAAAGAGCCTGGGTCCATCTTTACACCCTTCTTTCAGGTACTTATTTACACTGCTAAGAAGATCACTTCCCTCAGTTGACTGCCTTTTTTTTTTTTTTACTGTAGAATCAGATTCTAATAAATCAGATTAGATTATATGCACCATACAACTATCGTTTCCAGTAAACTAATAATTGCAGATACACAAAGTAGCTCAGCAACCAGGTGAAATTTTGTACACTGAAGTGTTCTTTTTTGCCAAACTTTTAAACATCAAAAGAAACACAATTCTATCAATGTTCTATTTGTACCAAACAGCTACCAGAACAGCCAACTATATCTTACATAAAAGTAGTTGCCATTACCCACATGAGTGAAAAATACTCAGAATGTTGCTAATATAACTGAAACAAACTGTTCTATACCATAGCAAGTTTTAACAACAAAAAACATCATGTAAAGCTCAACTGGTTGATGCAAAATTAAAATCATAATGATTACTTCTCGTCCAAAATGGAAAATTGCATTTATCAGCCATAAAATATCATAAAAAGTCAGAGGAACAAGACTTGACTCTACTTTGTGGCATAAGCTTTCAAAATAGTTGACCTGCTTAATAGTGCCTCTACTCAGATTTCAAAGAGATTTAACAATGCAACTGCAAGAACTACCATTATACGATCAACCTAGATGCTAAAGAATGTTTGCAGACCTTTAATATTCAAATGTAGAGATTTCATAAGATACCTGGGCTCATTTAGCAAATGGCTAATTCTCAGAAATGCATGCAGTCATAATTTTTAGATATTATTTAAACACCCACATATTCAAATGCTTAGCCTGAATGTTCCAGAATTCTTTCAATTCAAATTGAAAGATACAATTCAAACAGGAAATGATACAAGTATTTCATTACACATCTTGTACTTTCTAGCTCCATTTGGGACAATAATATAATAAGAGCTTTCCCTGCAACATTTGACACTACCATATGGTTCTGGTTTAGGTAATACCCACCCACCCACCGTATGATTTTAGGCAAATACGGGAAATCAGTGTTTTTTCCTCCAGCAGCTCTGTTGGACTGGTCGTTAGAATAATGTCTGTGCATTAACAGGAGACTGCTAAATATGCCATCTGTTGCTCACCAGCAAACTATCCACCATATCAATGATCTCAAAAAATTCCACAATTGGACCAAGTCTGCCTTTTTGTAGTGCTCTACAATTTTGCTAGAATCATTGCATATCACCATCCTCAATTTTTACAATCAGTGATCTAAAGACAACAGCCAGTGACTGAGAAGTCATAAATCTGAATTGGTGAGGCAGTGGCTGAAATGAAAATTCTCCAAAGCTCACTAGTATGAATATTGAAGTAATTCCCCTTTGAATGACAGTAACAGCAGCAAGCACTTTGACCTAGTTTTCAAAAGAGGTATAAAAGAACTGTGAATGGAAAATGGATTTTCAATCTCTTTGAATCCTTTGGAAATCTGAGTTTGTTTTCTCTATAAACCAGTCAATATATGAGGCAATTTCTACCCATCTCAAAGGCACACCACTCAAACATCTAATTTCTCTTGAATAACATCACCCTTAAAATTCTGTATTTGAGAGTACTCCTCCATATAGTTTGTACTGAGTTTCTCTTTTTGCCAAGTGGAAAAGTGATTAATACAGGGTGATTTTTCATACATGGGTTCTTTCAACATGATGTAAATTGGTGTGAATATTTTTCTGAACCAAATTAGTTCCAACTTTTAATAAAACATAGAAATCATAACCACAGGATCAAGTAGATGTTGCTAACATAGAAATTAGCCAGAGAGAGTGCTTTGTTGTACACTAAACATGCTCAGAGGAGTATCAGCTTCTGCTGCTCATGTCACCACTAAGCACCTCAAGCTTCTACTCAGTATCAAAGTAGACAGACCCTCAAATGCTGCACTAGACTTTCTCAGGGCAAGCCTCTTGTCATGCAAGTGACAAGTTGCATCAAAACTGGCCCAACAGAATTGTAATGCAGAGTGTCCTGGGCATATTCACCTCTGTTGATAACGGCACCACTTTCACAAACACTCTTGAAAGTGCAGTTAGTATATGATAACCAATTTAAATCAGGATGTTTCAGTCTTACTTAGCTACCAGTATCACTACTCATGCAGCATGGATTTCCATATGAGATAATTTACTCCTCACTTTTGCCACTGTAATAAAACCCTCATCTTAAACCACTAAAAACTAAGAATTGATTCACTGTTTTAATTTATTTCCCAGAATTGCACTGATTTATTTAGCTCATTAAGGCCCATGCCAGAGAAAGCCAGCATTTCTTTCTCAAAAAAAGAACAGGTATGATCATTAAATACGAAGTGAAGTTTTAAAATAATGAAACAAGGGTAAGCATTAAGCTTTATTGCATGACAATTATTTTAATTATTCACCGTAGACACAACTGGTAAAAAATTAAATCATACCTGCTTTACAAGGAGTTTATCAGATTAAATCTTATCAACTTATTCCTTCACAAACATGAAGTTCCTTGTCTCACTCCTTTAGCTGCACTTCCACATAGCTGATACTGTACTAATCTCCATTAAGAAGAAATACAAGGATGTCAAGAGTCTTTATAGTACACAAATGTTTTGTTCTAAACACTAGCCAGCTTGTACCATTGACATGTGGTATTGGGCCAATGCTGTAATTACATTTGCATAAAGATAAGCATAGAAATAGCACAATATTGAGGATACCTGCAACTCAACATGTTCTGAAGCTGAGCAGATACAGGTGCTTGCAGGAATACAGTTTTGTCATTTCTTAAAAGAAATATTATTATAATAACAGGAGGTTTATGGCAAAAAATACTTTTCTAAATAAACCACGCATATAATGATTGACCAAAACTGAGTAAACTACTTTTTTCCTCATATGCTCCATCATTATATGTTCATAAATAATGCCTGTTGCTTTACTCTTTATAAGGAACACCATACAACACAAAGAAGACTTCTACTGAGGACTAGAACTGTTATTTGGGATTATCTGAACTCTTTCTACCACACTCACACCACGTACATTGGTCACTAGCTTTCCACAGTTAAATTGATCCCATATGAATCACTTTTGCTTTTGGAAAGCCCTGTACAGGATTTACTTAAACACCCACAATATGAGATAGTTAAAACATTTATCCTTTAAAAAATAAGAAAAAAAAAATCCAGCACATACAACTGTATGTCAGATAATTTCAATAAAGTAAATAATAAGCTATTTATTTAATTCAATACATTAATTCACTATTTATACTATTTTCCTGCCTGTGGTATTCCTTGCACAGAACACAGCAATGGCTACAGCCTTTGCACAACCTCAAGAACAGCTCTTCCTCCACAGATGTGCCAGACTGCTGCAGCTGCACAACTCTTGGAGAAAGTAGCCAAGAGAAGGAGAGATGAGGACAAGAACTGGTCTCGGCTAAATCACTGACCCTGGCCGAACCAACCTCATTTTGCACTCCTGCAAAGCATTCCTGAAATTTTTAATTTTATTAGCAAAGGTACGCACAATATGCCATACAAAAATTAAGCATGTTTCATAGATCGATGAAGGCTTATAAAAATTGAATTTAAATGTTATTTTTGTAAAAAAAAAAAAAAGCAAACAAAAAAACCCACTAAATAAGGCAAGTGTACCAGAAGAATTAAGACTCAGTAAAATGCATTACTACCCCACAATCCCACAGAAAGTTAATAGCAAAGGAGTAAATACATCCAAATATATTAATTCTCAGTCATGTGCTTCATTGAAATAAGTGGATTTGAAATCGGAGAAAGTAAAACAAATGATCAATTGGGCCAACCATGTCTATCAACCGCAGATTTTCACACGGTCACTGCAGTAGCTCATCAGAATCCTTACAGGGAATCAGCAGAATTCCCTATATACAATGAAGATGTGAAATGAAACCCCAAAATAGCAATTTCTTTGCAAGCTTTTGCAAGCCATGAGGTAGGTGTAGCTGTATTTACCTGTATACATGCAAAAAGTAAAGACTCATGACTTATCAAGCTGGTCAGACACAAAAAGAAAGCAACCTCCAGTGAAACTGAAAAATTACAAGAGAATCATAGCATCACTGGAAAGTTAAAGATGAAGAAACTAGTACTCATGGATAGAACATATTTTTGGTCAGAATTCTGAGAATTCTACAACTGCAAGTATCAAAGGAAAAAACAGAATTTCCTTTTCTTATGTGGGTTCCTCAAGAAAAGGACTCACTTTTTCATAGTTTCCTATTTTCACAGAAACAACTGAACTTAGAAAGAGGTTTTATTTTCTATTGATTCTCATATTTTGGTTAATCTTCTGCTTCCCAACATTTAGCTCCAGATAGCAAAATTATAGACAACAATTCAGCCTTGTTGACCAAAGGGCCAGCACAGAGCAGCAGCTGCCTGAGAAGAAGGTATAGAAGGGTGTCACTGTAGCTAAAGTGGGAAAAAACTCAAATTATCAAAGTGGAACGATTCAATCCAGAACCACTAGACAGCTGCTTAATTGCCTCAACAGAAATAACACACACACAAAAACTCAAACAATAACAACCAAACAAAAACAACAACAAAACAAACAAAAAAGATCAGCCTTCCAGGACTGCAGTAAAGGTCTTACACACATCACTCCCAATGCCTCCCGTATCATTTTCAGGTAATCAACATTTCGAAGACTTAATACTAGTGTGTACATTCACATGTACGCCCCTTCCCCTGAACACGGCCCATTAGTGGTCACTGTCCTGTATCTGGCAATCTGTAAATGAAGGTTTACACCATGAGTCTCTGTGTTTTGATCTATCTACACACATACAAAAATGCAGGTAACACTACTTCAACTAGTTGGTTTAGAACTAATTGAAATTATATAATTTGGAGGCAAACTGATCATTTATTGTTGCAAACGGTGGTTGAGGTTAATATTTGAAAAATATTAGGGAGGCAGCCTTTCCCTTTCAATTACTCTGTGCTTCTGGTAGTCAGTGGGGAGTTACATCAATGGCTGTAACACCACTGACATTAACGCTCCTCTGACTTCATCAAACTGAGATTTTGATCCAAACTCTTCTGGCTTCAGTGCTCCCATCTGCATCACTTAGGCTAATTTTACGAAGTAACTGCAATTGGTAAATTACAGAATTCTTTAAAAGTACAATAAAAAAATCTAATGGGTAAATGTTCTCCACCTCAAATGTATTTTAATATCTGCATTTACTATATCAATGGTATATGAAAAAAATAAGTATCTAAGCTGCTGGTTTTTTACTGCAGTGATTGATTTTGAAGATTGTAATCCTCATGCTCACACATTATTCATTGATTATATTGATGAATTATTTTAATTCAATCTTGCAGCATTATATGTGTGTATTAGGGAAAGTAATTACAATGGAAAGTAGATGGCAATAAATGATGGGGGAAAACCACATAATTTTGAGCATGTACACAGATATTAACCAAAGATGTTTACTTAATTTTATCAAAGCAATATCTCTGGAAATTAAAACTTTAATGAAAGCAATAACTGAAGCATAAGCAAAACAATATTAAGGCCCCAATACAATTTTTCATTATATTAAAGGTTTAAAACTGTTTTCCTTTCTCAATTCTACTGTGCAGTCAAAGAAAGTTATTAGTTTTTAATACTATTATTCAGTTGTACAGACTTGGAGAACAATCTACACACACAATGTCACTGGGGAGTAACAGAAGCAGCAAACTGTAAAAACTCAAAAACGATCAGTATAGAATATGCACAAGTATTTTTATAACTGGAATGAGGTTTTTTGTTATTAATGATATGCATCAAAAGCAATGTTGGTGATTCCCACAATAAGAGCATTAAGATTCATTTCACACCTACTAGGAAGTCTCTCTGCAATTTTTCAAATTAAAAACTCTTCATTTTTATAATGAACAATATGACTTAGAAATTACTGCAGTTTTTCAAAGGCTAAGATCTAGACATTCAAGATTCACTTTTGACACAGAAGTAGCCCTGTAATAAATTGGTTATAAAAGAAGAAACAGGAATACACATTACAATTAACCTGTTTATTTCTCTTTACTTTTATATGAGTTCATAATTTTAATTTGTAAAAACATTAGGTTAAATCCCAAAATATAACGAGTCAGGATATTTTGCAAGGTAAATGGATAATTAGTTTGTTTTTAATTTGCAGCAAACCTACTCTTCTGAGAGTCTCTGTCAAATCAGAACAGTTGCTTAGAGATTTCCCAGTCCCACTTTGAAGAAAATTCCAAACTACATTTCCTGAAAAGGACACTTGATTTTTTTTAATTAGTGTCAAATCAGCAGGAACTTAACAGATTTAATATGTCAATTTACTTTCATATAAAGTTCTCATTTAATTTTTCTGCCTTGGAAAAACAAATGTACCTGAACTCTGTGCATGAGGGAAGCTTAATTCTCTGCACAATGTTATATTAAATCAATCTTTTTAAAGAAAATTTTACCACTTAGGAAAAATTAGAATGCATGTTTAAAACAGTGGAACAAAATTGCAGTTCCATCATTTCAACGAATTGCATATTATAAACAACAGCAGCAAACCACTAAAACCAGTATCATAAACTCCTGTGAATTCCAAGTTATCAAGGTGCCCACATATCAACAGTAGAATACAGCAGTCAGCAGACAGAGCATAATTCAGTGGTAATCATAGGTGCTTGATAATAAAATATTTTCTGCAAATGATAGTTTCACATAGGATGAATCAACCCCTCTGCCATCAACGTATAAAACTTGAAAAGAATCATTATAGATAGAAAATATGAAATGAGAGCTCATAGAGGAGAAAACCAAATAAAAACCAGCCCTTGAATTCCTCACTGGGGCTGAAATATATCTACCATTTCTCTCTTCAACTCATCCCACTGATTTATCTGGCTCAAGGGACTTCAGATCACATGGACCAATGAGACATGCATGGTTCTTACTGTCAGTTTATTTTGATTCTCTCAAACACAGTTCTCTGCAAAACAAGTTATTTATGTGCACCTTGTGACATCACGAGAAGACACCGCTCAGCTACTGCTAAGACAGATGCTTCAGTCTTACTGAGCACGTAATCAGTCTTTTAGTGTTTATAAAAATTGCAGATTCTATTACATGTCTGAGACAGTTGTGAAGGAATGACAGATTTATAGAATAAAGTAGGTTTTATATGACCAATATAACACACTCTTAGACTAATTAGTAAGCTCTCTTCTATAGAGAGTAATCTGCTATCACAATAGCCAAGACATTCTTGATATGTAAGCTAATTCTATATTCCTTACATAGACACCATGAACCTAAAGCATTTGCTTCCCTCAGCATCATTATTAAAAATAAATTCAAAGCTAAGTGTCTCCTGTTGTTCAAGGTTTATTAGCAATTAACATTTCAATACCCATTGTATAAGTCTCTCCATAAATCTGTTTAAGTCTATAAAACTAACTGGACATTTGTACAGTCAAATGAATTTCATTTTTTTGACTGCAAAAGGACAAAGCAAAACTATTACGAATAACGCAAAATTACGCAAAATATATTCTAATCACGACTGCTTATTACAAAGACCTGACCCTAGGCCATTCAGAATATATAATACTACAATAAAACTGTTAAATTCAATCCATCTAGCAGTTTCTGTTGAGAATACAATCTACTGCACAAAAAGTATTGGTACATGATGAATTTAATGCAAAAAGCATCAACTTTCATTCCCCAAAATAATTTATTGTGTAATCTCTGACTGAAGATGTCCTAAAGGATTTCATTTATGTTTTAAGGGCAATTACATTATCTCATCTTTCCTCATCAATAAACCAGTTTCTTAGCTGTGCTAAATGATAAGGGCAAAGGACAAATAATTATTCACTTAAGGAACAGATTATTAGGTAGGAAAATGAAGATTTATTTACATTCTCACGTAAATTCAGTAGGAAGTGGTTTTGTTTAATGAATTTGATGATTTCTGCTATCCCTACTTTGGATCAAAGGAAAGTAAGACATTCTCAAACTATTCAGAAGGAAATTCTAACTGCTTTTTCAAAAGGTGGTGGCTAATTTAAAAGTAATAGTAACAAATTTTATTTTGTGGTAGATTTAGGAGTGGTGGTTTATCATGTATTCAAATGGAATTCATTTTACTTTCAACTAGGACATATAATCAGATTTGCTGTCTGCCTACAGGTGGTCAATATCAGTCAGTTGAGCCTGTGCTGAAAACAGAATTATTTCCCAAACCAATGTTACATCCTCTTTACTTCATATTTTGAAGTATTCTAACAATTAAGATTTTTGTATTAACCATCTGCATATTTTCTTCATCTGTGATTCAATAAGAGAACATTCTGTCTTATGAATGCATTCGACTCATCATATGAAGCACAATATGTTTACTTAAGAATAGCTTTAATGTAGGATGGCGGCACCTAACCAAAAAAGGCACAAAAAGAGCTTCAAGCAGGCTGCACCATGAAATTTGAGAAAGATAAGAGGTTGCAATAATCTACATGAAACTTCTTTTTCATCCTTTTCCAATTCTAAGATTTTAAAAAATATTTTCATGATTTAGATTGTTCAAACTATGCATGCCTAGAAAGCACCCATTGACTAATCCTGATAAACAGAGAACTGTAAGATTTTATTTCAGTTCAAAATTCTTTAAGAATAACCAACATGCTTGTCTCAGGCTGGTGTCTTGACTCATTTGAAGAAACTGAAGAGCCTCCTTTGTTTCAAAACACCTGGTTAGGACCATCTACTTTTATCTGTTAACATGCATTTTATGTTAGCCAAGGTAGTGAAAACAGGATTCACCATTTCTTAGATAAATTACACTACTTTATCAATAAACAAGTCTAGTTACACAGCACTGGGACGTGCTGTTGGGTTGAGGAACAGCACAGTTTGGTTTTATTTTGCTTATGGTAGAGTTCTTTCATCACAAAAGACTCTTAAAATACCATGTCCATCAAGATGTCTCCAGAGATGCCTATGGAGAAATTGTTTCTTAAAAAGCAACATTTACTGTTTGGTTGATTTTCATTTACCGCTCCCCTCCACCCCCCTGGCTTTCTTTGACAGAGTTGCAGTTGTTAATGTAACTATTAAGACCAAGGAATAGCAATTCTTAATTTACTCTGGATGTAGGATCCTAGAATCACTTGGTATTTTTAACATATTGAAAACTCCAAAACTCATAAGGTCAATCCTGTCTCAGAAATTTATATCTCAAATTCCACCTGGCATTGAACAATGGGCTGAACCCTCCATTTATAGGTACTGTCACTGCAGTCAATCACTCAGACTTGTACAGCCTACACTGTATTATGTTATTCTTCACATAAGTAACCAGCGCTCACAATATTCACCTTTATATTGGTTTTCCCCGGCCTCATCCTGCAAATCCATCTGCATCGATCGCTATTCCACTCATTTAAACTGCTTCCTACTTAGGATTGAACATCTGGTCCTGACCTATATTTTTCAGCCAGATGAAGGGTCTGTTTCTGAGTGGTCTCTAAACAGCTTTAAAGTTTTCCACACTTGAACAAAGACTGAAAGTGGAATACATTTATAAACTGGGCAATTACAGAATTTAGGATCAGATTATAAATATGTGCTTTTAAGTCATAGATATCACTTTAGAAGGTTTATGTGTGCGTCCCTCATCTGCCAAACTGTCTCCGTTTCAAATTCCCAGACACCTTACAGTGACCAGTCCTTTCACACTAAGTAAAACAGTTGGCAAGGATCACCATACTGTGCATGAACGCAACTTTCTGAACAGATGGATACATTTATTCTTAGCCCTTATTTCAAAAGAACTCTTTGAGAAGACTCAGAGAAATACATCAAGTGTTAATCCTGTGATAGGTCATGCATACAATCCTGCTGAAATGATGGGAGTAGTTGTAAATTATGAAAAGATGCAGTCTAGGGTCTCATAACTGGGTGGCCTAGATATTAATAAGGATATACATACTAATGATGATGAAGCAGTTGTCCATGGAAAAGCTGATTTAGAGAATATTCAGTTTTATCTTTCTGACAGCTCACATGGGAGCACATACAGTATTCATTTATTTTCCTTGTGCTAGTGTCAAATGAGAATATTGTTTAAAGATAAGGGGCAGTATCATCCCACTTGTATGACCTACTTATTCTAATTAATACTTTCCAATCTTTACCAAGAATGTTTTAGAGACAAGGTAAAATTCAACTCACAGCAATATAGAATTTCAGTAATTCCATTTATACAAAGAGGACTTATTCCAGTTTTACACCAAAATAACTGAGATTAGATTGTAACCTACAGCAGATGTCTTTTTCCATTTCTCCCTTATCTACATATGAGAACAATATCAAGGACAAAACATTGAATAATATGCCCTAAGTAGTATTCTAGCTGAACAATATTTGTATTTTGAGTTGTATTTAATTGTTAATCCTAGTTTATATCAATATAACTTAACTGCAATTTGATCATTCATGCTTATCACAGTTTTAGAAACAGAATCCAGAGTACTGACATAAAAACCCTACGAAACCATTATCATGACACACTGTGTTTTACCTTGAAATCATGGCCTGGAAAATTTCTTGTGTTTGATATCAGCCACCCAAACAGTAATAATTTGCCTTACTCTGCTATCTCAAGAGATTTATTCTTTAAGATATATCAGAAATAACAGTTTCTATTAATTATGCACAAGTGACTAAAGTTTTCCTTAAGCAGAAGTTCAAGGCAATAAAAACCAGAAGCAACTTAGCCCCAGCCATTCTCTTCCTGAATTCCTTGTTCATAATCACTGACATATTTGGTATGACTTCTGGTAAGGTCACTTCAGGCCAAAAAGCATTACAGCCCCAAATGGCAATGAAAGCTCAGGAAGAAACTTAAAATAAGCAGGTCTTAAGGCTTATTAGTCTAAAAAGAGTTGCAATAAAGTTATTTGCCATCTGAAATGCAGTGTGTAAGCTTGTTCCTCTTCTGAAACAGATGCTAGAGAGTTTCATGGGGTAGTGAGAAGTAACTACTCAGAACACGAGTGTTTATTCAGAATACTGTACTGAGTTGATCTTCTGGTGTGCATTTTACAATTTAAGGTTGACTCCTGTTAAGGATAGGAAGATAATACAGCTAAGACAAAAAAAACCCCTGTGCTTTTGTTTGGAACACGCTTCACCAGTAGAACCAAAGCAAATTCCAAGATAAGATATTAAAGGTATTCAGTTATTTTTAGAGTTTGTCTCTCAGAGCATGAGCTCAATATGTGGATATAGAAAACTACATATTTGAAATACAAAATGCTATGACATCATTTAACTCATCAGAAACTGATTCCCAGCCTGATCAATGCACCACAAATGAATGCAACTAAGAATATCACTGATCCACTTGGCAATCCCTGCATACAAAGATTGTGAACTTTACTCAGCAATGAGAAACTGGTTGCATTTTAAATAGCAGGAGGAAACTTTCTGTGCCCAATCATGAATACACTGATATGTAAAACCTATTTACTCCGATTTTCAGAAAATTCGTTAAAATAACTGAGAAAAAAGAAACCTTCTCAAGATCACCTTTTAAAGATCTTCATGTATGCATGGACTAACAACATTTTCAGTGAGAATTCCATTTGTCAGCTGTCACTGTAGCAATATAAGTTAAGAAACCATGCAGATCAGCAAAAGGATAAAGAAGTGATTTTTCTCATGAGAAGTATTTGTTTCTGAAAATTCTACCACATCCAGGCACTTGCAGAAAAGCAATTACATAGTCAAACAACTTTCTTGGAGATCATGATACTACCATAAAATCCTTTGCCAGACTAATGAATGAAGGCAAGGCACAGTAGAATTAATAAATGCAAACACATTTTGTGGTGTTTATAGTGGATGTCTGGCTAAATAAAAGCACGTGATTACACATCCCATAGGTAAAAATCATGAAAGGAATATTCCCTCTGCAGGTTGATGAAATTACCCAAGATTTGTCATTTATTATTCTGGACAGCATATTTAAGAGCAAAATCATTTTCTGATACATGTTGGGAAAAAATACATCAAGATTTCTTTTTAATTTTCCCTTACTAAAATCAAAATATCAGTAAGTATATTTGTTGACATATTTCACCTTCAGTTATTGAGGACAGAAATACCTGAGATTTGGGAAAAAAATATGAAACATAAACCTAGAGAATAAGCAAGTCAGTCTCATTTCAGGCCCCGGGGGACATGTCTGGGCACACAACTGGCATGGTGATTGGGAACAACTGGAATGGATTTGTAAAAGGTAAGTCATGCCTGACCAATCTGGTCACCTTTTACGATAAACTGATTGAATTTGTGTAGATGAAGAGAGCAGTGAACATGATTTATTTCAAGTTTAACAAGGCTTTCAAAGCTATATCTCTCACAGTATTCCTGCATTTAAGTTGTTATAGTCTACCTGGGTGGACAGACAAATGGGTAAAAAGCTGGTTGGGTGATCAGGTTCAGAGGCTAGTGATTAGTGGCTCTTACTCTACCTGGATGTTGATTATGGCCCCTGTCATACCACACATGTTCTCAGATCTTTCGCATTTAATATCTCTATTGCTTACAACATAGTCTGGAGAAGGACCTATGGCTATGGGATGGCACACTCCTGAAGTTTGCAGATGACATCTATGGAACAAAATAAATTAGAGAATCCGGTTAAATATTTTCAGCAAATTTAGAAGGCACAGTTTGTCTTCTCATTCCTACCTATATTACCAAGAATAAACCTCAGATTTATGGAAGAATCACAATTCCAATACATGTCCTTTGGTTGCTTTTCTGACAGAGCGTTTTCTAAAAATCAATTTTTGTTGTTCCTGCTCCTCCCTGATACATATTTCACTTGCTGACTTTTAGCTAAGGAATTAGGCAGTATTTCAATTGAGATGCTTTACAGAAAAGACTCCAACTGGTGAATAAATTACTGAAACAGACAAAAAACAATTAAACTCCAAGTCTGAAATTCTGTTATTATGAATTCTCTTTGTTAGTGGGGAAAAAAAAAAAAATAACTGAAAGCTTAATTGGGCCAGAACACATTTTGTATGTTGGTCGTAACAGACTCAAACTTACAAAGCAAAAGAAAAATTACAGAACACCGGCACCACTTGTTTTAAAACTGAGAACAAAATATTACTGAACAAGGCTATTGCTCTAGTCAGAGATAGGAGCCAAAAACAAGACAAGGATATAAATCAACAACAGAGTTTTATCCAGAGCTATTCTTCATATTAAAAATGTGAATCTTTATAAAGACTTGGCGTAAAACTTTTTGTTAGAGAACATGCCATCTCCTTATATATACTGCAAAAAAAAACCCATGGGAACAAATGTAAGAGAAAACTCTCATATCTGAGCATCAACAACAAATTGAAATCGCATTCAACAGGTTCTTGGTCAAAGAAAACCCTTTATTTGGACAGACTAAAGAGATTAAGTCAAGTAATTAAAAAATGATAACTGTAACATCAGCTACCCCTGAATCCAATACATTTTATTATGTTAGCTGCTGACAACTACCTCGTGTCCATTCAAGATGCAAAAAAAAAAAAAAAGAAAAAAAAAAAAAGAGGTTTTACACTCTCATACTTTGGTTAAACACAAAAATAATAGTTCACAAATAAGTCCAAAGATGCACATAAAAATGTTTTAACACTATGATTCTTATCTGATGAGCCAGAACCCCTTTCAGCCTATTTGGCCATATCATAACAGACATACAGGACTAATGGAAGCCTGTATTCTGCCAGTGATCATGGACACAAAATGAAACAAGCTGACTGGAGCAAAGTTCTGGTTATCAAGCCTGTACCTTGTAATTCTGCCAATTTCAGGGGCAAACTAATAACACACTGTTGCTTTGTCAGAGCTGGCAGTTGTCCAAACTACAGCTTCCCTACACCCAAATGCTGTGTTGAAATAATTTGCTGTCACTTAAAACTGGGATCTAAATTTCTGTATATGTAGGTGGGAATGACATTATTGATAGCCAATGTTCAGGAATACCAATTTGGCCATATCTTTTCTAGTGCTTTTTCATTAAAGTTGGATTAGTTTATATAAAATTAACCTTTATGAAAAACACTAACATCCACATATGTATGCATATCAGTAAGCCTCATTCTCTCTTCATGGAGTACTATTCAAAACCGTCAGAAAAGCATATCCAGGAGGAGGCTGGATACTGCCAGAGAAGTGTACCCAAAATAACAAACTGGTTAAATTGGATGGGCATATCTTAAAATGTAAGATATGAGCAGAATAACCAAATTCATTTATGTAGAAGTTCATCTTTTTCCTTCACATAACATTGAAGATGACTGCAGCAACACAAAAATAACTTTAAAATAACTGTTGTCAATTTAGACTTTTAACTCCTAGTCAAATCACTTGTGGTAAAGCCTTTCAGTGGCTTGAGTCAAGTTTCCTGCCTTAGTTTTTAGACAAGTTTTATCTAAAGCATAAACAAGTGTACAGCCTGCAAGATGGATTCTGCCCTCAAGAACAACTTGTGTCTCGGGATTTGCCCTGGGATCTCTGGTCCCTCCTCCATCATGGGAGAGATGCTCATTGAGTGTCTAATCACCGCTAAGGCATCCCCACAGTGTGATGGATTAACGCTGGTGGTGTAAAGAAAGGGCACACATGTACTAGTCACAAAATCAAAGCCTGTTTGGTTTACACAGAAAAGTCCAATGTATAACTCTCAATGTAAGCGAAGGCAGGTCCTCACAGCTGTTCCATGTGCAACCATCCTGGTGAGTGAGCAAATGTTTGCCATTTTTTGAGAAATAATTTTGATAGTATTTGAGGAACACTGGAAAATTTTTCTAGTGCTGTTTCTGAAGGACAAGCAACACATTTTGTCCTATAGAAAGTGCCCAGAGAGGCTCTTACTGTAAGTTCTTCAAAGGAGACTGCATTAAGGAACAACATTGCAAGTTGTGCCTATTGCACTTCAAGAAATAACACCTCTTCTTATATAAAGAAATCTGGCCAATATTTAACATTACAAAGTATTAAAAGGAAATCACAATCAGATCAAAATGAAAGGAACTATACAAAAACAAAGGCAGCAGCAATAATTTTTACTGAGATACCACTTAAAAAGCTGATATGAAATAAGTAGAATATTTTTATAGCAACTTAAATATGATAACTAAAAAATTACAAATTTCATTTTTATTGAATGATTTGTTTGTTTGTTTTGTGGTGTTTTTTTGGTTTTTTTTTTTGTTTGTTTGTTTGTTTTTCACATCAAGACCATCATTAACCTACTGATTACTAAGCTGGATCAGATGACTTGTGTTTCATTTCCCTTTCTAACAATTTATTTAAGGAAGCTGGTTTCATACAGTATAATTTTACAGAATAAGATGTTGTGAAGTACTGAAAGAATTGTCTAAGATCCAGAAATTACAAAAGTACGTTTAAACCTGGCTGTGCATACCAACAAACTTACAAAATGAAACAAAATAGGAAAAAAGTGCACATTAAAATAATAGAAAACTCTTACTAAGGAAGAAAATAATCCTGGAGTGTTACCAAATCTTTGATCAGTTATATTTTTTCTAAATAGACTCTCGATAACTGTATGTATATACTCATTTTGTCACCCTAATAAAACAGCATATGTTAAAGTATTTAGAGCTACATTAATAGACAAATTCTTTAGTTGGTTATTCTGTTACTTCCTATATTACAATAACATTTATCATTGGGAGTGACTAAGACTTTCCCTTCAGCTAAAATGGGTCTTAAGTCTCATGCAATTTCTTTTCCCATAGTCCTGTAGTTCATACGCAGATGGAACTTGGAGATGTTACAGACAGAAGTATAGACTGTACTCATGATCAAGGTGTGCCAAAACATGGCTGGAGAGCTAGCAGTGAGGGAACCCTCTCCTGAGAAACAAGTGTTCCTGTGATCAGGATCTTTCTCTTGCTGCGACAACATAGAAGTGGACTCTGTCAAAAGCTGAAAATATATTTGAGAGTCAGAATGTAAAAAAGTAGTTTGACAAATTTTATCTTCTATAATCAATAATGCCTTGCATAATATTTGTAACCAAGATGGCTGTGAGAGTGTGATATGATACCTAAAACAAACTACCTGTGCCTTGAAGGTCACAGGTAAGATAAACTACAACTAGGAATGTACCTTATTGCCAAATATGCATCACTGTATTTAAAATTGTTGCTGTTCTTAAACTCTGATAAAGAAAAAACACTCAACTTCATTCTGCTAAGAAACAAAGGCTAGCAACATCGGAAAAATAACCAGAAAGTATCCTGAACCAAGGTGTACTCCTTGTGTGGAGATCAGAACGTACAGAGCTGTATCATCCAGCAACACAAGAAACACAAAGGGCAGAGTGAAACCTGCCAGTGCGCATAAGAGTCAGAAGATTCGGGTTGTCAGCTACCAAAGTTTGGAAAACGGTTCTCTTGCAAGCGGTTAGCAGAGACACAGCCCACAACCCAAAGGTTCTAGGCACCAATGCCATTTCAGTCAATTTGAACCTAGTGTTAATCCCAATTACTACTTCTTAATTAGCAATGGAGTGAGATGACTATTAAGGAGGAGGAAGCCAACAGTAGACCCAGGTATCCCTTGGTATTCATTAACATACTCAGCTTGTAGAAATCTATGCAAGTTTGTTGGAGTGAAAAATCTATATTGATTTATATCAATAAATATCTATCTTGTGTTCCTTCCTTTACTTCTTTAGTTGCTACTCCAGATTGCATTTGAGACAGACAGTAATAACTCCTAGCAATCCTGTTAGGTGATAGACAATTCATTCAAGTATCTTTAAACACCGCACTTCAGCAAGAATGCCAGTCAAATCTGGAATCCTACTATCTCAAACATTCACTGTTAGAGACAGATATAATTATTCACACTTAATAAATATTAACAGGTTGAGTCACATTTAATTTACATTTACATTCTCTACTCAAGAACAAGAGAAGCTATGGTCTTGCTTTTATTATTAAGTTTTTCCATACCAGAGCCACCTAGACTACAGGACAACCTTCTCAAAGCCCAGAACCTGTCAGCTGCATACAGAGTACACACTGGCCACTGGCAATCCAGTGAAGCCTTTCTGACATTGGTGGCACCATGGCAAGTCAGCACCTCCTAAATTCAAACCTTTTCCCTTTATAACAGGCAATCCCAACTACTATAGCGCTTCAGTGTTAGCTTGTTGACAAGCTCAAATTTCCAAGACCTGAAAAAGAACAAAGCAGAAACCAGGAGACAAAAATCTCCAAGCAGGGGAAAAAGTCATGTCCACTAAGCCATTGTTTTGGGCACCAAATTTCTCCTAAGGATTGTCTCACTTTTACTGAAGCTTGTCTCTGGCCTCAGGCCAGGCCATAAACTCCAGATCAATCAGAATATGGCCAAATTCCTATATGTTGCATGGCCAAACTTGAGCTTGCAGCATTTGATGATTCTGTATGCAAGTGCACTGAGATACTGCATGACAGAGAGTAGCCCACCAACTGCTAAATAATAAAAGCTTTCACAAAGGTACTGGGCTCTTGAGGACAAACAATTACTCTGAATTGCTATCAAAACCACTTCAGAAAAAGATGATCATTTCTCTATGGAGTCTGAATACATTGAACTTCAAAAGATTTGTATAGACTTTGCACAGATGGTGACCATAATTCTTTTCAACATCAGCATTACTGAAATATGTGAGAACATACATCAGATAGCAAGTCAGGAATCTTTAAAACATTCAGAGGCACATAACAACCAGCAGTAGCAGGGTTAATTGTCTATTGGAAGGGACAAATAATTATTCTAATGCATTGCACTGCAGGCCGCCTAGATTGCCACACATACAGCTCCAGCCAAACTACCAAAAGTACACGATCTATTTGTTTTGGCAATGTGGTTTCCTTCACTCAGTAATTATCCTCTTCTACCAATCAACACTGAAAACTGAGCTATTGATCTTTATTGCAGCAGATGAAAAGGTCGACAGGATGTGCTCTGCACATCATGGTCTGCACAAGAAGAGCAAGGAGCAATTTTGACTGTAGCGATGCAAATTTACAGCAGATTTATAGCATGAGCCTTTTCTACTCATCCTCTCTGTGAAAATAGGAGGTATATCAATATACAGTGATGCCAGATGATTCACTACTGTCCTTTCCACACTTGAGAGCACCCAGGGGTCAAAGACTGAAAGAGCACACTAACCAGCCCAAGGTACCTTTACCTGAACCTACTCTCTTGCGGCACCCTGGAGGCCAATGGTCCATAACATGTGGCCTTGAAAATGTCCCCCATGTGACAAGACAGCGCTCTGGCTTGTAAGCTCCAAGAATAAGACAGTGGAGGTAGGTAAGCAAATCTGATTTTTCACCTGCCAAAGAAGGCATGAGAGCAGAGCAGTGCAGTGATAGAAATGTTCTTAAGTTGAATTTCTATTTCAGCATTCATTTTTTCCTGTGTGCTCTCAGTAGACCACAAGGAGGTAAAAGCTTTCAGCTCCTAATGCAAGCAATGGCTCTTTTGCCATATTATAACATGATGTAAATGACAAATGGCTACTGTGTTTTAGACTATACTATTTGTGCTACAATGCTGCCATGCCAGTGTGCTACCAACAAACAGAAGAAGTTAATAGCTCTTACAATAATTCTATATTCCTATTTGTGGTTGTAGCAAAGCTTTTAATTCCGACAACAGAACTAATATCATTGAAACTCTCAAGCTTTACTCTTCTACACAGGTAAGACCTAAAAATCAATTACAAAGCAGATGTAGGCATTATGTATCACATCAACATCAAAATGACCTAGTCTACTCAGCTACAAAAGTCCAGAAGAAAAACCTAATTTTACAGGACCAACAAGTGAAGGCTGGGGGTTGGGACACTTCTCTGAATGTGTATTTTGCATTTGTAGTCTGATGGATTCTAATTTTCCAGGGTTAGGTCTAATTTGATTTACCATAAACTGGAATCATTTGAAATTATCTTTAGGCTGTTACTGCACTGAAATAATGCTAAAGGCACTATATTATTTTTCCAGAATGAGAGGGATTGTTCTTTAATCTCAGTGTCATGGTTGCCTGTTCTTTTTCCTTTTTTTTTTTTTGTTTCTTTGCTTGGCTGGGGGGAGAGGGGCAGGAATAAGACAGAAAGATACTATGGGATTGGATTTTCTCTGTGTTAAAGGAGATAGATTTTCCACATCTGGACTGGGCTAGAGGTATTCCAGCACCGCAGCTGTAATTCTAATGAAAAATTCCAACAAAATTAGAATCCCATTGTAGTATGTACCCACACAAACACAAAACCAGAGGTTTTGTGCATAAGGTCTTAGAACATGTGTACTATTAAAAAAATATTTCTAATTGTTGCAAGGAATCTGCTCCATTCTACTAGAAAGAGAAATGATTAACAGTTCATTACTTAAGCTTCTACCTACTAATAGCAAAATGTACTTCCTTAATTAAGAAGCAAAAAAAAAAAATTGTAGTGACACCCTTTACATCACCTCAAAATATCAGCAATATCTCAGGAAAAGACTCAAGAGGCGCTCATTCCTCAATCTCTCCACTTCAATGACAGCCTATTTTTCATACTAAACATTTCCAGCTGTAGCCTATTTTCTTTTTATTGACATACTCTTTCTCACCTCCTCAAAGCAAATTCAGATCTGCTTCTCTGATTGCCCATATTTGTACACTCCTTTGGCTCTTGAGCCTTTCCGACCTATTCATTCCCCACCCCATAAATCTGTCACATTCTCATTTTTCTATATGTTTAAGGAGGAATAAATTTAACACCTCCATGAACAGGTAGCAAATGAGATCTTAGCAACTGTAGGCAGAAAGAATGACTGTGTCTGGACTAAGGACTGCTGTGTTGTTGACATGACAGGCATTTCGATCCTTTAATGTGTCACTGTTAACTCTTTTCTACTAACAAATTATCAGTAACATTTAAGAAGGGAAGCTGTATCTAAGTGCAGTACATAAACATATACAAGATTGCATCATAAACCAAAACTACAACATTTACATTAAAAAAAAAGACAAAAACAAAACCAAACACACACACACACACACACTTGGACATCTACCTAAAATGGACTTTAAATCCATTCTGCAGAAGGTTTCTCCTGGTACTCAGGTACTTCAGTACCAAATTCATTTAGGGGTTACAAAAAAGTCTTTGACAGAAAAAAAGAAAATTCCTAACTCATTCTGTTTGCCACTTGTGGGGTGGGAAGCATGGGAAGAGAAAAAAATAAATAAAAATAAAAATCTTTCTTTGAAACCAAAACTTCCCTTGCAAACAGAAGCTGCTTTTATGATGGGTGTAGTAAGAATATCTTCAGTACATAAATCTAAAATATTTATAAAAAGTAGCTAAAGATATCCACACAAAAAAGGAACACTGTCTTCAGTACAAGAATTAAATTGTAGACAGCACAAATTAACTTGTATACAATTAGCACAAATTAAGTTGTATACACAATACACGCATTTAAGATTTGCAGGTAGACCAGGATATTTTCTGGTACTTAGAGTGGGGGGGAAGAATTAAAAGAATATTTTTTGCTTATGAAGCCCAAGGCCATGACACAAAGCATATCACAAAACTGAGTATCTGTAAAACATTGTTCCAGATTTACATTTTCATCTTACCATTAACTAGATTTTTTATTTGGAATACGAATGACTTTACCCACACTTGCTTGTCTTCCCTCCACCTTTTCTCCCCTCCCTCCCGCTCAAAACTGAACAGAAAAATACAGAAAAAAAGGTAATAAAATAAAACATTAAATAAGATCAAAATGATCATTTTTGACAGTGCTGTAGAATAACTGCCTTACTCATAAATAGAGTTTTTAATGTTATTTTTCCCCTTGAGGGATAGCTGGTAAAGACAAAACTCTTTCTAAACAGCAGCAGGGTCCAATAAAACCCAGTGAGCTTGCAGGTGAGGACATCTCATTTCAGGTCTTCCTGTAACATGTGTTCTAGTTCTGGCCATGACCTTCACCTTCAGCAAATCAATGCAACTATTTTTCCTGAGCCTATCTTGCAGGATTTTATTTAAAACCTGGACTGGGGCCATCTCTCATAGTTTTGTTCACACAGCAACTAGTTCAACAAGTTTTGATCTCTTCTGGAACTGTCTAGGTGTTGCAGTGCTACAAAGCAATACAACTTGTTTTGGGGATGTGAGGGAGTGTGTGTATGTGTGTGTGCATAAATATATGTAGTTACTAGCATTCCATATTGGTTTCATTTGGCTAACAGTGTGAGGAGGAAAGCAAAGAATTGGTCTCTTGAGAGTGGAGGTATTCATCTCAAGAGAAATACGGATGCCTGGATAAGAGTCTAGCAAACCATCATCAGTTACAATAATTAAAAGCTTTGATAAATTCCCTTATTTTGATAAAACTTCTGTAACAACCCACTAATATAATGTTAAAGAAAAAACACACAACCTTCATTTCTTTGTTTTCATGTTAGCTACGAGAACATTTGTTATTCTATGCGATATGCAGAAAAATGCAGTTTCCAGTGAGGAAACTGTTCCAAGCTCATTCATCTTCACCCACATGACAAAAATAAAACCGGCAGCCAATCACTGCACATGCTTAACAAACACCACACCTGTATGCAGACAGACCATCTAAAGAAGTCATGTTAATAATTTACTCTTTGTTTTCTGTTCAAATACTATTCAGGAAAAGTTTGTTACAAGTGCACAACAGTTAGAAATGTCCCTTATCACCCTCTAGATTATGAAACAATCTGCATTTTAAGTAACACTGTAAACACACAGATTTGATTGAACAGTTATCTCTCAGGTTCTCAAAGGAACAACTGCAAACCGTCATGTCAAATGGACTAACCCATGAAAAAAATTTATTCCAATAAGAGCTGAAAACATAAAGGTTACACAGCAATTAACCTAGGGAGCCCATAAATGCATGCTCTTCACAAGCTATTTAAACTTTTTCATTTTCCCTCACTTTCTCTAAGTTCTAAACAATTTTTAAAATCCTAAATGGAAATTAAAAAATTAGTTTGGTCTTCTATTTTGAGACTCTTGCTAAGATTTGTCTTTCATTTGTTCCTGCGCCTCGCACAGTACACAGGATCATATATGGTTATTTCAGCTACTTAAAATTAATGAGCCAATGTCAGAACCAAACAATGCAGTAAAAAACTTCTAGTGTTTTGATTCAGGATTTTGAGATTTACTTGTGAGAAAAAACACAATCACTGGGTTTTAACCAATATTTTCTATCACCAGTGGCTTTCCAAATGATCTGTGCAATTCTCTACTGAATTTAAACAGATATGTCCCAATTCATAAAACAACCACAAAACACAACACCTTTAAATCTTCACTCTGTACTTGGAATTTCACGTCCTAAAACTCTAAATAACTTAGTATGTTTACCCTAACCAATGTAAGGGCATTCATCTTCAAGCCCACTGACACACTGTGGCATCTCACTGACACTGACTGAATTGTCTTGAAAAGTTCCCACATTCAGCACTTTGCAGAGGCAAGTGGCACTGGAGATGCTGTTGAATTAACACTGAATTATTTAGAACTCATTGTACCTTAAGAAATACAAGTAGGAGCAGTCAGCATCCTTATGGTCTTTCACTGAAGGCCGTATTGACTTCTGCATACCAGATTTTCTTCAGCTTTACCAAAGGCAAGATTGGATCTAAATACAAGAACACAAGGCACAGTATTTCCCATGTTATTCCACACTTGCATGGCCTTAGTCTCAGGCATCTTTCTGAATATTTCACCAGCACTGCTGCTCTCTCATACACTGCAATCATTGCAGTGCAGCTGAATTTAAGACATAAAATCAAAGAACAAAACAAATAATGAAATAACTATAGCTGTTACTCACTGAAAAGTTACAAATTACAATATTAAAGTTGAAAAGTACAGTTACTGTAAAAAGCATTGTAAAACACTAAGAAATAAAAAAGCTACAAAGACACCATGTTTGAATGAGCTGACACATGCTTCTGTACCTCAGTAATCTTCTAACCGACTCAAGATAGTGAAAACAGGTTTTCCAAGTACAAAACTATAATTTTTAACACACAGCCTCAAGCAACATCACAGAATCTTTCAGATGAAAAAAATAACTTTTTTCAGTAACTTGCAAATATATAAATATTTAAGATGCCATAATTATTGCCATCTGGTATCTGTCACTTTTCAATATACATCTTTTCTCAAGTGACAGCAGCATTCCTCCTGAGAGTCACAGTTCAGAATTTTGAACAGCTATATCATTTTACAGAGAAAAAGATACTGCATAAGGAAAAGGAGAATCTTATTACAATTTCTGCCTGTACTAATACTGCATGAAAATTCTACTGACTCTGTGTATGTCATGTTATCTACTGTCCAAGTTATTTCCACACCTCTTTAATAGTTGTATAAGTGAAAAGTGTAAATAAAATTAATTCAGAACAGACGTTATGTTTAACTATTGTAACTTTAATATTGCTTGTGTGGTATCAATAACATGTACTAGGCTTCAATTATCAAAAGCATTCCTCATCTAAATATGTTAATCTAACCAATAATCTTGCCTCCATTTTCAACCAGGCAATCTCACAAATTTTATGTTAATTTATTTCCTTCTATTATTTTTTTTTCTCTCACAGACCCCATATTTTTCCTGCATTTAGCTATGTTTCAGCTGTATTTCACTGTATTTCTGTTATCTAGGCTCTTTGGCTAAAAGAAGGCATTATTTATTTGTACCTCAGCTCCTTCACTGAAGTGAAAACAAGGACATTTTGTATATATGTTCCATTGATGCCTATAAATGAAGACTGTCCTGTAATTAAGCAGAATTGAGAATGGAGCTAATCCCAAAAGTGCTTTTTTAAATACTCTTTAGATGTCCTCGTCTTCTCTAGAAGTCACAGCACGCAAAACAACTTCAGCATTAGTTAGGACTGAATTTCATGTTTATTATCAAGATACCAAATAGAGTCTTACTATCCAGGTTGCCATTTTGAATCAACACAATTAGCAATATCTAGATTTTTTGTTTTTTAATATATATTGATTGTCAGTGGAATAAAGAAAACAAAAGTGTCTTAAAGATGCAAAAGCATTTAAGCAGGTTAGATAAGCTACACCAAGAGGCCATATGACACTGCAATGAGAGGAGCTCTCAACCTCTCAATATAACTGCTCTTGGCATTCCTCATGAAATGTCTCATAGTATTTTCACTTGTGCAGTTAATTCCCCCTGTGAACTGTCCTTTTCATTCAAAGTAGAGGGATGTCTACGATGTTTGGAGACAGAAGGGTCTTTTTTCCCCTTAATCATGTAGTTAGACATGAAAAATCAAGGATGACAAGAGAGATATAATTAGTGCAGAAGAGTCAGGAATGGAAGGAGGTACCATGATTCATTTTGGTGACTTAGTTATTTAGAACATGGATGGTTTATGATCTACACACTAAAAACCTGCCTGCAAGGTTACTCTCTCGCAGAAGCTGCATGTCATGTTTTCATCTCAGCAAGTGACTCTTATCTTCTCTTCATTCGAGACCCAGAAATCTTTTGCCCTGTATGGGAAAGATGGACACCTTACTGCCTTTTTCTCCCACCTTCATTCTTGGTTTAGCAGACAGCCTTTCTTCACACCTTCTCTCTCACTAAGGCTTAGATGCAGCAGTGTCTAAATATAAGTTTATTGGGAAAAAGAGGGAAAGGCAGAGGGTAACCCATGCTGCATTTGCCAGCCTCGGGCATCCCTCCAGCTGCCTAAGTGGTTGCCTGGTCCTTCTGATGGAAACTATTCCAGAGCAGCAAAAGCCTTTACCCAAATACTTTAAAGAGTTAAAGAAGAAAGAAGACACACACACTCTACCTTCCCCCCTACTCCACACACACACTTTGCAGATTAAAGTATTTACTTTACATCAGTATAAAACAACTAAAAGATAAAGGAATCAACTGACATTTACTTTGATTTTTGGAATGTTAAATCGGGTTCTCAGAGGTAGGTATAATAGCAAAGAATGTGGAAAACCATGCAGCATTTCTGCAGGATAAGAAACTAGTTAACATGTGATTAGCTGAAAGAATGTTTTTCTCCAATTACTGACCTGAAGCGCACATTTGACAACATGAAGCCATCAAAACTTGCTTCTTTTACAGATCTGTCTAAACCAGCAGAACACTGTAATAATTTTAGTAAGAAATACTAAGAAAATAGCATGTGAAACAGCCAGCTACATGCAACTTTGATGTCTTCTCTTTCTCCAGTCTTGAATCTTGTGGTCTGCTGAAGTGAAAATCATTTCTCCTCCAGCAGAGTGACAAGTTTTTTCTGCTAGAAAACATACAGCTGAAGAGCTTTCTTGCATTTTTCTCTTTGGGATTTTCTTTCTCTCTGGGCTTTATATCTCATGAAAGAGCAAACTCTGCAGGCTTCTCCTTTAGAGAAGACAGAATCCTGCAGACATTTGATTAAGGTGATACCAATTCTCCTGCAGATAAGATTGCAGAACTAGACAGCTATGTCACTGAACACAATCCCGTAGCCCACATGAACATATTTTTCTGTTGACAACTTATTTAATACCAAAAGCAGATTCCTCCTTAGCTGCCTACACATTCCCTGTCTAGTACGTATCACATGGCAGAATTTAGAAACCAGCTTTGAGGTCTTGCCCAGCAAAACACACTATTTAAGGACAGCAGTAAGAAAACATTCATTTAAGCCACAAGGAACCACAGTCAATGCCTATTTGAAAAATATTAGATTCCTCCTGGCTTTGTTGAAATTTTCCTCAACCCCGAGCCTCAGAATTAGAAATGTACAAAACTCAAGGGAGATTGGGAATTCTTTCAAGGGAAGAGGAGGGGAGAATAAGCTTTAAGAGTTCAAGGTAAAAATGTTCCCACTTCATGTAACCATTTTGTGCTTTATAAAATAATAATTACCATTCTTCAAAAAACATGAGAAAATACAGTTTAATTTCCAGTATAAATCCAAAATTATTTGAAGCATTTTTTTTTTCTTCCTTTAATAAAGATTTTTAAAAAATGAATATCCGAATTCACTTTGGGTTTCAAGCTCAGTCACATTTTGGAGGCAAGGGGGCAAAGAGTTAAAACGGATGGAGCAACAGCTGCCAGAGGTAGAAGCAGCAGAATATGAGAGTAAGCAGCAGGAGGCTGTGGATATGTGATGTCCACAGATCAGAATAAACCTAAAGTAGGGCACGTTAGATAATTTATATAGCCGCAGTGGGTCACTTCAGTTAACACCAAGCAGTGTAGGACCAGTTCTACAGAAATAATGTACTTCCCAGAAGTAGTACTTGTGTTTTAGTTCTTTATATATTTGTAAAAAAATACTTTTTACTTAAAAAATCATTTAAATTAAATTTTAGTATTATCAGCAATCCTAACAAAACAAACAAAACACCCACAACAAACAAACAAAATCCCACCACAACCAACAAACACACACCAAAACCAATCAAAACAAAATCACAACCCCTCGTGCTTTATGGCTAGGAACTACTGTTATTGATGGAAAAGATTATTGAGATATTTGGCCCACAGTCAAGTCAATCAAACCTGGACAGCATGTTTAAAGCCAACTCTGACCTTTTGATGTTGGGAGAAAACATTTACCTTTATTTTCAAAAGAAAAAGAGGTCACCTACTAATTGAGCAATGGAAACTATTTACAATACTACCACAGACAGAACCTCAGCTAAAAAAGAGAGATTTCAAATCTAAAAGATAAACTGATTACAACTAGTAAGTAACTACCCACTACACAGCCCCACCTTCACCAGCCCTAATTTATAAGAGTAGTGATATGGACTTTTCTCAAGCTACAGAAAGCTATTTTTTCATAATATTTTATTACCAGATAGTTCCTTTAATACCATATACTTACGGTTATCCACAGCAGAACAAGGAAATGTGACCATCATTTCTTTTCCTAAACCAAATTTCCATTGTTAAATTAATTGATAGGTTTCAGTGACTTTTTGACAGATTTTACTGAAAACTGCAGACACCTTATTTTGTTTCATATTTTCATATTTTGTTTCAACACTGAGAGCAAACAACTGCCCAGACAGAAACTGGCACCAACATCTATTTGGTAGACAAGTGACATGTCCAGTAATTCCAGTCGAGTGCACTGGACAGAGTGTTTTTCTTGCATCTAAGAATGTGTTTAAATGTATCTTAACTCGGAGTCATCATACAGCACTTCAGCATGAAAGATGAGAAAAACAGCACAAAACCATAGTCACTCACAGAGAGGGAAAACAATAAAATGGAAAAGGCACCACTTAAAGCACCAGTGACCCCACAGTAAGTGCACATGAAAACTAGTGAAGTAATAGAATGCATCAAAAGGAAGAAAAAGAATGATTTTTAATTAAAGTACTTTTAAGGTAAGCTTTGACAGAGAATAACTCTAAAGGTGTTCTGAAAGATCAGTGGACAGGTTTTTTAGCGTTCAGTCACATTTACAGCGACAGAGCCACTCAACACAACCAGGAAGCATCGGTGACTGGGGAAACCGATACACAGGGGAAGAAATGCACATCCTCTCTATTCGACAGATTTATTTTTTTTTTCTTAATTTCCTTGAAATTTCTTTGAAGGAAAAAAAAAAAAAATTATCTGGCCTGGCTAGTGAAAAACTAAACATAGAATGATGTATCAATGCACTGTCTACCATCACACTGGAGAGCTGGAGTGTGCACCATTCAGTGGTGTGAGGAGTTTGTAGATCCTCAGAGTGAGCTGCTTTGTTGAAACAATTTTTTTTTTTTTTTTCCTGTCGCTGGGGAAATGGCAGTTGATTTGGAGTGCCTGTCTTGTACTAGGTGAGATGAAGAATGGTTGTGTATGCAGCTTTGGTCTGAAAATACTCTGTGGCATGCCTAGAAAGACAGTGCTGTAAACACTTAAATATTTTAAGTCCAGAAGTTCAATGATGGAATATCTCATGTCAGAGCACCACGCTGGGAATTCCTTCACTAGGCACAAGCAGAAGCACAATAAAATATTGGCCTGCTATGCAAAGGGAGTGTTTGGGCAGAGAAAGAAGTAATCATAGTAGGCAAAAGATGGGGAGGAACAACCTATGTACAGCAGGCAGACAGAAGAGAAGGACAGGATGCAGTAGATGGACAGATTTTGTAGGTGGCAACTACTGTGTCCAGATGCTGCTACACAGTTACGGCAAAATTCTTCTCCAAATGTCTGCTGAATGTTTCTTTAACAAATTCAAGATGAAGTATTCCATGAATATAGCTTCTGGACTGGAAAGGACCAAAACATTGCCTCATCTGACCTCTTGTGTAACATGGATTCAGAAGTCAGCAATAATCATAGAATCATTTAGGTTGGAAACTACCTATCAGATTGAGTCAAAGCGTAAACCTAACACTGCCGAGTCCACCACTAAACCACATCCCTAAACGCCAGATCTACACATCTTTTAAATTCTTAAACCTTTTCATTTGTTGGAGTACAAGTATTTTCAAAATGTTGTACTTTACAAAAACTTTGACAGAATAAATTGCTGCAGGAGCTGTGGACACAGCAGAAAACAACAACATTGTTGCCCAGCATAGGAGACAACAGTCATTCCACTATTTACATTTCCATGTTGTTTCATACTCCAGTAATCCTAAGTGATAGTTTTTGATCCAGCCACATTTATGACAAAAAGTAACAAGACTGTGTTCTCAAAGTACTGTCAACTACATTTAAAGACATCTGATTATATTAATTTTCTTCATTAAAAAAAGAAAAATCAAGAGCAACAAACCAGTTGGGTATTACTGAAACAAGTTCCTCAGCTGGATAGCACCAAGGTTAAGACAAATTTCTCCTACATTCTTCCCCAATAAAAGACACTAATTGTATCTATAATATGTTAAAAAATCAAAATAGACTGAACACTGAGCAAGCAGGGATACCAGTTTGGTATATTACAGATAAACTCATTCCTGTGGAGCGAAGACAAAGGCTCCTAAAATAATACATTCCTGGAAAATACGCCTCACTTCTGGTAAGCTGTAGATCCAGTTCAGAAAAAGAATACATTTGTCATGAAATATGGTCATGACAATTTGCCATTTCTAAAAAAATTAGCTATTTATACCTCTGAAAGATGTTAATGGCTTTCATCATGCTATCTGCATAACAAAAGCCCTGTAAAAAAGTACCAGGTCTGCACAACACCACAAACCCACTTAAAGAACAGTAAAGAACGACGTCTTGGACTCAGCACCTTTCAACTTGTAGACTGTCCCTGATCAAATGCTATTAGTGTCAATGGCAGTTTGCTTTAGCTGTAGGGTAAGCATACCAGGAGTGCGTAACAAGCATCATAAATCAACATTCAGCAACTCCTGTTTCTTCCTTATACTTCAAATACTGAGTTTTGCCTGCTTGTTCCTAGAGTCAAGATTTTCCTGCAGAACTGGAGATATGCACAGATTAGGAGACAGACTGAAATTATTTATTGTTCTACACCCACAAGAATTTTCTATCACAAGACCTTTGTCTTCAAACTAGCTCACATCTACCGGGACTTTTTTCATCTAAATCAGAAATCAGTAGCACAGTTATGAAATATGAGCTAATCTCTGTGTAGAGATTAACTACTACAATACCCCTTTAGGTCAGTAGGAGATGCAAAACCTCACAGGAGTTTGACATAAGTGTTTTCACTCAAAAATATTTGTTAGTTATTTTTAAAGGTATAATCATTCACAATACATAAGTTACATCTCTTGCTGAAAACATTCCACCAATAAATGTATGAAGAGTTGGCAGCATGTATATCATTGTCACAAAAATAACTCCTATTAGTCTTGCTGTTCTATAAAGTCACATGTCAAGGAACACTTTATTGCTAACCAAGTATTTTAATAGACGTTTCCACCAATTAAATCTTTTTAGAGGGTATCTGTAAAACTATTCCACCTCTATTTGACAAAGTAATAGAAATGAAATCTACAGTGAAATTCAGAAGAGGTTAACAGTAACACACTGCAATCCTCAATCTCATGTAAAATTAGCATCTGAGATTGGAAGTAGCTAAATTCATAGCACAACGCAAAGAGAAAAACTGAAAGAAGATTATTTATGATTCAAAATAAAATCAAAATCTGCTGCCTATCTAGGCATTAGAAATCCTGACGTCACTAGTGAGAACACTAATCAGTAAGCTCACAAAACAATTTTGCATCTATTAAATACCGTTAGTAACTAAACTTAAAAATCATGCAACTACTAACTACATGGCATTTTAAGGAACAGCTCAAGCAGCTACTATAAACAAAAGGATTCTGTGCTGTGCTTCTATGTAGTTATTGCAAAGCAATATTTCATTTTTTTTCATGTTCTGTGTTAAGAGAATGCAAACCCTTCAACTAAACAGAAAGCACTTATTGAAAATCTGACTAATGCTATTAATCCTTTATGCAATCAGGTTTTTTTATCTACCTTGCTGGCTAGAACTCCAGACTATAAAGGGAAAAAGCATCCAATAACTGCTCCATGAACAGAGGAGGGTTTTGTTGTATTAGCTGGTATGGTGCTTGTGAAAATGTATGTTTCTGACTACAATTTGTGATGACTGACTATCATGCAAGCAAGAGAGAAAAAGACATCCCCAAAAGAACAATAACACACTTTTTCTGCTAGAAGAAACTTTTAATGACCAACAGAAAAGTCATGAACAATTTCACCTTCTGACTTTTAACTGTGGGCTTTCTGATGACTGTTGAAATGAGACAAATGCTGGAAGGTGCAACAGTATAGCAAACAAAGAACAAAAAGGCTCTACTGTGAGAGACATTCTCAAGTATTTCTCCTCCTGCATATTTATCTGCTAAATGAGCAGCAGTTACATACTGATCTATTAAAGAAAAAACACATCATAGCTGAACTCCGGGTCTATTCATTAGAGTGATTTCTTGGCTGGTGCCTTTTAGCTTTAGCTTCCATTCTGCTATTACTTGTCAGAATGAAAATCATTTCACATCCTCAGCCAGCTGTGTTGTAATGGCTTCAGTATCCCATTTTTGCAGGCAATAAGCTCTCAGGACTCAATTACTTCAATAATTTTTACTGTAAAAAAAATTTGCCATCTTCAAAAGAATTATTCCTAATTCATATCATGATAATTTACTACACTGCAAAATTAACCATCAAAAAAAAACAAAACCAAAAAAAACCCCCCAACAACAAAAAATGCAAACCAAGCCCCCCCGCTCCAAAAAAAAAAACCAACAAACACCTCCAAGTAAAGTTGAACTCACACAAAAGTAAGACTTGATAATAATTTGGCAGATCAGTATACCCACATTGTGCCCAGCTGAAGTCACTGGGTCTCTGTATTTGCTGAAGTCTTCCAGTGCACACTAAATTAGACTATCAGAACCTGACCATGTAATCTCCTCCAATCTAAAAAAGCCTTTAAAAGAACTTGTAAAAAATTGAAAAAATATCATAGCGATCTCACACTCCTCCCCGGAAACCATATATAAAATAAAGTAATATTTTCTAGGCATGTAATTCTGCCTGTTCTTTCAGTTATTGTTGGCACAGACAAAGACTGAGGTCTTCACAAGTGTGGTGGGTTGACCCTGGCTGGAGGCCCAGTGCCCAAAGCTGCTCTATCACCCCCCTCCTCACCTGGACAGGGGAGAGAAAGCAAAATGAAAGGCTCATGTGTCAAGAGAAGGAGAGGGAACAATCATTCACCAATAATTAGTTATTTCTGTCAAATTTAACTTAGGGTACCAGGTTGCTCCCTATACACTATCAAGTCTTGTTCATTGAACTGTACTGAAAATCCTGATGACATAAGACCTCTCATCTTTTCCATTTCCAAATTCAACAGGTACTGAGAATACACTGTTCCCATGCGTTCAACCATTATTTTATGAGACTATTTCTTTGTACAGTTATGTGAAGAAGCTAGAATGAGAGTGAGAATATGCAAGCACTTCATTCCACATTAGGTGGTTCCTTTTTTAAGCTGACCTCATCTGATGGTCGTGAATTCTGGCATAACCTTTTGCAGAGAGATCCAACTTCCATTTTAGACTTTTTTTTCTCCTCCTAGGAACATACTTGAGCTTCAGGAGAAGGAAAGAAGTATGAAAGAACATGAAGAAAGCACTTTGTTATGCCTATCTACTCTTCCAAAAAAAAGGATGAATGGCAAAGCCATTTAGATACTTGTAATGAAGATAAAAACTGGATAGAGTGCACTGACATATATGTACTTTAATGCTAAAAGGCCTATAGTTTTCCACAGAATAGCAACATTGACAGTAATACTGCATGAAGTGGCTATTTGTTCCTTATTGTAGAACCAATGTTATTGATTCTAAGATTAACCATTTAGCACAATGGGAATTCTATCACCTGAACAGACTGGTTTGCTTTTGGCTTCTTCAGTAATGATCATCATATTGAAATATCTACAACTACGGTAGCCATTTAGACATTCTATGGAAAGCCTTTTAGCCTGTAAAGAATGGCCTTGGTCAGCTATTTGAGGAAATCAGACTACAGATTAAAACATTTTTAACAAAAGAAGTATCCTTTTTCATTTGAATGCAAGTATATTTTTTTTATTTTCATCAGCCAGGAAAGCACTGGTGCTAGGGATTTGTTTTTAAAGGGATCTTAAATAAGAGGAATTAAATCAATAGAATTTTATAGAAATTATTGTAGGAAACTATAATTCATAGAGAAAATATGGTTCAAACTATTTTTAAAAAAATCCAAAGTAACAGTGCCTCCACATGACAGACAGGAAGAATCTAATAGACCTTCTACAGTGGAGACATAATTCCTGTTAATTTTTATAGTACCAGATGATGGTCACTTGCAGGAACCAAACACCTGACTAAGCTGAGACTTCTACCACCAGGAATTAGCTGAGAAAAGGATGAAGGATTTATCTTTCCAAGCCTTTCTAGTAAATGTCAGATTCTGACTTCTTTATAGAAGAGTAGTACCTTATTCCATGTCACTTGTCTCAGTGGGAATATCACTGTAAGCATTTCATTAGCTAAATAAAACCACAGACAGACCATGAAGAAGAATGTCCTGAAGTACAGATTTTCCCAGGAACCTGATTCTCAGGCAAATCCACTGTACTAGGCCTGCACCACTGAAAATTATTCTGGGATGAATCCACGGAGGAAAATTTTGTCTCAATCTCTTTACTATTTACCAAGCTAATGTAAACCTTAATTCAGGAGTGTAAGGATATGGAAGGCAACATTTTAGGTATTTTTCTGATATTAACAAAAGAGCTAAATAAACAAGGAACATATGGCTTTCCTGTAAAGGAAAAACATGTCTGGGATGGCAGTAAACAGAAATATGCAAGGCATGACAAATACTCCTTCAGAATCACAGAAAAAAAAATAGCTCTTTATAGCCATCGGGTGGGTTTCTAAAAGTGAAAAACTAGAAGAAAATTATTGAGAAGGTTTAGACCCAGGGGCAACACAGATCTTAAGATTCTGACTTTTCATAAATGCTTGCATTTTTGATAAGCAAGTCAAATTGTGTAAACATTTTATCTCTATTATAGAATCCGTCACTATTTTTCAAGAAGAAAAGCTGTACAAGGTCTTGCTTTTTCATTTGGGAAAAAGAAAAGCAGGCATGCATGAAAAATTTAGGCTATTTTGCGTTCTACCATTAGAGTTGCTATTAAAAATATGCTATATAATATATATTTAATTTATTTTTATTTCAGTGTAAAGTCTGCTATCTCCAGCAGATACTCTAGGATCAAGGTAAAAACTTCCAGCACCACTCTGTACCTACATGGCACAGTTTAAGGACAGATTTTATACCAAACCTTGTCAAACTTTGCTGGTGAAAAATAGCTAGCAACACTGGTACTGAAAAATCCAAAATGATTTCAACATAATTTTACCTAAGCAGCAGCAAACTACCTACCTTAAAAGAAAGCTGATTTGAATGGCTTTGCTGATTTTTTTTTTCTAGTCACGTGCTATGGAAATTACTGAATCTCATCTGCACAGGATTAAGCTAATGTTTTATAATTAGAATGTAATATCTATCTGCACATCAAATGGTTACATACACTTGGACTCTTTCCTAATTCATTTTACGTTTCTGTGAGACAGATTTTTTAGATTTATATGCAATTGCTTCCTAAAGCACAAACTTTTAAAGCAGTACCATTAGTCTATGAAATGCAAATACAGATTATTTCCAAACTCCTCTTACACAGATCCTTTCTACAGAAACCATTTCTCAACTACTTAGTAGAAAAATTGGTTCTACTTGGGAGTCTTAGTGGACAAACAGTTCAGAGCTGAGAGGACTGACTGGATAGAAGTGTCACTGCTCTGCTAAAGACCTTCCAAGGCAAGTCACTTCAGAATGGGTAATAAAAGGGAGCCTAAATCTCACTGAATGAACAGGAAAATGGATGGTATCTAAATACTTTTGAAAATAAAGCCTTAGTCTTGTCTTCAAAACACATAGCAAGATCATCTCTACATTACTTGAAAATAATGACTAAATCATGCACATTAGATAACTAAAAAGAGTGTTAAAAAAATAAGCATGATGTTCACCTCTGTTCAGTGTCCATACCACAGTTTCAATCACGATCAAATGTAACCTATCAAAGTGATATAAAGGGACCTCACATGTGAGAAAGGGGTACTTCAATTTCTTGACACAAACAAAAAACCCCATGAACTCTACCTGCTCCTTGGTAATTGCTTCACCTTTTGATACTATATTCAGATGAACAAATTGTGCAGCCAGTGATTTCCAGTGCACCAGAAGCCCCACAGTCATTTCAGCAGAGTGTGGAACAAATTTTCTCAGTCTCCCACAACCAGATAGAAACTGTCCTATGTCTAGCCATTTACTTGTAAAATAGCATGCTCTTACCACAATATTATTTAACTTACTACTCAAATTTTTCATCCTCCTTAGTAGTCAAAGGATTCATTGTGAAGTATTTTGTCACAAGTCAATTATTTACTACTGGCTAAGCATGGAAGTAACCAGAAGCAAATTCAATTGAAGTGTTACACACTTCAAAGGTAACACCAGTATCTGCAGTCTACTTTTCAAAAGAATTCGCAACGCATTTAGACACCAAAGTGAAACTTCATCATGAAAAGAATACAATACACAGTATCATCATACACATAGACAGATGCTTAAGTTAAGCTCAACTATTTCCTTCTTTTCTATCACATCAGGGAAAGACCTAGGGACTACTAAAATCATACCTTGTGTAGCAGCACATAACAGTTGGCACACACACTTGCCTCCAGGTTACAAAACCAATACCAGATTCTTTTGAAATCAGGCCATGTATTTTGATGACTGAACCTGAGCTGAGCTTTAAATAAATAACACAGCTCAAGAGGCAAGGGTAAGGTGGTCTGTAAATCTGATCAACGGGTTCTCAGTGATCGGCAGCATTGACTGTACAACACACTTTAAAGGACAAGCCAGGTAATCACTTGAATGTGAAGGGGTAACTGGTGTTTTAGAAGAGGAAAAACTACTCTAGACAAAGGTAAGAGTTGAACTATGGTATAAAGGTTACAGCTTAACCTCTCATTTGCTGTATCAAACACAGCATCCATGCTTGAAGGAACCGTGGTTTTGCAACTAAAACTGCATTACAGAAGCATCTGAGCAGTCTTGGAAGATAACATGCACAGGATTGCCGAAAACAGCATAGTTGATTAGATTCAGGTCATTTTCATAGCTGATATGATCACCTTCCACTGATAGAGAAGCATTTTTTAAGAGCTTGCTTGTTCTACATCTGCATTACAGGCAGCTTTTACTATAACAATTATAGTTCCTTTTAACAGCTGTCAGAAAACTGCATATTATAAATAAATTCAAATTATGACAACTTTAAAATTTGCTAAGCAATAGCTACTCCTTTTCTCTGTGTCACAAGAGTACTAACATCTGATTATTCATAAATGACTATCCTTATTGCCGTGTTGACTCAAAGTTTGCAAGTAGTATTTTTGACCCACCATATCTAAATTAATCAGAAACTTTCTCCAAGATAAAATTTTCAGAGCATCTACAATAAATACATTCCTTTTAAAGACTTATCCACCACTTTGACACAGTGGAGAAAATAAATGGATTCTAGACACAGTGGTCACCAGTGCAGTGGAAAGTATCTAGAGGTTCACTGCTGCATTTCAAGGAGTGAGATTCTATACAGTTGTGGTAGCTTTAGTGGAACTAAATCTATTGGTGTGGCTGAGGAGAGAAAAAAGACTTTTTAAAAATTATATATGACAGCACATACAAACCAGATGCAGGTGGAACATATCTGTTTCTAATTATTTTACTATAGAACCAAATTAACTTTCAAAGCATGATATCCATTTCAACACATTACTCAGCTCACTGCACATGAAACATAGTCTACTGCTATTTTGATCACTAAAACTAGCTAATAATGTGTCGTGTTAAGTCTATCCTCATTACAAGAAGGTGCATTTAGATTCCAGAAAACTGGTTTCACACTGGAATATTTTGTTCTTTTCAGAATGATGTCACATGTCCCTCACTTTGAAGGCTTAGGTCTGATTTTGCTCCTTACTTTTCCCAGGAGTTTCTAATTGCCTTTTTTTTTTTTTTTTCTTTTTCTGCAATACATTGCAGATTGCATCCTCCATCCCATATTCTGCCAGAGCTTGGTCAGGAGCTCTCAATGGAGGCACATACAGGTGTTCTTCCCCAGGCAAACACTGACACAGCAGAACTGCTCAGACAAGGCACAGAGGTAGCTGCCTCCATCTACCAGATCACTGCTACTTATGGACAAACCCTGTCTGTCAGAAACTGTCTCTAAACCTGGTTGCTAGAGAGAGAGAACGCATGGGGTTACAGGAGAGCACCATCTCTAATGCTCATACTGGCTGGGGTGTCTCTTTCATGGACATAATCCTGCAGATCAGATTCAAGTAGTTGTTGACTCCGTTGTGCATCTTTCAATCCAAGTGATGTCTCTGGTAAATTTCATGGAGTTTTACAGAAGGTCAAAGCAGACCATAAAACAAAGAATATGATTCAAATGGAACAGGAATTGGTTACTTATGAGCAGAACTTGAAGGACAAACACTGAGATAAAGCTTGAAGAATATGCAAATAGTGACAAAACATGAACTGCGGTGAACTATGCTCATTGTACGCTCATTTTAACACAGAAAACACACCTCATTGAAGGCTGCCTGCCATCAGGAGAAGACCCCTACTCACTGAGCATGTGCAAAAGATTTTATGGTTACTGTACTTTCTAAACCAAGGCAAAAGAAGTTTAGACCAAGAGTCTTTAATTAAGCGTAAACATATGTAAATATTGGGAATGATCACAAAGTAAGAACATATAAATGCATTATGTAACTGTTTCCTGGTGTGCCAGGTCTGTGAAAGGCTGTCTAGTAGCTTTTTCTGTGCAGAACTGCAAACCTCAACCCTGTGCGTGAACTGGTGTCTGCAGGTTGGGTAACAATCCCACCTTGAGGGACAACACAATCAGCCTCAGGACTGCACAGCGTGCTGCAAAAACCTGCCCTGAGATTTTCCTGAACATGTGTTTTATTTAAATAATCATAACTAATATAAGAAGGATTCAGAAATAGTGGATTTAAATGCAAATTAGGTTGTTAAAGTAAAGCATTTTAACACTCCTTTTGTTAAATTCCAAATATTTCCCACAAATTAAAGCTACTTTAAACACTATTTACTTCTTAACTGGCTACAAAGATTTTTGATGATCACAAATTTCATCATTTTCTGAGGAACTTATCTGCCTTCTAAAGCTTGCTAATGGGGAAAAAAAAAAACCACCACAACAACAACAAAAAGACAAAAAAACCCAAACAAAAAAAAAAAAAAAAAAACAAAACAAAACAAACAGCTGAGAGCAGCAGTAACACAAAATGCTGAATTATCCTCCACATCCTCTCAGCTACACAAGCTAAACTCGTCATGGGAAGTGTAATCGGCTTGCACTTTTGTGTCAATTTCCATATGAAGTTCTCAAAACATACCTTGGCTCTTTAAAAAAATAAAGGCGTGTTGCCATGAGGTGCCTGCGTCAGCAGGAAGTACAACCCCTGCCCGCCCGCCCACCATGGCAGACGAGGTTCCGGGCCTGTTCCCGCCTCACCGGAGTGGCTGCGCCTTGGGGCTCCGCGGCACTCGCGGGGGATGTTGTTGTTCGCCGTTTCCTCAGAGCTCGTGTGGGACAGCTCGGGGGGCAGTGTCGCAGTGCTGTGCTGTGAGGCCGGGGCCAGGTGCCTTCTCTCGGCCTGAGATACGGGGGCGCTGCCGCCCTTTTACTCCAAAAGTTGAACTCCTGCTTGACCCTAACCAGTAATAACTTTAAAAAGTCTAGTGAGCTCTAGTGGGCTTCTGTACACCTTTTTCTCTCTCCCACACCTGCTTCAGGTAATTAATGCCAGGCACTAAGGGAATAATTTAAAAATATTCGTGGCTCGAGACATTTTACCATTTGGTAAAAAGTGCAGTAACACTCTTACAGATTAACATCTGAATCCACAAAGGTTGCTTTAAAAATTCAGAGGGGTTGTTTTTCCCCTAGCCAGTGAAGAGCACAGACAAAGAGTGAACCACAAAAGCCACCTCTTCTACAGGATCCATGTCGTTTGAAAAATAAATTAAAAAATAAAAATCTGAAGGCCACCTGTGGACAGCCTAAAATACCTGTTCTTCCTTTTGTAACTTCTCAACTTAAAATACATACAACCTCAAAACAGCAATTAGAAGGAATGCTCTTTTACATGGGAAAACCTAACAGCACAGCAATGTTGGAGTCAGGTGTCAGGAAAAACAGCTCCAAGAGAAACAAACTGGTTCCTGAAGTTTCCTCTGGACCTACCAAAATCATAAAAGACTTGCAATAAGCTGTTAAACATACTGTAGCTTGTGCTGTTTCTTAAATAGGTGTATACTTGTACAAAGTCAAGATTTGTATGTGCAACCAGGCAGACTGGGCAGCTGATTGAAACATTGCAAATTCTGTTAGTGCAGAAAAAATATTCCACATTTTCAGATCTGCTACGTGAGCTGTGCTGTTGTACTCCAACTGCTTTATATCCATAAGCCGGGCTTAAATGAAAGTGATGGGAAGCTCACATAAAAAATATTAAATTACACTTGCATAAAGTGATTTTTTTTTTTTTTTTTTGGCTTAACATTACTGCTTATGAGTTGTTTACATATCTGTACTTTGGGTCATATATTTTTGATCTGTTCAAATAGTTGAAAAAAATGACCAAAATCTGATTTTTAAATTTAATTGCAGGGTTCAGAAACTCCAACTGACATGCTTTGAAGTCTTTAAAGTTTTATCTTGATCATTTCAGCCGCTGTTGTTAAAATAAAGCAGCAATTTCCGAATAAAAGCAGCTAAGAGTTTAAATAGTAGCAAGGAATAATAATTGAAGTACAGGTATCATGCAAATACACAATGGCAAAGCAATAAAACTTCAATGAAAATTTATCATAATACACTAACATAAGTCTGAATATGAAAACAGGTTAACGTTTATTTCATAGACTTCTCTTCCTCCTACTGAACAAAATTTTTGTTGGCCTACCATAAAAGTCATTCAACTCTGGAATTTCTACTACTAATTAATCTCTAGCCTTTTGTTTAATATACTGCTTAAGAAAATCCCTTCCCTCATTTCTCTTGTCCCAGATCACAAGTCTTGATTAGTTTGAAAATTCATTTTGTTCCTGCCAAAACCATGAAATAATTGTTCTCTGTATAGGTTTAATTTTTGTGTTCTTTAATTTCTTCACTGTGCTCATCAGATCACCTTAACAGCTTGTAATAAACTAATAAATGTAATAAATCCCTCAGAAGTAGGTAATTTTTAACCACTGGCAATTAAAATATTTGAAATCAAGGCTTGTAAGCCTGACTGTAACTGAAAAGACAGTGACAACACCTGTACTTGAGCTGTAACAACGTACCAGTCTTCACAAAGTATGAATCAGCATAGTGGTGTTTTGTTTGGTTTGGGTTTTTTGTTTGTTTTTTCTCAAGTCAAAAGTAGATCATTAGGAAATTTAACTGAAGCAAGACCATTTAATCCATATTAACCCAAGGTAAAAATCTTTTATTCAGTCTGTTCCAGAAAACATGCTCAGTTTTGGATAGGATCTGACTTTGGAAGATAAGTTGGTTTTGATTGACCTAAGTCATGTGTCTCCTTTTTAATTGTCTATGTGCAATTAGAATTCATACAGTACTAACATTTTTCTCATTTTGAAATATTAGCAAATTTCAAGGCAGACAACCTTTTCTAATCTCTGAGTGAAATGGTAATAAATTTGCATCAGCCTTATGCAGAAAGTCACATTTATCTTTGTCATGGCTTCCAATACATAGGAAAACCCTACCTAAATGGACTGTTCTCTGTGTATCTCATCATATATCTCTTGAAGCAGCTGTTCTCTGAATGTCCTCATCACAGCTTTTCCCTTCAGTAATGATGATTTAATATGAAGTAGAATTGTGCTTTCATTAGTTCATTTGTAGGGGCTAGCAGTCCAAAGGAAATTGTTTTCACTTTCCAATTAAATCTGTAAGCACAATTAAACATATATTTTCATCCATTTATTCCATGACACAAAATAAATTATTTTAAAGACAAATTCTAAACAGGTTTGGAATTGGGGGGCGGGGGGAGGGCGGGGGGGAGAAGAGTATGGCAATTATCTCCTGTACTGAACAGCTTTAATCTTCCTGGGGTTTTTCCTTAATTAAAAAATAAATAAATTTCTTTCCATTTACTGAACATTGGAATAGCAAAACATCAGACTTATTGGTTTATGCAGGCACTGAGACTGAATATTGATGACCCTTGCAGGTTGTGTGTATTCATATGTGTGAGAGAAAGACATCGATAGGAAAGGGTTAGAAGACTTTTTTTTTTGCCAGCCTCCTCCTTTCAACATGATTCTTGAATACGTAGATCATGAAAGTGTTGGTCTGTAGTCTCAAAGGGGAGAGTGTATCCAAGGAGGAGTGAAACAGGGTAAACTTTGTGCTACCAAACTGGGCCAATAAGTTTATCAAAGTGACATCCATACTTATCTAAAGCAAGTTCTACGCATCCCAAGAAGGACAGACATCTGATAAAGAACCAGGGAAGGATGAGATTAATAGTCAAAAGCATATATAGACCAGCTTCCTTAAGAGACAGCTGAAGTGAATATGAGTCTTTGTCCTGAAAAATAATTGAGAAAAGCACGTATAGCAGTCTGCCAAACCCAGACAGAACAGCTGTTCACTGTCTCTTCCATTATAAGAGAACAGGGGTCAAATAAACTGGCAGAAGGCCAGTTCAAAATACGTAAGTGGAAGTTCTCCATATAAGACAGTGAAGCTTTAGAACAACTTTGAGCACTATCTTTCAGATAATTAGATATTTACAGGGACAAACTGATCATGTCAAGATCCATACAAGGTTATTTGCTGCCATAGCATCACTCCTGTTTTAGCAAGTGCCTGTCCTGAAGATCACTGAATGTGACTCAGAGTGTTCACCTGATGCTTGCCTGTTTTTGTATCTTCACCGCACATCAGCTCCTGATATTGCCAAAGACAGGACACTGAACTAGAGGCACTTCTGATATCTACCGTTACAGCTTTATTACTGCATTACTACATTATGTGTTTCTAGGACTCTTAGGGTGAGCTGTCTGGTTCCACAAGTACCCTGTCATCTCCTTGTTCTGTCCTATGATTTTCTTGAAGAAACTCAGCCTTAACTTTACTCCTCCATCTGTTCCAAAATGGGGTCCTTGGAAGGCCTATAGGTTTCAGTACATATTTTGCTTCTTGCCTTAAGCAAGTAAACTAAGCTCAGAGGTCTTAGTATACCTGAGAATGACCTGCAATTAAGAGAACCATTCTAGTTAACATCTCTAATAGAAAGCAAGTTTTTCAGCTTCCAGAGTTCTCAAGAATAATTACTAGATGCTCCTGAAAGCTCATCCTCACAGGTGAACAGTCCCCATTTCTCTCAGCCATGACTCATTTTTGAACTTACTGGTTTTTAATTCAAAACCAAATTGCTAAGGAAATGTTGCTGTATGAGACAGTCCATGGAGATTTTGCTGTCTCCACTACTGAGGAAATTATTGACACATTTTTCTGGTATTAAAAACAGCATTGCTCTCTCCTCATTATTTTGGAATGCAATAACCAACTGATTCTAACCTATGTTATGCTATCTAGGTGAAAGAGTAAATATCCATCATATCACAACACTGTTCAAAATAAAGTCTGATTGAAGTGTACCTTCACAGTACAGGTCTTGCTGACTTATTATAAAGGTATACAATATAATGATGCACACAAAACTTTATTTGAGATTTCTCTACTTCAAAATTCTGGAAGTATCAAATACTTTTTTTTTCATGTTCCTCTTCTAGTTAATTATTTAAAACCCTTTCAATTACCTTATATTTTAATAAATTGAGCTATAGGCTACATCTACATGCAGTCGTATTAAGATATGAAAAACAATAGTGGATTTCAAGTTAGGCAACAATTAATCTTACTGAATTCGTTATTAAAAAAGGACAAGATGAGCATTACACAAGTAGAGTCTAGAACAGCAGGGCAGCTATTAAAGTACTGGGCTGTAATCACTCTGCCAATTTACGAACAAAGGTCAAAGTGTTTAAGACATCTTGGCACAGAAATTTTAAATTAGAAATGTTATGATTTTGCAGACACTTTCTGGAAGATTTTCACATAGCAAAGGAGGGCAGCAGGAGAGAAGGCATGAAAACAGAGAAACTGGTTATTCTATGTGAATATTATAACAGAAAGATTGTTTCATTAGGTTTCAAAATTGAAAAAGCAGAATCGCAGGAATATCAGACAAAGTAACCATGATTCCCCTTCCAAATTACCACATGACAAGGTGTAATACTATTCCTACAGTGCTGCTGGGTTTGTATTATTCATTCACAGTCTGACCTCCAGCAGAGAAGAGTCTTTGCAAAAAATATGTAGCTTAACAATGAGAAAGTGAGAACAACTTAGTACTTCCTTTAGAAGTTACCTAGTAAAGTCAGGATGACTTAGCTGAGGACTGAGGTCACTAGAAGAGAATTCTTTACTTAGGATGGCTAAGAACAAAGTTACAATAAAAGCAAAGTAAGCAAATAAGTGAGAATTTTGCAGTGACCTATGCACTGTTATGTCAATACAGAAAAAAATAGAAGTTTAAAGTCATGAGGAGTTCTTCGTATATCTTTATTTGCATGTATCAGGTTAAACTCATTAAAAAAAAAAGTTCTGCCTGCAAAGCTGACCCTCCATACAATTTCATGAGCTAGTGGAAAGCTGAGAGAAGTCAGGTGCCCTTCTGTTGACTTACAGATTAACATGCTTTATATTGTATAATTTCAAGTTAGTAGGCATTTTATTTTTGTGTGTCTGTGGACAATCCCATTATTACTTTTCCTATTGTTTCCATCTGCTTTATTTAAAATTTATTTCAGACTATAGGTAAAATCTGACATAGGTATATTCGATTCTGAACTGCACATGGGAAGGCCGTTTCTTATCACACCCACTACAACTGTAAACTGTTCTGGGATGGAACTATGTGTTAACATAAGTGCTAACAACTATTGCAAAGAGGCTCAGAAACAAGGAATTCTTAGTTAAATTCTAGGCAAAATCCTGCAGATTTTTCTTCTTAGTGGGCTACTTACATATGTCACATATTAAACTTTGGCTGCAAATCCCAGATTTATTTGGGGATTTTAAACTAATGTGGAAGTTAGTTTCCCAAGTTAAAATTAGGAGTCTTTTTTTAAAATTTCAGCCTTATCCTTGTAGATCGTTGTTACTAAAATAGAAACCATTCATTTACATCAAAAGAAAATCAATCTGGTTCAGACTCTTGGCAGGAATTGTGGGAATGGGTTGCTGTTAGATCTTCTAATTTGAAGATCTGGGAGCTTGTATCAAGGCTATCCATAAAATCTTACCTCCACCTTCCCTTAGCTTCAACTTCACAACATGAAACTACTAGAATTTATGAATAGGATTGCAAAGTTATTTTCCTGCCCTGCATGGGATTTTCACCATGCCTTCCCTTGATTTTTATTCCCTAGAAAACTTCTGTAACAAATTTTTCAGTGGTGATCAACATTCTACTTTGAAGAAGCTCCACACAAACACTATATTTCACTTGCAACTTCTTGGTCTTGTCATACCAGGCAGCTTCTTTTGGAGTGTCAATTCCTGAATTTCAAGAGAAGTTTTCACAGGAAACTGTGTAAGAGAATTTCAGAGTACCTCATTTGCTGGCAGGATGTTTCAAGTGAGGCTACAGCCTCCATTTAACAAAAGAAAACAAACAAAAAACCCACCACAAACCAAACAAAACAAAAAACTCAAACAAACCCCAACAAAACCAAACAATACCACAAACCACATCTATGAATTGATCACTACTGGATTAGGAAAAACAGTCCACAAAGTGATGCCGACTGAAGGCATCATGGTACTTTCTTTTAGTACTCTTCCCATTACAACTGCTTTTTGGTTACAGTTGGATATGCAATATTGGGCTAAGTGAAACTGGCTTGATAGAGACACTCTTTTGATTTTTTCATTCTTAACAACATCTCCTTTTGCATTGAATGCACTATTTTTTTAATATATATTTCCAAATGTTTGGCAACCTACTGTGATAGCACAATGTAAGTTCAGTTAACCTTTATACAAGCAAATCAGATACAGGTTCAGTGTGACTCCACACACAGCTTGCCTGCTATAAACACACACTTCTGGCTAGAATGAGATAAACTTTTGTTACCGCATCTTATGAAAGGCTTATTACCTGCTGACTGTCTTCTTACCTCTTTACTATGGTGTGTATGTAATTATAGTGACTTGTACTAGCTATTTCTATTTACATAAAATACGGAAAAACAATACAAACATTAATGGAAGGGGTAAGTAAAACCTATCAAGCTCAATGGAGTTAAAACCAAAGAAACGTTCAGTTGTAAAAACCAATATTAAGCTCACAACAAGACTAGTCTTAGTGAATAATATTTCTATACATCACTCCCCTCTACTCTAGATAATGAAAAAAATAACTGCTCCTTCAGAATAATCGATACACTGCACAGCATATAGAAAATAAACTTTTATTAAGTGTTGTAGAAACATGAACCTTTAATAACCTGGCTCACAAAGTTCAGAAATGAATTTTCTGTAAGTATGACTGAAATGTACAGGTGAAACATGCTTCTCAGGTCTGGAATAGCAGCAGATCATTCAGAGTTTCAGCTGTTTGAGTGCAAAACTCAGAGTTTTGATCACTGTCACCTATAGTTCTGTACTTTTGGCATACTTCACCTTCTTGTTCCACCAAATATTTATACTAGAAGCAGATTCAGATTCACAAATAATATTGTTTTACACTGGAAACATATACTTAAAGTAGATGTTAAGATCCAGTAAAAATCTCAAGTATATACTTTAGTTTAATTTGACATGAGTCGTATAGCTCCATGCATAAAGCTGAGTGCATACTTCACCTAACAGAATGGACATTTCTGGTTAAATGGAAAAGGGAAACAGGTTGTACTGCAAGGTCAACTGCTGAGCCTGAAGGACTGTTATTAAACAGGTTATTCACAGATCAGGTTGGACCCAATTTTATTGAAGATTTACGCTAATAATACCCCAAAGAGAAAGGTGGTAATAAAAATGGTTTTGATAAAGTGTTACCAATACAGAGGATCAAAAAATCAAGAGGAATTGAATAGCTTGACTTTGTGCACAGAAAATGAAATAAAATACCATTAACAGAAAGTGCAATATCGTGCATTTCAGGACTGATAAAATTTCTGTAAAAAGCCAATGCTCATCTGCAGCACATCACTGATATTACTTTATGTGACTACGAATCAGTGTAAGTCTGCTTTAGAAAAGGATATTGAATTCATCAGATAAAATATTTCTAGAAAAAGATCAATACTGTTGTGTAAGTCACAAATGACATGTCATCCAAACATCACAACTGAACATCAGAAATATTTAGTTCTCCTGTGCACAAAATACAGCTTCAAGTTGGAGTACATACAGAGAAAAGCAACTGCTATGAACAAAGGACTGGATTAATTTATGTACTTCACAAATAATATCAAAATAGGGAGGTTTGTAGAGTTGAGCAAAACTAAGACTGGTGTTACGATAATAGATAGTTTTCTATGAAAAGGAGAGAGAAGGATAAACAGGAACGGGTAGCAGCCAGAAAAACTAAATACAGTTGTCCACATTACTAGAAAAGAATAAGAAAATAGCCATTTAAATATTGAAGCTGAAAATTGAAGGTGCATCTAATTCCCAGAGGTATAAAATTGTGGAAGAGCTTACCAGTGTTAAGAGTAGTTTAAATAAGAGCTGTTTAAATTTCCTAACGGGTTTATGTAAACAATTGCAAGAGACATCATCAGCATCCTTCCTCAAATACAGGCTTTACGAATTATTAAGAAAAGCAGGAATGACCTTTTTTTTTTCCAACCACACCTGTACAATATAGGCCTTCACTCGGTTTCACATAGCACTATAAATTAACACAAACATGCAGCAAGGTACAGCAAAATACATTTCCCTAAAATTTCCACTAGTCAGAATTAGCCAGTAATTTATTCATTACACTTTTTCCCTAACTGTATTTCTGAAAACACAAGCTGTTAGTTTTTACAAAGCTATGTGGTATTTCTCCTCAAGGGAAGTAACCATTTTAGAATTGTATTTCCAGTTGACACAGTTGTATTTACTAATGTAAGCTATTGTACAACAGAGACATTGCAAAACATTTTGGCTCTTCTATCCTGATACCTGGTTTCCTGCTCTATAAAGCTTTTTCAGCCTCTCTCACAAATTAATTGTTCTCTTCTGGAAGTGGAATGAATGTTCCTGTTGCCTTCTCTTACGTTACACCCCCACATTTTAATTTTTTCCCTCCCCTCTGACATTTCCTCAAATATTCCTGCCAATAAACCCAGGTACTACACATTTCAAGAAAACAGCTGCATAAGAAACTGCAAATGCAAACTAACCACATTTGTTTAAAACAAATAGCCTCCAACAATAAAAGGTCTGTGGTATTTGTCCTCATTACCACAGTGATCTAAGTTTCAGTCACATAAATCATTGCGAAGGAAACTCTTGACTAGGCAGTTAGGGTAAAATGCATGGTAAACAAAACCACCTACTGAGAACTGAGAAGCAGTTGTTCTGGTAAAAGTGACAAAACAACTGAAATGCTTATCTGGAAACTGCCCAGAATCTGATGGATTTAAAAAAAAAAAAAAAAAGTTATTTTCTGTTTTTTGCTGGAAGTTTTATACCACATGAAGAGACCTGTTGTCTGTTTTACTCATTCTTCAACGAAAGTATAAAAAGATATAAAACTAACATCTGTTCCAGTTCATTAGTCTCTCCTAAGCAGTGATGAAATAATATTGTTTTCATTATAGCAAGAAAGGAAGAAGACTGGTAGTTAATCCTGGACTAACACTGTTATGCAATTTCAGTCTTCCTTTTACAGCAGTGAGGACTCCCAAGAAACTTCTGATGATGGTTCATAAAACATGTTACAGCTTCGCTTTTGTTCAGGACAAGCACAATATGCTACTAAATATTTAGAACTGAAGTTCATCAACGGAGCAGATTTTCAGAAGTGTGGACATTTCCACAAATGGTGTTTACTTTATTTCACTGGTCATTACTATGTTAGCAAAGAGTATCTTCATTTTTAAATAGACAGATTATGACTAAATACAACAAAAACTATAGGAGGGGGAACAACTCTACTTGAGCTTCTGCTTTAGGGCTCAATGAATTAGAGTCTGTGGTCAACTGAACGAAATGCAACAAAACAAGTCTAATAGTCGTATGTGGCAAAATCTGGGGTAACATGAAAATTGGGCACATACAGAACATTATTGTCACATAAGCAAGTTTCCAACAGAATGGGGTTTAGAGGCTTCCTAAACCACAGACTGTGCTTTCCACATTGCACTTGATATTTATTGATAAATTTTCTTTGAATTAATCAACCACATTGAATCCATTTACATTTTTGGCACCCAAAAAATCCCATGATAAAAACCTGCAATACAGAAGGTACTTATTATGTACTTTGTTTCTTTTACATCTATTCCTAAAAGTTTCACCTAAAATTTTTAAATAGCTCAGCTTTATGAGTTGTGACTTCCTTCTAAAGAAGTTGTTTTGATATTTTCCATTTTGTAAAAAATAACATGCCTTTATTGACTAGTGATATGTTTATCAGACAAATTTGCTTTGGAAGTCATACACAATTTATAGTTTCAATATTTTCATTATAGGTCTCTTAACATCTTGGCATGGAAATTTCTAACATTCTCTCCCTCTGTTGTTCAGGGCAAACTTAACTGAGAGGTTGGGCACACTGTTCTATCCATACATTGTGCTGCACAGATGCCTGAAATCTAAGGGGTTGGCTCCCACTGCAGTTTCTTGGGCATCTCTAAATCAGACACTAACACCTAAGATCCAGCTAGATTTATTGTAAAGGGTCTTTTTGCACAAAGGTGATTTCACAGCATTTATGAAGAATTCAGAGTCTCCAAAACTCAGTTACATCTGGGACCGCCATTGTGCTGCTTACATATTTTAAAAAAGGAGGATCTTTCTGCTACTTTTAGAAGCATGAATCTGACAAAAAACAATTGGACTGAATCCAGGGCCTCCTTCAAATCCTACTACAAATCTAGTACCTCTTCTTCATGTTGCAGATACAGAAACGGTAATACATTACTCCCAGCTGTAAACCTGCATACAATGTCTGAGAGCTACTGGATGATCTTTAAACCTCTACTGTTTCCTGCTGTGGGTAAATGAGAAAGTAGCAAATTGCTGAAGAAAAAAAAAAAATTGTGAATAATGTTTCCATTTATATTTTTTACTTCTTCCTTCTGATAAACTGGGTTGAAGAAATAACGTAATACAAACTACATGGCTATGTGGAAAATTAAGACAAAGTATATTTTAACTATGTTTATGTACTTTCAGAAAACCTATAATGTTCATCATCAGAAAATGAGGGAACTATTATGATGATCTTTCCCATTAACCTAATATGACTGAACTCAGTGAATGTCTTAATTAGAGATCTTTATGAAACAGAATCTTTCATGTATTAGAGGGGAGGCCTTTGGTTCTTAAGACAATTAAGCTGGGCTTATTTTTACCATGGTCTACAAAGAAGGTAATCCCTCTTATTAATGCTTCAAATATCAAATGCAGTAGATAGCTTTAATGGAATTATTTTTTAATCTTTTCACTGTCATCACAAGTGCCACCTAACATTAATCCCCTGGCACTAGTAATAAGATTAAATGACAAATTTTACCTTTGGCATTGTATAATAGACTAAAGCATGCTAAGAAACCTCATCAATTGTTTAAAAAAAGGTTTAGTGTCAGTTGTACGGCAAGGTAGCAGGTGTTCTCTATGGGAAAATAGCTACAAATACTAAGCAACAAAATCATTGATTTCTTTGTCTAGTGATACATTATTGGAAACTATTCAACCATGTAATCTAGGAATGGATATTTTAAGAGCTGGAAACACTGAGCAAATAAGAAAGTGAGACCGAAGTGGATGAAAAATAAGCAGTATAAACAAAAATTTAAAAAGCTTCAAAGGAATGTTGATAAAGTATTTTATCAACAAAATCTGACTTAAGACCAGAAAATGTAGGGATAAGGTGAGAAGTGCAAAAATATAGTTTTAGCCATATCCTGTAAAAAAAAAAAAAATCTAAAACAAGTAGGAAAAGATTTTCCATTTCATAAAGAAATTTAGCAGTAAGCTGCTGCTTTCACTGTTCTAAGGAAAGAGGTCGGTTTGGAGACGAAAGATAATCTAGGTTGGACCTGAAACCAAATAAGGCATGTTTCAGTTTTCAACAGAGCAAGGGGGTTAAGTGTAACAAAACAAAAGGAAAAAAAAAAAAAGGAAAAAGAAAAAATAAAACAGAGGTTAACAAAGTACAGAAGTACAGATAAAAGTGGAAAATATACTATAATAATTTTGCATACTTAGTCACACACTAAAAATGTCCTCAAAACTCTTTTTAATGAATCTGTAAAGTCAACACTGGTAACATACTGGTGAAAAGCAACAAACGTAACATTTTAAGAATGGGTGAAGGAACTGATCTTTAGGTCCAGTAGATCCAATAATGAGTAAAAATAAAATATTTGAAAGGTAATTAGTTACTGAGCTGAATGGATAATGAAATAAACTGAAAATCATTTATGAATGGTATGTACCATATTAGTTTGGCTGGATAGATGTATGCCTGTCCTGGCTGTCAACACAAATGAAATCTTACTGATCAGTCTGATTTGGCTTTGTAAACCAGCATGAATCATACACTGGGGAACACTGCAACACTGCCTAAAGCGGACAAGGCAACAGGATTGGCTGGAGGGATATTCCCAATTGAATTACTCAATATTTTTTTTTTCCTTCAATGATACAGGTAACCAAAAAAAAAAAAAAAGTGCTTGTAAGATTTGTTGATGATTTAAACTTGGGAGGGGTTAATGAAGAGAAGGATCTTGCTATTATTGCAGATAATTTGGATGACTTCAAGGAAAGCAAAGGTAGAAATGGAACTACATCAAAGTGTAGTTCCACACTTAGCCTTGGGGACTAATAAACAGAATATCTGCAATGAGTTAGCAACTTGAATTGCTGAGGAAAAGAAAGACAAAGACATGTTAGGCACAAGATGAAAGAGTCTCAAAATAATGGGGCCATAAAAAAAAAAAATGTACAGTCCTTTTCATGTTTCAGTGTTTCAAGGCAAAGAATACAGAGATGAATAAATAAAAATATCTCTCTAAAAACACAAGTGAGACCTCATCATAGTGATCGTGCACCTTTTTGATCACAGTACTCAAAGGTTATGAATTCAGACTGGAACATGGAACAGATGAGAGGAATAGATATCTCATAAGAAGAGATGGAGGGTTTTGCTTATTTAGGCTAGCAAGGTAAACACTGAGAAGGAATAGCTGCTCATCGGGTGGGTAAATGTTAGCTGAAATAGCTATATAAAACAAAGGACAACTCTGGTTCACTAAAGACAAGCACTTAAGAGATTTGGATCCTAAACTCAGACTCAAAGGCAATTTCTGTAGTTTCTGCCAAAAGTCTGAATACAGAAGGCATTCAGTATTTGACTGTTAAGCATGTACAATTCAGCACCAAACAAGATGTTCAGATTACTTGGTGTGAACTAGATGATTTGGGGAAAATGTTTTCGCATGTTGTTCAAATTTGCTTGAAAACAGTCCTAAATTAGACTAGGAATATTACTCTATTTCAGTTAATCCCAAGTTATTTACAAAGTTTTATCCTAGTGGTAGTTAAGATTCAAGAGTCCATGTTTGGGATAAATTAAAATGAGAAGGCTTCTCTCTCATTTAAGTGACCTTTCCAAGTCGCTTGTATTTTGCTCAGCTAACAGATTCTTTCAGAAGGCATTTAATTTTGAAACAGGAGCAGGTGCTTCAGGCAATGCCATTTTTGTACAGCAGTCGGCAGGCAGCCCAGAGGCAATGGAGGCTCATTTTAATTACTTAGCACCTCAGTACAATTAAAACATACCATAAAGGTTAGCTGTCAGAATGAAAATTTGGTGCAACTTGTCTAAACCACTACCTATAGCCAATACACATCACAGAAACCTTTCCAAACATTTAAGATGTTTTACTTGCATTTGAGATTACATGAGAATTTTATTAATGATTTCAGTCTTTTTCAAGTCTTTCTTTTCAAGAATGTCAGGTGATCATTCACTATTAAGCTAAAAGCATTCTGTAATATTGTTGCCATTTCTATATTTTGTCACGTTGTTTCTAGCACTTTTCCCTCACATCTTGGAGACAGCCATTTTCCTTAGAGCACAGCAAAGGGAAGCAAATTAGTTTCTCCTGGAAAGACTCAACCTGCGATTTTCTCTGTTATTTCTTGACTATTATTAATCTGAATTAAAATCTAGTTGGGGTCAAAAGTCTGTTCTTCCTGTATTTGTGTGTAGAACACGATCACTTCTTGCCTTCCACAGGCCAGTGCAGTGGCCTGCATTTTCTTTACATGGCTTAATGTTACTAATGAAAACAAGGATTGGAACTTCTAATGTTGTTTCAGGTCTTTTTAGTACCCTGGATCCTTCCAGGAAAGGAAAAATTCTTGTAAAGCTACAAGTGAAATAGAAAAATATCTCCAACAAATTTTGAAGCTCTGACTTCTTGTTTACACCTGGATTCTGCTTATATCTGAACAAGCTCACAAAACGATTTAAGTCTTAGCATTTCACCAAGTACCCTGTAGGCTGCCTTTATTTAGGCTCCATAGTTCCACAGCTGCCCACTGATTTATGAATTATGTATTCCATGCAATAAATTATGAGATCAAAAATGTTTTCTGAAAATTTGGCACAATGGAATGTCAAGCACAAGTGGTGCTTTTGGGCATTGCCACTCCAGGTAGACACAAATGTTAAAGGATTAAAATATTTTTAAAAAATGCTTTAAAATATATGGTTTCATGGTCATATTCTTACCAATAAGACCAAAACACAAAAAACCAGGCACAGCTGGTTGCGTCTCCCTACTGGTCAGAAGGCTAGAGCTTCAAAGTTCACCTTGAGGCTTGAAGTTGTTATTCATCAATTAAGTGACAGTCACTGCACTAGAATATTAATTGCAAATTTGTTATTGGCATCCATGAGTATTTGTCCCACACACTGTGCAGAAAATACTTTCATTCAATCCCTAGAAATTTCTTATATTTTTCCTTAAAAATCACCTCAAAAATCTCTTTTAGAATTAAATACTGTCAGGATGGTTATTTTCTTGGTTTAAACAATCTCTACCATCACACAGCACATTCACTACATTGCAAGTCACTAATTTTATTTTTTTGCTACATAGTTGAACTCTAATGTATGAAAATGCATAATAAGTATCTAATAAATAATTTCTAAAAAGTATTAAAATATTAAAATTATTTCCCAATCCCTTTATTATTACTATGAATAAACTGTCCATTAAAATATTGATGAACCTAATAGGAAAATATTATTCAAATGAGAAAGATGCATAAGAATCTTCTAGAATTTTTGAACTTGTATACCAGCTTTGAAAGAAATTAAAGGATTACTGGGAAAAATTTACAGGTCTTTTTAATAAATTGATATCTATTCAGGTGGTTAGCATGTAGAATGTTATTAACAGCTTGAATTTTGTGAAGGTAACCAAATAAAAATTTGCAACTTGAAAAGGCAGAAGTGACAGAAATGTGCCAAAAATTCAAGAAATAATTAAGACCAGAAACAGAAGGCTTGGCTTTACACAAAAAAGTTAGCGCTTTTTTACGGCCATAATCAGAAAAGCTGCTGAACATGATAAAAGCATTTTGCCTGTGGCAGACTGAATGAGAATAATTGTATAAGTTTCAGCACTCTAAAAGAAGCTACAAGCGTACTTAGGTCTGTTTAATTATTATCATCGTAGGTTTTTCTCTAATAGCTCCACGATTTTAAACCCATTAGGTTGTCTCCATGGAAGATATCACTCCACTCCATTTTGGAAAAGAATTCTCTCTGTCAGGAGTCAAACAAATAAAAGGAAATCATCAAGGGAAAGAAAAATACTATATAGGTATATTAAAAAAAATATCCATCATACAACATTTTATCAAAACTGTTTTCAGATAACATGGCAGTTGTCAGAACAGAATTAATAAGGTATGTAGCTAAAGTGACTGATTACTCCTGGCTAAGCAAAGTCTTGCTGTTGCTTTTGGAATTAAAAGTGATCCGTTCATACATATGTTAGTGCTGTGGTTACCTTGATACTCCCAAGCTCTTGCTCACATCCTATTACATGCTGAAAAATGATTGAACACCTGCTACTGGGACATGTCTCTCCCAAATTGATACCTTAAATCTTAACTGAGATCTTAGAGGAAAAATACACCATTATTCCTTGGTTTGTTAGTTCCCACATAAGGATAAAGAATATTGTGAAAGTTGACTTCTATGCCATGTATAGATTACCATTCTCTTTGAAATGGAGTAACAAGGTTTCAGAAGGCTGAAGTCACTCAATAAAAAATAAGCACCAAAGCAGCAATAAATTTACGTTAAGCAAGAAGGACCAATCAGTTAATTGGTTTAGAGGCAGATGTAGAAAAAGAAAATACCACATTTCATGGGCACTTTTTGTTCAGTTCCAAGAAAGCCTGTTTCATCCCACCAAAGATGACTTAGGATACTTGTGTAGCTCTTTTATCTGAAATCAAATCCTTTGTCAAGACCCTTATTCTGACTCTCCCAAGTAAGAAGACAAGCATGTTCCTCTTTCAGAAAGCACCCATTCACCTTTAAACATCCCTGTAATGGTTTCTTCCTTTACATGAACACAAGTAGGACAACTTCTTTATTGTCTCCTAAAACACTGTTAGCTTTTGCCTGATGTTAAAAATACTGAAAATCAGACTGGCGTATGTGGAGAGAGTTACATGCTAGCCAGACCATGAACAAGTATCTTGTCTCTTATGAGACTCCACTTGGAGCATTGCATCCAGTTCTGGCATCCCCAGTACTTGAAATACACAGATCTGTTAGAGCAGGTACAGAGGCCACAAAACTCAGAGGGCTGGAACATCCTTCCTATTAAGAAAGGCAGAGAGAGTTGGGGTTGTTCAGACTGAAGACCTTATTGTGGTCTTTCAATACATAAAGGGTGCTTTTAAGATAGATATCTACTTTTTTAATTATTATTTTTTTTACCAGGACCAGACCTGTAGTGACAGGACACAGGGCAACAGTTTCATTTTGAAAGAAGGTAGATTTAGATTGGACACAAGGAAGAAAATTTTTACTACGAGAGTGGTAAGGCACTGGAACAGGTTGCCAAGAGAAGCTGTGGATGTTCCATCATTGGAAGTGTTCAAGGCCAGATTGGATGGAGCTTTAAGCAACTTGGGCTAATGGAAGGTGTACCTGCCCATGGCAGGGGGTTGAACTAGATGATCTTCAAGGTCCCTTCCAACCCAAACCATTCTATGATTCTATTATGTTTCCTGGTTGTCAATCCACAGTCTAGCAGTTGATCTAGCATTTGTTGATAAACAAATTTTTGTACTAATGTAGAGGAACTGTTCTGTATCAATAGCAAGTACAGTTCAAACCCAAAGCACAATTCTTGATATTTTAATCTATAATGATTTGAAAATATAACTTGTTTGCAGAAGAATCAACAGTTTCTAAAGGGGTGATGTTCTTCACTACTGGCTTTTGATAGAAAAGAGTAGCTAAAGAATTTCAGGAGTATGCTGGCTTTGCTAGTTACCTAAAGTTGTTGAAATTGAAGAACATACTTTCCAAAAGCAGTTAATTAGTTAACTAATTTCATTGTAAGAAAAGGAACCACTAGTAAGGATACTTGCCAGCAGCATGAATGCACTGACAAATATAAAATGATCCATAGGATAAATTATCATCAAGAAAGTATTCACATGCAATCTTCAGGTGTCTTTGTTTCCTGTGTCAGAACCACGGAGGCTGCTGCAGGCCATGAGACAGAATTACTCATGGAGATTCTCAGCGAAACACTAGAGAAGGACCTGCTAGATAGGGGTGCAGACAGGATTCTTCTTGGCATAGGTGTAACACCTGTAGTGGTAAAAAGCATATGGGCTCTTTGGCATGCTGCTACGTATGTAAGTCAAGAAGCCAAAAATCAATGTAGAAGCAGCAATAAAGGAAAATTACGAATGTGAATTACATCATCAAAAGCTGGTGCTGGACAGTTGGTTGGTGGAAACGACACATACACATTTCCCCTAAGTTGGCAGGCCAAAGAAAAATGAAGCATTTGCCATAGATTCACACAAAGTATCTAGAAGTGAATTAGGTAATACCTTTCCTGTCTGAAATGGCCTATGAAATAGCTGCTAGAATTTAGAAACAAAACAAGGTCTTTGAAAGAGGAAAATGATGTTTATGGGAAGCTTGGAAATAGTCTACTGGATTTCTTCTGATCCTAAACAGACCTTACATGTTGAGCTCAACAAAAACACTGATGGGAAGAAGATGGGGTTTAATTTCAATCCTACATGAAGTGACAAAGTACTGAGAACAGCAAGGATATAAAAGTAGAACTAACATTTTCATGTCAAAGACAGTCCCAAAATTTAAGAGTAATGCAAAAGCTGCACTGAACACCCAAAAATACAGATCAAAGTCTTAAAATTCCAGAAAGTGTACAATGTGGAGACTATGAGCAAATTGGATACTAGTTTTCTTATGTGCTCTCCTCAGGTTATCACGCAACTAACATGCAGGATGGGTTAAAACATGCAGTCTTTCCAAACAAGTAATATAAAAGTTTGTATAGCCTTTGCTTTGCTTTTAACCTTCATTTTGAAGTAGTAGCACTTAATAGCATAGTTAGACTGAGTCTATCTTTCCTGAGAAAACTTAAAAGACTTCTTTTGATGGGCATTTAACCCTGCTGATTTCCTGGCAAGAACATCATCATGTTAGTATGACTGTTAGGAAAATACACAAATTCTTTCTACTATTACAACCCTCAAAATAATCAAAAGAGAGCTGATTTGCTTTGCAAATTATTTAAATTTAGCTGGGAAGTGAAAACAATTTTCTTCCAACAGCATAGTCCTTTGAAAACAGTAAATGCTGCATAAATGAACTGAGAAATATGTAGACTTTGCAACTTGTATTGAATCAAGTGTCCAGCAAACACGCTTTTGAATTTCTGCTGGGAGAATTTTCTCAAGGCAATATTCTCCAGCAAAGGATTTAAACTGATGCCCTACTTCACATCAACACCTTTGATTTAGAAGAGTTATTTCTGCACTATGATTTCCAAGGGGATTTCATATTTTATCTGTTAGAAACCTTCCCAAAGCCAGAATTTTGTCAGCACAGAAAACTAATATGTAAATTCACTAATAATAAGCAAAAGCTTCAAGACAATGCATTCAGCTGTCATTTTGTGACAGAAGCCTAATTTGAGTGCATTTTTTATTAGGGGAGCAAATGCTAACTTGATGTATGAGTGCTATTTCACTGATCAGAAGCAGAACACACCGAATTTGGAGGGGACTCAGTGCCAGACTGCCTTCATGATGCATAAAACCTAAACATGTTTTCACTAAGGTTTGTAAGGTTTATTGTAAGGTTCACTAAGGTTTATTTTTTTTCTCTAGCTGATCATTCTCTGTAGTTAAGAGAGTTCAGCTGTTCTGAAATTCTCGTACTGCACTGACTACTCCAACAGTATTTATTCCTTAAATCTAAGTAAATCTTCACTTCTTACCTCAAACCTTACCTAAGCTATATTCAGCAGTACTTACTGCCTTCATTTTACAACATTTCCCTACAAAATAACACAGCAGTTATATTCCTCCCACACCTATCTGTTGTCTGTTGATCAATTTAATCTATAGTGTTGTGACATGTTCAAAGTACTTGAGAAAACACTAAAGAAAAATACAAACATTTTTCTTCATCTCAATGGTCTATACTTTTTCATTGTTGAAGATGTAAAACACAAAATAGCTATTACATGTTTAGAATTCTTAACCTTCCTGACATCCTTCTCCCTTTCTTGATCAAGTTCATAATTCAGTGTAAGACAGAAATTTCTTATTATTTTCACCATTTCTATATGACCATTTTCCTCTAATACTCTTGGCTTCATCTTAGTAACCAGACAAACTCACATAAAATAGCCACCAGCACCGAAACGTTCCATTTTAACCGAATCTTTTGTTTGAAGTCCTTCATTCAACATTTCAATCCCTATGGGAAATTTTAGATTCATGTCATTTTGGATTAGTTTCATCTGACAGTTACATGACAGCTGATAGGTTGTAGCTGCGTCTATCACAAATTTTTCCTGATGAATTTATTTCCACAACTCTCCAAAGTTCTTTACAACTCTCAGCTGCAAGTAAATTCCCACAACAGTTGTGACTCAGTCTTGCTTGAATTCATGCAAATTTTACAAGGATTTGGGGGTTTTTATTTTTTTAAATAAAATCTGTGCTTCTAGAAGTTTACACTGCATTCTGATTAACCATATGGCTCATTATTTTCTATATGACAAACGTAGTAAGTGTATTGTTTTTTCTTCAATAAATGCATATGTATGTACACAAAGTAGACATTAATGTCTTTCCAGTGACAGGTTCACCATATACAATATTTCCACATTGGCTTTCTCAGCAGTTCACCATACTCTTAACTTTTAATAGAAAACATATTCTTGCAAACTTATTTTAAAATAATCCTTACTCTGGTTTTCATATAATCACTTCTGATATTAGTTATGATGCAGAGATTAGTGTATTAAGTTTGTATGTAGTTTTTCCCCTTCCCCTCCCCCATCAGATTTCAGAGGATATTTTTGGAATATAGATACATATTTACATTTCAAAGAATATCTGCTTTTAAATTTCCTGTGCATCGCTGAAACACACAAGTCTGTCCTGCATTGGTGAAAGCAATTTGCTTACCCATGGGCACAGCAAGATGTCCAGGCGCAGTGTGGGTGGGTTAATACAGTGGGCAGGGCAGTGGCCTTGCCAGCCAGTGCCCGGGTTACCAAACCCAAGCAAGGGGTGTAGGGCAGCCCCATGGCCCTGGCTGGACTGGACCAGCTGTCCCTCCTGCCACCACCTGCCCAGCCTCAGCCAGAGCTCCCAGAGAGGGGAAAGAGGTTGGGGAGGCCCTGACAAAAAGGAAAGAATATGGTCTTTGTCAGTGTGCTTAGTGCTCTCTCCTACTCTTGCTGATCTGTTTGCTGTTCTTGGGTTCATTGACATGTCACAGGGAGCTGGGACTTGCTGTGTTCTTTCTTCCAGCCCCAATATCCTCAGACTGGAGCTCGAGCCATCAGTGGTATTTATCAACTGACAGCAAAAGCAGAAAAATTAGTTACTTGTGGTAAAAAGTAAAACTGATACTTCAACTCTATTGTACGTAGTAACCCACACTATTCAAGGGTGGAACCTCTCAAGCTTAATTTTTATCAGTATTATATTTTAATAAGGTTACGTGAAACAAGATAAACACAATAGTAACATCACAGCTCTTTATGATCAATGACCACGAAAAACCTTTCTACTTACAGGTTTAAAAGTATCCCTCTTCACAGGAATTCAAAAATATGTGCCTAAAACTCACTAACTTCAAAAAGCTGACTTCGGTAAGAGACAATTAGCTTCAGACTCCTAAAACTGAGTGTATGTTTGTATCTGCTAACTCTTGCATACACAAATCAAGGTGGTTCTTGCTATTAAGTGAGACCAAACCAAAGACGGTTTATTATCATAATGTTGTAAGACCTCACAATTTCTCCTTAATTTTCTTCTGCTTTGATTTTTTCCCTGGAAAAAATAATTTAATATTTCACAAGTTGAATGTAAATTTTACAAAAATTAGAAATAATGCCCCTTTTATACTAGTCTATAGTTTTATTTTTAAAAAAACAATCTCAGTTTGCTGTCCAAATTAAGTGTTGCTATTGGTCCTCATATGCTGAAAACATTCATATTTATTGCTAGTGAGACATTTAAGTTTTTTGCTTGTCTCTCTAAAGTTGCGAGCACTAGCTGGAATGTGACACCAGCGTGCTATGTGGTTTGCGGTTAATGTAATGAATGTCTATTAGTCCAACATGAAATATGAAAAGATAATATGTATCCTGCCACTGTTCTCCTGTGTGTCCTTATGACAATTTCTGGTGGGAAAGATATGGAATGTCTTTAATTTAGACACAGCATTCTTTAATGCGTCATTAATTCAAGCATGTCATTACTACAGGTTTAACCTTTAGCTCTACAATCAATAACCTCATGCTTCAGCACAAATCAATTTTTTATACTAAGTGCAGCTGCAAATCTCCAGTCTCTGTTTTCACCCTTTCTTGCACAAAAACAAAAAATTAGATCACAGAATCACAGAACGGTTGGGGTTGGAAGGGACCTCTTGGGATCATCTAGTCCAACCCACCTGAGCAGATCACACAGGAATATCTCTGTAAAAGCACATTACAGCTAGAGTTGTTATATTTTCGTGTCATTTTTACGAATCTGTGACAGCCACTATGTAGATAATGTGCTAGGAAAGTACATACTTGGGAGCCAGACAGTGTCTAGGACTTGCTGTTACAGAACCACAGGTCTCTCTTGTATCTGATATATCACTATCTCATTCATTGAAGTCAAGCTTATAAAGTGCTGTCCAATTTTGAAAAATCTCTAGTATTTGGATGTTAGGGAATCATACTGCAATTGCTAAAACTTAGGGGTTTTTAAGAGATAAATATATCTGTCCTTGCGCTTCTGCCAAAGTGTCTGAAATTCAGGCAGTGATAACATGGTCCTGAATAAGTCTACGTATCAGTTGTCTCATGTAAAACAATGACTCTGTGTTTTGTAGACAGACATAGATGAAAAGATTTAAAGTGCTATTACATCTGCTTTTGTGCATTGGTTAAGATTACTGTTCAGTATTGCAGCATACTCAGTGTTTACATGAGTTTATTACTTTCAGAACATTCTTCTCCAAGGGTGGGTATTTTCATGCCTGGTCTCAACCCAAAGGTTAATTTTTTTGAAAGCTGCTGTGAAATACTGTTTAGTTATTTTTTAGAAGCAAGACTTTTGATGAGCTTCAGGAAAGAAAGAATAAAAAGAATGTTTACAAGCAATTTGAACATCATCTCTGCATGCTTAGAAGCATCTGCTGAGATTTTACCAGTTTTTAATGAATCCCCTACAGCTTAGACACTGTAATGACATGTTCCAGCATGTCTTGACAAACCCATGAGACAAAACACAGGTACAGGAAAAGCAGTAGATAGATAGATATGCATTACCAAATTTAAATAAATAAATAAATAATCAGTCTTCCAAAAGTGTGCAAACAAACACTCATTACTGAGGTTTGGCTAAAATTCTTGGCTGGTATATTTGGTTTTAGGTAGGTGAGAACCTGCCCTGTAGTGCTTACTGCTGGGAGTAGTCACATTGACATCTATTATTTCACAGAAATCAATTGGACTGCTCCCAGCAGTAAGCACTGCTCTTAGCTGTAAGCACTTACAGGTTCAGCCCTTAAGAGTGTCTGATTCTATATCATTTTTGTGCCATTGTTCTCCCCTATAATATCTTCAGCCGTGAAAGGTATGTGTCTAGAAAAAAAAAAAAAAGTGGAAATATGTAAAACCCACACTCATGCTGTACCATCCACCTGAATGGATTGTCATTCCCCTGAAAGACTATTAATCTCAATGTGATGTCTACCGCAAACCCATACATAATCACAGAAATTATTTCAATTGAGGAACCACGACCAGTACTATCCCAAGGTACTAGACTACATTAGGAAAATGAGTAGTGTTTTAAAACTCTTGTGTCTATGCTGATTGCAGCCTGGAAGAAGTTACAGCACATCTTTTTTCATGCAAGTGACACCAAGAAATTAAGCATGGTTTTCAGAACCCGGGAACATCATAGTCAGACACTTTCAAGACTGCCTTATTGCCTGGTGCTGTTAAGGCTCATCACTGCTCTTTGTACCTACAACATCTACCTTAAAGTTACCATGGGAATGCCAGCTTGAGCTGCACTCACACATTTGTTTTGAATATACAGACATTCAGCGATCATAAGATCACAGGGCGGCTCAGGTTGGAAGGAAACTCAGAAGCTTGCTAGTCCATACTCCTGCACAAAGCGGGATCAGACCACGTTACTTAGGGCTATATCCAGTTGGGTTTGAAAAAACTCCAGGGATGGAGACTGCATAACATATCTTAGTAACCTGTTCAAATGCTTGACTTTGCTCATGAAGCAGGATTTTCATCCATCCTGAACCTCTTCTGTTTCAAATTAAGCTCATTGTGTCTGAACCTCCTACCATAGTACAGTGTAGAGCACCAGACTCCATCTTTTTTATAACCTCCTGACAGGTATCGCAGGGCTACTGTGTGTCGTGGGTCCCATATAACAAAGAAAGCAGGGGTTTAATGTTAAATACTTGTCTGAAAACTTTTGTCTCTGTCCTCTTGATTAAGCGGATCAGGATTGAAGGCCTAATCCCGGGATCCACAAGGGAATCCAACATAGCATGCTGGATAACAGATTTTTGCAATAACATAATTCAGACTGTCTACATAAACATTAACCATTTACACACAGAAGATGGACTAAGAGAGCTGCCTCTGCAAAGAGACATTTGTGTATCACACTTACTGTGTGTTTTGTCTTGTGGACTCAAGTTGTTTCCAAATCTATAAATCCTGAAGATAAAACTTCACTGAGCTTTTAATTGCTTATAGTGAAATGCACCCCTGTCCAAAAGGGAGCCGTGACCAAGTCTATACATGAATTAATGCCTTAAAAAACAGGAGTACACCTACATGGTTTAATTTTGTGTTATATTTAATATACTTGACATAGCTTCACATTCTCTGGTGTGGCACAGTGTAGTGTTATGCATTCTATAATTATACAGTTGCTAGGTCAGGTCTCGGGAACAACATACCTACAGTTCAGGCTGGTTTGGAGATCTCTGCACCAGTTGTTACAGGGACGTACTTTGTACTCTGACCCTGTTATATTAGTTGTACAAATCTGAATAAATCAGAAGAAAACTGAATCCTAATGTCTTCTTCATATGAAAGGTAGATGTAACCAGCAGTGTGTTTCTAAAAACATCGTGCCTAGAGGAGCTGAAACATCCAGCTTCTAGAAATTTCAGCAAAACTGTACCAACCAGAACTATCTAGCTATTATAGTTTAGGTAACACTACAGCAAGCTAGTGAATGAATGACTGACTAGTGGCTATAGCAAACAAGACTGACTTCAGGTCAATGACTATTTTTACTTATGTCTCTGCCAGTGTATAAACAACTACTCTTTTATAATTACAATAAAAATATAGAGAGGAAGAATTGCTCTGTGATTAACTAACTTGGATACGTCTTAGGAATTGTGTCTTAATTTCCCACCTTTTGTCACTAGCTAAGTACAATTTTATCCAAACCTTTAACAGCTTTGTTTGACTGTTCAGTTTCAAGATCTTCTTCTCACTCAGGATCTTTTAAGTTGTTTTACATAGCAAAATTACTCAAGGTTTGCTAAAGCGTAAAATTGTAATAAGCATTTGAGAGCTCTAGAGTAAAGTATACCAAGTCATAGAGCATGGGAAGACACATTCCTCCTTTCCCTTTTTTAAAATCTAAGGATCAGATACTTCATTTTGGATAACTTAACTTTCCCTGTCACAAATAAATCAATGCACAAACAGAAAGTCTAGTAGGTGAATCAAAATAAGAACCTTCCTCATGACTCAGTCAGAAAGAGCCGTGATAAACTTGTCTAGAGTGGGTCATTTCTTGTAATTCTTACATCCACACACTGTCAGGATAGATTGAGAGCTCTGGGTTCGGAAGAAAAACAAGAAAAAGATAAATGAGAGAACTGTGCAGATGAAATGTAGTGGCACAGAACACAGGCAGAGATGGCATACACATGGAGAGATATCGTCAAAGAAACTGCCAGGGTTATGCAGCTAAACAAGTTCCAACAGATACAAGCAAAATGTTTTACTGTGTGACTTTTATGTCATACTTTTCCATTTATAGTCAAAATAAGCTTACTGCTATTCCTAGCCCACAGGCAAGAATAAATCAAGCTGTCTTCCAGCTTTAAATCAGCAACTTGCACACTACAGAAGGATTTGCATCGTTTCCATCATTCCAAGTTAAAGCAGCCATTCCGTACCTTTTTATGATTCCTTATACAACCATACCTGGTAAATCAAGAGCTATTTATAGTTTATCTTTTTTTCCTGAGTAATAAAACAGCAAACAACTTATTTCATGGAATATCCTTGAATTTAGATTAGCCTGAACACCATTGATATACCTATCTAATCCAGTGGTTTAAAAGCAAGATAACTCTTCTTCATTATTAAAAGTGAAAAGAAAAAAAAACAACAGTAATGGCTGATAGTATATATGTATATTTATATACTTGGTTTAATATATTTGCACTATATTTGCATGTATGTCTAGATGCATGTATCATTTAGGTATGTTTATACAAAAGACCAGAAAATGGTGATACAATAACAAATATCTATTGCAATAAATAGAGCATGTTAGAAGATAAAAGTATCTTCTAGTTCAACATGTCATGTTGTGATATGGAATACTCCCTGTTTTTGTGGAAGCAAGCAGTTTTTCTCCATTCTTGCCGTATAGAAAGTTGCAAAAAGTTTTTCCTCTGGCTAGCAACTATGATGCATAGAAGACTGTTGGTGAGTTAACCAGCTACAAAGGACACATTAGCAGCTATGAGAATGTATAAATATGACTGCCTTAAAATCACAGCTATTAAAACTGGCAGGGAAACCATAACAAAAAGAGGAAACAGCTAACAACAAGCTTCCATGTAGAGGACTGTCTGTCTAAGTAGTAAGTTTTCTGCATCAACTTTCACGTTTCTGATAGAAAACAGGTGGAGTGTGCTGTTTGTCAAACTATATTTTCACATTTGGTATAACTACCCTAAGAATTGGTATGCAGCTCTCCAGGCTGACTTGCATTCATTCCCTTTCAAAGTCAGATCAATGGCCTAATTATTTGTTCATTCTAATTAAGAAATTATTTCTGATTGTGTCCAGAAGTGATAACATTCAGCAGCCCAGACCTCTATAATTTTACAAATTGTAATTATATTCTCCTGGAATATTACTATAAGCTTCCCATGCAATAAATATTTTCTTGTTCTGATGAAGTTTCACTGTTTTCTTACTGTGGTTTTCAGTGCAATCGACATACACAAAATAGTTATAAAAGGAAAACCAAATGGCATTACCAAAGAATAGCTGGACAAAATGAAATAAAAACATTACCACCTGCTTCATAGTGATTAAGACTTTGCATTATTTCTAGTGAAATCTAAAATCTTCAGAGAACATTTAAAAACCAACGTCAGGAAGATTAGGACTAAGCGACTTCAAATGAACATCAAACAGCTATAAATCTAAGTTACTTCTGTAAGATCAAAGGTTCAAACAAATTCTAGTTAGTTCTAACATGTGGCATATTTTTCAAAATACTGTATGCTAAATGTTATAAGCTTACCAGATGGCCACTTGATAGATGTCTATATTAGAGGAACCACACTGCACCCTTTCACATAATAAAAACAGAATGTGTGTTTCATTTGGATTCCAATCAATTTTAATTCATTTTTACCAGACAATGCAGGCAACTAATTACTCAATTAACCTCAGAGCACCATAGTAACCAGTGAACCTCTAAGAAACAATAATGACATAAAAACATTCAGAACTAACTGAATAACATAGATCAAACAAACTGCATTAAAATAAAACAAAAGCAATAGCAGATTCACAAAGCTTTGTATCTTCCCAGCTTCTTTCAACAATAATTAGCAAAGGAACTGGAAGCACCAAGAGTGCAATTTTGTGCTACTGTCTACCTAGTAACAAATAAAGCAATGTCTTAAAAGCCTTAGTTTTTTCCGATGTATAAAATGTATGTTATGAAGATTTAAGATGCATCTAGATATATGTCATCTATGAAACTAAAGAAAGAAAGAACCAATTATATTAACAAAATGTCTGCTGAAGAGATTGACTATAGGTGTCAAACCCACCAGACCACAAAAGAAACTGACCTCAGAAAAAGGCTGGAGAGACAGATATTCAGCATCAATAAAAAATTAGACCACCAGTAGAGATAACCTACGAGAACTGAACACTCTCCACTCAGAGCATATGGTTCTGTGAGCTGATTGTTAAAACAGAAAATAGTGACAACAAAAGCTTTAATTTTTCATTGCTTAGCAAAATGTGCTAAGCAAGGGTGGAAAAAGTTGTCACATGGTATCACTGAACACATCATAAAAAGAATCTATTTTAAGTCAATATACTATGAATATTCCTTCCATTAACATGGAATAGCAGTGCTATGAAACACTAGAACTAAGGATGTACAATAACAGCATATCACTAAGTGGTTCATAGCATAAACAGTTTTATGCTACTTTAAAACTTCCATCCTTTATTGTTTCTTGTCGACTATATCCAGAGAACAAATTTTGAAAAACTCATTGGGTAACATATTGTAAGTTGTATTCCATGACAAGAGTACATCGTATTATTTTATATTTCTGCTTGCCATCCTGTATTATTTAAAATATTTTCTCTGAAAGCACAAAATAATTGAGATTTTTACTTTAATTAAATTATTAACTGCTTCCGAATAGCTTACCCATCCACTTTTTGTGCATTTTTCCATTTCTATGAAGAACTTTTAAATTTATTATTATACCGAGAAACAGTTGGTTAACCAAGAGTACTTTTGCTAGTGCTTCCCACGCCCTTACTCTTAAAAGAATTCCCTCTAATGGCAAGACAGGCACATGGCAATGGGATGCCAAATTTCAAATGATTTGCAGAGAATTTCACACTAGAACACTGAATGTATAATAAAGCAGTCAAAGGCATGGCCAATACATTTACCAAGTGGCATACAAAATGTGTTCCTATTTTGTAATTCCCAGGTTGTATAAGAGAGTAGAAAATTCATACATGTCTATCATAATGGTACAATTAAAATCAATATAGCTGCAACAATATAAATCAGCCATGGAAAATCTTTTCTGAGTGTTTTAAATTAATTTCCTGGGGATGATATAAAGTGTTTATTTCCATGTAGAATGCAACTGGGACAATTTGGAAACAAGTGAGGACAGAGTCATAGAAGGAGAAAAAAAGCAATCCAGGGATGTCAACTCAAGTGAGAGGACTGAGGAAGGAAACTAATTTGCTTTATGGAGTGAAGGACAAGAAAGTTCCACACACTTCAAAGGAGTGCTGTGTTTTTTTTTTCTTTATATGGAGAAAGACTTAAAAGTTCAGTTGAATTTAGAACCCTTAGATAAACAGGTTCACGCTCATGCCAAAATCACAGAGGGAGCCATGTTCTCAGAAGATAATATTTCTGCACCTAAACATCTTCAAATACAGTGATTACAAGGTGATCATAAAAAGTGAAAAAATATACATGTATATTACAATGTTAGTTCTCCTACTCATTGGTATTACCATTAGGACTTAAACAACCGAATTTAAGATAAAAACTTTCATCCTTCATCAAATGTTTGTTCATTAAAATCTTAATTGTGATCGCCACTTCTTAAACAACACCCTTTTCTTCACCTTCTTCCAAAATTTCAATGTGACAGCTTTCCAGTATGTCTCTCTTACCATTATATAGCACCACTTCTCTAACTGCATTTTTCAACTGTATTTCATAAAAAGACAACAAGCATTAAAATGTTCTTATCTCACAGCTCTGGCAGTTTTCACAACAAACTGAGCAATATTGTTTAGTGGGCTACGAAGATTTAGAACTTCACACAAAATCACATACCTTTTGAAGCCTTCCAGACAGACCAGACATCTCCACATTTTGTACCTTCTGTTTCGGCACTTATCAGATATCCATCCAACTTTCCGCGGGGGAGGGAAATGCTCTTTTAAAAACCTAAATATTTAATAATAAACTTTAAAGTCTTTCAAGGCTTCAAATGAAGGTTCTGTTTGAGTTACAGAGCAGCATCCAGTACAGACAAGTATGTCTTCTTCTATTTGCAAACATTTGTAACAGGGATAAAATTCCTTATTTAAGCTCCTCCAGTATCACTGCAGGATTTCTGTCTAGAGCTCAAAAAGCTTTATTAAATATTTATATTTTCTTCAGCTCTGGCAATCAATCTGCAATCATCTGTTGACTGTACCATACTATGCAACTGATCTGTACCACAGAAAATGAAAAAGTGTTATAAAACTGCAATCATGCTCAGAAAGGCTGGATATGTTACTTTCATCTCCAGTTCCAGGGGAGGTCCAGCTGATCCTTCCTAGTCTCTCCTCTCAACTCAATATGATCCTACTAGAAGACTGTAGCAGTAAAGTACAAGTTTCAACATCCTTAACCTACAGTCAAACTGGTGATGCCTGCATAGACAGCTGCAAACTGATAAGCAAAGACCTGGAAATGTGCAAGAAGTTCATATTTGAATGAGTGCAAACCCACGAAGGAGTAGTGAGATGAACTGGGGCAGACAAGAGGTCTCCCAGCAAGCTATGTTCAGTCTTTGCCTCAATATACCTCAAAACTGCTTTTAGACATTCCAGACTGGCACTGTCTCACTGGGACATGGAATCGCTGGGCCAGGGCTCAGAAAATGACTTTTTCTGCAGTACTTCATGAATTTTGTAATTTGTTAGAAATCATGAAGACAGAGAATGTTTTTAAAATGTCAGTTGACTGTAGGAAATTACAGCAACAGCTGTGAGGAGTGATAAGTGGATGGAACTCAAGAGGACTCTTTTTTCCTTTCTATTTGACATATGCTAAGCTCCTACCTAAAACTCCATAGCACTTTTAATTGAAGACAGCTTGTTTGGGAAGTTGAAGCTTTTAAAACAAACAAACCAACCAACCCAAAACATACAGTTTCACTTTCATACAGTAGAGCAACTTACAGGTTATCTGCCAGCACACTGAAATTATACTCTATGCATCTTCAAAATCTTTGGTAAAAAAGTGATAAAACCACATTTAGTCCCTACCATATGCAAAACCATGAGATTCATTTAGCATGTCTCCCATTCTAACTTCTTCAGAGACTGTTTTGAAGAAGTCACTATGCAAAACTATTGCTCTATTCCCTAACCTTATGCCCTATAAATACACATTTCAGACTAACTTTGAATTTCACACTAACTTGATAAAAAAAAATTTCAGGATCAGACTCTCAGCCATAATGAGTCTGTCTCCACATACACCTGTTGAGCAAGTAGAAAAGGGAGCCTATGCCATAATTCTGTCCCCTCAAGCCTAGACAGCCAAACACTGTAAAGATACTTCGCATAATTAAGAAAATTCCCCGAAGCCTGCTCCAAATTGCAGTAAGAAGGCAGAGAAACTGCTGTATCAGGTAAAACTTTGCACTGGCTCAACTCCAGTTTCCCTTATCCAACTCCGCAGTGTTACACAAATAGACAAAGGCGTTAAACTGGACACATAGGATCTGGCCACTCACACCAAGCTACAGACCAGCTTTGTAATATCCATGCTTTTGGGACAGCAAGCACCACACTAAACTTTCAAGCTCGTGCTGCATCTAGGAAGTGTTTGAACACTGAAAATTGTATGCAGCAAAGCACTCCTGATGCATCACTTACATCACGTAGAACCAACTGGAAGAATGCCTCCTGCTAACATCTGTAAACTGAGCAGCAGCTCTGCTGGAACAAGGCTGTGTTGCTGAGGTGAAACTCCACTGCTGTTTGAAGCTCCTCTGAGTTTTGCTCATTAAAACAAAAAAGCTGATTTTTTTCTAGGGCACGAATTAAACAAAGCAGCTCACCCAAGTCTAATTTAATCTGTGTACCTGACTTTATGCTACCAAATGAGAGCATAGAGAATTAATTTACTTTTTTATTCAGAGTTAAAAGCAGTTATTGAACACTGTAATTTTTACTCAGGTCATTCTACCGCATTAATTTCCACAGTGTTGTCTTAAAACATTTGACACAGCAGTTCCTTGCATGACCCAAAGGAATGTAATAAAACCTGACTTCACTGAAAAATCACAGAAGGCAAAAGTCCTTATTCTTCTGTGAGATTCCCTGAAGAGAGAGATGAAGGAACCGTTATACATTAGGTATTTGTTAATCAAGAGCACATCACAACTTGTAATTGGTAGTTGCTGATAAGATGCTGATAAAAGTTGTCAGTTTTTAGTTCAACAATGTGCTTGACAATTCCATACTACTGGATGGTATCATCAGAGATTTATCAGTGCAACAATTCTTGAAGAATAGTGATTTTCCAGAACTTTGTGGGTTTTGAATAAAAAAAAAAAATAAATTTTTTTTAAAAATCTCATTTTTAGTAGGAGCTGTTGCTGACATTGAAATACCATTAATGGTAATGAGCACTTGAATCCGTGCAGGTATATTCATAGTTTCACTGCATGGAAGCTTAAACATGTCTTGAGGAAAAAAGAAATGAGAGTGTAGTATCCAATGCACAAAGGTGGAAGTGATACTGCTAAAAAGCTGTCCTAATTTCCTAATTTATAGGAGGCACTGAAGAGTTCAAATGAAGTGGGCAACAAGTGTAATCTTGAATAGACTTGAATAAATGCTTTGAGTGAGTTAAGAAAATATGATAGACTAGGATAATCTGAAATTACTCATTTTTCAGTTTGGCAACAAACAAAATTAAAATTAATTTTGAAAACAACAAAACTACAAAATGCAAAGTTAACATTTTTACTGAAGCTTTGTTTTTTTTTTTTCAATTCAGTCTGCCACTCTTGTGCGTGTCTTTTCTTCTCTAGGTCTCCTGCATGATTAAGCTGATGTACCCATATTTTTCTTGCCTGCCAACATATGTAAAAGAAGTCTTTCTTGTGGATCTCTGCATCCCTTGCTAGTTTCAGCTCAAGGTTAGCTCCGACTTTTGCAGCTCCATCTCTGTACACTCAGGCAGTGTCTCCACATTCCTCCCACTCAGCCTGTCACTGCTTCCTCCTCTGTTTGTTTCCTTCTCACACTGGAGCAGAGTCAGCAGTGCCCTGTTCATCCCTGCTGCCTTTCTGCCATGCTTGAGCCACCTTCTGCATGTTGCCACAGACCATTCTTGTGCTCTGAGGAGTCTGTTCTTAAAGAATACCCAGCTTTCTTGGACGCCCTTAAGATCCCCAGTTCTGATCACCATGACATCCTGTCAAGAAGATCCCAGAGACAACAATAGTGTGCTCTCCTCAAGCTCAACATTATAATTCAGCTGTTTGTCTTGCACTCCCATTGCCTGACTAGCATCCTGTCACAGATGGGCTTCTTAAATGTGCATTTACAGTAAACAGAGCTGGCTAACGGGAGCTGTTACAATACAGAAAGAAAGAAATATCGAAGAAAAAACATACTTGTTTTTCATTTCCTGGTTCCACTCTAAGAATCTTAGACATAATTCAATCTAAAAGTGTGATTTACAGATTCTACATCTCCCATATTTCTTCTCAGCACTACAAAAGCTGACAGAGCAGTAGGAAATGCTTGGAGGGCGGGGGTGGTTTGGGAAAGGTGTTCAAAATCAGTTCAAGTCCTGCATACTACAGAACAGTTAAATTTTCCCATAAGCGTGTAAAATAGATGTGCCTATCCATGAGTAAACAGAAATTTTGCTTTGTACTACTCATGAGATTCCTGGTTGAAGATCAGGTTACTTATGGAAGTTGCTACTTTTTGTTTAACGTCTTAGTGTGCAGGTTTAATAATATCAGGGGTTTATGTTATAACAATCATACAAAATTTAAAAACCTCTATCACTAGTGCAGAACAAAAATGTTTTTTGGAGTTTCTTTGTCGTTGTTTGGTTGGGTTTTTTGTTTGGGGTTTTTTGTGTGTGGTTTTTTGTTGTTGGGTTTTCATTATTTAATATATTTAGTTATCCATAGCTAAGAAGAGTATGACATCCACTTCACATTAGTGGTACCTCTAGTGAAGATTCTGTAAAATATACACTGACATGCACATAAAAGGATAGTAGGGAGGTCAGGCAGCATTACAAATGCCATCCAAGAGGAACTATATCTTAAAATTTCCACCTGAGCTTAAAAATATATATGTATATATATTTTTTTCAATCCTGGGATTAGAGAAGGCCACAAGACAAACAGAAGTCAGAAATAAGATGGTAGTTACAATTAAACCATGAAATGCCTCAGGAATTGATAACGAAAGCATAAGGTATTTTTTCTACATATAGAAACATAGGACATTTGTCCTAAAAAAAAAAAAAAAAAACCACACCAAAAAAAACCAACCACACACCACTTCACCACTATAAACATATGAAAATTTACTATTTATTTCTCTTAGTCCTTTCAAAGAAGGATGAAGATAAGCACTGATAGTGCTTTACAGATTTAAGAATAAAACTAAACTCAAGTCATTCAAAACCAAAGTTGTTTAATTCATCTAAAAATGAAAACCTGAACTGAAGAGAGTAGAAAAAAGAATGATAAGGCAAAATGGGGACCTGCATGGCTAAGAGATAGATCAACACACTAACCGGTTCTTTAGCTAGTTAGTTTGCTTTTAAAAACGAACCTCACCGTGGATTTAAGCTGCTTGTGTTTGACTCATCAACTAAGAGTTGCTCTTCTTCTCTTTCCCTCTTCTAACTCAGATGTGAACATTGACAACTGTCCTCCATGCATTTTGAATAGAGGCAATGAGGCTGCTACACCTGCATTGCCTCTGGGTTCTCAAGTGATCTAACCAGAGATCCAGATTTTGGATTTAAGAAGAGCTGAACGTCACAAACATTCACAACAGTGATACTATATCTTTAAATATGAAAGTATACATGCACATACAAAGAAAATGAGATAATTCTGGAGTGGGGAGTGGATGAAGGTTGGTCCCATTTTTAAACAATACAGGAGTTTCAGATTTTGTGACAAAATACAATTCATTCATAAATTGCTTATGTGATTTCCTGAATAGGATTCAACAAAAAAACCCCGCAGTGCTTAAACTGATGGTTACCACGTTGTGAACCACAGAAAGCTGGTGATTCCTGAGGCTGTGGTAAGTGGCAAACAGCTTATCTTTACAACATATTTGTTGTTACTTAACCATGATAAATTCTGAAAAGCTGGTAAATATTGTCCCAAGTAGGAGTGATTATACACAGTTGGAGTAAGAGATTAACTGTAGCAGTGTTAACTTAAACTTAGCTGTTATGAAAATACAACTCATTAGTATTAAAGTAAATGAATAAGGACACTATTTTTAGAGAACATTAAGCATTTTCAGCTTCAAAAAGACAAAGCAATGAAAGGTAGTCTTCCGTGTTTTGCAGCCAGGGAGGCAAACCTTCTGCGATATTAATACATTAACAAGTTAAGAGCAAGTAACCTAGATTGTGGATTCACTGTTTTTAAGGTATTCTACCATACATACCCCCAGGGATGTTTTAATACTGTGGCAGATACGATAGCTTACACTTTTCTGAAAGTATGGGGATTTGCATTAAACCAAATCAAGTTCACAGAGAATAGCTAGTTCTAAATTACCATACCTCAACAAAGAAATAACTTCTCCACCCCTCAGCTCTAAATGTCATTCATGTTACTTTACAATAGTTGTTTTGGATTAAGCTTATCAACCACATCTTTATCAATTATTTAAAATATTTTTAGCACACACACAACCCTAACAGGCAGATACTGAAAATTAATCTTTGTAGAAGCAACCTTTTCTCCATTTAAAAAAGAAATTTAAAAAAATAATAATTAAAAAAATCTTACAATATTTTTCACTGAAAGCATCACAACAATGAATTTTTTGTTTGAGAAGCTGAGCAAGCGCCATGGGATTCCCTGACTGCCTGTGACTTAGAAAGAAGCTCTCCTCTGCATGAATGGGACTATAAGGATTATAAGGATCAATAAGCATTTTTACTGGCCTCAGAGTAACATTAGAATTATATTAGAAACACTGACCCCAGCCAGCACAGCAAAAGAGAGATTTTATGCTTACTGACACAATGTTTAGATGATGTTGAGAAACGTCAATAGAATGTCAATAAATCATAAAAGCTAATTATAAAATGAGATATTGAGTCCTGAATTTTTCTGTTTGCAGCAGCATGTGCTTGTAAAGAAATGCTTTGGAAATTCCCAAGATATTTTGCTTCTCGGATCTATGGTTGCACAGTAAGGCTTCCCATAGCTTTCCTTAAGAAGAGTCATTTAAAACAGCCATGAAATAATTAGCCTTCTGCAGAGCTAGGCAGCCCTCAGACCTATATTTAAAACTTAAGAATACTAAGTGTTTTACAGACTGTTTTCTCATCTTCTGAACTCGAGAAATTTCCTTTTCTCATCCACTAAGAGACACCTATGACTATCTTAAAAAAATGCCTTAGCTAACACTACTAAGGAATGAAATAACAGCAACCTTCTTTACATTGTGTTCACTAACTCAGTTGATATTACCACAGTTGAAAGATTCACTTAAACCTAACTAATCTAGTCAACTCCCTATATTTTCAAATACAAAATAGCTTACTTAATGGTCTAAAACCTAGGCCAGTTTTCCTACTAAACACTAGTAACTCACATATTTTCTGCTTAGGATCTACTGCTACTATTTCTAGCAAAAAAAATATTTTATGTTCCTCACAAAAATATTTTTAAATAAATCTATTCCTCTTCAATCTCTTTCATGCTCCACATGGACCATCAGCCATCTTGTGGGTGGCTGGGTGAGAAAAAAACAAAAAAACAAACAAACAAACCAACCAACCAACCCACCCACCCACTCCCACCACATTTATAATATTAAGTAATTGGAACAGGGAGGCATACATGTTTAAAAAGAGAGTTTCCCATTTCATAACATCCAGTAATTGAAAACTGAACATCCAAACAAGTATTGCCACAGATATTTGAGTCTGAAAGATGAACAGAGCCTGATTTTGTGAACTACACATCACAGCTGAAGGTTTAATTAGCCCCATGTTCCCATAAGGACATACCTCCATTGGTGTTGAGGAGTATCATCCCTTCCCCCTCTCATTGCAATGTCTCATTGTCCCATTCTTAACAAAACAATCCACTCTTAGAAAATACTGACCCTTCGTGGGCTCCAGCTATTGACTAGAAATACATTTCATATTGCTACCTAATCAGCAAATCACATAGGAGTTTCCCTTTCTTCCCATATGGACGCTTCAAAAGTATATAGCCCTGAAGCTCTTAATTTCTATTCCGTCTGAAGCAAAGGAGGTAGATTTGCTTCGAAGATAAGTAAAAGTTATGTATTACTCAGTGAAGCTCTCAGGAGCACACAGGGGAACTCACCAGTGGCTGCAGCCTGGGGAGCCCCAGCCAGGTCAGTACGACAGGTCCCCAACAACAGCAGGTTCTGTCCATGGCTCTGCAGGCATCAGACACAGGACCAAACCAGGATCAAGGCTGACTCAAGCAATAAAGGAGGAGCAGGACTGGAAGCAGATAGACACACACCACAGGAAGAGGAGGGAACCCTCACACCTGAGCTGAACAAGAGCTCTGCCCTTGGGGAACAGGTGTGGGGCCAGGTGGAGCCACTCAGGGCAATCAGGGCCCATTAGTGCCCTCAGGGCTTCCTGCAGCACAGGAGTGTTAAAGTGCCAAGCAGGGGATTGCAGTTATCCTGCTACTGAATATTAATAAATTTTAAATTATCAATTTGAAAGTAAAAACATAGGAAGGAATTAGTCCATGATGGAAAAGTCACTGAATGACGGTTATCTGTTCTCCATCAAGAGAGGTGAAAGTTGTTAATTTGTCTTATTTTAATCAGGATCAAGTACATATGACAAACTGTTTCAAATCATCACTACTCAGGGGGTTGATGACAGTCTCCCAGATACATCTGTTCTTTAGTTCATTAGTAAACTTCCAAAAAAAACCCCAAGTAAAATGGATCCTCTTTCATTTGCTTAAAAGAATAAGTTCCTCTATCAACACAAATATATATATATATATATATACACATACATACATACATACATATATATATATATGTATACATATATAAAGGACTGGACCCTTTATTCCTTTCTTTGATCATATTTCCCCAGACATGAGAACTCGATTTGAACAAGGGTAATATGCAGCATGAATAATTACCTTGCAAAACAAAGATTATGTCTCCTGGCCATGCCCATGTCTGAAGTTGCAGTATGTGAAAACAAAGATGTGTAAACAGTGTTAAAAATACCTTCATGATACCAAAAACTAAGATTCAAGATCCTTCCCAAGCAATGCAGATATAGGTCATGCAACTTCCTGACATTCCTATGGAAGAAACTTAAGCAGCCTCCTAGGCATAACTTTCTGGTTTCATTGAAACATCTTTTCTTTCCTGTTACTACTTCCCTTGATCTTAATTCTTCATGACTGTTCTGAATCTCAGCTTAACTTGGCTAAATTCACAATAATTTTCTTTTAACATTTTGTCACTTATTTTCTGTAATCATTCAATGTGTACCCAATTTCAGTGCATGAAGGTTCTCCGTGTCTCCTCACAGTACCTGACTTCTAGACTAGAGGTTGAAATGAGAGGCAGGATGCTTTGTGCCTCACTTGCTGTTTGTGAACCTGAGAAGTGCTCCTGTAAATAACTCCTATGGAACTAAGGAAGCAAACTGTGTGAGCAGAGTATTTTCTGCGGAAGATTTACTTGCATTTACTATATTTGTGCTCATAATTAGAATCCAGGAAACATGCACACAGCCTTTCTTTGGTTCTTAGACTACCTGTCTCAAAATTTGATTTCTTCTACTAGTACTGTCTATAATCTCTCCCATTCCTGACACCACTTTTTGTGTTGTGAGTTTACAAAAGTGATTACTAGCGGCTGAAGGCCTGTCTGTTTCTAAAACAAATAATGTTTCTTTTGAAATTACTGCAAGCTATAAAGTGGGTAATAAAGTACCTCAGAGAAACAAGAATCTTCCGGTCAAAGCAAACATTTTGGTCTCAGAAGGAGGTTCAGTTTCTCCATACAAATAGGGTTTTTCCCTGGGCATTTTAAATTACTCTTTCTGTCACTGTTCCTATTGCAGAAGACCAATACTTTCTTTCTCCTGTCCTTGGGATTTTGTTTTTTAGTTGGTAAGCTCTTTAAGGCAGGGACTGTTCATACAATGTCAAGTACAAAAGGCTGCTGATTTCACTTCTGGCTTCTGAGGTACTTTTGTAATACAAATGATGATGCTAATCATATTGGGTGAGTCTCCAGAAACAAGGCATTTCAGAAGTCTGATATAAATTGCAGGAAGGGGAAAAAACAACCTTACAAATGTGGTAGTCTTAAATAAAAAGCTATTCACTTTTAATTCTTCTTTAGGTGCCCCCATTAGGTGGTAATGACTGGCAAATGAATGGATCTCTGGCAAAAGAAGTCACTTCACTCAGTTCTTTGTAAATCTTTAGGCAGATTAGAGGAATTTTGCCTTCTTTTTTCTTTTTCCTTAAAATGTTATAAATATTTCTTTTCCGTTTTGCTCTCCCACTGTTTTAGACATTGAGATGGTTATATCACAACCACAGATAAATTCAAATGACTGGTGTGAGGTTATAGATACACACAAGAACAAAAGGACTGATGACTGAAAAGAGAGAACTGCTTTAAATTATTCAGAGAGCTTCTTTTTCTTTCCTTGGGTTTTTGAGAGCAATTGGAAAAAATGATGAATGAATATGAATGCTGCATGAGCAATTTGACAGTGTCAGACCCAGCATTCATGCCATGTGCTCTTTCCTCTTTTGATCACTAAGTTCAAAACTTGTTCAGTTCTTTTTAAATAGTTTACCACTTTCTGTTTAAATGCTGAACTTAAATACTGTCCTCTAGTTCCACTTCAGAAATTCTTGCAGCAGTACATTGGAGTATATACATAGTACATAACCATAAGAATCATAATGTTTTCCAAGCTTTTTTATTTGAACCTTGATAGTATTGTAAAGAAGAATCTGGTATCTTCAAAGTACTGAAAAACCCAGGAGTAAAACCAGAAACTTTCAGTTCTTCCCTTCCACTTCTTGAATTAAAAAAAACAACCAGCCAAAAACCAACCAAACAAACAACATCAACAACAACAAAAAAACAGTGAACATATTTTTTCCCTTAGATGTACAATCAAAGTAGTACAGCAATCAAAAAGATTTAAAAAAAAAAAAGTCAATAATGCCCTTAAAGATGTCACGTCAGCCATAATCCTTGATTTTTTGAACAAGGAAAAAAAAATAAAGATGTGCAGGGTGCGTGTACACGTACTCAGGTAGGTTTAGAGCACACATTATGTAAATGATCCATATGAGAATAGGTAATGAGCTCTGGCTCTTGCTATATGGTCACTTGAACAAGCAGATCATTGTGCTTATTCCCCTTCTTTTTTGTTGGAGGCTGGAAAGCAATGTCACCTTATTTTTTTCCCCATAAATAATAGGACTTTTAAGAAGTCTCACTGTGATCACATTTACATCTCTTGTTTTTATTAGCCATGCCTTCAGAACACAGGGGAAATACTGGGGCAGGACAAGTTGCCAAAGCCAATCTGCAGAAGGGGAAAAACCTTGTACCTGACTGGCAACTGGGTACAGTCCAAGAATAACAAGAACAACATGTGAAACTGGCAGAAATGAGCAAATTGGCAAACAAATGCACTTTAGAGGATGTTTCCCAAAGATTAAAGCTTGCTAAGGCACTTAATTCTCCTGATTTGGTGAATCAGCTGTTCATAAGCTGTTCTAAGCTATTTCAGATAGAATGGGAGAGAGAAAGATACTTGTTTAAAGAAGCAGGATTATAGAATATCATTCGTGGCAGCCATACCTAAATACCATTATTTTCTAAGTTTAAAATAAATAAATAAATAAAACATGAATAAAAGGGAGACGAGCCTTAGCTGCTACCAGTAGCTCACAGCAGTGAGTATAGGGCAAACAATGAAAACTAGAATAGCGAAGGTTATACATATATCTCTCTCTGCACATATATAACCAGAAATAATACATAGGAAAACACTCAAATGCTGCTTGTTTTTACTGATGTGGCCAAGACCACGTATTATATTTTATATTTATATTCCTGATGTTTCTCCTTGGAGGTTTAAGATTTCAGCTGTATTCCCAACAATGCTGAAGCTCAAAGATGGGGGACAAGGAAGTTTTCTGTGTCCTTCCATGATTTTGATAATTTTGAGAGCTGAAGAGGTTCAGTTTTCTTCATAACTCAGTTTAAAATTGCACACAAGTTGATAAAAAATATGATTAAATTGTCTCGATGGTTAATTTGTTTAGTTTTGTAATGCAGTTTGATTATTTTATTTGGTGAAATCGTTTCCTCCTTTTTATAATAAGTTTTTTTAATATTTTGGATTTGACATTCTCTTACTTTATGTGCTTTGTTTGGCATGAAAGATTGTAAATCGGACTGACAGCCTTTGACAGCCATTTTCTACCTTGTTTACACAAATATAATTATCCACTTAAGTTGCAAATAGGTGCAAAGTCAGTCCTTCGGTGAGTCTTGTGATTCCTCCAAAGGTATACATTCATCTTCATTTCTTGGCCCTTTAAAAGTTTTGAACTCTTCTCTATTTCTACTTGTGCTTTGCAGTGTACTCTCTCCAATAACTATAACTATGCTGTGAAGCAGATCAGTGGATTGACCCTAGCCTAGGAAAATACTCTGTCAGCAATGAAGAATAAATTAGAATCCTTAAAGGAATTTCCCTCCATTGCCAGTGTGTACATATAAAGTTCATGAATTGAAAGCATAATGCAGAAGATATCATCCGTGTATAACAGCCAGCCTCAGGACTGCATGTTATAAAAAATACTATATGCAAAGAAACAGTGTCCATAAATAAATTGTTGGCCTCTGTCTTTCTCCTGTCACACAAGGACCATAGAGTTGTCTGTTTTTCCCACTATCAGTCCCTGGTAGTCATCACTAGCAGAAACCTTCTATTCATCTTATTTAATGTGACTTTGGATCCGGTGCTCAGTGGAGACAAAGAAAAGAATTATCTGTGCTTTCATGGTTTTGGATAAGACCCTCTCAGCTGGAAAATAAGATCTATCACATAACACAGGAAGTACCAGAAGCTTATCCTGCAGCAATATTCTGCCTGTATTTGTTGAACTGGTTTCTTTCTGACACTGGTTTAACTCTGATGCTAATATTTTGTTCCTTCTGGCAAAAAAGTGAACTAAATCCCACTACAACGAATGAATGAAAACACTTCTGGCTAAAGTAACTACAGTTTTATAGCATTTCTCATTGATAAATCAATGTAATTATCTTTATTTTTCAGGGCAAAAAGAGAGGCACAGTGAAGAAATGTGATTTATCCAAAAGGCTGACAGCAAAGGCAAATAATTCCAGAGCCTAAATCCAGGGCTCGAAGGATTATTTCCTCACTTCAGAACAATCTGTCAATCAGGTGAGATACTATTCCATTTTATGGTTTACATACCATGTTTCCTAACATAGATTTCATTCATGCTTTGTATTATTACTGAAACTATTGCAGTATAAATGATCAGAACACTAGTGTCTTTTTGCCTGATTCAAGTTTTCCTGAAAAATTCTGCCAGAAGGCCGATTTTCTGCAAAGCATATCAAATACTACCACACTAGGAAGCTGTGAAGACAAAGCTATTCTGGAGCTCAAGCTAGGATGACTCAGTCCAAAACTGTCAGGATACAAATGAATCTTTCTATTCACAGTTTTTTCCACTTGCCGTCTTGGTTTGGTTTTACCTCACAAAGTGTACTTTTGATCAGTAAAGGAGTGAACAAAGGGATAGTTGCTCATTTTACTACTGCATGTAGGATACATACTTATGTTTCTGAAATATAATTTCTTGGTAGATCATTGACTTCTAATGTATAACTCAATTTTTTTGATAGAGTACATGTATATTGAAACATCTCATGGTGTCTGCCTTTCTTAAGACGTATAATTTAATTAAAACTGTGCCTCCCCATACAATTATTTAATCATAAAACAATGTAATTGACTGGTGTAATTAAGCTTGCTCATCCCAGCAACCAGGGATTCCCATCACTGTCACTCACTTCCCAAAAATTATTTGTCAGATTTCACAGAGCATCATTTCAATATAATGTATATCTAACTGTGGTGGCACTTTCTCTCCTTTCAGAGATCTGCCTTATTTTCGGAATTGTATTTTTCTCTTCTATTTAATGTTTACTTTTAGTATATACTATTATCCTTCTTGCAACAACTGAAAATCATGCTTGATTTACCTTTCTCCTGGCTTTTTAAATGATTGCTTGGTGCATGCATGTCAGACTCAGGGCACTGAAGAAGGTCAAAGCAATGACAGCCTTCGGGGCTCTGCCAGTGAATGCTGAATTGCCTACTCATCACTTTTCACCACCACGAGCTCATCCGGAAAATACAGCCATAGCATAATGGAAGCAGTGCTTGAATAAGCTTCAGACCTTCTTTTCATCCCTCATAGCTTTCCAAATTTTACAGTTAAGGGCTGATTTTCTCAGGAGCAAGCATCCTCTTCTCACCCTGACTTTCAAAGAAATTACCGTTTGAGAATATAGCTCCTACAACTCCTGCTTCTTTCCCATAACAAGAAAGGCCTGTTCCTGGCCAGCCTGAAGGCTTGATGGTCAGCAGCAGAATGTTACTAGGGTTAAGGAAAGGAATATATGGAAACCAGACTCCAAATTATGTTAATTGTTTTACGGGTATCCTGACAGCAACATCTACTAGGGTCCCTTACAAGTGTAGAAGAGAATTCTTGCAATTCTGTTCATTCTGGCTTAGGCTGCTGGAACAGCACATCTGCAGGTGTTACATCTGAGGCTGTGTTGTTCCTCATTATACTTTTGTCTCCTTTGTTATGAAAACAAGCAGCACTCTGTTTTCTAACTGTGTTCATGCCTGCCATGAAGTGCACCATTCTATTAATGATCTTCCAGTGCTGGAAGTGCCCAAAAGGGGCATGTTACAGCAACACAGACAAATTACTTCAGCAGGACCTTAACTTTATCCTTAAATTAGGTTTGTGCTTACACTCTTTTAAAAGTAGTCTGTTGGAGAAAGTGAAGTTGAAAATGAATAGATGTGAGATTACACATCTACTGCATATCTCTGATTTCTATATCATTTCGTCCACTTCAGGCCACCTTGTGAAACTTTATTCACATTAAGCAGTACCTTACCTCACTAGAGTAAGCAAGGTACCACCCAGCTTGAATGAGCGTTTCACAATCTGGCAATTTATAAACAATATTTACCTTCAACTACGAGTACCACAAAGATAACCAGACTCTGACAACTGAAATGAGTTCTTATCATCTAATGCATAATTACCAGCTATGAAAATGTTGCCATACAACTTTCATTCTATGGTGCATCAGAGAAATCCCATTAGCTTCAGATGCTGCTCCTGGTGACAGTGACCTGTAGCATGGTAAGGCTAATGGAATTGCACAGGCGCCACAGGCATAATCTGAGAGCAGTGAAGTTGTGCAAGTGCAGCTGAGAGCATAATTCAGCCTGCAGAAAATTTGTTTGTGGTGAGCACATATACGATGGAATGAAGCCAATATGACCAGTAGGGTCTAAGCTGAGGCTGAAGTCTTGGCACTTGGGGAAAAAAACAAAACAAAACAAAACAACAATTTTCAAGAGCAACTTGCCAACATAAGGTATGGAAATTCATGAAACTCAGTGATCCACATCTTTCTTTGTCAATATGTCATGCCCTTTTGTGCCTGTTTTCATAGTTGAACTCTATTGTAAACAATTGAAAATGAGATTTAAAGGGCTCAATATGGAGATTTCACTAAAACCAGAAAAAGATTTCTTAAAGTAATACTTATTCAACAGTTTTCTTAGTTTGTTCAGAATTCTAACACAGTGCTTCTTCCAAAATGGCATATATCAATTTTCACAATGTTTTTAGATACCTGTTGAAAAAGGAGGCATTTCTTCTTTCTGTCTATGCTTGAACATATATTAATATATTTATTAAAATACATGCATATTTTCAACTTTATTTTTAAAGAATTTCTTGTTCTGTTCAGTAGTTCATATTCTGTTCTACCATCAGTTAATAACTGATGTTGTTATAATTATTTTATCACTGATGAAGATTGCAGTGGCTGGATAAGAGCACTCAGCTTTTAGGTCTTGAACATATCAGTTTGAGCATGTAATGGATTTTTTTCCATTGAAAGAACTAAATGGCTGAGGTTAATACTATGAGACAAAATCTTTGTTTAATGCTAAAGAAAACTGACACAGGACAAGGTCTGCTCCCAATCCCCAAAAACTAGGAAAAGTCGAAAGGAAGGTATCATATCAACCTTCCGACATATTGCTTTTAACAAACTCCAGCCCTCCTTTCATTTCCAACTCCATTATGTAGTCAAAAGCTCTAAATATGCAAACCTGAGAACCTGAACTACAACCCAAAACCTCCGTGGTTTCCTCATTGCCAGCATCATCAAGTGTATCTAGAGAGCAGCATAAGGAGATGCCACACAGTCCCTTCCATGCAGCAGGTCACTGTGTCGCAACGCTGTAGCGGTCCTGAAAGGTTTTATGCAAACTTGCTGCACTCTCAACTATAACTTTTCGGTTTGCACTGCAGCATATTGCTCATAAAATTAAAATTCAGTAAGCTCATTTATGGGATATTTTCCTTTGCAGACAAGTGATAGTAAACATTCTGCAAATGCACCAACTGTATAATTGATACTAGAGGAAAAAGCACACACATGAAACATGAAAGAGAAGTCCCAGAGATTTTATTTTGAAAGGAATAGGGCAACTACTCCTCCCTCTAATAAACCAGTAAAACAATCACCAGAATAAGAAGAGTTTTAAGCTCTTCATCTCTCTGTATCAATTAATTAGCACTAAATCCCATTAATGTTCCTCTTAGTGTTCAAAAATTCAAATTTTTGTGGTTGGGAGGAGGAGCTGTCACTTGAATGAAGATATTTTTCAAAATGAAGCTTCAAAGCTGCTGCATACACTGAACGCTTTAATGCAGGCACTGCACTATAGTAAGTTGAAAGGAAATCTCATTAGGAGAGAATTCCACTACAAAAAAGCACCATCGCTGTTAGTGCTAATTAGCAGCTTTTTCTGCTGTTTCAAAAGCAATTCCAAAACCTGAATGAATAGATGGATTATTTCGCCCCAGCGGTATTCTTCCAGGTCAGGGGTGAGACACCTAGTGAGTGTGGTGCTAGTTCTTGTTCTGATCCAACAGCTAAATAGCCTGCCAATTTCTTCATCCAGCAATAGTCAGATATTCAGGTCAGCAACTCTGTAATAACAATGTCAGGAAACAAAAGAAATGGAATTTCTATGAGAAGTCTTCTCTTTCCAAATTAAATGAAAAATTATTCAAAATTGTGCAAAATTGTCAGAGCTTTTTAAAATAGACATCAGAGTTTAAATAGTCTGTGTGATAGTAATCCATTTTAACCATACTATTAATAGTTAATATGCTAGGTACATATACATCGTCTAGCCATGAGACAACTAAAAGAATATTGCTGCCCAGTGGACTCAGAAGACACAGGGAATGAAGGGACCAGCAGCCTATGACTTTGAGCCACAATCAACTCTGATTCACTTAAGCTTGGGTTATATGAAGGCATAGAAAAATAATCAAATTTGCAGCACACACAAAAACGCTCACAAAAATTAGAAAATACATAATCCATCCAACATGTCAGGGTACATAATTGCCTGTACCCTGACAGTACATTAAGACTGTATTTAACATGTCTGTTTACATTGATTTATGTTTTTTTTGACCATGCACAATCATACAGAAAGAAAGCCTATAACAATCCACAACTCCTGATTTCAAAATAATATACTAACAATAACCTTTCTGTCAGTCTTTCTCAGGTTCATCTCTTTAGGCTCAGAACCTTTAAGAAGCACACCCAAGTGCATCGAGGTGATCACTCAAATGTTAATCTATGCAGAATCTGCAGACTTCCAAGTGCAAAACAGTCCTATACTATGTTAAAGTATCTGTAGTTCTTGGAGAGATAAAAACAGTGTGTCAATGCACGATATTTAACTATGAGTGTTTGTTTAAAGGAAATGATATAATCAGTACTCTTGTGATGCACATTGTTCATTCTCTAGTCAAAGAAAAGCTATGTAGGAAAATGAAAACTCTGTAAGTTTGAGTTAAGGTCCTTTAGATGTGCTTCCTGTGAACATCCATGATTTCAGAAAATATAAGGTCTTTACAGCTTGACCAGAACTCAAGTTTCTCAAATTAGTTTTTCAGTCACGTTTTGCCAATTGTAGAGTTCCTGAAAGGAGTTCTTACCTTAAACTTAACAACTTAACTGATGGGAATTTATGATGGCTGTTGTATTTCTTTTCATGCATTTCACAAACTGCAGCACATTTACAATTATAGGTGGTTCTGAAACAATGAATTAATTTAACTATGCAGTTCATTTCTGCCTCTTGATTGTTCCAGTAACTGGTATAGCCACACTCCTGAGTGCAGTTGCAGGAGCTGAGATAGGTGTAAACCTTTGAAAGACACCAGACATGAGTGCGCTGGTTTTAATAGAGACGTGATCAGCAGGGGCAATAAAATGCCAATTTTGATTAGGATTTTGAAAGCCAAATAAAAGCCTGCTGAGGCAAGCTGAATATTTCTGCCACTCATACTGCAGCACAGCACTTGTGAATGGTGAAAGGTGACCAAGGAGAATTAGCATGACCTTCTCATAATGAACAGGACTACAGGCTTTTAGGGACTGGGTGATAAATAAAGCAAAGAGCAGAAAAGAACAGCAATCACATAACTTTTACTAGAGCAAGTTTTGTTTAGCTTTGGTTTTTAAATCTCTAAGGAATATTCCCATCACTACTGTTTGATATCAACTGCGTATCCCAAAGCTGGGAACCAAATATATCATGTGGCCTCATTCAAATTGCTCAGACTGAACTTGCCTCATTTTTACCTACTAAAATAGTAAAAGCAGAAAACTTAATGTATATGGTCAACACAGTATATGAATATACAGCAGAAATTTACACCATTGGATATGAAATCTGAAACTGAATTTTAATACTCCACCTATACCTAAAGGTCTAGAGGACTTGATTGCTAATTCTGCCTATGTCATTTGACCTTGGTATGCCTCAGTCTCTGTGCATTGTAACTACTAAAACTTGAAGGAGGAAATCAAAATTATATCTTCTCTTTCATGCCTCCATGCTTACTCTTCTACTTTTCTCATAGACAGCATCATGTCTGAGCCATTGCATTGGAGCACATATCAAACAGAAATCTTTTATGCTTCCAAGGGAAGCTGATTTCAGGGATATTTAATAACAATCTCCTCCCTGTCTCCAGTTTTGTACAGTCTTCCTTCCTTTATGTTTCCTATCTCTATACTCCATATTTAACCCAGGCACGGATGGCACTCATGGGAAGTATTTGCACTTTCTGAGAATTTCAGTGTTTGGGCAGAGGCAGCCAGTATTGCCAAAGTTATTGCAGAATGTGGCTGGAAAATTTTCTGGTGGAGAGACTTTATTGCAGCATCTTTCAACAAAGTAGCCGTTTATTTGAAATTTTCAGGACTAACTACAGAAACACTTTGAAGAGACACTTCATTTTAACTTAATCATTCTGTCTGTTATAGATTTTGTACTGCAACATGTAATGTAATAAACAGTTTCATGAACAAAAAGTTTTCAGTGTATTTATGCTTCATGGGAGACTGTAACTAAGGAAAGCATTGTGAAGATATATCTCATTAACGAATATGGGATCCTTACCTAAGATAAAAATTAACAGATTTACTGGATTCTCTGTTTTTTTAATAAACTATTGGAAAATTTATACAAGGAATAAAAATAAAAAATAATAATGTAAACATAGCTCTTTTCAAGATTTGGGCATTCCTAAATTTTTCTGTAATGTGAATCCTGTGGTGCGTAACATACAGTGAGTTCAAACTTCATACTCTCCTTCAAAGAGTTAATTTGCCAGGTTATTTCACAAAATTTGGGGGAATTTAGTATTACTGATGCAATTCAAAATTGGTTTAAATTCACCATTAAGTTCAAAAATAATTTACAGGCTGATGATTTACATATTACCTTAGGAAACCAGGCTAAAAAAGTGAAGTAATAAAATCAACACGGAAAAAATAGATATTTCTAGTGATGCTTACAACAGGACAGTTAATTATGTCAAAAATAAATGTCTTCCTTTAAGAAAAAAAAAATCCTATGTTAGTTTTTTTTAATTTGGTTTCAGATAAATGCAGAATTTTAAATGCAATTTTTAATTTATCTGTGGATAAAAATTCAAAATTTGAGGCAGGAAGACTATTCAGGTACTTCAGTATTGTTTCTGAGGAATCTAGTTGTTGAACCTGATCATGCATTTAAGTTCTTCCATCATTTAACATCTTAATGATGTTGAGAATACACCTCTAAAACTGTATGTCCACAAACATGAAGAAACCAGATGATGAGGGAATTATTTATCCAAACTTTGAACAACAATGAACAATAGAATTCAAATTCAGATTTTGTCATTGCTCATTTCTTACTTTAGCTACTAGACTAGCTGATCACTGGGGAAGAGGTCATGTTCCATTAAGAAATTTTACATTTAATGTGCCATCTTCAGAATGAATGTCATACTTCTGCATCATAGTGTCCAGGTAAGCATTCATTTAATTTTAAATTAATGTTTTTCAGACAGGCAAAAAGAATCCCCACAGAATGAGCAGTCAGCAGGTAGCATTTTTTTCTATAAACAGAGCTGCCATCAACCAATTTTTATCCCCAAAAAAATGGTGTGTGTACACATATTACTGTGATTTTGTTATAGTGCATTAAGGTTGGATGTCTAAGCAATGCTTCTGAAGAAGTGCAAAGGGCCCTGGGTAGTAAGGGGCCTAGTGAAGAAGTCAGAGATAGAATTCAATGCAAGTAAGTGAAGAAGATGTAGCCAGGAGAAACACTATCCCAACGTTATTATGCAGTGGTGGTCTTCCAACTTGACAGTCATGTAGAAATTAGATTTTCATATTATAATAAATATCTCTATAAGAACATCAGCTCAGTAGTGGTTACAAAGCAAACTTAGTGTTAGGAATGATTGAAAAGCGATAAAGACTAGAACGGACAATGGTTTTATACCGTGGCAGAAATCAGTCTGTTTGCTCTCAAAAAGCATACTGTGGTGATAGAAAAGGTACAGGGAAAGGCTACAGGAATGATCAAATGTGTGGAAAAGCTTTTGTAAAAAGAGCAACTGAGTAGATTAGTATTTTTCTGTTTGAAAAAGAGACAACTGAAGACTGAATAGAGAAAGGTCTATAATATTGTGAGTGGAAAGCAGACAGTGAATAGAGATTGATTGTTCACTGCTTCTTCCAAAACAAAGGGGGAAGGGATTGAAAGAGGGGAAGAAATCAAATAAAATTGCTGGGCTAGGATCAGAGCAAACCTCTTTGCACAGTGTTGAATGATGAGATATTTCTTCATATACCATGTATTTAAGGTATGTAGTAGTAAAGTTAGAATTACTTTCTGAAGAACTCAGCAGATGCTAAAAGACTACATGGCTTGAAAGAAACAGTGAACAAATTGCTAATGAGATTCCATGAGTCCCATTAAAACGAGATCTCTGCTTCAGGACATATCTGACACAGAAATCACTCAAAGCCAAGAAAATTTGGACCAGATGATCCTTGAGATCCCTTCCAACCTGCTATTCTATGATTCTATGAATATTCAGAGGACATACTGCTATATGTTTGCCCAGACCCCTAGTCCCCTGTGCTTCTGCATAGGCTGAAGGCCAACATCACAAGATGCTGGACTAGGCTGACCTTGCTCTGACTTGATCCTTGTTTCTAGAATGAAATTCTTCCAAGAGCCACAGGCATAACTCAGCTAAAAGCAATCTAGTTCTTTCTTCTCTTTTCGTTCGCACTTCCGATTTCTGATGATTGTCTCCAACACTTTGTCTTTAAGAATAAATTAGATGACATAAAAATTTTCAGTCAAACATCTTTCTTTATCATTGTTTGTGTGTGAGAGAGAGAGAAAGAAAGAGAAGGAGGGAGACTGGTGATTTCAGTAGAATAAAAGGGTCTGTGATCCCCTTTACCAGGAAAAACTGCAGGTCAGATGATCGACTGGGTAAATGGGAATAGTGCCATTGCAATCAAATGGAATTACACTATTTAGCCTAGCAGAGGATTTAACCTGAGTTTCTTAAGCCTCAGAATGGCTCTTAGATTTGCAAAAGGATGTTGCTGACACATGGGACACTGCAAATTTTTTCAGTTTGTCCACCTGGTTATACTTTTCACTGTAAGTCAGATCTCAGATCCATTTACTCTCTTGCCCATTAATTCTGCTCTAAACCTGACCTTGTTGGTCCCTTGACCCTGTTTTGCCATAGTTCATAGCAATTCTTTTACTTGTGCAGCTCCATCTATCTTACAGCCTCTGCATCCTTCCTTACTATACTGTCCTATAAAAATATGCACTAAATTTTTATGGGCTGCATAGTGTGCCAAGTCGCTTCATGGACACTCCATAAAATGCTGTCCTGACAACAGTGTCAAATATACTACACAGTTCACATAAAACTAATTTTGTGCTTTAACATGTGAACATCAATCCCTACAAACAAGATTATATTAATTAAAACTTTAGCCCAAGAATTTAAAAAGGTATTGTCAGTATTGGTGCTGTACTGGAGAGGTCCTGGGAATAATTAACAAGTGAACATTGCATTAATGGCTTTGCAAACAAGCAGTTCGCACAGAGGCAGTAAAGTGGTCTTCAGTCAATGTGTCAGTTTCTATCTTAAGCTCTCTTGTACTTGCAATTTTATTTATGTAAGTGAATGTGTTCTATACATCCCTTTATCACATTTTATTTTGGTGAAAGGTGGTAATTGGAAAGTTTCTTCAATTGGAAATATTTTCTCTGTGTCTTTCTTAATGTGCAAAATAGAACTGCAGGCAAACCTGCTACATTAAATTTTATAAGCTGAATAAAGCAGTAAACCAAATTACTATAAAATCCACCTTAATGATCCTTGTTCTAATTGCACCTTTTATAAGGACAGTATTTTTAAGAAATTATTTTATACTAGATATGTAGGTATGTATAACATGTCTGAAGAATATTTGAGTTGTAATCCTAATGGGATTAACAAATTTAATGTTAAGTTTTATTGATGTTTACATCTTCAGTGGATACTATTGAACTCAGTGGTTCAGAAGCTTTTAGATAAAAACCAAGATTAACCATTCTATTAGGCAACAACAGCGCAACATGGCTAGAGCAGGACAGAGGAAACAGAATGGGAGAGCAAACTGCAGCACATGCTCGTACAGCTAAAGAAAATGCAGTCCCGGGGTAAGAGAGCCCTTTAGCACGAGGGCTGTCAGAGCTCCCAGGGCAGCTGCACTGCTGTCTCTACACAATGTCCTGCAGAGCATCACCACGTCAGGTCTCAAGACCTCCTTCTGGTGTGAAAATTTAGTTATTCACTCACTTGTGAATTCATTCCCTACAAAGTGCAACCCTGCAACATGCCTGATCTGTATACTACAGGGAAGCATACATAGACCCAGGAGGACAGCAACAGAACTAGTTCAGGTAACAGATATAATGTAACCACTTCAGCAGTGAGAAATGCATGAGCTAAATAACCCTGTTGCTTCTGGGCAGGATAAACTAGCCTTTGCAACACCCCTGTAGCTAAACTGCACCTCATACCAGGGTATCTGGTGAATGTAAAGCCTGGTTCAGCAGGTCTAACAGATGGTAGGCCCTGTAATAGATTCATTGTGATTTCATGTGATACAAACCAGGTCTTCTGAAACACAAAAATATTAATTTCTTACAAGTACAATGTTGTTAAATTTCCAGGTATCTTTCAGGCACTTGACATCTTGGACAAATGGGCAGATTTCCCTTCTTCCAAAATCTGGTTGGAAAAGGTGATCATGTTCCCAGAAATCCAATCATGTAGTAGTCAGTATATGACCATCTGACGTTATTATCCTTTTCATACTTACTGGGAACATTTCCATTAGCAAAAAGCCTCATTGGTCTCAGAGAAAACAGCATGAGCCGGTATCATGGGCCAGATTGTTACTAGCTGGTAGTAAAGAGCAGTAAACCAGTGAAGAAAATCAAGCTGTTCTTATTTATAGTAGCTCACTATCTAGCCCTTGCATTTCAGAATCATTCTAAAGAATATTAAAGGTGAAAACATAGGCTTCTTTTGCTGCCTGACATTATGAGTCATCTCAACATCACCTTAGTGAATACTTTGTCTAGGCTTAGCACATTGCAAAATACTTCTACATATTGCCAGCAATGTGGCAGTTGAGATAATATCCATGTAGCTGCGCTAATGACCTCTTCTGTGTTTATCATATGTTATCATTCTCCCTGAAATTAAGTAACTGTTTTACAAGAGTTTCTGCAAATTGACAGTCTTTAGCAGCTACTACATGCAATGTATGCTTGAAATAAGGGATAATGGAATTAAATTTACCTCTCGGAAGGAGTGGTATTTTGTAAGCACTTGTTGATTTTTATACTAGCTTAACAAGGAATAATGGCAGATCACAGTTACTGGTAAACACAACCATGTTTCAAAATAATTTTACCTTTTATTATGTGATCCTAGTTTCATAAAGCAAAAAATTATGGATAAATTTAAGGATCTTAGTTAGATTTTCCAGTGCTAACCTGGCAGAAACTTGATTCTGCAGCAGGTCATCTTGAGGGAAGAGGGAACAGAAGGGCAGAAAAACCACCCAAAGTTTACTTCATTTGGGCTGGATGGCAAATTTAGCTCAAGGCATGTGTTGTGATTTTAGTGTGTAAAACATCAGTTTCATACCAGAATTAAATTACAAGATAAAATAGGATTTATCTTTCTTTAGTCAACTGATGAAAATATCTGGAGTCAGGTAATATTTTAAAGCCAGTTTTGCCAGCAGTAAGAAACTTCATACTCATTCAAACACTCCATGCCCCAGAGATTTGACTCATACCTGTTTTCTTTCATGTAGGTTGTCAAGAAGAAAGAGAAAAAATAAATAAAATAATGTACTTGAGAGTTTAACCCCTGGGTCAGATTATAGAAGGGAAGGAGGAAAAAAAACGTACTTTAACAGGTTTAAGCAGCACAATAAATCTGTTTTGACAGATATTTGACAGCCATGTTTTTGCTGACCTCTTTCTGTTTGAGGAGATGAGAAGGAAAGCAGTGCTTGTTGAAGGTCATTTTAGAACAAATAAGCAATAAAAATAATAATAAAATTGATATGATTTTGTTGCACCAGCTAAGGGTTTGTCTGTGTGAGTTTAATAGGATGTGAATTTAGTTCACTGTATTTACCTTTCAAGTCTGGGAGACTACTCACCTACATTTACTACAAATCAAGACACTTTAAAATATGTATTATCTTTTAAAGAAAGACAGTCTCTACTAATGAATATGAGTATTAATATACTCCTGGAAATACAGTGCCTGGAAGCAATTCTATGATGCCTTTTCTATGTCAGGCATTTACCAGCAGGAGAACATTTTAAGATTAATTCTAGCTGAATATAGTTCATGAACATTTCAACAAGTTAGAAACAAACATGGCATTCAGGGAAGAGGCGATTCTCCTCCTATGAAGTTGCACATCTCATTAAGCAAACATAAATAGAATCTCCCTGTCAGGACTGTTGGTGCATGTCAGCTGAAGGCTGAGGAGCTGTAACTATTTCCATCAGCTGATGTAAATCCAGATCCTGATCCAGAGCCTTAACAATCTATTGTTATTTTAGTTTTTGCCAGCTGCATAATTTTAACTGGAAAAAAAAGTTGCTACTGAAAAAGAAATCATGTCAGAAGAGAGGAAATTTGAAAGTCACGGTGAATCCCATCTTTTAGTACTTAGGTAACATTACAGTGCTACGTGAAGAAATGTTCTTTTTTTAAAAAAAAACATTCTATTTTCAGGTGCAAGGAGAACACAAGGTAAGAAGACAAGAATAATCCTGCTGGCCAAAACAAAGGCTCATTAACATGAAACACCATCTCCTTACAGCTACAAGAAAAATATACAGTAGAAAAAAGAATGGGAGAAACGTATTTGATACATAAGTACTCTGAAGCCTCCAACAATTTTTCAGCTCAAGGACTTCCTGATTTGACTATTGTAGAAGAGCCAGGCTACTCAGCTCTTCTTACAGACTTTACCAGTTTCCCATTGTATCTGTAGAAAGAAGAAAATATGGTAAATATTTTAGGAATTCACAGCCATCCAGCCTTACAGAACAATACAGATTAAAAACTAGGGGAATCCTAACAGAGTCGGAACACTGACTTTAGGTCTGTAACAGCAGGAAATAAGAAAAACTTATCTAAGATACTGTGTTTGGAGTGACACTGAAGTTATATGAGAGTCCAAGAAAATTAGATGCCCAGATCACTCCAGGTTGTGGAGAGGTTTAGGACCTTACCTCCTTTGCATATTTTCAAATGATATTTCAGACACTTCTGATATTTCTTCGAGACAAGAATATACATATCAGGCTCTGCTGATGATTTCTGAAATATTTTGCAGGTATAATGGAAGTTTCTGTAGAAATGTGAAAAGCTGAAAGCACATGGAAAAGTGAACAGTCTGTTTTTCTTAGTGGTTCTTCGTACTTCAATTTGGAGCTCGTTAGTGGGACAGTGTAGGTAGTTTTCACTACAGTGACCATTCTAGAGTTTTTAAGCAAAAATTCAGTTTCTGATGTTGTCATATGCAGAAACTAATTTTTATCTTCCTTTAGAAATAACTTCTGGGTTCCCAAGAGACCACAGGATCTACTGTACAGAACCCAGAGCAATACAATAGGAAATATTCCTGCAAGTTCTGTTCTTTAACTGCGATGTAAACAAAGACTATTTTTAGCCTAATATCTGTAGATTAAAGTCTCTCTAAAGTCTAGGTAGACTTTTTCTAAACTACAGTCTCATCTCTCAAGGCAAATTTAAAAGTCATTGTTCAAAAAAGACACAGATTTATGTATAATAGAAACTACTTTTGTTTCCTAATTAAATATGAACTAATATTAGCATTTATTTTCATCTTAACACTGCTCTTCTAATATTTTTATCTGAAATTCCTTTAAAGCCTATCACTTTAGAGTAAGGAAAACTGGAAGCAAGATTTAAGAATAGCAAATCCTACTGCAATTTGTATTGCTTGTTTGGAGAAGCAAAAGGAATTAGGTTATACAGAGTGAGAAAATTGATACCTAAAACTTATTCTTCAGTCTTGGAAGCCACATTTGAAAAATTCTGTACTTTGAAAGTGTTTTGTCAGTATCAGAATGACATGTAGGACATCAATCAGCCATTTAACATCAGAAATGGGTTTTGATTGTCCGAAATTATGTTTTCAAACTTACCACATACTTTTATTCAAAAACTCACTAGGGGATTTGTGATGGATATAATTTCATTTTGCTGTACTCCAAAGGCTCAAAATTTGATACAGTGCTCCTTATGCCATGTTTCACAGAAAATGGAACACCTGGGGGAGCTATTCTGTATCAGACTGCAGTTTATTGTATAATTGTGGCTTGTCAACTTTTTGTCACCATTTGCAGTACTTAATTTTAAGCTTGCACATTTCATTATAAATAGCTTACTATAACCTTACTAGGTGTATTCACTTTCTGTTAATGGCTCTTGAGCAGTTTATAGCATAACTAAAACCAGAGTTCATGATAAATATTTTATAAAGGCAACCCTTGTCACCTGTTTATCATTCATAATGTGCTGTGAATGCACCAGCAAATATGTATTAACATTTTAGAGATGTTGTGCTGCTACTAACATATTTATATAAGTTTCTGATCCTTTGTAAATCATACAGCATTGTACCAGTATATATAAAAAAAGATATTTAAAACGTTGGTATGTGTTCAAATGATTGCATCACAAAGCCATTAGTCATTCGAAACTCCTGTGCATACCACATTTTGGTTGATAACCAAGTCACAGAATAAGGGACTGGTAAATTTATACAATGAGACCTGCTGGAAAGAGTGACTATATTGTAAAATATCCTTCCTAATGCACACTGTGGGGCTCTGGCAGGCTGTGAAACTGCAGCAAGCTTGTGAGAAAGAATACCTAAATCAAATGTTCAGCTGTGTATGATTTTCACTCTTCTTTTATCCTGTTAAGGAAACTTTTTGAAAGGCTCGACTTAGTTCAGATTCAAAGCTTTGTTTTAAATCAACCAGAGAGGTAAATTTAGGATGCCCATAACTGAGAAATAAAAGCAATTACTGAAAAATCTACAGAAATTTGGGAAACAAGAGTGGACAACCTATAAAGATTCAATTTTTTAAAGAATGAAAGTAAAAAACACATATATAGAAAGAGTGGAGAAAATTACAACACCAAAGTATATTTTTACTATATGATCTTGTTTTTTTCATACAAATAATGACATAATTTTCACATATAAAATATGCAATTAGGACAAAGGTATGAAAAAGATAATCCTTGAGAAGATTTTTGTCAGAAACTTTTGACTACTATTCACCTCTGCACTCAAAGTCATGAGATCTGAAGTCGTATGAATAATTGAGAGTTCTTACTTTCTCTATATTTCTTGTCTAATGAATAATTCATTATTTTTTGAAAAATGGAACACTTTAAATAGGAAATATTAAGAGAAAGACATCTTCAAATACTCCATATCACTTGACTTGGAAAAGGAATATACCTAAGTTCCTGTTCCTCTCTGAATTTGGCAGGCAGCAGAGCTGAATCCATATTTATCAGATGTTGAGGGTGTGCAAATATAAAGAACCCCAGTATCTCTGCTATAGTCCTAGGAATTGTATCTAAGCCTTTAGGACAACCACCTCTCAAAAAAAAAAAAAAAAAAAAAAAAAAAAATCAAAACATTGTATTTTGATTAATGCTGTTTCAATATTTTCTAGATGTATTACTTTCCTTTGCCTAAATTTGTTCCTTGAAGTTGGGTCAAGATGGAAAACAGTTTGTACTGCACTGAAATTCGATTTTGTAATGAATAAATGATTCCCAGAAAGATTTTTGCCAGTGCTGATGTGATCATATGTTCATTGTGACTTGGTCTATAGGTGATGTAATCTTTAACAGTACTTCATCTAGTAGTGATTTTACATATGTGTAGTATAGCACTTGTCTGCTTTCTAATATTTCTTGCGAGACATTATTATATTTTTGTCAGGAAGACTAAATGTTGCAGTCCTTAGGCTTCTAGTATTCATTATTATTTGAAATCTTAATATATGCATTAATTTCTAGAGCATTCAGAAAGATAAGACAGAAGATAATGCCTCTTAGGTCAGACACTGCGTTGTCTGAATTGTCGTCAAGCCCTTGAAAAATACTGTTTGTTTTACTTCTGAGTTTTACTTTTTATTGTATTGTATTTTATTTTAAAAACACTTACTTGGACCTGTATCACCTTTATGTATCTTCCTTTTGAGATTTCCAGATAACTGAAAATGAAGCCACTTGGTTGAAGTCCTAATTATTCTCTATATTCCCTCTTTATGCACAGTGAAATAGTTTGAATAGGAAGAATTGGAAACATCTGTCCCGGAACACTTAGAGGCCACAGTCTGTACATTATTTTTAATGAGCAAGTAACAGTAGCTTCAGTTGACTAATGTATATAAATTTAATGCTGGTTTAAAATACCCATTGCACTCATTAGCTGATAGGTGGCCAACATGAATTCTATTAAATTGTCAGCACATTCCTTCTTTACGGTGACTGGTAGCATCCTTATTATTTTAAGCTTTTCATTCCAGTCATACTCAAGTTTAAGTGACTATGTTGTCAGAATACAACAGCTCATAATGTTTTTTATTACTACTTTGAACCTTCTTCAATCTTATCTAAATGGATAGCAGGGGAATTCTTTCTTTCTTTCCTTCTTTCCTTCTTTCCTTCTTTCCTTCTCTCTCTTTCTCTCCTCCTTTTTTCATATTAAATATACGGCAAAGATTTGTGGACCTTCAAATTTCTTCTGTTAAATGCATGACTAAAATGTTGCATCTACTTGAGCAAATTTTCAACTTAGTTCAAAGTTTCACAGTCCCCAATGAGCACTCAGACACTACTGACAGGCTGCAGGCTGCGTCTAGAGAAAGATCAGGAACAGAAGATGAGCAAGGAAGGCCAGTGGGCTCTGTAACACCATCTTTCACTGCTCAGATGTCCAGAATAACGTGCGTTACGGTTTAATTAGCCTATTTAACGTGGTTTTAATTATTCACCTATGGCAAGTCATCACAATAGCTCAGCTCATGTCTGCCTCTGGTATATATCACTGCAATATTGCTGTTTTCAAGCTTGTAATTAATATTCATCTCCCGAATAGCTCTTTATGAAGATTCCCAGCCACCAGTCTGGACAAGGGACTCCCCCTGAGCTCTCAAATACTGTTCTATTGTGAAAGGTTTACATGCTTCATTCATACTGTGAAACTCGGATAGGAAGGAAAATGAGTAGGAAAAGTTATAACTTCCTGAAATGCTAGTGCTTATTAAATGGGTAAAACTCTAAATAAAAATCCACTTAAATAAAATAAAGCCTTTTTATTAAGTTCAACATATTGACTATAAAATAGATAATGCCCTTTAAATCTAGACCTTTGTGGCTTTCCTGATCTGAACATCTTTTATCTTCCTTCACAGCAGATTCTTGTTAAACCCAAGAACTCAGTAACTTGAAAGAATGGAGAGCACATGAAGAAAAGTATTCTTTTTCTCCTTTTTCCTTTTTCTCCCTGCCTTGGCAGAACTCCCCAATAGGAAAGTAAATTTAATTTTCTCTCCCTCCTTCCATAGCAATACATGGTGCTGTACTCTATAGTATGTACAACTAGGTTTCCATTAACAGGAAACATTTCCAAAGCATAAAAAAGGTTTAGGGCATCTCTTAGGTTCATCTAAACCAGTCTGAAAATGTTATGTGAGCATGTTTTTGAAGTGTTTCAGATTCTGTAATACATTTATTTTCTTAGCACCCTGTGTTTTAGGGTTACTATTTTCTCCCTTTTACGCAGAGGAACTGTTGTAAATTCAAGTTCATGCACCATAAGGAAATCTGGGACAGAACAGATTTCTGTTCTCAAGTCTGCTTTAGAAGGTTATAGCAGACTCTAGTTATAGCAGACTTCGTAACTAACAACCATTTATCATAAAGATTTTATTATAAAAACATAGCTTCAGGCTTCTAACTTAATTATGAAGTTTACATATTACTGACTGTTATTATCCCACACTTATTAAACACATCTTCTAAACCTGACAACTCATAAAAATCCCACCAATTTTATTCTCCTTGTGCCTCCAGGTGAAAAAAAAAAAAAAAAAATAAGAGTAATATAACAAATGCTACTCTTTCAAAAACCAAACCAAACCAAACCAAACCCCACTTCACCTAACCTAGGGTACAAATGGTTCAAAAGAGAAGGACACATACTTTGTTTTAAAATGGATTTCATGGTGATAAACATGGATCCAAAATACATCTAAGTGCACATTTCAGAATAGAAGTGGTTTGCATGTCCCTCTAATTTCCGTTCTATAGAGGATTTCCTAAGAAGCCTGCCTATGAGTCTCTTGATTCCATCAATTAATCAAGGAGCCTTGTTTGAGGAAATCACACCAAGGCATTGATCATTTGTGTTATCCACTCCCTAAGACAATGTCCATCTTCTCATACACTTGCATAATCCCTAGTATAATCCTTTCTGCCCTCTCTACATGCTCCACTGCAGATGGGGTTTTTGTCATTCTACTGTAACACAAATTTATGGTAAGAGTGATGAATGTGACTAGTTTCACGTGCTGCTATGTCAGATTGTACATCCTCAAATTCTCCACATTCATTTATAAAGGACTAACATTCTGTTACTATAGTAACTGCAGTTTTACATGCTGTGACTGTTCTGTCTTTATAAGCTTTGCCACAGCACTGCTGCAAGATTTTTTTTCTCCTTCTTTAATGCTATAAATCATGAGTTCCTCACCAAGTAGTTACATATAAACATTTTCAAACATTTCTGTCATAGAAAAATGCTACTTCTTAATCCTGTCTCTCCTGAAAGAGCCAAAACAGTAGGGGAGTGATTTGAATCAGTGATTTTAAATTACTTTATTTAAAATCATGCTAGGTCTGAGCTTTATAAAAATAATATGAAAAAAAAAATCTGCCACAACTTTAAATTTTAATTTATAATGCACCAAATTATAATATTTAACGTAGCACAAATGGTAAGAGATCTTATTTAAACTTTATAAAACTGCCATAAGCAAGACCCGTTGTATTAAAAAATAAGATCCAAATCCTTCACAATCTTTAGCTAGAATAGCAGTATGCACATGTCTGAAGATAAGAATCTCCATAAATCTTGCAGAGTACTAGGAACAAATTTCTTTTTATTAGTAACTTTTTGAAGTCTAAAATGGCTGCCACTTCAATTCCCACTTCAAAAAAATTCCTTTGGTGTTAACATGTTTAAAATTTTTAACTTGGTTACGTTTAAATATCTCTGTGTTATAAGTAGCAGGAATCTGCTGTGTGACAGGAGTTCACTTGTCATCAACATCAGTCACAAGGTATAAGCACAAGTGACATTTGCCTGGGAACTCTCTAGGAATCAGCTGGCGTCCTGATCCCACTATGCGGTATCGACACGTACTGTGCCGTGGCCCTATCTTTGTCTCTGATGCTGCTGCTCAGAGGCTTCTTCCACAGCATATGGCGTTAATAAAAATAAAGGATGAAAGGACGCCTGTCTTGCGACAGCATGTATTTTAACATGAATAAACAAAGGCAGTGCTTCAAAAATACAAAGATATAAAATTACTAAAATCCAAAGAACCACCTCAGAAAAGAACTCCAGGTTCTCAGTCATCTGATTTTCATCTTGTTCTTCGTCAACGTTTTTTTCTCCTGCTAATCTGTCATTTGATTTACTGACTAGTCAATCTGTATATCTGACAGTGGATAAAAATTTCAAGATCTGGATCCCTTCCTTTTATTTTTGCTTTTTCCATCAGTTATGAATTCTCTGTCCTGATAAGACCACCTTCCCATTTACATTATCAGCATACCAGAGAAAACATGCAGTAGCAAAATATCTCATTGTTGGAACACAGAAAATCGGGAATATGGCAACCTAAAGTGAAAAATGAGCCCCCCATTTCCAAATCACATTTCTGATTTGTGAGAAATTCAGCATGACTTAAAAATTCCTGACCTTAAGGGGAGAGCTGCTGAGGAAAGATTTTTTTCCCATTATCAGCCACTGTACACAAATTCCTCTGATTAATGCCTGTTATCAGGTGCTTGTCTCTGACTTGTAAACACAGTCCTGGTTTCATTCCAGGCTGCTCTGCTCCCAGCTGTGGGGCATGCAAATTCTTCATGTTTTCTGCTAGGGTTACTGTCTGGGTTGCTTTAAAGAAACCCTAATTTCTCACAAGCCTCAGCTTGTGATACTTGTTGAAGTAGGGATTAATTTAGTGCCCACCTCACCACATGCTGTTCGCAGGCTCTTTTTCTGTTTGCCTGGAACACAGAACTGAGTCCCTGGAATGCCTACTCAGATATCCAGAAGTGACTGGATTCTGCTTTCTCTCTGGAAGGTGAAGTTGAACATGTCTGCCCTTAGCATGTGATTTTCCTCTCATCACAATGCAAAGGCCCCCAAAAACACGGTGTGGTCAGTTGGATTTACTCAGCAGAGGCTTCTTCCAGATGCATCCTGTGAACTTGGGATGAGGCTTCACAGCCAGTGTACCCTGTGAATGGCTCAACCTGTCCCATTGCAAAGAGCACAACCAGGCACGACTTCTCCTTTCAGCGCAGCTCCATTGGGTATCTTTCAGGGCTTCACTTGAAAACTGCAAAATTTGTATTACTGCTGTTTCTAGGCTGCCTCCTAAGGCATTGCTCTACTTTCAGTCAAAAATTCTGTAAGTTTGAAATATTTTGTGACTAATAACTTGTATATTATTTCTTCAGTCCTTTAATGTTAGTCCTTGGGTCTATATCTTTGAATACTGTCCCAGACGTTTCTTACATGTTCCTGCAGAATCCAGAAATATAGTTGACCAGCAGTTTAAATTCTGACCTTGTTTTATAACTGTAGTTTAGTATAATTATTATTTTTCAGGCTCTTGGCATATATCTGAAGTCCCTCAAGAAATGTCAAATAAAGGTTACCCGTTCAATATTCCAGAAGCTGTTCCTATCGCCATGAACTAATCACTGACCAACTGTGACATCTGTTTTGATACTGCTAGGTGCTTTTGGATCAGATATGACTTTTGTGCTGCCTGAAAATTTTTTTCCCAGCACAAAGCAGTTGATCCAGCTTGCAGGTGTTACAGAAGGTGAAATGAGGCTATTTATTTCCAGAAATATTCTGTCTTTATTTATTCTGGGACATTGTTGAATCATGTGTTTTTTGGATACTTTAGGACCCCTGTCTAATTTTATTTTGCCATATAGAAATCCATCTCCTTTTCAAACATCCTTATACGTTGCTGAAACTGTAGAAAAGCCCAACAGGGATTCCTCTTCTTCCCTCTTACTGAGATTATTCTGGAGTCATAGCGTGATCAAGTGCATTGTTTTGCACTATCCTATTGCACAGAAATAGTCAGTTCTTGTGTCTGTTTCAACTACTGTAAATTCTCAATGCAAATGCCTTGTGGTTTTTTTGGGTCTGTCTCTCCTCAGTCTCACAAAAAGAACTGATTTACTCCCAAATAGATCTAGGCCAGATGGCACTTTTTGCATGGTGCTGGATTTACAAACACAGGGTCTTATTTTGAAGTTATGCTTTAAAGCTTAACAGACGCTATGGCTGATGGGAGTTTTGCTAGATTGCTTGCACTGCTTAGCAATGACAGTGAATAAATACACAATAGCCCATAAATTCTATTCATGGCATCATCACTGCTGTGGCAACTTTTCTTGTCTGGAAGGCTATAACATCTTATTTCTGAGCTATCACTGTCTCCCAGTCAGGCAGCATAGCCACCTCCAAATATGCCCTCAGGATACCTGTGGAAAAGAGCCATTTTGTATTCCTGGTTTGTCAGAGAAATTTCTGAAGACACAGGAGGAAGAAATTTGAGGACATGAAAGCCCTGGTATGGTCCCAAGTTTTTTGCCTAATAATTTAAATAAATGAAAGACGTGAGAAAATATAAGCACTCCTGAAGGCTGAAAAATGCTCTCTTCACTAACCAGGTTGTGAGGGATAGTGCACTCTAATTTTCTGAATTCTGCCTTCTTTTCATATGAATTTTTTACAGAACTAATACAGAAGGGTTCTTTAATGACTAGGAGAATTACTTTGGTATTATGTTATCTGCTGTAACTATTTTAAATGGAAAAGAGACCTTCAGTCAAAAAGAAAAGAAAGAAAAAAGGAGAGGAGAGGAGAGGAGAGGAGAGGAGAGGAGAGGAGAGGAGAGGAGAGGAGAGGAGAGGAGAGGAGAGGAGAGGAGAGGAGAGGAGAGGAGAGGAGAGGAGAGGAAAGGAGAGGAGAGGAGAGGAGAGGAGAGGAGAGGAGAGGAGAGGAGAGGAGAGGAGAGGAGAGGAGAGGAGAGGAGAGGAGAGGAGAGGAGAGGAGAGGAGAGGAGAGGAGGAGGAGAAAAAAGAGGAGAGGGGAAGGGAAAGGGGCAGGGGAAGGGGAAGGGGAAGGGAAGCAAATGGTGGCATAGATCAATGTTAGCAACAGCACGACAGCAAAATTAGCCCAACATACAGCCTGCAGTTGCTGTGTCTCTGGGCAGAATTCAGTAGTACATGGTGTACATAACTGCCAGATATCCTAAGCCCCATATAAAGTTCATACACCAGTGTTTACTGCAAATAAAACATTCACAAAGTGAAAAGTGAAGAAAGACTTTTGCCATATTTAGAAGCACAAGCAGGAAACTTGAGTGAAGGAAGGACAAGAGGAATGAGTCATAAACACCTCCATCCCTTCCTCCTGTTTTCTTGGAAATATCTTAAAAGTTGGAGCTCATTTTAGGAATAAAATTCTTATTTTTCTTCTCAAAATCCTTCCCACATGTCAGTTAAGTGCACACAGCACTATCAGCTCAGTAACCTTTTATTTCAACACAGGACAAAACTAACCAGTGAAAAAAAAATTCAGTTTGTTTGAATTAATGATTATTTCTAAGATCCTTTTCATCCAGATTTCTACCCAGACTGTCCAATTGACTGTCAAATTAACTAGGGATGAGAAAAACACATAAGATAAAAGAAGAAGCTGTAGCAGTCTTCACTAATTCTTCATAATTAATCCAGACCAAACCCTCAAGGAAGTAAAAAATCTAGTTCCTTTTTTTAAATTTCCATGCAGTACATCTGCTTTTTGTTTTCAATCATTTGCAAAAGCTAATTCTGCTAGTAGTAATCACAGAAAACAAGTATGAATAGCAGTACGAATTGTCCAGATAGGCCGTTTGAATGATGACTTAGACCTGGATGTAATTCATGTGTACAAAAATGTGATTGTCAAATTTGTACATATAATTTTCTTATAATTTTATATGTAATTGTATAATTAAATACAAACAAAGTACAGTTTATTTTGTGACTGGCTCTAGAAAGAAGTTAGCTTAAATATTTAGAAAGACAAAAATCTGGAACTGAAGGCAAAGGAGGTAGGTTTGACTTGACGATAGAAATGTTTGAGGGAGGAAAATGTATTTTTATGTTTTCTTGCAATGAGCATGTGCAAAATAAAGGTGCATGAAAATTTATCTGACATACACACATACTTCCAAAAATGTGATGCTAGTAATTCACAAAGTTTTGGTTGATGGAAATTTTAAACACTTGAGGGTTTACCTAATCAGTGCATAGCTCTATCTGTGTATAAAATCAGACTAGTGGTTCTACAATATCAGTTTTTCCTATAGCACCTTAAGGTTTTCAGGATGTGGGTTCTAGGACTTGCAACACAATTTTTGCATCAGTTTGTCTTCTTCATAGACTATTCTTCCAGTACTTCATAAAAAGAAGGATCACTCTCCAGCACACAGATTTTTGTACCCACTTTAATCATCCTTTGAAAGCTCCTGAGTCTTGCTCTTGAATCTAGCTAAATGGAAAGCCTCCACTTCAACGGCTCATTCAAAGAGATTAAATTCTGTCTACTGCATGATTGAATACATTCCTGATCAAAAAGTAGCAATCACTAAATACATCAATGAACAATGACTTTGAGGAAGGCATTGTTCTTCATTCTGTCCAATAGACCACGGCAAAACTGCTCTTTCATATCAGAGATTGCTACTGAATGAGTCAGTGTTAGAAAAGCATCTGGTCTTGAATTATTTTTTTCCTACTTTTAAAAAATCACAGTATCACAGTATGTTTGGGATTGGAAGGGACCTCAAAAGATCATCTAGTCCAATCTCCCTGCTGGAGCAGGAACGCCTAGGTGAGGTCACACAGGAATGTGTCCAGGCGGGCTTTGAATGTCTCCAGGGAAGGAGACTCCACAACCTCCCTGGGTAGCCTGTTCCAGTGCTCTGTTACCCTCACTGAGAAGAAGTTCTTTCTCAAATTTAAGTGGAACCTCTTGTGTTCCAGCTTGATCCCATTGCCCCTTGTCCTATCATCGTTTGCCACTGAGAAGAGCCTGACTCCATCCTCGTGGCACTCACCCTTTATATATTTATAAACATTAATAAGGTCACCCCTCAGTCTCCTCCAAACTAAAGAGCCCCAGCTCCCTCAGCCTTTCTTCATAAGGGAGGTGCTCCACTCCCTTAATCGTCTTTGTTGCCCTACGCTGGACCCTCTCCAGCAGTTCCCTGTCCTTCTTGAACTGAGGGGCCCAGAACTGGACACAATATTCCAGATGGGGTCTCACCAGGGCGGAGTAGAGGGGAAGGAGGACCTCTCGATCTACTGACCACCCCCCTTGTAATACACCCAAGGGTGCCATTAGCCTTCCTGGCCACAAGGGCACAGTGCTGGCTCATGGTCATCCTGTTGTCCACCAGGACCCCCAGGTCCCTTTCCCCTGCACTGCTCTCTAATAGGTCATTCCCCAACCTATACTGGAACCTGGGGTTGTTCCTGCTCAGATGCAGGACTCTACACTTTCCCTTGTTAAATTCCATCAGGTTATCCCCCGCCCAACTCTCCAGCCTGTCCAGGTCCCGCTGGATGGCAGCACAGCCTTCTGGCGTGTCAGCCACTCCTCCCAGCTTGGTGTCATCAGCAAACTTGCTGATAGTACACTCAATTCCCTCGTCTAAATCATTAATGAATATATTGAATAATATTGGCCCCAGTACTGACCCCTGAGGCACTCCACTAGATACTGGCCTCCAACTGGACTCCGCACCATTGACCACCACTCTCTGGCTTCTCTCTTTAAGCCAGTTTGCAACCCACCTCACTACTCTATTGTCTAGACCACACCTCCTCAATTTAGCTGTGAGGATGCTGTGAGGGACTGTGTCAAAGGCTTTACTGAAGTCAAGGTAGACCACATCCACCGCTCTGCCATCATCCATCCACCTTGTTACATTCTCATAAAAGGCTATGAGGTTGGTCAAGCATGACTTACCCTTGGTAAAGCCATGCTGACTGCCCCTAATGACCCTCTTATCCCTGATATGCCTTGAGATGACACCAAGGATAAGCTGTTCCATTACTTTCCCAGGGACAGAGGTGAGGCTGACCGGTCTATAATTACCCGGGTCCTCCTTCTTGCCCTTTTGAAGACTGGAGTGACATTTGCTTTCCTCCAGTCCTCGGGCACCTCTCCCCTTTCCCAAGACTTGGCAAAAATGATGGAGAGCGGTCTAGCAATGACTTCAGCCAGCTCCCTCAGCACCCGCGGATACATCCCATCTGGACCCATGGATTTATGGATGTCCAAACTATTTAATTGTTCCCTAACCCAGTCCTCATCGACTAAAGCAAACTCCTCCATTAACCTGGCTTCATCGGGGTCTCAGGGGTACAGGGTTCCCCAGGACAGCCTCCAGCGGAGTAGACAGAGACAAAGAAGGCGTTCAGCAATTCTGCCTTCTCTGTGTCTTCTGCCACCAGGGCACCCACCTCATTCATCAGTGGGCCTACATTGCCTCTGGTATTAGTTTTATCTGCTATGTATTTGAAAAAGTTCTTCTTGCTGTCCTTGACCCCTCTCACCAGCTGTAATTCTAAGGAGGCCTTGGCTACCCTAGCTGCCTTCCTACATCCTCTAACAGCAGCCTTATATTCCTCCCAAGTGGCCAGTCCCTGCTTCCATGACCTGTAAACTCGCCTCTTCTGCTTGAGCATACCCAACAGATCCCTATTCAACCACGCAGGCCTTCTGGCTCCCTTCCTCGACTTCCTATGTGTGGGGATGCTCTGATCCTGAGCATGGAAGAAGCAATCTCTGAATGCAATCCAGCTCTCTTGGGCCCCTTTTCCTTCAAGCAGTCTTGCCCATGGGATTTCCCCCAGCAATTGCTTGAAAAGGCAGAAATTAGCCCTGCCAAAGTCCAGGGTTGCAATTCTACTTGCTATTCTGTTCCTGCCACACGAGATGCTGAACTCCACCATCTCGTGGTCACTGCAACCCAGGCAGCCCTCAACCTTTACTGCTTCAACCAGACCCTCTTTGTTAGTGAGGATGAGATCCAGCAGTGCACCTCTCCTGGTGGGCTCCTCCACCATCTGCATGAGGAAGTTACCATCAATGCACTGGAGGAACCTCCTGGACTGTGGCTGGCTGGCTGAATGGTTGAAAAATGATTGAAAAATGATGGAAAAATGATTGAAAAAAACAAACTTCATCAAGGTTCTGCTTTAGAAGTAGCAATTAATTTAAAATCCCATTTCATTTTACATGGAATTAATGTTCTTTAAATGTTGGCATTGATCATCCTGTGGTCATGCATTAGGTTTCTCTTCGGGTGTGTCCATAGGGGGTGTTTGGCATGACTTCTTAAATACTGTTACTAGGGAGAGGGCTTCTCTTACATGTATTTAGACTCATAGAATGAATTAGTAGATAAATAAATGTACAAAAGTTTGGGTAGTGCTTTTAGAGCCATCATTAGGACTGTTCTCTGCTAAAGGAAAAAAAAACAAACCAAACCAAACCAAAATGCACAAAATCACCCTAGTTACATCTTTCAGGATCCAGGGGTTTGAAAAAGCCAGATTTTAACAGTTGCAGATGAAGGGGAGTTGAACACAAGCAACACATGATATGTGCATGTACGAATTATATGCAACCTTGGTATGGTCCTAGCCTTGAGATATGGGAAATGCCAAGATGGTCAGGAGCTGGAATATCAGACACGTGATGAAAGGCTGAGAGAACTGGGTTTGTTCAGTCCTAAAGGGAGAAGACTTCACAGCAACCCTATTGCTCTCTACAACTGCCTCATGACAGGGCACAGAGAAGATGGAGCTGAACTCTTCTCAGATGTGCACAGACATGCTTCTCAGAGTAGAAAGACAAGAGAAAATGAATACAAGCTGGTACACATGAGAAATTCTGACTCAATACAAGAATTTTTATAACATATAGGTGTTTAAAACTGGAACAGATCACCCAGAGAGATTGGTGAATCTCTACTCTTGGAGATACTCAAAATTTGACTAGACAAGACACTGAACAACTCTGCTCTAATTGGCCCTGCTTTGAGTGGGTGCTTAGATGAGGCAACCTCGAGTTCTCTTTCTAGCTGGTGATTCTGCGTCTGGCTTTCAAATCTACTACATTTCACTCAAATTTGATGTCCCCTCAGTTTTGCCATTGAGCACTGTTAATGTCAGAAATAAAGACTGATGGTACTAAGGTTACAGACAGATAATGAATTATATGCAAAAAGAATGAATACGTTGCAGTTGTTAATTCTGGATCTGCCACATTTCAGGTAGTTGATCTCACATCTCACTCTGGAGTCCTGGCATGGGTATGGGGACACATTTGAAATTAGAAACTTATCTGACAAGCTCTATTCAGTAGCTTCCTGCTATAGTATTTTCAACTATTCATGAGGCTGGAATAATAATGTCTCTTTTCCATTTCTCAAATAGTATTTCCTGACACTAAGGGATCCTTAACAGAGTTACACCGCTGTGTGTCTCTTGGCATTCTAGACAGATAAGACAATAAGCCTGAAATTGCAAAAATTTACCTTGAATACTTAAGCTTTCTGTAACCACAAATTAGTATCTCAAAAGCACAGGGAAACATGATGTCTAAACATTACAGTATTAGCACCCCTCATATTATATTTAGCATTGACTCAAAACATAATGAAAAGCTTAAATCTGGCTACTGAAATCTACTACTTTTATTGTGATTTTCCAGTCTGCTAAATTGGAATTGGGGGAAATTTAGCTCCAATGTAATAATATCTACTTATAAAACATTTTTTTAAAAAGTTTTCACTTTTTCTTCTGCTTTTTATTCTGCAGCCTACTTTTTTCTTGGCTGAATAACTTGCTACACATGAATTATGCAGCTCTCATTGGCATATGGAAGAAGGCAATAGCTACCAAAGGATTTAATATTTCTGGTGCTATGTGTAAAGTACAATTTTAAGGTTTTATCCCCTTTCTTAAAGAGTGGAAGAAGAAGAATAAGCAAGAAAAAAAAAATACCCACCATCTCAATTTAGTTTAAAGCATGATCATTTAATTTTCTTAGATCTGGTTATAAAAAAAATAGGAACTTAAAAAAAAGGCTCAAAAACTTTGTCTGCTCCAAGTAGCAGAGGGGAAGTAAAAAAAAAAAATCATGAAAACATGAGAGAAAAAAAAATGCAGAAGAGAAATGAAAGTTGCAGGAAAACAAAAATGCTTTGCAGTCAATTCGAGAACACATCTTCACCTATATAAATTATTGCCACTGCAGTGATGTCAGTAAAAGTACTCCAGTTGACTTTACTAAAGGATCCAGCTCTCTCTTTTCACTAGATTGTTTCCCGTCAGCTCACCTTAGGTCGAAGAATTGACAAGTGACATGGTCTACAGAAACCCCAGCTATATCAAAAAGTCAGGGTCTGACCCACCAGTGAATTAGCTTGTGTTTATTGCTTTGCCTGACATAACATTTCGAAGACTCATTTTGAGAGTTACTTTTAATGAAAACATTAACTGACTTATTAAATTAATATACGCACTGCTGATACACATTTCCCAGGTTGTATATGACATTTATTAAATATATATATGTGTAGATATTACTCCTACATTTTCTTATGAGACAATGTAATTGATCAAGTGGGAATATACTTAGTCATTTTCATGGCTTTTCTGGACATCTTAATCCTCATAGGTATAAATTAGAGTGGCAGATATACTGGAGGTTTTCCAAGGTTGCCCTCTAAATTATGAGCTACTCAGCAAAAGCTATGCTGTTGACTGGTTTTGTACAGAATATATAGTTGGGGGAAAGACCCAAAAAGAACAGAACCTTGACACTAAACATATGTGAGTCCACCTTCCCTGTTACTGTCCTCTCTCTCACACCGACTCACACACACACGTACATTTGTACACATTACAGTCTAGCTTTCAGTGCCTTTATTTTGTTTTATTTTACTTTCCACTAAGCAAACCTCCAAAAATTATCTTAGGTGCACAGTGAAAATAACTGAGCACACCATCCTTCCTCTGCTGCTTCTCCTCATTCCTTCTTTTCCCACCTTCACATCTCGTTCTTGTTAAGTCTCCCTCATTCTTATGAGTAGAGTTATGTATGTTATATATAAGGATGCAATACTTCCCTGGAAAGTATGCATGCAACACTGAATATTTTTAAAGAAAGATGTCAGAGTGAACATGTTTGTTTAGCTGAATCCTATCTTCAGGTTGCATATCTCAACGTGGAATTAAAATAAGAAACGTAAAATTATTAGCCTATATATATAGTCTCAAATTTTCCAGCTGAACTGTCCAATATTAAATTACTGCAATAACACTGCATTACAGCTATGAGGACTTACTGCACGTCTTTTGCTGACATATCTGAGCAGCTGCTTTCACTCCAGCAGCCCCACTTCTATCACCAACTGCTCACTAGCATCAACAAAGGATTCACAACCGAGTCGTTGAAGGTTTGGGCAGTCCATGCAGCAATACTGTGGAACCTCACACATATCCTGGGTGGCTTACTGTGCTATCAATGGGGTAATTTCCTTTACATCACGCAGAAAGACCTGAATGTCACTTAAATGATACTTCTCTTTAATGTTAGTTCATTTTCTTCCCCTCTCCATCAGTTTTCCTGCTGTGAGAATTAAGATGATTCACAGAGTAAAAGGGATGTAAATAATCAATGACCACTTATTTGAACCTCTGGTATGATGAAAGGAGTGAGAGAAACTGAAAAAGAAAAAAAGGCAATACAAGCCAGAGCAAGTAAAACTTGCAAGGTTAGGATAAAGACTCAAAATGGAAACAGCAGTAATCATAGAAATGGATTTAAAATAACTAACTAGTTCTCAGGTTTTCATATCTCATTGCAGAAGAGTAATTTATGCATCCCATGAAAACTGAAAAAGAAAGCAAGAGAAATTGACTTAGAGAAGATTTGCTGCAAGTGAAGGCCCTGCTTTGACTGAGCTTTCAAACTTGATTTTAAATCCCTAAGTGCAACATTAGTTCTAAAGGGAGAAAACAGGTATGGAGAAAACAAAAGAGCAGATAAACTGGGTAATGTCTCCACCATTATCTCACAATCCCTTTGTGAAAACAGAAAGCTCCAGTTGCAGTAATGAAAGCCCTAAGTACAGAAAAGGAACCATAGCTTTTTAAAGCTCTGAGCTGATGGGTTACAGTGCACCCTGACTCACACACTTGTTTATATGCTATTTAAATATGTGTCCAGTAATTTTGCCTTGTGTGGTGTTGTTATTGCTTGTATTTGAGGCAATCAATCAAAACCACAATACAATATTTGATGAAAGGGCAAGAAATAACCTCTCGTGACAACATCTTGGTCATGTATGATTTGGTTTCTGAAATTGAGGTCCTAAGTGGCAATTCTGTTCTTGACCTTGTATTCATTCCAGGTTGTTATGTCTGTTGTTGTAAAGAGTTGCCTTGCTGTTTCTTATATTCTTTGGCATGTCATTATCTTTTTCTGGATTTTTTCTGTCCTCACTTCATGATGCAGTAAGAATCATTCCTTTAAATCAGACTGCAGCTGTCTGTTGCATGTAACTTATGAAGATGTATTCAAAATCCACTACTTCCTGCCAATAAACAGGAATGAGAATTAAAGGGATTTTGAGAAGTCGAAATGGGATTTCTTCTGGAAATATACCAAATAGACAGGTCATCTGAAAATAGCACAGAAATGCAAGACACAAAAATGTTCCACATGTTTTTTACCTGAAAAAGGCTCTGATGAAAGTGTTCAAGAAAATAAGCATATCCCAGGCTAATGATATGGTGCGAAATCTTACATTGCTCAATTCTTGAATTTCCTTCAGACACAGTGATGCTATGTACACCCACCTTTTGCACAGGGCACTAGAAAGTATACAGGTAGTAGTCAGAAATAATGATGATGCAACCAATTTACAATTCTGTACTTGGGTACAGAAAATTTAGAATTTTAACATTAGTCACCTGTGTATATTTGTGCTGAATGTGTAATTCCCAAAGAGGTTAAAAAACTGGTATGAAGGAATAGGATACAAAATAGCATTTTTTAAAGATACCTAACAAATATCACTGCTCTGAGATACAAGTGCAAAATATGCTTCTGCAGTGAAGAGAAAGTATGAATACAGGATATTTTAGTGGGAAATAGCATCTGTATGTTGTTGTGTACCAACATTATGACAAAAATTAAAGATCATGAACTACCCTAATATAGCCTTGCAAAGAAGGAAATCAGTATTAAATAAACATATACACACCCTTCCATTCTCCCATTCACTCTACTTGACCTTTATGTTTGACTGCATTACAAGGTCTGAACAATTACTATTTCAGAAAACTTGCTAATATTTAAAGATGAAAAATATAAAGAGAGGACAGGGTGTAAGCAAATGCTTGTCTCTGCCTTCCAGACTTGGCAATGAGAAAATGCAGGAGATTATTTGATTTTCTAGAGAGCAGCAAGATAACCTCTCCTTAGGAGGTAGAGTGGAACACAGTTCGCACTCCTCTCCTGGAGGAAGGAGCATACTCAGATGAACAAATACGTAGTCCATCCTTAGCAACAGAAGGATGTGATACAGATCTTTAAAAATGCCAGCGCGTCTTGCTAGTCACATGGATGCAAAATTGTTGATGAAACAATTTGCAAAATATCTTCTTTATGGTTGCAACTGACTTTAACTGTCGGATTTTAAAACTGATATTTAGGGAAAAGCTGCTTGGAAAAGCTGAGCCACAGAATTCAGTAGAAGCGACAAAGCCAAAGAGAAGCCCATTAGTTAGCATTCATATATGCAACTAAATTTCAGCTTCTTTTCAGGTTCAGGAAGAGTTGCCAGACACATTGAGGGAATCTTGGCATTTGAAATGTTTCAAATATTATGTATATTTTCTTTTAAGGCCATTCATAAAATTACATAAAAACTTTTCCAATGTACATATTCTATGCTCCATATACCTATCACATACTCATAAGGCAGTATGAGCACTACCGGGATTTAGCCTGGTTTACGTTCCCAAGAACTACACACACCTAGTGGAAGGCTATAATAACACTGTAACGTAGCACAACTGAGGCATGTTTGTGTATACAAATCTCAAACTACTATTCAATTCTACACTGTGTTTCATAGAACTAAATTACTCATAGAGTACAAATGCAGAGTAATGTAATTTTGTACAAACGGGCATGATCTACCCCAAGGCCTCTGCACTACATGTAAGAAATATTGAACACACCAATACCTTTTTGCAGGCTAATTTCAAATTTGAAGTAATAATATTCAAATCAAGACTGAAGTCAGGCTAGTTTACTTTTTTTAAAAAAAAAAAAAAAAAAACAAAAAACGAAAAACATTAGTTGTCTCAACTTTTCCAAAGTTTCAGTAAATATCACAGATGTACTAAGTGTGCTTTGTGAGTTAGGTTTGATTGTTAAAGACCCTTGCATAAGTGAGCAAAATAATTACTCGGAAAAAAGACTTGTGAGTTTGGGTGCTGAACACATCATTACATCTCCTCTGGGCCATAGTCCCCACCAAACAAAGCATCTGTAACTGCCTTGGGGGCCAAAAACTGCTGTCCTGACACTGCCTGTGTTGCTGCCATAACTGGAGCTGTTCCCTAAAAGGGATCTGAGTTAAAATTTTCTGCCTGTGGCTGATAAACACTGCATGCCAGTAACTGCAGGAAGAATTGATTTAGTATTTGTTTAGGTTCCATTGCTGTATCTAAATTTCTTAATTAATTTCATGTTAGAGAAATATAGGACATTTATCTGCAAAAGGAATATGCTGCAAAGGCTTCGAAAACAACAGTAAACAGACCTACATTTTAATCATATATGCTAGATTATTTTTCTGGTGAAAACTAAGCTTAAGTTTAATTAATTTATATCATCAGGAGATATGGAGTGCAGTTGCTGATTTTGCAGCTCCTGCGTATAACCCAATTTTGAAGAAATGTCTAAAGCGGGGGTTTCACCTGAATTACTGAGCGCGATGTGGCATAGTTACTGCTAAGATGTTACAGTCACAGCCAGACAAGGTTGCTGAGTTTCCTTTTTATAGTGAAGCTTTTCCAATCATCATCTTAAATAGAGATTATAATGTCTCCAACTGTGTTAATTTAATGGTAAATTTAATCTTAAATATGCAGAGCAGAGTAGTTCTATAGTCAAAAAGCAAAAAAAAAAAAAAAAAAAATATCCCTAGAGACTTACCTCAAGTGTCTTTTATAAAATAGTACCATGTTACAATTGCTAGAAAGTTAATCTAAATGGACACACAGCTAAACAAATAAATACATAAATGCATGCCTGCATCAATACATTGCCCCAAACCCACACACATGTTATATGTTTTGGTGAATGCAAGTAGATTAATGTATTGAATGTTACCACATTATATATTTCAGGAATTTGCTTCGTGACATAATGCTATTTTGTAGGCTGTTCCTATTATTGTAAGAAAAACATCCTGAATACAAATAAAGATAGAAACATGCGACCTCATTAGCCATCTGATGCCTAAAATTGTAATGATCATTAGTCTTGTAAAGCTAAGAGAGTAAAATTTTTATTAATTTTGTATCTGCTTTTGTAAACTGAGGTACTGGTATCTTATTAAACAAAAGAGGCACATGAGCACAGGACCAAGATGTAAAATACAAATATCTGTTTCTTTTCCTGTTACTGGAATTACCTTATAGATAATATTTTGCACTGTTTATGTTTCTGGTGTTTTAATGGCTTACTAAAGCAGTAAAGAACACTAAAATAAAGTTAAGCATAATCAGAGCAATGTATTGGAAAGTTTGATCCTTCTTCTAAAATAATCTACTTTCCTCTCTGAAAACAGTAACCTCCTTACATCCCAAAGGACCATATTTTATTCAGAAATTGTTTTACTGGCTAAGTGAGCTGTAGTATTTCTCTAAAAAAAATAATTGATCATGTTGTAGGTATTGTGTACACAGAATGACACTTGACAACAAACAGCAAAAAAGATCCACGAAAACAAGTAAAGGAAGAGTAATAACAGATACCTATTCTAGGAGGAAGTGCAAAACATAATCATGGTTACATGTATTTTAAAATAAGGCCACATTGCCCTGTATCAGAATCTGAGTGGGGGTTTTATTTGAGAGCACAGTCTCTGGTGTAAGGGTGAAGAGAATTGTCTGAATTAGTCTGAATTCCAGATAGAAAGGCTGGGACAGAGGTTAGAACTGAAGAAGAGATGAGATTAAAGAAGGGATGTGAGGAATAGTGGGGACTGAGTCCAGGGAAAGTTTTGTGGAATCAGGAGAAAGCAAAAAGTGTTGAGATAGAAGTGGAAGAGCTTCCCACACATATATTTAGTACTGCTAACTGTGAGAACATTGAAATCCTAAAACTGTACAGACCATAAAATATTTAGATATATGTTGTTTTTATTTACCTTTCTTGGTAGGCAGTTATTTCAGGTAGTACAAGCTCAGGAGTTCTGTGCTTCATTGTAGATTGAGCTGTAGATAATCCAGCTATATAATTCTTTAGAATATGCTGCATTCAAATCCCACAGCAGCAAATGCTTCTGAAAGGCAGAAAAAAATTTTTGCTTGAAAATTCTGTACTTAGCATTTCTTCCTCAGGAAAATGCTAAATATTAAGAATAGTTAAGAAATCTTAATTTGTTAATAATAAAAATACTTGAAATGTTTAATTTCAAAACAAATACAAAATTCAAAATCACAAAAATTCATAGCCTTAGCAGTTCCTTCCAAATTGAACAATGGGCTTAAAAACCCAGTCAGTCCCAAAACTATGTATGCACCACTAGTATTAGCAGTATATACTTTATATCATGGATTTCTAAAAAAGCAAACATTGCCATGAAAACTACATTGCACATTCGCAAAATAATTCTATAAGTTAATGGATGAAAGGTATAGAGTAGTTTAGAATGATATACAGTACAGCAGGTTTAGTAAATCAAAGTACGTGTCAAATAATCTCCCTTAAAAGAAATCATTCCGATTGATTTGTTCATGAGCACACACTGAAAATGACTAAGGGACTATAAACAAAGAGAGAATGATAAATGACAGAGCATCAGTATGTAGGTACCCAGACATCACTGGCCTGGTTTTATCACTGGACTTCGTTCATCTCCTTTAGCAAAGATAGAAAATTGGATGAAAAAGATTATTAGGTATAGAGGAGGTAGGTTTTGTATTCTGCTTACCTGGAGCCCTGTAACATAGAACGTAACAGACAATACTTTCGCAAAACATATAAAGAAATTAAAAATATTGTGAATAGAGTTAAAAAATAAAAGGTGGTATTTCTATGATGAAATCATCTTCTTTGGAGAATGGAAGATGTAAACAATTCATTCTGATTTTCCACAGTGGATAAGTAGAGTTGATTAGTGTCAAATGAGAACATGCAAGCTATCGTTGCTTCACATGAACAAACTGAGCATATACAGCTTTGGAGATCAGAAAAGCTGTTTCAGAGGTGACTATAGACTAATGTTGGCATTTAATCTGTCTTGAAATTGTTGTGTGTCCTTGCACATTTATTTTCACTATGGTCCTATTTCACTATGGGAGAATGGATAGAAATATAATGTTTCTAAATGAATGAGTATCCAGGGGTTTTATGCAAATTGTTTATAGCTGGGAGTGGATAATAAGAGCGAAGGACCCCCTCAACAGTGCATTTTAATTAGGGGTGCTAGGGTAAGCATAATTCAGGTAAAATGAAAAACAGTTAGGCCCATGATAATGAAACTTGAAAAGTGCTGTACCTAAATTCATGTTCATTTGTTGGCGTGCTGGCAAGGAAGCATTAATCATACAGAAAGCACCTTGTTTAGCTACAAGCTACACAAAGATAAATACATGGACCTATGTAATGTGTGATGCACTTTGATCTTGAGGCAAACTCCCCTAAGTACTGATGAGATTTACTTCATGCGGTGCTTCTCCTACCACCATTGTGGCAAAGGCTCAAGGCTGTCATGGAAGAACGTATGTCCTAGAGTGTGACAACCTATTCTGCCTTCATCCTGGTTTATCCCTACAGGACAGTCTGACAGGAGCCCCGGATTGATTAGGAGGGGCTAAAGGCTGAGCTAAATCTGTCAAATGCAATCCCCTAGAGTATTATTGTGGTTTGGACTTCAAAGTAAAGAGCAAATGTGAACTATCAAGTCATACAGTGCTACAACATAGGTCTCATTTGTAAGATGCACATTAATACCTGCAGTAATATAGTTCAGATCTGTATTTTTAATGAAAAGACCAACTATATGTATTCTGAAAGCTAACCGGAAATACATAACTTGGCATTTTTCCAACGTCATCATCTTTAAAATGTCAATGAAATCTTCACAATTTTTCCAGTACACATACTTCCTGTATTTGCATAGGCATCTGTGCTTGCAATGTAGAGATGATTTTTTAGGATCTTGGTAATAGTAAGATACTGGGAACCTCACCAGTGACACTAACTTAAGTGAAAGTAAACCACTTTACACCAGCTCAACATATGATTCTCTATGTTAACATGTTTTGTAATAACAGAACTTTTTGGAAATAATGTATCTGAGGTTTGGGTTTTTTTCAAATGAGCTATTGATAACTTTGATTTTTTGTTTCCATCAATCCATAATTTCAAATATTAATATATTCAGTACTAAAATACTTTAAGTGTGAAGTTAAACACCACAGACCTTCTTTGCTGTATTTTAGATAAATCTTTTCCTTCCAATTTGCAATTAACAAAGTCAGCAGCAGTTTAAAAATGCAAAATAAACATAATGATAATTCGTAGACTCTGGGATACAAACAGAATTAATTATATTTCCTCTTGAAACAAATGACACACTGTTAAGCTGTTCTTTTTCTTGAAAACTTAAGTTTTTAAAATGCATCAGAAATAATATCTTTTTTCCCCAGTCCCTGCAATGTTGCATTAAACAATTTCTTGAAATACAAGCAACTTTTGAAAAGCCACTAGTTTGCCTCAGTTGAGTATAATCAGTGGAATGCAAATTGATGTGTAAAAATTGCCTAGAGTGCTTGATGTAAATTAAAATTACTCCTATAAATTCAATGTTCAAATTATCTGACAACTGCCATTGTATTCATTTTTCTGCTGAGTACACCAAATAATAATTTTCTCATTCACATCACAGTTACTTTCGATGCTGGTCAGGAAGAGCTACTGAATATACCCATAATCATTTAATATTTAAAGCCTGTTTAAAAGTAGATTTATCTAAAGTGAATGACCTTCCTGGTGTTGGTATTTCTCTTGCAAATTAAAAACAACAACAACAAAACAAACACAAAACAAAACCAAAACAAAGCAAAAAAGGGAAAACACACAAAAAAACCCACAAACCTTTAACAACAAAACTTTCTGTAAAGTGAACATTTTGTATTTCTTTCCTAGAAAACACCACCATTGACCAAAATAAATCTTTTCTGTTCCTTGCAGAAGAGCCAGACTATTTACAAACAGCAAGTTAGAGGAGCCTCACAAAGACATATGTGAACATTCACATGTATTAAAACAAGTGCAAGGTCAAGGTCATGCTGGCAAGGACTAGATATATAAAATGAACTGCAGATCACAGAGGATGACAGTAATAGAATTAAAATTTAAGTCTCTGAACTCCTATACTAGTGTCCAGGCTTCCAGACCAACCATTTTTTTCAAGATAGTTGCAGGGACTCTTGCAAAAGAAATTAAAATCACATCACCCTTTTTCTCTCGTTTTACTCTGAGACTTGAAAAGATACCAGAAGTGCATAGAAAGTGTCTCACAGTTTTCATTTTGAGTATTTACTCTGATTTAGCACTAGTTCAGTTATGCTGCTCAACACAGACATATGTGAAACATCTATGGTATTTGAAGGCTGTATTTTTTTTTAAATATAACTAAAAGGGACAGCTATATTCCCAAGGTAACTTTGCCCCTAGCTCGTACTAATTCCATGGATTTTCATTTCCCTTAGGAACCTGTGTGTCAGGGTGCTGCCCTGCATGGATGGGAGGGAGAGCCAAGAGTCGAGGGTGATAGCAGGGCAGGCAGGGCTGTGTCCCCACCAAAGGAGACGCAGGGACCAAGTCCCAAGCTTTTGAGGTAGGTGAGCATAGCCAGCCCAAGGCCAGAGGTGGGTTGAGCCAGGCCCCACAGGTGGCCAGCTAAGTCCACAGTGCCAAGGCACAGAGCTGGAGAGCTGCTACGTGGAGGAAGAGGCACTGACCAAGCAAGGAGACCCATCTTATTGCTACGTGGTATTGCCATTCCACCTTCTGTCCTGGCTGTTAAATTAGGCTCACTGTCAGGTTTCTAGCAAATATATCATGCTCCCAGACACTCAGATAAAAGTTTGAGGCAAGATATATTCTCTTTCATTTTCTTTTAGCCACAGGGCATTTGAGAAAGAACTGTCAGAAGAAACATGTTAACTTTTCACCAAAACTGTGTAAATAAAACATTTCAGTCAATTATTGAAAAAATATTTTACAGATTTTTAATGTAAATTTAATCTTCCTAGTTGTCCTTATTTTATTTTTTGTTATTTTTCTTGGAAACATCAGGACAAAATATTTTCAGAAGTCCTACCGGTGTTTGCATGCATATAGATAACAAGGATCTTCATTACTTTGCAATTTTCAACTTTTAGATGGGATTAGGTTTTATTTAAATGAACTCTAGAACTGCATTCCCTCTTTCTTTCCATATCATAACCTACTTTTCTCACATTTGTATAGGGTCAAGGACAGAGAAAGGCTTTAGGTGCAGAAACATCTTTGCAACTGAGATTACATATAACCTTGAATCATTTCACAGAAACATTCAGTTTGCCATTTCAATTATTATGTTAAATCAACATGAAATTGCAAATTACTTTTTATGTCACCGGTGTAACTTTAGGGTACAATTCAAGCATTCAGGGTAGTGATTTCTCTGAAAATTAACACCTTCCCTTTTGTGCCTATTTCCAGCTAAATAAGAGAGAAAGCAGTTGCTGGAGGTATTTCACATGTACGGTCTTGCATCTCCTTCACAGGCTGAGAAAGTCTTGCTTTTAATTAAAGAATTCATCTAGCTCAAAAAAGAATTTAGCAGAAATTCTGCAGTCTTGACTGATTTCAGAAGTTTTATTGAAGCTGCAGAAAATTACAAAGTCAAGTCATATACCTAATTCACCACATTTTCTACCTTACTTCATTTTCATGCCACAACTTGTTTACGATAAGACAGCCCTGTTTGAAGCGGAAAAAATATTTCTACATTCACTGTAGGAAGTCAGCGATAAGCAGAAAAATAGGTATTAAATTATTTCTTTTGCAGGTTATATCACTGAATATCACCAAAGTACTTACCTTTCCAAACTCCAAGTCCTTTCCTGTGGACTTTTGTAAATGTCTGTCGTGGGATTTGATTACATTTGCCTCTACTTTCTTACCAGTCTCTTCTGCCAGCTGAGTTCTTAAATGCCAGCGGAAACAAAAAAACTGTTTCTGTCCTTCCACCATCAAACCACTTTCTTCCCTTGTTATTTCAGAGTAAGCAACTTAAGGCATATTTGTTGTAACTTCCAGTATTGACTCTCTACTCCTTCCTTTGTCACCGTTACCACATACACCGCCCCCAAATAATTTTAAAACGTTCTAAGTATCAAGGACAATCAATTTCCTGGTTGTTGGGAGGGAAAAACAACTTTCTTATTCAAGCTTGTTTCCATAGACCTTGGCAGATTGACTCTTAGTCCTTTAACTACTGCTAAGGTTTATAAGAGCTATGTAGCCCGTGCCTGCAAACTTCTAAATTCCCACAGGCTATTCTCCCTGCTGGGCACAGTTCCCTTGATTTCTCTAGATTTAGCTTAGCAGCAAATTTGCCCTCTCTATGTCTTTGCACATTGCTGCTACTGTTTTAGAAGACTAGAGTGTATGGATAAACCTACCAGGATTTCATAACTGGCCATGATCTGGGGAGACATGATGTTATATGGTGAAAGAATCTGCACCTGAAACAACAGAAACAATGCTGGCCCGGTGAAAGTTCATAGCATCAAGTATTCACAGTTTAATGGTTAAAGACCATTTCCTTAATTGGTATGATGGAAATAGCAGGGAGAAAATCTGAACAAAATCTTTAGTTATTTTCCATTTTCCACAAATAAAGTTTGCATTCCTGTCGCATTTAAACCTACGTAGGAATGTCTCTAATTTCAGTTGCATGTCTGAAGTGTCTTTAAAAAGAGTGTACTACTCTTTTCTATTTCCAGTCTTTTAAAAGTTTTTCAACCTAATTTAACACTGCAAGCGAAACAAAACAAGCAATTAGCTAGTCATTAGTTACTGTAAATCAACGTGGACCTTCTGAAGACGGCAAATTTGTATCATTTAGGTAACACTGCTGACTTCCCTCTTTTCTCTTTTTCTAACATAAGGTTTTTAGGAAATTCTATCATGATGTTGGAAAATAAATTTATATCTATTCAATTTTACCTCTACTCCGCCCTGGTGAGACCCCCTCTGGAATACTGTGTCCAGTTCTGGGCCCCTCAGTTCAAGAAGGACAGGGAACTGCTGGAGAGGGTCCAGCGTAGGGCAACAAAGATGATTAAGGGAGTGGAGCATCTCCCTTATGAAGAAAGGCTGAGGGAGCTGGGGCTCTTTAGTTTGGAGGAGACTGAGGGGTGGCCTCGTTAATGTTTATAAATATATAAAGGGTGAGTGCCATGAGGATGGAGCCAGGCTCTTCTCAGTGGCAAACAATGATAGGACAAGGGGTAATGGGATCAAGCTGGAACACAAGAGGTTCCACTTAAATTTGAGAAAAAACCTTTTCTCAGTGAGGGTGACAGACACTGGAACAGGCTGCCCAGGGAGGTTGTGGAGTCTCCTTCCCTGGAGACATTCAAAGCCCGCCTGGACACATTCCTGTGCGACCTCACCTAGGCGTTCCTGCTCCAGCAGGGGGATTGGACTAGATGATCTTTCGAGGTCCCTTCCAATCCCAAACATACTGTGATACTGTGACACCAGATTCCAGTAGTGAAAATCAGAAAAAGATGATATACATTCTAATGTTTTGCTTGTTGTGTGTTTTGTGGGGGTGTTTGTGGTTTTGTTTTTTGTCAATAGTACACAAGCTGTATTTATCTTCTAATTGTCAAGGTAGATTTTAAATGTCTTGTAACATATACTTAATTTGTTAGGGAGGAATAAATTGGTAATTATCTTTCCTAATGAAATGTGCTGTAATTTCAGTTAGATTTTAAATGGGGCATGACTCACTTTTAAAAGGACCATTGCATAAATGCCTGTTAGTTGCAGTTTAATGAGTTAATGCCCAACTCATTTTTTTTTCTGTCTCTTTCTGAATTATTTTTACAAACTTATTCAGTACAAGGGAGCAACTCGGTTTCTTAAGATTAGGAAGAATCACTACAAAACTGAAATTATTGAGCACTGTAAACAACAGCGCATTCCTTGCTAGTCGCTGCCTGTAACTGAACAGCAAATAAAAATAATTAGAACATGAAAGCGGTAGAATCACATAAAACTTACCAGTTGCTACCCAAAAATAATTACATTGTTATCATGGTAGTTGTAAAGTGCTAGTCTTCATTGCTAGCAATTCTCATAGGGCCCCTATCTTTACAGGGACCATCACCTTTTAGTCATTAATGTGTAATAGATTTGCAGTGGTGAGTAAACAGGATCGATCCTGTTCTGCCTCTTACTTTACCTGTTTCACTAAAGAGGCAAAACTGCCTGTATTTAATGGCTTTCTCTGCTAGTGGCAGAGAAGGAACTTTGCATCTCAGTTAATTACCGTGCGCCTCAGTTTACTTGATTTGCAAAGCATGATGTCTCACTGAAGAAAATGAGGATTTGAATACATGTCCACAGTACTTTGCTAAATGAAACTGGACTTCAGCATATGTGTGTTTACTTGTATTATATCTATAGTACTACATTCCTGTAAGGCATTCACTCCACAATATCAGTTCACAAAGTCCACATCCCACTTTTCATCCCTATGAGAATGACAAATGCATCTCATCTCACACAGATTGCATGGGAGGGATGTCACCGTTGTTAATATGTGTAGATGTGGACAGTGGCTTACCACTGAACTTGGAGCCATCGCCAATAAAAAAAATTATCTGCTAGCTGAGAGAGCTGGTAAGAAAGTGGCATATAAAGCAGATCCCTAGTATAAATAAGGTATTTCCATTATAACAATGTTTCTGAGACATGATACATATTCTTTCTAACTTCTAATTTATTGCTATTATTATTTCTTATTCTTCACTGAATTTTAAAACTGTAACAAAAGGAAATTGAAAAGTTCACGACAGAAAAATCAAGCCTTAAGTGTATTCATTGCACAAACAACTTTATCCCTTGGTATTTTATGCTCCAATTCAAACAATACATCTGTTCATAATTGCATGCATGACTCTGTAAGATTACTACAGGCTATAAATTTATGTCTATGAGCACTGGAAATATTGTAGGAAGACAAAGATAAAGCATTTGAAATGGGAAGACCTTTTAAACAGTATATATAAAACGTAATGTCAGGCTTTAAAAGGTATCTTAACATGTTGGGGTTTTTTTTCTAATTCAAAGCTAAGGTAATTCTGTACCTAAGTCTGGTTGTATTGATGATCTATCACACAATCACTCTAGAGAAAAGAAACACTTCTTTAAAAACTTGGGATTTCAGTCTCCAAGTAATCAGTATCTAGAGAATCATAATAAATCACAGCTTCCATGGCAATCTATGTCCAGCTTCCCCTGAAGTAATTCTCATCCTTTATAGTTCCCTACCAAAAAAATCACCTCTAATATATTCATCTCAGGTCTGGCATTTCAAAGTTTATTCTATCTCATCTTAAAGCTGAGAAATTTTTTTTTTTTGAATTCTAGAACACTGAAATATTGATTAATTTATAGCTCTTCCTTCAGTGCTCTAAAAAATCCTCCCTCCTCATAAAACTACATATTCTTCCCAACATCCACCAGAATACCACAAGTGAAAAACAGCTTGTATTGTGAGCAGCATGACTACCGTGAAGAAAGAGACAGGAACTCTCTCCAGGCAATTGAGCTTGAAGATTATGCCTATCACTAGAAAGGAAAAATACCAATGATTTTCAGCAAGTGCTCTGTCTTGACCCAAGAACTCAATATTGTAAAGCTTCGCTGCATTTATCTTTATCTTCTTTATTGCAGATCTACTAAGTTCATATTAATGCACAAGGAGGAATTTACACAGCTCATACACTCTTAAAAGTTATGTCTATAAATGAAACATAACTATTTTATGTTGGGGCAATGCTGTTAGTTACTGTAGCATTGAACACATCTACCAGTGTCTCACAAAACAAAACAAAAGAAAAAAAGAAAAAAAAAATGAAGAAGAAAAAGAACACCTTGGACTATGTGTTCTTCCACATTATACTTCTAATATCGCTTTCACCATAAAGAACTTCCTGGCTGAACTTGCTACCCCTCATGTTGCACAATATAAAGTTATTTGAGCAGAGTGAGGAATGAGGCCTCCTGTCCTTTGTTTTATATTTCTCTGTTGTTTTCCAGCCATTTACAGGAGTGTTTAGATGGAGTGAGATCCCTTTCTCCTTATGCAACTCTCATGCTCACAGCTTCACTTCCTGCAAAGACATTCTTGCATGTAATAGATTGTAAAGAACTGAAAAGGTATATTCGTTACCATTTCCTGATAATGATTCCAGATCTAATCAATTTTAACTTGACTTTACAATGAACCTGGGGATATCCAAACACCTTTTTCCAGTTTAACAGGACCAATTGAATTTCCTGAACCAAACAGAGATCCTACCATCATCTGGCATCAGACTAACACTGCACATCCACATGAAGTAACAAAGAAGAGGTCCCAGCACTCCTGGGAACAGGCTGTTTCCCTGTTTACTTTTCCCAGTTGGTAAATAGGAAGCCAAATCCATTGAAAATAGTCCTGCTAAATCCAAACCAAAGAGAAAAATTATATTGGAAAAGAAAGTGGGAAATATTTTGGAAAAAAGATATCTGTCATAGTTTCCAGAGCACATGTTAATGAATAAGGACAAAAACATTTGTAAAAGGATTTTTAATGGAAAACACAGCTTTCTGAACAATTCTGTCAGGTCCTGTAGGGCAGCTCAAGGTATAAGGCTGAGTCTCTCAAAGAGGAATTAGAACTGCATTATTTTATTCTATCTATACCTTCTTCTGTTTCCTTGGAGGAAAATGGGATCACAGAAAATAAAACTTAAAAATTAGCTTAAGGATCCTATAAAGATCAGAGATTTTTTTTCAAGGAAGTTAAGTCTAAAACTAAAACAACTGCAGAAAACTTGACAAGTTTAGCAGCCTAATAAAATGCTCCCATTTGGGACTGAAGTTTTTATGTCCTTGAAAATGCTTTTGTAAGGAGATAGTTTTTCCATTTGAGTAACAGCATCTGCCCTTTCACTTAGCTTTGTCAAGGATTTTTTTTTTATTCCCAAACAGTGTACCAATCAATAGTTGTTCAATAATATACATGATTATTGCAGTAGGTACAACAGTGTTTTCTGCCTTCTAATGTAATAGAGAGAAAATTTGAGGAGAGATTTGTTAACCCCTTTCGGACACCTTTCCAGAGTTTTGCTAACCCTTTTAGGCTATTTTGTATGGTTTGATTTATAAAGCTCAAGTATCTAAACATGCAAATGACATTTTTCTAATTTCTTAAAATATCAGAGCTACAACACTAAGTTGCTGAACATACCAAGCAGTCATTATAGAATTTGAAAAAAAAATAATAATCAGGTTACCTCTATGCAACTTAGTTATCATAAGAAAGTATTGGTTTTAAATAAAGTCATTGCGGAATTATATGAGAAAATAATTTCTACAGCTAATAATAATGTTTCTCAGGAGTTCATCTGCCAGATTCTAGAATTCAAGATCCCAGAACTCTTCATAAAGAGATCCCTTAGCTTTATAACTCTCTGAATGTTAGTCCTTTTATAGCAAAATGCTTAAGCATTTGCATCCACGGGCTTAAAGTCAATCATTTGCTTGATCTGATTTGGATCCACTGCTGTCATTTTATCAACTGCAAGCAGGAACACAGGAAAGCTAAACAGTGTTTATAAAGCCAATCTGTGTCAAAGAAAGAAGATGAATTCAAGATGTGTAATTTTAGGACTCCTTCTGGAAGTCCTGCAACTTCCAATTATTAAAAATTACATAAAATAATTTAAGATTTTTTCCTCCTCTTAGACACCTTATGCATTGCTTTAGCTGAGTGCAGAGACTCTAAAAGAGTGAAATACAAGGTATTCTAAATAGTTTATCTAAAATGAGTACTAAATCAATGCTAAAGTTGTCATATAATTGTGTACACTCTCAGTATAGAAGTTTAGGCTGCAGTAATGTCTCTAAGATGCCAGGAAATACAAATGGATACTATCTAGAAGTCAATGAAGCTGCTGCACTGAAAGGGCAACCTTCAAGATTGGATCAATGTATCATGTGGTGTTATAAACATGATTTTTGTTGCCTTTCTGTCTGAGATAGGCCTGTATTAATCAGAAACAGGAAAACAAACAAGTATTTACTAATACAGAATCTTTTTATAGGAAAAAAAAAATCCACTTTTGTTTAAATGCCTGTTTTTAAGCAGAAGTAGTAAAAGTGGAGACCAGGCTTACAGAATGTGATTGATTCTACACACACTCCCCCATCTCCACAAAGGGGAGTTTCGAAAGGCTTAAGTGTCTTTTAAGAAATTAATATTATAGGAAATCCAAAGAGGGAGAAGCTGAATAATAAAGCCATGTTTGAGAATACATTCTGCTCTTAATGTCAACATTTTACATCTCTAGGGTGTTGTGCATCCTTGGCCACACACCATGAAAATAAATTAATACCTGTCAGAGTCAATGAGACCGTTTCTTCTGACATCAGTGAACTTTGGTTTAGGCTATGTTTTCAGTGCAGAATGTGACAATAGATAAAAATACAAGAGAGACTATTCAGACATCTAGTGTCTGTTCCCACTTTTATCAGTACTCTATTGTATGGCCTTAGGCAACTCCTACCCTCATTATGCTTTAGTTTCCCTAACATGTAAACATTTCTTCAACTGGGGAGCAATATAAGGCACAACAAAACCACAAATAAGTGTAGAAACTCATGTGATAACTTCCCTTTAAACTGGGTCATTTGCAGATAACACTACCATATATAGTGATCAAAGTATGAGCATCTTGAATTTTCAATGCTGAATGAGAACCAGCTTGCAAATAAAATCCTCCTCATCCATTAAGCATCTCCTGCAGACATGGTCAATTTATGAGGCCACTGAAGCTGACTGCCACTCCAATATCTCCCTCTCAGACTCTCAAAATACATTTGACTCCTGGCCATGCCATAAATCATCCACAAAACTACCTTCATAACATTGGTAACATGGTTAATTAAACATTACTTTCTAACTGAATAGAACACAACTTAACCAGTAATAAAAATGCAATGAGTGAAGCAGGACTCTTCATGACAGTATTAAACATTTTTGATCTTGTTACACAGAATGTGAGCAAATAAGAAAGAAAGACTTTACATGTTCACATATTAGTGATGTTCTTAGTAAAATTTACTAAAACTTCAACAACAAAAAGCCTGTTTTCATTATTATATATACTGTGAAAAATCCCGTATTTTGCTAACGGATATAGCCAAATTTACCCTATGTGAGGAAACTGTAATAGAGACAATAAAAACCAAACTGTGTAAATATTGCTGTCAGAAGCTGGGTAGGCATTTGTACAAACATGTAATATACACCCTTTCTAGTTATGCAAAAATGGTCCTCATGTATTTGGAGATCATGAAAATTAAATGTAAACACCTGACAAAAACAAACAAACAAAATCCCCTACACATTAGAGTTTATTGACTCAACAAGCAACATAGTTTCTTGACCTTCTGCTTTTTAAGGTCTTGACCATTTGAGGAAAAATGAGATTCCTTTGTCAAAAAGACTGTTGCTTTTCTCAGCATCTTGATATTTGGATTGTATTCAGTGGGCATATCACAAATAAGCTGAAGGCTGATGGTTCCTAGTCTGTGTTCAAACTGCCTGATACTAGGCACAAAATTTGAACACAGACTTAGAATTTTAAAAATATTCAAAATGAAACCACAGTAAAAGAGGCATTTTTAAAAGAATGCATGCATATAATACTGGTTTTAAAATAATATAAGTTTCAGAAACATTTTACTAAACCCAGCAGACTTTTTTCTTCAGGAAATTGTGTTTTAAATCTGGAAATCATAAGCTAAATGTCAGTCTTTGTTTTTAAGACACAAGAAAAGGAATATTTGATACCCACAAATCCTATGCTAAATATAGTAACTGTGACCCGTAGTAACACCAACTATTTTCTAACTACGACAGAGATATTGCTAAATCTTTACAAAGATAGTCACATTCTGCTTCCCATAACATTTTCCATTATTTCAATCTAATCCTGTTAGATAGACATAACTGAGAGCAGAATTTTAACCATTAGTTTCGATTTAGATTTACCATAGGTATTTATTGCCAAACCCATATACCAAACAAGATCATCTAATCTAGAGACCAAACATTGATCACATAGAAATGTAATCAATATTGGTGACTGCCTATTCCCTTTATATATACATATACCTATATTTAAGAACCTTTCAATGTATCACTGAAGCACTTGAAATATTTTACTCATTCTTTTCTCTTGTGAAAATGGTTTGTTTTCTGTAATATGAGTTAGAGATACACCAATGCATGGGCAGCCTCAGAGAGACATCCAATTTCATTCAGATATGCAACACAGGAAAACAAACAAACAAACAGACAGACAGACAATCCTCCTCAGACACCTTCAGGGAGAATTACAGATTTCCTGATTTTCAAAAGTGCTGGGCACTGACCATCCTAGCCAGAGTCGTATGTATGTATGTATGCACTGGGGAACTGTGCAAACACCTCCTGCTTCCTGCTCTTGCTGCCTCCCCACCATCTTTGCAAAAGACACAGAAATGCCAAAAAAAAATTAGTCAATTACCAGAGTGGAAGTTTAAATGGATGCATTGACATGTGCAAATGGACAACTTTTAAATTGTGATTGATCTCTCCTGTATGTCTATGTGCCCTCAAAGGACCAGGACTAATGCTCTGTTAACAAGTGTTCCATCATCTGATTTTAAGCTCAGTGAAAAACTGGATTAAAGGTTCAGGCATGAATCCTGACTCTGTACATATCTCTATGAAAATGTAACAAAATTGTTCAAGACTCAAACTTTACATAGGTGGCTAATTTCTTTAAATTATTTGTCTCTTTAAAAACTTTATAAAAGTTTTTGTTGTTGTTTCAAGCTGATTTTCTGACACTTCTTCCTTTACTAGTCTTTACAAGTAGAAAGAATTCTCCATCTTAGGAAAGGGTCTGCTTTCATTTACAAAATGAATCAATGAAAAAGAACCATTGAGAACTTTTGTATTATTATTATTATTCTACTATAAAAAACAACTAAAACATTTGTGAACCACAGATGTTGAAAATAGCAGTAAGGTTTTAAACAGAGTAACTGGTGCCCTGTAAGAGCTTCGTTCTACTGAGCAATATTCACACATGTACATAGACAGCACCATTCACATGTTTTGGCATTGAAGAGCTGGGTGGATAGACATACATACACCTCAGATGCTAGTATAAAGTTTACTGTCAAAGCAATATTTCACAAATAATATTAAGATCTTTACTAAAGATGTTCAAATTTATAATTGCCAATATTAAAAAAAAAGAAGACATACAACCGTCCAGTTAATCAATGACAGAAATCAGTTTTGTCACTTCAAGTATGAATTAAATCAAAACTATCTATTAGCACTGAAAAAGATCTGCTGCTGCAGAAACATGCTTAATATGATCAGGTTTGAGTGTGGAGATACATACTGAGCAAGGCAGATACAGAACAGAAGCTCAAAACCTAGGGGTCATATTTTGACAGAAAGAGCTGAATAATTCCAAAAGCTTTAGCTTTGCAGGCACTAAAAGGAACCTGATCTCAGAACATTTCTTGGGGCTAGGACGCACAGTCCTTCTGAATAAGAAGCTTTTGGCAGATTTGGTTTGGAAGAACAACTCTTCTGTTTTTTTAATCTCTCCCTGTACACAGAAGCCCAATTATACATCGCCTTTTGTGGGCAAGCCTCTTTTGCTGCAAGAAATGCTCCATTGTGGCTGCCAATTGACTCTTACCTATCTAGTCAGCACAGCACAAGATGGCAGCTTCAAGCAGCCAGATTTCTCTCTTTTTCTGTCACCAAGAGAAAGTGGAACATCTCCTGCAGAAATGTACTGGCCTACAGCATTGCTCTGAGCCATCTATGCAAATCATTTCAGCCAAAGAAACAAAGCTCTTAAACATAGCAACAAACACCATTTCACAGAGGGAGGAAACTGGCTGAGAACAACAATGTGAGCGTTTGAGATAGTGCCAGATTATACAGCAGAGAAAAAAGACAAAAATTCATCCACCTACCCTAGGAAAATATGTGAGAATAAATAACAGGGTGCAGGAAAGCCACCCTAAATGGGATGAAACTAAAAGGCATAACCTGAATGCAAGAAAGCAGCGTGGTACAGTGGTTGGTTACTCATGTTAGTATAAAGAACACAAGGAACATAAAGGAAACTGAGGCAAGAGGATTTTACTCAAAATACTACTTACTGTACTAGTGTTACTTAGAAACTGACAGCTAGCCTTGTATTAATGTTTCATTCTTAACAGAGCAACTGTTTTCCTGAATAAAAGTATTGGCCTCTACAAGGCTCTGCTCATAGTATCCTTTATTTTCAAACTTCTTTTGATATGTAGGTTTTGTAAGGAGCAATTGAATCTACATGCAAGATCCTGATTTTCTGTATTGTTCTAGCATCAGAAATACAATTCCAAAACAAATCCTTATCCTTATATTATAAGGTCACAGCTAATGCAACAGGCAAAAAACATCTGCTCAGACATCAGAGTAAAGCACCTACTCTCTTTTCAGTGTCTCCTAGTATATTCCTCCTATACAGAAGGGAGCTCAGAAATTCTTCTTGATTTTGATCTGACATTTGAATCATATGTTTTTGCACTGATTAAATCTGTGTAAGTATCAATGACTTCATCACATAGCCACATTACCCTGTGTGCTGATGACATATTTCTTATTCATCCATTTTTTTCATCTCACCTAATCTGTTTTAAGCGTGGCCTCTTTGAATATATAGCTAACAGACAGATTCCAGTGTTGATGCTACTTTCAAGAATGCTTGAACCAGCCAAAGCAGAATAATTGTGGTTCTTGGTTACTCATTACAATCATTGCTCCACAACTACTTTATTTTAATTCGCTTTCCCCTTTAATACTGTTTGTGTTAAAGACCTGTTCTAGTCAGGCAATATTTATTAGAAACTACAATGCACAAGATCAGTTTAGCTGATGTTATTTTCTAGGATTCTACAGTGAAGCTGCTCATTTTCATCAAGTGTAGATATCACTGTTGATATCTAAAAAAGTGATAATGAGTGAAGGGTTTGGAGACAATTAGAATCATCTCACTGGAAATCTCTTTACTGCTCTGATAATGTTTGCATTATGATATGTTGTTCTTGCAAGATAATATTAAAGATTTCCATCAGAACTGGATGGCTTCAGGCATACCTTAAAAATCAAAACTGATCATGTTCTGATAAGGAATAACTTACATTTCACACACACCCACTCATGATAGCCAAAACAAAGAATCATGGCTCTAATCTTCTTTATATGCAAAAGAGTGTTATACATTCAAGAAAGGCTTTCAGTAAAATTAATCCAAACTACTGCAGAGTTTCAAAGTATGTTGGTTTGGTTTATTGCCACCTATTCTGAATGTTCCATGCAACCTGAATAACTAATGTAGATTTGTGTGTGTATATAAATGTATGCATATCAATACAAAATTAATAATAGAGTGCCTACATTCCAGTGACATGATCCTGCATTTCCTTCATTATGTGCTTCTCATAAATACACACATAATAGTAAGTTCACACACAAAAAATTCATTACAAGATCATTTTAAAAAGCATAATATTATATCTTTTCCATGCTTACCTTTATCCCCCATTAGCAACATTTTGTGTAGCGTTACTCTTGTATTGATATCATAATGTATCAGATCTTGCTGTGATCTCATGGACCTATAGTTGTCTCCTCCCTTCTTCTAGGTCAGATTTGTTCCAGGCAGCAGTGACCAGAGAGTTGTTTAAGAAGTTCCGTTTCAAGATATTTTCTGTTTAGGAAAAGAGACAATAGTGTCAAAACCGCTCTAACAGTGGAGTCATTCATCTTTCTCTCTCATTGAGGAATTTCTACCCACTGGTGGTTTACATACCCAAACCAGAAATATTTCTAAATCCAACACAATTAATGAACATTTCTGCAATGTCCAAGTGCTTATTTATTATACAAAGAGGAAATGCAACCTATGTTGCTTATAGAAAGGCTGACCTAAAGAAATGCAAGGTGTACTCTTAATTTTTCTTGTAAATGTGAATTGTTCTCTCAACAATCTTTTTTTCATTGCATGAATAAATATTTCTCTGCCTTTCATTGTGAAGCCAGAATAACTTAACTAAAATATGTGCAATACTGTCTTTTTGTTATTGCTACAAGCAAATGAGAAGATGATAAGTTTATTTAAGTTTGCATTGCCTCCCTTCCCTTCAGGCTTGTTTTCTTCTCCCTACATCTCATACAGGGCAATGAGGTTCCTGGCAAACTCTGAACACATACAAACATAATATACCTCTTTCAAATTTCCTGAGCCAGAAGCATTATGGAGCAAGTTGCAGGACTTTCCTACATGTCCCCAGCCCTCTGAATAACCATACAGAGAGAAGAAATATGAGAGTGTATTGTTTCAAAGGTAGTACAAAGGATGAACTTAACAAAACAAAGGAGAATCTCTCAGGCATCGTAGAAAATTTGATAAACTGAAGTTCTAACATCCCCAAGGACATCCACACCTGCTGCTCATAGAAACAAATTAACAGGGGCACCAAAATCAAAAATAAATGGGTTAGAAGAAAAAAAAAAAAGCCAAATTTGCACAGCCAATGTTAAAGCAAAGGATTAGAGAAAAATTTAACTGCAATCTCAGTCTGTGCCCAGGGAAATTGTTATTAATTATAAACCATGTCTTGTGACATCCCTCACCAACATAGCTTTGTTGGAACAAATCTGTATACTAGATGAATTTCTAATGTGAACAGAAGTACTTTGGGCTGTATGTATCTTCTTCCTCTCCTTTAATGAGATATCCCCATTCACACTAGGTAATATCTTCTTCAGCACATAAAATTGCCATCTCCAATGCATGTGCTTCACACTACATGAGACATACTAATAAGGCACAAGATTCACACAAAAGCCCTTAAAACTCACAGGAGAGATTCCCAACTGATGTGAAATGTCACAGCTCCATTGACTTCAAATAGAGCTGTGCCACTGTATCCTAGCTGAGGATGTGGCCTGCAAGCCTTCACCTAGCCATCAGCATAACTTATCATTCAGACAAAGCATTAATGTCATCCCTTAGGCTTGCTCTGAAGAGTATATGGAAAAGGTAGCCTGTGAGCCAGCAGAAAATACATGTTTTTACAAGCATAAATTCGTAGCAGAACTGCTGAAATGAAGCGCTGAGTTCAGAACAGATCCCTCTGTCAGAAGTGATACCACTTGGAACACATCACAAAAACAGCTCCTCCAGGGCTCCTCTCAGAAGAGGGATGGACTGAAGAGGCAACGTGAGAATACAGGAGAAAAAAAAATAAAAAAGGGAATTTTCAGAGGGACTTTTTTTCTCAAGAAGTATCTGACATAGAAAGGAAAACGGATTAACTGTCAAAACAGCACTGTAAACATAAAAGGGTAAGAGATACAGCCTTATGGAAAGGTAAGATGTTTGGAAAGTATGTGCTAGGGCTACTTAAACAGCACTTTCAAAGCACAGTTGTCAGTAAAAATAAAACCAAAACAACAACAACAAAAACAAACACCAAAAATCCCAAAACATTCAAAGATAAAATGTTTCTATCTAATGTTGTTCTTACTTATGCCTGAAAGTATCTAAGAGCAATTTCAGGCAAACATTTGTGGGGGAAAAAAAATAATCTAGTTTCTCACTTAATTTTATGGACTTTGTGGTAAAACTTGCTGTTCTCCATGCATAGTCAGTTTGGCACCAGTCCCATGAAACTTAGGTTATTTAGCTAAGTGGAGGCTAAGATATGACGAAGTCTACAAATGTATCATAGTGTAGGTACCATTAGAGAGATATATATACTACAACTAAGAGGCAATGGTGGATCATTATGGAAATGACTGTACACTGGCCATTAAATTTAGAGTCAGAATTAGTAGTAGGTTTTTAACCATGAGAGGAAAAACATCCTGGAACTGTCTATCATTTGTTGCATCGGAAGGAAAACCTTGCCTGCTTTGAAGATGGAAATCTTTACATTTCCAAAATGGAGATTAGAATAAGTGGCCTGCAACAGTATAAGATGTGATAGTGTTTGATAATTTTGTGTTTCAAGGGATCCATGTCTTTGCAAAGAGCATAGTGTTAGGGACTCTGAACATCCCAGAGGAGTTGGAGCTGATCAAAACCTTGACTTACCCTTTTTGTGATTAAACACAGACTTTACTAGAAGATTTTTTTCTGCCCTGGAATGTAAGGAAAGGAATGTTAAAATACACATCTATGCAAAATGCATAACTTTGTCAAGCTTATATTTCCTAAATGAAACAAAACATGCAGCCCTTGATGACTGGGTATTAGTCAGACTACCCAGAGCCTGCTGCTGTAGTTTCAAGAGCTGACGCTGAGAGCCGAAGTTCCCATTGGGATTCTTCCAGACATTTGTGGGTTGGACTACATGATCTCCAGAGGTCCCTTCCAACCCTAACCATTCTGTGATTTCCACAGTTTATGTGGAGGAGCTGGGAATAACTTCAGAGTTCCCGAGACTTCCAGGGTTCTAGCATTTCTGCACAATGAGGTTGCAAAAATGCACAATACCTGGCCCTTACAGTCCAAATTATAGAGCTGCTTCAGTATTGCAGCTGCAGGAAATGGAGCAGGTTGCCAGGTGAATTTGTTAGAAAGCAGACTGGTTTGCAACAGATGTTTGCTGGGGAAGCAATAGATTCCCCAACATTGGACACTTATGATTTATCTGGAGAGGGTACTGGGTCATCTTGTCTAGACTGTGCTTTGCCAAGAAAGCTTGGACCAGATGATCCTTGTGGTCCCTTCCAACCTGGTATTCTGCTACTCTATGATTCAAATGCAATTCAGTCAGGACTATAGAAAATAGACAAAATGTTCCAATTTCAGCTATTCAGCGTTTTTTGGAATAAACGCTATTCGTTCTTGAATTCTTGACTATCTGTAGCTCATTTCAGCTGAACAGTAAATTCCTCTAAGAGTATTTGTAAATTCCAGGGTAAATACAAAACAAATATTAAGCACAAAAGGACAACTAGAAGATTACATATAGGAGTCTGGAATATAGACTAATACATGTAACCTCATCTCTAACACCACTGATGCTTCATCCACAATTTCTACAACCATAGAATCCCTGGTTAGATATTTGTTCTCCTTGTAACTTACACAGGTTTGTTTAGCACTGTGCACTCTCAAGTAAAACTTATTAAGATAATTGAGTGATTTGAAATTAACATGGAATTTGGTACTTCTCTGTACATATACTTGGGTTTCCTTGGCAATAAATTAGCCAAATATTTAAAATTACTAAATGCAGAATGATGTATATAACCCTAATTTCAAGTAAATTGCTTACAAATACAATTATTGCTTCAATTAAAGTACAGGAACTGAGTCTGATAAAAGATCTATGATTGCTGAAGTTTAACCTGTCCTGATATTCTTGTCCAAAAGTATCATAAATTACTTCTATCCTCATAGGTTGGTTTGTTTTTTATCAATGACCAACATGACAAGCCTCTAATGTAACATGGCAAAAATAAAAAACTTCTGTGAAGATGCAGGGACTTAAACATCTCCAACATCTTACTACAGTATAAGGCCCAAATTCTGGAAGGATGCTTGAAGGGAATTCTCTAGGTAATTTGGCACATGAAATCAGAGAAGATACTCACAACATCACTTTTAGGATTAAAATCTTACAACAGACATGCATGATAATTCCTGGCGTCCTATCTATTCAAGACAAAACTATTCTTTCTAACAGAGCTGCCTTTTGCCCTTCGGTCATCTCAGATTTTTAATTGATGTTGCTTAAATCCGTATAGATGTTTATTTTCAGAAAGATATTACCAGATGGTTTATGTCAATCCTCTCTGTAATGGAATACATGATAGCATATTAATATATGCAATTCTATGCTAAAATTAATTACTCAGGTAGCATAGTTTCTTCATTTTTGCCATTTTATTTATTTCTTAAACTAAATTACTTCACTTAAGTGAAAAGGTTTTGCATAAATAAAGCATATTTGATTTATACTTTCCATAAGAGCTGTTTTCATTTCTATTTTTAAAAACAGCAGAGAAAACTAACTGGATCAAGTTATTCACATCTCTGTCACAACCTTTCTAAGGCTCAAACTGGTGGGCAAGTTAGCTACCTGTTTGAAACCTCAGGAGAGAATGACCACAAAACTAGGGGCATTGGGTGAAAGTGTAAGGAGTCATGAAAGAAACGCTGAGGCACACAGAACGAGGTGGAGGTGCTGGTGAAGCTCATTGCCTACTGCTCAGGACTCCACTAATAAAGTGCCATTGGACTAGCAGCAAGTGTGTATTGGAACGCATTCAAGTCAAAAGCAACATATTGGCTTTTCATGGGCCCGAGAATGTGTCTGTCCAAGCATCCACACTTGTGAGCTCAAGCCTCACTCCAGGCATGTAGAAAGTTTTCCTCCAGACAATCACAGGAGCAGAATATTAAACAAGGAAAAAGCATAAAGGTCTAAGGTGTCAACCAAAATCTAAATGAAAATGCCAGGAAGAGAAAAAAAAAAATTACTGGACAAAACATCCACCAAAAGTCAGCGAATACAGGACAGAGAAAATTGGCAGCCTGGGTTGTTGGAGTCCTCCATAGATTAATCTGTTCCCAGACTCCATATTTTCCTCCACCAGATACCTTTTTAATAATTGAATAAAACTAAAATTTACCCTGGAAGGAAACTTGATGTTTGACTTTTACAGCAGAGGTCTTTCCACAATCACAACTCAGATATTTCAATTGTAGAGGAGCCAGATCAATAATATCAACATCAACCTCAACAGTCACTACAAAGCAACAGGATAAGGCCAAGGGCAAGAGGTAGTATTTGTGTTACAAAATAAGCTCAGCAGGGAAGTTCTCTCCAAACACTCAACCTAAGGAAGAGCAAAAATCTGGATATGGGCTTTTCATTTTTCTTTTTCACTTCAAAACAGTAGAAGAATCTGAAAGCTATAGCAATATTTGTCAATAGCAATTCTAAAGCTTGTATGTCTTGCAAGCTCTTTAGTAACACGTTGTTTCCTAATATTTTTACCACCTAAATCAATACTGATGAATTTCAATTCTAGTCAGAGACAGCACAGCCTACAAGCAGATACTGAGTGGGAACTGGCCTTATTCGCTAGGTTCTATGAAAAGTCACCCATTAGGTAAACAATCACCACCTTAGCTACCATTTTTAAGGGAGGTGAGGATTACCATGTCCCAGGGAAACGTGCCAGGCAGAATGAGAGCCAAATCAAATGGAAGCCAATCAGCTATTACTGATTTATTTCAGTCCAGACGATTAATGTTGCCTGTTTATCCTCACTGAAATTAACCATCTTTTTCAATGGTTAGCTTTCAGCTCTCTGGAAAACACAAGATCTTTGGCATCTCTAGTATAATTATTCTATATATCTTAGAAATAACAAATTTAGTATTTTAATTCATGGTAATTCAAAATAAATGCCTAGAAGAATAATGTTATTTCTTGTGCTTGCATGTCAAATAATAAATGTTTATGAACACTGAAATTCATGCTTCAGTGCTATGGTGTAGACTCTTCACTACAAGGTAAGACACCATCTGCAAGCAAGTTTCAGGTCCAGAACAAAGCCTGGATTTCAAATGATAGCATATTTTGGTAGTGTTTTCATCCAAGAATGTCTTAAACTTTATATACAAGCTTAAACGTATGGCAAAAAGAGCATGTCACAAATACTTATTCCTACAGTATTTTAGTTTTGGAGATTTGTCAAATAGGAGTCACCCTTTTTTTTTCTCTCATTCTTTAGGTAAAGCAAGAGAAGAATCAAACGACATAGGAATACAAATGTATAGAATTCCCAGTCCACAGCAAGAACAGGAGACCGAATGGGTCATAAATAACTTTACCTGTTTCATATTCTGTGGAGTTAAATCTGAGTAGCTCAGAATGAGCTGGCTGCAGCTACCTCTTATGAAACTTCAATGTATTTGGTAATTTAGGTCAAAATATCTTCAGGCACAGATTAAATCCAAACACAGGGACATATATCATTTGAGTTTGTCTTTAATCTTTCATATTGCTTCCATGCTTCCATATTATTGCAGTGAAAGAATTTGGAACCTATCTGTATAATACCTGTGAAAGACCTTGAGAAATCCACAATAATAGGAAATTTTATGCCTCAATATTAACTATAAATCATTGCACAGAAGAGAGAGACATTCTCCAGTATTAAGAAGTGGGCACAAAAGCGTGACTTAAGCAGGAACCAGATGAAGAGGATGAAAGTTATAATGGTGCTCCATAATCAACACAGCTGTGCAATAATTTGATTTTCATTATAATGACGCTATTTAGACATGCCCTGCATATTGAAGATTGAGCAGAGTACATAATTATTGATTAGTTATAAACCATTTGTGTTTTATGTTTATTTCATCTGACAATAATTATCATACATTTGCACTAATTAATTCATCATCTTTTATTACTGGAACTGAAAGGTAAGTAGCCTGAAACAGCAGAAAGGGCATTAAGAAGAAAAGTAGGAGGCCCTGTAAAGTAATAGCATTATTTGCCGTATAATACAACAATGATGCTCTTTGCTTTTTTATTTTTAGAACATAAACAGGGGCAAATGATTTACTAGCTAAAATTTGAACTTTCTAGTAAATTGCTCTCTAAACCATGATGAAGTCAAATTCAGCAAATATGCTGATGAGATGGATCCTGACCTATCATTCATTCTTAATGATATTTTTTTCATGAAGGTCTGTGAAATTGTTGCTCATTTTGGAATATATTTTAGAAACTGTGCAGATTGCCCGGCTTTGGAAGCAGAAGTTCTTATAATACACACCCCATACAACAGTGTATTGAAAACTTTACAAAATGGAGCTGTATAGCATTTTGTGAACCAAAGTTTGTTCCCTAAACAGAAATAAAATAACTTTCATTTTTATTAATGGATGGCTTCATCAGCTGCTAATACCATTACTGTGCAGTGCTGATATAAAAACACTGTGCAACACTGCATGGTGCAGACAGCCCTAAGCCAGAGACGAATGAGATAAACGGTAGAGAAGCAAACAAACATCAGCATGGAATTGCTATTAAGCCTTATCAAGAGCCACAATACACTAAATAACAATACTGATGTGATTCTATTTGCAAAATCTGACCTTGTAACTAAGTGGCACTGCTATATTATGTAGAAGTACAAACTGGCCTGTAGCTATGCTGAAGATACACAACAGTCCATTGTACCTTGCGAATATACCTAAAAGGGAGCAAACCAGGCAGTAATAAAAATAATAATAATAATTAAAAAAAAAAAAAATTGAAGGTATACAGAAGTATTTGAATTTTACTCTTTGAAAACATATATAATATGATGGGAAGACATATACCAAGAGTAGCCTCCTCTTCCAGAGGTCCGGGTATCCATTTCTTAGGAGGCATCCATAGATGATAGTGAAATTAGACATTGGTCTTTCTGTAGACAAGTCAAGGGCAGGCAACAACCTGAAAGTTTATGAGTTAGTGCATGCTGGAGGCTTGGCAAGTGTGACAAACAGCATGCAGGGTGCAATCCAGAGCTCCTTCATGGGATACCAATGAAGTGGAGCATCTCTCTTATGAGGAAAGGCTGAGGGAGCTGGGTCTCTTTAGCTTGGAGGAGACTGAGGGGTGACCTCATTAATGTTTATAAATATGTAAAGGGTGAGTGTCACGAGGATGGAGCCAGGCTCTTCTTGGTGATAACCAATGGTAAGACAAGGGGCAATGCGTACAAACTGGAACACAAGAGGTTCCACTTACATATGAGAAGAAACTTCTTCTCAGTAAGGGTGACAGACACTGGAGCAGGCTGCCCAGGGAGGTTGTGGAGTCTCCTTCTCTGGATGCATTCAAACCCGCCTGGACACCTTCCTGTGTAATCTCATCTGGGTGTTTCTGCTCCGGCAGGGGGATTGGACTGGATGATCTTTCGAGGTTCCTTCCAATCCCTAACATTCTGTGATTCTGTGAGATGTAGCTAGCAGAGCCATGCACTTGCCAGTACTAATTACATGCACTACACATACTTCATCTACATCTTGCTTCTCTGGTAGGGTTCAGATTGGTCTTGAAATGTGAAAGACTGTGTAAAAGTTCACAGTACAGTTCCTGTGCATTACATTAATGATGGATGAAACAAACTCCAAAATTATGTGTATTTTGCCAAATACATGTTTTGTATATTTTACTAATGAATTTGACATCTTTTGAGAGACAATAGTAAATTGTACCTATCTTGTACATGAGAGAGACACATACTGAACTGGAAGACCCTGCTTTACTAAAGTGAGAGAAAGGCAATTTCAGACCTCTGACCCTGGTGGCTTCTGGGCAGTCAGTAAGAACTTGTGATGCTGAGAAGAAGTGGACAAATAAGTTTCACTTTAACAAACTCACATGGTCCTAGCAAGTATTTTCCTGCTTTTATATCAGCTTCATTCTCAGCATATCTGTCATGCAGATTGTGATGTTCTTAAGCATAGGAAAGCAAACAAATTACAAGAACTTCATATGAAACCTTAAACACTCCAGAAACAGCAAGCAATTCTTTTCATGCTTAAATTTTATCTTTAGGGACTGATGGGATAAACTCTCACAGAACAGCCTGATAACAACAGAACGCTTGAATAAATGGAATTTTGGAGATAAGACTTACAGAAAAACAGGAAATCATACAACAAAATGCTACTAAATAAATATCGAAACACTTGATATAGCCTCAGAGCAATATACATCACAACAATATACACTTTTATTTTTCGTTATGTGTTGGGGTTTTTTTGTTTGTTTGTTTGGGGTTTTCCGTTTTGGTTTGGTTTGGGTTGGGGTTTTTTTTGGTAGCTTCACCTGGTTGAAACATGTTCCAAAGATTGTATTGAGTCCCAGAATTTTATTCAATAATCTTGTATTTAGGATGTTCAAGGGTATATTTATGATACTTCATTCATTGTGGTCAATTATATACTAGTATTTTCTTAAGCATAGACAAACAAGGCAGTGATAAATAGATTGCTTAGGTAAAACTATGAATGTGACTTAAACATTTATTTCAGCCATCAAGTTGTGAGTGATGCTGCGCATCTTTCACATACATTTACCTCCCTTTCTGTCATTTTTCTCCCTATCAAATTACCCCTGACAAAAAGCTCCACCTAATACCTGACACCCATTCATGTCACACTGATTTCTCATTTTCCTCCCCCCCTGAATCTCCCCCTTCTCTTTCTTCTTACTTTCAGCTTCCCTACTAATGATTCCTCCTGCAAATCTGCTGACATTCGTGGTCTATATCTAGGCACCAGGACACTGGTCACCTCCCGAGAAACAGCCAAAGCAGCTGTCCAAAACAAGTTTCCCAGGTAAAGAGGATACAAAGTCCAGGAAGCATTACATGCCTTTTAGACAGGGTCATTCAGGAGTTCACTGGTGTCAGACAGTAGCCGGCTTATCACCTGGACATGACTTGGTACGGTCTTTATCTTCATGTGCAGTACAAGATACTGTAATAATGGCCCTGTAATGGAGAAATAATCCCCAAATGGAAGATAACTTACAACAGAGTTAGAGGTCTTGGTTTAGGAGAGGATTCTGCTTAACATATCAAAGAAATAAAAGTGTCGTTGTTTCCAGTGGCTGTTTCTTTTCAATGGTAAGAAAAGAGAATGTGGCTACATTCATTCCTGATTTTCACATTGGGAACTACCGTAGCAACATGGGAAATGGCATCCACTAAAAGAGGTACCCAGAACTTCTACTTTCTAAGTTCTCTGTTTACATACATAGATTTCCTTCTTGTTTATTTTTATATCCTGTGGAAAAGATTAGTTTCACCCCATAAGAATATAAACGTAACATGTAAGGCAGAATAACTGTTATAATCATAATATTTCTTATATTTGCTGATATTCTAGTTTTATAGCCAGACTAGATCTGGTGTAAAATTAAATACTTTCTTAGAATGTTTACTTGTGCCAGAAAATACCAACACAATTCAGCAAAATATCTGATAAAAGGGTTTTGCAAATTCTCCAGAATTTTCATCAGTCCCCTTGGTGCTGATATTTTCTGCCTGTCCTTTCACCACGCTAGAACAGACCAGTGGGGCACATCCCCTGCTACACAAATACAATCACCCTGCTGTAGAGGGTTAATGACAATCAAAGCACATTTTACCATGACTGATAAATGCATTCATCCTTCATGTGATTATAATCAGGAAGTTGATTATCAATAGCAGAAAAACCACTGGAAAATGCTTACCTGATATCAGCTGGACAAAGTTAAAACATAGACATGCATTACTGATTATTTTTGAGACACCCTGAAAATAGCTAAAAGATAACTAGATTTAAGGCTAAATTTTTGCTTAAAATCTCTGCCCACATGAAATAGAACCATGTTGTGCTAAATGCACGTGTAAATACGCACTAGGAAACAACTGTAGGTGTACAACATGACAAAGCAGCACAGTAACAGGAGATACACCATATTATGGTCTTCATATTTACATCTGAACACAGAAGTAGAAAAGAGAATAGTTGATTCATGCATAATTGAACAAGAAGTTTCTCACAGTCCTTCCCTAAAAGAGAATCTAGCTGAGCTGTAATTGCAAGCCATTTCAGACACAACTGAAGGCTAACATGTGTGATCCTCTAAATTAACTCGCACAGTGCCATCCTGCTCTGTAAAAAAACAAACCAGACTTGCCTGCCTGGAGTGGCTGAATTACATCTTCCGTTGACCCTCCAGCAACCTTGATTTCTCTCGCTAGATTCCCTGAGACACCAGCTTCGTTGAAAGTGCTGTATATATACACATTTAATACGTGATTTTTTCCAAACTGGAAAGTTGATTGTTTTATTTTTTTCTTAGAGAAAATTAAATGGGAAGCTGTTGAGACATGGAAAATTGGGTCATGATTTCTAAGCCATTACTAAATAATCAGTAATAGATAATGACTTGTTTGATGGTTAAACATCAAGAAGAAAAGGCCAATGAGTTTAAGGTTATAAGAGACTGGTGTTATTTATATTAGTTAATATTTTTTGCTGTTGAAAACTATAATCACCAAGTAAAGTAAACAATAACCTGCTTTCAAAAGAAAAATACCACAGCTGACCTCTCTGAGAAAGGGTGAGAGCAAGGAAAACAAAAAATCTTTAAATTATCTTTTCATCTTCCTTCTGTTGTTTGACCATGTACAATATATCACTGCTTTTAAATTATGCAATCAGCCTGGTACAAACTAACTTCATCTGTAGGAAATCTTCTATCAGAGGTTCAGTTCAGAGGTTCAGTTTCTGTGGAGTACATTTACTATCAGTATAATTTGGGACAGTATTTAAATATGCCAGAACCCTATGGACTCTTGGCTTTGCCACTGTCTTTTGTGTGTTTCCACACCAAACATAATATGTGGATAGAAATGCTCATTGCTAAGATAGCTAAGGCACTCTCAGCTTAACACTGTTTCTTCTGTTGTGTGCAAAGAGCAAAATCAGTAATAATGTGTAAAGTTCAGAATGCTTGTATGACACAAGTTAATGTTATTCATCTTACAGAAACAAATGAAAAGATCATACAAAGTATTGACAAAGATTTATCAAACCTTACTAGGTTTCTGAGTCAGTGACTGATTCCAGGTCCAATCTCTTTTCACATATGCAGGTGATGGGAAACGGGATAATGCAGCACACACAGCATAAGGATAAGGCCAGCTCTACTGCTGCCTTTCAACAGCTGTCCTCACAACAGTCAACTGGTTTTGTTGCCCTTTTCCCCAGGTAGCTACGTGCAGGATCCTTTATCTGTGTATCCTCAGAATCTGGCAGAAGCTCTTCAGAGCAAACTAGTCACGCCTTCATCTGGAGACCAAGGGAAGTGCTGTCCAGCAACAACCCAGCCTGCCCTTTTGCCTTTAGTAAGGTGAATATGGATTTATTTTAATGCAACTGCAACCAGTCAGGCTCCTCAGGTCCATTAGCGATTAAGAAGCAATAATGCAGTGTGCACCCACCATAAAAATCTTTAAAAATAGGGAACAAAAATGCTGGTATTTTACTACAGTTGCAAAGTCAAGCCTACTATAAATACCTCTGTCAAATAAATTGATATTGGGAAAATACTATATTCAAAGAGGAATTGAATACCAGTTATCCTGCTTGTAATCCTGAATTTTTAAAATGTAATTTCATGAAACCTCAAAACATTTTACAAAGTAAGGCTTTATGAAATTCAATTTGACTTACACCTGACTTTGATCAGTCAGCACAATTGTGGTGATTGTCTCCATTGTCATGCTACCTTCCCATCTGACAGTCTTCTGGACTAAATGTAGTCTAAAACATCCAATCTCTGAAGCTAGCTTGCTGTTACACAATTAAATAGAACATTCATGTTTAATTACACATAAATTTCATCATTCTGTACTCCATGAGGGATTATGAAATAATCACTTGTCTTTTCCTTGGCCTCAGGGGGGAAAAAGAAAACCCACAGAATTTGTAAATTCCATTTGCCACTTGCAAAGAATATTCTAACAGACACAGAGCACTCTCAGGTTCACAGTAACTGCAGCACGTATACAGTGGGTTGCAGTATCTGCTTATATAGACAAAAGTTCTGCCACTGCCCTTTCTGGTCCAGTTCTGTGATGAAAGGTCCACAGATATATGGTAGGTGAAAATGCAGCTGCACGCTAACATGTGTATGTATTGTACATAAAGAATAATGAAGACTAGGACCTGGGTTAACTTGGTTAAAATTGCTTCTCTAGCTTTCTAATTGCAAAACAATGCACTGAAAAATATTAAAGAAATGTCTAGTTTAATATACTCTGGGGATTAGAAACAGTAGGCTTCAGCTTGCTTCAAGACATCTGGTTTAACCATTTTAAATATAGCATTCAAAAAAATATGGAATTTTTTTAATTCTCATAAAATAGGGGTTTTTTGTTCTTTGACAAGGTGATTTCATGAAAATACAAATGGTGTTATAATGTCACCAAATCACATATTTGACTCAATAGTTTAGTGAATTTGCCTTGTCTAGTCATAAATTAAAAGTGAGTCTTAAATATTTCTATTGTGGCAGGATGAAAAGAATTTGTTGTCTTTTTAGAAAATTGTTATTTCAACAGCAATTGAGTATTCCCTAAAGTAAAGATTTAACCAAATTCAAGTTAAAACCAAACTTTTTATTTAATACTTCTTTTGTAGTATCTAGTAAGCTTTATTCAGAGATTTAGCTGGTCATCTAAGACTAACAGATAAAAGCTTGCTTTACACAACTTTTATTAACTGAAAAATGCTCTTATTTCACATAATATACTACATGCTATGTGAAAGTGCAGTTATTGACTGTACCATTGCAAGTGTATTATCCTGTTGAAAGTTAATGTTGCAATTGTTCTGGGGCCATTGCTTTTTTGAAACTAATATAGGCAAATGGTATAATTAACTGCGTGCAATTCAAAGAAGTCCAAGAGAATTTTTAATGCTCCAGGATTACGGGCATATGTTTGTCAACTACCTGGACTTGGAAGTATAGAGTTAAGTAATCTGATATATCAGGAAACAAAAATATTGATATTCAGTAAGATAGCAGAGAAAGAGGATGGATTTTTCTCATAGATAGCCTGGTGATAAGGTAAAATCGAGAGTATATAAAGTATATCCTGAGGGCAAGATTATTTTGAAGATGCTGTCCCCCCCCAAAAAAAAAACCAAACAAACAAACAACAAACCAAACAACTCCATTTTACCATCAGTCTCTAGCTGTCTTTGCCATGGCCTCATTTGGTCCCAATACTTTCAGAGCTGACGCTAGAGGGGGAAATGTTCTTTTCCTGACTGATAGTAGTAGAACCTTATCCAGCTTTTCAGAACAGACAAAACAGCAGCATTACTCCCAAGAATGGTTGAGAAAATATAGTGCCCCATGCATGTCTTCACATAGAGATTTTGCTCAGTTGCAAGACTTAAATAGTGACAAAATATTCCATCAGAAATTTAACTAGTGAGATATAATACACAAATACATCATGAAAAGTAAGCATCATCATCAAGGATTTCGTCTCCTTTAGTAATTCACCAGTTACTCAAGCAACTGTGTAATGTATTCAAGCCTAACTTTTGGTCATACGAGCGTCTGCTCGTGTGTAATATCAAAATTGTCTCATCAAGGAAAAAAGTTGTGCAAATTTAACAGTTCAGTTGCCAGTAGTAAAACATACATAAAGGCAAGCAGACAAATGCTTTTCCAGCAAAAATTCAGCTGCAGTGAAACATCCTTTGCAGCTCGGATGGCTAAATTATGTGAAAAGTACAAACTATCAGAACTTTACATTACTCCAGTTGGTTTAGATTACCATCATTTTTTAATTTTTTTTTTTTTCCCCTGGGGCTCAGCAGAACATTTTATTCCACACACAAGCAGTGTAGACTTCCTTCCCTCTTCCCCTGGTTACTCAAGTGACCAGACTTTCAAGCACCTGGGAAGGAGAATATTTTCTGTCAGCTACAATTTAGAGAACCTCCACAATCTCATTTCATGATGGAGTACATGTTTAAGTCAACAGGATTACTGAAATAAATAAATACTCAGCAGTCTGAACAAGGTATGCAGAATCTGGACTGAATTTTATAACAAAATCACTTTTAAAAAGGTTACCTTCAAAATTTACAGTTTTGTGATGTTTATTTTTGCCCTGAATTATTTTTTAAAGTATGTGCTTCTGTGAGTGTTTTTACAACGATGAAGGAATTCCATACTTTTCTTTACCCCTCTTTACCTCTCTTACATACTTTTTCATACCTCTTTAGGGCCAGGCATGACTTTGCCAGGAGTATAGGACAGCTATGTGAGAATGCATTAAGCTCTTGTACAATTCTAAAATAGTAGCATAGTTCCCTTTTGCACATGGCTGACACCAAGAATTACATTAATTTTAACATAATTGACTATAGTTATGTCTCTGTTGCAGGAGGAACTGTTTAAATAACACTGCATAGAGGAGATTTTTATTCAGAAACTTTGAACTCCTCCACTTACAAAGGGTTGGCATCAATGAAATAAATTAGCATGTACAGAGTTGTAATAAGTGGAAGTGTAGCGTGTACAGAGTTGTAATAAGTGGAAGTGTAGCATAACATACCAGCACACCGCAGGACATCCTTGTGTCTTTGTCCTTGTACTGTAAGAGCATATTCTTGAGTGGATTTCTTCTTGGAGACTTTGACAAGGAGGTCAACCAAGCCCACTTATGATTCTAAAATGTCCTTACAAATACATTTACAGTGTCAGGTTCAGCCTAGCTGAATCCCATGCTTGAATCAAATTAAATCATTTCAAACATAAGAAGCCATTGTCAGGAGGAGCATGTCTGCTTTCTGCTCAGTCTAGCCCCACATTGCAGCAGACCGGCGTTCAGTGAGTGCTTAATCAAGGAATGCTTATTAAACTGCAGATTTGTGCTGTTTCTAGAGAAAATATAAAAATAGAAACATACTCTAGCTGTCAGTCAAGATGGTTATTTTAATGCTGCCACACTTAGTTTAAAAAGTTAGAAGCAGCTGAGCTTAAATATGTACATTCTGTGCATACTTGCTACACTTCTGTACCTTATTATTCTTTTGCATGATACCAAGTTCAGTCTAAAAGTTCTATGCTCTGCAATTTAGGTGCATTTTTCATTGTCATACACCTACAGTGTCTTCAGTAATCTTGTCCACATGATACTTCATGGTACTGATTATTCTTGTTAAGAGAGAAAGGTTGGGGTGGTTTATTTGTTGTTGGTTTGTTTTGTTTTTTTTTTCTAAGCATTTCTTAACAGTAAGTGAATTCAGAGGTGGAATGTCATGAGTCTTATGTAGCAGTATGAAGAGACAGGAATAGCTGAGCCCTACAATTTATTTTTTTACTTTGGAGGGAGGAGAGAGTGTATTTGTCACTAGAATTAGCAAGGATGAGGTAAAAGTTTAGAGAAGTAGGAGAAGCTCTGGCATAGGCAGCCAGGAGACAATCCAGTTGATGTGAATCAGCTTGCTTTCTTTTTTCTACTTCTACCATAAAAAGGATCAATAAAATAGTAATGACAGAGCCACAACTTGTTCTGTGATTTGCACCAAAGTAACTGTAATTATCTGCTGTCACACCTCCCCACCAAGCAGATTGCATGACTGTAGATTAATCGCCAGGGTGGGATGATCTGCACTTCAGTGGATACAGACTCACTGTCCCTGAAGACTCCATATGGCCAGTGGTGTGGAAGAACAAGCACCAAATCACAGAAGTTTGAAAAGCAAACAAAAAGAAAAAAAAAAATCAATTTTTAAAGACAATTAGGGGGCAGTTTACACTATGCTTAACACTAAATGATGTTTACTATAGGTCAAAATTAATATTTGATTATAACAGTGATGGTTGACTATTTTCCGGTAAAATAATTTTTAATAGAATAATTCATCTGATAGGAGAAGTTTTGATGATATTTTTATTGAAAATGGTTCCTTGGATCTAGAATGGAACGTCTGGTCGAACAATGATAAATACTAAATGTCAAACAGGAAGGAGAAAAGTTTTAAAGGAAATCTTAACAGATGGAGAAAGCCCAATGTCAGGACCATATCCAGTGCTGTTTAATCTCAGGACTTGGACTCCAGTTTCTTACAGCAGGTGAGTGGAGCCTACTAGAGAGAGGAATCCTCTGTGGCACGATGTGCAGCCAGCTATGAAATGGCTCTGGCAGGATCAATGCTACCTACCTGAAAGAATGAGTGACCACCTGGTTCCCTAGGCTTAGTTGGTTTTTGTTCATCCCCATACTGATCAGGAAAAGTTTTAAAATATCAGAAATGTCCACAGAACAGGAAAATCATTCAGCTCTATTCTTATTAAAACATTTTTTTATTTTGTCACAAATGATTATATAAAGCCAATGCAAAGACAGACTCCAGTTTTAATATAGGTAAACACTGTACCTGGGGCCTAATGTCTGCCTTACCATTCTTTTTTATTGGATGAAAGTATTTTAAATCCTAGTTTGGAATACTGAACACCAAATATTCTGATTAAAAAAACTGACTGATCAAAACTAGCTTAAATAAGTAATAAAATACTCTAAGGGAACATGAAGGCAAACTGGATTGAGGAAAAAAAGAAGCATAATATAATTCACACTGAGTAAATTTCTTGTTCATTCACAGAATGCCATATCTGAAAATCACTCAAAACACCACTTTAAAAACATCCATATATTCATCTTGTAGCAGTGTCAAATAGAAAACAGACATATTGTAGGAACACTATTATAGACATCTCTTTGAACACTTTCTTTGGTTACTTTATCTGAGCCTCAATATTACTTTATCTGAGCCTCAATATTTCAAACACAAATGGGAAAATATTCTATTAAAGGACAGACAGGAGAAGCCACAATGCCAGTTGGCATGAAGAGGGTGCAAACTGAGAAGAAATGACAAGGGGACACAAAAACTTAATATTTATGCATGCTTACATATCCTTATACTTTTACTCAAATCTACAAATGCTGAATTATTGCACAGTTCAACATAAAGATTAAAAAAGTTTGAAATGATTCAGTGCTCTATTGAATACAATGAAATTGTCTTTCATTCAACATTTTGCCTCATAATGAAAGACAAAACACTATTGAGCCTTTTGGCCTGTGCATCCTTACAAGAGCCAAAACCATGAAATTCGTAATATTTATCCTCTTTTTAAATTAGATGTGCTGGTGACTGAAGAACTGAGATTAAAGACAAGTCCCCAAATAAACCTTCATCCTTCTTCATCAGTTAAAGTATATTATAGTGCAGATTAAAATGACTAGCATTTCTGCACAGATTTTCTCTTCTTCTGCTGGTACACCTGTTCCTCTGGTCTTGCTATTCTGCTCAGTGCATTTAAAGATATCGCTACATGCCCCATATACTCACATTAATTTATTTTCAAGTGTTCAGCATGTCCAGGTAGGTGCTGAAAACTGAAATATCAATTCAATATGTTCCAGCCAACTGACTAAAATTAAGGATCAAAACCAAACAGAAAGAATCAAAGATTCTTCAGCAGCAGAATTTCTGAATCTGGATTTCCCATTGTTCTTGTATCTGCAGAGTCTCTAGTATCTAACCATATGCTTGACCTTTCCTTCCTGAGAAAACTAGGGAAAAACCTAAAGTTCATTGATGATAGAAATACAGATTTGCAAAGGACCTTGAGATCGCCCAGTGGGACACTTGCAGCTGGTACATATCTCTCGTGTGAAAATGGGAGCCATATACGTTCACTTGCACCAAAGAAATTCTCCCAGACACAGACAGTATCTCCATCTAGAGCACAACCATTTTACTTTAGATATCATACCATAATCCTTTATTCAGAGAAAATGTCTAAATTTTGTTCCACCCCTCTACTTTCCCTCTCCTGATGTGGAGTGCCTCCATGCTGACTATGGGGATACAGCCTGGAAGAAAATTAGCAAAGCATGTGTGAGGAGAAGGTATTAAGGAGGTAGGGAGGAAATAGGAACAGACAAAAAAAAGGGAGGGAAAAAAAAAAAAACAGCGACACAAAGAAACAAACAAAAAACTACAACCAAACCTCAATACCAAGAGATCTGAACCAGAATAATTTCAAAATGTGCAAAAGAATAAAACAATTTGCCGTCTCCTTTATGAAGGATTTCTCTACCATGACCCTATTTCTAATTTACAGTAATGCAAGGTCTGTATTTATTATAAAAGCCAACTGCTCTATAGAAGACTTTTTTTTTTCCTTAGAATGGTAAACTGTTTCTTAATTAGACACCCAAAAAGCCTTTTTATTTTCCTTTTCATTAAAACATAATTGTGTTTACCAGAAACCTTAAAACAAAGGATGTCTAACCAAGTACTAGGATCAATATATCTCTTAAACATTGTTTTCTCATAAAAGCATTTTCATTTGCTCCTTTCTTTTCAGTACAGATAAGCTGCTTCTAAGCCATAGCAACTGAATTGTAATGTACACATTTCACTCTATAATTTTAACTATCCAGGCTTGACTACTTGCTGCTCAGAGCCAACATCCACTAAATAGGATTATTTTTAAAAAATAAAATATACAGGATAATTGCTAGAGTTTGCACAAGGCATTCTTTTCTGTATTGAAACTGTAAGCAGGGTAAATAGTGCTGTACTTTCAAACGCTAGGATTTCAATCCATTTCCAGCTAACCACTACAAGAAGAATATACTCTAAAGACTTTTGACTAGCCTAGAAACATATCACTGTTACATTAAATCCATCACTATGTCCATCACAGTGGTTCAATAACTAAGCCACTAGCTGTGGAATTTGATTCTAGGCCAAGCCAGCTTTTATCTACAAGTAACACAAAGTTTCTTACTGTTATAGCTGTGGCAGGAAAACCTGAATCTGTAGCTCAGATGACAACCCAATATAAGAGCAGATTAAAGGAAAATAGTTTGGGGTCCTTTATTTCATGATGCTTAAGTGCTTGGATTGGCCGTGATGCTCCCAGGAGTTTTAAGGTTCTAGAATGATGAAAGATTAATGCTGAAATAACAGCAGTTAGATTCAAAATATGTCTGGATGAACAAAATAAGATTCATTGATAAGGACAAGTGCAAAACAGCAAAATAGACAGAAAAAATAAAGTTCAAAAAACATGAGATGCAATTTTATACTGTAAAGGTAGAGCACAGAATAAGAAACATTAAAGTACTGTTTTTCTCTGTATTTTTCTAGTGTGAATGAATGCACTCTGAACTTCATTGTGCTCTGTGTAGCTTGTTAGTGCAAAGTAATTGGTAAATCAGAGAAATCAGAGAAGAACAATAAAATTTATAAATATGCAACTTAGACATAGTTATAAAGGATAATTAAAAAAAACCCAATATATACAAACATGTAGTATAGCAACATAAAAGGAAAACAGGGAAGGGAGAGAAGAATAAGATTCTTTAAAAATATTTTAAAACACCAGGAAAGAACAGTAATTAGGAGTTAGAAGGAATAAAAGAGAATATAATTGTAATGAATATCATGAAATGCATTTGAACAGGAGTTCTCTTCAGCTTTTAAAAGGTTCCCCAATACACTTAATCAAACCCTTTTAATAAAAAATACTCTGGATAAATATTATTAAAATGTATACTGGTAAACAACCTTGTGTTAGCAAGAGTTACTGCATGAGACTGCCTGATCTCTAACTCCTATAAGGAGTGCAGCTCATACTGGGTAAAGTCAGCTGAAAATAAAAATGCTGAATATACCTGTGTATATGATTAGGCCAGTGCAATAGAGCCATATACAAACTGGAGAGAAAACAAAAAACAAAAAACAAACAAGAAAACCCAAACAAACAAAAAAACACAAACAAACAAAAAAACCACCCAAAAAAAAGAGGCAATCCCCCTTCATATGAGAGGAATGTGTATTACGGGAAACAGATCATCAAAAAAAAAAAATCAAATATGTTCGTATAAATTATTTCCACTAAATGAAAAATGGTCCTGAAGAAGGAAAGAGCTGTACCCCAGCTTCTGCGTCAACCTATACTAAAGGGCACTTTCCCTCTAAATTTCAGATTTGACACATTTTTCCACTTATGAACAAGAATAGCTGCAATTAGGTATCTTATATCTAAATACTACAGGGATAATAATGATTCACTTACAAAGAAAAACCCAAAATCAAACCTCTCTTGATCTCAGTGAAGCCACCAGAATCCACACCACCTGAGAATCAAAGTCTAGATTGCGGTGGAGGTTTGTTTTGTGGTTTTGGGGTTGGTTTGTTTGTTGTTGTTATGTTGGGGGGGGTTTTTTTGGTATGTGTGTCTGTGTACATGATTTCATTGTTGTTTTGTTCAGGCTTGGTTTTGGTTTTGTTGTTGTTGGGGTTTTGTTTTGTTTTGTTTTTTGATTTTTTCTTGCTGTTACTGTGAGGTGAATTTTGCTATGATTTGTAGGAAAGAAAGAAAAATTATAGATTCTGGAGATGAGAGGAAAAAAGGCACCTTAGCTAACACTGCAAGTTAGTTAATTAGTGGATGTACTTTATTTCAGAATAAACCTGCCAACAATATTAACTTACAACACAAGCATACTTCAAGCAGGCTTAAGAGTTAAAAGTAAGCAGCTATGAAAATATTGAGGACAGCTACCTCTCTCATCTCTGAAGAATCACTCAAGTTCAAAAGATGCTAACATTTCTACTTTTAATTAGTTGCTGTTTTGATGTCAGCGTCTAGATAGCATGAAAGAGAATGGATCATTGATGAGTAGATACGACAAAATCCAAGACATCACCTTTCCTTCCAGATTTCCTAATAATCTTTGTTACTTTTCGAACAGTGGGTGAGATTCAAGGAAGCTACAAGTTTAAAAAATCCCCAGCCTCCCCCGGTACAAGATGTTTTTCCTCTTTACAGCTTCACTGAGGTTGTTCACTAAACAGCGATTCAGGCTCTAGGGAATAAGCACCACACTAAGCCTCGCTTGGAAGGGAACACAAACTCCCTAAGGTATGCCCTGTAGGCTCAAAGAAGAAACACAAGACTGTGAGCTGCCAGTGTTAATATTTGAGATTCTGTTGTGTTTGGTTTTTTGTGGGTTTTTTGTTTGTTTGGGGTTTTTTGTTTTTTGTTGTGTTGTTTGTTTTTTTCTTTTTATCCCCAGGAAATGAGGTAATTCAAGGAGAAATAACATCTGTCTGAGGCAAGAACACACACACATTGAAGTGGTTTTTTGAGGGTGAAGAACAAAAGAAAGGGGTTCTTTCCTTTTGACTTACTTAAGTTCTCCGTGGGCTTGTATACTGTTGAAGCTTTTAAAAGAGAGACTGAGAAAAATAGCAATCAAGAGTGTCAGCTAAAGGTGACAAACAGAGCATAAGGTGGCTACTGGAGGGACACACTGTGAAGACGGTGGCTGGGCAGTGATCAATTGCATTTGGAGATGAAGAAAGACAGAGAGAGCAAAAAAAGGAATCGATCCAGTCTGCAACATCTGCAGATATAGGCACCTGGAGTAGATAGGCTGTGACAGAAAAGGGTTCAGTCTGTCAATAATTCATACTGCTTCACTGCTTAACTTTTAGTAAGAGTCTGTCTTGAAAGCAACGGTATTGACATATGTTGTATGGTAGAGTTTTACTAAAACCAGGCATCTCCAGTCAAGAGCAATTCAAACCACACTACTCAGGATCCAGTCACCTTGATCCTTTCTGCCGAATGAGTGTTAGGCCAAACTAAAAAGGCATTTGAAATACTGGTTTTGACAGAAAAAGTAACAGAGAAACACTTTCAAAACTAGAAAGAGAAAATAAAAAAACCAACCCTCTTTAAATGAATCATTCAATCCAGCTCTACACTGTAGAAAATGTTATCCTCATATTTGGCCAGCATGCCTGATGTGAGATACTAATGAATTCAGATGATTATAAAGGCCTGGAATCTGAGTGGTAAGAAGGATCCAAGACATGTGAAAGTAGAGGCTGCAATTGCAAGATGCTTCCTGGGCCAAGGGAGAAGGATGCTATTCACAGTCTGGATTGTATGCAGCATCTAAGAGAAACATCTTGTGTTACTGAAATGTCACTAGAGGGCTGGTACTCAAATGGGAATTAGGCCTCAGCCCAGTCCAGCTTTTCCAAATCTTAGACATTCAACTTTATCAAGTGTAAAAGTAAAATGAAATTATAATACTTATTCTCAGAATAATACAAGAATAAGTCACCCCTCCAAATGTTTCCCATACACAATAAACACCACAAGAAAAAGTTGATTTCATTTGTAAAGAGGCAATTCAGATAATTCTTAAAAAAGAAAAAAAAAAAAAAAAAAGAAGAGGCTTTACAGTATTTACTCAAGTTCCTGGATTTATTTATTAACTTCAATATAAACGTTCTCGGGTGAAAAGATTGGCTCCTCAAGCAAAATGATGTCACAACTGTCAATTAATATTCCATTAATTTATTTCAAATCTTCAAAGTAACATTTAATTTAATTGGTACTTTATTTATTGTGATAGTCAATGTTATACAAGGTCAAGCCTTTGATTAATTGCATCTTCACCACTGAAGACGGAAATAAAATCTGGTGCTGGCTACTACAACAAAATCCATATAAAACATAAAAGTAGTATTTATCAAAACTTAGACACTTATTAAATGACTCACAAACATTTCAAATTATCCTTCCACACAAGTACTCACATATTTAAAGATAACAGGTTGGTTCAAGGAGTCACACAGATTTTAGTCCTGGTGACATCCATTCCTGACTGTATTTAAAATAATGTCAGTCATTTCTGCAAGAAGCTGTCATTGCAGCGTGAATTGTCTTTCAAACCATTTGACTGTTTTCTTCCTGGCTGCTGACAAAGGCTCTGGTAAGTTTTGTGACCCTCAACTGAGAACACTACATGAGGTGCATCTAAATTCGGCTTCTCTAACAAACTATTCCGAATTGTTGTATTGAAGAGTTTCTAAAGCATCTATCCACAACTACTGCTGCAGCTTCTTCTCTTGCCTCTCTTCTTCTAAGTCTGAAACTGATGCATGGTTATTAATTTAGGATATGGTTAATTATTTAGAACATGTTTTGGTTCCCTGCATATGCTTAGTCCATATTATACAGCTTCTCCCAGATGAGCATGCTGTACACAAGTCATTAATAGGATACAGAAAAGTTCATACTATGCTGAGCCACAGGTCACTCCTATTAAAAGAGAGGCCACTTGGCTGCTCTAGTGAAGTCTCGCAATCATTCACAGAGAAACTAGATATGATTCAGCATTCAAGAGAGCCCTAAATGTTTCAGAAATCTGTTTTCTGAAGCAATTGCTATTAATAATAACCTGACAGCTATACTTGGGCTTTATACAATGCCTACAGATGAATACATTTCCAACCTCATTACAGTACAATCAACAGAAGCCAAGCATTTAAAATGTTTTATGCATTGGCTGAACCATATTTTAGTTTAGAAAGAGCAGGTAAGATTAGTTTCATCACAAATAGGCTAGACATTAAAATAAAAAAAACAATAACATTCTATGCTGCAAGATCAAAACAAATAGCAATTGCTACATTCTGGTGCTGCCTATCAATAATTAGTGAAATTAAATTAAACAAGTTGATTTTCTCACTTTCATTTATAGTGATTATCCACCATTTCATTAGTTCCAAATGTAAGAACTTAAGCTGTGAATGCCTGTGAAAACAAGAGATGGTAGTAACAAGTCCTTGCTCTTAGGTGAACACAGCAGGTTTTTAGCTCCTCAAAAACAAAGGCAGGTACAATGAAGTCTACTTGTGATTGTTCTTGCAGTATGGTACATAAATCTTAAAATGTTCCATGTCATAGTCAATCCATAATGAATTATACCTGCTTCATTAAGTTTCAGACACACAGTTACTCTGATTATTTTTGGGTGTTCATTTGCAGGTTTCCTAAGGCAAACATCATTCACTAATTATCTGTCTTCTCCACATCAGACCAAACTAAATCATCACCTTCTCACCATTCAGAAATTCAGTCACTTGTCCAAAACCACTAGCTAGTAAAAAAAAAAAAAAGAGAGGATATGCCTCAGCATTGAGTTATTCCACATGACTCTGTGACTTACACAAAAGCTATAAAAGAACTGGACTGCGCAAATTTCTAGTGTGCTCATAAATGAAGAATAGGTATTTTTTAAATTCTTATCAGCTGCATTCTTGACTCCACTAGTATGTTTCTGCACATGTTTTTGAAGAACGTACTTTTGTGGTCAGATTTTTTTCAAAAATCTTCTCTGAACAGTAATTTAGTGTCTGTGTGTGCAAAAAGGAAAAAATGGACAAGAATCTTACAAGTTTAAATAATTACCTCTGAACACAAAAATTAGCCTGTCATGTACAGAATGAAATTGTTTAAAATGTATTTTTGTAAGTTGCACTCTGATAAGGGAGACAGGCTTTTAAAGGATGGAATTTGTTCTAATGATCCACCTGAAAAGTATTTTTAATTCAAAATTAGAACTTTTATAGAGAAGTAATGGAGTATTTCTTTTTGATAAGCCACTTCACAGAACAGGGATCAGAATGCAAATTACAGTTATTTTCTCTAAGTGCTTTTCCATTAGAATGGCATTAATATGAAACGTTTTCTTTTTCCATTTCATCAAGACATTTCACAGTATTTCTGCTACCTTTAAGACATGGTGTATTAATTTAACAAAATTATACATAATCTTGGGTGCGTTATCTATGCTTCATTTACTTTTTGCAACGTTTATTATCTTATTTTTCGTGTTCGAACCTGTCAATTGATAACATAGCTATGTCTCCTTTCAGAAGATCAGGTTTCATATCAGAGAAGCAAAGTCTGATTACAATAGTCATTTGTGAAAAATTGGGTGGTTTATTAAATAAAAGGATGACACAAGCCTTTGTGTTTAATAGTAAAAAATCTTGTAGGTCAAAGCTTTCTTTTTCCCTCTCTCTTCTGTTTTGTAGGTTAACAAGTAACACAAATAACTGAGAAATGTTTGGAGTTGTTCACTCTAGTGTGAATGAAGGGTGCTGGCACAAATGTGCTGAAGTATGAACAATCTGTAGCACCAAGAACACAGGTAGAAATAATTGAATATGCAAAACTAAGAAACAACAGACTTTTATCTGTGGCTTTTATCACAAAGACTATTCAAAGCTAGTCACACATATCAGTTGTGGACAGTGGGACACCACTCCACCAAAGGTATCGAAAGGGCATGTACAATTATCAGAGCACACACTGCATCTTAATGCCTGAAAATTGCAGTTTTACCAGCTGTTGTTTTATCTGCAACACCTGTGAAAATTACTTCAATCCCTGTCCCACAAAGTATATTCTTTCTTACTTCTTGAACAACAATTTCTAAAGTTGTACAATGAAAATAGATATATAATTGATCTGGGATAACCTTTTTCTCTAGTTTGTTTTTTATTAACTCCAAATCTTTCCCATGTCTGTTTTCAAATACAGCTGCAGAAACAACTCTATTAGTGCAGATCAGAAGGTTGAAACACGCATGCAGATATAAATACTGCTTCAACTAACACTCCTACAGAAAGATATGTTCATTAAATGACACAACCATGAGAAATGGTTCACATTAAGGACCCCTTTACAGTCTTGATGGTCCAGGCCACTAGAAGGGTCATTGGGTAACCCGTGTCAGAGAGCCTCTTCACTTTGTTCACACCAGGGCATCAAGGAAGCGTAAAAAACCATTCTCCTTACTCCTCTAATCTCTACTAGCTTCCAAGAATGTGAACCATCAGCAACGTATAGCAAAGAAAACCTCAAGAAATGAACCAAAACAAACAGAACACCCCCCAAGACCCACCTGTTCCCAGCACAAAGGTTATACAAGATTTTGTCTTCTACAGTCAGCATACACATGGCCTAATAGTGTGCATAGGCATTGGAAGTCAGGGGAAAGTCAAAACAAGAAAATAAAGAATCAATGTGTTGGGGTTTTATTTATAATTTATGAAAATACACAAGTAAGGAGGGAAGTTTTTGGTCTTCCTCCACCCTGTCAAGTGCAATCAATTCCACAGCACTTAACACTTCTGGATTAAATTAGTAAAAAGAACCTTTTCATTTTGTTTTAATTTTTATTCCCTTACCTCAATCCTCTGGCTTTGTAGAGAAGGTTAAGAACAGCCCAGTGGAAATTTCCAGCACACAGGCTCTGAATCACAGTGCTGGACATCTATTATAGGACCCAGTGAAGTCTACAAATAAAGATTTTATTATGCAAACCTCTTTAAAAACCACAGTGCTGGAAAAGAAGATGTGATATCCAGTGAAATATTGGTGGTAATTACCTACCAGAAAAAGTTATGACAACTATCAGTGAATACAAAGAAAAGACAGCAATAGCAATTTTTCCACTGGAAGAGGTGGACAAGCAACAGCACTATAGTATGAAGAAAATGTAAAATGAAGTAAGAGACTAATGAAAACCTGTGTTCTCTATCAAAAATTGTAAGTGTGATGAAGGAAAAGCAGGAAGGAAAAAATATTCAGGATGACAAGCAAAGACTATGTTATTGATAATTAAAGTAGAAATCCCTGCACTAATGGCCACTGTGGACAATTAATGACTGGTTTAATATTTATTTTAATTACTTGACCAGAAGGCAGTCCACATTAATAAAAATCGTTATATGTAGTAACATTACATTTCAAGGGAATTAGCTCTTTTATAACCTGTGTTAACCAGTTTACAACAGATATAATGTGCTTTTAAGTACGTTGGTTCTGTGACTGCTGAGAAATTGGTGTCTCTTCATCAGTTGGCTATTGATTTCCTATCAATCCAAACACTATACTGGTTCACGATTTCTCATACATGTTTTCCATTATGTTTTAAGGTAACCACACACATACAGCATGCAAAAATGGCACATATAGATGATATAAATACAGATATAGATTTTTTTTTTTTTTTTCAAAAAAAAGAAAGAAATAGCCTAAATCATTCAGTCCTTGTTGCAACAAATGTCCTAGAGCCAAACACTCCATCTGCCTTACGTTTCTCAGGTCACTCACACCACTGTGACCTGCACATAACAACATCAGCAAATCAGAAAATGAAACAGTGATGTAAAAGAATCCCATCTGAGACTTCAAGTTCTGTGCTTCTGAGCTGAAATACTTTAGATCACTCTTGTCCCAAAACATGTTCTATATCTGTATTTTGTTCAGTGAAAGAAGTGGTCATGCACTTCAGAGCAGAACATGGTTCACGAATGTTAAAACAAAAAACAAATTAGTAAAATATGATCTTTGCAGTATCTAATTAACATTAGACAGCACAGCAGGGATCAGTGCAAATCCCTATGGAGAGCAACAGGTGAAAAACCCATCCCTCCACAATGTAGAGTTAGACTTGATCTCACTCAGCATCCACTGCTGGCAGCTGGCATCAGCATCACACCCACGTTTAAAAGTCTTGACAGACTATCTGCAACATTGGGTTGGAGCTATGAATCATTCACACTATCACCATCTAAACAGGCTGGATGACAGAAGGCTCCAGCAGATGCAGTCAGACTAACAGGAAAACTATTTTATTTCAACAGCTTATTCCTTCACAAGTAACTTTGTTTAAAGCCCTCTGCTGTTCCAGTCCTTTAGTGGTGTGGTTCTGCTTGTGTGGCCACCCCACCAAAATTCACCTGTGACAGCATTGAAAAGAATGGAGGAAAGAAAGGGAAAGGGAAAGGGAAAGGGAAAGGGAAAGGGAAAGGGAAAGGGAAAGGGAAAGGGAAAGGGAAAGGGAAAGGGAAAGGGAAAGGGAAAGGGAAAGGGAAAGGGAAAGGGAAAGGGAAAGGGAAAGGGAAAGGGAAAGGGAAAGGGATGCAACATTAAGATGCAACATATGCAACATTTAAGAAGAATCACAAAAAGCAATGTCAACCAGCAGTTGCAAGTAAATAAGTGCCATTCTAGATGTTACCATAAATTAATCTTAAATTACATTGGAACAAACAAGACAAAAGTGCAGATGCAAAAACACTTCTGGATAGGATATACTGGAAAGCAGAAAAGTGACAGAAAAAACCCATAGTTTTGCCTTAAGACACAAAAACATGAAACTCCAGACAAGTGCAGAGTTGGAAATTTAGAGGTAAGGAATGAGAGAAATTGATGCCATTTTATGTACCAATTTTATGGTATTTCACAGAGCTTCAGAAAGGATTTATAAACCAAAATCATTCAATTAGCTGAGAAAATGGTATTTTCCTGCACTAGACTGACCCCATCTCTGGTATGATTAAGGAAAACTACATCTGAAATACACATAACTGATCCTTTTATTGGAACAGAACCATGATCATTTAAAAACATCATAAAAACAAGTTCTATCAATTAAGTCCTCCTGCATGTCTGGTTAATGCCTTAATCACACCTTTTTTAGAGCTAGACAATTTCTCTAGCTAAATAATTCTTTACTTATATAAAATAGCACTACTCTAATAAAAAATACAGCATGAAAGAGCAGATCAACAGATTTTCTTATATCATCTCACTTTGAGTCCAATGATTTGCTGCTGCCAAAGGGGAAAACCACCTTCCCAATCCTCCCAGGACTGAACTGCCTCCTTTTCCCTTCCAGCATCTCTGGTACTTGTCTGGCTTCTCAGTGATCTCATTAGGCTAAATAATATTTTTTTAATATATTTTTCTTCTACCTTAGGAAGTCCAGCAGGCTCTCCAAGGAGTCAGATGAGCACCAAAGCTCACATAACAGATTAGGTTCACAGAAGCAGAAGAGAAAGAAGTCCAGATCTATCCTCAGTTATGGACTATCAGCCATCTCTTGAAAGTTCACCTTTACTATACTGCCCTGAGGAAAATGCAGTGTGCAGAGATTCTGACTGAAGTCTCTATTCTAAATTAAACAGAACCAGGATTTATACCCCGGGAAGGTGTTCTTCATTCTACTGGTCCCTTTCACAGTGTATTAGTCTGCTTTTACAATATCATTTCTTCTTTCCTAAATTTAAGCTATGTCTCCAGTAAAACCTTTACCCAAATAGCCCATTTCTACAAAAATATTTGATCTTACTGTATCAACAAGTTTTACATCTCAAACACAATATATATTCAAAAAGTCATGGCCAGTTGCCTATGGGATTTTTGCTTCATACTGTGGAGTAATTTGTGGGGAACACATGACAGCAATTAGCTGGAGAATACCTCATGCAGTACAACTGAAATAGTATTTCTATAGAGACAGTAAATTTGACATTACTGTTGAACTCTGAAGTCCTACTAGTACCTAGCAATTGCTCTTTACAAGGAGGGTGAATGGCTGATTACACAGGGTGAAATTTCACTATCTTCTAGACATAAATGTCCCATCATCGTTATACTCCTCTGCTCACTTCCAAATAATTATGGCACCTAAGAATGTTGGTTTAGTACATCATCCTTTTCTATCTATCTATCTTGCTGTTTGTCTATCACAGCTTCTTACTAAGCTGCCTCTAATAGCAATAACTGTACCATTCACCTCTCTAATTCGGCACTCCTCCAAGCAAACTCTCACTTGTAATGATAGATAAGCAAAAAGGTTCCAATTATCCCTATGATAACAACCATGGGAAGATGCCCTTCGAAGTTGGGAGGCAGCCTAAATTCAGGATTGTGTAATTATCTCAACTGATTAGCTTCCAAAAGAGTAACATAAAGATTTTAACAAAGCCAGAAAACCAGCCAGCCTTTTGTTGAATGTTCCTACAGAGTGACTGACCATCTCATCTAGGCATTAAAAATACATCTCCTTCAATGTCTTGTGACAATGTCCAACATGCTAAAAAGGGAATTAGGTTTAAGCAGGTTAAGTTGTGGGGCTTTTGTTGGGGTTTTTTTGGTTGGTTGGTATGGTTTTGGGGGTACAATTGTTTTTCTTATTGTTTAGGGGTTTTGTGGGTTTTGTTTGTTTGTTTTCCTCTGGACTCGAAGAGGGGAAAAAAAAAAAAAAAGTAAGAACATTTCTTTCTTACTGTTTGAAAAAGAAGTTTGACTTTCAAGCTTCCTCTAGGAAGTTTTCCATGAGAAAATAACTTAATAAATACATAAAAAGTATTAGTTATCCAGGAATGCACTCAAACTACTGCTGCTAGAATCTGACTATTACAGGTTTGGAAATGTTGAATGCAGATCAACAAATGGGAAATTATGCATTTAGACTCACTAGTTTGTATAGGTGACTCAAATTTCCACCCATTCATCAGGAAGGAATGATAGTACAAAGACAGCCTAATTCTCTCCCAGATAATTCTACCTACCTCAAAACCTGACCCTAAACATAAACATTGGAATATGCAAACCTTAGGAAAAGATCAAGGGTTTTTCTTATGTGTTTAGGGTTTTTGTTTGTTAGTTTGTTTTGTTCAGTTTTGGGGTGATTTTTTGGTTTGGTTGGTTGGTCTTGGGTTGTTTTTGGTTTGGGGAGGGTTACTTTGTCATTAGGCAAATTTACTTATATTTGTGAATAATGTTTAATTCTGTCCTGAAAAAGTAAGTATTTCTAAACAGTAATTTACATCAGCAAGAATTTGCCTCCTCAAACTCAGCTCATTTGGACAGGGAACTGCTGGAGAGGGTCCAGCGTAGGGCAACAAAGATGATTAAGGGAGTGGAGCACCTCCCTTATGAAGAAAGGCTGAGGGAGCTGGGTCTCTTTAGTTTGGAGAAGAGGAGACTGAGGGGTGACATTATTAACGTTTATAAATATATAAAGGGTGAGTGCCACGAGGATGGAGTCAGGCTCTTCTCAGTGGCAAACAATGATAAGACAAGGGGTAATGGGATCAAGTTGGAACACAAGAGGTTCCACTTAAATTTGAGAAAGAACTTCTTCTCAGTGAGGGTAACAGAGCACTGGAACAGGCTACCCAGGGAGGTTGTGGAGTCTCCTTCCCTGGAGGCATTCAAAGCCCGCCTGGACACATTCCTGTGCGACCTCACCTAGGCGTTCCTGCTCCAGCAGGGGGATTGCACTAGATGATCTTTTGAGGTCCCTTCCAATCCCAAACATACTGTGATACTGTGATTTTCCAAGTGATCAATAAACTTGGGAGGGAATAGAACGGACTACACAGGGAAGAATGTCAGTTCTGCTTCTTTCCTGATATTTTGAGGAAATAAAATACCTTATAAAAAAAGTTCATTTCCAAGCTTGTTTTTTTTTTTTTTCCTTTTTTCCTTTCAGTTGTCACAGGAATAGATTTTATATAAATTACTAACGTAACAGTACTGATAGTTTTGAAAAGGTTATATGGAAATTGTTCTAACATCAAAAGTCACATTTGGCAAACTTTATGACAGCTTTTGCTATGTTGTAGGCTGATTCAAATCTCCTTGCAGAATACCAATCATATTTGTGCATTTGTAGAATAAAACATGAATAAAATATGAAAGTTTGACATTAATAAATATTAATTTACAAGTCTTTCTTGAGTTCTGTCCCATCTCCGGCAAGTTCTAAGTAAAATGTTAGTAGGTTCACTTCACAAAGCTCCATTGACCTCTAATGATCATGATGAAATTTGCTTCTCATAATGTTCTTTCATGGGCAGTCTATAACACTTTTATGTTCAATAAGGTTACATTTAGCATGTGAATCGCCTTTATGATAGCCGCGTATAATTTTTTATATAAACTAACTTAGTAAGGAAAGAAGGCATAAAAGATACAAGTAGGGCTTAGTAATACAGTTTTAAAAAGACAAGTGTAAATTCAAATGGTGATAATGAAATTATTTCAATACAACTTCAATCTATTTTTCTATTAAAAGTCAGCATGAGTAAAACATGATAACATGAATTGCTCCTATTTTAAATGTCTATTACACTCCGAAAACTAACAGGCTGAATATTATGCATCACATAAGTGCAGGGACAATATGAACAGCAAGAATAAAACAGGGTGGACAAAATGCTCTGTATAAAAGGCTGAATCTGACACAGTACAAAAAATACAAAGAAAATATTAGGAAAACAGAGTTATCACTTTGCTTTATCTAGTGATTTCAGAAATAGATCAGTCTATAGACACTCCTTTCTACATTGTTGTTCCTGAACAATAACCAGACAGTCTGTTGAAAAGGAATATCTCAGGCTATAAAAATTTAATTTATGGAAATATTCAAAGTCTGCTAATAGTTTTTAAATATGACCATGTTAAAGGAAATAATTGTATCTTTTAATTTATTTTTCCCCACGAAAGTGATTCAATTTAACAAAAGAAAAAAAAAGAAAAGCTCTATTTAGAGACAAGTTTTATCATAGCATATGTTGCTATTGAAAATGTAACATTTCTACACTTTTAGTTTCTTCCCTTTGATATTTGTACTCCAAAACAAATTACAGAATTTTCAGGTTTTGCTCTGAACAAAAAAAAAAGATTATTTTTAGAATATTACAATGCCCCATTAAGTGTGTATTCCATTTTTTCTGAAATTATTTGTAGAAATAGGCCTGGATTTTGTCACTGAACTCCATAAGTCAGGATCTGAGCTCAATGCTAGGAATCTCCAGGGAACTGCAATCCATTGAGCACTTCTGTAGCAGAAATGTTGAGCAACCTGTTTCAGTGACATAAATTAGCACACCTACCCTTCTAATTTCTACTAAAAATAATTAAGTTTTTCTTACACTGCTATGTACCTTGTAAAGTAACAGGTAGATTTTCCCAGTTTAGATAGACATGGATCAGGGTCACAAATATCTAAACTAGGAGACTGATGATGGAATGAAGTCATCATCTTGCTATAACTTTTGCTAAGCAATTATTAAAGGATAGCCAATGATGTTAGCCTACTCATCCTTTTTGGTTACCAACATACATTCCACATTATTTTGGACTTCTGACAAGTCGTTGTGAAGTTTGATTGTCAAAGAAAAAATGTAATGGACAAGATTAAAACCTGAATTTCACTTGTTCAAAACAGAAATTAAGATGTAAGTGAAAGGTTGGGGTTTTTTTAAATGTAAAACTGAAGTGAAACACTAAATCAACATGACCAATACAGAAAACTGTTCCTAACAGAATCTTTCATAGGAACAAAGACTGACCTTAGGAATTAATTTTACTAAAATAAGCTAGCATTGGCTAGAGGCTATTTTTTTTTTTTTCGCAGCTTTGCACAAAGGTCAATCTTAGACTAACAAATTAAGCCCCAGGTAGCATAATAAAATTTCAATATACCGGTCTTAAGAGGTCAGCTAGGGATAACATTAGTATGCTAACAAAATACAGTTTACAATAAGAAGGGAACGAAGATATCAAGATGTCAGAAAAGGATATTTAAGATTGTTAACTCTCTTTTTGACAAGAAACAGAAATTTCCACTGGAAAGTAAATAAATATTCATGAAAGGGTTTGAGCCATGAGATGAGTTTCTCTGATTATGACAAATTTCCCATCCACATTATGATGAGGCTGTCATCCTGAATACAAGAAGGGAGGGGAAGAAATACGGACAGAGGTTTACTATCTCTCCAAGAAGTAGAGAATATTCATAAGAGTCTTTCATACCTCTTGGTGTTTCTAAAGCAGCAGTAACTCACTTTCTGTATGGCTGTCAATAATGAAAGAGAAGCCTCTTCCTTTCCTTATCTATCAAAAAATGTTTTTTAAAAAGAACAAGGGATATTTTTATTCATATTATGTATCCCTAGAAGGAATAAAATAAAGGTGTAGAATTCCATAGATTCAGGAGAGTGTTGTAAACTTAGAGTTTTTTTGATTTATTTTATTCCAATATTTTCAAAGTTTAAATACCTCCAGTTTCTGAAAGAAAATACAATATGAGCATCCAATCTAAATTTCTTTTACACATCACGTTTACTCCCAGGGGATAGTCTGAAATTTCCTAGCAGAGCAGGACATGGAGTTTAGAATATTTTTAGTAGCAATTGCCTTTTTTACCTTGTCCCTAAAACCCAAGATTAATTCTCATTCACCTCTGGCTTTTTCTGTGTAACGAAAGCTGCAAAAAGCAATAGCCAGGAAAGTGGCCAGGGAAGATTGTGTTGTGTTGTCATCACTACTGGTAAGACCTGGGTTTTTCTGCATTCACTTTTGAGTACAGAATAGCCTATCTTCAAGAAACAGAAACAGTAAGTCTAGAAGCATAAACCTTTAACAGCAGAATTAACACCTGAGAGAAAGACAAAACTAATTACTCTAATCACTGAATAGGACTTTTCATATTATTTTCCATCTCATGTGGTTAGAAAGGCTTTGCATCCATAAATCCACTGCAATTGTAAGTCAAGCTAAACTTGCAATGGTTGCTTTACAAAGCAACTGCTCACATGCAATTTGCAATCAAAAGAGCAAAATTTAGCAGGAAGGCAAGCTATGAGTGAAGAGAAAGTTTGATTTCACCTTTTCTTCTAGCATTTCTACACAGAACTTGCTATACTTCTCTCTACTTCCTGATACATATTTGTCTTATTTACATTCAGACATGCTGTCAATCAGAAATGCATTTAATTAACATAAACAAATAACAAGTCTGGTTTTTGCTTCCTACACTTTAGACATACTTGAATAATAAAGCAATCTCCAAATTTATCTTTCAGACACAGAAAGCTCAGAAGATCCTGGAGGAAATGGAGAACCTTTTTTTTCTTCAGATCACTAGGCTTCTATATAAAATTGTTTTATCCTAAAATTTCCAGCTTCTCTCACAACGGGTTGTGTCAGTTCAGATCTCATTGGATGAGGTAACCCAGTAAAACTGTTGTAGCCCAACATGAATCATCACAAAACATACCCGCTAGAAAGCCACGCAAGAAACAGTTACTGTCACAGATAATAAACATATAAAAATGTAATCTATTATGGTACTTGCAATGATGCAGCCAGCGGCGAGTTCATACAAAACATTTGAGCAAAATACAACCTTTATTGTTTCCTTTCTGACAAGTTTCACTGATCATTTCATAATGCAAGTCATTTTACTCCAACATCTAGCAACTTCTGATGACTTTAAACCTATGCAATGTTTTCCAACTCTGTAAATAAGCAATATTCCTGTATCTGAGGAACAGTAAAAGTAAATTCAGTCATGTCCAACTTTAGCATTAAGTATATATCCACTTTAAAAGGACCATCCGCACATCTGTTTTACAAAGAACTCTGACATGCAACAATTTTTCACTAACACTTACTTGCCTTTGCTGAGCTGTGGCTGATTTACGCTACAGGACCTTACTATAAGCAGACTGCTGGAAAGGCTTTAATATGAGTCACCTGTGCAGAAGATTGCATCATTATGTGAGATATTTTTCAAGACCTGATTGCAATGTCTGTACAGGCCACTCTCAGGTGAACCAATATGATCTATAACGGAAATCCCCAAAAAGAAAAATGGCACAGTGTGGAGTGCAGACTAACTAAAATGCTTCTACCAAATAAGTATTGACCAGGAGCCAAGTTCATATGATCACTTTTCCTTTAGACTTTTACACATACAGGAAAACCTCACTTATCTAGCTTGGAAAAAAAGGGGAAAAACAAACAAACAAAGCCCACAAAAAACCCTCACAAAAACAAAACAACCCCACACAAGCAAAACTAAAAATAGTTCTTGAAGAGTAGTCCTGAAATTTGAAAACTCACTATATAGCTCTGCAAAGACTGAAATGCTTAGATAATGAATAATAAAGGCAATACTATCTGGAATTAGCTACCTCCACATTCTTTAAAAATCCTAGCCTCAATTAATATATGTAACAATACAGTCTCACAAAATACAGTATCTATAAACAAGCTACAGTTCGGCCGAGTAAACGAAGACTGCAGTAGCAGTCTTCAGTTGTAAGTAGCAATCATCTGTTCATCTGTTTTAACGGACTATAAAGCAAACCTAAATGAAAGAGCAATTTGATTTTTTTTTTTTTTTTTTTTGCAAGGCCTTATGACAATGACAATATTTACAGCCCACACACAGAAACACAGATGGGAAAAAGTTATTCTGCCAAATCAACTTTCTCCGAACTTGTGGTGGACTTACCTGAATGAAGGTTTTATTATGATATGACTAATAATTCTATTCAGAAGTACAGGGTCAAAAAGTAGCATGGCAATAAAGACGTGGGTGAAATTACATATTCAGAAGTAGATCACAATTTTTTTTATAACACAAATATGAAAGCTATATATCACCGCATGTTGTTTTTCAGCATCTATCTACACGTTTCACTGAAGTGATAGACATATAAACTTAATAAAAAATTGTTTTGAAAAAAGGAGTCTACATGCTACAAACTCCATTGAGGATAATGATACTGCGATGGATTGTGTGCCAGTTTCCACAATAGGATGAGGGGAAATTGGTGTATCTTTTTGCTGGTTTTAAATAAACCAGTCTTCATGCTTCAAAGGCCAGTTATTTCCAGCAACTAAAATTAATTCTGAAGTATAGCGATTTTCCCTCCTCTTCAACACATTTACTTTTGTTATGTCATATTAGATATTTCACATTTTCAGAAGAAAGTACAAAGTCCTTCCACCATTTGTTCCTATTATGGGACTGAGACTCAATCTTAGATCCATGCACAATTATGTTTATAAAAAGGTTATCCTAGCAAATTCCACTTAAAGTATAAGATTACAAAAGCTTGATGCAAGCCATTTATGTGGACTGTATAAAAAGTTTCCGGTTTTCAGATATTATGTTATCCTTTCTTTCCTTCTATAACTGTCCATCAATCTGTTTTATAAACTCTTCCTCAAATGAGGCAACACTTATTAAAACACAAAGTCTGTACCACGTGGACTTCAGACCATTCTCTTCAGGAAAAAAAAAAAAAAAAAAAAAAAAAATCTATGATTAGCAGAGATAATATTTTCAGTTTTATGGTGTTCAAGATCTGAATTCCTGGCGGAGAAAACAAAATGCAACAACATTTTTATTTCCCATCTCAAAGGATGCAGTAATTATTTTTTCTCTCTGTATAGTAATATTCTTCATGGATACTGATATTACTATGGTGACTTATAGGATTGCTTTAACGTGAAAATGAAGGCAACATGACTAGAAACTTCAGAGGAAGATTTCTCTAAAAGGGTCAGAGATAGCAAGTGAAATACAGGATTAAGGAGAGAGTGTTGTTATAGCCAAAAGATTGTCTTTCATTTCCCTTTCCCTCCTTTTTTTTTCTTTTCATTACAATAATCTCTTGAATAAAACTTCCATAATTGTTCAGATGAAATTCTAGTGCAAATTTCAACATTTCAAACACTGTGGAAGGCTTTAGGATGTCAAAGTAACCTTGAAATATTTGATGCTACTTTGTTTCAATCTTCCCTACTTGTCTTTTAGTCAACACAGTGATTTGAGGCAGAAAAACTAGAAAGAGGGAGGAAGATTTAACATCAAATTTTGATCAAGAGACTATTTTACAGTGCAAATGAAACAACAATACAAATATAAGAGACAGAGCAAGGAACAAAATCACTATGATCATAGCTCTAAATAATGTGTCTAATGTCTTTGCTAAATTTGAATTTCAGGAAGAAACTACTCACATACTTAAAGCATATATTTCAGTCCTTTGCTGGGTCAGGGAATTTATTTGTAAATTAGGCCTTGACTGTAACAAGATCTGCTACAATAGTTTCTAACATTTCTTGGTCCAGAGACTGAGATTATTGTGTTTGAATAACATCAAGCTTAGATTTATCTGAACAAGCAATAGGATGTTCCATTTTAAATTGTGGTTTGTGTGGATGCAAATAATGTCATATGATCTTATAGGCAATATGTTGCTCACAGGTTGGGAAGCACCATCAACAGAATATAGCAGATCCATGTCCACTTCAAGTCATATCCTCTACATTTATATTTTTAAAAATTCCATATTTTACGTATTTTTTCTTATTTAACAGAATTACATTTCTTAGCTCAAACAACAAAGGCTTATGCTTTCAGGTAATTCAGTCTTTGCTGTCAATGATCAAGACAAGACCAAAATTTAAATGTGTTTGAATACTACATTGATAATAATTATTAGTATATGTCAATAATTATCAGCATGTGTATATACATCAGTATATTAATAATTATCAGTACATACATCTATGTCAACTATCAGTTTTATCAGAGTGATAATAACCAGTATAATAGAGAGTATTATCATAAATGTATATTATTCTCTCTTTTCCATGTTCTTTTTGATACTTTTCCTGCTATGTTCATGCAGGAATAGCTCCATTTCCTAATTCAGATTTTTGACTTATACTGCACAGTGAATATTTACATTAAGATGGGAATTGGTTTCTTCTTACAAATCCGAAGATCTTTCAGGCTTTCGGAATGTTGTTACTATCATTGTATAATGATTCTCTCTTACATTCTTGTACAAAGAAATGAGATCCCTATGGACAATCAAACATCAAATGTTAATGCATTATGTTGATCATGCTTAAAATAGTACTTGCCTTGGGCTCTGTCAGCAAAATTAGCCTTTCTTGATGATTTCCTGACTTTTGAAGCTATAAGGGTTTATACACATTTTCACTAGGGGAAGCCAGATTCTTCTTTACCCTCAGAGATTCTTACTCTAGAATGCCTGGGCAGACATTCTGCACAAACACAAAGGTCCCTCAAGATGAATTCAGGTGAGAGTGAGTTTACATCAGCAAACAACAATCTGCAGTTTTTCTCATACCTTCTTTAAGATAACAGATGTTGTCATGTGAAAATAAAACAAATACAAACCTGCTCCAAAATGTACCAGGCAAGTCTGCAATAATCTGAGTAGGTATACTGACACAAAGTACTCCTAGCAAAGGTGCCTGGTAACACCGAGACAAAAAAATGAAACTGCAAACTGAATTCATTTCCTGTAGGACACAAGCAGGACATATAAATACATGTATAAATACATTCCTTCATTTAAATAGTTGGCAAAAAAATTGTTTTCGTCTATTTTAAAACTTCATTGACCTATCTTTCCCCTCATATATTTAAAATCAAATTTTAGACCCCTAGCCTGATTTCAGACATTCAGTCATGTATGTCATATCACTTGGAACACGAAGTATTACAGTTTTCAGAACTAGATTCTATACCATTCATGTCTTTCTGTAATTGAAGATAGTTATTTAGCCCCTAATTTTCATAATACTCAGACAATAATAGCCAGAGCTGCCCAACAACCTAGGGCAAACAATTTGCTAGCAGAGATGAGACCAGAACAATACACACCACATGTTCACAGATGTTTGTGCCAAAGCATAAACAGTATGAATAAGGGTGAGTTTCTGCCTCCTGCAATAAGCACGTTGTACGAACACCCTTGAACTGATAAGTTAAAACCACGTGGCTGAAAAGCTCAGCTATGCGGCCAGATCCACCCAAACTATTTTTTTTTTCTTTTAATAACAAAGACTTTTTTTAAACAAAGGATTTTGGGGCTTTTTTATTTCTTCAAAACTCAAAGAAAAAATCATACAATAACTAAAGGTCTAACATAGGATTTAGAAAGACCTAGATTAAAAATACTGCACTGTCTCAAATTCCCATCAGGATCTCAGGCATTCAGTTCCTAAGGGTTTATATAAATTGAATATTGTATCATTTCTCTGCCTTACAGTGGGAGCATAATATTAGAACAGCCATACCCTGAATCCTGACTGAGTCCTGAATTCCTGAATCCTGACTGTGACTGTATCAGAAGCAGGTGCTTAAGGAACGTGTTTCACTGTTCTATTTTGCCAGTTTTCATCACTCTGCCATATCAATTTATTTAATCTTCTTTAGCTCTTGTATGGTGAGAACTAGTCTATATTTTTTCTCTATTCACTCTTTCTGGGCTACTCATAACATTGCATTATTTGCCTTCTGGTAATTTTTCCCCCTCACCTCAAGCCAGAAATTCTGTAAATGTTTAATCTCTTCTAGCAGAGAAGCTATTCCACACAGCCCACTTTGTTGTTCTTTTCTCTGCACTATATGGTTCTCTACCACATATTGTCAATAATATGAACATTTTGAGCTGGTCAATTAAGCAGATATTCACAGATTTATAAAATAACATAGCTATTTTCTGTTTTCTTCTCTGTTACTTAATTTCTAACACGGTATTTACATTGTTGGCTCTATTTGCCAAATACTCTAGTTGCATCAGAAAAAAATTATTTTTAATAAATACATCCTCCAATTTTCTAATCAAATGCCACTACTGGCAGAATACATTACTATCCTTGTTTCATATCCTAAAGATCCCAATATGCTGAAAGACCTGAGTTATTTCATTCACAAAAGAAAAAAATTGTCTCTGTAAATGAGTCACGCACATATACTCAGGATAATTATGGTATTAAAAGTCAGATACTAAATTATAAAAGTGGAGGACTGGTTTGAGAGTTAGCAGCACTCAGCATTACCAATGACCAGTTCAGGTCAGGAAATTAAAAACACTATGTTCAACTGAAACAGAGAAAGTAGCATGAATAAATGAAGTGGGCTCATAACTGACTCCTCTAAGGTGCAACCAGATATTGGGTGATTTAATCTACTCAAAGCCTCAGAATGTGGGAAGATATATGAAAATGGTATCTTTGGGAGCACAGGCACTTCTGACACTGGAGAGGTGTTGTGATTCCTGTTTTGTTTTTAATGGTGTCCAAAACAAAAACACCGGCTAACTGGTAAAGTTTTATCACACCCCAGGTTTCCCTGACTACATACTTTTCATGCTTGATACGCCTGCCATGTCTGTAATCTGAAGATGTCATGACATAAGTTAAGAAGGTAACAGGTAACTTCGGCATTATCACCAAAGCTTTGCATGGTTCACATATTTGCATAGATCACAGATATTTGTAGTATGTAACTGCTTATTTCATATGTGCTCATTAATGCATTGATATTGCAGAAAGAATAAAAATATGTACAATTTAGGACAAACACTCAAGAATTTTTACTCTTTGCTATATCTCAAATTGGAAATAAAGAATATAAAACCACTTCTTTGCTCATTCAGAAAAAATGCCTAAGAAGACAGTGGGCTGTGCAGACATTATTTGCCAGAGTACAGAACCATGCTCTGACTCAGCCTTCTTTCCAGAACCATATGCTCACAACTGTCACAAGGAATGACAACCAGCTAATGCCATGAACTTCACCTACAAAATCAAGAAGAAGCTGGCATGATTCCTGGAAATGCAGGCTTAAGTGGTATTTTCTGAAGAGAACACACCAAGCAGACGGCTGCCTCACTCTGCAATCAGCGCAATTTCTAAATGGCTATCTGGTGCACCCACTGGCAGCATCAGCAGTAATCCACTCCAGAGGAGACAAAGGGGGAGGTCTAAGACACAAACAGCTGACATCCTGTTAGAGACACTTGTCTGTAACATCTTGAGGAACCTGTCAGAGAGAAAATCAAACCCTCATATTTGTATTTTTACTTGCAAGGTTTTCCCTGGGGATTACCTAAGAATGAAAACCAATGGCTAGTGCATACACTTACGTGTAGCATTACTTTCCAGCTTCAGGAAAAAAAACCTTCAAGGCCTTACTGTTGAAAAAAAATTCTCTTCTGTATAGGGATATGGGATTATTGTTCTCTTAAAAGGCTGGAAGAAGATATTAAATTAATTCTCTCCCAGATAGTTAATTCTCCTGTAAGAAAACAACAATCAGGCTGTTTTTTAAGTCAGAAAACTACTGACCTTGACAGTGAAGATGTAAAAGATGATAAGTCCTTAGATGAAAAGCCAAATGGCAGCTGTTAAGAAAAGACACCACGAAAAAAGCAAGAAAACATGCAGGAGAACATGTAGATGCTGCTTAGTTAATACACAGCTCATTGCTTGGCCCTCACCTGCAGGATTATTTTCCTACAACACCCTACCTTTATTTCCAGTGACTCCACTTGAAAAACTGCAGCAATGACATCTCTGACAACCTATCAGCTAGTATAATACTTAGGATCAGACATCCAAGCATGACCAGTACAGCAACGGTTGCCAATTTCACTCTAACTACTAGTAACTGCAGTTCGTACTGGTTATGGCTACAAAGCATTTCTGGAAGCAGATAGAACTCAAAGACAATTATTCTGAAGTCTGTATGGCAAGATGCCATGAATAATGTTCCAAACTGATGCCAAGCTCAAGTCTTAGAATTGGTTTAGCAGCATAAGCCCAATATACTACCTAAACCAAAGAAACCTGGCTCCCAACAGGAATCAAAAAGCTCCTATTTTCATCAAAATGGATTAAAACCTTCCATTTACTTCTAAGAAAACATACTTAATTCACATTACTGACAAGTAGGGTCTGTTAGAAGGCAATCTTTCTTTGAAAACAAATGTTTTTTTCCAGAATCTCTCCTCTTCATTTCTCTATCACTTTCTATCTTCTTGTGGAAAAATGGAAGAGGAAAAATGGCAGGAGTTACAAAGAAGCAGATGCACACAGTAGATATTTATTGTGGAAGTTGATGCTCTATCAAATAATCTTGTGAGGGAAAAAAAAAATCGAATAGCTGAAAACCAATTCTGTAAAAACCTATAGAATGAGAAGTATTTCCACATTTTTCTTGAAGAATTTCTTATTTATCTTTGGATTGGCTGTTGAGAAAGCCGCTTGAAAAATGCAGCGGTAGTGTTCACATAGAAATGCCTGTCTGAACCAAAACAAAGGCTCACAAATGTGGGAGGTAGCTTGAATATATTAAAATCATATTGACTACAACCAGAAGAGACTACAACCAGTGGGAAACAGACACAACTGTCCACTTAAGAACTCCCTTTATAGCAAGAGAAGATAATAACAGCATAAGTATACATTTTAGCAGTCTAGATTTTACTGCTAGGGATGCGATTACTGGAAGATACCTCTGTGAAACTTGTGAACATGGATGGTGATGAATATCTGATAGAAATTTCTGCAGTACTTTGAATGTATATATGTGACTATACATGGAACATATGTATCAGTTCTTTTCCATCACTTTTTTTGTTCTTCAGCTTAGTCAAAGAGATAAAAAACCACTTTTTTATAGAAGAAAGAAAGAACAAAAAGTTAAACTAATATGGACATATAAAATGTATCTTCTCTTTTTATGATCATAACAGTATCTATATTAAAAATACTGGTTGCTCAGAATGATCTACTTCTGGAAAGCTGACTACCTATCAGCCATTCCATCCTGAGTTTTTTCTCTGAGACAACAGAATACACACTTTGCTTGCAGAAGTTCTTAAATTGACGTAATTAAACAACCTATATAGGCATCTTGGAATATTATTGTCTTCTTGCATTAATGCATAGACATACTGCCCAGATGAACGGTAGAAAGGTGAAGTGACTTTCATGCACTTGGCATTATACATTGCCTCTGACACCTGCATTAACCTTCTGCTAAGCCACAGCAGATTTCTAGCCCATACAGGACAGCAATGCTGGAAACAAAAGAGGATATATCCACATGTAAGTATATTTCACTTTCTCACCTAAATGAATTATGAAAACAGATTATATACAGTAGTCCTTGGAGCAGTCCTCCTTTTTCAAGAACTCAGTAAGTATGGCTCAGACTTTTGTGCCACACACAAGTCAATGACATGCAGACATGAAGAGACAGCTAGTTTAAAATTACTATGTTTAGAACCTAAATTAAATTTGAAGTATTTAATCTTACAATGTTTGAGCATACTGGTGCCATGGAATATTCTTGAACAAGAGAAGCAACTTATGCTCACCATGTTCAAGTTTTGAACCGTAATTTCCAATATTAAGTACAGTGTCCATTTTAAAACATAATTTAGGACACGTATAACATCTTATTTGTAAATCACAAGAACACAGGTGCATTTAAAAGCTACGATCAACTGTGTAATGTTGAGTTTTTAAAAATCATATTTCACTGGAATTACTATTCACATTGTATTGAGTTTCTAACTGGATGATAATTTTCAGCTGCCCCATGTTTCACTAGCACATTTAAAAGTCTTGATCTTCAATTTGTTTGAATCAAATTGAGACACAATATTACAAAACATCAATTTCCTTTGTAAGAAATTATTGCTGTATTTCTTGCTTCTCTACAGTTAAACCAGTTTTAAAATAAAAAATATATAGCAATAAACATTAGTGTCTATACCTGTGTCCAAAGCCAGCAAATCCCTAAGGAGGCAGACCTCAAGCTTACAGCAGAAGTTACAGAGTGAGAGGGTTACAGAAGCCTGTTCAAAATTGTGTCTAAATTAAGAAAATTTTTATTGTCACATACTTTATTTTTTACATTTAGGATTGAAAGCAAATATTTCTAAATATTAATAGTATAATTATATTTTAGAGCACACAGTTGTCAGTTTCCCCCTGAAGTCATCAGGTGACCAAACATCACACATTGTAGAGAGACCATTTTTGCCATCATGAATGCTTCATTTATGTCATAAAGATATTTTTAGCTGAATTAGCTTTCTAAATTACATTTCAATGTTGCAATTACAGTAAACCTCAGTATGTTCTGTCTTTAGAAGTTAAAGCAGAGTACTTATTCAAAATTAGAAAGAGTTATACAGAAGTTCATTAATTAAAAAAAAAATCCCATTGACTAAAAATAAAGTCTCCCCATTACCTAGGAGATTCTAACCCATCATCTCACTGTGCATCTCCTAATATTTTTTCTTTTTTATTCACTCATCTGAAGAACTTTTGACGCCCAACAACAGCCAAACACAATCAGAACTAGCCCATTCATTGACACACTAATATATTAATAGTTGATCTAATTAATCATTTGCCAAAATAGCTAGCAGATACAATGTTATTGCTTGGATACCATCATTTCATTCTATCCAGGCAGTTAATTTCTAAGACACTTGTATGCATGGAGTTGCCAGCTTGGCATGCTGGCCTCATTAACTCAGCTGCCTTGCTCTTCCAACATGATCTGCTATCCAGCTCTGGGAGACTCCTCCTGTGTAGTGGTTTGTTCCTATTTAGTTTCATTGCATGACTTTTGGTTTTCAAAAGACAAACTACAACTGAAGAAAGATGAATGTTTAAAGTAAATTATCCTGGAGATTTGTGTCACCTGGTAACCTTTTCAGGTGGATAAGCAGACTGGAACATCATCAGCCAATATAGGTAGCACTCAAGCCCTTTCAATTAAGATGCAGATGATACTCTCCCATTCCCCCTTTTCCTTTCTGAAACAGACCAGTTGTCATCAGGAGATTTACAACTGAGATTGAGTTGAGTTTTGCACTCTCCTAATAGTTTTGAAATAGTTTTGTATCAATGTTGTATGTGTATGAATCAATAATACAGGTTCATGGATAGTCAGGAGTTTTTCTGCGCAGCTGATACTTAAAGCACAAGATGCAGTAAGGCTCAAATGCAGACCTCTATTAGATTTTGTTAGATTTTACATCATACTTATTAAGTTATTCAAAGCATGTTGTGATCCCAACATCTTTGAGAATACTTAGAAACATGGATGAGAATTGGAACTGACAAACCATGCAAAGAATCTAAGTGGACTGTCATTTGTATTTACAGTGTCAAAAAGGACCTCTTCTTATGTTACTGACATCATTATTAGGAAACCTGCATACCACCACATCTTTTGTGCATTTAACATGCATTTTAGGACAGATGGAGTCATCGTAACAGAGGGACAAACCACTCCTCCAAGAAAGATACTGGTAACAGAAATTAACATGAAGAGATTATAACACTGTCAAATATTGCTGCTCAGGACTTAAAGAAGTATATTACTTCGGTAGTGAACTACTACAGAAAAATAAACTCACTTCTCATTAGATATAATAATAACTTTATGGTTTATATTTACCCAATACTCCAAACACAATTAGTAAGCATTAGTCTTCTTTCCCATCACCTTCTATTTAACAGATTAAAGGTTTTAGCCATTAACCTATCCAAATGTTTTCTTTAAGTCTCAAAAAAAGCCTTTGACAAAGTCAAGAATAGATCTTTTATCTATTGAATCCCTAGAAAGAAGCCTAATAATAATACTCTTTCATTCCTCCAACTAGGATAGTGGGACACTTTTAACAAGCCCCCAGTTCCTCGTGATATTTGAGTAACAAACACGTAACATTTCCAGCTGAATTCAGACAAAAAAAAAAAAAAAAGGAAAAAAAAAAAGGAGGAAATGCAATGAATGCATTGGATCTGAGGTTTAGGGTGTTTTGCATGTGCATTTTGAACAAGTTTCAGACCTTTATAAAGCAAAAAGTTCAGATAAAGATCCTAACGATGCAGAAGGTGGAGATTTTTGACATGTAGAATTATGTGGTAAAATATTTGGCATTGCCAAGTTCTCACCACTCTAACCCACCTGCCTTCTAAATCTCCATATCCTGTTTCTGCTGTTCTTGCATGACGCCCTCTCCCAAACTCCTGCACTTTTCCAGCCACAGTTTCTCTCTCCTATTGAGCAGACCCCCTCTCGCTGCCTATGCAGTACTCACCATAACATGCCTACCTGCCTCCCCATCTTGCTTATGGTGACTCCTAATTCTTTCACATGCTTCTATTATGTCCAGTACACCAAGATGTTCACTGTCAAGAGAAAAGGTCCTGAGGCAATCTGGCTTTAACAGGAGCTCTTTCAAGCCCCTTCTGACCAGTGGCACAGACTATGATAGCAAGAAATGAGTCTGCTTGTGGCTGTCTGCCCCGAGGAGCTGAGCCAAGGCTGGTTTGTCACACCTGTGCACCCAGCTGCAAGAATGTAAGCTCCTGGAAGGGAGGGAGGGGAGCTATTTCTGTAACATGCCATGGCAATCACTACTGATGCATGCAGCACACTGTTCAAGGAGACAGGAAATTTTCTAGGGGATGGTTATTCACATTTAATCCTACCTTCTTCTACAAATGTGTTACATTTTCCCTGCTGTGAAGCGAAGCTGAAACTGGAGGGCCTGGGGATGCAGAGGGGTTCTCCTCCCTGGCTTGGTGGGCTCTGACCCAGGACTCCTCCTGTCCCAGTCAGACACAGGTGGCTGATGCAGTTCCAGTGGGTGTGTCTGGACAGTGGCAGAGCTAAGCATGTACACCACAGGCACAGATACACACCCACGAGACACTAATACAGTCAATGATGCAGATCAGCAAAGTCAGAGAGCAGTGCCTTTAAAAGCACCCACATAAACATGAGATGCTCAATCCCGTTCCTTCTGTCCAAGAAGGATCAGAGCACAGGTTTGCCACTGGTCACCAGAGCTCCATCACTCTGGGATACTGGCCCCCAGATGTATCAGCCCCTATGACTGCCAACCTTTTCTCTAGTTGCCTGTGCCCAGACCTCTCATCCTACTTGCCTGTTAGTTCAGCATGAAGTTTGGTAGTGTGCCCACATGCACACACAGAAGAGAGCATGCTGGTACAGAAAACAGTCAGGAATAGAGCTTAGTAAGAAAATGCTGGCACTTAATCAGCCCTTTTTATTCTCTGTCCTCTCTGTTTTTTCATCCTCATTCTTTTCCCATTCATCTTGATCTGCCCTTATCTCCCCTGAGATGAACAATCCACTCCTACATACCTTTTTCCCATGGGTCCTGATTTTGTTACATCCATGCCCATGTTTGATGTTTCTGATCCCATTATCTAAGTCATCTAAGCTTTCTACTGTATCCAGAGAGGGCTACCTACGTTCTGTTGGTATCGCAAGGTTTCACTCCAAAGTTTGCCAGCGCTGCCCATTATCTGTGAGATTTGCTGCCTCTCGCCTAACTCCCCATTAATCACCTGTAAAATCCAGTTACACCAAAGTTGGTATTTCTGATGCCATTACTGAACCTGTCTCAATATTATATATGGTATTACTGATATGGTTATCTAGGGACTGTTGGGTTTGCATGATTCTCCTCCCCAAGAATTCTTCCTTCCTTCTCCTTCCCTTCACAATTATCTGTGAAGTTTGGATATTTCTCACATAATTCCCCCTCAGTCATCTGTGAAACACAACCATTCTCCACTCTGGCACAAACCTTCCCTCCACTCGTTTTTGCACTGTCGCCCCTCCTCATACCTCTCCATACCTTTAGTTTTCCCTTCCTCTAGACCTTCCTATCCTTCCAATGGCTTATCCCATTCATTGCGCTTCTGGTCTCTCTTCATCCCTGAACATAGATACTTAGAGAAAAAACAGATGATTCATGAAATCCAGGCATATCTGACTTTTCCTTGGATAGGGATGAAGCCATCAGAAAGTTTACATATATTTATCCTCCACCAAAGGATAAAAAGTATTTTCATTTGTACTGTTGTTTTTCCCCACTTCAAGTCCAAGAAAAACAGCATCTTAAAATAGTTTCCCTCCCTTTTCCTTCATCAGGTTTTTTGCTTCTGTTATAACAGGAAAACAGTCAACCGTAAGAACTCTCTCCAGTAGATGTCAGCTCCTACTTCTTGTAATGAGAATTTTGCAATGAAAACAAGCAGAAAAAAGGGGATGATGAAGCAGGTCTCTTCAGCATCAGGAAGATGAAAAGTTTCGCTTCCCATTTACTAGTGGTGTAACAGCTGAGCTCCCGTTAGTTTAACTCATGCACTCAGGATTCATTTCTTTGTTGCCATTAATCACCTTATCTCTCACTGAGAGAGCAGAAAGGCACACAGGATTCTGGTTTTTGGGATCATGGCAAGATTCCCCCAATGGATTAAATCACACAGAAAAGAGTGACTAAAGCATAATTTTTTATCAAAACTTTTGAAGACTCCTAATTAACTATGCTTTGATGTTTTGGGATATTTGCACATGGCTAATGCAGTCATACAGCACTGAACCAGAATGAGTTGTCGAAATAAAACCCTGTTGCCTATATCACCTATTGCTCTAATCTCCTCAGATCACACACCAGTTCAGTCAGTCATGTTTCTCACCTTTCCATTTTCCTGCAACACCAAAGCACAATTGTGATCCACTTACACTGCAGAAACACCTTCCAGAGAAAAGATGAATTTTCAATTGCTCTTACAGTAAGCAGAGGTCGACAACAGAGTTCTAGCAAGATCACCAGTGTTTTGCCATAAAATGAGCATTTTTGTAAGAGCCCTTCAGCACTCTGCTGCTGTGCCTGACCTTGTTCTGAGCAGGTATCACTGTCTCCTCTCTTTGATATGTTGTGGCCCAATGGAGCCTAGCATCAAGAATGATTCCTGATATCCATGCAGTAAGTATCTAGATAAACAAGGCCCACAGAGCACATTCTTTCAACTTCTTTGTCATGGATTCAGCTCTGCAACTAGAAAACCAATAACTCAACACCAACAGAAAAGGTAGGGATTAAATCAGTGGAGCAAAAAGGAACTTTGAATTCCTAAAGAAGTAATTGGGGGAAAGGGGTGTATAAATCACACCCTGTTGTCATTGTTATGCTTAAGTTCATAGGAGTTCAAGGGGATTCAGTTTTGTAGGCCGATACTTTACCAAGAAATGTAATTGGAGATCATTGGATTTGGGGCACAATGAAACCCCCAAAAGCTGCTTTCCAGAGGGTATGGAATATCCAACTTCTGATAATCAGGGCTCTTACTTCTAAAGTCACTTTTTCAAAATCACAGCATTCATTTTTAAGGCACAGAATATTAGCGATCTGTTCACTATGTCAACTCAAATTCTAAGGAATATTTGTTTGAATAAATAATCTATTCAAAATCAAAACTGACAGTTAAGCACTTAGCATTTACATACATCTTTAAGCAATTGCTCTCTAATTATTTTAAGTGTAACCATAAAACTAATACTTATGGGCCAGCTGAGAATGAGGACTTGCTATTGTGAACACTGTAAAACATTAGAACATAACAGCATAAAGCATGTAGCCTGAGCAAACAGATAAAATGCGGAGAAAAGAATATAAACACAGAGCTGACTGATCAATGATTTATCCTTTTTTCTTTGGACGAAAGAATAGATTAGTAAGCTAGGGATAAGCTAAACAAAGAGAAGTGAAGAAAAAGAGGACACTGATACTAAAGGCAACAAGAGAGAAAGTAAGAAGGGTGAATGTGGAGGAAAACCAATATGAAAAGAAATCATAGACTGGGAAACTGGGAGAAAGAAAGGACTGGATAACATGATCAGTTGTCACAGAACAGAGGACATCTAGATAGACCCCAGGAAAGATGCTGAAAGTCCCAAGGCTCCTGTTTTTCCTGCTTCCACATAGTCCAATCCACTCACTTGATGAAAGAATATATATAAATGAGTAATTATCTAACCTCATAGTGAGCATCTTGACCTGAGCTGAGAGAAATCTGATTTTCAAGTCAATACTTAACACCGTACACTCCGAAACTAAATTTATCTCAACCAAACTCTTCCAGAGTGCTCAGTTCAAGCCTTAGTTTTATAAGGGTGTCCAGCTTTTATATTCTTTCAATATCTTAAAGGCTAGTAGGTTCTTTTGATGATTTAGTAATACAGTATTTGAAAAAACAACTAGATGTCATTTAATGTTGTGTAAAGTATGCCTAGATCACTAATTACTTACTTTAAAAGCTGCCTCAAGATTGGCTTTTCCGTTCCTTTTCAAGATGCCCTACTGCTACAGATTTGTCACAAGCAAGTTTTGGTATGTTGGCTAACATGCTCTACACCTTGCTCTACTTACATTGGTCTGCAAGTCTGCATTACGACTGAATTTACTATATATGTTGTGGTTTACATACATCAAATAATTTCTGCTCTCTTTATTACTCCTAGAACTTGTTTTACACCGCTCCCAGGGCTGCATTCTTTTGCTGATGAGTATCACACCATGGGCTAGTTGGTTTTTAGCCACAGGACCTGTGGTATCCTCATGTACCTGCAGTTTCAAGGCTTCTGCCCTTGTCTGTGGTCCTCTGCTCTGGTCTAGGGTCATAGCTCACTCTCCACAGAACAAATAGTTGTAGTTACTTCATATTAGTTTAAAAAGTATTCATAATGTTAAGTGTTACATCACACAACTGTACAAAACTAAGCAAAAGCTCAAACAAGGTAGGTAATACTTCCCTGGTCACTAGAAAATAAGTTAGCAGCAATTAGATATTTGCTGTTAAAGCTAAACAAGCTAAAAAAAAAAAAAAAAAAAAAAATCTCCAGGCTGGCTAAGAGAAGCCCAGACAAAGCCTGACAGATGCTGAAGTCAGCACTGTTAGTTCAACACAATGCTGTGGCCAGTTACAGGCAACAGCAACTCATTTACTGGGCTACATGACTATGCCATACACTGTACAAATACATCCATCATAGTAAAAAGATTTACACAGTTCTATTTTCCTGGGTAGCTGTGCGGATCTGTAACATCACATTGTTATCGATATGGTTTCATTCAGTGATAACAGAAGTTGGCTTATAACAGTAAACTTGCTATCTTCAATTTCCTATTGCTTTACAGTTTAATATTAAGAGTTTAGGTAAGATTTCAGCTGTTAATTCTGCCCAATGTACCAGGTTTTCTCTAAAAAGCATCTCTATATCTGGTTTGGTTTCATCTTTTTTGACTTAATATCCATCTTTCCTTTCTTTTTATAAATCCATTAGGATAGAAACTACATTCCCAGAAACCCAGCTAAATAATATCTAAAGCAGCTGTTTTGTTATTTCCTTCTTTAATGTTTTAACTCAGAGATTCCCCTGCAATTTTTCAGTAGAGCAGTAAAATCATTGCCTTTTTCTTCTCCCCCAAAAAACCTCTTACGGGAAAAACTTCGTAGTGTTTTCCTTATAAAAAATGCTTATGGGTAAGTTTCTGTAGTGACTTTCTAGATCTTGGAGTGAAGCATCTGTATTGCAAGTAAGAGAAGTTTGGAAGAAATACCATTTAATTGGTTTCCATTAGCATAACGAGGAAACTGAGCTGAAGTTTATACAATTTTATACTTTGCTAATTGATAAAGGGCAATTTTGTTTTAAGAGATGAAGGTAGAGATAGAAATCATAAGGTTCCATCATAAGAATTCTCCAGTTTTGTTGGAGTGGGTGTGGGAACACAGGAAAAAGGGGTGAGACAAACAAATGAACAACAATAAAAAAATAATTAAAAAACAAGCAAACAAAATCCCTAAACTTGTTTTTATGGGGGGACTTTTTGTGTGTGTGTGTTTTTGTTTTTCTCTAAACAAAATTTCTTTCAAATCAAAGGTCTTCTATCTAAGACGACAAAAAGCTGTTTTCTCCAAGTTACCCAAGTTCCCTGCCTGGATTCTGCTGGAAGCTCAGACACAACCAAAGCGCTCATAAGGAGCATTACAATTTCAAGGATGCAGTGTTTTCCAAGACAAAGGCATTCTTTCCAAAAACTGCAAACACTTTGAATATCAATACCAGTGTTGGCTCAAGGTACCATTTCAGATTAACATTTCAGTCCACACTTCTGAATTTTGTTATATTAATCCATTTTCCTGCTATTCCCATAGCTTCAAGTATTTGAGCCTAAAAATGAATTTCTGCTTACATTGAAGTGTATTTCAGAATTCCATTTAAAAACCTCAAAGGAGAAGGCAAATAAAGAAACTTCCCTGCTAAACTTACTGCATATTTAAAATCTTGTGTGTTTTTGCATTTTTAGTCCTTACTGATGGAAAATGGAAATGTCAACTCATTAAAAGGCCCAGCACAGAAGCACCTGGCATATACATTGTAATGGTAAAGGTTTTATACACAACCCCTACAAATAAACAGAAAAATCTCTCCAATTCCAGAAAGCTTAGTGCCTATGCCTGATTTTAAGTGCTTATGCCCGATTTTATTAAGATGACAGTTTTGCCTCTTTTCCTTTCAGTTTTTTTAAGGCACTGTTTCTTTCTTCAGGTTTCCTTACATTTTAGAGAACATTTGTCTGTTTACTCTTGTCTGAATACTGGGAGTTTTATTATGCCTTGAAGGAGTAGAAATAAACCTATTAAAAATACATGTATTTTTCTCTACCTTTTCTCAAGGTAAAATTTATTTTCAAACTAGCTATGTCCTTCATTTCTCCTATTGTTTGCATATGTTAATTTCTATGCAGATCAAAAGTTTGACACATTCTAGTGTTTCAGGTTCATAACTACAAGACAAAACATATTTACATATGACTGAAAAGTAGTGAACTCAGTTTTTACTCCATAAGAAAAGGGCATGGAAAAAGCCACAGCTCCAATATACATGATAAGAGGGAAGTGAAGGGAATTCAAAATTTTGTTTTATGATTGCTGAATAGAAACTGGATGAGAGAAGAGGAGAGTAACAAAACCCCCTTTTGCCTGACAGAGCTGTTCTTAACCCTGCAGTCCTTAACGGTGCCAGCTGCACTTATCCCACTGCAGACTCTGCTAAGCAAGGCTGAGGAGAGAGAAATCTATACAGTGCTGAACCCTATGCTCTCTTTCCTGACTTTCGCCAGCTGCAGGTGTGCCTGTCACTGCAAAGAGCTTAAAAGCATTTTCTCTAAACATTGGATGGGTTGTATTATTTAGATCTTAATTTCAGCTTATATATGGATCAATAGAGTGTGTTGAGCTGGCTCCATCCCATCCCTGTGTTGCATCAGACCACCTCTTTAGGGCAGGCAGTATGCAACAGTATCTGGTTGAATTTGGTTATGACAATCGCTATGAAACTGGCAACCCAGTCTGCAAATTTGTGTTGCTTTTTCAGCCTCATGATACTATTTCCAAAAGCCCCACATCTGCAATGTCTCCTGTCCTTTTTAGGAAGCAGCAAGTTCTGATCTATTTAGTCCTAATCGATACATTAAGTGAAGTTAATCAGTTTGTCTTATTTCAAACTTTAGAATTATCTCTTATTAGATTGGTCAACAAATACAAAAAGTAGCATTGCTTATACTAGGTTATTGATAATGATTGAGTTCCAAGAGCCTTATGAAATTATTTCTGTATTTTCCCTTGCTTCTCCCTTTTTCTTCCCCAGATTTCTCCTCTTTCCCCTTTCCTTAATTCCTGATGTTTTGCTTGTACTCTATAATTTTACACCAAAAATTAATGCCCTTTCAAGTCACCTGTTAGGAATACTCCTACACATTTTTTCAGACATTGAAAAACAATGTTCAAAGGGTAATTTTTATTTGCTATCATACCTATGTGAAGTAGAAGCTAATGAGTTTGAAAATCATTTGTTCTAATTCTTTTGGGGATGCAGAGAGAAATAACCAAATTAGAAATGCCTTATTAAACTATTCATTCTTCTTTCTTTTAAGCAGAATTTTTCTATGATCCTGCCTGTGAGCTGAATCTTTCAGAAGCTTCTATGTAAAAGACTGTATTAATGCAAAGCACACAGTGTCTACTTTGAGGAAAGACAGTGGTCAAATGAAGGTGAAGACTTGATATTTAAAGGCTGATGAAGCTAGAAATGAGGGAAACTATCCTTACTATCCTTACAGTACAGAAATATCTCACAAGTAAAGATAGAACTTCTGAGTATCTGCAAGTTCTGGAAAGGCTTCTGAAGCTGAGGTGTAGCTGGAACACAGACTGAACTTCAAAGTCACAGGCTTGGTGTTTTTTTTTCCTGTTTTGTTTGTGGTTTGGGTGATTTTTTTGTTTTGTTTTGTTTAAATGTATTCATGCTGCAGGGACAGCAAAGCTTTGTCAGTCTTTAATTCCACAGAGGAATGCACATGAGATAAACAGCTGTCATTTTAAAAGGTGTCTTCTGCTGTCTGTATGTCCCTTCTTTAGCCTTCCCCTGAGAATACAGTGCCAGAGGAAAAGCACTACAGTCCTGGATTGACAGCCCTAGGGATCAGGAGATTGAAGTCATCCCAAACAGGGAAAAACCTGTGCAGGTACAGCAAGGCACAGCCCCCTCTCCACTCCCCTTCTGGGATTTGAGATGAGCCTGAGATTCCAGTTGAGCTGTTTCCAGTCTTCAGGATAGCAAAATATTTATAAAGTTGATTTGGGGCTCTCATGGTAGGATACCATACAGAGTCTGACACTTCTTGCGAAAACTAAGTCACATCAAATCCCCAGTCTCTGGCAGAAGTTATATTTAAAACATATGTTGCTACCATAAAGTGCTGGCTTTATTTCAGGAAGAGATGAATCTGAAGTAGTCCACATTGCATAAAGAACTACCAGTATTGCTATATGCATATGCTAAAGATTTGGTACCGAAAGCTGCTTTTTACTTCTGAAGGAAAAACTGCTTTCAGTCTCCTAAATGAAGTACAATAGCACCAACTGCTGCTATCTCAACCGATGACTGCTAGATCCTGTTACTATAAAAGCGTGAACTACTTTCCAGCACAAAAGCCCATTTACCTCATGAATCAGCTGCAACCCATCTTTGGCCTTAGCTGCCAATGAAGCTCTTTCATCTCTATTCAGATACAAACCTCCCTGATCTGTGTAATAAGATAGAAATCACCCTGGGAAGGGGGAGACACAGCTAGAATACATCTTCCTGATTACAAAACAGCAACAACATCTCCCCCAGAAAAGTCAGTGCACAAGTATTTTGTTCTTGCAATTACATATTATTAAAAACTCCTGTGTTATTCTTAGCTTTAAAACAGCCCTTCCAGATGTTACATATCTCCGTCACATATTTCAATGTCTGTCCTGCCTCCTTTGACTTGCTCAGTGATCATGTGCAATGTAGGGTTGCACTGAATAACCACAAGCAGACTTCAGGATCTAACAAAAGAAGAATGGGTGGTGCTGGGAGATTTTAGCACATGAATTTATCAAATGTTTTGAAGAATTTGACTTGCACTCATTTTCTAAAGTCTCTGTTCTAACAGAATATTTGGGAAAGGATGTAGTTTTTACAGACAGAAAAACCCATTGAAATCTTCTGCTCTGTTCTTATTAATAGAAATCTTTTTACACGTGATGTTACTGCATCAATAAAATAGATTGTGGTAAGTCCTTTAATAATTTGAAGGTAAAAATAATGGAGTGATTACAAAGTAATGTATACATCTGTAAAGAACCCTGAACTTCAAAATAAATCATCAAAAGTATTCAACAGTATTCAATAATATTCAGTCTTCACTCTGGTCAGAGATAATTGGCAGTTTTCAAAGTATGATCATGCCCACTAATCTGTGTATTTTTATTATTACAGCCTGGTTGTTTATTTACATTATGATAACTACAGAATTCCAGAGCACTAAAACTTGCTTGACTGCTGCTTTTGAACAATTAAAAAAATGTAACAAAATATTTCTGCAAAGCTCAGGGAGGACATTTTTAAATATTATATACAAAGACATCAGACTGTTAATTAATGCAAATATGCTGATGACATCTGTAAACATTGTTTGGAAAAACAGCACACCTGCTTTTCACCTCTAACACTTCTACTTTAAGAACTAAGCAAATCCTATTAAGGTACCAGCTCTAACCCAAAAGATAATGCCCCAAATCAAAACTGATGTCCCAAGATGCACCGCTCTTCAGCTGATAATGTGCCCTGGAAAACCAAATAATGTCCCTTCATTTGCAATGGCTACATACCTTATGCCACCTTCCCACACAGGAATTCACTGATTCATTTTGATCCATCGCATTTCCCTATAAAGATAACAGATTGTCTTAGTCAAATGAGTGAACTCTGGAACTAGAGTTCAACACCTTTCAGGGGCAAGACAGTTTCAACAATTGTTATTTTTAACATGTATGAACCTGTTCTACTAAAATTCCTTCTAACGTTGTCCAAATAAAGCTGTCCGAGTATGTAAATGTTTCTTTTGTTCTGCCTTTTCTTTATTTTGAGCTACTTTCAGAGGAAATGATGTTCTTGTGACAGTTGAAGCAGATTGTATTTTCTGGTACAGTAAAGCAAAACACTCTAAAAACACTTCATTTTAAGGCTACAAGAGATTATGATGATCACCCAGGTTCCTGTAATTCCTACATCCAGCTCATCTCAAACTCATTATTCCCCATGCATCTTGGAGAATTTCAGTCTGTAACAAGCAACCATCTGGAGTTATTCTTTTGACTTTGAGTAATAGCTTACATATTCCATTTATACTATGGGTCATTGCCAAGCAACAATCCTACAACCTCATATTTCTCGGACAGGGCATCTTTGTGTACTTCATACAAACAAGAGTTGAAGGACTCCTCTACCAAGCATTGAATCAGTCCTTGGTGTCTCAACAATAGCAGAAAGTCTGATTAAGCCTTGAGTTTATCCTGAATAGTTCCTTTTATGTTAGGAATAGAGCTGCTTCTCAGGAGGTTTATGACCATGCCTGAGTTCAGACAGAACAGACCACGAAGACAAGAGGAGGTTCCATTTGGCAGCCTTTTTGCAGGCTGGCAAAATCTGCCGTGCATTTGAAACAGGCTTGTGACATGGCCATAGTTTTGGATTTATCAGCTAGCAACGTGGAGACTAGTCTGAAACATCTGTTTCTGTAAGAGAATGGCTTCCTGACCTCCCCGGTATGAAGAACTGAGTATCAAAGACATGCTTAGTGGAAAAGAGGGCAAATTAATTTACTGAATAATCAAAAAAAGAAGAGGGACACCAAAACACAAAACCCCACATGTTCTGTATGAAGATATTTCATCAGAAGGGATTAAATTGCTTTCAGTACCTTGTAAGAGGTGATAGCTATGGGGAAACAGATCATAGAAAAGTGCAATAGCAAGGCAGAGTTAAAATGAAGGCACAACAAGTATAATCACATTGAATTCCCTCACAAGACAGCCTTGGTAGAGGTATCTTTACTGTAAACTTTCTCAGGAACTGTAAAACAATAGGGTGAAGAAACAGATGCTTCCTAAAATTGGCAGGCTGATAGGTAAATGAACTCTATTAAATTTCACTTGGCACACAAGGGAGGAATTTGAGATCTCTAAACTTAATTAATCCAAAACATTCAGGACTCGGTTTCAGTAATGAGAAATGCTGAAAACCTGGTTCACTTTGTGAAGTATGTGCACCTCAGAAATCTTTTTATGGATAGTGAAAAGCACCTTTTTCATGAGGAGAAATAACACTTAGATTGATTCTGTGAGACAAACCACAGTGAGGTCAGATCAGTGAAACTTCGAGAGCTCTGTGAGATTTGGGAGCAGAAAATACAAGATCTTCGAATGTTCATAGATGCATAACACTGCCTGGATAACGGATTTTTGCCTTGTGTCTCACCCTGACCATCAAAGCCATCTTCTGCCTTGCATCAGTCAATATCTTCAGCTGGAGGGGAAGAAGGCACATACCCTACACTACACTAGGAAGATAAACAGGCAGAGACCACCGGCTACCAGGCTTTGGATTTGAAAAGAAAAAAAAAGAAAAATCAGAGATAAACAGAAGTTGCTCAGAATAACCCAGAACATGGGGAAAACAAACAAACAGAACTCACCAGCACATTCAATATTCTGCTGAGCACACAGGTTCACAACACATGCATATGTGTGAAGGTTACCACTTTGTAAGGTCTCTGAAGTCTGTAGGTCTATTTTGAAACAAACAAAAATTCATACTGAGTTGATAAATGTGGATTGGGAGGGAGGGATTGGAAGACAAAATCTTTTACTTCTTTGTTTCATTTATCTGTTTACCCCTCCCCACCTTTCTTTTCACCTTAGTTCTCCAGATTCAGCCTTGATTCACAGCTAAGTTTGTCCTCCCACCATGTGCCACTTTTTTCCCGGAGTATATTATTCATTAAAAAGCTGGATTTCAAGTTAAAAATATGAATTCACTTCTGTGCCCAGTCTATTGGTCATGCAGAAAGAATTATTTTCCCTGTGAATATAAATACATTAAGGTTTGTTAAGGACACCTCCCACGACTTCTGCCAGTAGCACACCAATTTGCAGTAATACCTGGTTCAGTTCTAGAATTTCTGTGAGAAATTATCGTTTTAGTCTATTAGCAAGTTGCTTATAAAGTGTTTCACATGTAAGGGTTATGAAAATAAATTAGGGTTAATTATATTGGAAGTCCCCTCTCTAAATCATCTTGGCAACTCTGAAAATACATGAAATTTCTATAAAAAGTTTGTTAAAAAATGAGTTTTCATAGTGCGGTTTTGATTTCCACATATAAAAATGTACCACACTGGTTTGAGGCAAGGTTTACAGAAACATCAATTTAGACAAGACTAGAAACTCTAGGGTGATTATTCTTAAAATATTGGATAGCAATTGAAAAAAACTGTGGTTATCTCAATAATGAAGGGCAAAAAAATCACAGCTAACACTTGAAGAAAGGCACCAGTACATATTTCCGCCAAAAAAAAATATTATGAGTACGGGTTTGTATTTAAAGTACATTACAAGAAGTAATTTTCTCAGTCTGGATCTGAAAAAAACATGAAGGAAGTCTTCTAAGTGCTTTTCTGCTTCTGCTGAGATAGGTGTGAATTAAGCAATGCTACTAATTGGCAAGGGAAACAATCAGCAAATAAACTTGATTGTTAATATTTACATAGGAAAATCATCCTGGCCATTACTAGAAGATTACTCAGAACAACATTTAAATACCACCATTTTCTGCTAATTATAAATCAACTGATTAAACTGAGGAGACAACTTCAAATGCCGTAACAGGCGTGAAGGCCAAAATTTACCGCTTTCCTCCACATCCAAGCACCTCCTGCTTCCCTGGCCAGGTACCTCACAGGCATGGCAGCACAACAGAGAGCTCCAGGTGTTTGAGATCCCCAGGTCCAACCTCCTCTTAAAAGCAGGACCACAGAGTAGGTTATCCAGAGTCCAGTTAAGCCAAGTCTTGAGTACTTACAGCAAGGAAATAAGTTTCCACCACTTTGTGAGCAACTGATTCCCATGTTGAATTGCTCTAATGAATTTTTATTTCTGTTTTGTCCAGTTTCCCCTGAAGCAGCGTGTCTCTGTTCGCTCTTGTCCTGTCACTGCACACCCTTGTGAAGAAAGAATTGCTGCCTCCTCCATGGCTACCTTTTAGGTACTAGAAAACATAGAATATCTTTCCCAAGCCTTCAAAAAACCCATGTTCATTTCTCTTCCAGTGATTAAATAAACAACTCCAAAGTCAGATGGAGTGTCCAGCCAACACAGGAGAAACATACTACACAAACAAAAGAAAACCAACCAAACAAAAGGCAAATTGCATCCTCCTTAGAAAAAACCCCTAGTGCTGACCAAACACATCTGTACCACTGAAAAGTGCAACCAAAGTAATCTGTTTACATTGAACCATCTGAAAAAATAATGTTTTCTGCTACAGAGAAGTCCCCAAACGGACTAGATAGTAGGGCTTACACTGGCCACCAAGTGACTCCCACCACTGCAGGATCAAACTCAAGATAAAGGCTACTAGATGAATACAAGTTTTAGGCTAAGACTACAAACATACCACATACTCTGAAACTTAGAAGATCCTTCCACAGCAACTAAATTAACAGTAGCAGGAGTGTTAAGTTTCATGGATTTTTTTGCATTAAATGTATATTGGTCATTCTTGACCATTTCCATTTTATGCAGAACCTACACTGGTGCTGCAGTTTCGATGTGGAACGTGTTCCCACATATAACTTGAATGTTCCCTGCTTAGTTTGTTTGCACTCTCTGTTGTTGCATATTATGCAGACTTTCCACATCTAGTTTAGTTAGATAAATTTACTTTAAAACTGGAAATACTGGATCTAGGGTCACGGAATTTGTTTCTTTATGTTCTTTTGCAAGCATAGTACTTAAAAAGACATCTGTGGAAAATTAGAGGAAAATCATATTAGCTCTGCATGCCACTAATAATATTAGGGTTTGCATTTTAACCTGAAATGTTAGTAAATAAGGCTTATCTTTCTCTTGAAAGATGCACACACTACTTCAAATAATTGGAGTTAAAAGAGTTGTAACAGGAAGGTGGAAGTTAATAGCACGGAATATGTTTGCAAAGTGCACAAGGCATCCCATTTCGGCAGCACTCGTTCATCTTGCTGCCTGCTGGAGAGTATGAATTTTTGCCTTTCAAGCATAAGATACAATGTTTGGATTTGCTGCCTTCACAGGAAGGCAAAGAAGATATTAAACACTGGTGACATTGGCTAAAAGCAATGAATTTATAGAAAATTTAAAGATGCAAAGTAGTCCATCTCAAAATAGATACTTTATAATATCGTTTATATCAATGCTGTTATGGCTTTGCTGATGCAAAGCAAATCTGGCCCAATGCAAGCAGCTGTTTTCTCAGTCACAGCTGTGAACTTACAACTTTTTCCTAACTTTAAAATGCTTTTTTTTTTTTTTTTTACATTGTGATCAGTTTCCAATAGTAGAAAACCTGCTGTCTTTATTATATACTCAGCTAAACTAAAAGCTGTGTCAGTTCACCTCATGACCTTGATGAGGGTTTTGCGGGGTCAGCCGAAGGAGAAAGCCCCAATAGTCACCTGAGTAACACAACCACTTCATTAAGATTGTTTCATTTGCACATTCTAATCAAGGAAATGACATGATGAAAAAGTTGTATCATTTTTTGCCCGTAAATCTTAATCTGAAAGTTCCCACATAGACTTTTTCTGACATTTTGGGTAATAGAGAAACTACATGTCACTTTTTCTCACCTCCAGAGCCAAAAACCATGGCAAAACAAACAAGAAGTCAGGCTCAGTTAAAGCAGAAAGTTAAGCTGAGCTAAATGATGATTGCTCGCAGCCACTATAGAAATGTGACTCCAGTGCTCCTGACTCTGCCTGACCCCAGCGCTTTGTCCCAGCGCTGCCCTCCCCTCCGCCCGCCCTTCTCCCCGCAACAGGGGAACACTGCAGAGTCTAGAACCTAGTGGAAAGTGATAAGGGGGTAAGCCCAGGAAGCACCACAGACCCCTAACTGAGGGAGAAATAAATCGCTGGCTTGAAAGCCAAACGTTACAACTCCATTGCTGAAAAGCAGAGTTGTTGATGTAAAACTTCAGAGTTAGCCTTACAGGAGGAGAAGTTAAGAGCAGGAGGCTTTATATGCTGCAAAACGTGAAGGATCCAGACCAGCAAAGCAGAAATAGCTCTTGGAGGTGACGGGAAAAACACCCCAATATATATGTCATTGCTTCTGTTCTGTTTTGATGTATGCAGATTTTCCCGATATCCTTTACATCTCAGGAAACATAATAAGGAAATTGTTTGAGCTTGTAAATTCCAATAGAGAAAGAAATACACAATTTGAATGTGCAACGGACTGGAACAGCTGAACATGATCAGAATTGTTTGAAACAGCTTATGAAGCTGCGTATAGATTTTGAATGAGAAATGTATAATTTTAATCTTCTTACATTTTGTAGAAGTTATGATCTTGAAAGTGATTTGTGGTTTTCTAGTTACGGAAAAAAAAAAAAAAGAAGAAATTAAGCACATATTACACCATTCAGACTTGTAAAAAGTACTTCACACATTTCTGCACTTCATTGTTCCTTAGCTCTGTGATTTGTGTTAAGATGACGATATGTGTTTCCAAGTTGACTGAATTTCCTTTTGGCCCTGAGCAGGACATTGGACTAGATCACTGCCTGAGGTCCCTTCCAACCTGAATTGTTCTATCATTTTAAGATACAACAGAACCCCATTTCTCTGCC